>NC_030820.1:5580731-6967815 GCF_001704415.2 Capra hircus
GCATCATTCCATCATTAACCATTAACTGTTCCCATCTGGAGGGGTTTCAGTACCTGCAAAATAGCTCAAAGACATTGTTGTGTGTATCCACAGATGGGGAAATAAGACCTTGTCCCAAGGCTGCTCTTGACTGTTTCTCCATGATCTCACATCCCTTCCCTTTCTTAATTAACCACCATTTGAATCTGCCCCTTGGATCTCAGGGAAGGTCATGGAGGCTGAATGAAGGCTGTTTCTTGTAATGGAAAAAATGGAGGACACAGAAAGACCTTGTGCCCAGGAGCCCCACAGAGCCCTGTTCAGAGTCCTCTTCACTCTTATCTCCAGCCCTGACATGGTGGAATCTATACAGACTGAACAAATGAAGGAAAGCAGAAATGCTTCTTGGAAGATATATCCATTTAAGAATCTTAGTATATCAATGATAACCCATCAGGAACTTTTTTCTTCTCTGTCTACCATTGCAAGTCAGAAGTATCACATTCCCCCTGAGATCTCCTGGAAGAGAAAAAGTTAAAATTTTACATAACCTCCTGCTCCTTCTGCCTCTGTAACTCAGCTTGCTCCTTGCAAAGTCTAGATCATGTTGGTCACATAGTCTCAGAAAGTGGGGACTTAACAATACTAGGAACTGGAGATTATCTCACTTACCTTTGTCCTGCTCTTTGCAATTGCCCAGCCCCTGCAAATCTGCTTAATCACGCCTGTCCACGTAAAGGTCAGACATCCGCCTCCCCATCTTGACCACTGCTCCTGTGCACGCGAAACCCCTTAGTTTAAACCGGCCTATTAGCAGCTAGTGTTGCCCACTAGAGAAGGTCTATAAAAACTCTGTAACCCCTTTGTTTGGGGCTCAGAGCTTGGAGTGTTAACTGCTCTGGGCCCACTGGTGTAATAAGCCTGAGTTCTCCAACTCTCTGAGTGTGGAGCTTGGTTTCTTGATTACTGGTTTCTGCAATAATCCTGGAGGCCCAGTGAAATTCCAACCATGCCGGGCCCTTGAGCCGCCAGTGGCTTGGCAGGGCTGGAGTGAAGGAACCCCAAGATGAATGGGGAGGCGCGCCACCTGACAGTATTCCAGGTTCTCTTTCCGATCAGTGTTCTGACTCTCCAGATGGCCAAGCCCCTACGGGACTCATTGGAGGGACGGACCAACTCACTAGGAATGGCCACAGGATCAGGTAAGGCCCCGGATCCAGTCCCCAGTCAGGTCCTACCCCAACAGACAGAAGACGAATCTGATCACCTCCTTGGAGCTCCCAGGAAGGGAGCAACCGTTAAGGAAACCTGGGGACTCGGGAAAAGGGAAGCACTGTGATAGCCTCTGAATGATTGTGAGTGTGTGATTGCTGATTGAACAAGGTGAGAGAAATTTTTTTTTGGAAGCTGCAAAACCAATTCATTTTTGCATTGCAATTAAAAACAACTAGCTTGTTAAAAGGCCTGCCTAGGGAAAAGCTTGAAGTTAACCCTTTCCATGTCCTTGAAATACACAGCCGACTTTGCCCAAGCCTTGGGCAAATTAGAAATTCAAGCAAAGAAAAAAAAAAAAAAGGGTCAAAGAGATATTCTAAATCTCAAACAGAAAACTATAAGATCTCTGTCTGTCTGTGTTTATGTAGGTCCTTTTTTTTTAATATAATATTTTTAAAGTTACAAATGAGTTCTAATTTAATTGGCTTAAAAAAGTAAGCACTTACA
The DNA here is from genome assembly GCF_001704415.2 of Capra hircus. Classification (NCBI taxonomy): domain Eukaryota; kingdom Metazoa; phylum Chordata; class Mammalia; order Artiodactyla; family Bovidae; genus Capra; species Capra hircus. The sequence continues at coordinate 5,582,433 of NC_030820.1, forward strand.
AATCAAATATTCTAAATACAAAAATAAATAAATAAATAAACAACCTAAATGAATTTCAGATTCGTGTGAACTGGGAAATATTAAATATCTAGTATTAAAATTTATTTGCTAATCTAATATAGACATGTCTAAGAGTCACTAACATTAAACAAATGATTTTTAAATTATCACTGGTATTTATGTTCATCAAGCTATAAAATGCTAATATAAAGGCTAGTTCTTAGTTTCTTAAGGAACATAGGGTGTATGTTTTTAATAAAGAAGATATAAGGAATGAAATTACATTTCATGAAGGAAAAAGAAAGTAGGTCTGACATACAGGTGGCTGTTACAGAGAATGATTAAAAGGTTTGTGGAAAGCAGACCCCGAATAAAGTTTCGTAAGTGGTTAAGCATGAATAAGTTTAAAATGTATTTAGTTAAGTTTACCCAAATGAGTTTGAAGTAAATACAAAAACTGGTGCAAAAACTTATATCTGGCCTTTCACCCAGTTAAGAGGACACACTTTCTTCATAGGTTGAACTGCTTTTAATAATATATTTAAGTTTCTTTACCTCTTAATTGATCTGTTCTATACTTACCTTTCAGAAAAGGCAATGGCACCCCACTTTAGTACTCTTGCCTGGAAAATCCCATGGACAGAGGAGCCTGGTGGGCTGCAGTCCATGGGGTCGCTAAGAATTGGACACGACTGAGTGACTTCACTTTCACTGTTCACTTTCATGCATTGGAGAAGGAAATGGCAACCCACTCCAGTGTTCTTGCCTGGAGAATCCCAGGGACTGGGGAGCCTGGTGGGCCTCTGTCTGTGGGGTTGCACAGAGTCGGACACGACTGAAGCGACTTAGCAGTAGCGGATACTTACCTTTGAAATCTTTTGTTAACTTTGGCTAAGTGAATCACTATTATTTCACAGTGACTTACATGATCCTACCTGACTGAGTGTTATAAACCCTTTTGATATTTATTGACAAAACTTCCTAAATAACTTGACTTCTAGCTAACTTTGAGTTGCTCAGAGGGCCCTGAGATATCCCAAAGAGCTATTAAGCTACCTGGGTTCATTGGACACATTAAGTTACATGGGAAGTATGTTGAAGGGGTGATAAATCTTTTCAGGTTATACTGTATGGTTGATATTACTAATAAAGATATTCTAAAATTGTGTAAAATTCATATAGATCTTACATGCCCTGATAAAATATGGTCAATTATAATTCTAGCTATCATATTAAAGTGTTATGACCAGATTTCTTTGTCAATTGCAAGAGAATCAGATTTTAAACATGGCTTCTATGGTTTTACTCTCATGCCTTTAGAAAAATACTGCTAGTTCTTCAAGGTTTATGGAAAAGACTTTCTAAGATTAAGCAGATAAACAAATTTTGTTATTAACAGTAAGCTGGTACCAGATTGGAATTTGGTCTTCTCTCTGTTTAGAGAACAAAGTTTACTTAAAATGCAGCTCTTGATAACAGATTATTAATTTCTTTGCCTTTAGATGATTTATATTTGTTTTTAAAATCTTTTTGTTACTGGGGTAAAGTAAATAAACATTTTTTAAGATTATGGTACATGTAGACAAAGCTCATTCTGTTTCTACAAAAAATAACCCCTAATGGTAAGACTTTTGCTATCCCAATGTCCTTAAAACATGGCAGTAGTCTGTTCCTAAACCAGGAAATTAAAAATGGATAAATATCAGCTGAAAATCAAAGATCCAGGGCTATGGGAAATCTAAGACAGCCACTTGGCTTTTCCCAACTCCCTGACAGACCTCATTTTTATTTGATGGATTAAAGCCTTCCCTGGCTACAGCGTTAATACCCTCACAATGAGTTCTCCAAAAAGAAAAAAAAAAGTTTCACTGAATATTAAGTGCTAGTTTTGTTAATTAAGGTCTGTGCTTACTAAGACTCACTTCTGAGATAGTTCCTTGTTATGTTATATTGCTAACAGTTTTAATTAAGTTATTAAAAGGACACTCTAAGATTATTTCTAAAGCTTATCTCAGTAACCAGTCTTTGGATAAAGGTCAGATGCTTCATGATGTACAACCAAGAGATTAACACTTGGCTATAATCATTTAACTAAATTAGATGACCTGTGGCATGCTGGGCTATACCCAGTGAAAGTTCTTGACTTAAATTCTTGCTTGTGACCTTGCTAATAACTGCTAACTATATTATTTTCTATGTAGCTTGTTTCAGAGGATTATTTATTATGTTACAAAATGTGTGACTGAGCCTGTGATAAAATGTTGATATGTATTTCCATATGAGATCAATAATTGTAATAATGTAACTCTAGATATGGGATGAAGCAACAAGAGGAAATATTTTCCTGGACCAAAAGACTAGTAAAACAGGTGTGGTCCAGAGCTTTTTGCTAATTACAAGGCCTGGTCTATTGACAACACATTGAGTGGCCTGTCAATGGAATCTTTGTTAGATTCCCAGCATGAGCCTTCCCAGCACCATGGGATACAGAGACCTTGAAATGCCCCCAAAACATGATCAAATATGTGGTTATAAAGGGGCCCTACTGACTGAAATTTGGCCATTGCCAGCTGCCTCTACAAAGATTAAATTATAACCACTACAAGATTCTGGCCTTCAACACCCCCTTGAACGGAGTTCTGGGAGGAGACAAAAAATAAGGCAATCTGTGCTCTGGGGAAGAAAAAAAAAAAAAGCAAAACAAACAAACAAACAAACAAAAACCAGTCCTTCAAATAGCTAGATGTTTTCAGGTAAATATTTTTATGATTCTAAGTTCTTTTTAAAAATATTTATTTATTTATATTATTTTATTAATTATTATTATTATTTTTTACTTTACAATACTGTATTGCTTTTGCCATACATTGACACTGACTCATGACATTAGTGTTTCTCTAGGTACGAGAAGATGCAAGAACTTGGAATCATCAGGATTGGGAACTCATGATTCCAAGTTCTTGCATCTTCTCATACCTAGAAGAAACACTAATGTCATGAGGCAATGTCTGGACCTGGTTCTCCTGGCTAACCCTTCAGCAGCCTTCCTACATTTATTAGTCTTAGTCTTTGGGCTATGTATCTTTAACTTTCTTGTTAAGTTTATTTCTCCAAGTAGTAGTACAACAAGAATATCCCCCAGCCAACACCCAGACTACTAGAAGAAGCTGCCTTATCATTCTGTGCACTCTCATGAAGTGAAGTGAAGTGAATTGAATTCACTCAGTCATGTCCGACTCCTTGTGATCCCATGGACTGTAGCCCACCAGGCTCCTCCCTCCATGGGATTCTCCAGGCAAGAGTACTGGAGTGGGTTGCCATTTCCTTCTCCAGAGGATCTTCCCGACCCAGGGATCGAACCCAGGTCTCCTGCATTCCAGGCAGACACTTTAACCTCTGAGCCATCAGGGAAGCTCATGCATCCCAGGGTCCCCAGGCTACTCTCCCTTTGAGATCTTATATGGTTGACCACCCCCATATAAGATCAAAAAGCGATCAAAAAGCTCAAGGGAGACCACCAAAAACTAGCTGACCTGGAGATGTCCCAATACCTCCAGGCCCTGGAAAACTCTTCTGCCATATTGCCTGAGAAACCTTGGAAGGGACACCCATTCCACTGGGCAATTGGATTCATCCCCATCAGCTAGGAGATGAGGTATCAGTCAAAGATTGGAAAAAAGAGCCACTTCAGCCAGTTTGGACAGACCCTCACACGGTCATCCTGGCAACCTCTACTGCTGTTAAAGTTACAGGTGTCATCCCTTGGATCCACCACACCAGAGTCAAGAAAGCAGGGACTTCCTGTGATGAGGACACCTGGAAAGCAGTTCAAGAATATAAGGTATAGTTCAGGCTGAGGCAGAAAGAGGAAAGACGACCTCAACAGAAGTAGATTACCTTTATTCAGGCAAGGAGGGGCGACAGTCGGCCTAACGACCAGGCTGAGCACTGAGAGGGATCAAGAAGGCTCCATATTTATAGGGAGGTTTGTGGAAGCAATAAAGGAAACATTAATCAGGCGGGATGTTTTGGGTATTCTTTAGTTAAGATGGCATTTGTAATTGGGCAGGTGTAACAAGTCTTCTGTGCAAGTGTAGGGGGTGGAAGGTTTCTGGACAGGGGATGATAAGTCCCAGATAGATGCAACTGGCCTGGAGCATCAGGGCGGGACCTAAAGTTCTGTTTTGTTTTCTCCAAAGTTAGATGATTCACAAGGGCTTTTGAGACTGTTGTTTTCTTTTCTAGGCCCAAAAGACTCCTTCATTCCAGACCCTGAAATCATAAAAAAAATGGGGAAAAGGGCGCTGAATCTCTTTGGCTACTTTCTGCTGGATAGGGGCAACAATCTGGGGTCTGGAATGGAGGGTCCTAGGGCCCAGGGTCTCCTTTTTCTGAGCTTGGAGTGAGGCTCTCAAGAAGAAGAGTGGTCTTGACCTGATCTCAAGAGAGGGCCCAAATCCGTTCTTGGAGAAACCTTTGAAAGAGATTGAAGAGACAGGGTCCAAAAAAGAGGAATAGAATGATAAATACCAGTGGTCCCAGGAAAGGGAGCAACCAAGGGAGGACCTGTTGGAACAGGTTTTGGGGACTGTAATGGTTTTGTAAACTCTTTTCTGAGGCATTCAATTCTCTCTAAGTTCTTCGACTCTGCCCTGGACTATGCCCGTTTCATTAACAAAATAGCAGGAAAAAAGTAGGTCCCTCCCTTTTCTGTGGTGAGAAGGTCCAGGGCTTACCTATTTTGTAGGGCCACAGAAACTAATGGAGAAGGAAATGGCAGCCCACTCTAGTATTCTTGCCTGGAAAATCCCATGGATGGAGCCCTGGCAGGCTACAGTCCTTGGGGTTGCAAAGAATTGGACACGACTGAGCAACTTCACAACTTCACAACAAGAAGCTAATGAGTTAATTTGTCTTTGGATTGAAACGAAGAACTCCATTACCTGCTCCATGTCTTCATTAAATTCTTGGGACAACTTGTAGTAGAAATGGGCAGAGGTCGCGATGTCTCCAATCCCAGTGTCTAGGGCTGCTGTTATGCCAGTCCCAATCAGGAGGGGGGCTATGACAGCTCGTCTTTTCCTGTGGGAAAGTTCCCCTTGGGGGTAGACTATTTGTTCTACTTCTTTTTCTTTGAGGAATGTTAGGCCCAGGGTCAGGAAGACCAAGATGTAAGGTCCAGGGGGGTCCAAGGGGAGACATGAATATGTATAGGTCCCACAGAGAATGAAGATTCCCGAATTGGTGCAATTATTTGTGCTGTTCCTGAGAATCCAAGTGGAACAGAAGGAGGGAGCGGAGTTTGTAAGACCAGTGTAGCTGGGACTAGAGTAGTTAATACACGTTAGGTTTGAAGAGGCTGAGAGTAGGACATTGTCAGAGGCTGGCCCAATGAATTGTGCAGTTTTTGTTGGGAAAGGGAGGTATAGTTGCCCTGTGACAGCCAGGTTGAAGGTAAAGGAGTTGCTATGTGTGGTGAGGGAGACAGTGACATGCATATCCAACACTGGGATGTTGTTGTGTGTACTGGAAGAGTTGGAAGGAAGAGTTGAGAAGGCGGGTAAGGTGTTGGTTGCCAGAGGGAGGTTTTAGGAGATGCCGTATTTGGGGAAGGAGGTCTAGGTGTTTATAAGGCTCAGGGGTCGCCTGTAACAGGGAAATTATGTTCTTTATGACTTGTTCTTGTTTCTTTTCCTGATTTTGATCTAGTACCCCACCCCCGTCTGAGTACCCCCAGTGGGCAATGGGATAGAAACATATGTTTTTTTTCATTTGGCTTATGGCAGGTACTCACGAAACTCCCTCTCTTTTGTACTTTAACAGTGAGTAGGGATTTGGACTTCTTGCCCCTAAGGTTCATGGTGCATGGTTTTGGAGCTGTATTATAATATGAGGAATGTACATAGGAATAAATGTCAGAGCAGGGGCAGGGAGTAGCCAGAGGGCTGGGGAGTGCAGCAAGAATAAGGAACAGAGGAGTCATGGGGCTGTTAGTTGGGCAGTGCAGAGGAAATAGCACCCTAGGTGTAGAGAACAGCTAGCAACGTAGGCGATAACCATGGAAAGACGAAGGATAGGTGGCTAGTCTTGAAAGGAGACAGTTACTAGGCCTATAGCAAGGATTAAGATTAAGAGTGCTGTTATAGTTAGAGAGACAGGGAGAGGCCAGTTAGGATGAAGGGAAAAAGGCCCCAAGTTGGTGGTTGCTTGAATCTGAGGAGGAACAGTGTTCATTAGGATGTAGAATGATGTGGAGAATGAGAGTAAAGAAATCAATTTAGTCTGGAGTCAGGTTGTAGAAGGTTTCTTGGAACCAGAGTTGAGACACCAGTGTACTCAGGTGTTTGAAAGAGGTTCCTGTCAGGGCACTGGTCCAGAGGTCTTGTAGTAGTTGGGTCAGGAAGAGTTGTAGGTTGAAGAGAGTCCAGGTCATTTAATGTCTTCTTGGATGGTTGACAGAGGTTTTCGCTGGGTGAATTTTAAGGAGGCAGGTCCTGTGAGGGAGACCTGATAGGTGTCATTTAAGGAGGGCAGCACAGGATCAGAGGTAACCCATTTTAGGCAAGAGAGGTGTACCCAGGAGGTGACCTCCTTGAGTTTACCTGCAGTTGGGGTAAGGAGGATGATTTTGAATAGTCCCTGCCACTTTGGGGTTAGGTCACCCTGGGGATTATCAGACAGATAGACCATGTCCCCAATTTGTAAAGGGGCAGGGAGGCTTGGGGGTCAGGGGCAGGCAAGTTGTGGTTGATGTATTTCCAGAGGGCATTGTGGAGTTCTGCCAGCAGAGGGGAGTGTAAGAAGCTTGGTATGGGAGGAGGTTCAGGGGTGAGTCCAGTAGGGAGCGTGGGCCTTCCATACATCACCTCAAAGGGGCTCATCCCCAGGGGCTTTCTGGGCAAAGCCTGTATTCTGAGGAGAACAATTGGAAAAAGTTTAGTTCAATTCAGATGTACTTCGAGGGTTAGTTTGGTAAGAGTTTCTTTGATTATTCTATTCTTCCTTTCTACCTTTCCTGAGGACTGGGGGCAGTATGGAATGTGAAATTTCCAGGGTATCTGTAAGAATTGGACAAGTTGTTGGGTGACCTTGGATGTATATTTCGGGCCATTAGCAGACTGTAGGGATTAAGGCAGGCCAAACCTGGGGATAATTTCTGTGAGGAGGATTTGGGCCACGGTGTGGGCTCTTTTATTTGTAGTAGGAAATGCTTCTACCCATCCCGAAAAGATGTCCACAAGGACCAGGAGGTATCTGACTCTCTGGACGGGGGGCGGCATAGAGTAAAGTCTATCTGCCAATCCTGTGCTGGGAGGCTGCCTCGCATTTGATAGGTTGGAAAGGATGTGGGTTTAAGGTTGGAATCGGGGTTAGTATGTTGACATGTTTGACAGGAGCGGGTAAGGTTATCTAAATATTGTTGGTCAGCATTGGATATGGGGAAGTGGTTACGGAGGAGCTGTTGGTGTGTCATGGATGAGGGATGAAAAAGTGAGTGTAGATAAGAGAGGATTTCTCTGGTGGTGGGAGGGTCTGGTGGAGTCAGAGCTAAGATGACAGGGAACTGGAGGGAAGGATGGGACAATGTTATCTCCTTTGCCTTCTGGTCTGTAGCATTGTTGTAGGCTGATATGAGACTTCCCTTTTGATGTCTCCTACAGTGGAGGATGGCGGCTTTGTTTGGTAAGAGTGCTGCCTCTAGAAGTTTGTGGATCAGGTCTGAATTAATAATAGGGGATCCTTTTTGGGTTAGGAAACCTCTTTCTCTCCATATTAAGATGTTTGAGTAAAGTATGTTATAGGCATATTTGGAGTCTGTGTGGATGTTAACCCTTAGATTTTTAGCCAGAGTTAAAGCTCTGGTGAGAGCTATCAGTTCTGCCTGTTGGGAAGTGGTGTGAGGTGGCAGAGGTGAAGCTTCAATTGTCTGGCTTCCATGATTGTGACAAAGGTCCCCCTGGATGATGGCATATCCTGGTGCAAAGGGTGGGGATTTTTGAGAGCTGCCATCAATGAACCGGTGTGGGTTGTCTGGGTCTAGGATGGGCTGATCTGTTATATATTGGAAGAGGTTTCGGGTAAGATCTACTGTTAGGCTGCAGCTATGTAGGAGGGAGTCTGTTGTAGAGGATGTGGGTAACAAGCTGGTGGGGATAAGGGGAGAGCAGGGGGAGAATGAGAGCTAAGGGTCGAGGAGAAAGGCATGTAGGACCTGTACCCTGGAAGAGGGAAGGGAGAGGAAAGCCTGATGTGATAGTAAGTCTCGGAAGGTGTATACAGGGAAGCCAACCCTTGGTCGCCATGTCAAGCTGTTTTGATAGATAGGCTATGGGAGCCCAGGTGTCTCCGGCCTGTTGACACCAAAGTCCCAAGGCCTGTCCTTGGTTGGAATGTGCAAGGAGAAAGAATGGTCTGGTGTAATCTGGCAGGTGGAGAGTTGGCACTCGGAGGAGGCTCTGGGTGTGCTGGCACAGAGGATTGGCCAGCGAGGAGGGATTAAAGAGGGGCTCATCCAGACATCCTTTAGTTGCCTCATAGAGCAGCTTTGCAATGAGGAAGAAGTTAGGGATCCAGATACAGAAAAAGTTTAGGAGGCTGAGGATAGACAGGAGCTCCCTTTTTGTTTTTGGAAGTGTACAGTTAATTAAGGCCTGGATTCTATCTGGGGGAATAGTTCTTTGTTGATGGGATATGGAGAGCCCCATGTAGGTGATGTTTGTCTGGGCTATTTGGGCCTTAGATTTGGATACCTGATAACCCCAGGATCCCAGGGCCCCAGGGAGTTTGGCAGTATGTTGGAGGCAGAGTTTTCAGGTTGGGCTACAAAGAAGGAGGTCATTTACGTATTGGAGGAGATGACTTTAGGCTAGGTTGAGTGTCTGTAGGTCCTTTTGTAAAGCCTGTCCAAAAGAGTGGGGACTGTCTCTGAACACCTGGGGGAGAACTGCCTTTGTTAGTTGTTGTGAAACATGAGTCTCAGGGTCTTGCCAGGTGAAGGTGAAAAGGGGTTGGGAGAGAGGGTGGAGGGGGATGGTGAAAAAGGCGTCTTTGAGATCTAATACCGTGAAGTGGGTTGCAGTCAGGGGTATGGTAGACAGAAGGGTGTAAGGGTTAGGGACTACTGGGAATATTGATGTGATGACCTCATTGACTTTTTGCAGATCCTGGACCAGTCTCTAGGAGTTTGGTCCCTTCCTTACTGCCAGAATAGAGGTGTTGTGTGGTGAATAGGTAGGAATTAGGATAGAGGCTTGAAGGAGACAGTCTATGATAGGCTTAAATCCCTTGTGGGCCTCCGGGGTGAGAGAGTACTGTTGTTGGGTGATTATAGTCGAAGGGTCTTTTAGGGTAATGTGGACTGGGGGATGATGTTTGGCTCTGGATGGGTGATCAGTGTCCCAGACTTGGGGGTCTAAGGTGGGTAGATCAAAGGGAAGGTCAGAGGTGAGGGATAGGGACCTTCCAGGTGCCGTCTGCATGCGGAATGTAGAGACTGTATCCAGCCGGGGGGGGGGGGGTGGTATGGTAATAAAGACCCCCAATTTGGATAGCAAATCTCTCCCTAGAAGCGCCATCGGGCACTGAGGCATTATGAGGAATGAGTGTATAAGGGTTGATTTTCCAAATTGACAGAGTAATGGAGGGCTGATTTTTGGCCTTAGGGAAACTCCAGAGACCCTCTTGATTGTGAGTTCTGAGTCTTGAGTTGGGCCAGAGTAGGAAGTTAAGAGAGAGAAAGTGGCTCCAGTGTCTACTATAAAAGAGGTCTTTTTTCCGGCCACTACCTCGTCTACCCCAAGTTCTGAGCTTGTGTTCAGGACACGGGCTGGGGGGCTGGAACCTGGGCCCTGTCATTGGAACAACTTTTGTAGGGTTGGGCTAGGGTTCTGGGGAGAAGTGGGGGTTTCCCCAGAGGTGCCAGGGCATCCCTGTGGACATTCCACTGTCCAGGTCTGGGAGGTGGGGACCTCCCCAGGGGTGCCAGGGCGTCCCTGGGGACAGTCCACCTTCCAGTGTCCCCATTGGCCACAGGTTGGGCATGCTTTTGTGGGGGCCCACGGGTTTGGGCATGCCTTTGCCCAGTGCCCTGACTGGTTGCATCAGAAGCAGGGTTCGGGGGGAGGGGGTGGGGTGGGGGGCGGGCAGGGCTGTGGTGGTGTGTGTCTTAAGCCCCGTTCTGGGATGACTTGGGCCAGGCTGATCTCTTCCCTTAATTGCTGCCACCAAAAAGGCATATTTAGCTTTTCTCTTCACGTTCTTTTTCTCTCTTAGCCTCCTCCTCTCTATTATCGAACACCTTGAAGGCTATTTCTAGAAGGTCTCTTTGGGGGGTCTCAGGGCCCTTTTCTAGTTGTTGAAGCTTGTGTCTTATGTCAGGGGCGGACTGGATGATGAATTGAATGTGAAGGTAGAGTAACCCAGCAGGGGTGGTGATTTCTAGGTTGGTATACTTCTGGACTGCCTCTGTGAGGCATGCCAAGAATAAGGCTGCATTTTCATCTGTCCCTTGGGTGATTTCTCTGATTTTATCACAATTGACATGGATATGAATATTTTTCTGTATTCCTTCTTGAATGCAGGTAATCATATGATTGAATCTCCTGATACCTGGGTCACTGGGCTGGGACGTCCAGTGGGGATCTAACTGAGGCACCACCTCATCAGCAACTGGGCTATGCCTGTCTTGGTTATGTAAGGGATTGGCATGGGCTTTCGCCACTTGCTAGATATGGTCTTTTACATCAGGGGTGAGAGTGGCATTTAAGATATAATATACATCATTCCGTGTGAGATTATAGGCCTGGGAGAGTCTCAGGAATTCTTTTCTGTATCTGGTAGGATTTTCAGAAAATGATCCTAACTTTTCTTTTATCTGGCTCATATATGACAATGAAAATGGCACATGGACTCAGGTGGGGCCCTCTGGTCCTGCCACCTCTCTCAGGGGAAACATGTTGGGTATGTGACCGTGTGGCAGAGGGGGAAGGAAGGGGGGAGGGCAAGTTGGGGAGATGGGGTAGTGGGGTCGAGGCGGAGTCAGGAGAGATTTCTGGGCCAGTAGGTGAGTTGGGAAGGAGAGGGTTGGCAGGGTGGCGGGCAGGGAGGGGCTCGTCCACAGGGTCGAACTCTGCAGGTGCAGAAGGTTGTGGTCCATGGTTAGTTGAGGAAGAAGAGCCCTTTTGCTTGGGAGGCAAGGTGTATAGAAGGACCTCATGGGTCGAGTAGGCCTTGTATAGGGAAGGCCTGCTCCAAAGGGCCCAAAAGGCTTCGGCATTTGGGACCTCTGACCACCTGCCATTCCATTTAAGGATGTCAGTGAGATTTTGAAGAATGTTCAAGTCAAATGTGCTGACTTGAGGCCAGCGGTCTTGATTGTCTGATTGGTATTGAAGCCAAATCTGTGTACAGAGTTGTTTTAAATGGTTAGCTTTGAGTTCAATGAGTGAAAGTGGTTTGAGATTTTTGAGAACACAGGTCAGAGGGGGATCTTTTGGGACAGATTGGCCAGTCTCCATAATTGAAAGGCAAGCAGAGGCTCCTATTGAGAGCTTGAGTCATCACCCATAGTCGCAATAGGAGTTATGAAAAGAGAGCTCTGTGTCGAGGTGGAGAGTCCCCCACTGTCAACTACAGAGTGGCCCTGGGCCGGGGGTCCCCAGGACCCAGAGAGGATTGAGTTCTGGAGCACCTCTAGAATACCGTCTGGATCTTACCTTAATCTAGGGGCCAGGTTGAGTGGAGTGTTGCATGTAGAACATTCAAATAGCAAGAGTTCTCTATTCTGGAGGTCATCAGAGAGAGAGGGAGGGAAAGGTGGTAGAGCCGAGGCCTGGGGGTATGTAAAGCACCAATAAAGCCTTAGTACAAGGCTTGCAACCCTCACAAAGGCACTAGGCATCTCTGAGGGGAACTTGAGCCCTGGTAGAAAAGTGAGCTCCGCAGATGTTCATGCTCCCAGACTCCGGGAAGGGAAAACAATGAGAGGGAGGGAGAGTGAGAGAGAGTGAGACGAGTGCCTCACCCCTTCCTAGGTTGGGTTTCTGCACCAAGAATATAGGATATAGTTCAGGCTGAGGCAGACAGAGGAAAGATGACCTCAACAGAAGTTCAGTTCAGTTCAGTCGTTCAGTCATGTCTGACTCTTTGCGACCCCATGAATAGCAGCACGCCAGGCCTCCCTGTCCATCACCAACTCCTGGAGTTCACTCAGACTCAAGTCCATCGAGTCAGTGATGCCATCCAGCCATCTCATCCTCTGTCGTCCCCTTCTCCTCCTGCCCCCAATCCCTCCCATCATCAAAGTCTTTTCCAATGAGTCAACTCTTTGCATGAGGTGGCCAAAGTACTGGAGTTTCAGCTTTAGCATCATTCCTTCCAAAGAAATCCCAGGGCTGATCTCCTTCAGAATGGACTGGTTGGATCTCCTTGCAGTCCAAGGGACTCTCAAGACTCTTCTCCGACATCACAGTTCAAAAGCGTCATTTCTTCAGCGCTCAGCCCTCTTCACAGTCCAACTCTCACATCCATACATGACCACTGGAAAAACCATAGCCTTAACTAGACGGAACTTTGTTGGCAAATTAATGTCTCTGCTTTTGAATATGCTATCTAGGTTGGTCATAACTTTTCTTCCAAGGAGTAAGCGTCTTTTAATTTCATGGCTGCAGTCACCATCTGTAGTGATTTTGGAGCCCCCCAAAATAAAGTCTGGCATTGTTTCCACTCTTTCCCCATCTATTTCCCATAAAGTGATGGGACCAGATGCCATGATCTTCGTTTTCTGAATGTTGAGCTTCAAGCCAACTTTTTCACTCTTCACTTTCACTTTCATCAAGAGGCTTTTGAGTTCCTCTTCACTTTCTGCCATAAGGGTAGTGTCATCTGCATATCTGAGGTTATTGGTATTTCTCCCAGCAATCTTGATTCCAGCTTGTGTTTCTTCCAGTCCAGCACTTCTCATGATGTACTCTGCATAAAAGTTAAAGAAGCAGTAGGTTACCTTTATTCAGGCAAGGAGGGGCGACATTCAGCCTAACGACCAGGCTGAGTGCTGAGAGGGATCAGGGAGGCTCCATATTTATAAGGAGGTTCGTGGAAGCAATAAGGAAAACGTTAATCAGGCGGGATGTTTTGGGTATTCCTTAGTTGAGATGGCATTTGTAGTTGGGCAGGTGTCATAAGTCTTCTGTGCAGGTGTAGGGGGTGGAAGGTTTCCAGACAGGGGGTGATAAGTCTTCTGGGCAGGTGCAGGGGGTGGAAGGTTTCTGGAGAGGGGGTGATAAGTCCCAGATAGATGCAACTGACCTGGAGCGTCAGAGGGGGACCTAAATTTCTGTTTTGTTTTCTCCGAAGTTAGATGATTCAGCAAGGGCCTTTGAGACTGTTGTTTTCTTTTCTAGGCCCAAAAGACTCCTTCAAAGACCCCCAAACCTCCTCAAGGTCCAGTTCCAAAGACAATAGCCCTCACCCATGAAGGACGCTGAGCCCTGCTCTAGTCACTCTAGAAGCTGACCAGTCAATGCACAGTAGCAGCTTGAGGATTCTTCAGTCTTGCTCCAGCTACACTCCGGCAGCTGGCTGGTCAACACACCATGGAAGCTTAAGGATCTGGCTATCAAAATATCAATGGATTTTCACTGTCAACCACGGCCTCTATCCCTAATAGGCATTATTGCTGAGTTCTTCATTACAGAACCAACTAGACTCCCTGGCTGAGGTGGTTTTACAGAATAGGAGAGGGCTAGACCTACCAACAGCTGAAAAGGGAGGACTCTGCCTTTTCTTAAATGAAGAATGCTGCTTTTGTATAAACCAATCAGGAATAGTCAAGGACATGGCCCAACAGCTAAGGGAATGAATCTTAAAAAGGAGAGAGCAACTAGCAAATTCCTGGGGTAACTGAAACAGTATCTAGAGCTGGGCCTCATGGCTTCTCCCTTTAACAGATTCTCTCTTCATGTTCTTGACAGCACTCTTGTTTGGCCGTTGTATTCTCAATGCAATTACCCAGTTCATAACCTCTTGGATTGAATCCATAACATACAAATGGTAATAGCCCCCTAAACGATGGGGAGCTCTGAATGTGCTACCAAAACATGAGATGATGCTTTCTACAATGAGTGATAGAAGCATCAGGAGTGTGGAATGAAGAGGAAAAGTTAAAATTTGGCATAACCTCTTGGTCCTTCTGCCTCTGTAACTTAGCTTGCTCCTTGCAAAGTCTAGATCATGTAGGTCACGTAGTCTCAGAAAGTGGGGACTTGCAATACTAGGAACTGGAGTTTATTTCACTCACCATTGTCCTGCTCTTTGCAATTGCCCAGCCCTTGCAAACCTGGTTAATCATGCTTGTCCATTTAAAGGTCAGACACCCCCCTCCCCATCTTGACCACTGTTTTCCCGTGCACGTGAAACCATAGTCTAAACCAGCCTATTAGCAGCTACGGTTGCCCACCATAGTAGTTCTATAAAAACTGTAACCCCTTTGTTCGGGGCTCAGAGCTTGAAATTTTAACTCCTCTGAGCCCGCCGGTGTAATAAACCTGAGTTCTCCAACTCTCTGAGTGTGGTGCTTCATTTTTCAATTATTGATTTCTGCAACATCCTCACACTCTTCCTAAAAATGCCTCCAATTTATTGACCCCAATTTATTGACTGAGCTCTTTTTCCAAGATCAGTGGCTTGCTGGATTTTTAAAAAATCATTTTCTATTGTGTTCTTCAGGGCAGGATAGAGGTGTTATAGCTTTCTAATGTGCTACCAGGCTGCAGATAAAGAATTTAACAGCCTGTGGGAGGGCCAATTAGAGTCAATTATAATGTAATTGAACTGTCTTGTATTCCTTGTCTGTATAGAATTTCTTTCCGGAAGGAAGATTGTGCTTCTCCTTACACCCTGTTTGGGGCAAATCAGAGCTCCAGTGATCACCCTAGATCCTGGAGCAGAGTTTCATGGAGGCTTCAGTGTCTTGAGGGAACAGGGCCAGAGAGTCTAAGCTCAACTCTGTTATTTTGAAAAGTCAGGCAAAGTGCTGACTTTCCTATTTCATTTCTTTGTTTCTAAGATAAGAGAGCTGCTAAATTTTTACAGAGAATTGGGCTATATAGGATATACCTCACAGTCAGTCACTGGGAAGTTGGGACATCCAACCTCTCAAGAAAGAAAGGAGAGAGCGAGGGCCACACATTCTTCTTCTGTGCCTCCATTGCAGGGATTGGGAGGAGGACCAACCATGGGAAGCATGGATTCTGAACTCCTTTCCACCAACCATCCCTTGGAAACTGGTCTTGGACCACTGATGTTGGTGTTAACTGAGCCCAAGCTCACTCTGCTCACCGCACGAAGGCCAATATATCTGGAGATGAGGTGCTAAGGCAAGGAATAATAACCTTATTTGAAAAGCCAGTAGACTAGTGTCTCCAAAAAGCCATCTTATGCAATTCTGGATGCCAATTTCTTTTATAGAACAGAGAAATGGAGAAGATGAGGAAATAAAGTAAAAAGAACATTATTCTGTCTGGCTTGGCCAGCATCAGGAAGGAGATACCTTAATTTCTTCTTTTCTGCAACTATTCATAGGTGGGTATGGTCAGATTGTCTCCCTGTGAGTTGAACAAAAGCACTTTAACATTCAGGCAGAGGGTCAGGGTTCCTTAAGGCAGGCTATTATGTATGATTATAATAATGGCAATGAAAAGCATAAGTTAAAGAAACAAGTCCAATAAGGAGTCAGGTTTTGCTCTTCCTTGTTACACTGGGAAACAGTGTTTACTTGATTTCTCCTCCCTCCCTATACCCAGAATCCTTCAGTCTTGGGGTGTAGCTTGTATGGATCCTCAAAGGCTCAGTGGTCCGTAGCTGAGTACCCAGGTTCCCTAGTGGCAGCCACTTGCATAATTCAACCTCCTTAGTCTCCCTCCTTTCCTTCTAGACTCTTCCTGTTTCTCGTTCCTCTTCCCCGGCATTATATACCCTAATAAAATAATATAAGCCTTCATCTCACCCTTGGCCATCTGATGAACCCAGGGTAAGATCAATTATGTTTGTGAATATGGGAAAAGAGAACAGGTTTTGATTGATTTGCGTATTTTTAGGAAATAGTTTAGTGGCCTGAGAGCCCAATCCATGGCAGAGGTGTTCCAAAATGATACATGGAAAGCTGCTTGAGAGTCCCAAATGTTATATTGTTTGAATATACCCCAGTCCCTTTGGCCAGTGACAAATCTGCTCTGTGTCTTTCTTGGCATCCCTCAGTTTCCCGCTCTGCCCCCTGGCACAGTCTCCTCTATCGCTAACCTTACTCTAGACAGAGACTGCTTTGATTTGGACCCTTCTAGAAGCAGATCCTGAGACCATGTTATAAGAGTAAGTAGTTTATTTGGCAGTTGATGTGAAGAAACACTGGTAGAGGATTAGGGAAGGAAGACAGGTAAAGGAAAGCAAGCAATGCAGGATATGAAACAAATGAGTTACCATTATGGGCAACTGGGTCTCCGTCCTGCTAGGGGACTCCCAGAATCATATAGAACACACCTTAAACTTATCGTACTGGACAGGAGGGAGAGCCGGGGAGTTATACACCAATTCTTATCAGTTGCTTTTGTGGAGAGCTTCTCCCGAGGACATATGAGCCCTGTGAAGTCCAAGAAAGCCCTAGGGCTTAGAAGTCAGAATACTATGCTCCTCAGGTGTGTTGACTGTGCAGGAACATTTGAGAAATGCAAGTGCAAATACAGTAACCAGCATGCTCCAGAGCCTCACCAATGGACTGATCCCCAAGCTCACCTCTGCAAAGTCCTCTCAGCAGTTTCTCCTGAGCTGAAATGGGTCCATCCTCTCCTGCACCCATGACCTCTGACTCATTACTGATGAACACGTGTGTTTGCCTCTGGTTCCTTTTCTCTTTTATGATCTTAAGAAATGCAAAGTGGATTATCAAGGAAGTACTAAGAGCCCCCATTTATTTTGTAATTCTGCCCCTAAAAGACTTTATTGCAGCCTGGTCTTATAGTGTACGTTACAGTAACTCTGTTTAAAAAGACAAGTTACTAACAACAACAACCCCAACCCCCACACACAACACTGAAATGGTGTTAGAGTCTCCTTTCCCCACTTTCATGCCAGTAAAGAGAGGTCAACACTGGATTTTCCAAAGGCTCAAGCTTTCCTTGTAATATTTTTTCTCTCTCTTTCTCTCTTACAAAAATCGCTAAGTATAGAGATTGGAATTTCAGGCTCAAGCAGAATCATTCACTTGCGGATTCCAAAGAGGAACCCATACAGAGTAATAATTTAGGTCTATAAGCTTTTAGGAGGCTAACTTAAAAATAAGAGATAATTTCGGAAAAGGGATAAGGTAAGAGTACATCTCAAGGTATAAGATAAAGAATGTAACCTTGACAGGTTACTGTGACTAGGCTGGCTTTACTCCATGCCCTAGACAGAGGAATTGCCATTGGGTCTAAAGTTGACTGAAAGCAGGCCCTGAGGCCTTGAGAGCATTGGAAGGGGATTCAGAGAGCATGTCAGAGGAGTTAAGCTCTGTGTGATGTGCCCTGAGTGTATTAGTTACCTATTGATGCATAACAAGTTGCCGCAAGCTTACTGGCTTAAAGCAACATACACAGTTCCTTTGGCTCAGGAATCCAGATAAAGCTTAGCTGGACCTTCTGCTTAGGGTCTCACAATGCTATAAGCAAGGTGTCATCTTGGCTTGTTCAATTTTGAAGCTTGGGGTCTTCTTCCAACACACATGGTTGTTGGAAGAATTCTGTTTCCTGTGGGTATTTTGTTGTTGTTGATCAGTTGCTGAGTCATAGCTGACTCTTTGGGACCCCATGGAATGTAGCATGCCAGGTTTCCTTGGTGTTCACTCTCTCCCAAAGTTTGCTCAAACTCATGTCCATTGAGTCAATGATGCTTTCCAACCATCTCATCTTCTGTTTCCCTTTTCTCTCCCTGCCCTCAGTCTTTCATAACCTCAAGGTTTTTTCCATTGAGTTAGCTCCTCACATTAGGTGGCCAAAGTTTCAGCTTCAGCATGAGTTCTTCTAGTGAATATTCAGGACTCATTTCCTTTAGGATTGATTGGTTTGATCTCCTTGCAGTCCAAGGGACTGTCAAAAGTCTTCTCTAACACCACAGTTTAAAAGCATCAATTCTTCAGTGTCCAGCCTTCTTCATGGTCCAACTTTCACATCCATATATGAATACAGTAAAAACCATTACTTTGACTATATGATCTCTCTGCTTTTTAGTACACTTGTGGTTGTAGGACTGATGTAGTCTTGCTGCTTCCCTTGAGTCCACTTTCCTCCTAGGTATCTCCTACTGTTCTTTGCCATTTGGTTTTCTAAACTTGGCAGCTTACTTTCTTAAGGCCAGCAGAATAATTTCTTGACTCAGGGATGGCTCAGCCTCCCTTTTAAGGACTTTGATTAATCTAAACCTGCCTGATTAATTTAGGTCCAGTCTGGAAAAATCTCCTTTTACAGAATTGATTGGTTTAGGATTTAAATTACATCTGTAAGACCACTTCACCTTTGCAATATTCCATTAGCTAGAGGCAAGGGGCAGATCCCATCCATAAGCAAGGAGAGGGAGTTATAAAGAGGCCAGGATATCAGAAAGTGATGGTTATTGGGGTCATTTCTGGGTCTGCCCCCAAACTGAGAGGATTGTGGTAGAGGCTTGAAATGTGTTATCAAGATAGTGGGCAAAAAGCCTGGCTCTTTTCCTGTTTTTTAGCTTCTAAAAGGCCCATTATTCTTTCATGAACCTACTGACAAGCAGAGAGAGATGCATTAATTATGATTATTAATAAAAATTACTCAAAATTTGGACAAAAGCAAAAGGTAGGGGGGGCTTGATTCTTCAGTGCTATATGGAGGTACGTGCCCACCCAGGGATTGCGCAACTGCTTGTTTTTAGCTCATGGTTGTACAGAGGAGTTTCATGGGGGACAGTCCATAGGGTTGCAAAGAGTCGGACACAAGTTAGTGATGAAACTGCAGCATCTTGCTATTGATTAAAGGTCCCAGACTTAAGCTTCAAACTATCTTGCAGAACTGTATTCAGTTGAGATGGAAATTATTTCTGATCACTTTAACAGGTCACCTTAAAAGTTATGGTTTATCACCCTCTTAGACATTCAGTTCAGTTCAATCACTAAAGTGTGTTCAACTCTTTATGACCCCATGGACTGCAGCACGACAGGATTCCCTGTCCATCACCAACTCCTGGAGCTTGCTTAAACTCATGTCCATCGAGTCAATGATGCCATCCAACCATCTCATCCTCTGTCATCACATTCTCCTCCTGCCTTCAATCTTTCCCAGTATCCACGTCTTTTCCAATGAGTCAGCCCTTCACATCAGGTGGCCAAAGTATTGGAGTTCAGTCCTTCCAGTGAATATTCAGGACTGATTTCCTTTAAGATGGACTGGTTGGATCTCCTTGCAATCCAGGGAACTCTCAAGAGTCTCCTCCAATATCGCAGTTCAAAAGTATCAATTCTTTGTGGTCAGCTTTCTCTATAGTCCAGCACTCCCTACCATACATAACTACTGGAGGAAAACATAGCTTTGACTAGACAGACCTTTGCTGGTAAGGCAATGTCTCTGCGTTTTAATATGCTGTCTAGGTTGGTCATAGTTTTTCTTCCAAGGAGCAAGTGCTTTTAGTTTCATGGCTGCAGTCACCATCTACAGTGATTTTGGAGCCCAAGAAAATAAAGTATGTCACTGTTTCCATTGTTTTCCATCTATCTGCCATGAAGTGATGGGACCAGGTGCCATGATCTTAGTTTTCTGAATGCTGAGTTTTAAGCCAGCCTTTTCACTGTGCTTTTCCACCCTCATCAAGAAGCTCTTTAGTTTCTCTTTACTTTCTGCCATAAGGGTGGTATCATCTGCATATTTGAGGTTATTGATATTTCTCCTGGCAATCTTGATTCCAGCTTGTGCTTCATCAAGCCCGGCATTTTTCATGATGTACTCTGCATATAAGTTAAATAAATAGGGTGACAATATGCAGCCTTGATGTATTCCAATCCCAATTTGGAACCAGTCTGTTGTTCCAGGTCCAGTTCTAACTGCTGCTTCTTGACCTCCATACAGATTTCTCAGGAGGTAGGTCAGGTGTTCTGGGATGCCCATCTGTTGAAGAACTTTCCATAGGTTGTTGTGATCCACACAGCTAAAGGCTTTGGCATAATCAATAAAGAAGAAGTAGACATTTTTCTGAAACTCCCTTGCTTTTTCTATGATCCAATGGATGTTGGCAATTTGATCTCTGATTCCTCTGCCTTTTCTAAATCCAGCTTGAACATCTGGAAGTTCACCATTCACGTACTGTTGAAGCCTGACTTGGAGAATTTTGAGCATTATCTTTGCTAGCATGTGAGATGAGTGCAATTGTTCGATAGTTTCCTTTATGGCTCAGCTCACAAAGAATCCTTGTGGCTCAGCTGGGAAGAATCTGTCTGCAGTGTGGGAGACCTGGGTTTGATCCCTTGGTTGTGAAGATACCTTGGAGAAGAGAAAAGCTACCCACTCCAGTATTCTGGCTTGGAGAATTCCATGGACTGTATAATCCATGAGGTCACAAAGAGTCAGACGCGACTGTGCAACTTTCAATTTCTTAGACATTAAGCAGTGTTATATGTATCATTGAAATCCTATCCTCATCTGCCTTTATTAACTTACCTATAAATACTTTTCTTCCCAAATATTCTTTGGGCTGTTTTTAACACCTGACTGTTTCTCTCAGTAATTAATGAGTTGAACAAATCTCTGACATGTGTTCATTTTATATTTGCCTGTGCATTATTATGTTATCTTTTGAAAACTACACTTTAACAATAGTATGGAATTTTTCATCAGCCAAGCAGGAGAATTGAGCTTAGTATTTGAATCTGAGAAATAAAGCAAAGTGAATTTTTTACCCACTATTTTGGGGTATAATTCACAGCCTCCACTATCCTCTCAAATTCCGAGAGGAAATAAATTTCCTTGCCATGTTCTTTTTATGGGGAAAAAAAGGATATAAATCTACCAGTAGCCTTCTAACTTCTTTCTGTGCACTTACGAAAGCCTGATCTATAATCTGTAGGATTGAAAGAATGATATTTAACTACCAGGTTTGTCACGGATGGTAGCAGTGGTGAAACAGTGAGACTAGAGTCAAAGATCCATCGTGAGGGCAAAGTACACAGGTCAGCGCCCATGTCAAAGTGTTTCCCTGAGAAATATCTCGGACTGAGTGCTCACTGATATGGTAGAATTCCAACAGAATCCTTGAATGGTGTTCAAGTGTGATTTGATCTGATTCTTGACATATACAATATAATCTGATGAAATGTAAATTTTGTCTAGTAAATTATTTATTTGTAAATATATATGTCCTTTATTAAACTTAGTTTATCTATTATTCATTGTGTATATACATATAGACATACACATATATGTGTGTGGTTCCCACATATCCAGAATCCAGAAAATGATGTTAAAATAGAATTTTGTCTCGAATAAGGGTATGCAGGTTTTGAGAGAGATTCTGTCTTCTAACAAAAGTCCTTGAATGGTGTAACATCTTATTTCATTGCTTGAAAGCCTCTTGTTCTTAATTGCTTTCTTAGTTAAGACTTAAGAATTTAAGGAACAAAATAGTTCTATCTTAAAATATAACTAATGTTAAGAAATCTAGGAATATCTAGAATTTAAAAGATTTTCCCCCCACTAATATGCAGTCATATGAGTTATAGCACAGAAGCTGAATTCAGAATGAGAAGAGTTTTGTTATATTTTTAGTTCATCTACTTATTGATTAATCAGTTAGTTCAAAGCTTATTATTAATGAATTTTTAAAATGCAAGCTACAATGATATGCTAGAGATATAAGATGAGTTAGAAAATAACTTTTCAGTTTTCTGTTGTTATATAACCATTCATCCCAAAATTTTGTGGCTTGAAGCAACGATTGTCTTCAGCTCAGTTCGACCACTCAGTCATGTCCGAGTCTTTGCCACTTCATGGACTGAAGCACAACAGGCTGCCATGTCCATCACCAGCTCCCACAGTTTACTCAAACTCATGTCCATTGTGTCGGTGATGCCATCCAACCATCTCATCCTCTGTCCTCCCCTTCTCCTCCCACCTTCAATCATTCCCAGCATCCAGGTCTTTTCCAATGAGTCAGTTCTTCACATCACATGGCCAAAGTATCAGAATTTCAGCTTCAGCATCAGTCCTTCCAGTGAATAGTCAGGACTGATTTCCTTTAGAATTGACTGGTTTGATATCCTTTCAGTCCAAGGGACTCTCAAGAGTCTTCTCCAACTACACAGTTCAAAAGCATCAGTTCTTCGGTGCTCAGCCTTCTTCACAGTCCAACTCTCATATCCATACATGACTACTGGAAAAACCATAGCCTTGACTAGATGGACCTTTGTTGGCAAAGTAATATCTCTATTTTTAGTATGCTGTCTAGGTTGGTCATAATTTTTACTCCAAGGAGCAAGAATCTTTTAATTTCATGGCTGCAGTCATCATCTGCAGTGGTTTTGGAGCCCCCCCCCCCCCCCACCAAATAAAGTCTGTCATTGTTTCCACTGTTTCCCCATATATTTGTCATGAAGTGATGGGACCAGATGCCATGATCTTAGTTTTCTGAATGTTGAGTTTTAAGCCAAACTTTTCAGTCTCCTCTTTCACTTTCATCAAAAGGCTCTTTAGTTTTTTGCCTTCTGCCATGAGGGTGGTGACATCTGCATACCTGAGGTTATTGACATTTCTCCTAGCAATCTTGATTTCAGCTTACGCTTCATCCAGCCCAGCGTTTTTCATGATGTACTCTGCATATAAGTTACATAAGCAGCATGACAATATACAGCATTGACGTACTCCTTTTCCTATTTGCAACCAGTCTGTTTTTCCATGTCCAGTTCTAACTGTTGCTTCCTGACCTGTATACAGATTTCTCAAGAGTCAGGTCAGGTGGTCTGGTATTCCCATCTCTTGAAAAATTTTCACAGTTGTGATCCACACAGTCAAAGGCTTTGGCATAGTCAGTAAAGTGGAAGTAGATGTTTTTCTGGAACTCTCTTGCTTTTTCCATGATCCAGCAGATGTTGGCAATTTGATGTCTGGTTCCTCTGCCTTTCCTAATTGCAGCTTGAACTTCTGGAAGTTCATGGTTCCCATACTGTTGAAACCTAGCTTGGAGAACTTTGAGCAGTACTTTACTAGTGTGTGGGATGAGTGCAATTGTGCATTCTTATGAGCATTCTTTGGCATTGCCTTCTTTGGGATTGGAATGAAAACACCTTTCCAGTCCCATGACCACTGTTGAGTTTTCCAAATTTGCTGGCATATTGAGTGCAACACTTTCACAGCCTCATCTTTTATGATTTGAAATAGATCAAATGGAATTCCATCACCTCCACTAGCTTTGTTTGTAGTGATGCTTCCTAAGGCCCAATTGACCTTACATTCCAGGATGCCTGGCTCTACGTGAGTGATCACACCATCGTGGTTATCTGGGTCATGAAGACCTTTTTTGTACAGTTCTTCTGTGTATTTTTGCCACCTCTTCTTAATATCTTCTGCTTCTGTTAGGTCCAGACCATTTCTGTCCTTTATCAAGCCCATCTGCATGAAATGTTCCCTTGGTATCTCTAATTTTCTTGAAGAGATCCCTAGTCTTTCCCATTCTGTTGTTTTCCTCTATTTCTTTGTATTGATCACTGAGGAAGGCTTTCTTTTCTCTCCTTGCTATTCTTTGGAACTCTGCATTCAAATGGGTATATCTTTCCTTTTCTCCTTTGCCTTTTGCTTCTCTTCCTTTCACAGCTATTTGTAAGGCCTCCTCAGGTAATTATTTTGCCTTTTTGCATTTATTTTTCTTGGGGATGGTTTTGATCCCTGCCTCTTGTACAATGTCATGAACCTCCATCCCTGGTCCTTCAGGCACTCTATCAGATCTAATTCCTTGAATCTATTGTCACTTTAACTGTATATTCATTAGAGAGTTAATTTAGGTCATACCTGAGTGGTCTAGTGGTTTTCCCTACTTTCTTCAATTTAAGTCTGAATCTGGCAATAAGGAGTTCATGATCTGAGCCACAGTCAGTTTCTGGTCTTGTTTTTGCTGACTGTATAGAGCTTCTTCATCTTTGGCTGCAAATAATATAGCCAATCTGATTTTGGTATTAACTATCTGGTGATGTCCATGTGTACAATCTTCTCTTGTGTTGTTGGAAGAGGGTGTTTGGTATGACCAGTGCGTTCTTTTGGCAAAACTCATTAGCGTTTGCCTTGCTTCATTCTGTACTCCATGGCCAAGTTTTCCTGTTATTCCAGGTATTTCTTGACTTCCTACTTTTGCATTTCAGTCCCCTATAATGAAAAGGACATCTTTTTGGGGGTGTTAGTGCTAGAAGGTCTTGTAGGTCTTCAGAGAACTGTTCAACTTCAGCTTATTCAGCATTACTGGTCAGGACATAGGCTTGGATTACTGTGATATTGAATGGTTTACCTTGGAAACTAGCAGAGAGCATTCTGTCATTTTTGAGATTGTATCCAAGTATTGCATTTGACTCTTTTGTTGACTGTGAGGGCTACTCCATTTCTTCTAAGGGATTTCTGCCCACAGTAGTGGATATAATGGTCATCTGAGTTAAATTCACCCATTGCAGTCCATTTTATTTTTATTTCCTCATAATTCTGGAATCTGGGCTGGGCGTTGCTGGGATGTGCTCTCTTTTCAAGAGATTTCTCCCTTGAAATCTCCATAAGGATACAGTGGTTTGGAGGCTAAACCGGGTCTGGACAATGCAGAAGGACTTCACTCAGAAACCTGATCCTTCCATGCTGCTCTTCTGGGTGTTCTTTTTCACCTGGTCTGACCATACAGCAGCCTAGCCCAGACTTTGTTACAGCGTGGCAACTCGTTAAACAAATGATATCCAGAAGCAAGACCACATCTACTTGTACTGTGGTTATTAATGTGCCATTGTTGATGGCAAGTCACATGGCCAAGGCTGTAGTCCATGCTGATGAAAATGCACAGTAGTCGGAATAGCAGGACATGCGTGTCACTGGATATAATTGAAGTAACAGTCTACTCCAAGTGCTTCCAACTCAACCGTTGGTTTTATTTATTTATTTACCTGCTTTGGGTCTGAGTTGCAGCATGTGAGACCATTCATTGAGGCACACAGACTTCTCTCTAGTTGTGGCATGGTCTCTAGAGTCTGTGAGCCCAGTAGTTTCAGCATGCAGGCTTAGTAGTCCAGTGCTATGTAGTTCCCAGACCAGGAATTGAACCCAAGTCCCCTGCACTGGAAAGGAGATTCTTAACCTCTAGACCACCTAGGAAGTCCCAATCATTGATTTTCAAAGTGTGTTCTTTTGAATCTCTGGAACTCTAAACAACCCTTCAAGGGTAACATGGTGAAGCCTCACTTCAGCTATAAGAATTTCACATGTAAATACTGGGCATTAACAGTTAAGATTTTTATTGAGAAAAGTGTTCTACTGCCAAGAGAATATGTGTATTTTACAATCATTAAACTAGATGATCTCTTGCGAGTTAAACATTTTATGATTTTGTGACTCTGGGAGTTCTCAGGCCACTTAGTTGCTCTGTCCTTGGATGATAGAACATATTCTTATTTATTCCATTGGATTCCTGCCAAGATGGGTGCAATAATATCTGCATGTTACATAGAGGTCTTCAACAGAGACACTGAGTGCATCCATTGAATTTCAATTTGCTTTCTGCATCACATCCTGCATGGGAAATACCTCCTCCATTTAGAAAGTTAATATCCATAATTATGAACACTTAAGAATTTAGAGACAGGTGTTAACATTAAAGAAATTAGTAGTATGAACATATAGTTACTTAAAATGTCCTCTCCTGTGTATGTGACTGTAGTACTATTTTGCCCCTGTTAATAGCACACACTTGATTATTTCTAAAATTGTAGGTTTTAACAAATAATAACCACAACAGCTACCAGTTCTCAAACCCTTATTATGTTTTAAGGTACTATGCAAAGCACTTTTCATCTCATCACTCTAATTTTAGACAGCTCTTGCCAAGTTGATATTATTATTATCTCCATGGAGTGAACAAGGAAGATGAGGCTTAGAAATGGATCCAAATCCATGCAACCCTTGTGATCCCATGGTTAAGAATCTGTCTGCCAGTGCAGGGAATGAGTTCAGTCCCTAGCCCAGGAAGATCCCCTATGCCGTGAAGCAACGAAGCCCGTGCACCATAATTACTGAAGCCCATGCTCCATGACAAGAGAAGCCACCGCAGTGAGGAGCCCATGGGCTGCAACTGGAGAAAGCCTGCACGCAGTAATGAAGACTCAGCTCAGCCAAATACATAAACATAAAACACAAAACAGACAAAAAGCAAATCCATGAGGCTCAGAAGTTGGTGACAGAGCTGGGATATGAATCCAGAACTTTCAGGCCACAAAGCCAGACCTCTTCTCCTCCACCAAGCTGTGGTCCTGCAGACCTCACCGAGCTCTTGTGACCAAGGAGCTATACTGAGATGTGGGTTCTCAGTACTATGAGAAGGAACACACCGGTCTGGATAAAGGGAAAAGTGAAAGTTGCTCAGTTGTGTCTGACTCTTTGAGACCCCATGGGCTATACAGTCCATGGAATTCTCCAGGCGATAATGGAGTGAGTAGCCTTTCCCTTCTCCAGGTGATCTTCCCAACCCAGGGATTGAACCCAGGTCTCCCGCATTGCAGGCAGATTCTTTACCAGCTGAGCCACAGGCAAGACTCTTCGTTGTCTACAGCATGGTTCTCCAGCTTGACTGCCCAGTGAAATAACCCAGGGAACTTTCATCAAATGCTGATGCTTGATCCTGCCTTCTGCATTCCTGGTTGAAAGTGGTCTTGGTGCAGCCAGGCCTTGGGTTTCTTAAAAACTCCCCAAATAGTTCTAACTCAGCAGTGTGGGGTGAGAACCACTGACTT
Source organism: Capra hircus (assembly GCF_001704415.2). Taxonomy (NCBI): domain Eukaryota; kingdom Metazoa; phylum Chordata; class Mammalia; order Artiodactyla; family Bovidae; genus Capra; species Capra hircus. The sequence goes on from NC_030820.1 coordinate 5,609,440, forward strand.
AGAAGAGCCACATGTGGCCTCCAGGAACCACTTGTAAGATGCTGCCTGTTTCATTTCATTGTAGAGAAAATACTTCTGCATGGAATGCTCTCACTTGTTTTCTCTTTGAAAAGCTCTTGTTCATGGTTCATAGCCCAGGCCCAGTGAACAAAAGGAAATAATCAAGGGAAAGAAAAAGCCTGCAAACATTTAGCCTGACATTATCAAAATATCTGGACTTATGATCACTAGCTGCCCCCACACCCTGACAGCCTATACCTGAAAACCCAGCTGCTTAATTAAGCTGTGTACCACTACCCCAATCTTTTTTGGGACTCTTACTTTTAGAAGAAATGCTTCAATCACACCAGTTTCTGGGGATCCACTGGCAGGTGATTGGGGAGGAGGGAATGATGCCACTTCCTCAGCTTTATCTTTTTGTTCTGATCTGCTCAGATCAGACAAACCTAGTGAGGATGCAGGGGTCTGCAGTCCTGACAGCTGACAGCACCAGTGAGGTTCCCATGTGCCTTTGCTCACAGGGGGAGGATGTCCTTTATTTATGAGGATAGGGAAGTTTACTCTCATCACTTCATCCCAGAAAACTAGTTGGATCTTAGGAGGTATGAGAAAGATCCAGACAAATGTTGAAACCGAAAAACACATAGGTATATATTTCCCAAACATCATACTCTAAAGGACTTAAATTCTCCCAAGTTCTACCTTGCTTATTAAAATCTATTATGACTTTATTTTGAAGAATCAAAATGATTAGATTAGCTCTAAAAGCTTCTCTAACTCTTTGGTTTACATCCATGTCTCTCACAAAGTAAATCACAAGCTTCTTGAGAATTGTGCTTCCAACTGTGTGATTCTATCATCATCATGGTCATCATCCTCATCTTTGCAGCTCACACTTACATAGAATTTACCATCTGCTGGGCACTTCTCTATGAATGTTAAACGTGTTTTATATTTCATGATAACCCCACAAGGAAAGTAACTATGATTATCCCATTTTACAGATTAGAAAACTGAGATATAGAGCATTGATTTATTTTATTTACCACAGGACACTTAGTTAATAAGTAGGGGAATATTGTAATGACCCCAGGAGTCTAGCTCTGAGTCTAGAGTCTTAACATGTACACTATGCCATTTTGGGGGCATATTTGTAAAAGGTAAGGAAGTTGTAGTTATTTTCAACAGATGATATATGATTTCTTTTTATTTATTGCACTCAAGAGATATATGACAGTGAAGTTTCATTGTTAAGGTTTGAAAAAGACAATGGAGAAAAAAAAACTCCCATAAATATGCACATGCAACATGTAATCTACAAATGAGGATGAAATATCAGCAGGATTCACCCAAATGTGGACCAAGTCATTTGGGGTTGATGGTGTTATGGGTGGCTTCTATTTCGTCCTTTGTTCTGTTTTGACTTTCAAAAAATATTTGCTACAGTTCAGTTCAGTTCAGTTCAGTACAGCCGTTCAGTTGTGTCCAACTCTTTGCAACCAGATGAGTCGCAGCACGCCAGGCCTCCCTGTCCAGCACCAGCTCCCGGAGTTCACCCAGACTCACGTCCATCGAGTCAGTGATGCCATCCAGCCATCTCATCCTCTGTCGTCCCCTTCTCTTCCTGCCCCCAATCCCTCCCAACATCAAATTCTTTTCCAATGAGTCAACTCTTTGCATGAGGTGGCCAAAGTACTGGAGTTTCAGCTTTAGCATCAGTCCTTCCAAAGAAATCCCAGGGTTGATCTCCTTCAGAATGGACTGGTTGGATCTCCTTGCAGTCCAAGGGACTCTCAAGAGTCTTCTCCAACACCACAGTTCAAACACATCAATTCTTCGGCACTCAGCCTTCTTCAGAGTTCAACTCTCACATCCACACATGACCACAGGAAAAACCATAGCCTTGACTAGAATGGACCTTTGTTGGCAAATTAATGTCTCTGCTTTTGAACATGCTATCTAGGTTGATCATAACTTTTCTTCGAAGGAGTAAGCGTCTTTTAATTTCATGGCTGCAGTCACCATCTGCAGAGATTTTGGAGCCCCCCCACTTTCCACTGTTTGCCCATCTATTTCCCACGAAGTGATGGGACCGGATGCCATGATCTTCGTTTTCTGAATGCTGAGCTTCAAGTCAACTTTTTCACTCTCCACTTTCACTTTCATCAAGAGGCTTTTTAGTTCCTATTCACTTTCTGCCATAAGGGTGGTGTCATCTGCATATCTGAGGTTATTGATATTTCTCCTGGCAATCTTTATTCCAGCTTGTGTTTCTTCCAGTCCAGCGTTTCTCATGATGTACTCTGCATATAAGTTAAATAAGCAGGGTGACAATATACAGCCTTGATGTACTCCTTTTCGTATTTGAAACCAGTCTGCTGTTCCATGTCCAGTTCTAACTGTTGCTTCCTGATCTGCATACTTAATATGTTATAATTCTATACAGTGTGATTAGTTCATTATCAGAAGGTACAAAGGCAGCTTACAAAAGTTTCAATCAAGTATAAAATTGCTGCTGCTGCTAAGTTGCTTCAGTTGTGTCCAACTCTGTGTGACCCCATAGACAGCAGCCCACCAGGCTCCCCCATCCCTGGGATTCTCCAGGCAAGGACACTGGATTGGGTTGCCATTGCCTTCTCCTGTATAAAATTGACTGAAAGTATAAAATATATCCCCCTCCGCCACCCTCCACCCTTGCTTCCTCACTGCCGGCCTCCACCTGCAGTGGGCCCTGACAAGGGCCTCTGACAGTTATAAGGACTGGTCATTTTAATTTGTATTCTGATTTAAAGTCATGGGCCATTTTATCATATAATTGTGACCAGATATATCACGGTGCTGGCTAAGGTTTTTCACCCAGAGGCAAGGGAAGACCCAACACTGAATAGATCATAGAAGAAAATAGAAAAGAAAATAAATTTTCTTTTATGATTAACCCACTCTTGCTATGAGTTATGCTTTTCATTTAATGTTTGTTATTTGTTTGCATATATACACATATGTGTATATTTTCATATCTATATAGATCTCTCTCTTCATATATGTGTGTGTGTGTGTTAGTTGCTCAGTCATATCCAACTCTTAGGGACTCCATGAACTGTAGCCCACCAGGCTCCTCTGTCCATGGAATTTCCCAGGCAAAGATACTGCAGGGGGTTGCCATTGCCTTCTCCAGGGGAGCTTTCCAATCCAGGGATCAAACGTAGGTCTCCTGCTTTGCAGGCAGATTCCTTATTGTCTGAGCCACCAGGGAAGCCCTTTTATGTATATATACATACACATGGATATACACACACACAAATACATTGCTTCTCCTGCATTGCAGGCAGATGTGCTTTAGATCCCTGAATTGGGAAGATGTCGTGGAGAAAGAAATGGCAACCCACTCCACTATTCTTGCCTGGGAAATCCTATGGACAGAGGAGCCTGGCGGGCTATAGTCCATGGATTCCCAAAGAGCTGGACATGGCTGAGCAACTAACACTGTTTCACTTACTGCTTTATGTAAAAGTCTATTTGATGTGTTAAAATATTATGCCCTAAACTTAATGAATGCAATCTAGTTATCTATCTTTTAAGAACCTGTAATAAAGGTTTTAGCTACTTTTCTACAATTCTTGGATCTGGGACTGATGTTTCTTCTGATTTTGGCAGTGTGTTGAGATCAACCTTGATAAGACACAGATTTACTCAGTTATATATGTCCAAGTGTTATAGGGAGCTGGAAAAAATCACCCAATTACCTTTCCTGTCATCAAGGAAGGCTCTCTGTGTAAGACCTTGACCTTGACCTTGACCTTGAAAGATGAAAAGACAGGTGGCTTGTCAGAGTAGTTATGTAATAACTTGAGTCAGAAAAGCCTAGATTTGAATGCAATGCTCATTTCTTATCAGTTGGGAGTCACAGGATGATCTTTCTAAATGAAGTTGCAAAATGGGGATTGTCATTATTTAATTTCATGTGCCTTACACAGATTTATATAACATATTGGAGAAGGAAATGGCAACCCACTTCAGTATTCTTGCCTGGAGAATCCCATAGACAGAGAGGCCTGGTGGGCTACAGTCCATGGGGTCAGAAAGAGTCAGATACAACTAAGTGACTGACACACACACATGTAACATATAATATTATTAATTATAGATTTAAAATAATAATAGAAGCATCTTTTCTCAGGATTTCTGAGCATTAAAAGACATAACTCGAACTAATATGCCAAACATAGAACCTGACTACTAGGAAGCAGAAAGCAGCTGCTCCTTCCACTAGAAGTGGAAATCAGCTCCTACCACCCTAAGTTTGCCAGACCCTAAAGTAAGGCAAAAGCCATGGTTTTTCTAGTAGTCATGTATGGATGTGAGAGCTGGGCAATAAAAAAGGCTGAGCACCAAGAATTGATGCCTTTACAGTGTAGTGCTGGAGAAGACTCTTGTGAGTCCCTTGAACTGCAAGGAGATCAAAACTGTCAATCCTAAAGGAAATCAACCTGAATCGGCAGGACTGATGCTGAAGCTGAAACTCCAAAACGTTGGCCATCTGATGTGAAGCACTGAGTCATTAGATAAGACTCTGATGCTGGGAAAGATTGAAGGCAGGAGGAGAAGGGGACAACAGAGGATAAGATGGTTGGATGGCATCGCCGACTCAACGGACATGAGTTTGAGCAAACTGTGGGAGAAAGTGAAGGTCTGGGAAGCCTACTATGCCACAGTCCATGGGGTTGCAAAGAGTTGGACACGACTGAGTGACTAAACAACAACAAAAATAAGGCAGTGCGCTCCCAGGCAGAAGGAAGAGCATGTGGTTGTGAGTTTATATGTGTGCAGATGAGGCCACACAGAAGCCGAGGGAGAAAGTCTCTGTAAGATGGTTTGATACGTGGGAATGGAGCATCATCTGATGAAAACAGGAATGTTAGACCCCAGATCAGAACTTTGGCATCTTCACCCGGGTCTGTGCGACCTTCTTGGTTCCGTCTGCATCCCTCCATCTGTGGAAGGACTCCCTTACAGCACATTATAAAGCTTCCCAGAGCAGATCAGAGAAGCACTGGGAGATGGAACAGCCCCCCTCCCTAGTAATGATGATCCCCACACAGCCTTTTACATTGGAATTAATCTTTTATTAAGAGACAAAATTATGTCCAAACACTTTGGGGAACTTTTGCTTACCATTACACGAGCCATAGGAAGCCCAGGCTCCTCTCCCAGGTCAAAGGAAATCTTCTTCTAACATTTCCTTTGGAAGCTGAGACTCTAAGGGAGCCTAGAGTATCTTTTTTATTATTTTTTATTTTTTGGTGGCTTGTGAATGAAAAATATACTGTTGACTGCTTTCTAAAATCCTCTCTGTTTCTGCAGCCTTCTTGGAGAAACTCCAAGTTTGGGTGGCCCTATAAGCCAGAAGGAGCAAGCTTAAAAAGGATTTAGGAACTGAGGTATGCTCACGCTCTTTGAAGAAATCAGAGCTGTGAGTGAAGATCAGGGGAAGGAAAGCATCTTGAGCCTTCAGTGGAGCTGCTAGAAAAGAAATGCTGATCAACATTCCCAAAATACATGAGTTGAATCTGAAAAAGAGTAGATTATATATATGGCTTCCCTGGTGGCTCAGTTGGTGAAGTATCTGCCTGCAATGCAGGAGACTGCCTACAGGGGGCCCAGGTTCGATCGCCGGGTCAGGAAGATCCCCTACAGGAGGAAATGGCAACTCATTCCAGTAATCTTGCTTGGGAAATCCCATAGACAAAGGAGCCTGGTGAGTCAGACATGATTTAGCAACTAAATCACTGACTACCATTCAGTATAATTGAACCACTGCACACCTAAATGTAACAGAATATTGTAAATCAATTACACTTCAATATTAAAAATAATAATAATACATGAGTTGAGGGCCTGTTTGCAAAGTGCTGTGCAAAGCACTGTGTAGGGCCTGAACTCTGTCCTTGAAGCTGTCATAATCTAATGGATATGAAAAGGCTCCCATAGCAGAACTTCAGAGGCCAGCATGTTCTTCGGTAAGCATGGAATGAGAGGTAAGCGTGGAATGAGAGGTCAGGGTGGGGACAGGAGGTGACCTCTAGGTACTGTGATGGGGCAAGCTGGACACACATAGGTCTGAAAGGATGGGTGCAGACGTCACATGACAACAGGTGCGAGATATCCCACCATTCCTGTGGTGGTGGGGAGCTTAGAAACATGAATACAGCTTCTGGTGCTCCTGGGAATTCTAGCTATGAAACTGGCTGGAACGAAAGGTTAGGTACAGGGCCATTTAGGGAAATTAAACACTGCACACATGTAAAGGCAAGTCTGTGTAGTGGATGAGAGCACAGATACAGAGATTAATATAGGCTCAACACCCGACGGTCCTTTCTGAATTAGCCATCCCTGGGCATGTTTCTTAAACACTCAGCACAAAAGACGCTAAAAGTAGCTTTTGTGTAGGTACTGAGAGCTCAGTGAGATAGTCCCTGTAAGTACTTGTACATTATCTGACACATGATGAATATTTGTAGATTGTTCTACTGTGTTATTATTGGCCAGCCCCTCTTCTAACAAAGTCAGTAAAATATGACCGAGATACAAACATTCAGAACAATGCTCCTTTTCTAATTTTGGATGCTTATTTCCAGTTTGTAAACCATGTGTGTGAGTCTGGGGAGAGATTTGGAAGTTGGGAAAGGAGAGGTGTGAGGCTTTGGTGGGATTTAGGGGAAAGGTAAGCCAGAAACCAAAGAGACTTATCTTGACGGGCCCTGAGGCTGAGAACCGCACACAAAAATGGGGAAATTTGGAGGAAATGGAGCTTTAGCACTATAGTCGATTAAATTTTTCATTGACAAAGATTCTTTCTAATTAAAAAAAAAAACATTTAAAAATATTTTGGCTCTGCCAGGCACATATATGAGTTTAGGTCCCCAACCAGAGATTGAACCCATGTTCCCTACTTTGGAAGCACAGGGTCTTAATCACTGGACCACCAGGGAAGTTCTAACAAAGATATTTTTTTAAGAAAGGAAGGTAGGAATAGAAAGAGGAAAGGAATTATAAACAGTGATGATGGAAAGAAGGAGAGAAAGAATGAAGGGAAGATGGTGAGGGCAGGTGATGAGACGGAGAGAAGGGGGAAGAACACAAGATAAGGGAGAAGTTGTAGGAAGGAGGGAGGTATGGAGAGAGAGAGAGGGATGGAGGAAATACAATCCTGGCCTGGAGGAGGGTGAGCTTTTGACAAATGACCCATCTACCCTTTCTCCAGCGAGTATCCAAGCCAAGAATGAACACCTGTCTGGAATTCTTGCATGGATAGAAAGAAAGTTGGACTAAATGGCTTTTAAAGTCCCTTCCAAGTTCATCTTTTAAATGAAACTTTAGATTTTGAATAACGTGTCTGGCTAGAGAATGCAAATATGTCTTTTTTTCCCCAACCTATGCTTTCTAGTTGCAGAGAGCAAAACAAAAATGTTTTCCAAAATTGTTGTATGCATAAAATTTGAGGCATCATTACTCCATGTCTAAGGCTGACACATATACTGTTTCTTTCCCTCAAATTCTTTTAAACACAAGACAGTTATGATTTGAGCCCTCTGGACTCCAGCTCTCACTGAACAGTGAGAAATAGTTTATCAAAAATAGCAACCAAAACTTTCACTTAGTGCAATTTAGTGCTGCAACATTAGCCATGAATGCTTATTTTAAGTAGGGTTAAAACATGCCCCCTGTCTTTGGGAGTCTAGACCTTTCTAGCACGTGTGACCAATTATATGCCTCTTTTCCACACAGCTTGATTTTTCCCATTTAAAACAGCAGCTTTAATTGCCACCTAGGTTTTGGGTCTTGCACGTCTTTTTAATGTGGCTATTGAAATTTATTATTATTACACGTGGAACACTTGTTACATTATTGCCTTTGATTGAACTTGCCTTTGCCAACTGACTCCAAACTCAAGGATGACACGTGTTATCGATTCTCTCAGATGGATTTATTCAGAGAAGCAGAGATCAGATCCCTGTCTAAACTGGGAGGTTGAATCTCTGTCCAGACTGGGAGGCCTCTTTAGATTTTTACTGTTGACTGTGTGTTTCTGAGAATGTTTATATGCACTGACATTTATTGTCATTTTATAGATTTGAAATGGTTTTTTATTTATTCCTGGATTATATGCCTAAGGTTTCTGGAAGCACCCACCTCCCTGGCTTTGCAGTGGGTCTGTATTCTGAATGGAATGGCTCTCCACAGACATGGTCTATTCTGTTGTCCACTGGCACACTTTCTCACAAGTATGACATTTTTCTTTTAAAATATTACACAATGGGAAATAATACTTTTTTTGTAAATTTATTTAAAGATATTTGTTCATGTAGATTGAAAGCCAAGGCACAGTGTAGAAGAATTTTTGCACAGAGGGGAGGTGTATCTGAATTGGGTGTGAATCATGAAAATTGATGAGGTGAAGAATTTCCATTAGATTTTTATTTAACAGAAATACAAGATGGCAAATTTGAAACAAATAAAAAAGAATGTGGTTGATTTATGGACCTTGCAAATGGGCAAATGATCTTTAATGTGGGAAATGACTTTGCCACATTGATTTAAGGCAGGATCAAAGCATTCCTGGGCTTTCCAGGTGGTTCAGTGGTAAAGAATCCACCTGCAATGCAGGAGACTCAGGTTTGATCCTGGGTTAGGAAAATCCCCTGAAGGAGGAAACACCAACCCACTCCAGTATTCTTGCCTGGAGAATCCCATGGACAGAGGAGCCTGGGGGACTTCAGCCCATGGGGTCACAAAGAGCAAGTCATGACTGAGTGACTGATCATGCATGCATGCAAATCATTGCTGGACTTTTCTGGAAGAGCGTGTTGGATGAGTGACATTTTTGAGGAAGTGAGAAATTCACCAGGGACTAGTTCCATCCAGCATGGTTTGGAGTTTTGTCAGAACAGAATCTGGAGAGTAAGGCTGTAGAAAATCCAGTCTCCTTACATTTAGGGGGAAAAGAATGGAATTTAGAGAAGAGAAAGTTTGTGGAATGCCTTATTGGAAGAGCATAAACTAGAAGACCCTTTTGACTTTTGACTCCATAGCCTTCCAGCCACCTCATGTTTGAGAATTCCCTCAGATATGTCCAGGAATCCAACAGGTTCAACTCAAGTCAGCTTAGTGGGGGTGCAGGGAGTTCCCTGACTCTGTAGAGTAGACAACATGTGAACCATGGGTTAGGGCTAGTACTTGCTGCCGGGTCAATATTAGCTCAGTTCTGACTTAACTCAGGCTAGGGAACTGCAATTGATGAGTTCAGAAAGTCTCTCTCTCTGGTCCTGATGCTGCAAGTACTGGGTGTACTGTTGGTATTTAGTGAATATCTGTTGAGTGGCTGCATGCTTGCTCATTCTCTTGAGTCATATCTGTCTCTTTGGAACCCCACGGACTGTAGCCTCTGTCCATGGAATTCTCCAGGCAAGAATATTGGAGTGGGTTGCCATTTCCTTCTCCAGGGGATCTTCCCAACCCAAGGATCGAACCTAGGTCTCCTTCATTGCAGATGGATTCTTTACTCTCTGACCTACCAGGGAAGCCTCTCTTTCAGACCCCATAGGCTGAAGTCCCCCAGGCTCTTCTGTCCATGGGCTTCTCCTAAATCATATTGATTTTAGTAAATCAGTGCTTTTATTATATAACACACCTGTGTTTATCTTCATAGCACCTCATTTCCTGCAGGGTCAAGTTCAAACTCCCTTCCTTCACCTTGGTGTAGTGTCACATCCCTTCGCCAATCAATTATCACAGATGGAACAATCTTTTAAACCTTGTATTCTAATATTTTTATATGAAATCTTCCTTAATTAACCTAAACTTACCTCTTTTCTCTGATGAAGCTCACAACCAGAGTAGCCAGGATGTGCTACAGAATTAATTGCTGTTGTCCAGTTGCTAAGTGGTGTCCAACTCTTTGCAACCCATGGACTGTAGCACACCAGGCTTTCCTGTCCTTCACTTTCTCCCACAGTTTGCTCAAATTCATGTCCATTAAGTCAGTGATGCTGTCTAATCATCTCATCCTCTGCTCTCTTCTTTCCCTTTTGTCTTTGATCTTTCCCAGCATGAGGGGCTTTCCAATGAGTCAGCTCTTTGCATCAGGTAGCCAAAGTATTGGAGTTTCAGCTTCAGCATCACTGATTTCCCTTAGGATGGATTGGTTGGATCTCCTTGCAGTCCAAGGGACTCTCAAGAGTCTTCTCCAACACCACAGTTCAAAAGCATCAATTCTTTGGTGCTCAGCCTTCTTTATGGTCCAACTCTCAAATCCATACATGACTACTGGCAAAACCATAGCTTTAATATCTCCAGTGTGACCTCCCCTCCACCCCACCTCCCCCCACCGTGCCACATTCTGTTGACTGTCACAGGGACCCTTTCCTGGAGAACTGCCCTCTGCCAAGGGGAGCTGCGTCACCAGGGAGGGCATGTCTACACTCCAGAGAAGGTCAGTAACTGACTGGCTTGGGCCCACAGTGAGTTGGTCTTCTTGCCTTCAAGCAGGCTTTGCAGTAATCCCTACCCCAGTGTTCCTTGGGGGGCTCAGGCTGAAGCTAGATGTGATATGAGCTCACACCACACGGCTCGTCTGCTCTCCCTGCCCCATCCTGCTTCCCTTACACCCCTCTGTCTGCGAGCCCCCCTGCAGTACATCATGCATCTGAATCCTTATTTCAGGCTCTGCTTTTAGAGAACTGAATTTAAGACAACTCGATATACACTGATCTTTCTGTTTTAAAAAACGATTATTTATTTGGCTGTGTTAGGTCTTAGTTGTGGCAAGTGGGGTCTTTGTGGTGTCATGTGAGATCTTTCATTGCAGCCGGGGCTTAGGAGTTGGGACACACAGACTGTCTAGCTGTGGTGTGCAGGCTTAGTTGCCCCATGGCATGTGGGATCTTAGTTTCCCAGCCAGGGCTTGAACCCACATCCTCTGCATTGGAAGGTGAATTCTTAACAATTTGACCACTGGGGAAGTCCCCATCCACTGATCTTTCTTATCTTCCAGGGTCTTTTCTCCTGAGACCCCTAGACAGCTTATTACTGCATTTCTTACATAATGTGCCAATTCATATATTTGATAAATTTTAGGAATTTTACTTATGAAATAAGGTGATATCTGCACCTGAAGCCATTATTTTCACTTTTCCTCTCCCTATTAAAAATCTAGGAATGGCATCTGGCATCTCTTTCAAGAAGCAGCTTCAGAAAGTGTGGACCCTGTTTAGCACACTGACTGATGTCACTGTGGAGTTTCTCTACAAAGCATGAATCAACTTTCTTGGGGGAAAAAGCATGATTTTCTGTTTCTTGCCATAAAATTTTTTACTGCAACATTATATAGAAAGATATTTAATATAGCTCAGCTAATAATTTATGAGGCCACTTTGAGGTTAGAATATTTTAGCTGCCCTATTGCTTTTGCAATTGAAGGCAGGAGAATACCTAGGAAAACCAAAAACAACCTCTGAAATTCCCCAAGGCTTTGTTTAATGGAGTGTATACAATCAAATTTCAACAATCCATGACCAGATTACCTATGGCAGTGCTTCTCAAACTTTAATGTGCACACAAATCACCGGAAGCTCTCGTTTAAATGTATATTCTGGTTCAGTAGGTCTAGGGTGATGCCTTAGGTTTTCTGTATATGAACATCTCTCATAAGATGGTAATATGAATTGTCCATAGACTATAGTTTAAGTACAGAAGCAAGGTCTTGCATTTTCTTTCAGGGCTATAGTGCTTTTTGCCTCTTTGTAGCCATATAGATGATATTCTCTGAACTGACTGAAAGGTAAGATTGAAAGTCTAACACTGAGGCCCTTCATGACTATGCAGCCTAAGCTGAATTATCATCTTGGCCCCTGATGATAAGCTCTGACTCTAAGGATATGCACTGATGTTGGACATGATCTGAAATACGAGAAATGTTGACTTTTGATCAATTAATTTTCTAGATAAGAACAGACTAAGGCTACATTTCTCCTGAATATATATCCTTATCTAGTTTTCAGAAGGGTTCAGTTCAGTTCAGTTCAGTCGCTCAGTCATGCTGGACTCTTTGTGACTCCATGAATCGCAGCATGCCAGGCCTCCCTGTCTATCACCATCTCCTGGAGTTCACTCAACTCACCTCTATAGAGTTGGTGATGCCATCCAGCCATCTCATCCTCTGTCATCCCCTTCTCCTCCTGCCTCCAATCCATCCCAGCATCAGAGTCTCTTCCAATGAGTCAGCTCTTCGCATGAGGTGGCCAAAGTACTGGAGTTTCAGCTTTAGCATCATTCCTTCCAAAGAACACCCAGGGCTGATCTCCTTTAGAATGGACTGGTTGGAGTCCATTGCAGTCCAAGGGACTCTCAACTCAAGAGTCTCCTCCAACACCACAGCTCAAAAGCATCAATTCTTTGGTGCTCAGCCTTCTTCACAGTCCAACTCTTGCAACCATACATGACCACTGGAAAAACCATAGCCTTGATTAAATGGACCTTTGTTGGCAAATAATGTCTCTGCTTTTGAATATGCTATCTAGGTTGGTCATAACTTTTCTTCCAAGGAGTAAGTCTTTTAATTTCATGGCTGCAATCACTATCTGCAGTGATTTTGGAGCCCCCCAAAATAAAGTCTGACTCTATTTCCACTGTTTCCCCATCTATTTTCCATGAAGTGATGGGACCAGATGCCACGATCTTAGTTTTCTGAATGTTGAGGTTTAAGCCAACGTTTTCACTCTCCACTTTCAGTTTCATCAAGAGGCTTTTTAGTTCCCCTTCACTTTCTGCCATAAGGGAGGTGTCATCTGCATATCTGAGATTATTGATATTTCTCCTGGCAGTCTTGATTCCAGCTTGTTCTTCCTCCAGCCCAGGGTTTCTCATGATGTACTCTGCATATAAGTTAAATAAGCAGGGTGACAATATACAGCCTTGACGTACTCCTTTTCCTATTTGGAACCAGTCTGCTTTTCCATGTCCAGTTCTAACTGTTGCTTCCTGACCTGCACACAGATTTCTCAAGAGGCAGGTCAGGTGGTCTGGTATTCCCATCTCTTTCAGAATAGTAGAAGGGTATATCATCTTAAATGGTAGCAGGAAAAAAATAAACACAGTCAATACCAGGATCATAAGAAGTCTGGTTTATAACCAAAAAAGGACTGATTACACCCTAGTTTCCTTCCTCTTTGGGTTCAGTTCAGTTCAGTCACTCAGTTGCATCTGACTCTGCGATGCCGTGGGCTGCAGCATTCCAGGCTTCCCTTCTCTCTCCCTGAGCTTACTCAAACTCATGTCCATTGCCTTGGTGATGCCATTCAACCATCTCATCCTCTGTTGTCCCCTTCTCCTGCTGTCTTCAATCTTTCCCAGTATCAGGGTCTTTTCCAATGAGTTGGTTCTTCCAGTCAGGTGGCCAAAGTATTGGAGTTTCAGCTTCAGCATCAGTCCTCGGAATGAACACTCAGGACTGATCTCCTTTAGGAAGGACTGGTTGGATCTCCTTGCAGTCCAAGGGACGCTTCTCCAACACCACTGTTCAAAAGCATCAGTTCTTTGGTACTCAGCTTTCTTTACAGTTCCAACTCTCGCATCCATACATGACTACTGGAAAAACCATAGTTTGACTAGCCGGACCTTTGTTGGTAAAGTAATGTCTCTGCTTTTTAATATGCTGTCTAGGTTGGTTATGGTTTTTCTCCAAGAAGAGAGCATCTTTTAATTTCATAGCTATAGCCATCATCTTCAGTGATTTAGTAACCTCCTCAAAAAAAGTCTCTCATTGTTTCCATTGTTTACCCATCAGTGGGTTACCATTCCTCAATTTTGTCCTTAGCTCCTACAGCGCTTCAAGTTGGAGGCCCTGTCTTCAACACAAAACACCTAAATTAAGGATTATTTTACTACTTCTTGAATTCTAATTTATTTCTCCTAGAAAGGTAGTCTATGTCTTCAAGGTCTAGCTACTATCCTGAGAAATAGGCATCTTCAAAAAACATCTTCCTCTTTGTTTGTGTTTAGGGCAATGCAGACTGTTTTAATACCTTTACAGTATTCTCAGTAAAGTGAATATGCACAATGTTTATAAAGCTAGAATATCACACTCATAGCATATTGTTTCCTCACAGTGAGGGTTGAACAGTAAAACAAGAAGAAATTATATATTTCCCTCAGATCAATCTTTTATATCTTTATTTAAAAATAATTAATCCAGTGGATGTCAGTAAAAATGGCAAAGTAAGCATCTACAGCCCTTTGAAAATGCTCTTCCTTATAAAATTTACAAGAAAATTAGCAAAAATACAAAATCAATATTTTCATACCTCCAGAAATTAACCAAAGACTTACTATCATAGAGGAAGTGTTTACTCAATAACAGTGGATGAATGTCAGTAAAATCAATGAGCATTATTCTTAGTGTATTAACTTGTTCCATTCTCATTACCTCACCCTTCATCTCTGGTAGCTTTGGAAACCTGGAGTCTAGTCTCAGAATTAAACACAGCGGAAAAACAGCAACTAGAAGAGGAACAGGGCTGAAGCTCCTTCAAACCTCCTTCCCATGGATGGCAATTATTCACCTGTCTAGTGGCTTTTTAGAAGACCCAACTCATAAGGTTGTCTTTATTTGTCTTGACCCTCACTGCTATGGTTTTTCCAGTGGTCATGTATGGATGCGAGAGTTGGACTGTGAAGAAGGCTGAGCGCTGAAGAATTGATGCTTTTGAACTGTGGTGTTGAAGAAGACCCTCGAGAGTCCCTTGGACTGCAAGGAGATCCAACCAGTCCATTCTAAAGGAGATCAGCCCTGGGATTTCTTTGGAAGGAATGATGCTAAAGCTGAAACTCCAGTACTTTGGCCACCTCATGCAAAGAGTGGACTCATTGGAAAAGACTCTGATGGTGGGAGGGATTGGGGGCAGGAGGAGAAGGGGATGACAGAGGATGAGATGGCTGGTTGGCATCACTGACTCAATGGACGTGAGTTTGAGTGAACTCCGGGAGTTGATGATGGACAGGGAGGCCTGGCGGGCTGCGATCCATGGGGTCACAAAGAGTCGGACACGACTGAGCGACTGAACTTAACTGAACTGAACTGAACACCCTTCTGGGGTGTTTGTTAATACAATTAGAAGTGACTGCCCACTTTTGTGACTCTCTGAAGTAGTAGATAACAGTTTGAGAAAACAATAGGATAACAAAAAATCTTTAAAGGAAAAGCTGGGAGGTGAGACATCTGCATGAGTTTTGAAAAGCTTGCACACTTACAAGGATCTAAAAGGCCATGCGCATGCACAGCAGTGTGTGTATGCTTGGGAAAGACCTAGCCTGTGGCTGACCGGAGGTTTTTTGCAAGCAGGAAATGAAGGGTAAGGCAGAATTGTCAAATACCTGTTGAGTATTGAAAATGTTTCCTCATGCACACACAGAGCTCTTTAATGAAGATGGGACTTACTGGTTCTAGACTAAAATCATGATTGAAAGAGACCACATTATTACTGAAAAATAAAAAAAGATTATAAGGGAACACTGTGAAAATTGTATGCCAATGAATTAGATAACCTAGAGGAAACTGACAACTTTTTAGAAAGATATAAACTAGTAAATTGACTCGAAACAAAATACCAAATCTGAATAGACCTATGACAAGTAGAGATTTAGTAATCAAAAGGCTTCTCATAAAGAAAAATACAGAATCAGGTGACTTCACTGGAAACTCTTCCAAATGCTTAGAGAAAAATTAGCAAAGATCTTTACAAACTCTTGAAAAATATAGAAGAGGAAGAAATACTTCCCAACATCAAGAAAGACATTACAAGGCAAAAGATCTATATATGAATAGGCACAACTGAATATCAGCACTGCAAAAATAAAATTGGACCAGAACCTTGGATCATACATAAAATTTAACTCAGAATGGATCAAAGATATTAATGTTAAAACTAAAACAACAAAACTTTTATAAAAATAGAAGTGTAAGCCTTCATGACCTTGGATTAGCCTGTAGTTTCTTAGCTATGATACTTAAAACATGAGAAGCCAAAGAAGATAGATAAATTAAACTTCAGTAAAACAATCAAACAAGCAAAGGAACAAAGCTACAACAATAACAAAAAAAACTGTGCTACACAGGACCTCATCAATAAAGTGAAAAGATATCCCGCAGAATGGGAGAAAATACTGGGAAATAATTTACCTGTTAAAGTTCTATTATTCAGAATAAAGAACCCTTACAACACAACAATACAGAGACCAATATGGGCAAAAAATTTAATAGAAATTTTTCCAAAGAAATATGCAGATTAACAATAAGCACATAAGAATATTTTCAGCATCATTAATTATTATGGAAATACAAATAAAAATTACAATGAAATACTGTTTCATACCAAATAGCATGTCTATAATAAAAAACACAGGCACAAACAAGAATTGGCAAGAAGACATGGAGAAATCAGATCCATCACACATTGCTGCCAGGACACTAAAATGGTGTAGCTGCAGTGGAAAACAGTTTGGCAGTTCCTCTAGGTGCTAAAAATAAAAATGCCATATGGCCCAATAATTTCATTCCCAGGTATGTACAGAAGAGCATTGATAATATCTGTTAACACAAATACTTGTGAAAGAATGTTCATTATAGCTTTATTCATAACAGTGAAACAGCAGAAGCAACCTAAATGTCCATCAACTGACTAATGGATAAACACATATGGTGTATCTATACTATGGAGTATTATTCAGCCATGAAAAAGGAAGGATGAACGGATGCATACTACAACAGGGATGCACTTTGAAATCATGATAAATGAAACTCACTAGATACCAAAGGTTACATATTGCATGGTTCCTATTATATGAATACTCAGAAGAGGGAAATCTGTAGATACAGAAAGTAAATTAATGGTGACCAGGAGCTGAGAGGAGGAAGAATGGAGAGTGATTGTTAACAAGTATGTGATTTCTTTGGAGGGGAGGTGAAAATGTGGAAATGAGGTGATGATGGTGTAGTCTTGTGAATATATTCTTAAGCATTGAATTGTCTACTTTAAAAGGACTATGCTTTCTTGTATGTGAATCATTTCAATTAAAAAGATCATTGTGAGTTCACAGAAGAGCAGACATACCAGGCTTTTCACAAATATAAAGAATATTGAAAAACCTGATACAATCAAGGCTGAGGTCTTTTTTACCTGCTGTTGTGTTGATCTCATACCATCCATTGGCACAAATATTTGAAGTTGAGGGCAAAAAGCATCTCCATATTACTGAAGCTGCATTATTCAAAAAGAGAGTAAATAGAGAACTTGCATGCCCAGAGCTAAAATTCATGGAGAAGAAACGAATTCCAGGAAATAAAAATACTAAGATTAATAATATGGTTTTAAGTTAATTCAGAACTGTTGCTTGGGGTCAAAAAAGTTTGAAATCACAGTGAGAGAAACAGAGGAGAGCACTGCAGAAGTTTAGATTTTACTTTGTGAAGAATCGGATTGCTGTTCTCATTACCTAGAAATTTTGTATAAGTTGCTTTTCTATGTTGTTTTTGTTCAGTCACTAAATCAAGTGACTCATTTTGACCCCATGGACTGCAGCATGACAAGTTCTTTTGTCCTTCTCTGTCTCCTGGAGTTTGCGTAAATTTTTGTCCATCGAGTTGGTGATGCTATTTAAACATCTCATCCTCTACTGCCCCTTCTCCTTTTGCCTTCAATCTTTCCCAGCATCAGGGTCTTTTCCAATGAGTCAGCTGTTTAGTGGCCAGATTACTGGAGCTTCAGCTTCAGCCGCAATCCTTCCACTGAATATTCAGAGTTGATTTCCTTTAGGATTGATTGGTTTGATCTCCTTGCAATCCAAGGGGCTCTCAAGAGTCTTCTCCAGCACCACAATTCAAAGCATCAATTCTTTGGCACTCAACCTTCTTTGTGGTCCAACTCTCACATCCATACATGCATACATGTGGGCATGTGTGCTCAGTTGTGCCTCACTCTTTGCAACTCCGTGGACTGCAGCCAACCAGGCACCTCTGTTCATTTAATTTTCCAGGCAAGAATACTGGAGTGGGTTTCCATTTCCTACTCCAAGGGATTGGTTACTTTTCTGTGATTGAGGTTTCAATCATCTGCCCTCTGATGCCCTCTCCAAACACATACCATCTTACTGGGGTTTCTCTGACCCTGGACATGGGGTATCTCCTCTCAGCTGCTCCAGCACCGCACAACTGCCTCTCACTGTGTGCAAGTCAGGAAGCAACAGTTAGAACTGGATATGGAACAACATACTCATTCCCAATAGGAAAAGGAGTACTTCAACGCTATATATAGTCAACCTACTTATTTAACTTATATGCAGAGTACATCATGAGAAACGCTGGGCTAGATGAAGCACAGGCTGGAATCAAGATTACTGGGAGAAATATCAATAACCTCGGATATGCAGATGACACCAAGCTTATGGCAGAAAGTGGAGAAGAACCAAAGAGCCTCTTGATGAAAGTGAAAGAAGAGAGTGAAAAAATTGGCTTAAAGCTCAACATTCAGAAAACTAAGACCATGGCATCCGGTCCCATCACTTCATGGGAAAAAGATGGGGAAACAGTGGAAACAGTGACAGACTTTACTTTTCGGGGCACCCAAATCACTGAAGATGGTGACTGCAGCCATGAAATTAAAAGACCTTGGAAGAAACTCTATGACCAACCTAGACAGAATATTAAAAAGCAGAGACATTACTTTGTCCACAAAGTTTTTCCAATAGTCATGTATGGATGTGATAGTTGGACTATAAAGAAAGCTGAGCACTGAAGAACTGTGGTGTTGGATAAGACTCTTAAGAGTCCCGTGAACTGCAAGGAGATCCAACCAGTCCATCCTAAAAGAGATCAGTCCTGAGTGTTCATTGGAAGGACTGAAGTTGAAGCTAAAACTCCAATACTTTGGCCATCTGATGTGAAGAGCTGACTCACTGGAAAAGATCCTGATGCTGGATAAGATTGAAGGCGGGAGGAGAAGAGGACAACAGAGGATAAGATGGTTGGATGTCATCACCAATTCAGTGGAGATGAGTTTGGGTAAAGTCTGGGAGCTGGTGATAGACAGGAAAGTCTGGTGTGCTTTAGTGCATGGGATCGCAAACAGTCTGACTTGACTGAGTGACTGAACTGAATTGAACTGAACTCCAGGGGATCTTCCCAACCTCGGGATTGAACCCACATCTCCTGTGTCTCCTGGATTGGCAGGCTGATTCTTTACTACTAAGCCACTTGGGAAGCCCCATTCACACATGAGTACTGGAAAAACCACAACTTTGACTCTATGGACTTTTGTAGGCAAGTGATATCTCTGCTTTTTAATACACTGTCTAGTTTGTCACAATGTTCCCTCCAAGGAACAAGTGTCTTTTAATTTCATGGCTGCATTTACCATCTGCAATGATTTTGGAGCCCCAGAAAATAAAATCTGTCACTACTTCCACTTTTTCCTCTTCTATTTGTCATGAAGTGATGGGACTGGATGCCATGATCTTAGTTTTTTTTTTTTTTTTTAATATTGAGTTTTAAACCAGTTCACTCTCCTCTTTCAGCCATATCAAGAGGATCTCTATAGAGTGATCCAAATAACCATGACTGTATCACATATCAGGGCTTCTCAAACTATCAGTATCTGGGGATCTTGTTGAAATACAGATTCAGAGTCATTAGGTCTGGGGTGGAGCATGAGAGTCTGAGTTTCTGCAGATCTTTTAGAAAATGATGATACTAATTGTTCATGTATTGATCACACTTTGACTAGCAAAGTCTTCAATGACTTTTCTTCTCTTTCTCCCTAGCACACAACAACACTGTGCTTAATAAAGGACATCTAGTGGATAGTTTGGAGAAGGCAATGGCACCCTACTCCAGTACTCTTGCCTGGCAAATCCCATGGACGGAGGAGCCTGGTAGGCTGCAGTACATGGGGTCGCTAAGAGTCGGACACGACTGAGTGAATTCACTTTCACTTTTCACTTTCATGCATTGGAGAAGGAAATGGCGACCTACTCCAGTGTTCTTGCCTGGAGAATCCCAGGGACGGGGGAGCCTGGTGGGCTGCCGTCTATGGGGTCGCACAGAGTCAGACACGACTGAAGCGACTTAGCAGCAGCAGCAGCAGTGGATAGTTGTTGAATAAACGGATGCTTTTTAATTTATTCTGTAGATAAAAATCTTTCTTACATATTCTTTCCTAGGCAGGTACATAGATTAAATAAGTTATACCATGTAACAACATGATGAGAATATTATGGATTCCATCAGAAACATTTCTTTCCTCTATAATCTCAGAGTATACTTCTACTGCCAGATTTTTTGCACATTAACAATGTGAAATGCCTTCAGCTGTGAAAACTGAAGTTTACCTCCATCATGCATGCATGGAAAGTATTTTAATAAATTTTACTTGAATAAGTGGAGCTATGAAAGTAAATACTTAAATGTCTAGGACTCCTGAATGTCAAGACTAATAGTCACCTCCATATGGCTTACCAAAGCTGAAAATATATAGCATCCCATGAGGGGCCTTCTGACTTACAGGCAAACAAACACATCACAGAATCCACTATACTCTTACCAAAGACTACTTCATGGAAACTTGCCTCAATGAGGAAGTTCAGTTCAGTTGCTCAGTCATGTCCAACTCTTTGTGACCCCATGAACCACAGCACCCAAGGCCTCCTTGTCCATCACCAACATGTGGAGTTTACTGAAACCCATGTCCATTGAGTCAGTGATGCCATCCAACCATCTCATCCTCTCTCATCCCCTTCTCTTCCTGCCCTCAATGTTTTCCAGCATCAGGGTCTTTTCAAATGAGTCAGTACTTTGCATCAGCTGGCCAAAGTATTGGAGTTTCAGCTTCAACATCAGTCCTTCCAATGAACACCCAGGACTGATCTCCTTTAGGATGGACTGGTTGGATGTCCTTGAAATCCAAGGGACTCTCAAGAGTCTTTTCCAACACCATAGTTCAAAAGCATTAATTCTTTGGAGCTCAGCTTTCTTTATAGTCCAACTCTCACATCCATACACGACTACTGGACAAACCACAGCCTTGACTAGACAGATCTTTGTTGACAAAGTAATGTCTCTGCTTTTGAATATGCTGTCTAAGTTGGTCATAACTTTCCTTCCAAGGAGTAAGTGTTAATTTCATGGCTACAATCACCATCTGCAGTGATTTTGGAGCCCCCTAAAATAAAGTCAGCCACTGTTTCCACTGTTTCACCATCTATTTCCCATGAAGTAATGTGACCAGATGCCATGATCTTAGTTTTCTGAATGTTGAGCTTTAAGCTAACTTTTCACTCTCCTCTTTCACTTTCATCAAGAGATTCTTTAGTTTTTCTTCACTTTCTGCCATAAGGGTGGTGTCATCTGCATATCTGAAGTTATTGATATTTCTCCCAGCAGTATTGATTCCAGCTTGTGCTTCATCCAGCCCAGAATTTCTCATGATGTACTCTGCATATAAGTTAAATAAGCAGGGTGACAATATGTAGCTTTGATGTACTCTTTTCCTATTTGGAACCAGTCTGTTGTTCCATGTCCAGTTCTAACTGTTGCTTCCTGACCTGCATATAGGTTTCTCAAGAGGCAGGTCAGGTGGTCTGGTATTCCCATCTCTTTCAGAATTTTCCAGTTTATTGTGATCCATGCAGTTGAAGGCTTTGTCACAGTCAATAAAGCAGAAACAGATGTTTTTCTAGAACTCTCTCGCTTTTTTGATGATGCAGCAGATGTTGGCAATTTGATCTCTGGTTTCTCTGCCTTTTCTAAATTCAGCTTGAACATCTGTAAGTTCATCATTGAGGAAACACAGAACCTAATGAAGCCAGTTCTCTCTTTTGCTAGCTCCTCCTAGACCCAGAGGAAAATTATACCCTATGTTACTCAAGATTAAACTGGTTTCTCCTTAAAGAGAATATCCTAGGCCTACGACAGAACAAGGCAGGCAGGACAAACCTGCTCACATGAGGATGGGATCCTTGAGGGGAGAGTCTTAAGTCATAAGTATTCAAAGCAGTCATTCCATAACATTTATTGAACACTTACTATCCAGCACTGAGATAATCCCTCTAATCATCACCCTAACCAAAGAAATATAAGCTCCCTGAGAATAAGGACTTTGGCTTCTTCAACCTAGTATGTCTAGTAGCTGGAAAGATGCTTGGCACTGAAGAGGTACACAGTAAACATTAGTTGATTAATTGAATGATGTATAAATTAGGTAAAGTTATGATTTTATAGGGGCTTCTCTGGTAGCTCAGCTGGTAAAGAATCTGCCTGCGATGCAACCCCAGTGTAATCCCTTGGTCGGAAGATCCCCTAGAGAAGGGATAGGCCACCCACTCCAATATTCTTGGGCTTCCCTGGTGGCTCAGATGGGAAAGAATCTTCCTGCAATGCAGGAGACCTGGGTTTGATCCCTGGATTAGGAAGATCCCCTGGAGGAGGGGGATCTATGGCAACCTACTCCAGTATTCTTGCCTGGAGAATCCCCATGGACAGAGGGGCTTAGTGGATTACAGTCCATGGGAGTGCAAAGAATCGGGCATGACTGAGTGACTAAGCACAGCACAGCACAATTTTACAGAAGCCCCCTCCAGAAGTTTAGACAATATATAACTTGCCTAAGTTACACAGCTAGTGAATGCCAGGGCCAACATTCAAAAGATAATCTGTAAACCTCTGAAATCTGGACCAGACTCTCCTTTTTTTCCTATGTTTCTATAAAGCATTGCATCTGCAATCTCACAGGGAGTGCCCAAGTGTTGTAGGCACAGCCTTTTTCTTTTTACTCTAACCAAAAGTCCACCCTTCTTTCTCTGGCACCAGATTATACATCGGAATAAATTCTGTGAGAGAAATAGGTTTAAAGTTTTATAAGCATAGCTCATTCACAAAACATAGCAACCAATTACCAATAACACAGTAGCGTATCCAGGAAATCTGACCAAAAACCATTATACTTAGAGTTGCTAGATTAAGCAAAAAATAAATATAGAGTGCCCAGTTAAACCTGAATTTCAAAGAACACCAACCAATACTATAGTGTTAACATGATGCAGTATTTGGAACACGCATATTTAAAAAATAATTTTCTGTTTGTCTGAAATTCAAGTGTAACTGGGTATACTGTATTTTATCTGGCAATTCTAACTGTACTATAACATACTCCCTGCTCAACACAAGCACATGCATGCGTGCTAAGTCGCTTCAGTTATGTCTGACTCTGCTATCCTATGGACCATGGCATGCCAGGCTCCTCTGTTCATGGGATTCTCCAGGCAAGAGTACTGGAATGGGTTGCATGCCCTCTTCCAGGGGATCTCCCTGACCCAGGGATAGAACCCACAACTCTTGAGTCTCCCATATTGGTAGGCAGGTTCTTTACCACTAGTGCCACCTGGGAAGGCCACTCAATACAAAAACAGGAACCAAAATATGTTGGTCTAATGGATAAATAAATGGATGTATAGAAGAATGGATAAATAAATGAATACATGGTTATTTGGGCTTCCCTTGTGGCTCAGAGGGTAAAGCATCTGCCTGCAATGCAGGAGACCTGGGTTTGATCCCTGGGTTGGGAAGATCCCCTGGAGAAGGAAATGGAAAATTCCACGGACAGGAACCTGGTAGGCTACAGTCCATGGTATCGCAAACAATCAGACACGACTGAGCAACATCACTTCAACTTCACATGGTGAAAACTAGGATAAACAAATGGATGAAGAGAAGAATGGATAAATAAATGAATACATGATTATTTAAGGAAGCCCTTAACATACACATGATTATTTAGAATCTCTGATTCTGTTCTGGGCATTGCATTTAGGCAGATGCATTATTTTGGCATTATGCTATTTCATATCTCCTGCAACACTGCCACATGAGCTTGGATTCAGAGTTTATCACCAGGAGTCAGGGAATCATTTGGCCTGGGCTGCACAGTTGACAAGGGCTTTCCAGGTGGCACAGTGGTAAAGAATCTGCTTGCAATGCAGGAGATGTGGGAGGTGCGGTTTCGATCCCTGAGTGGAAAAAAACCTACTGGAGGAGGAACTGGCAACCCACTCCAGTATTCTTGCCTGGACAGTCCCATGGACAGAGAAGCCTGGTGGGCTTCAATCAGGGGTCGCAAAGAGTCAGACATGACCAAGCATGCACACATAGTCACAAAGAGGTTTCCAGTATCTTCAGGTTACATCATCCATCAGGATAGGCGTGGGTGCAGAAGTGAAAACAAACGTCTATCAAACACCTTTACAGCTGTTTCCCTTGAATGGACCACACTGCTAGTCCTGTGTGAGTTTCTTACTGCCACTGTAACTGTTCACAGTAGACTCCATGGCTTAAGAAAACACACGCTTTGCTAATCAATGAGAATCCATTATAATAGATTTTTTTTTTTTTTTTAAGAAAACACAGACTTATGAGCTTACATCTGTGGAGGTCAGGAGTCTGAAAATGTGTCGTGGAGGCTAAAATCAACTTGTGAGAGGGGCTGCCTCCCTAATGGAAGCTCTATGGGAGAATCCGTCTCTAGTCTTTTCCAGCTTCCAGAGGCTGCCTGCTCTGGCGCTTGGGCCCCTTCCAGCAACGACACCACTCAGCCTCTGCTGGCCTCCCTTCGTCTCTGACTCTGACCCTCCTGACCCTGTGATTACATTGGATCCATGCAGAACTTCCAGGAGACTCTCCCCATTTCTGGATCCTTAGCTTAATTATATGTGAAAAGGTATCCTATTCACAGGTTCTGGGGATTAAGACATCTTGGGGCCATTATTTGACCTATAAGAAGCACTGTGATTGAATGTGCAATTATATCATATAGTGTGCTTTAAAAATGTTAAATGTTTAAATATAAAGTGGTTCAGACCATAAAGAATCTGCCTGCAATGCGGGAGACCCAGGTTCAATCCCTGGGTCAAGATGATCCTCTGGGGGAGGAAATGGCAACCCACTCCAGTATTCTTGCCTGGAGAAGCCCATGGACAGAGGAGTCTGGCAGTATACAGTTCATGGGGTTGCAAAGAGTCAGGCATAACTGACCGACTAACAATTTCACTTTTCCAGACTTCTAAAAATATATCTTTTTAACAACTTCTGATGTTTCTTCATTTTTTAAAATAACCTTGGAGCGTCTTTTGACTGCCTGAAGCAATATGATTTCTTATCTCAGTAATGGAAGAATTGCACAATTGGGTACACCAAACCAGTGGTTCTCAATCTTGGCTACACATTAAAGTCAACTGAAGGTTTGTTTGTGTGTGTGTGTGTGTGTGTTTTAAGTCCCAGTGCCAAGGCTGTACAGCAAGTCAATTAGATCAGGATCCCTGGGGAATGGAGCCAGGCTTCAGTCCTTTTAAATGCTCCTCAAGTGATTCCAACATGTCTAAAATTGAGAACCACTGTATAGAGTTTCACTGCTGGGCTAACCCCTTCTTTCTTCCTCCATTTTTTCCTGTCTCTTCCTCTGGTCTATTTTTCTTGTTATCTGTAAGTTTGTCTCTTTCCCTTATTGTGGTATATTATTTTCATTGCATGATATTCGATAAGAAAAGACATAAAGTAATGGTTATATTGTGGCTTAGTGTGGACAGTGCTGTTTGGGGAACAAAAGCTGCTCTGCTTTACCCCTAAGAAGTAAGTTCTCCACCTCTCTGACACTCAGCCTCCTCACCTGTAGAATAAAGGGTTTGAAATGAAATTGTCCGTGGTGTTTTCTAATTTTAAATCCCACAATTCAAAATTTAGAAAGAAGAGAATGGTCTATGGAAGAAGCTCTGGGACTGAAACCTAAAGATTAAATCTGATTTAATTAAAAGCACTCTTTATGCATCCTTGTTTGCATTAATTTTGTTTCCCCCAGAAGCAGAATATGAGATGCACATTCAAGAGGAAGGGATTTATTTAGGAGGAAGCATCAGGGCAGCAAGATGGGTGATTCAGGGTATATTCTCAAGTTTAGTGTCACTGAGGGTAACTGGTGCTTACTCCTGCGAGGGAATCAGGGAGCTGGTGTAGAACAGGACCTCAGAATTATCCCACCAGAGGGCATGAGTTGCCACAGGTGAAGGGTGCTGTCTAAGGATTTTCAATTTTTGTCTGTCATTTCTTGAGAGTCATTACTTGAAATCCCATGGTTGAAGAAGCCTGGCAGGCTACAGTCCGTGGGGTCGCCAAGAGTCGGACATGACTTAGTGAATAACCCATGACGTGATAGCTGCCCCTGAGGACGGTTCATTCTCTAGTCTTTCAACCTGCTGTGCGTAAGGGCAGAGATGTGCAGAGGCAACAGAAGCCCCCAGGCAACGAGATGCAAATGCTGACATTCAGATTTTAGGTCAATGAGCACTACAGGGTTAGGACCAAAGGGCGTATGGACAGATGCTAACATGGCTCTTTTATTCAATAGTGGTAAATTCTTCTTCTTTATACATTAATTAAGGCAATTTGAGGAATAACTGTACTATCATTTCTGAAGTACTTTGAAAACTCCCTTCCCTCTGGGAAAGCAACTGTAGGCAGACAGACTATTCCAGCACAGGTATTCCCTTGTCAAAAAAAAAAAAGAAAGAAAGAAAGAAAAGAAAAGAAAAGGCTGTCTTAGGTTCTTTTAGAAAAGAAATGAAAATTCTGGACCTATTTGGGCACTACTGAGTTGCATTCTGTTTCAGGCCACCAATGATATTTTTCTCAAATATCAGGAGGTTAAGAAGCTAGATTTTTAATATTAAAAGTAAATGGAAATAAATATGCTTCAGGTATTGACAAATCCCTATGTAAGTGTTAAGGGAAAAAGGAGTTGCTGGTATGCTGTGTATCCCATTTCTACCCCCAGAGGGAGAAAGATGTTCTTTTCATATCTCTGTCAGGGCATGCAGACATTCAGGAGCATACAGATTTATTTTCTCCCCACAGAGCAAACAATATCACCACTCCTGTTCAAGCTTATCACAGCTATGTTCTTCTGAGACCATGGATTCCTTGTACACCTGACTGTAGGGCACTGAACAAGATAGACTGACCACCTCTAAACCTAACTATTCCAGAACATTCATGGTAGTAGGTGATGTTTTTTAAGTAGGATAAATAGCATAGATTTATCTCCAAATTTGAAACCTTGTTTACGGTTCCTTCTCTAATTATAGAATGATAAATGATTTGGCTTTAGATCCATTACTCTTATCTGTCTGGATATCATTTATCAGTCTTCACCAGATTACTGCTGGAAGGGCAGAGTCCATGATCCAGATTCCACTGGTGCAGAAGAGAAGGGATGGAAGATTCTGGGGGTAAGGACAGAGTGAGGTAGGTGGAGAAGTTACCACCAATAGGAGCATATATTCAAGGCTGTCAAAACTACCCAGCCCCCTCTGAGTTGTGTGAATGACCCCAGACTAGACCAGCAGAAAAATCATTCATTTGAACTCAACCCACATTCAGTTCAGTTCGGTTCAGTTCAGTTCAGTGGCTCAGTCATGTCCGACTCTTTGTGACCCCCATGAACTGCAGCACGCCAGTCCTCCCTGTCCATCACCAACTCCCGGATTTCACTCAAACTCACGTCCATCGAGTCAGTGATGCCATCCAGCCATCTCATCCTCTGTCGTCCCCTTCTCCTCCTGCCCGCAATCCCTCCCAGCATCAGAGTCTTTTCCAATGAGTCAACTCTTCGTATGAGGTGGCCAAAGTACTGGAGTTTCAGCTTTAGCATCATTCCTTCCAAAGAACACCCAGGACCGATCTCCTTTAGAATGGACTGGTTGGATCTCCTTGCAGTCCAAGGGACTCTCAAGAGTCTTCTCCAACACCACAGTTCAAAAGCATCAATTCTTCAGCACTCAGCTTTCTTCACAGTCCGACTCTCACATCCATACATGACTACTGGAAAAACCACAACCTTGACTAGAAGGACCTTTGTTGGCAAAGTAATGTCTCTGCTTTTAAAAATGCTGTCTAAGTTGGTCATAACTTTTCTTCCAAAGAGTAAGCGTCTTTTAATTTCACGGCTGCAATCACCATCTGCAGTGATTTTGGAGCCCCCAAAAATAAAGTCTGACACTGTTTCCACTGTTTCCCCATCTATTTCCCATGAATTGATGGGACCAGATGCCATGATCTTCGTTTTCTGAATGTTGAGCTTTAAGCCCACTTTTTCATTCTCCTCTTTCATGTTCATCAAGAGGCTCTTTAGTTCCTCACTTCCTGCCATAAAGGTGGTATCATCTGCATATCTGAGGTTGTTGATATTTCTCTTGACAATATTGATTCCAGCTTGTGCTTCTTTCAGCCCAGCATTTCTCATGATGTACTCTGCATATAGGTTGCTTGTCCATAATTGCTTTGAGTAAATAAAACGGTGGTCATCTTAAGTCACTGAGTTTACAGTTGTTTGCTATGCAAAGACAGGCTTGTTATATAATTCTTTAGTCAACAGCCAGTGAGTATTTAATAAGGGAAGACTTTAACATTTCAAATATATTTAAAAGGCTATGTAAACTGCCGCGGCCAGCACAAGCAGGTGGCGCCCCACGTTGGGCACCACCTGCCGCGGCCAGCACTAGCAAGAGTCGCACCTGCACAGGGAGAGAACGGAGCGTCCCCGCTAAGAAAAATAAGAGAGAGACAAAAGATGGGGTTGAGAGGATCAGACCAAAATGGCTGATGCCTTCCTTTATTGTGCTGCAGTATATATAGGATAAAGTACGTGACTTCTGACATTCACAAGATTGTTCTTAATCTTCAAATACAATCACAAGACCCTTACCGTTGTGTACATCACAAATAGATAATCTATCTTCTATCAATAAGCTAATCTATCTTCTATGAAATGTTGCAAGAACCAAACATCCTGGAGCCTTAAGGGTAATAAATTCTTCAGGGGGGCGGGACAGGGAGCTTAGGAACATGTCCTAGGGCTCTGCATAACGCCGAGCAGCTCCCAAGACTTAACCCTTCACGGGCAGTCCCCCGCAGTAAACTTAGTTAAAATATCTCAAAGTTTTGTTATAAACTCTTTGTTGCACTAGGCCCATCACGCATCAGATAGTCAGATAATGTCTTATAAATTTCCTCCTGTGACACCCTTGCTTATATGAACCCTGAGCACAGGATGCCTATTCTAGTTTTCTCAGCCTGCCTACAGCAGGCTATTGCTCAGAATCAACCTCCTTCACAATGCTTTCCTTGACCAACCTGGCTCTAAATGATTTCTCCAACCACTAAACCCATAGAACCATGAACAGAATGTACTTGCCTCACACTTTATTCATCAGTCTAAATGTCTTACTGCCTATCTGGACTGTAGGCTTCCTTTAGGAAGGGATGCTTGCAAGCTAGTATGATACCTTTATGTGGTTCAGTATGTGTGAGGATCTATTCAGAAATGTATGCATCTCATGATTTACTATCTATTGTTCTCCAGTGAGGAAGCTCAGGTTTGATCCTTGGTTGGGGATTAAGATCCTGAATGGTGAGAGATGTGGCCAAAACGGTGATACTATCATTCTTTATGTTAATACATGGTGGGAGGGAAAGAAGAAGAAAACAATGAAAGATTCCAAGTCCATGGCTCTTTTCTTTTTGATACATCTGTGCTCATTCTTTATTATGACCATTAGCTTTGTGATTTCCACATAGATTTTATGAGTGGTGGCGAAATACTGAGGGAGTATTAGCCTTAGAATCACTTGAAAGTGTTGGTGTTGTGCTGAATGTTGTCATAGGAGTTATGGGAAAGTTGAAAAAAAAATGGCGGGGGTGCTGCCCTAGTGTAACAAAGTGAATAAATACAGAAGACAGTTCAGTTGTTTTGTGGTACTGATTTCACGGAGCTAGCCTCATCTGCGCTGTCTTGCTTGTTTCTCTTTCCTTCCTCATTACAACACACTTGGGAAGCAGACTGAAACTCTAGTCCTCATTGTAGCCGATAAGGTCAACCCTACACAGAAGGATTTCCTTTCAGTTTAGTGATAACAATCTTTTGAACTTTAAGAAGGTTAGGTTTCAGGCATATTACATTTCTGGAGGACGAGCCTTTATTGTTGGTGATAATACTAAACCCCACTCTTTGGTGGAGAATCTCTGGCAGCTAGCATTGGAACTCAATGGGGTCTCCAGGAAGATCTAAGCCACAGAGTATGAAAGTGTAAGAGGATTGTTGTCCACATGTCTCTCCATGGAATATGATGCAAGATCCAGACATATTCACAAAACTGACCTCGGAGGGGATCTGAAATCAAAGAAAGAATTCCCTTGGACTATTAATTCAGAGGTTGAAATGGATGCCTCTTGGAATAAGAACTATAGGATCTCCTTTCACACTTGCTTAATTTCAAGTTCAAGAGTTCAAAGGTGGTGGCTCGTTAAGAATCTAGACTTTTTTAAAAGTTAAACATTTTGAATCAAAGTGTGCTTAGTCACCAATTAGCTGTGTGACTGGTCTTTCCTGGTGGCTCAGTGATAAAGAATCTGCCTGCAAAGCTGGATACACAGGAGATGTGGATTCGATCCCTGGATTGGGAAGATCCCCTGGAGAAGAGCATGGGAACCCACTCCAGTGTTCTTGCCTGGAGAATTCCATGGACAGGGGAGCCTGGTGGGCTCTGGTCCACACGGCTGCACAGAGTTGGGCGAGACTGGAGTGACAGCAGAGCACAGCGCGCTGTGTGCCTGTGAGCAGGTTTTGTCGTCGCTTAGCTGCTCAGCGTGTCCGACTCTTTTGCTACCCCATGGGCTGTAGCCTGCCTGGCTCCTCTGTCCATGGGACTTTCCTGGCAAGATCACTGGAGTGGGTTGCCATTTCCTCCGCCAGGGGAGTCTTGCTGATGCAGGGATCAAACCCACGTCTTCTGCATTGGCAGGCCGATTTTTTACTCCAGAGCCACCAGAAAAGCCCTTGACAGAATTCTGCTTTCAAACAAAAATATGACATTGGTCAATGTGAAATACTTCCAATTCAACTTTGCTTCCGTATGAATGTACCCACATGGATGAAGACCTTTTGAATTGTCTGAAGTTTTTATATTCAGATTTTCAGAACAACTCTGACAAACACATGACAGATCATTTTCATTTTTACTCTTTATGTGAATTCTAATTGATTTTAGAATTAACACCACCTAGAAGAAGGCACTTGAGTCCCCAGTGACCCAGAGAATAAACCCACAGCCTTGGATTTCTGTGATTCTTTAGGGAGCCTGAAGGGAAAGATTCAAGTGAAGGTCCTGTTTTAAGGCTCTGCTCCAGTCAGACATGTGACTCCTAAGCAACTTGCTCAATTTTTCAATAATAATGCCACTAGTTATTATAAATGACCCAGCACATGTCATAATCTTACCTGGTGCCAGGCACTTTACCAAGTGTTTTACCCACTTGAAGTGAAGTGAAGTGAAGTCACTCAGTCGTGTCCGACTCTTTGCGACCCCGTGAACTGTAGCCTATGGGGCTCCTCTGTCCATGGGATTTTCCAGGCAATAGTACTGGAACGAGTTGCCATTTCCTTACCCACTTAGAGTGTGTAATTCAAATAGCCTGGTAATGGAGATTTGATTCTTATTTTATAGATAAGGCAAGCCTTACTAATGGTTATTGACATGTGAAAGCTCAGCTCATTTGCTTCGAGGCATCACAGACTCTGCGGAGTGTAAGTCTTACTCCACAGCTCCCCTTGGGACCAGGCTGATGTTGGGAATTTACCTGAACATTCTTCCTCTTTGCTTAGCTTCTGTCCTTTGACCAGATCAGCTTTCCTCATTCACCACCTCTTCCCGAGCATGATTCTATAGTATGATGCCAGAACCTCAGCTCCTCTGGACACCAGGGAGACAAGAGTTTTTATTTTTACTTTATTTATTTGGCTCTGCTGGGTGGCATATGGTGTCCTGTGGCAGATAGGATTTAGTTCCCCGATGAAGAATTGAACCTGGGTCCCCTCCATTGGAAAGGTAGAGTCTTAGCCACTGGACCACCATGGAAATCCCTCAGACAGAGTTTTAGAAGTAGAAAAGAATAGGCTTTATTACTTTGCCAGGCTGAGGGGTACACAGTGGGCTGATGACCTCAAAAAATGCATGTCCCAGTTTGGAGAAGATAGTGAGAATTTTTATAATAACTGTTTAAAAGAGGTTATCCTCAGCTCATGCACATTCTTCTCATGGTTTGGTGGTGGGAAGCAGGAGTCAGCATCAAACTTCAGGTCCATCTGGTCTAGGGTCTAGACGCTTGTGGGCTGCATACAATCATTAATTGTTAACTTCTAACCACCTGGAGGGGGTTTCATTACCTGCTGACTAGCTCAAAGATAATTGCTCTGTGTATCCACTGATGCAGAAACTGGACCTTTCCTCAAGTCCGCTTTTGACTGTTTGTTTCTCCCTGGTCTTGCACCCCTATGCATGCATGTTTAGTTGCTCAGTTGTGTCAAACTGTTTGTAACCTTTGTAGCCCACAGTCTCCTCTGTCCATGGTATTTTTTTAGGCAAGAATACTGGGGTGGATTGCCATTTCCTCTTCCAAGAGATCTTCCTGACCCAGGGATCAACCTACATCTCATGTGTATCTGATATTACAGGTGGATTCTTTACCCACTGAGCCTTGGGGAAGGCCCTTGCATCCCCTCCTTTTCCTGATTAACAACTGCTCGAATTTGCTCACTGAAAAGGCTGTTTCCTATAATCAAATAAATGTGGGGCACAGAAAAGCTTTGTGCTTAGGAGCCCCACAGGGTCCTGCTTGGTATCAGTAAATTACTTGCACATGAAAGCTCATCTTAGGAGGAGATGACCTAAGACGTTAGCCCAAGAGGATATAATTACCAGTTGCAAGATCCAGGGAAGGTGATGATATAACTTATTCAAGGTCACAAGTTTAGTTAGGGTGACAACTCACATATTGACTCAAGTCTGGCTCCTTTTCAAAGTCCTTTTCTGAAGGCTAATAAATAAACTGAGGTCACAGCAACTAAGGTATAACTTGACAGATAACATTACTGTATCATGACTCTGATAATGCCCACCCCACCCCCACTGCCTTCAACTCCAGAACAACTCTGTTATCAGATATTTAAGATATTGAGGCTGTCTGAACATCTCTTTTAAGAGTCAGCAGGATCTGCAAATCATGGGAGGAGGGAGCAAACCTTCCTCCCCTGTTAGTCCATTTATGGCATCTCAGTTTTATTTTTCTTAATTTTTATTTTTACATGTAGGGAAATGCTTTAAATATTGTGTCACAATGTAGGGGAGAGAGGGATGTAGAAGGAGGACTATTAAAGGCAGGTATAGGAGAACAGTTGTGTTCTACTCGGGAAATGCAGACTCTATGGGATAAAACCTTTAGTTCCCTGCACTCTGGACTTTGTCTACAGGATGTACACAGCGTGGCCAGGCTTACCTTGCACTAAAAAGAAAGATTGTGATTTTTTACCAAAGAAATAGATCTGATAGAATTTCAGATGCTGTAGGTTTTAGATTGAAATTACTTCAGGGTCCCTCCCAGCACCTTGTTAATCTCATTTGTAAGTGACAATACTACAGTGCTTATAGTTGTGGCTGATTTTAGGCAAACAATTTTTTTTTAAACTAAAGGAAGTTGCCAAAAGGACACAAGTCTACTACAACAGGAGAAAAATCAGACAAACATTGAGAGAACAAATAAGAGTTGGGTGATCTCACATTAATTTTTATTCTGATCCCACATTCTTATCTCTAAATTGTGTAATTATATCTCTCAACTCAGACCATACAGGAGACTATATCATTGTCCTCTTGACAAAGAGGAAAGGGGAGATTGTAGCCAGAATTGCTTAACTTACTTTTTCAGAAATGTAGACGAGCATCTTCCAGAAGAAAGTGCAGGCAGGGGAGTGGGGGGCATTTTCTAGGTTCACACTGCACTCCACCAGCCCAGAGCCACCTTTAGAGTCTGTATCAGCTTGTCTACATTGGAGAACGAGGAAGGAAGCCCCCACACCCATTCAACCAGCTCTCTGAAACATCTTCAGGTGTGTGTTTTTGTTGTTGTTCAGTCACTAATCTTGTCTTAGTCTTTGCGACCCTACAGACTGCGGCAGGTCAGGCTTCCCAGTCCTTCACCATCTCCCAGAGTTTGCTCAAAATCATGTCCATTGAATCAGTGATGCCATCCAACCATCTCATCCTCTGTTGCCCCCTTCTCCTCCTGCCTCCAATCTTTCTCAGCATCAGGGTCGGCTCTTTATCTAATGATAAAGGTCGGCTCTTTATCTATAAGCTGACTTATCTGAGTCACCTCTTCACATCAGGTGGCCAAAGTATTGGAGCTTCAGCTTCAACAACAGTCCTTCCATGAATATTCAGGATTGATTTTCTTTAGGATTGACTGGTTTGATCTCCTTGTGGTCCAACGGACTCTGAAAAGTCTCCTCCAGCATCATAGTTCAAAAGCATCAATTCTTCAGGGTTCAGCTTTATTTATGGTCCAACTCTCACATCCCTACATGCCTACTGGAAAAACCATAGCTTTGACAATGTGGACCTTTGTCAGAAAAGTAATGTCTCTGCTTTTTAATATGCTAAGTTTGTCATAGCTTTTCTTCCAAGGAGCAAATATCTTTTAATTTTATTGCTCCAATCACCATCTGTAGTGATTTTGTCACCCAAGAAAATAAAGTCTCTCACTGTTTCCATTTCCCCCCATGTATTTGCCATGAAGTGATGGGACCAGATGACATGATCTTAGTTTTCTGAATGTTGAGTTTTAAGCCAGCTTTTTCACTCTCCTCTTTCACCCTCATCAAGAAGCTTTTTAGTTCCTCTTTGCTTTCTGTCACTAGAGCGATGTCATCTGAATATCTGAGGTTACTGATATTTCTTCCTGCAATCTTGATTACAGCTTGTGCTTTATCCAGCCCATCATTTTCTTATGATGTAATCTGCATATAAGTTAAATAAGAAGGGTGACAATATACAGCCTTGATGTTCTCCTTTCTCAGTTTTGAATCAGTCCATTGTTCCATGTCTGGTTCTAGATGTTGCTTCTTTACCTACATACAGGTTTCTCAAGAGGCAGATATGGTGTCTGGTATTCCCATCTCTTGAGGAGTTTTGCAAGTTTGTTGTGATCCACACAGTCAAAGGCTTTATGTAGTCAATGGGACTGAAAAACATGTTTTTCTGGAATTCCTTTGCTTTTTCTATAATCCAGTGGATGTTGGTAATTAGATTTCTGGTTCCTCTGCCTTTTCTGAATCCATTTTGTACAATTGGAAGTTCTCGGTTCACATACTGTTGAAGTCTAGCTTGAGGGATTTTGAGCATTTCCTTGCTAGCATGTGAAATGATTGCAATTGTGTGGTAGTTTGAACATTCTTTGGCATTGCCTTTCTTTGGGATTGGAATTGAAACTGACCTTTTCCACTCCTGTGGCCACTGCTGAGTTTTCCAAATTTGCTGGCATATTGAGTGCAGCACTTTAACAACATCATCTTTTATGATTTGAAATAGCTCAACTGGAATTCTATCACCTTCACTAGCTTTGTTCATATAATGCTTCCTCAGGCCCACTTGTCTTTGCACTCCAGATGTCTGGCTCTATATGAGTGACCACACCATCATGATTATCCAGATCATTAAGACATTTTTTTGGATACAGTTCTGTGTGTTCTTGCCACCAAGACCCAGATTCAACTTGAAACCAGCAATAACTGAGATTGCTTTTTCATCCCAGTGTCTGCCTCCATGCACACTTTCCAAGCTGTTCCAGAAACAGGCTTATCACTTCATCATAAAAAGGATATGAATTTGCCTCATTGGTGCACTGAAACCACATATAAATTGTGCAGATGTTACACCCATAAACTCCAGTGATTAGAAGAATATTGGCATATTTTAATCTTAAATTGATTCATATATAACTTAGATACATAATTTTGAAAAAAAGCATACTTTTCTTAGCCAGAGTTGCCTAGAAGCAGAGGCAAGGATTAAGTTCCAAAGCTTTAATTGAGAGACATAAACCAAGGGCATAAAGCTGAAGACAAAAGAGAGTGAGGTGGGAAAAGAAGGAGAACAAGATGACAAACTGTATTAAGCACTATACTAGGCACTGCTTCCTGATGAACAGACACGGAATGGTGCCTGGCCGACATGCTTCCTCAGCCCTAGGCAATGTCACGGAACAGACCATGGAAGGGATTATGGAGAGGACATTTACTGGCCTGCTCATTTTTGCCCTATTTTCTACTTGTCAAAGGTGACTCCTTAGCAGACTGACTTCCCTACATATGTCCAGTCTTATTTATTAAATAGCTTTTCAGACCCTCAAGTTGACAAGACCTCACTCCTCACAATGTGGACTTTCTCATCAGTCCAGAGGTCATGGATAAACCCAAAGCTCAGCAGGGTGGAGGGCCTGACATTCTTGGGCAAAGTGACTTATGATCAGACTACAGAGGTTTGAGCAGAGTCAATGATTTGTACAATAAATCAAGACAGAGCAAGTGCCTAAGAATCTGAGAGAGGTCAACACCAGGGGAATCTGAAGAAACACATAACATGTGCCAGATACAATTCATATAATTCATAATTGATAAGTAAGATTGACATTTTGCTTGTCATGGTTTTAACAATTGATGTATTCTATCAAGCAATTTGCTATGGGCTGGGTCCTGTTAAGCCCTTTAACAAATGATTTATTTGGCTTTGTGGGAGACAGACAGCTTCAGTTTAAATTCTACTAATTCCACTTACTAGCTGTAAGACCTTGGGTAAATTATTCCATTTTTCTGAGCCTCAGTTTCCTCATTTGTAAATTGCAGATAATGTACCCAACTCAATAAGATGTTGTAAAAATCTAATAAAATGATAATTTGCCAAAAAAAAAAGGCCCTGCCCCACCCTTGATACACCCTTTGCAGTATGACTCTGTTGCAATGCTTGTCTGTCATGAAAGAGAGTGTATTTCCTCAGCTTTCAACTTAGAATTTGCCTGTGTGGCTTGTTTAACTGATACGATGCAATAAGTGATTAGGTAATCACTCCAGTTCTTAAGGGCCCTGTGTCTGCCCTCTTTCTCTCAGACCTCCGCCCCTAGGAGAACAATTGGTGAGGGGGGCGGGGGATGGCGGGCACAGGCAGATAAGGAGAGGCCACATGGAGCCTTGATGAGCCATCCTACTGGGGCCATCCTAGACCAGCCAGACCTGACTGACCAACTGTCAAAGATGGATAAGCAAGCTGGCTGACTTTATCCATTCCAGATCTTCAGATACACCCAGCCAGACCTGACTGACCAACTGTCAAAGATGGATAAGCAAGCTGGCTGACTTTATCCATTCCAGATCTTCAGATACACCCAGCCAATCTCCAGATTCACAAGTAGAAATATCTGTTTATTGCTGTAAGTCACTGAAGTTTCAGTTCAGTTCAGTCACTAAGCCATGTCTGACTCTGCAACCCTTTGGACTGCAGCATGTCAGGCTTCCCTGTCCATCACCAACTCCCGAAGCTTGCTCAAAATCATGTCCATTGAGTCTGTGATGCCATCCAACCATCTCAGCCTTTGTGGTTCCCTTCTCCTCCTGCCTTCAATCTTTCCCAGCATCAGGGTCTTTTCCAAAGAGTCGATTTGTTGCATCAGGCCAAAGTATTGGAGTTTCAGCTTCAACTTCAGTCCTTTCAATGAATATTCAGGACTGATTTCCTTTAGGATTGACTGGTTGGATCTCCTTGCAGTTCAAGGGACTCTCAAGAGTCTTCTCCAACACCACAGTTCAAAAGCATCAATTATTTGGCACTCAGGTTTCTTTATAGTCCAACTCTCACATCCGTACATGACTACTGGAAAAACCATAGCTTTGACTAAATGGACCGTTGTTGGCAAAGTAATGTCTCTGCTTTTTAATATGCTGTCTAGGTTGGTCATAGCTTTTCTTCCAAGGAGCAAGCATCTTTTAATTTCATGACAAAATCATGCAGTGATTTTGAAGCTCCCCCCCCTAAATAAAGTCTGTAACTATTTCCATTATTTCCCCATCTATTTGCCATGAAGTGTTGGGATCAGATGACATGATCTTAGTTTTCTGAATGTTGAGCTTTAAGCCAACTTTTTAACTCTCCTCTTTCACTTTCATCAAGAGGCTCTTCTTCCTTCACTTTCTGCCATAATGGTGGTGTCATCTGCATTTCTGAGGTTATTGATATTTCTCCCAGCAATCTGGATCCAAGCTTGTGCTTCATCCAGCCCAGCATTTCACATGATGTACTCTGCATATAAGTTAAATAAGCAGGGTGACAATGTACAGCCTTGACGTACTCCTTTCCCTATTTGGAACCATTCTGTTGTTCCATGCCCAGTTCTAACTGTTGCTTCTTGACTTGTGTACTGATTTCTCAGGAGGCAGGTAAGGTGGTCTGGTATTTCCATCTCTTTCAAAATTTTCCAGAGTTTGTTGTGATCCACACGGTCAAAGGCTTTGGCATAGTCAATAGAGCAGAAATAAATGTTCTTCTGGAACTCTCTTGCTTTTTCAATGATCCAGGGGACTTGATTGTTTAATTTTAATGAATGTGGAAACAGGACAGGTTAAATGACTTGATCATGATCGCATATTAAACATTTGATTGGAACCCAGGAATATCCAACCCCATAGCTTTAATTGCTATACGTTACTCTTACTTTTCCCTGGATCCTTGATCTGTATTCCTTGCTGACTAATGACTCTAGGTGAATTATTTGACCATGTGTCTTTTTCCTTATAAAGCTATGTGTGTGTGTGTGTGTGTGTGTGTGTGTGTGTACCTGTGTGGGTGCTCAGCTGTGTCTGACTCTTTGTGACCCCAATGATCGTAGCCCGCCAGGCTTCTTTGTCAATGAGATTTCTCAGGCAAGAATAGTGGAGATTTCTCAGGCAAGAATAGTGGAGTGGGTTGCTCCATATCCTCCACCAGGGGCTCTTCCTGACCCAGGGATCAAACCCACACCTGTTGCATCTCCTGCATTGGCAGGTGTATTCTTTACCACTGTGCCACCTGGGAAGTCCTATACTCCTATACCTCCTCTTAATTTTATGCTCGAAGGGGCTGAGATTTTGTATTTCAGTAGTTATGAAATATGTGAAAACATTCAGAGGAAAGAGAATATCAGAAAGCGCAATAGAGAAAAGACATCAAAGGAAAGGCAGTTATGTACACATTTCACCCTGACAGAGGGAGGGCGGGAGAGGCCTGGAATGGAATGATGTGGAAGGCAGGCCCAGCAGGGCATGGCTGGTTCCCGGGTGGCATGCACAGTGTGAGCCTGCAGAATACAGAAATCTTTGAGTTTCAGGGTTTTCATTTCCTCTCTGGGAATGCTGCTGATATTCCTAATTTGCTTTCTCTAGTTTTTGAAATGTGTGACCATATATTGATTAGACTGATGTTTATATGTGACTTATGGGCTCACTCTCATGCATTCATTTAAAGCCACCCCTCACAGACTACCAACTGGCAGGGTGAAGACCCGTTATCTATATTCAATCAGGGGCCGCTCTGCTATATTTATCCAGCTGGATTTGAAAACAAAGGAAAATACACATGCGGCTGAGGTTGGTCAGCCAGCCAGGGCCTCCTGAGGCTCTAAGGCTTTTCTATTTGCCCGGGCAGCGCAGCGAGGAGACGG
The DNA here is from genome assembly GCF_001704415.2 of Capra hircus. Lineage (NCBI taxonomy): Eukaryota > Metazoa > Chordata > Mammalia > Artiodactyla > Bovidae > Capra > Capra hircus. The sequence goes on from NC_030820.1 coordinate 5,649,158, forward strand.
GGCCTCTTTCCCATTAGTGTTAATGGAGCCAATCACGTGAATCCACCACGTAGCAATGTGTGTCCTCTTGTGTTCTGATATCTTAATGCATGAAATTGCATCTCTAGGGAAAGGCTAGCCTCTTCTTAAGTGCTCCCAATTCCCATTAATGATAATGGAACAGAAAGAAATATACCCATCGTTGCTCTACAGTGGGGGGTGGGGCAAAAATGAAAGATGATTAGGTTTGGGGAGTGTCAGTGGAAACTCGAAGGAACTGCAGGCATGGTCTGAAATGGCCCCTCTTTCGTCATTTGTAGAGAGGTAGGTGGACCTAGAGTCTGTCTTACAGAGTAAGTAAGTCAGAGAGAGAAAAGCAAATGTCACATGTTAATGCCTATATGTGGAACGTAGAAAAATGGTATGGATGAAGCTATTTCCAAGGCAGGAATAGAGATGCAGACATAGAGAGTGGACATGGAGACACAGGCATGGTGGGGGAAGAGGAGGGCAGGATGAATTGAGAGAGTAGGACCGACATGTACACACCATCACATGTAAAACAGACAGCTAGTGGGAACGTGCTGTCCAGCTCAGGGAGCTCAGCTCAGTGCTCTGTAATGACCTAGAGGGGTGGGAGGTCCAAGAGGGAGGGGATATATGTGCACATATGGCTGATTCACTTTGAAATTATCACAACATGGTAAAGCAATTATATTCCAATTTAAAAAAATCAAATAGTCCCTTTTTCCAGGCTTATTTAAGCATTTTCATTAGACACACACACTTTTCTTAGAACCATCAACAGATAACTGGCTACACTGTCCTCTTCAAGAGAAGGTGACATCCCTACACATGCTGACCCAGACTCTAAAGACCGCTCTGGGCAGGAGGAGTACAGGGAAAGCTAAGAAAACCACCACTCCCCTGCCTGCACTTTCTCCTGTAAGACACTCTTCAGTGTTTTAGGAAAAGCAGCATAAGCAATTCTGACTGTATCCTATTTTTTTCTTTTCATAGAGAAGGCACCAATGTGGATTCCTGTAAGGGCTAAGGTTAAGAAAGAGACATAATTATGCTGTTTAGAGGTAAGATGGTGTGATCAGACTACAGATTAATGTGAAATTCAACCAACACTTTGTTGCTGTCTTTGGAGAAGGAAATGGCAACCCACTCCAGTATTCTTGCCTGGAAAATTCCATGGACAGAGGAGCCTGGCAAGCTACAGTCCATGTGGTTGCAAAGAGTCTGACATGACTGGGCAACTTTCACTTCACTTCACTTTGTTGCTCTCTTAACAAGTTGGGCTGATTGTTTTTCTCCCGGTGAACTAGCACTGTGTCCTTTTGGTAGCTTGCTGCAGTTTAAAAAAATGCTTTGTTTAGAATCAGTCACATCTGTAAGCAGCATAGTATTTTCACTCATGGGTGAGAGCAAACAATTGCTCAAAGAAACCTTGAAGTCATTTCAGTCTAAGGACTACAGTGTTGGAAATTCTATCAGATTTAGTCCTTTGGTATACATTCTCTGACTTTTTTGTTTGTTTATTTTTTAAATATAGTGTAAAATAGTGCAGGGAGAAATAATGCATTCTGTAATTAATACCCATGAGGGGTATGTTCAACAGAGGGCACTGGATGTGATTCATAGAGAACCAAGGATGCTTCCTGGGGAGGAGAAAGTGAAGGGAATAGAAGAAACAGGAGGGAGATGTAGAAAGGGACCATGATGAGCTTTGCCTACACTCTCCTCAGAGATGTTGGGAGGGTGGAAGGAGCGCATGTGCTGTTGAGTTGGATATGCACTGCAGACAATCTTCCCAGTGGCTCCGTTGTGTCCAGCTCTTTGTGACCTCATGCACTGCAGGCCTCCCTGTCCATCACCAACTCCCAGAGTTTACTCAAACTCATGTCCATTGAGTCAGTGATACCATCCAACCATCTCATTCTCTGTTGTCCCCTTCTCCTCCCATTTTCAATCTTTCTCAACATCAGGGTCTTTTAAAATGAGTCAGTTCTTCTCATCATGTGGCCAAAGTATTGGAGTTTCAGCTTCAGCATCAGTCCTTCTAGTGAATATTCAGGATTGATTTACTTTAGGATGGACTGGTTGGATCTCCTTGTAGTCCAAGGGACTCTCAAGAGTTTTCTCCAACACCACAGCTCAAAAGCATCGGTTCTTCTTCAGTTCAGTTCAGCTGCTCAGTCGTATCTTGCTCTTCACAAACCCGTGGACCACAGCATGCCAGGCCTCCCTGTCCATCACCAACTCCCAGAGTTTACTCAAACTCATGTCCATTGAGTCAGTGATGCCATCCAGCTATCTCATTCTCTGTCATCCCCTTCTCCTCAGTTCTTCTTAGAGGAGTTCAAAATCAGAACTCCATTATAACTGGGGACATTAAGTTATGGAGAACAATGGTCTGTATCTCTAATTACTATATAGAATGGAAAAGGTTACATCTCCAGGTGTGGGTTAAAGGATGAGTTTCAAGTTAAAAGCCCTATATAGTTATACAGAATGATTTGGGGGAAGTATCCCAATCCTGCCATCCCCCTCCTTTATACATGCACATACACATGCGTGTGTGGGTGTAGGTGCATGCCGTGTGTGAGCATACACACTCGCACTCAATCAGTCAGCCTTCTTCCATGGCTGTTATTTCAGAATCACTTACACAGGAAAGAATCAAGAGGCCTTTAACAACATTCCATTGTTGAAACATCACCTATTTCTCCACGCTCACTAGCCTTCCAATCGGTCTGGCTTCCTTAAAACAATTAAAATAGTACCCTCTGATGTTATACCATTCTTGTTCCAATCTTCCCATCAACAAAATGGCTGGCCTAAGTATTACAACTGTAAGGGCAGAATCCTCTACCTTTATATTTAGGATTATTTTTTAAATTTAATTTTTAATTGAAGGATACTTTTTTAATTGCAGAATCTTAATCACAAAATCTTTTACAGAATTTTGCTGTTTTCTGTCAAACCTCAACATGAATCAGCCATAAGTATACATATATCACCTCCCTTTGGAATCTCCCTCCCAGCTTCCTCCCCATCTCACCTCTCTAGATTGATGCAGAGCCCCTATTTGAGTTTCCCAAGACATACAACAAATTCCTGTTGGCTATCTAGTTTACATATGGTAATACAAGTTTCCATGTTACTCTTTCCATACATCTCACCTTGTCCTCCCCTCTTCCCTTGTCCATAAGTCCGTTCTTTATGTCTTTTTCTCCATTGCTGGTCCTGTAAGTAAATTCTTTAGTGCCATTTTTCTAGATTCCGTATATATGCATTAGAATATGATATTTATCTACCTTTAACACTTTGAGAGAGCAAAAAGACAATGATTCAATCCTTCATGTCATGACCCCTCAGAAATATGCAAAACCTCTGCCATGTGAAACTAAAGTGGTTACTTTGAATAGTTTGTTGACTATTACATATTAGGCAGAAGTTCTTCAAAAGTGAGCAAATGCTAATTCCTTGATCTAATATATGCATTCTTGAGTTTGCAAGACATAGAGGATGGTGACCACAATTATTATTGTAGAAACTTGTCCTATTTTAGCTCCATGTTAGATCAGACAGGATCACTTAACTGAATTTTAAAAAAAAAAAATTTTTTTTGCAAGTCACTGTTTGAGTCTCAATCAAGACTAGCCCTGAATTATAACATATTTGTTCTTAACCCAGATGAATCGTGCTCTTGAAAATCAGAGCATAGTTACTAGTGGCACCCACAGGTCCACTTTAAAGTCCTCTTACAATTTAATCCCTTATTTCAGCCTGTCCATTTACTCTAAGGATAGAGAAGGCTACAACTAAGATCAGAGCCCTGACTATAAATTCATTATTCTTAACTGTGCTGACAAATGATGGTGTCTGACTACCCTCTTAACAAATGACAGCTGCAGAAGCCTGATTATTCCTGTGGCTATGAAGGGTAGAATGAGGGACCCTTGTCTGCCTCCAATCTATGAAAGAATTAGTCACCATTGAATACTTTCTTTGTGAAAGTTTCCCAATTCAATATGGACTCTTTACCAGAGACACATAATTATGTGTCCTAGGGATACAGGAACCTCCTGGAGGTTGTACTTAGTTACCTTGAAAGACTCAGCCTTATTCAACCTTTTTTCAGCATCACTCCAAACTCCTTGTTGTAAAGCAGAAAAGCCAGGTCTCACAGGCAAAGACTTTCCAGAGGCCATTCTGGAAGTTAGGCTAGCCCAGAAAACAGGCTATCCATCTTTAAATTCCAAAGTGAAAGTGTTAATCACTCCAACTCTTTGTGACCCCGTGAACTTTAGCCTGCCAGGCTCCTCTGTCCATGGAATTCTTCAGGCAAGAATACTAGAGTGGGTTGGCACTTCCTTCTCTAGAGGATTTTCCTGACCCAGGGATCGAACCCAGCTCTCCCACATTGCAGGCAGATGCTTTCCCATCTGAGCCACCAGGGTACCAGGGCACTTTTCAAAAGAAAGTCAAGACATCCATTTGGGGGGTTACCTGGCTAGAAATTAAATTCACCATAATTTTCTAGAAATCACTGCCTCCTTTCTTAACTTCCAATGTGGAGAAGTGAAGATAATGCTTAGGAAGCCCTAAGATTTGATTAGCTTATAAAGCTGGGTTATGAAAAACTTGAGGTGGGATAGAATCTAATGATTCTAGCACAATGTGATCTGTTCAGTTCAGTTCAATCACTCAGTCATGTCCAACTCTTTGCAACCCCATGGACTGCAGCATGCCAGGCTTCCCTGTCCACCACCAACTCCCAGAGTCCACCCAAACCCATGTCCATTGAGTTGGTGATGCCATCTCATTCTCTGTTGTCCTATTCTCCTCTTGCCTTCAATCTTTCCCATCATCAGGATCTTTTCAAATGAGTCAGTTCTTCACATCTGGTGGCCCAAGTATTGGAGTTTCAGCTTCAGCATCAGTCCTTCCAATGAATATTCAGGACTGATTTCCTTTAGGATGGACTGGTTGGATCTCCTTGCATTCCAAGGGACTCTCAAGAGTCTTCTCCAACACCACAGTGCAAAAGCATCAATTCTTCAGCACACAGCTTTCTTTATAGTCTAACTCTCATATCCATACATGACTACTGGAAAAACCAAAGCTTTGACTAGTCAGACTTTTTTTGGCAAAATAATGCCTCTGCCTTTTAATATGCTGTCTAGACTGGCCATAGTTTTTCATTCAAGGAACAAGCATCTTTTAATTTCATGGCTGCAGCCACCATCTGCAGTGATTTTGGAGCCCCCCAAAAATAAAGTCACTGTTTCCATTATTTCCCCATCTATTTGCTATGAAGTGATGGGACCAGATGCTATGATCTTAATTTTTTGAAAGTTGAGCTTTAACCCAACTCTTTCACTCTCCTCTTTCACTTTCATCAAGAGGCTCTTTAGTTCTTCTTCGCTTTCTGCCATAAGGGTGGTGTTATTGCATATCTGAGGTTATCGATGTTTCTCCTAGCAATCTTGATTCCAGCTTGTGTTTCATCCAGCTCAACATTTCTCATGATTTACTCTGCATATAAGTTAAATAAGCAGGGTGACAATATATAGTCTTGACATACTCATCTCCCAATTTGGAACCAGTCCATTGTTCCATATCCAGTTCTAACTGTCCCTCTTGACATGCATACAGATTTCTCAGGAGGTGGGTAAGGTGGTCTGGTATTCCCATCTCTTCAAGAATTTTCCACAGTTTGTTGTGATCCATGCTGTCAAAGGCTTTGGCATAGTCAATAAAGCAGAAGTAGATGTTTTTCTGATATTCTCTTGCTTTTTTTGATGATCCAGTGAATTTGGCAATTTGATCTCTGGTTCCTCTGCCTTTTCTAAATCCAGCTTGAACATCTGGAAGTTCACGGTTCATGTACTGTTGAAGCCTGGCTTGGAGAATTTTGTGCATTACTTTGCTAGCATGTATCTATCAAATTTTCCTCTGTTACCAACTGTCCCCTTTGTTCTCCATGAACAGTAGTCAAGTGTGCAGGAGAAAATGACAATCAAAGATCTATCATTCTGTTTACTGGGGTTCCTGATTTGCAGGTGGACATGGCCTCAGGCAAGAGTCCCCAAGAGATTGTGATCATGCAGGTGAAACATGCAGCCCTAGACAGGGCTACTGTATGTCTGCATGTGTATAATGAAACTCCCTACTGTAAACCACACTGTTCTTTGGTAATAAGATGTTCATTCCTTACACCGCTTGGGCATTTTATTTCTCCACTCAGAGCCATGCTGTGGGCCAGTGGTAAGAAGCTATGGCATATATTCAAGCTAATGCATTCACACTCTCTTCCTGTCAATGACACCATGCTGCTGATAGTCTTTAAACTGTATCCTTTCTAGGAAATGTTTGATATTACAGGGTGATTTAGGTTACAGAGGAGGAGACATTGAACAATCATTATCAAGAGGCACTCAAAACAACATTTCAGAAAATCAGACATTACAAAGGAGAACTGGCTAATTCACCTAATTCAGGACCAAGAATTCAGGCAAAACAGGCAAGTAGATAAGTTGTTGTCAGCTGTCTCTGCATCTTGCTGCACAGGTGCCTCTGAACACCTGGCTTCCAGTTTTCTGCTTTAATCTAGAAAGAAGAAACCCTGCTTGAATTGTATTTAAAGTGAGAATAATTAGCTTCTAAATAATATTCTGGAGGATTCATCTCTGAGTATAACCCACAGAGGAGCTTGGAGAATCAATTCATGCTGCTCAAGCCCTCTGCTATTCAGGTTCTACTTTGTCTAGTCATAATAGTGGCTCAGAGGTTAAAGTGTCTGCCTGCAATGTGGGAGACCTGGGTTCCATCCCTGGGTTGGGAAGATCCCCTGGAGAAGGAAATGGCAACCCACTCCAGTATTCTTGCCTGGAGAATCCCATGGGCAGAGGAGCCTGGGGGGCTACAGTCCACAGGGTTGCAAAGAGTCAGACACAACTGAGTGACTTCACTTCCTTTAAATTCAAGTTATGTCAAGTTGTGTCCAACTCTTTGTGATTCCCTGGACTGTAGCCCTACAGGCTCCTCTGTCCATGGAATTCTCCAGGCAAGAATACAGCAGTGGGTTGCCATTTCCTTCTCCAGGGGAGCTTCCTGGCCCAGAGATCGAACCTGAGTCTCCTGCATTGTAGGCAGATTCTTTACCATCTGAGCCACCAGGGATGCATTGGTCCCTTATAAACACTAGTTAGAATATATATTAGTCATGGTAGGTAGCCTAAAACTATGATTAACAAATGGTCCTGGAATACAGTACCTGAACCCAAGGAAGGTGTATTTCTTGCTTTGATAACATCCACTGAGTGTCCACAAAACCTCCCAGGACAACTGTCCTCCAGACAGTAAGTTGGTGCTGCAGGCAGATGAGGGTGCTACTTGCAGCCACAACATTAAGAATAAGCAGCTTCCTTGTTCAACAGACAGAAGAAGAAAAACATGCTTAAACTTTTCACTGCTTCTCTCACATCTCTGTCCATTGGCTGGAACCAGTCCAAAACCTCCATCCCACAGCTAAAAGGTAGGGATGTTTCATCTTCCTGAGCTCCTGGAGCCAGATTTGGGTGAGAGCTAGAAATTACTGTCATGACGCTTATAATCCCAATGTAGATTTGAAGTCAAGGTAGAAAGCCATCTCACTTTCAGCTTTTAATTTCTTTTCCTCATCTTAAGACACCCCTTGGGTGCTACACTGCCACAAAGGAAGAAAGAGAAAGTACCGCATTTTCTTTTGTTTATGACAAACAGGAGGCCACAATGGCTGGTGCTTCCAGGTCCTGATTTATTAGTTCAGCCGCAGCTACTGCAGCAGCGCATCCTTCCAGAACACTCAGAGGCTCAGCAGGCCTTTGAAAGAATCCCAACTGGCTCCCACACTGAATAGGAGAGAGGGGGGAACGTATCATCCCAGTACCCCTGGTTGAAATGGAAATCTGCTCAAAGCAAAAATAGAACTCTCATGGGGCTTGTCTTTAAAAAAGAACGGCAGGGCCCAGTGGTTCTGGTTGACATATGTTTAATCATTTAAAATTTTTTTTCTGTCTCTACAGTTTAGTCAGAAAGTCCATGGGTTTGAAGCAGTAAGAGGAAGAAAAAAAAAAAAAAACCCTCAGAAGATGAAACTTTAACTCAAAAAGACAGGTTAGGAATTTCTCCCAGATCAGGGCAGCCATGGTGTTTGTCAGCCCAGGCTATTTTCCTTTATCTCCCCCTTGGTCTGGGAATATCATTTTCTAAAACTCTATTAAATGACAATCCTATAATATCCTACACTATTATTGTCCCCTGTCTCTCCTGACTCATCTGGTTATCCTCTCTGGAAAGGCATATCTAACACTTTCTATCTGCTTTTTCTATCTATAGGACATTCAAGGTCCTCTTTCAAAGCTCCCTGCTCCCCAAGGCTTTCTCTATATCCGCTCTGTGCTGTGAAATTACCACACTGTAAAATACCATCTTTTTCTCTAGGAGCTCCTCTGTGTGGCTGAGAACTTAATCACATGCTGGCTTGTTCAATCAGTATTGCCACGTGTGTTAGTCACATCTTCCTGGGAGGTCAATTGGTCCTTGACACACCATTTCTCTTTCAGACTCAATAATACTAAGTTGATGTTGCAGTTGAGGTGTTCAATAGCTTTTGTTGGTTGGTTGCATAGCAATACCTTGGCTCTTTAAATTGGGCAATGTGACATTTCTGAGGCTTGTGTGTTATATATGAAATGTTCTCAGGCCATCTGTGATGGTGTGGTCCTATCCATCTATTTCCAAATGACGTGGCTAAGTCCATGTCAGAGGTGACGGGCAAAACACGCCTTATACTGTTCTTGTCCCTGTTTGTGTTGGGACCCCACTGCATTGCTGTCTCTGAGGCATGGGAGAGGTCTGTAAGCTCGGTTACCATTCTCAGGTTTTCAGTCCTTCTTAAAATACAATTATATTTCCATGCTCCCTTGCCACGTGATTTTCCCTCCCAGTAGAGCAGGCAGAAAGTATCCCTGTCTTGTTCATTTTGGGTTCATAGGATTTTCTTTGGTCAATAAAGCATTAGCAGACACACCATGTGCAGAAGACTTAATATGCTTTGCAGTTAGTTTAGCTGCTTTTGCGTCACTGTTTTATGAAGAACTTGTCTCTGATGTTTATCTGGTCTCAAAATTATGAAAACACATGCCACAGACTTGAATGTGATCTGAATCTAAGTGTCCAATCTAGCCCACCTGAATCAGGTAAGCGCAATCAAGATTCACCAAACAACAGCTAATCTTTAGAGAAGAGAAATAAGCACCTGTTGTTTTAAGCCACTGAGATGCTGGGGGGATTGTTGTTACACAGCATTTTCACAGTGACAATCTTATAAAAGGATAGCCTGTGGTGAGACCTCCAGGGTCCAGAGTCTGCACAGATAACTGGTAGAAAAGGTGTAGTTGCTGGCATGGGGGAAGGAATAAGGAAGATACTGGAAGAAAGCAGGGTCCTCACTGGAGGGAACTCAAACAATGACAGACAGAGCATGGGCCCTGAGAGCGACCAGGTGGGTGGCTGCCCTGTGGCACTGGCTCATCAGGTGACACGCCTTCCCTGTTTGCAGGCCCTCGCTGGCTGTCACAGTGGTGAACCGTGCTGTTCTTCATATGCCCTAATGTGGTCTAAGGACTCAGTGTGATGGCTAAGAGGGTGAATTTTGGAGCCCAGCTCTCTGGGCTCTGTTCTTGGTTCTGCCACTCTGCTGACTTTGGAGAGTTATTTGACCTCTTTGTGTCTCAGTTTTCTTATCTGAGAAATGGACTAGTAATAGTGTCTTCCTCATAAAGATTAAATATTGTAATGTGTATAAAGTACCTAGAAGAGGACCAAGAGTTTAGTAAGGACTCAGTAAGTGTTAGCTATCATTGTCATTGTTATTGTTTCACCAACACTGAGGGCACAGAAAGCCCACTGTACCCTGCTGAGTATCCTGCAGGGAATTCAAGTGAATGTAAGACAAGGTGGCTGCCCTAAACAACTGTGTAATCTGAAATGGGCTCTAATACCCTACAAACGCTCATTTATTGGGGTACACAGTGCCCCATGAGAGAGGAACACCTACATGCATTGTGTCCACACTGAAATCTCATTTCATCTGGTCCTGAGGCAAGTCTGGGGAATAAAATATGTTTGTAATAGAGGTATAAACAAATATCCTCCTGAATGTGAATGTAGAATGGAGAGAATTGCACATGTGTGGGGAAGATGGAAGAGGTGATATTGAAGTTAGATCAAAGGATGCCCTCACAGAGAAAGAAAAATCAAGGATAAGGGAATTCCAATCAGAAGAAAGTTTTGTAGAAAATTGGGGAGTGTGATTATTTTAGACCCAGGGAAGCTGATCAAGTATAATAATATAGTCATCCTTGTCATCATCTTATTTTATTCTGTGCTGTAATTTCCTTTTTCATAAGTGAAAGAATTACACTTCAGAGAGGGGGAGGAACATAGGAAACCTCACACAGCGCATTTTGGAGTTGGGTGGGAACTCAAAAATTCTTTCTGATCCCAAAACTCATGTTTTATTACATATTGTTGAGGATGTCAGTAGAGCGTAGAGAAAGAATTTCAATTTGGGGTCACATTTGGAGGATTCTGAAGGTCAAGGAAATACGTTTGATCAATATTTGGTAGTTGACTTGGGGCCCTAAAAGATTTTTTGTAGAGGAGAGACAGCACCCTAACTTTGCTTCCTTCAGTAGAATAACTCATTTTATGTGTGGTGGGCCAAGTGGTTGGAGAAACCACTTCAGAAGCATCAGCAGTGGTCTAGGTGCCAAGGAGGGAAGAATGGATCCCATTTTATTCAACTGATTGGGAATAATTTTTGGATAATGCTATTAATATATTTGTTCTGAATTGATCCTACTTAAAAAATTTAATTTATCTAATTTAATTGGAGGCTAATTACTGTACAGTATTGTGGTGGTTTTTGCCATACGTTAACATGAGTCATGGGTGTACATGTGTCCCACCATCCTGAACCCCCCTCCCCAACCCCATCCCTCTGGACTGTCCCAGAGCACCAGCTGTTGGTGTCCTGCTTCATGCATTGAATTGTCACTGCATTCTATTTAACGTATGGTAATATACATGTTTCAACACTATAGAAAGATGATGACGGCCCTATAGGCAAGATAGCAAAAGAGATACAGATGTAAAAACAGACTTTTGGACTATGTGGGAGAAGGTGAGGGTGGGATGATATGAGAGAATAACCTCTACTTTTTTATCATCATAGTATTTAATAACTTTTTATTTGGAAACTTGTAAAAAAGCTGCAACAATAGTGCAACTAACACCCAGATTTATCTATTCTTAAGATTTGAATTATTTATTTGCATTTTCTGTCTCTAAATATACACATACATACATACACATATACATAAATATATTTTTTGTAAACCATTAAGGAGTAGGTAGCATACATTATTGGGCTTCCCAAGCGACTCAGTGGTAAAGAATCCATCTGCCAAGCAGGAAATGGGGATTCGGTACCTGGCTCAGGAAAATGCCCTGGAGAAAGAAATGATAAACCACTCCTGTATTCTTGCCTGGGATATCCCCCGGACAGAGGAGCCTGGCAGGCTACAGTCTATGGTGTCTCAAAGAGTCAGACACGACTGAGCATGCACACAGCATACATTATGGATTTTCACCCTGAGATTCTTCCGTGTATATTTCCTAAGGATGGGATAGTTTTTAAACAATCACAGTCACCTGTAAACCTCAGGATATGTATGGCACTATTTTCCTTCTAGTGCAAGATCCAGTCTAGGATCACACATTTCACTTAATTGTCATATCGCTTTAGTTTTCTTTCGTCTGGAAGTCTTTCTCAGCCTGTCTTTCAAGTATGACATTGAATAGTACAACTTCTTCTTTTTAATTGAATGTTCCTCATTTGGGAATTTCCCAGAGTTCCTCACACCCAGATTGAATTCTGTATTCTTAGCTGGGATATCACATGGTGAATGCTGCACCCTTGTCAAGATTCACAACAGAGCCATAGTATGTCCACTGGCTGCTCACGGGTGATGATGGATTTTGATCACCCAAAGTATCATCCAAGGTTTTCCTTCTAGGGGTTTTCCAGTTTCTTTACAGTATAGTTAATATGCTTCACAGTTTGCTAAAGACATTTAAGAGCATGTGTTGCTCCCCATCAAAATTTCTCCATAAATTTAACACCCTTTGATGACTCTTGCCTGATTCTATCTTTGTTATAATGGCTGCAAAATAATGATTTCCCAACGACAGAGGAGAGTGGAAAAGCTGGCTTAAAGCTCAACATTCAGAAAACAAAGATCATGGCATCTGGTCCCATCACTTCATGGGAAATAGATGGGGAAACAGTGGAAACAGTGGCTGACTTTATTTTTCTGGGTTCCAAAATCACTGCAGATGGTGATTGCAGCCATGAAATTAAAAGATGCTTACTCCTTGGAAGGAAAGTTATAACCAACCTAGACAGTTTATTAAAAAGCAGAGACATTACTTTCTCAACAAAGGTCCGTCTAGTCAAGGCTCTGGTTTTTCCAATGGTCACGTGTGGATGTGAGAGTTGGACTATAAAGAAAGCTGAGCACAGAACAATTGATGCTTTTGAACTGTGGTGTTGGAGAAGACTCTTGAGAGTCCCTTGGACTGCAAGGAGATCCAATCAGTCCATCCTAAAGGAGATCAGTCCTGGGTGTTCATTGGAAGGACTGATGTTGAAGCTGAAAGTCCAATACTTTAACCACCTGATGTGAAGAGCTGATTTGAAAAGACCCTGATGCTGGGAAAGATTGAGGGCAGGAGGAGAAGAGGACGATAGAGGATGAGGTGGTTGGATGGCATCACTGACTCAATGGACATGGGTTTGGGTGGACTCTGGGAGTTGGTAATGGACAGGGAGGACGGACGTGCTGAGGTTCATGGAATTGCAGAGTCTGACATGACTGAGCATCTGAACTGAACTGAACTGAACTCCAATTCATCAGCTGCATCTTCCAGCCAGTGATCACATGTTTAAGCAAGAGCCTTCCTTCTCGCCTGTTTACTTCTTGGTTTGCCTAGCTATTTTTGGTATGGACTCAGGGATTACCTTCCTTAAATATTCTGATGCTCTTTCAAATTATTCCTGTGTCTTTATGATATAACACCAAAGTGTTTTTTTTTTTCCTTTTGAATAGTTAAAAACATGTCAGCTTTAACTAACAACACTTGAATAGACTATTTTCTATAATCATATTCCAGAAACTCACATGTTCATTAAGGGATCTACTGCCTTCATGAATTCTTTGTTGAAGCAACTAAATTATTATCCTGATTTTTCCTGAAAATTATTCACTTTAGCTTCTCAATCATATAGAGCTTATCTAAAAGTCCTTCACTTTAGAAATGGCCTTGATTGATTAGAAATTTTAGCACCAGTGTCTGGCCACTTTGGCCAGACTATTTGGATTCTTATGCAGTGCTTGCTCTACATCTGGGCCCTGTTTTTCTGTTGATTTGAGATCAATGGATGATTAAGCTAAAATGTCACCAGGCAACAGAGAGGATGACTCACAAACTCAGATAAGAATATATCCTGACCATGACGCTCTTTGGGGAAAAGAGAAGCTGGGGTTAGAAGTGAAAGAAGTTTCAGAGTGCATGGCAGTCTCTTGTTATCTCTAAGACCTCGGTTCAAAATGTCCCCTTAGGCATAAGGTGGAACATGTGCTCTACTAGCTCATCCTCTGTAGAGGGAATGAGAGATTATGAGTCACCAAAATACCTTTTATTTGCAAAACACTAGGATATGGATGGGGCTTTCCAGGTGATGCTAGTGGTAAAGAACCTGCTTGCCAATGCAGGGAGATGTAAGAGATGCGGGTTCAGTCCCTGGGTTGGGAAGATCCCCTGGAGGAGGGCATGGCAACTCACTCCAGTACTCTTCCCTGGAGAATCCCATGGAGAGAGGAGCCTGGCTACAGTCCGTAGTCAGATACGACTGAAGCAACTTAGCACAGGATATGGTTATGGAAGACAAACATCCAAACTTGTAGGCAGTGGGCACTGTTGAAGTCTCACCTCAATCTCCTGCACTAGAATGGTACATCCATGCCCAGCTGCCATGAGTTTTGGAAACCAAAGGCTTACAGCTGCTCCCATCTCTAGAAAATGCCTTAAGTCAGCGGGAGATTCCATGTCTATGTCCTGAGGCTCACCTCCTTGAACACAGGACAGTCTGAAGCCAATGACTGATGGATTCAGGGGTACAGAAGACTGATCCATCTGTGCTAAATTGGGACCAACCCTATGGTACAATTCCTGTTCCAAAGAGGCCTATGGGACTGGGGGAGGGGTTGGGGCTGCACTCTAGAGGAGCCCACAGTCTTGCTCAGGTAGTTCTCTTTTCACATCTTCTTTCTCTTTCAAAACAACTCTCAGTAAATCACACGTCCTGGGATGCAAATTCCTGTCCCAGACACTGCATCTGGGCAACTTGACCTAAATAACCCAACCAAATTAATACGGGGACCATTTTGAGTTAAAAATCATCTCATATGTAAGTGATTTTGAAAGTAGACAGAGATGTATATATTTGACCTAAATCATTTGAAAAAAATGGAAAAAAAAATTAAAACCATCTCACAGTAACCTAGCAATAATATACTATTTTAGCAAGCATCACCATCTCCCAGAAATACTGATTGGTAGTCTCAAAGCCATCTTTGATTCTTTCCCTTCTGACCTGCCTCTAATGAGATGTCATCCCCTGGTTGTAGAATTTCTAGCTTCTACAGCCCCCTCAACACTGCCAGTCAAGAACTTCACAAATGCTCCCTGACATGTTCTTTCCACTGATGTTTTGGCCTCCCCACCTCCCCTTCTCCACTCTCGATGGCATTCATGACACAGGTTACCCTGGTCTAAGTTGGTTTTTCCATTTTCTTTCCAGGCCCACTGGTCAACCAGGCACCAGTTGCTCTCTCTATATTCATATATTCCAGAAGTGCATTCTAAGGATATCTGTATAGTCTCACCTTTCGTGCTTTTGAACTTGCATTTCTTCCACTCAGAACATTTTATCTTCACCATCTCTGCTTATTGCAATGCTGTCTATGAAGATCCAGTTAAAATGCTTCTTCCTCCATGAGGCTTTCCAAGATTTCTTGAATCAGAAGCAATGTCTCTTTCTCCTGCAGTCCTTAAGCCCTTTATTTGTTTCTTTAACAAGTCACTTTCTGCTTGTCTTTCTATTACCTGTGAATGCATCTCACTTCTCCTTTGTGTCTTTGGAAAATAAGCATATCTTATTCCCTTCTATACCCCTCTTCTGTTCACATCTCTTCAGTCCATCCCCCTTCTGATCTTTCCAGCTCAGCCAGCTTTCCTACATTCTGCCTGGTCCATAAGACAGTTGCAGAAAATACTGTCTGCCCTAGGTAATGCCCAGCCATTCCTCATAGACACACTTCATCCTCTGACTTGAATTCCATGTTTTGTATCTACTCTTGCTTTTTCCTGCTTCTTCCCCCTTCTATTGTAGTGACCATTTGTCCTTTTTGAACTTTCATATTTGGTTTCTAGTTTGGCTTTGTGCTAATAGTCCCTGCAGCCTTGAGTGAGAGTTGGTTTCCTAAAGCACATATCTATTGAGGATTCAATGCATGTGTTCTGGACCCATGGGAATGACTGGCCTGTTTGCTTTCCATACGCACTCAGGTGTGACTCCTGGAGTCACAAAGAACCAAGAAGCTGGATCACAGGAAATTTTACAACAAATTAGAGGGAGACATTCACCCAATGAGTGGACTCCAGCTCACTCAAATTTGAGTCATTACCTTTTAACCAATGTTTGGTAAATTCAAGTCCTGGTTCATACCTTTAACTTTTTTTCCTTCCCCCAAGCTCAGGACACTTTCAGTTTCTCTTGGAGAGTCATGGCAACCATAATCAGGATTCCAAAAATCAGAATGAGAGGGTTTTTTGAGGGGTGGAGGGGGTTCCAGTTTTTTTTGGTGTCAGTGGACTCAACTGGACCTAGATGATGTTTTGCTGATTGGTTGGAAAATGTCCATGCAATTCTCTGTTTCTTGTTTGATAGCTCTTAATACCATTTCCATATTGTCTGAAGTGACCTCTAAATGGAGCTTTCCAAGTGAATGTGTGTTATCAGTTGCAAAGCACTGGGATGTTAG
Organism: Capra hircus; assembly: GCF_001704415.2. Classification (NCBI taxonomy): domain Eukaryota; kingdom Metazoa; phylum Chordata; class Mammalia; order Artiodactyla; family Bovidae; genus Capra; species Capra hircus. The sequence goes on from NC_030820.1 coordinate 5,665,366, forward strand.
TTGTAGCTCTTTTAGCAATTGGAATTTTAAGACCAAAAAAGGGAGTTCATTTGGCTGTCCCTTTTTTCTTAAAATTGAGAAGTTCTGAACTCTGGCACTTAATTGTTCTCATAATTACAGGAAGAGAGATGGGAATTAAACTAAAATTCAAGCAATTACATGTGCAAGGGCAAAAGTGCCTATTATATTAAATAGGCAGAGTCCATTTCCATTTCACTTAAGATGGCTGTTAAGAAAAGGACTCGAGATGCGGGAGGCGGGGGCAGGGCCTATATACTTAGATCTTTATTTCAAAGCCTCACGAATGTGTTTTTATTCTTTTAGCTCCAAATAGGTATCTTAGATGAAAGTATTATGCATTAGATATGAAGTATTTTTTTGGCTTTACAGAAAGATAAAGATTTTCCCTTAAGGGTTTCTAGATTTGTGATATATTTATTTATTACATACTTATATCTTAGATACACTTATCAGAACCCTGAAAATGTCCCTTCAGTCCCCAAATGCCAGCAGTGCTAAATCTACTTAGAACCAGCCAACACAAAGGGCAGATTTGTAACTGATGAAATCTCAGTAGCATTTGGCAATATAAAAATAGAGAAAACACTTTCCTCAATTGAAAGGGATCTACTTTACTCACTCTTATTGGGATAAAGTTCTGTTTGTTGATTTGCTCATTTATTCATATGACCACATGTAGCTCCTCCAGGACTACAGCTTTGGCCTCATCACCAGTCAGAGCCATGATCATGTTTGGTAGGATGCGGTGGGTCTCTGTGGTTCCCAGCTCTTGCACATGCTAACTCTCCTGAATGACACTGAGAGAAGTTTTCAGTGAGGAATGGACTAGATAAACTCCCTTCCTGGCCAGGCATGAGGCACAAAGCAATATGATGCTTGGAAGCATGGCCTAGGTCAGGGGTCTGTCAGTTCTTTTCTGTAAAGGGCCAAAAAGTATGTATTTTAGGCTTTGAGGCCATACAGTCCCTGTCACAGCTACTCAGCTTTGCTATTGTAATCTCTACAGCAGCCATAGACCATCCATAAATGAATAAGCACTGCCTGCATTACACTAAAACATTATTTATGAACAACAAAATTTGAATGTCATACTTATTTCAGGCATCATGAAATATTGTTCATTTTTTAATTTTATTTTTTTTATAATTTAAAACTGTGAAAATCATTCTCAGCCCACAGACAGCAGCATGGTGGTAGAGGCTGCTTTAGTGTAGGACTCTTAGTTTGCCAATCTCTGGCCTAGACGAGCCTCAGAATATCGGGAGTCTAGGGTGTGAGGACTCTGGCCCTGCTTGGAATTCTCTGCAGGTGGCTTCCTCCAGCCAAGAGAAAAGGACTTGCCTTCCGTAGGTAAATCTGTGTCTGCCAGAGGTACATGTGTCTCACAGACAAATGGAGGTTTCGCTGAGCGTCACCCTGCTGAAAGTAGTTGCTTCTTCCTTCAGGATTTAGGACCTCTTCTAACAAGGATTGCTTTTCCCAGACTCTAGGCAGTAAGTTCAGCCCACAGCCCTCAGTCATAGCTCAGATGGCTCCACCTTTGTGTGTTGCTTCGGCTCCTTTCATCTGGTTTCATCTAGAGAGCAGGCTGCTTGTGCCTGTGGACAGCAACCCTGAGGAATAATCTTTGGCTTAGTTAAGACTTTCTGAGGCTGACCTCCGTGGTGTTTTAAGTCACTGTGATTGGCTGCTAGTGTGGACATCCTTGGGTGAGCACCCTGAAACACCAACGCCCCCTCTCCCAGAGCTTTCTGCTGCAGACATCAATACGCCCCCTATCCGCATCTGATAATCAATATTAGGGGTTACTGCAAACACAAATATTCCCTGGGTGGATAATTAAAATGAATCTGTTCCCTGCTAAAAGCTGTCTTTTTTCATAAACTTTTCACAGCTTTCATCTCATCAGTGAAGTTTTTGGATCAGGCAAAAGGGACAGAAAATGATTGATCCCTGATTAGGACAGAAAAAATAGGAAGGGCAAAAGGCTGAATAATTTTCCTGAGGTGACAGAGTAGTTCATGACTGAGTTAGAATGAGATTCCCAGGTGCAAAATTCTGAATCTCTGTCAGTCCTTTGACTACATATGTAATCTCTATTTTCTACAGAAATCTATATGTATGCTATGGATTTAAATGCCTGTATTTGCAGGTAAAGTACTTCCATACCAGAACTGTGAAATGGGCTGAAGGTCCCAAAATACTAACCAGGAAAAAAATAATACCGGTTTCAGAGAGAACTGATAACCCATGGTAGCAAATAACATGGTACTACAGATGAATAATGAACCATGTGCAATTGTAATAGAAATAGAGTAGTTTATGCATAAGGCAGGGGAAGATTCTATTCAAAACTTTAAGAGCCTTTAGTTCAGTTCAATTCAACCAAAAAACCTGATGAACAGTTGAAATAGACATCAAAATCATCTATTAGAGTGTAGTGGCCATTCAAGATTCGAGAACAAAGCCTTAGAAGAAAATGAAAACATTTACTTGCTCAAATAATTCCAGTGAAATCAAGAAAAGAAAGAAATTAAAAAGTAGAGGATTAATGTATAAATACATGAGATATATGGTATTTTACAAGCACCATAATATTTATAAGAAATCAGTAAACCACATGAGTTATAATTTATAGCAGAAACACAAATGTCAAAAGATTGAGAAGATGAAAATCAGAACAAATTAAAATGAAAAAGCACTCATATTAAGTTGGTAAAGATTAAAAATAACACGATTCATTAAAACCATAATAAGATAGCATGTCATACCTATCAGAATGACTAAAAAATCCACTAAAATAAAATTAAATTAAAAATGTTGGTGAGGATGGGGAGAAACTGGATCACTCATACACTGTTGATGAATATGTAAAATGGTACAGCCACTCTGTAAAATAGTTTGGCAGTTTCTCATAAAAATAAATATATAACTGTCATCTGACCCAGAAATAGCACTCCTGGGGACATTTATCTCAGAGCAATGAAAGTGTTATGTTCACACAAAAACACGAACAGAGATGTTCTCAGTAGCTTTATTTATGATAGCCCCAAGTTGTAAACCACCCAAACGTCCTTCAGCAAGTGAATGGTTAAACCTAACTGTGCTACATTATTACCACGGACCCTTACTCAGCAATACACAGGAACTAACCAAAAAACTGGATGATTTTCTTAGAGTTATATTCATGGGAAAAAGGAAAATGTAAAATGTTACATACTGTATGACATTCTTGAAATGACAAGGTATAGAAATGGTGAACAGGTTAGTGGTTGCCTGGACATAGGAGTGGCCTGGGACAGGAGGAAGGTATATGTGGCTGTAAAAAAGCAGTATGAGGAATACTTGTGATGGAAACATTCTGTAGCTTGTCTGCATTGATGTCGATGTCCTGGTTGTGATACTTTGGTAAAATTTTGCAAGATCATTGCAAAATTGGGGTGAATTGGGTAAAATGTTCATGGGATTATTTCTTACAATTGTAAATGAATCTGTAATTACCTCAAAATAAAAAAGGTTAATCAGAAATATGATTCTGAGTTAGAAAAAATATCAAGTTGCTTATATATTAGGAATAGTCCAATTATCATATTTGGGTAAATTCTGGAAATAATTTAGCAGCATGAAAATCTCCAGTTTTTCCTTTTGTGGTCAAGGGCTGTTTTTATACTACTTTCATGGTATACATAGAGGGTCATTGTTGAATGGGAGAAAGTCAAGTGTAGACTGGCTGTATGGAATTAACCTCTACTACTGACAAATGATTATCTTGGTCATGAAGTTTTTGTTTTTGTTTTTTTTTTAGTACAGTTCTTCTGTGTATTCTTGCCACCTCTTCTTAATATCTTCTGCTTCTGTTAGGTCCGTACCATTTCTGTCCTTTATCAAGCCCATCTTTGCATGAAATATTCCCGTGGTATCTCTAATTTTCTTGAAGAGATCTCTAGTCTTTCCCATTCTGTTGTTTTCCTCTATTTCTTTGCATTGATCACTGAAGAAGGCTTTCCTATCTCTTCTTACTATTCTTTGGAACTCTGCATTCAGATGCTTATATCTTTCCTTTTCTCCTTTGCTTTTCACCTCTCTTCTCTTCACAGCTATTTGTAAGGCCTCCACAGACAGCCATTTTGCTTTTTTGCATTTCTTTTCCATGGGGATGGTCTTGATCCCTGTCTCCTGTACAATGTCATGAACCTCATTCCATAGTTCATCAGGCACTCTATCTATCAGATCTAGGCCCTTAAATCTATTTCTCACTTCCACTGTATAATCATAAGGCATTTGATTTAGGTCATACCTGAATGGTCTGGTGGTTTTCCCTAACTTTCTTCAATTCAAGTCTGAATTTGGCAATAAGGAGCTCATGATCTGAGCCACAGTCAGCTCCTGGTCTTGTTTTTGCTGTCTGTATAGAGCTTCTCCATCTTTGGCTGCAAAGAATATAATCAATCTGATTTCAGTGTTAACCATCTGGTGATGTCCATGTGTAGAGTCTCCTCTTGTGATGTTGAAAGAGGGTGTTTGCTATGACCAGTGCGTTCTCTTGGCAAAAGTCTATTAGTCTTTGCCCTGCTTCATTCCGTATTCTAAGGCCCAATTTGCCTGTTACTCCAGGTGCTTCTTGACTTCCTACTTTTGCATTCCAGTCCCCTATAATGAAAAGGACATCTTTTTGGGGTGTTAGTTCTAAAAGGTTTTGTAGGTCTCCATAGAATTGTTCAACTTCAGCTTCTTCAGTGTTACTGGTTGGGGCATAGACTTGGATTACTGTGATATTGATGGGTTTGCCTTGGAAACGAACAGAGGTCATTCTGTCGTTTTTGAGATTGCATCCAGGTACTGCATTTTGGACTCTTTTGTTGACCATGATGGCTACTCCACTTCTTCTGAGGGATTCCTGCCCACAGTAGTAGATATAATGGTCATCTGAGTTAAATTCACCCATTCCAGTCCATTGAAAAGCAGAGACATTATTTTGCCAACAAGGTCCATCTATTCAAGACTATGGTTTTTCCAGTGGTCATGTATGGATATGAGAGTTGGACTGTGAAGAAAGCTGAGCACCGAAGAATTGATGCTTTTGAACTGTGGTGTTGGAGAAGACTCTTGAGAGTCCCTTGGACGGCAAGGAGATCCAACCAGTCCATTCTGAAGAAGATCAGCCCTGGGTGTTCTTTGGAAGGAATGATGCTAAAGCTGAAACTGCAGTACTTTGGCCACCTCATGTGAAGAGTTGACTCATTGGAAAAAACTCTGATGCTGGGAGGGATTGGGGGCAGGAGGAAAAGGGGACTACAGAGGATGATATGGCTGGATGGCATCACTGACTGGATGGACTTGAGTTTGAGTGAACTTCGGGAGATGATGATGGAGACGGAGGACTGGGGTGCTGCGATTCATGGGGTCGTAAAGAGTCAGACACGACTGAGCGACTGAATTGAACTGAACTGACAAATGAAGGAGACTTCAGTTCAGTTCAGTTCAATTCATTTCAGTCACTCAGTCATGTCCAGCTCTTTGTGACCACATGGGCTGCAGCACACTGGGCTTCCCTGTCCATCATCAACTCTGGAACTTGCTCAGACTCATGGCCATCAAGTCAGTGATGCCATCCAACCATCTCATCCTCTGTCATCCCCTTCTCCTCCTGCCTTCAATCTTTCCCAGCATCAGAGTCTAGTCTAAGGAGTCAGTTCTTCGCATCACATGGTCAAAGTATCGGAGTTTCAGCTTCAGCATCAGTCCTTCCAATGAATATTCAGGATTGATTTCCTTTAGGATTGACTGGTTGGATCTCCTTGCAGTCCAAGAGACTCATAAGAGTCTTCTCAAACATCACAGTTTAAAAGTATCAATTCTTTGGTGTTCAGTTTTCTTTATGGTCCAACTTTCACATCCATACATGACCACTGGAAAAACCATAGCCTCGACTAGATGGACATTTATTGGCAAAGTAATGACTCTGGTTTTAAATATGCTGTCTAGGTTGGTCATTATTTTTCTTCCAAGGAGCAAGCATCTTTTAATTTCATGGCTGCAGCTACCATCTACAGTGATTTTGGTGCTCAAGAAAATAAAGTCTGTCACTGTTTCCATTGTTTTCCCATTTATATGCCATGAAATGATGGGACCAGATGCCATGATCTTAGTTTTTGAATGTTGAGTTTTAAACCAGCTTTTTCACTCTCCTCTTTGACTGTTATCAAGAGGCTGTTTAGTTCTTCTTTGTTTTCTGCCATAAAGAAGGTGCCATCTGCATATCTGAAGTTACTGATATTTCTCCCAGCAATCTTAATTCCAGCTTGTGCTTTCTCCAGGACAGAAATGGTATGGACCTAACAGAAGCAGAAGATACTAAGAAGAGGTAGCAAGAATACACAGGAGAACTATACAAAAAAGACCTTCATGATCCAGATAACCATGATAGTGTGATAACTTACCTAGAGCCAAACATCCTGGAATCCAAAGTCAGTTGGGCCATAGGAAGCATCACTATGAACAAAGCTAGTGGAGGTGATGGAATTCCAGTTGAGCTATTTCAAATCCTAAAAGATGATGCTGTTAAAGTGCTGCACTCAGGATTGGGAACTCATGTACACCCGTGGCACATTCATGTTGATGTCTGGCAAAACCAATACAGTATTGTAAAGTAAAATTTTAAAAAAAAAGTGCTGCACTTAATATGCCAGCAAATTTGGAAAACTCAGCAGTGGCCACAGGACTGGAAAAGGTCAATGTTCATTCCAATCCCAAAGCAAGGCAATGCCAAAGAATGTTCAAACTACCACACAATTCCACTCAAATCACATGCTAGCAACATAATGCTCAAAATTTTCCAAGCTAGGCTTCCACAGTATGTGAACTTTGAACTTCCAGATGTTCAAGCTGGATTTAGAAAAGGCAGAGGAACCAGAGATCAAATTGGCAACATGTGTTGGATCCTTGAAAAAGTAAGAGAATTCCAGAAAAGTATCTACTTCTATTTTGTTGACTATACCAAAGCCTTTGACTGTGTGGATCACAACAAACTGTGGAAAATTCCTGAAGAGATGGAAATACCTGAGCACCTGACTTGCCTCCTGAGAAATCTGTGTGCAGTTCAAGAAACAACAGCTAGAACCAGACATGGAACAGCAGACTAGTTCCAAATTGGGAAAGGAGAACATCAAGGCTGTGTATTGTCACCCTGCTTATTTAACTTATGTGCATAGTAAGTAAGTAAGTAAGTAAAGTCACTCAGTCGTGTCCGACTCTTTGTGACCCCGTGGGACTGCAGCCCACCAGGCTCCTCAGTCCATGGGATTCTCCAGGCAAGAATATTGGAGTGGGTTGCCATTTCCTTCTCCAGGGGATCTTCCCGATGCAGGGATCAAACCCGGCTCTCCCGCATTGGAGGCAGATGCTTTAACCTCTACATCATGCAAAATGAAGGAGACTTCATCTTGAGCTTAGTTATTTGAGAGGAATATTTTCTGAGTGACAAGAAATGGCTATTGTCTTTTCAGAGCTCTCATGTGGCAGAAGGCAATATCAGGAAAGATGTCCTAAGATCTGAATTGTGAGACTTAAAACATTCATACTAAGAATAGCTGGGAAATCTAAAGTTGTTCAAAATAATATCTCTATCTTAGGATTAAAGGAAAGCCCTTCCAAGAAGAGAATGAAGTAAAAATTCCCTTACAGAGCAAATCATTTGTAAAGCAGTGAGCTCTTTTGTTTAATTACACAATTCCAATATATAAATGAATACAAGTAACATTTTGTTCAATTAAGTATATTTTCTAATTTTAACTTCTCTTACTAGCAATGATATCAGCATTCTGAACAAATTAAACAGCTAGAATTGAGATTATAGATGTCAGCTATGGCTTAACATGAACTCTGCTCTCTGATTTGTTTCTCTATATTTTTTTGTGATACAAAATCATGAAAAGCTTAATTCAGTAAATTTAACCACTGCAAACAATTACAAAATCATAGGCTCTGTTATTTTGTTTTTTAAGAGCTTGTCTTGCAACCTTGAGATATTCTTAGTTGAACTTGGAGATTTGAGAAAGTTGTTTTGGGCACCACATTAAACCTACACTCTTCAATTACTCTCTGAAGCTCTATTATTTTTTTTTTTCAATTTTGGAAAGTTTAAAATATTTAGAAGGATGCAGTGAGCAATATAAAAGACTGTCATGTCCATCACTGTGAATTAACACATATTAATATTTCATGTTTCTTTCTTAAGCTCTGTCTTAATACTTATACACATAGCATGACAGATACTTGAAGTCTTTTATTGAGCTCCAACTCCAAAAGCAATCACTGTCAGTAAATTTCTTTGTATTGTTGCAGTTATCTATATTGTATTTTCAGTAAATAACACATCTATGTAATATGCAGAACTACAATGCATAGTTATCAAGCATCATAATCCACTTCAGGGCTTGCTGGATACTACCCTCAAGAGATTCTGATTCAGTAGATCTGAAAAGATATACAAGAAATTGTATTTCTAGTAAGTTCCCGGGAAATGCTGATGTTGCTGTTCCAGGTACCATATTTTAAGAACCACTCATATATATTAATTCTTACTTTAAAATATTTTATGTAACACTATCACTTGTTTTAATTCAAAATTGTGTTCCCATGGTTCACATGATTCTCAGATGACTCATATCTATATCTATATGCACATTTCATTGATATTAATTAGAATGATTGTGTATCCATTTCTCTTTTGCTGGTTATGCCTATTTTCCCAAATGTGTGCTATTTTAAGTAAGACTGCAATGAACACTTCTATATATCTCCTAGTATAAATATACTAAGAAGCAAAATGGTTAAATACTAGCAATGTGCACTTTTGAATTTTCTAGATATTGTCAAATGGGTCAATGAGGCAGTAGTTCCCGCTTGCAAACCCATCTGTAGTTTATAAAGGCTCTCAATTTCACTCATCCTCACCGACCTTCAGTTTTGTCACACTTTTTTTTTGCATAAATGATTAAATTTATTGATGGACCATTAATGTTTTAATTTGCATTTTCTAAATTTCCAGTATGATGAAATATCTTTTAATGTTTAGTGGTTATTCAGGTTTCTACTTCTATAAATTACATGTTCAAATATTTTGGCTTTATTTTTCACATAAGTTTTATTATTGATTTTAAATGAGCTCTTTATGTATCTTTACTAATTCTAAGAGATATATATACAATTAATATTTTATTCTTCTAAAATCCTAATAAGAAAAAAACATAACTTTTTAAAATGTCAAAATAATATATATATCACAAAAGAACATATACAAAAGGCTAATAAGATCATGAAAATATGTTTATCATCACTAGTCATCAGGGAAATTAGAGCACATGGAGATAAATATAAACCTACAAGGATGCCTAAAATTAAAAAGACCACCAATATCAAGTGTTGGAACAGATTAAGAACCACAGAAATTCCCGTATGTCTCTAATCAGAATGCAAATAGATAAAACTACTTTGGACAATCATTTGAAACTTTTAGTTAAAGTAAATCATGCACTTACTCATTGATCTGCAATTCTACTCCTAGAATTATGCCCAAGAAAAATAAAGGCATGTGTCTAAACTATATACACAAATATTCATGACAGGGTAATTAATAATAGCTCCAAACCTAAAACAACCCAAATGTCCATCAGTGGGAGATGGATAAGTCAAATGGGGTTTACTTATGTAATAAAATACAGTCATAGTAAAAGGAATAATTTACTGACATGTATTTTTATGAATCTCAGGAACATAATGCTGAATAAAAGAAGGCAGGCACAGAGGAACATATAATATGTATGATTCCTTTTATTAAAAGTTTAAGAATCATCAAGATAATGACTATGTTGAAGTGTGGAGGGTGTTGAATAAGCAAAGGCCTTAGGGAACTTTCATAGCTGCTGGAAATATTCTGTATCTCAACCTGAGTGGTGGTTACCAGGTTGCATGCATAAGTCAAATTCCTAAAATTGCTTAGGATTTGTCTTTTGCTATATATGAATCGTTCCTTAATAATATAAAATTTAAAAGCTGCACAACAAAGGAAACTATAAGCAAGGTGAAAAGACAGCCTTCTGAATGGGAGAAAATAATAGCAAAGGAAGCAACTGACAAACAACTAATCTCAAAAATATACAAGCAACTCCTGCAGCTCAAGTCCAGAAAAATAAATGACCCAATCAAAAAATGGGCCAAAGAACTAAATAGACATTTCTCCAAAGAAGCCATACGGATGGCTAACAAACACATGAAAAGATGCTCAACATCACTCATTATCAGAGACATGCAAATCAAAACCACAATGAGGTACCATTTCACACCAGTCAGAATGGCTGCGATCCAAAAGTCTACAAGCAATAAGTGCTGGAGAGGGTGTGGAGAAAAGGGGACCCTTTTATACTATTGATGGGAATGCAAACTAGTACAGCCACTAGGGAGAACAGTGTGGAGATTCCTTAAAAAACTGGAAATAGAACTGCCTTATGACTCAGCCATCCCACAGCTGGGCATACACACCGAGGAAACCAGAACTGAAGGAGACACGTGTACCCCAGTGTTCATTGCAGCACTGTTTATAATAGCCAGGACATAGAAGCACCCTAGATGTCCATCGGCAGATAAATGGATAAGAAAGCTGTGGCACATATACACAAGGGAGTATTACTCACCTGTTAAAAAGAATACGTTTGAATCAGTTCTAATGAGATGGATGAAACTGGAGCTGATTATACAGAGTGAAGCAAGCCAGAAAGAAAAACACCAATACTAATGCATATATATGGAATTTAGAAAGATGGTAACGATAACCCTGTATGTGAGACAGCAAAAGAGACACAGATGTATAGAACAGAATTTTGGACTCTGAGGGAGAGGGAGAGGGTGGGATGATTTGGGAGAATGGCATTGAAACGTATAATATCATGTAAGAAACGAATCACCAGTCTATATTCGATACAGGATATAGGATGCTTGGGGCTGGTGTACTGGGATGACCCAGACAGATGATATGGGGAGGTGGGAGGGGGGTTCAGGATTGGGAACTCATGTACACCCATGGCAGATTCATGTCAATGTATGGAAAAACCAATACAGTATTGTAAAGTAAAATAAAGTAAAATTTTTTTAAAAAAGGGAAAATATAAAATAACTTAAAATACCTAAAGCTCTCGTTTTATTGAAATGTGACTTGTAGGGGAAGAGATTTCTTTATGAGGGGAAATAAATAGCAACTTGCCTTCTTATATTAGAGAAATTAGTGTTTGATAATGAGGGCTGCATTTTTAAGATAATCATCATAGGATCAGAAATTATGCTTTAATATAGTCTCTTCCAAAGAAACAGGACAAAAAAAAAATGAGAAAGCAAAAAAAAAAAAAAAATTGGCAAGAATAAACAAAGTTTCACAAGTCTGTTCTCTACTTCTGGGTCTCTATTCCTGCCTTGCACATAGATTTATTTCTACCATTTTTCTAGATTTTATATATATGTATTAATATAAGATATTTGTTTTTCTCTTTTGACTTACTTTACTCTGTATAACAGACTCTAGGTTCATCCACATCCCTAGAAATGACCCAATTTCACTCCTTTTTATGACTGAGTAATATTCCATTGTGTGTATGTATACACACACACACACATATATATATATGTATATATACTATATCTTTTTTATCCATTAACCTGTCAATGGACATTTAGGTTGCTTCCATGTCCTGGCTATTATATATAGTGGTACAATGAACATTGGGATGCATCTGTCTTTTTAAATATTTTAATAAATTGGTTAAACAAACAAAAATATATGTACATAAAGAAAGATGAACAGAATAAAATTAGTATTTCAGTTGTTAGCTTAGGTGATAATTGAGTGAATTCTTTGAAACACAGATGATTAAATTCGTTTAAAAAATATAGTCTTACTTTATTTATAGGATATTAAAAAATGGAAGAAGAAACATTGCTAGCAAATAAATGAGAGGTAAAGGGGTGAAAGAGAACAAAAAGAGATAGTACGCAATAGGAAAAGGGTACAATTTGTGAAGAAAACACCAGTCTTATACTTAGATTCACTGGATAACAAAGCAAATTGTATACATATGTAAGTTACTGCCTTTCTATTTTAACATATTAAAAATATTTGTACACATTTTAAAATACATAACTGTATGAGAATTGAAAGCATTAACTTACACTGAATGAAGCTATAAGCTTATTTTACTGTTTTTCATAAATTTTTAACATCATTTATTGGTTTGATTGGGCTTCCCCAGGTGGCGCTACTGGTAAAGAAGCTGTCTGATAATGCAGGAGAGATAAGGGATGCAGATTTAATCGCTGGGTCAGGAAGATCCAGATGCAGAAGAGGAGGGCACAGCAACCCACTCCAGTATTCTTGCCTGGAGAATCCCATGGACAGAGGAGCCTGGCGGGCCACAGTCAATGGGGTCGCGAAGAATCCGGCACAACTTTAGCGACTTAGCACAGCACACTGGTTTGATTTATGAAAAAAATGAAGCTGAAATACTTTTAGGCTGAACTTATTTTGATTAAAAATTGCACTGTTACTTCATAGGACTAGCTATAGAATGTTTGCAAAAATGACTATAAGATCATTTTGCAGTAGGAAATAACTTCTCACACCTGAAGGAAACTTGCCAGGTTTCCACAGGCATGTCTGCAAAATCCTTCTCTTTGCGGGGAGCAGGGGGGTCCGGACAGTCCCTCTTTGCATCCAGTCACTGGAGGCCCCCTGCCACCACCACCGCCCACCAGCCCCCTGACCAAGCCCACATTTCGCATGGAGAACACGGGGACATAGACTCTGGAAGTAGCGAGGATGACCTTGATTCCTGTTATCTGAGTTCCTCTGGCTCCAGGAGAGAAAGGACAGTCTCTGTTTGGGGAAGTTTGGCGCTTGTGAATCATAGAGCTAGACTGTCTTACAAGCGGAGAGATTCTAGGGTAGAGGAGCTGGATGCGTGAGGCTGGAGGCTTCTCAGACTGCCACGAATGTGCTTGGACCATTACTGCGAAGCCTCCCTCTCTGAGGGGCAGAATCCAGGGGTCCCCCATGGTCAAGGCTGTATACAGATGAGCCTGGACACAGCCCTTCTCCTCCTTGGTATGAATGCCTAGGCAGGATGGAGACCAGCACTGAGGCAGCAGAGTGAAGCCAAGGAAGCTGTAGGAAATATGGTGAAACTCACCGACACAGCTCATAGTCAGATTCAATGTAATTTAAAAAAAGTGACAGTGAATTCATACTCTTTAATTATAATTTGAATTATTATTATTTTTTTTTAGTTAAAAGTGACTGAGTAAGGGTTTTTGTTTTTGTTTTTTTCCCTGCACATTTGCTTTTACATACTGTTTTCAGTGTGATTAGCGCCAGCTCTACTAGAATCCACCTGGTGCTAATAGAGCATGATTTATACCTGCATCTTAAGCATTTTTTATCTTGCCACTTGCATCAGCACATTTTCCTTTCAAATTTTGTTTTTCATCACTGATCCCTTTATGGCTTAAATAGCAATTGTTTAGTCCCATCATCAAAAAATGTATTAAAAATAAAATAGGTAAGAACCACATTAGGCTTTCCTGGTGGCTGAGATGGGAAAGAATCTGCTTGCTATGTGGGAGACCTGGTTTTGATCCCTGGGTTGGGAAGATCCCCTGGAGAAGGAAATGGCAAACCACTCCAGTATCCTTGCCTGGAGAATCCCCATGGACAGAGGAGCCTGGCAGGCTACAGCCGCAGAGTCGGACATGATTGAGCAACTAAGAACACACAGCACAGCAAGAACTACATTAAATACATAATGAATATGAAATTCTGCATAATATATTTCTACTCTGATGAATCACATTATGCTAGACCAACATCCCTGGGTCTTACTTGTATTTAATGGAGCTGGTGTAGTTGTTCTGTGAATTTGAACTTGTTCAGTTTTAAGTAGATGGACATGAACAGGCCTGAAGTTACAAAAGGTCAGTGCTGAACAGGAAGCTTTCAGATCCATAACACTTCAAATATATAGGGAGCCTTTGCATACTCAGGCTACACTTTAATTAAACTGAGACAACAGGAAGGCTTTTGTTTGGAGTCTTGCATAAAAATGTGTTTCCATAAGCATAAATTATAATATCAATAATCCTTCATATATTTAGTGTATTTTAATATATGTGGTTTTCTTTAACCATTTTAAAATGAATTCAAATATTTTAAAAGGAAGATTTGAAGTAGAAAATTGGGAAGCCCAGAAATGCCTACAGGTTCTCAGATATTTAGAGAAGTAGAAAACTGTTGACCTGGAGGACACATCCAGTTCTCTGACACTTTGAATCTGTATTTTAAAATTTGCATTTTTATTCAGTCTCATAAAATGCTAGGTCTATGGTTGACCTACTCCAAACTCAAGCATCACCCAGAGTAGTAAGTCCATGTTGGGTCAGTTCCCACCCTCTGTAGCTGGATGTAGTGATATGAACATTTTAGGGAACGTACTACACCTGTAGAATTGGATGACTCGGCATAGGTTATCTTAGGAAAAGTCATCTTAGGAATCTCAATGAGAGAATAAGACTTCCTCATTTAGTATGCTCAAGCAGTTATTTCCCTTAGAAAATTACCATTGGTACATCCCTGAATTATAAAAATATTGAAGAGCTTGGTCAATATTTTGCCTTTCATAGTATAATCATTCATTCGTATAGACATTGTATGGCAATGTGTCTAAAGGCAAAATTCCCAAGTAGAAGATGGAAATTTTGTCAAGAGGACATCATTTCCTTTTCTAAAAATAGCTTTATTGAGGTATGATTGACATGCAATAAACCACACATATTGAAATTTGATGTTTTGACATGTTATGATGTATTGTCCTTTTGGTGTATTCATATCATCTTTACCTTTGTTCCACTATACATAATAAATCTTTTTTTTTTTCTAGATGCTTTTAACATTTTCTTTTTATCACTGTTTTTGTGTACTTTGATTATAATATACTAATGTCATTTACTTCCCTGGTGGCTCAGACGGTAAAGCATATGTCTACAATGTGGAAGACCCGGGTTCGAGCACTGGGTTGGGAAGATCCCCTGGAGAAGGAAACGGCAATCCACTCCAGTACTATTGCCTGGAAAATCCCATGGACAAAGGAGCCTGGTAGGCTACAGTCTATGGGGTTGCAAAGAGTCCGACAAGACTGAGCGACTTCACTATTTTTCACTAATGTCATTTATGTCTTTTTTATTGGGCTTGGGTTCTTCAAACTACTTGCATCTGTAGGTTTTCATTAAATTTGGATAGCTTTCAGCTACTCCTCCTTAACTATTTTTCTCTGTCTCTTCCTTTCTCCTCTCTCTGGGCATGTTCCTTGCATGTGTATTAGGCCATTTCAAGATGCCCTATGGTTCATTCCTTGATGGTCTGCTATATTACTGTTCTCTTTTATTCTCTGTTTCATTTAGCATCACTTCTATGTTTATATGTTTAAGTTTACTAAACAGTGGAAACAGTGTCAGACTTTATTTTTTGGGGCTCCAAAATCACTGCAGATGGTGACTGTAGCCATGAAATTAAAAGACACTCCTTGGAAGAAAAGTTATGACGAACCTAGATAGCATATTATTTAAAAGCAGAGACATTACTTTGCCAACAAAGGTCCATCTAGTCAAGGCTATGGTTTTTCCAGTGGTCATGTAGGGATGTGAGAGTTGGACTGTGAAGAAAGCTGAGCACTGACGAATTGATGCTTTTGAACTGTGGTGTTGGAGAAGACTCTTGAGAGTCCCTTGGATTGCAAGGAGATCCAACCAGTCCATTCTGAAGGAGATCAGCCCTGGGATTTCTCTGGAGGGAATGATGCTAAAGCAGAAACTCCAGGACTTTGGCCACTTCATGAGAAGAGTTGACTCATTGGAAGACTCTGATGCTGGGAGGGATTGGGGGCAGGAGGAGAAGGGGACGACCAAGGATGAGATGGCTGGATGGCATCACTGACTCGATGGACATGAGTCTGAGTGAACTCCAGGAGTTGGTGATGGACAGGGAGGCCTGGCGTGCTGTGATTCATGGGGTCTCAAAGAGTTGGACAAGACTGAGTGACTGAACTGAACTGAACTGAATTTTGTTCTACATATCTGATTTGCCTTTAATTCCATTCAATGTAGTCAATCTTCTCCTGAGACATTGTAACTTTCATCCCTAGATGTTTCTTCACACATATGTACTGATCAGAACTCAGCTAAAAACTCAACCTTCTACTTATTTCTTGAGTTCTCTCTATATTCAGTTCTCTCCTCTCTGGTCCTCTGTCCAACAAAATTTGATTACATTGGTCACCCAAGGCTCCCATCTCTGCTATCACAACTCAGAGAGTCTACTGGTTTCATCCTGTGTACCCACTCCATGCAGCATGGAGTGGAAATTCTCCAGGTAGCTATTTAGGAAAATTGTACAGCTGGACACATTTGTTTCCTATTCTTTGTGGAAAGTGAAAGAAAGTGAAAATCACTTAGTCATGTCCAACTCTTTGTGACCCCATGTCAGGCTCCTCTTTACATGGAATTCTCGAGGCTAGAATACTGGAGTGGGTAACAGCTCCTTTCTTCAGGAGATCTTCCCAACCCAGGGATCAAACTCGGGTCTCCTGCATTGTAGGTGGATTCTTTACCCACTGAGGCACCAGGGAAGTTCATTTTTTTGTGGCTCCCTGTCCTTTATTTCTTAATATTCAGGCTCTTGACATATGTTTCACATATTTTGTCTATTTTCTGGTGGTTTCATGTGGTAGCATAAATCTGGTTCTCATTACTCCTTTTTGGCTAGCAATGGAAGTAAAAATCATTTAGTTTTAATTTCCTTTCAGGGAAGCCAGTTTTGGATATGGGCCCTAACTTCAACTTGTGAGACAGTGAAATTTATGTCTTTGAAATCTTCTCATTGGAGAGAATGATTATACAAAGTGGCACCACGTGTGAAAAACTTTTATTATTTAAAATATTTATGTAAATATTTCAACATACAACACATATATGCATGCATATAGACATCTTTGGGAGAATCATTAACAGAGAACCTACAATTCTTTACCCTTCCACTCCTTTACAAGATGACTTTATAGCTCCTACAACCAGCAGGAGTCTGTGCCCCCACTTTTTGAATTAAAGTCAGATTTCTTATTTGTTTGGACAATAGAATGTGGCACAGGGACAATGAAGCAAATTCTGCACCTAGGCTTTGAGAGACCTTGCATGATTTTGCTCTCTCTAGGAACCCTGCAGGAGTGAGAGGCCTGACTGGCTTGGTGGAAGGTCAGAGACCATGTGAAGCAGAAATCAGCCATGAGGCTGAGGCTGGCTAGACCAGGGAGTCCTCAGACTCGAACTGAGTGTATGTGCATGAGTGAGCCCATGTGATCAGTTAATCCCTGAAAATCAGCAGAAATACCTAGAGACTGACTGACCCAGAGATTGTGAGCTAATTGATGATATCTAGAAAGTGAAGAGGAATTAAAAAACCTCTTGATGAAAGTGAAAGAGGAGAGTGAAAAAGTTGGCTTAAAGCTCAACATTCAGAAAACTAAGATGATGGCATCTGGTCCCATCACTTCATGAGAAATAGATGGGGAAACAGTGGAAAGAGTGTCAGACTTTATTTTTTTTGGCTCCAAAATCACTGTAGAGGGTGAATGCAACCATGAAATTAAAAGACGCTTACTTTTTGGAAGAAAAGTTATGACCAACCTACATAGCATATTGAAAAGCAGAGACATCACTTTGCCAACAAATGTCCATCTAGCCAAGGCTATGGTTTTTCCAGTGGTCATGTATGGATATGAGAGTTGGACTGTGAAGAAAGCTGAGCACTGAAGAATTGATGCTTTTGAACTGTGGTGTTGGAGAAGACTCTTGAGAGTCCCTTGGACTGCAAGGAGATCCAACCAGTCCATTCTAAAGGAGATCAGCCCTGGGTGTTCTTTGGAAGGAATGATGCTGAAGCTGAAACTCCAGTACTTTGGCCACTTCATGTGAAGAGTTGACTCATTGGAAAAGATTCTGATGCTGGGAGGGATTGGGAGCAGGAGGAGAAGGGGACGACAGAGGATGAGATGCCTGGATGGCATCACTGACTCGATGGATGTGAGTCTGAGTGAATTCCGGGAGTTGGTGATGGACAGGGAGGCCTGGAGTGCTGCAGTTCATGGGGTTGCAAAGAGTCAGACACGACTGAGTGACTGAACTGAACTGAACTGATTTAAGCTACTATATTTTGGAGTTAAAACCAGACATTGAACAATGAACTAGTTCAAAATTAAAAAAGGAGTATTTCAAGGCTATATATTTTCACCCTGCTTATTTAACTTATATGCAGACTACATCATTCAAAATACTGGACTAGATGAAGCACAAGCTGGAATCAAAATTGCCAGGAGAAATATCAATAACCTCAGTCATACAAATAACACAACCCTTATGGCAGAAAGCAAAGAGGAACTAAAGAGCCTCTTGATGAAAATGGAAGAGGAGAGTGTAAAAGCTGGCTTAAAACTCAACATTCAAAGACCAAAGAGATGCCATCCAGTCCCATCACTTCATGGCATATAGATGGGGAAACAGTGCAAACAGTGACAGACTTTTTTCTTGGGCTTCAAAATCCCTGCAGATGGTGACTGTAGCCATGAAATTAAAAGATGCTTGCTCCTTGGAAGAAAACCTATGACCAGCCTACACAGCATATTAAAAAGCAAAGACATTACTTTACCAACAATCATCTGTCTAGTCAAAACTATGGATTTTCCAGTAGTTATGTATGGATGTGATAGTTGGACCATTAAAAAATGGCTGAACACTGAAGAACTGATGCTTTAGAACTGTGGTGTTGGAGAAGAGTTTTGAGAATCCTTTGAACTACAAGGAGATCCAACCAGTCCATCCTAAAGGAAATCAGTCCTGAATATTCATTGGAAGGACTCATGCTGAAGCTGAAGCTCCAATACTTTGACCACCTGATGTGAAGAACTGACTCCTTAAAAAAGACTCTGATGCTGGAAAAGTTTCAAGGCAGGAGGAGAAGGGGATGGCAGAGGATGAGATGGTTGGATGGCATCACTGACTCAAACTCACCAGCATGAGTTTGAGCAAACTCTGGGAAATGATGAAGGACAGTGAAGCCTGGTGTGATGCAGTCCATGGGGTACAAGGAGTCAGACATGACTGAGTGACTGAACAACAATATTTTGGAGTGGTTCATTATACATCAATGGCTAAGTGAACAGTGTATTTATAAATAGATATTTACATTACTGGACTCCAATCAACTTTAGTCATTAAGTTCCTCTGTCCAGGTAATTAGTATAGCATAGCCACACTATTTTGGTTTAATTCCAAATCTTTAATATAGTGATGAATTTTCACCACCTTGAATAAAATTTTAAGTACTTTCTCTAATATAAACTAATGCCCTTTTAAAGTGATGTGTAAGGATTCTGAACATGTTTTTTATTTTTACTTTTTTGCCATCCACCTTATAGGTGCAGTTTGCCTAAAAATAAATTTGATATATGAGGATAGTGATAGCTAAAGAGTTCCTTTAAATTTTTCTCATTTTTCATAAAAATTTTCCATTAACTTCTGCCTTCCAGCTGCAGTTTCTTTGCTTTAAAATTTTTTACATTCTGGTTTTGTTATAAATACTTTGCTTTAGAAAGATATAAAATTTAATGTGCACAAATTGCTCAGAAACATATCTGTTCAGAAGCTGTAGTAGTTCAAGGGCAAAATTGAAAAATGTTTGGCAAAAATGTGAAATCACTGGGTTGATGGTATGTGCTGGATTGTGAACTGGGGTCCTGCCAACAAGTCTTCCATCTATGAAAATCCTTTCCAAGGAGAATGACCTTGGTAACCACAGAGAATGAGCCTTGTTTGCACACCTGGTAAGCTGGTGGGTTTTGTGCAAAAAGGTTTCTTTATCAAATGTTTAATTGAACAGAACATTTGGGATGAGACCAATTTTTTTTTTTATTAGAGAAAACTATGCCTCATCAATTAATCTACTATTTTTAGAAATAAAAGAGCAAGAAAGAATTTGCTAATAGGATTTTCTTGGCATTTTTAAAAACTTATAAAAAGATAACAGTTACCCTTTAATGGTGAGGCCTAGGAAGGAATGAGGGAGGTGTTTGTCTGGAATGCTGGAAATATTACAGATATTGATCTCGGGATGGTGGTTATGAAGGTGCATGCTGCTGCTGTTGCTGCTGCTAAGTCGCTTCAGTCATGTCTGACTCTGTGTGACCCCATAGACGGCAGCCCACCAGGCTCCCCGTCCCTGGCATTCTTCAGGCAAGAACACTGGAGTGGGGGTGCCATTTCCTTCTCCAATGCATGGAAGTGAAAAGGGAAAGTGAAGTCACTCAGTCATGTCCAACTCCTAGCGACCCAATGGACTGCAGAGTCCCAAGCTCCTCCATCCATGGGATTCTCCAGGCAAGAGTCCTGGAGTGGGTTGCCATTGCCTTCTCCAGTGAAGGTGCATACATGAGCGTAAATCAATTGAGACTTGAGATCTTTACTCTCTGCTTGTTATTCTCAAAGAAACATTTTTTTTAAAGGGGTGAATTCAAGACCATAGGGTGTGTTGATTCTGGAAATGTATTTGAATATTCACAGGGTACCTGCCACATTTTGTGTGTTTTAAAAATTATTCATTTATTTGGCCTCATAGGTCTTAATTTTGGCATACGGGGTCTTTGACCTTTGTTCCTACACATGGGACCTTTTTTGGTTGTGGCATGCAGGAACTTCATTACAGCATGTGGGATCTAGTTCCTCCACCAGGGATGGAACCCAGGCCCCCTGCATTTGGAGCATAGAGTCTTAGTCACTGGACACCAGGGAAGTCCCACATTGTGTGCTTTTAAAAAGGTTGTTGTTTAGAAAGATAACGTCAAACAGCTATTATGTGTGCAGTTAGTAAGGGTGCTAAAACAAGCAAGCTGTTTTGAAAGTTGAAAAATACAGTTTTAGTAAGAAATGAAAGAATGTATTAAATGATAAAATCCAAACTTGTTATTTTAGTGAATAGCAGGAAATATATAAGAGCTAAAATTATGAGTAAGTTCATCTTCATAGGGAATCATGAAGGAGAATTTGGGATTCAGAAATTATTGCTTAATATTTGAGGTTGACACAATATAGGACACTTATGTTTTCCAGCTAAATATTCCCTTTTGCCCTGATCAGAGGGAGTCTATATAAAGGATCAGCCAACTATGTCCTAAAGACCAAACTCAGGATGCATTTCTGTCCATCCCAAATTCTTTCATTGAATCCAAACCCTCAAAAGTAATGATATTGAGATGGATCTTTGGGAGGCAATGAGGTCATCAAGCAGTGACCTCATGAATGAGGTTAGTGCTTTAATAAGCAAACCTCCAGAGAGAGCCCTTGTCCCCTCCACCACAGGTGTACACAGCTAGGAACCAGAAAGGCAGATGTAACCAAGCTGGCACCTCCATCTCAGACTTACAGCCTACAGAACTGTCAGGAATATTTTTATTTTTTTATCTCTCTAAACATTTTTCTCATTTTTCATAAAACTTTGCCATTAAATTCCTGCCTTCCAGCTGCAGTTTCTTTGCTTTAAAAATTTTTACATTCAGGTTTTGTTATAAATACTTCCTTTAAGAAGATAAAAAATTTAATATGCACAAATGGCTCAGAAAGGTATCTATTCACAAGCTGCAGTGGTTCGAGGGCAAAACTGGAAAACTCTTGCCGAAACTGTGATGATCTTAAGTCTCAACTGATTTATACACATGCATGCACTTTTGTAACCACCATTCCCAGATCAAGTCCTACAACACTTCCAGCCTCCAGAACTATGAGGAACATTTGTCTGTTGTTTGTAAGCCACTCAGTGAGTGATATTTTGTTATGGTGGCCCAAAGGGACTGAGACCCCACTTGTCCATGCATGCGTGTATACTCAGTAATGTTCAACTCTTTGCAACCCTATGGACTATAGCTCACCACTCAACTCTGTCCATGAGCTTCTCCAGGCAAGAATACCAGAGTGGGTTGTCACCCAGGCCTTTCATTTTTGCTTTATTTAAACTTTTTTCTTTTCTACATGGATGTAGATCATTTTATTTTGAGTAACATTCATTTCTCTGCTATTCCTCTGACAGAAAGGTTGGGACAATCTGATTGATGCTGGGGAGCATGAAATCATGGAGGGAATGGGAGGAGAGTTCAGGTTCATTTAGGACAATACCAACCCTGGCTCTTTGAGGGATGGAGGGGCATATGAAGCTTTAGGAAGCTCCCAGGCCTCTTGCCTTCTCAGGGCAATTGGCCTTTGGCTTCTCTGCAGGGGTCAGACAGGTAGTGATGGTCCAGCACATAGGTTTTGCACATGGTTGAGGCAGAGAAACTCCCCTAACTGCCTACCCAGAACATCATTTTATTGTTTTCTAAATAAAGGAAACTATTATTGACTTTTTACTGTTTCAAAAGACTTCCATAACCTAACCACACCAATTCAGGGTCTGGTTAAATAACTTCCGTTCATAAGGAATTGCCCAGTCCCTTTCTATAGTGTGTTGAACTCTGCACCTGAACCAGAGGTTAGTGTTGGGGAAAGAATGAAAACTTAGGGAGGTGGATTGTTATTTATTTCTAAAGACTGCTGTAACAAATGACCATAAACTTGGTGGCTTAGAGCTTCAGAAATGTATTATTTCACAGCTCTGAAGGCCAGAAGTATGAGGTCAAGGTGTTGGCTGGGCTGTGTCCAGGCAGGGCTTCTAGGAGAGATTCCATTCCTTGGCTGTTTTGAATTTCTAGCGCTGTCAGCTTTCCTTGGTTTGAGGCCACATCACTCTAGTCTCTGCCTCTGTGGTCACACTGCCTCCTCTTTTGTGTTTTCTCCTTTGTGTGTCTGTCTCCAACTCCCCTTCCCTCTCTTATGGGAATATGTGTGATTACATTTAGGGTTCACCAGGTAATGAAAGATAAGCTCCCCCTCTCAAGAGCCTGAGTATAGTCACATCTTCTGCCTTATAATCAGGTTCCCCATTCAGCCTATCATACAGATTTTAAAGAAGGATATGAGAGAATCTTCCTTGCTCTAAAAATAAAAATTCACTTATGCGGTTGTGACTTTGGAACTTAGAGAACCTTGAAATGGGCTTGGTGGGCATAGACTGTAAGAAGCCTGTGACACTGAGATTTTAGATGGAGCTGTGCTTGTGTTGTTGCCGTCGGTTCACTGCAGGCATGCACAGGCTTCAGGGACATCTTGTTAAAAGTTAAGCTTGGCCTCTGGTGAGTTGCAAGGAATCTGAGTAGGGCCTGTCCCCACACTCGGGCCAAACAGATATGGGAGTGACTGTTTCTCAGACTTCCAGGGGTAGCCTCAACCAGCAGTGGGGGCTGATATTAGAGTAGAAGGTTATTTTAAGAAGATTTCTGGGAAAAGAAAAAACCACGAGATGGTACATGAGAAAGGTGAGGAGCAGGAACATAAAGGCTTTGGGTGCCCATCTCACAGTGCCATGAAAAACTCCCAGAAGTAGCCAGGGTGCCTTTTGAAGTGAAAAGAGTCTCTTCCCCAAAACATTCCAGCAGGTGGATGGGCTCAGTCCATGATAGTCCTCATGGCCTTACTCATAAGCCAATGAGTTATAATTCATGAAGTATGCCAAAGAAATATTGCTGACTGGGGACAGAGGATGATTTCCACGCAATGCACATTTCACTTTCGGTTCAACTAAAATATGTTGAATACATAAAAATGTTACTATTATCAGAGAAAGGCAGCTTATTCTTTGAAATTATGTACCTTAATTTTTCATTTATTATGTAATTTGTTGTGTCACTGGATCAACTATACACATCCGTTTTGAAACAAATAAACAAAAAAAAAATGTAATTTTACAACTGAGAGCCAGCAGGCTCAGAGAACACAGGCATCTCGTGTTGTTATTAATCCAGGATTGTCAAGTGCAAAAACTGAGTGGTAATGCTTTAGGGAAATTGAAACAGAAAGAAGCCACTCTTTTTGTAAAATTTAAGGCGGGTGAAAAGACATTTTGAATACAGAATTGACCCTGGCAAATACTTTGGCAAGATGTATTGGCTTCTTCCAGGCGTGAAGTTTGCAGGCAGATTAAATGCAACAGACAGGAAATGGGGAGGAAGCAGATGGAAAGCATAAGACAATGAGGTCTTTTGTTGGACTAACACCATGAAGTTATTTTTTATGTTTACATGTCATAATGGAAGAAAAAGTGATGTAAGTTGGCAATAGAATATGCCAATATTACCCATCTCCAAAATGTCAATAGCAGTTAGGAAACAGCAATTCAGTCACAGATCCCATGAATGCTATTTATATGGTAAATAGGAGGAAATTTGAAAATATACTGTGTACTGTAAATCCATGTTGCTGAATTAACCAAAGAGTATAAGATATAAAATTGGTACTTACAGGGACTTCCCTGATAGTCCAGTGGTTAAAACTTCTTCTTCCAATGCAGGGGAGCAGGTGTACATTCGATCCCTGATCAGGGAACTGAGATCCCATGTGCCTCGTGGCCAAAAAACCAAAACATAAAACACTGGCAATATAGTAATAAATGCAATAAAGATTTTAAAAATGTCTACATCAAAAATCTTTTAAAAAATAAAATAAAATCGATACTTATATTAAAAAGTATACAAGCCAATGTGTGTCCTTGTATGTAAATAGCCAGGGAATGTTATTTGTGTTTGGAGGGGGTGATAATTGGGAAGTTCATTGCATGTTTAGGATGTGAGAATTATATTCCCATAGTCAACCCACTCTAGTGTTTTCACCTGGAGAAACCCAGGGATGGGGGAGCCTGGTGGATTGCCATCTATGGGGTCACACAGAGTCGGACACAACTGAAGTGACTTAGCAGCAGTAGCAGCCACCCTTACTTCTTGGAAGAAAAGTTATGACAACCTAAATAGAATATTAAAAACCAGTTCACTTCACCCACCCTTGGCAGAATTCTTGCAAGCATTCCTTATCAACCTAGGTGACAGGAATTTAGAATAAGGGAAAGGTTGGATAAAAGAATTAATGTTTATTGATCAACTATTATAGGAAACGTGCAAAAAACTTTCATGTATAATATTTAACTTACTTTTCTCATATTAATAATTAGGGATAGTCACAGCATCACTGAAAATCAGATTGATTATATTCTTTGCAGCCAAAGATGGAAGAGCTCTGTAAAGTCAGCAAAAACAAGACCTGGAGCTGACTGTGGCTCAGATCATGAACTCCTTATTGCCAAATTCACACTTAAATTGAAGATAGTGGGGAAAACCACTAGACCATTCCGGTGTGATCTAAATCAAATCCCTTATGACTACACAGTGGAAGTGAGAAATAGACTTAAGGGACTAGATTTGATAGACAGAGTGCCTGATGAACTGTGGACAGAGGTTCATGACATGGTACAGGAGAAAGGGATCAAGACCATCCCCAAGAAAAAGAAATGCAAAAGACAAAATGGCTGTCTGAGGAGGCCTTACAAATAGCTGTGAAAGGAAGCAAAGGAGAAAAGGAAAGATATACCCATTTGCATGCAGAGTTCCAAAGAATAGCAAGGAGAGATAAGAAAGACTTCCTCGGTGATCAGTGCAAAGAAATAGAGGAAAAAACAGAATAGGAAAGACTAGAGATCTCTTCAAGAAAACTAGAGATACCAAGGGAACATTTCATGCAAAGATGGGCTTGATAAAGGACAGAAATGGTATGGACCTAACAGAAGCAGAAGGTATTAAGAAGAGGTGGCAAGAATACACAGAAGAACTATACAAAAAAGATCTTCATAACCCAGATAACCATGATGGTGTGATCACTCACCTAGAGCCAGACATCCTGGAATGTGAAGTCAAGAGGGCCTTAGGAAGTATCAGTATAAACAAAGATAGTGGAGGTAATGGAATTCAAGTTGAGCTATTTCAAATCCTAAAAGATGATGCTGTGAAACTGCTGCACTCAATATGTCAGCAAATTTGGAAAACTCAACAGTGGCCACAGGACTGGAAAAGGTCAGTTTTCATTCCAATCCCAAAGAAATGAAATGCCAAGGAATGCTCAAACTACTGCACAATTGCACTCATCTCACATGCTAGTAAAGTAATGCTCAAAATTCTCAAAGCCAGGCTTCAGCAATACGTGAACTGTGAACATCCAGATGTTCAAGCTGGTTTTAGAAAAGGCAGAAGAACCAGAGATCAAATTGCCAACATCCGCTGGATCATCGAAAAAGCAAGAGTTCCAGAAAAATATCTACTTCTGCTTTATTGACTATGCCAAAGCCTTTGCCGGTGTGGATCACAATAAACTGTGGAAAATTCTGAAAGAGAAAGGAATACCAGACCACCTGACCTGCCTCTTGAGAAACCTATATGCAGGTCAGGAAGCAACAGTTAGAACTGGACATGGAACAACAGACTGGTTCCAAATAGGAAAAGGAGTACATGAAGGCTGTAACCCTGCTTATTTAACTTATATGCAGAATACCTCATGAGAAATGCTGGGCTGGATGAAGCACAAACTGGAATCAAGATTGCTTGGAGAAATATCAATAACTTCAGATATGCAGATGACACCACCCTTATGACAGAAAGTGAAGAAGAACCAAAGAGCCTCTTGATGAAAGTTAAAGAGGAGAGTTAAAAAGTTGGCTTAAAAGTTAACATTCAGAAAAGTAAGATCATGGCATGTCCTGTCACTTCATGGCAAACAGATGGGGAAACATTGGAAACAGTGGCTGACTTTATTTTTTGGGCTCCAAAATCACTGAAGATGATGATTGCCGCCATGAAATTAAAAGGTGCTTACTCCTTGGAAGGAAAGTTATGACCAACCTAGACAGCATATTAAAAAGCAGAGACATTACTTTGCTAACAAAGATCCATCTAGTCAAGGCTATGATTTTTCCAGCAGTCATGTATGGTTGTGAGAGTTGGACTATAAAGAAAGCTGAGTGCCAATGAACTGATGCTTTTGAACTGTGGTGTTGGAGAAGACTCTTGAGAGTCCCTTGAACTGCAAGGAGATCCAACCAGTCAATCCTAAAGGAAATCAGTCGTGGATGTTCATTTGAAGGATTGATGTTGAAGCTGAAACTCCAATATTTTGGCCACCTGATGTGAAGAGCTGACTCATTTGAAAAGACCCTCATGTTGGGAAAGATTGAAGGCAGGAGGAAAAGGGGACGACAGAGGATGAGATGGTTGGATGGCATCACCAACTCAATGGACATGAGTTTGGGTTAACTCCCGGAGTTGGTGATGGACAGGGTGGCTTGGCATCCTGCGGTTCATAGGGTCCCAAAGAGTCAGAGATGACTGAGCGACTGAACTGACCTGAACTGACAGCATATTTTACTTGATCAAAATATAAGAAGAAGAGAGAAGAAAAACTTAAATGAGGTCAGACAATCAATAAATAAATTTGAGTCTTTTTGGCTTTATGGATCCTTTCAATAACTTGATACTTATTACTTCTGAAACTAATAGGACACTTGCTAGTTGAGTAAGTGAATAAGGTTTTAATTTGATATGACTGGTTACTTAAAAATAGTCTTAAACTGCTCTCTTGCAAACTCCTTAAGGTGATAAACGTACAAGGACTTCCTTACTCATAGCTGGCTGTTAGCATATAACCCTTTGTGTCATTGTTAATCAATTAAATCACTGGTATCTATGCTATTAATTATGCAACCCTAGCAGTAAAATTTTGTCATCATGTATTGGGTTGGCTCAAGCTGTAACATCTTACCAAAACACCCAAATGAACTTTTGGCCTACCCAATACTTAAACTTATATGTGTATACTATAAGTATACTTATATATTTATAAATTAAATGTATGACCTGGTACATTACAAAGCTCAAACAAACCAGACATATAAAAGCTGAAAAAAGATGATATAAATATGTTAAGCCATTATTTTATATTTGCTATGCTCTTTTATTATGTATTGCTGTTATTATCATTAGGTATTATTTGTTTTCTTTATGAATAGTGCACACATTAAAATATTTCTAGTAACAGTGAGATTGAATATTATTCATTATATTTTAAGTCCTTGGCTTAAAACTTATAATACCACAACTATAAAGTTTTAGCCTCAATTCTGTATATCATTTTATTTATACAATTACATCTTTGAATCCTTTTTGAAGTATGCCATCCATATCCACAATAAGTGAACAAACTATATTATGCTTCACTGAATTATCACCAAGTAAACTTACCCAGGTCGCAAAATAGAACAATCCCACATCCTATACACTACTTTTCTGACCATTTGAGTAACTACACCTTCAGTCTCTCCCAAAGGAGAATCTAATAGTGTTTACAACCTTTATATAGAGGTATTACAACACATTCTCACTAGTGAGTGGTTTCTTTCATTCAGCTTTAAATTTATCTGATTCCTACAATTTGTTGCAAGAAATGATAGCTCATTTGTCTTCTTTGATAGGCAGTGCTTGCTTATATGGATGTGCAGTGACATGCTTATTTGCTCGATTGTGTCCAACTCTTAGTGACTCTTTGGATTGTAGCCCACCAGACTCCTGTCCATAGGATTTTTCAGGCAAGAATACTGGAGTGGGTTGCTATTATTCTCTTCCAGGAGATCTTCCCAACCTAGGAATCAAATCCACGTCTCCTGTGTCTCCTGTAAGGCAGGTCGATTCTTTACCTTCTGAGCCACTGGGGCTGTAAATGGATATAATTCAAATTATTTACTCATTTTAATATCAATAGGCATTTGGCTCACTTCAAATTTGGGATAACTGCAAACAATGCTGCTACCATTTTTTAACTTATGGCACACAAATTTACATTTCTATTGAGTTTTAGGTGTATGATCATTGAGTTATACAGTAAATATAGGTTGAATTTTATAAGAAATTGCCAAACAGGTTTCCCAAATGATTTTATCATTTTATATTTCCACCAGCAATATGTTAAATATCTAGTTGTTCCATGTATATACCAACACTTGACATTATCATTCTGAATCATTTTAGGCAATCTGGTATGTGTATGTAATAGTAAATATTTTTATATGGTTTTGATTTGTATTTCTATAGTGACTAATGAAGTTGTGCACTTTTCCATATGTTTAATGACCCTTTGCATAGTCTCTCTTTGAGAAATAACCATGCTGAAATTTTGTCCATTTTTCCATTGGATTATTTGTTTGTTTAATTGATTTGTAAGAAGGTTTATAATTTTTAAATGTAAGATCCTTTGTGGTTACAAGTTATTTATTTTTGTGAAAATCTTTACCCATCCTTTGGCTTGCCTTTTTATTCTCTTAATTGTGTGTTTTGATGAAAAGAAGTTTCCAACTTTATTTAATTTCCATTTTTATCCATCTATTTCTTTATGGTTAGTGATAATTAACTACTGTTTACCCATCTCTTTTTCCACAGTTAGTGCAAAAAGCTTAAGAAACCTTTGCCTATCCCAGTCACATGAAGGCATTTTCCTGTATTACCTCTCAGAAGCTTTATTAGTTAACATTTATATTTTGTTCTACTATCATGATCAGCCTGGAACTGCATTTTTCTATTTATAAATAGAAAAGTTTTGCATTTTTCTATATATAAATATTCAACTGACCCAGATCCACTAATTGAAAAACAATCCTTTATCTGTGACTCTAGTGTGCCATCTTGTCATCAATCAAAATGGCAAGGGTCTGACTTTGAGAGGCTGAAGGGTGGGGTGGGGAGGGAGATGGGAGGGAGATCCATGGCAGGGGACATGAGTGTACCTATGACTGATTCTTTTTGATGTATGACAGAAAACCACAACATTCTGTAAAGCAATAATCTTTCAATTAAAAAAAATTATTTTTAATGGCAAGGGTCTGGTTTTGACTCTAAATTCTGTTCCATCTAGTTATCTCTCTTTCAGAGAATCCTGCTTTGACTTATTTACTGAGATTTTATAATTTAACAGGTAGTACAAGCTTTCATTCGCAGGAGTTTGATCTTCCAGATTATTGGGCTCTCTTGTCCCTATTCACATATAAATCTTAGTATCAGCTTCTTAATTTCATTGGACCTAAAGGTTAACTGGGAAAGATTGAAGGCAGAAGGAGAAGGGGATGTCAGAGGATGAGATGGTTGGATGGCATCACCGACTCAATGGACATGAGTTTGAGTGAACTCCGGGGACGTGGTGATGGACAGGGAGGCCTGGAGTGCTGCAATTCATAGAGTCCCAAAGAATCAGACACCACTGAGCGACTGAGCTGAACTGAACTGATAGTTTAACTTGAGGAGTGTTAACATCTAAAATATGTTGAGTTTTTAAACATAAGAAAATAGTCAGTCTTTCAATTTTTGAAGGATTTGTTTGATTTATTTGGATTTTTTTCTTTGTAGAGGTTTAAAAATATCCTTCATTAAAATTTACTAGGTGTTTGATCTTTTTAATGCTTTTATAAAGTGATGTCCTTTTCTTAACTGATTAAATTTGAGCATTTGTTAGCACTTCAGTAAAAATATCTGTGCTTTTGAGCAACAAAATAATATATGCTACATGAATAAAACCTTAAATACATCAAGGAATGTGAACAGCGGCTCACAGAATCAGCCTTATGATCTGAATCACAGAGAGGAAGCTAATCTAGCAGGAATTCTATAGGATCTTCAATGTCTAAGTGAAAGATATCTATTAAAAATGCTTTTTAATTGTTTCTTGATAAGAGTATCGGATTTAAATGATCCTCTAATTAATATGGTACTCAGTGATTTTGTTATTCTTATTTTTAATAGAAATAGCCTTTATTTTGGATTTTATCCATACACAATCACTTCATCTACAAATAATAACTACTTTGTTTTTTCATATCATATTCTCTCACCTTTTATTTTTTATTCTTTGTTTACTGCACTGGCTAGGCCTCCACTACAATAATGATTAGAATTTATAATAGCAGCATCAGAGAGAAAGAAATTGTTCTCACTCTTCTGGGTTCTTCTGGCTGATCTATGAATAAAATTGGCATGAGACAGGCAAAAATAAAATAAAATAAAGTTTTAATAACATGTATACATGGGAGTAACCTAGGAAAACTGAGTAGCTCACCTCAGGTGGAAATGGCTGAAGTCTTCACTTTATTATTGTTATTTTTATTGGATATAGTTGATTTATAATGTTGAATTAATTACTTTTGTACAGCAAAGCAATTCAGTTATGTGTATATAACTGAATGTATGTGTATCTATATATTCTTTTAAGAATATTCTTTTCCATTACTGTTTATTGTAGGATATTGAACATAGTTTTCTGTGCTATGCATTAGGACATTTTTTTATGAAGCTGTCACTTTATTTTTTAAATTAATTTATTTATTTTAATTGGAGGCTGATTACTTTAGAATATTGTGATGGTTTTTGCCATACATTGGCATGAATCAGCCATGGATGTACATGTGTCCGCTATCCTGAACCACCCCTCCCCCCCCCCCCCCACCTCCTTCCCCATCCCATCCCTCTGGATTGTTTCATTTCACCAGCTTTGAGTGCCCTGTTTCACGCATAGAGCTTGGACTGGCCATCTATTTCATATATGGTAATACGCATGTTTCAATGCTATTCTGTCAAACCAACCCACCCTGGCCTTCTCCCACAGAGTCCAAAAGTCTGTTCTTTATATCTGTGTCTCTTTTGCTGTCTCGCATATAGGGCCAACATTATCATCTTTCTAAATTCCATATATATGCATTAATATACTACATTTGTGTTTTTCTTTCTGACTTATTTCACTCTATATAATAGGTTCCAGTTTCATCCACTTCATTAGAGCTGATTTAGATGTTATTTTTTAATAGCTGAGTAATATTCCATTGCGTATATACCACAACTTTCTTATCCATTTTTCTGTCAGTGGACATCTAGGTTGCTTCCATGTCCTGTCTATTGTAAACAGTGATGTGATGAACATTGGAGTACACGTGTTTCTTTCATTTCGGTTTCCTCAGTGTGAATGCTCAGCAGTGGGGTTGCTGGGTCATATGGCAGTTCTATTTCCATTTTTTTTTTTCTAAGGAATCTCCACACTGTTCTCCATAGTGACTGTACTAGTTTGCATTCCCCAAAACAGTGTAAGGGGGTTCCCTTTTGTCCACACCCTCTCCAGCATTTATTGTTTGTAAACTTTTTGATAGCAGCCATTCTGACTGGCATGAGATGGTATCTCATTGTGGTTTTGATTTGCATTTCTCTGATAATGAGTGATGTTGAGCATCTTTTCATGTGTTTGTTCACCCACTCTTTGATTGGGTCATTTATTTTTCTGGTATTAAGCTGCATAAGCTGTTCTTATATTTGTAAGATTAATTCTTTATCAGTTGCTTTGCTTGCTATTATTTTCTCCCATTCCAAAGGCTTTCTTTTCACCTTGCTTATAGTTTTTTTAATTTAAATTTATTTATCTTAATTGGAGACTAATTATAGTTTCCTTCATTGTGCAAAAGATTTTCAGTTTAATTAGGTCCCATTTGTTTATTTTTGCCTTAATTTACATTATGCTGGAAGGTGGGTCATAGAGGATCTTGCTGTGATTTATGTCAGAGAGTGTTTTGCCTATGCTATCCTCTACGAATTTTATAGTTTCTGGTCTTACATTTAGATCTTTAATCCATTTTGAGTTTATTTTTGTGTATGGTGTTAGAAAGTGTTCTAGTTTCATTCTTTTACAGGTGGTTGACCACTTTTCCAAGCACCACTTGTTAAAGA
The DNA here is from genome assembly GCF_001704415.2 of Capra hircus. Lineage (NCBI taxonomy): Eukaryota > Metazoa > Chordata > Mammalia > Artiodactyla > Bovidae > Capra > Capra hircus. The sequence continues at coordinate 5,698,233 of NC_030820.1, forward strand.
GACTGTCTTTTCTCCATTGTATATTTTTGCCTCCTTTGTCAAAGATAAGGTGTCCATAGCTGTGTGGATTTATCTCTGGGCTTTCTGTTTTGTTCTGTTGAGCAACATTTCTGTTTTTGTGTCAATACTATACTATCTTGATGACTGTAGCTTTGTAGTATAGTCTGAAGTCAGGCAGATTGATTCCTCCAGTTCCATTCTTCTTTCTTAAGACTGCTTTGGCTATTCAAGGTTTTTTGTATTTCCATACAAATTTTGAAGTTATTTGTTCTAGTTCTCTGAAAAATACCGTTTGTAGCTTGATAGAGATTGTATTGAATCTATAGATTGCTTTGGGTAGTATACTCATTTTCATTATATTGATTCTTCTGGTCTACAAAATGGTATATTTCTCCATCTATTTGTGTCATCTTTGATTTCGTTCACCAGTGTTTTATAATTTTCTGTATATAGGTCTTTTGTTTCTTTAGGTAGATTTATTCCTAAGTATTTTATTCTTTTCATTGAAATGGTGAATGGGATTGTTTTCTTAATTTCTCTTTCTGTTTTCTCATTGTTAGTGTATAGGAATGCAAAGGATTTTGTGTATTAATTTTATATCCTGCAACTTTACTATATTCATTGATTAGCTCTAGTAATTTTCTGGTGGAGTCTTTAGGATTTTTTCTGTAGAGGATCATGTCATCTGCAAACTAGGAGTTTTACTTCTTTTCCAAGGCAAATTCCTTTTCTTTCTTTTTCTGCTCTGATTGCTGTGACTAAAACTTCCAAAACTATGTTGAATAGTAGTGGTGAGAGTGGGCACCCTTGTCTTGTCCCTGAGTTTAGGGGAAATGATTTCAAATTTTTGCCATTGAGGATAATGTTTGCTGTGCCATCATACATGGCTTTTATTATGTTGAGACATGTCTTTCTATGCCTGCTTTCTGGAGGGTTTTTAATCATAAATGGATGTTGAACTTTGTCAAAGGCTTTCTCTGCATCTATTGAGATAATCATATGGCTTTTATTTTTCAATTTGTTAATGTGCTATATAACATTGATTGATTTGTGAATATTGAAGAATCCTTGCATCCCTGGGATAAAGGCCACTTGGTCATGATGTATGATCTTTTTAATATGCTGTTGGATTCTGTTTGTTAGAATTTTGTTGAGGATTTTTGCATCTATGTTAATCAGTGATGTTGGCATGTAGTTTTCTTTTTTTGTGGCATCTTTATCTGGTATTGGTATTAGGGTGATGGTGGCCTCATAGATTGAGTTTGGGTGTTTACCTTCCCCTTCAATTTTCTGGAAGAGTTTGAGTAGGATAGGTGTTAGCTCTTCTCTAAATTTTTGGTAGAATTCACCTGTGAAGCCATCTGGTCCCAGGCTTTTGTTTGTTGGAAGATTTTTGATTACAGTTTCTATTTCCATGCTTATGCTCCTGCTGCTGCTAAGTCACTTCAGTCGTGTCCGACTCTGTGCAACCCCATAGATGGCAGCTCACCAGGCTCCTCTGTCCCTGGTATTCTCCAGGCAGAACACTGGAGTGGGTTGCCATGTCCTTCTTCAACGCATGAAAGTGAAGAGTGAAAGTGAAATCACTCAGTCGTGTCCGACTCTTAGCGACCCCATGGACTACAGCCTATCAGGCTCCTCCACCCATGGGATTTTCCAGGCAAGAGTACGGGAGTGGGTCACCATTGCCTTCTCCAATGGTCTGTTAAATTTTTTATATCTTCATGATTCAGTTTTGGAAGGTTATACTTTTCTAAGAATTTGTCCATTTCTTCCAAGTTGTCCATTTTATTGACATGTAGTTGCTGATAGTAGTCTCTTATGATCCTTTGTATTTCTCTGTTATCTTTCGTGATTTCTAATTTTTCTAATTTTGCCAATTTGATTCTTCCCCCTTTTTCCCTCGATGAGTCTAGCTAATGTTTGTCTATTTTATTTATCTTCTCAAAGAACCGGCTTTTAGTTTTGTTGATTTTTGCTATAGTCTCCTTTGTTTCATTTTCATTTATTTCTGTTCTAAAATTTATGATTTCTTTCCTTCTACTAACCCTGGGGTTCCTAATTTCTTCTTTTTCTAGTTGCTTTATGTGTAAAGGTAGGCTATTTATTTGATTTCTGTCTTGTTTCTTGACATGAACTTTCCCCTTGGCCCTACTTTTACTGAATCCCATAAGTTTTGGGTTGTCGTGTTTTCATTTTCATTCGTTTCTATGCATATTTTAATCTCCTTTTTGATTTCTTTGATTTGTTGGTTATTCAGGATTATGTTGTTTAGCCTCTATATGTTAGTATTTTTAATATTTTTTTTCCCTGTAGTTGACATCTAATCTTACTGCATTGTGATCAGAAAAGATGTTTGGAATAATTTCATTTTTTTAAAAAATTTACTAAGGCTAGCTTTATGGCCCAGGGTGTAATCTATCCTGGAGAATGTTCTGTGTGCACTTGAGAAAAAGGCAAAATTCATTGTTTTGAGGTGAAATGTCCTATAGATATCAATTAGGTATAACTAGTCCATTGTATCATGTAAAGTTTGTGATTCCTTGGTAATTTTCTGTTTGGTTGATAGGTGTGAGTGGGGTATTAAAGTATCTCACTATTAGTGTGTTACTGTTAATTTCCCCTTTGATACTTGTTAGCATTTGCCTTACATATTGAGGTGCTCCTATGTTGGGTGCATATATATTTAAAATTGTTATATCTTCTTCTTGGGTTGATCTTTGATCATTGTGTAGTGTCCTTCTTTGTCTCTTTTCACAGCCTTGTTTTAAAGTCTATTTTATCCTATATGAGTGTTGCTACTCCTGCTTTCTTTTGGTCTCTGTTTGTATAAAATATCTTTTTCCAGCCCCTTGCTTTCAGTCTGTATATATCCCTTTGTGTGAGCTGGGTCTCTTGTAGACAGCCTTTATAGTGGTCTTGTTTTTTTATCTATTCAGCCATTCTTTGTCTTTGTTGGGGCATTCAACCATTTACATTTAAGGTAATTATTGCTAAGTATGATCCTGTTGCCATTTACTTTGTTGTTTTGGGTTTGTTTATAAACTTTTTCTGTGTTTCCTGTCTATAGATGATCCTTCAGCATTCACTGAAGAACTGGTTTGGTAGTGCTGAATTTTGTCTACTTTTGCTTGTCTGTAAACGTTTTGATTTCTCTTTCATATTTGAAAGAGATCCTAATCTGAGCTGTAGGTTTTTCTTTTTCATCACTTTAAGTATTGTCCTGCCATTCCCTTCTGGCCTGAGGAGTTTTTATTGAAAGATCAGCTGTTATCCTCATGGGAATCCCCTTGTGTGTTATTTGTTGCTTTTCCCTTGCTGCTTTTAATATTTGCTCTTTGTGTTTGATCTTCATTAGTTTGATTAATATGTGACTTGGGATGTTTCACCTTGGGTTTATCCTGTTTTGGACTCTCTGGGTTTCTTGGACTTGCTCTTTCCGTTCCCATTTTAGGGAAGTTTTCAACTATTATCTCCCCAAATATTTTCTCATGCCCTTTCTTTTTGTTTTCTTCTTCTGGGACTCTTATGATTCGAATGTGGGGGCATTTAACATTGTCCCAGAGGTCTCTGAGGTTGTCCTCATTTCTTTTAATTCTTTTTTCCTCTCCACTTCATTTATTTCGACCATTCTATCTTCTACCTCGCTTATGCTATCTTCTGCCTCAGTTATTCCACTGTTGGTTCCCCCTGGAGTGCTTTTGATCTCAGTTATTGCATTATTCATTATTGATTGACTCTATTTCTTCCAGGTCCTTGTTAAACATGTCTTGCATCTTCTCAGTCCTTGTCTCTAGTCTATTTATCTGTAACTCCATTTTGTTTTCAAGATTTTGGATCATCTTTACTATCATTATTCTGAATTCTTTTTCAGGTGGACTCCCTATCTCTTCCTCTTTGGTTTGGTTTGGTGGGCATTTATCATGTTTTGTTCCTTTACCTGCTGAATATTTCTGTCTTTCATTTTGTTTAGACTGTTGTGTTTGGGGTGCCCTTTCTGTAGGCTGGACGTTCACGGTTCCTCTTTATTGTGGAGCCTGCTGCCTGTGGGTGGGCTTGGACTAGTGGCTCGTCAAGATTTCCTGGTTAATGGAGCTTGCATCTGTGTTCTGGTGGGTGGAGCTGGATCTCTTCTCTCTGGAGTGCAGTAAAGTGTCCAGGAGTGAGTTTTGAGGTGGCTATGGGTTTGGCATGGTTTTGGTTAGCCTATCTTTTAATGCTCAGGGCTGTGTTCCTGCTTTGCTGGAGAATTAGCATGGTATGCCTTGCTCTGGTGGAGAAGGCAATGGCAACCCACTCCAATACTCTAGCCTGGCAAATCCCATGGATAGAGGAGTCTTGTAGGCTGCAGTCTATGGGGTCGCTAGGAGTTGGACACGACTGAGCAACTTCACTTTCACTTTTCCCTTTCATGCATTGGAGAGGAAATTGCAACCCACTCCAGTGTTCTAGCCTGGAGAATCCCAGGGATGGAGGAGCCTGGTGGACTGCCATCTCTGGGGTCATACAGAGTTGGACACGACTGAAGCAACTTAGCAGCAGCAGCCTTGCTCTGGAACTTGTTGGCTCTTGAGTGGAGCTTGGTTTGAGTGTAGCTACGGAGGCTTTTGGGCGAGCTCTTGTCTATTAACATTCTCTCGAATCAGGAACTCTCTGATGTTCTCAAGTTTTGGAGTTAAGCCTCCTGCCTCTGGCTTTCCATTTTATTCTTACAGTAGCCTCAAGACTATTCCACCCATACAGCACAGATAATAAAACATCTATGTTAATGGTGAAACAATTCTCCACAATGAGAGACACCCAGACAGGTTCACAGAGTTACACAGAGAAGAGAAGAGGGAGGAGGGAGATAAAGGTGACTGGGAGGAAAAGAAGGGGAGTCAAAAGGGGTGAGACCAATCTAGGCATTAATCAATTACCTAAGTGTTCTCCACAGCCCAGAATACCCAGAGAGATTCAGAGAGTTACATAGAGAAGAGAAGAGGGAGGAGGGCAATAGAGGTGACCAGGAAGAGAAGAGGGGGAATCAAAAGGGGAGAAAGCAGTCAAGCCAAGAAGCACACCCCTAAGTGAAAAATGGATACTGAAGATTGATTCTTAGAGGTACAAAATTAATAACAAATACCAAAAAGCAAAGATTAAAACTCTGGAGTAGAGGTAAGACACTCAAAAATAAAATATTAAAAATGCAAAACAAAAACAATCAGAAAAATTATATATATATATATATATATATGAAATTTGTTTTAAAAATAGAGTCTTTTTTTGCAAGGCAATAGTAGGTCATAAAAATGAAAGTTAAAGGAGTGATAAAGAACTTAAATTTTAAAAACAACATTAAGAAGTGATGAATTTCTAAGAATTTCTCCAGAGCTGTTGTGGGCAGTGTGATGTCAGTTCAGTTTCAGATACTTCCTTGTTTCAGCTTGTACAAGTACAAGGTCTATAGGTCCCCTCCAATGCTTAGTCAATGCTAATTACAGGGTTTTAATCTACTGCACCTGTCACTTCCAGAGGGGATCCCTCTTTGTTTATTTTGGCTTCCTCTGTTTGCAAGTATCTTCAATGTCCAATTTCTGCCCTGACACAAGGAGGCGAAGATGGTCACTTATTTAAGCTCACTTGTTCAGTAGTGTTGTGGGGAGGGAGGAACACGGCAAACAAATATCATTGGCATGTGTGGGGTGTGCTTGCAGTGTATGGACCACACTGGGTTTTTCCCAGCTAAAGGTGGCATGTGCTTCCTGGGTCTACACTGCTCAGGCTCCATGGTGCTCTGCAGGGGCATTGTCCAAAGTGGTCACTGTGTTTTGTGCCCTTCCCAGGTCTGAGCAGCTGGCGACCAGGTGCTTGGCAAGGGCACCATCTCAGGTGTGCTGTGTGTCTCCTCTGAGGAGATGATCTCAGGCTGCAACCCTCCTGGTGGATATCAACCATCCAGGATCCCAGGAAGACATGGTTAGCAACTAGGAGCCTGCTCACAATTTGGTGGAAGATGCCAGTCTCTGGGACCAAGATTGCAGCAGCCTGTTGCCTTCCAGCTCGGGCTGTCACACACCTGCCTCTCTGCCTCCAGTGTGGGGGAGGGGCAGGTATGCAGCTGGCTAGCTCTCCTTTGGTATTTGCTCAATCCTTTGTTCTGTGGGCAGGCCAGGGTGAGCGTTAGAGCCTTTCATGGGAAAGTTCTCTTTCTTTCTCTCTGGAGATCCCACAGTTTGGGTTGCTATCTCACGTTAGCTCCCTCAGATTGTCCTTGGGGCATTCAGGCCTGGTCCTTACCCTAAGCACCGATTATGTAGCCCACGCCTCCCTGTCCAGCCTGGCTCACTGCCTCCCTGTCCAGCCCGACTCACTGGTGGCAGAAACAAGCATCAGGGCTACTTCTATGCTGGCAGTTGTGGTTAGGTTCATATTCTGTGGGTTTTCTTTGTTTTTCTTCCTGGTTACATTGCCCTCTGAGACTCCAAAACTCCCCACAGACATGCCTGTGAGAAAGTTTCCTAATGTTTGGAAACTTCTCCTTCACAACTCCCTTCCCAGGATGGGTCTTCATCCCTAACTCTTTTATCTCTGTTTCTGTCTTTTGTATTTCGTCCTACCTTGTTTTGAAGAGAATGGGCTGCCTTTTGGGTGCCTGGTGTCCTCCGCCAGTGTTCAGAAGTTGTTTTGTGGAAGTTTCTCAGCATTCAAATGATATTTTGATGAATTTGTTGGGGGGAGAAAGTGGTCTCCCCTTCTTATTACTCCACCATCTTGGGACTGCCCCCAAGCCTTCACTTTAAGTATCACCCTCAGTTAAAGAAGAAAAAAAATAAGGGTTTTGAGAGTGGGGAAAATTCAGTTCTGGGTGGTGAGCAGGAAGAGCACAGTAAGCAACACTGAGGTTGTTATGCCTTCTCCATTTAGGAGATTTTGATGACACTCCTCTCCCCGATACATCCAGAGAGACATCATTACAAATGGAGATTTTTCTTATAAATGCAAACGTTTCTTGTAAAAGAATGACTTCCATTCAGTTTCCAAAGTTATTGCCATGTCTGCTGTTTCTTAGGAAATAACCCGTTTAAGACAATGAGTATGCTAGAGAAACCTATTTTGGGGTGGCAAAGCCTGCTCCCCTATACGAGATAGGTGTATCTCCTTCCCAATAGCACAGGAAAATGGCTTGTTTACACTCCACTTATCAGATTAAGAAATTTCAATTCTATCCCCAGTTGCCAATGATTTATGGGTGTGTGTGTGTGTGTGTGAATATTGAGTTTTATCAAATGCTTTATGCTTTATTCTCTCCATGTGGTGAATGATATTGATTTAGCTTTGAATGTGTACCATCCGCACACTCTTGGAACAACCTCTACCTTGCCATGATATATTATTACTCTAGCTATGTTTTGGTAGGTTTTGATTGCTAATATATATATATTATTAGGTTTGCATCAATGTTCATTAGGGAAACTGTCCTATAATTTTTCTTTCTTGTAATATCCTCATTTGATTTTTATATTAATGTTATACTGGCTACATTAAAAGAAGCCAGATGACTTCCCTTTCTTCCCATTATCTGGAATAATTGGTATAATGATGGTCTTATTTCTTCTTTAAACATTTGGTTTAGTTTCCCTGGTGGCTCCATTGGTAAAGAATCTCCCCACAATGTGGGAAACCAGGGTTTAGTCCTGGGTTCTGGAAGATTCCCTGGAGAAGGGAAAGGCTACCCACTCCAAAATTCTTGCCTAGAGAATTCCACAGGCAGAGAAGCCTGGTCAGCTACATACAGTCCATGGGGTAACAAAGAGGACACGACTGAGTGACTAACACTTTCACTTTGGGGACTTCCCTGGTGGTCCAGTGGTTAAGAATCCACCCTGAAATGCAGAGGATGTGGGTTTGATCCTTGATCAGGGACCTAAGATCGCACATGGATGCTTCCCTGGTGGCTCAGCAGTAATGAATCCATCTGCAATACAGGAAACTTGGGTTCCATCCCTGGGTGGGGAAGATCCCCTGGAGAAGGAAATGGTAACCCACTCTGGTATTATTGCCTGGGAAATCCCATGGACAGAGAAGCCTGGCAGGCTACCGTCCATGGCGTCACAAAAGAGCTGGACACGACTTAGTGACTAACAACAACACAAATCACAGGAAAAGTAATAAGTTATTATTCTTGTTTTGGGTGGATTTTTTTTTTAAGGTAAAAAGTGGATTTATTAGAGACAGACACACTATACAGACAGAATGTAGGCCATCTCAGAAGGCAAGCGTGCCCTTGGGAGAAACGCATTCCACAGATATGAGAGTGGGCTGTCACAGAGAGCACATGTGAAAAATTTTTAATTGCATAATAAAATTTAAAAAAGAGAAAACATTGGACTCAGAGTTGGTAAGATTTATTTTTTATTTATGTTTCCTGGAGTTTACCCTTTGTGTTTAAATTTTCAAAAAGTTTTCCACATATTTGCAGCAACATGGATGGCTTGGAAGGCATTATGCTAAGTGAAATAAATCAGACAGAAAAAGACAAATGCTATATGTTATTACTTACAAGTGGAATCTAAAAAATAGGACAAACTAATGAATATAAAAAGAGAAAAGCAGACTCACAGATATAGAGAGCAAACTAGTGGTTACTGGAAGGGAGTTGAGGAGTGGAAGGTACAACTATCAGGTGTAAGATAGACTTAAGGATGTATTATACAACATGGGGAATATAGCCAATATTTTATAATACTGTAAGTGGAAAGTAACTTTTAAAAATTACGAACACACACACACACACACAACCTTATAGATATAGAGAACAGAGTGGTGGTTACCATATGGGAAGAGGTAGCGGAGTATGGTGAAATGGATAAAGGAGATCAACTTAATGGTGTGAAATGGAAACTAAATTTTTCATGGTAAGAACTCTGTCGTATATTTGATATTGTTGTTGTTGTTTTTTTTTTTTTTTTGCCAGACTCCACTATCCATAGGATTTCCTTCTCCGGGTGATCTTCCCAACTCAGGGATGGAACCCACATCTTCTGTGCTGCAGGCAAATTCTTTACTGCTGAGCCGCTGTGCGAAAGCCCCAGAAGTGTATTGTTGTTGTTGTTTAGTTACTAAGTTGTTTCTGACTCTTTGGTGACCCTATGGACTGCCAGTAGCCTGCCAGGCTCCTCTGTCCATGGGGTACAGAAGTCAAATATTATGTTGCACACATGAAACACATAATGTTATAAAGCAAAGTCACCTCAATCAAAAAGAAGAAAAAAAAAGAAGAGAATAAAATAAAACAAAGCAAAAATGATTTGCCATAAAGTTCTTTATATATTCTTCTATTATCTTTTACTTGTAGTGTCTCGGTCTTCATTCTGTGTGTTGGTACTTTGTGCCTTTTCATAGTTTCTTGATCTGTTTTGCCAAAAAGCAGCTTTTGGTTTGGTTTTCCTTTCTATTTTATAGTTACCTTTCATTTTTTTAGTTTCCTTTTCAATCTTTATTCCTTTCCCCTTTATTTTCAAATTTAATTTGCTTTTCTGTTTTAATTTCTTGACATAAATGTTTAAATAATAGATTTTAAGTTTTTCTTCTCTTCTGTGTGTATCTGGTTATGAAGTTTCATCAAATCATAGTTTCACAAGTTTTGGTTTATTTTATTTTTATTATCATTCATTTTAAAATCTTTTGTTTTTTATTTACCCATTCATAACTTAGGAATGATCATTTAATTTCCAGTAGTAAAGGAATTAGTTAGTTTTATTGGTTTGCTTGTTTATTTACTTGTTTGTTTGATTGGGTTTTTGAGTTCCAACTGAATTCTACTTGGACCAGAGAACAAACAACTGTGATTCCAACCCCATGAAATTTATTTAGATTTGTTTTACAGCTAAGCATATGATCCATTTTGGTATATGTCCTGTGTGCACTTGAAATAAAATTAACTAAGATGTTGGATATACAATTCTAAACATGAAAATTTGTCTGGTGTATTAAAGTGTTTATATTTTTTATATTCTTACTAAATTTATCTACTTGTTTTATCATATACTGAGTTGTATCAAAATATTATTATTAATATATTAGTCTATATTTTCTCTACTTCTGCTAAATTTTGTCTGTATATTTTGAAGCTTTATTATTAGGTACCTGATACCATTCCATTCATTTCAAAGTTTTATAAGTATTATAAAGTTCTGAATTTTTCAGAGGATATAATCCATAAATCAGTGTGACCAGAAACATAAAACTATAATATATCACATCATAACAAATATTTACAAGTAAATGGGGACCAAAGTCAATCTCTCTGAATCTTGAATCTCCTTCTTTTTCTCATTAACTGACAGATATGTGATCCATTATCATCTGGATCCTGAAGATTCCAGCTTCAATCCATATTTTAATTTAGAGTTTAGTACTTAGAATTTTTATATTTTTCCATTTACATTTTAAATTTCAAAGATCCTTTCTAATTTTAGCTTTCGTTTTTGTCTTAAAGATTTTTTGGACTCAATTTAATATAACTAGACCAGACTTCTTTTGGGTCACATTTTTTCTTATGTACATTTTGCCCTATTTATTTGTTGTGTAAAAGAGGGAAGTTATTCAAGAACATGGAACATAATAAAATCTTAGTGCAGGAAATGTTCTTTGCAAAAGAGTATAGCAGAAGGCTAAACATGGTCTATAACTTCTGAATGTCTTTCTATTTTATTTTTAATTTTATATTTTTTGAGTGCTTTCTAAAATTCACCATTGAAGTGGTCTGGTCCTGCACCTTTGTTTGTCTGGAGGTTTTTGCATACTTTTGTTATTGTATTTATCATACATTGTTGTTTAGTTGCTAAGTCATGTCTGACTCTTTTGAGACCCTATGGACTATAGCCTGCCAGGCTCCTCTGACCATGTGATTTTCCAGGCAAGAACACTGGAATGGGTTGCCATTTCCTTCTGCAGGGGATTTTCCTGACCCAGGGATCAAACCCATGTTTCCTGCATTGGGAGGTGGATTCTTTACCACTGAGACACCAGGTAAGTTCATTTTATCATATATTCACATACTTTTAAAAGTTGATGCCTGAAGGTTTGATTTCCAGTCAGCCTAAGTCTAGGTTCTGAGATCCTCCCTTTAGGACACTGACAATCTTATCAGATCGTCAACTATGGAAGTTATTAAAAAATACAAGAGGCTGCTTGGACGAGCACAGAAGTCTGAGAGACAAGGAGTCGAGGGGTCATTGATGGACAACGTTCATTTCCTACATGTGATCACTCCTTCAAGACTGTGAGAGGTGATTGTTTAATCTACTGTATAAAAATCCAGGTGAAAGTTGAGCAATATGAGGAAAGAGGAATATGTCCCAGATGAAAGAACAAGATAAAACCTGATGAAACAGAGGTAAATAATTTACCTGATAAAGAGCTTAAAGTCATTGTGATAAAAATGCTCACTGAACTAGGGAGAATCATGAATGAACATGATGAGAATTTCAACAAAGATGGAAAATATACGAAAGTACTAAATAGAAGTCACAGAGCTAAGGAATACAATAGCTCAATTGAAAAATACATTAGGAAGCTTTATCAGCACACTGGATGAAACAGAAGAAAGGATCAGTCAAATTGGAGACTTTTGAAGTCAACACATCAAAGCAGTAAACGTTTTTTAAAACTGAAAATAAATGAAGCTAGCTTAAGGGACTTGTGTGACAATATCAAGCAGAGAAACATTCACACCATAGGGCTTTTAGAAGGAGAAGAAAGAAAGAAAGAAAGGGGAAGAAACTTATTTGAAGAAATAAGTGCTGAAAACTTTCCTAACCTGGGGAAGGAAACAGACAACCAGATCCAGGAAGCCCATGGAATTTCAAATAAGGAGAAACTAAAGAGACCAACACCAATACACACTACAGTTAAACTGCCAAAAGTTAAAGACAAGAGAGAATGTTAAAAGAAGCAAGAGGAAAGCAATTCGTTCAATACAAGGAAACCCTCATAAAACTAGCAGCAGATTTTTCAAGAGTAACTTTGCAGGCTAGATATATTCAAATATATTTGATATATTCAAGGTGCTAAAGAAAAATACATTTGACCAAGTATGCTCTACCTGGCAAAGTTATCATTCAGAAGTGAGGGCAAGATAAATAGTTCTCCAGAAAAGCAAAATCTAAAGGAGTTTATTACCACTAAAACAGCTTTACAAAAAGTGTCAGACAAAGTTCTTCAAGCTGAAAAGAAAGGGTACTAATTAGTAATAAGGACACATTTAAAAGAATAAATCTCATTGGAAGGTAAATATATAGTAAAGGTAGTGAGTTAATCATTTATGAAGCTTGTATGAAGATTAAAATTTACGTAAATTATGAGGTAGTACATAAAAATCCAAAATTCTAGTTCTTCTTGAAAAAAAAAACCAGAAATCCTGATGTTGGTAGAGCAGCATTCTTATATAAAAACAATGGCTTAATACAGCTGGTTTCTCCCTTTTAGACGGGGCCTGGGACCTGTACACTGCCACTTGGCCCAATTCTTTCGTAACGGTTATTTTGAGTTTATGATCCTGAAGGAAGTCTTACCATAATCTCTCATTGCTTTGAGGAAAAGAACTTTCTATGAATTATCTTTAGATCACAGCATGCTACAGAACATTTAGATGATGACTGATAACCAAATCAATGTCAATGAAATAGTTAAATTAGATTTTTTAAAAAAATGATCAGTATAAATACCAAATGATTGCCAGTACAGTGGATTTATTTTAATTAATGCCTGAGCTCCACGGATACTCAGACACTTCAATTTATCCAATAATATTTTCATAAATCAAAATTTTGAGAAAAATAATTAAAGGTAGCTAACAAGTAGCAAAACTGACTGTGAAAAGACTTGGCTTTTTTATTTTGGTCTGGTGAAGGAGGATAATTAGCAGAAAATGGCCAACAGATGAGATGCAGAAAGAAAAAGCTGGGAGCAGGAAGACTCTCAGTGAGAACCAAAGACACTGGGATCATCACGAATTGATTTTGTTATAAACCCACTAAGTTTCCTGAGACAAGTGGTTAAAACAGATCACGCACATAAAAATGAAATTCTTTATTTAGGAAAACTGGAAAAATTAAAAACCATATAGAGTTTTGTGAGTCAGTATCTTGCTAATCAATAACACCTTTCAATTTAATTTGAGTCTTTCTAAAAAAAATGTCCTTGAACTTGCTATTTAATCCAGAAGTGATTAAAAATTGCTGGGACTCTCACAGCCTGTCAGCAGAGAAGCTTCCATTCCACAACTCAGCCAAACACAAATAAGCAAGACATTTGTGTCCAAAAGTTTGACTTTCACTCTGTGTATTGGATGAACCTGAGAGTAATCTCTCCTTCAGAAGAGTCTGACCTCAGAAGACTCTGGGACATGTGGAGTCTGGGGAGGACTAACAGGATTTATGTGTACTGATAGGAAAGGGCCACTCAGCACCTGGTGATAACACCGCCTTCAATCAAGGGAAATTAAATTCTAACAGGATTAAAGCAGTCAGCAGTTAATACATAGGAGTAAGATTTCCCGCAAGCCGATGTGCACACTGAAAGCCTATCTTATATGGGAGAAACTGCTAAGAACATGACACAATGCATTAAGGAAAGAGACAGCTTAAAATATGTGCAGAAATTCCTGCTTTTCATTCTCATATGGCAACACAGATTAGGTCTGAATTTCCTAAGATTTACTGCCCTGCTTTCTAGCAGTGAATGCCAAAAACATGCATTAATATAACACTGTGGCAGCAACCCAAATAAAATTATATGTCAAGTCTCTAGTGTGACTATCACACATGAACACACACAAACACAGTAAAACAATAAAAGGGATGTTCCAAAATATAAAATATGGAAATCATGACTACCCTTTATTATCCCAAATCAAGATTCTTTATTCTCTTGTTGTTGTGTTTCAGAAATCTAGCTGTTCCCTCTCAATATATCGTTCTCAATTTGCAATTTTTCAAAAATTCAAAGGAGATGCCCACAGCTTATGCAAATCAAAGATCAACACTTCCCAACCAGCAGTTGTCAGAGACTTGTCTTTTTTCCCCAGAGCTCTCTCTACCCCTTAGAAGAAATGTACTTTTCCTTTATGGTTCTCTCACTTAATCATCTTGCTTCCTGCCCTAAATACAATGTTAGACAAAGGACCCTGCTTGCTTATGGTTGCTTCTTTCTCCTTGTAAAAATTGATACAAGGCAACTAGATGTTCTAGCTATTAAAAAGAAAGGAGAGACTGGTGAGGGTCTAGGCTGAAGGACAAGCTGTCCTTCCAAGAGGTCATGCCTCTGTTGAAATTTGCCCTTCCTTGGGGATGATTGTTCCCTGTCAATCCTCTCTGCAGGCTTGTTTTGCTCATGTCTTGTATTTCTCAGAGTCTAGGAAGGAAACTGGTCTCTGTGGTAGATTAATTTCATTAATGGCTCCACTCATTCCTTGTGTCTGAATCTAAGCTCAATTAGATTATGTGACTTATTTTGGCCAACAGAATGTTAGCAAGATTCATGCAAGAAGAGGTTCACAAAGTGCTTGCATTTTGAGGGTGTTTCTCTTGCTATTTGTAATGTCTGTGTGAACAGGTCTAGGCAAGGTTGCTGGAGGATGACAGAGCAGAGCCAAGGCAACCTGGCCAAGCCCATCCTAAGTCAATCAACGGCCAGTGACATCCACCTACAAGGTGAGCCCAACCAAGACCCGAAGACATCATTTACAACCCGCAAGCATGAAGACTCTGTTTCCCTGTGGATAGTCTCTTACTTTCCTTCATGAGCCCAGACCTCCAGAACCAGAACTATGGCTTGAGTGATCTTCCCAATAGGAAAAAATAACACTCCTAAGGAGGAATGGGGGGCATGCTGTCAGACTCTTTACCACCCCATCGACTGCAGCACACCAGGCTTCCCTGTCCTTCACTATCTCTTGGAGTTTGCTCAAACTCGTGTCCATCGATGCCATCCAATCAGCTCATCCTCTGCCATCCCCTTCTCTTCATGTCCTCAGTCTTTCAGGGTCTTTTCCAGTGAGTCGACTCTTCACATCAGGTGGCCAAAATATTGGAGCTTCAGCTTCAGTATCAGTCCTTCCAATATATATTCAGAGTTGATTTCCTTTAGGACGGACTGATTTGCTATCCTTGCCATCCAAGGGACTCTCAAGCATTTTCACCAGCACTACAGTTTGAAAACATCAATTCTTCAGTGCTCAACCTTCCTTATGGTCCAACTCTCACATCTGTACATGACTACTGGGAAAAACTATAGCTTTGACAATATGAACTGTTGATGGCAAAGTGATATCTCTGGTTTTTAATATGCTGTCTAGGTCTGTCATAGCTTTCCTTCCAGGAAGCAAGCTTTTTTAAATTTCATAGCTGCAATCACCATCCACAGTGATTTTGGAGCCCTAGAAAAGAAAATCTGTCACTGCTTCCTCTTTTCCCTCTTCTATTTGCCATGAAGTGCTGGGACCAGATGCTGTGATCTTAGTGTTTCGAATGTTGAGTTTTAAGTTTTCACTCTCCTCTTTCACCCTCATCAGGATGCTCTTTACTTCCTCTTTGCTTTCTTCTATTAGACTGGTATCATCTGCATATATGAGGTTGTTGATATTTCTCCTGGAGATCTTGATTCCAACTTTTGATTCATCCAACCCAGCATTTCACATGATGTACTCTGCATATAATTTAAATAAACAAGGTGATAATATACAGCTTTGTCATAATCCTTTCCCAATTTTGAACCAGTCACTTCCATGTCTGGACATTTTCTGTGATAAATTGCTAAATGTAATGAAGAATAAATGTCACTGGGACTTCCCTCGTGGTCCAGTGGTTGAGAATTCAGCTTGAAATGCAGGGGATGAGGGTTTCATTCCTGATCGGGGAGCTAAGATACCATATGTTGCAGGGCACCTAAGCTTGCACCACAACTACTGTGCCTATATGCCACAACCAGAGAGTCCTTATGCTGCAATGAAAGATCCCTCATCACACAGTGAAGACCTAGAGTCCTGCTGCAGCCAAACAAAAAGAATAAATGGGATCAAATAATTAAGCATTCACCCTGCTTAGATTAGTCTGCAATAGGACATATTGTTAAATGTTTTAATATAAGATTTGATAGGGCCATTTTCATTTCTCATTGGAATATTCCTCTTCTAAGAGTTGAAATGATCTAAGAAACATGGTCTGTGTCCACATAAGTTATTCTGATATAGAACAGTCTTTTGTATTGTGTGGGAGAGGGAGAGGGTGGGATGATTTGGGAGAATGGCATTGAAACATGTATAATATCATATAAGAAATGAATCGCCAGTCTAGGTGCAGGATACAGGATGCTTGGGGCTGGTGTACTGGGATGACCCAGGGAGATGGTATGGGGAGGGAAGTGGGAAAGGTGTTCAGGATTGGGAACACATGTACACCCGTGGCAGATTCATGTTGATGTATGGCAAAACCAATACAGTATTGTAAAGTAAAATAGAGTAAAATTAAAAAAAAATAAAGAATCAGGCTGGAAACAAAATTAACTTCTCTTAAGGGTGCTGATTCATCTTTATGGTAATAATCAGTTGTGTAATAAAATTCAATCTGATACTTTTAGAAAATAGAGCCCTCTGTGCATTTAATTGTATGAAAAAATCTATCTGGAAGATTAAATTTCATTGATAATTTCTAATCCTTGAAATATGGTCAGATTGTATTAAAAAAAACCCATCAACATGCTTTTTATAAGAGATACAACTAAAATGCAAGGGCATGGAAAATTTGAGTGTAAAAATAATGAGGAAAATATACAAAGTGAATATGAACCAAAAGAAGTCTAGTATAATTATATTTGGGCCTCCCCAGGTCACTCAGTGGTAAAGAACCCATCCCCCAGTGCAGGAGACCTGTGTTCAATCGCTAGGTTAGTGAGATCCCCTGGAGTAGGAAATAGCAACCCATTTCAGTATTCTTGCCTGGGAAATCCCATGAACAGCGGAGCCTGGTGAGCTTCAGTCCATGGGATCACCAAAGAGTCAGACATGACTTAGTGACTAAACAACAATAACATAATTCTATTTATTAAATCAAAAAAGAATTTAAGACATAAAACAAGATTAGGGGTAGAAAAGGTTTTGTGTAATAATAAAAAAATTAAACTAGAAAAAATATAAAATTCTAAATTTGTTCCATTCTGAAGGAGATCAGCCCTGGGATTTCTTTGGAGGGAATGATGCTGAAGCTGAAACTCCAGAAATTTGGCCAACTCATGTGAAGAGTTGACTCATTGCAAAAGACTCTGATGCTGGGAGGGATTGAGGGCAGGAGGAGAAGGGGATGACAGAGGATGAGATGGCTGGATGGCATCACCGACTCAATGGACATGAGTTTGAGTCAACTCCGGGAGATGGTGATGGACAGGGAGGTCTGGCATGCTGCAATTTATGGGGTCACAGAGTCAGACACGACTGAGCGACTGAATTGAACTGAACTGACTGATGCACCTAATAAAATAGCCCCTACTATATATATTTCTTATAGACTGAGGACTTAAATTTAAAAGGTAAACTAAAACATTTGGGAGAATATATGCATAACTTTGGGGAAGGAAGGCTATCTTAAATGAATCACAAAGTACTAAAATAAAACCAGATAGATACATTTGACTGAATTAAATTAAGAACTATTTGTTATACAGTTATATATGTTATATATGTATATTACTTATATATGTATATTATACTAGTTATGTATGTATATTATACTAGTTATATATGTATATTATACACACAGGAAGTAAACAAATCATGAGCATAGTGAGGAGTGATAAAAACAAAATTTAGAATAATAGCCACGTCAGGAGTTGAGGGGGAGAAGGAGTAAAGGGTAGGAAAGGAGACAAAAAGTGAATGCATCAGTATTTAAAATAGTTTAAAACAGAGTGAGAGATGTTTCATGGGTTATTAATGGTAAACTACATGTTTTATATAGATTTACATATATTCTTTCATATGTATCACACTTTATATATTAAAAAAATAAAATCAATCCAGTTGTCAGTTCTTTGCATGCCATTAAAAGTTAATTAAATAAAATTCAAAGCAATAGTAAAGATAACATATCTCCCAAACTTTACATTTTTAAAGGCTAATTAATCTTTTGAAGATGAATTCAGTTAATAGTTTTGAGTGGAAATTCTACAGAGGAAAATTAAGTCTTTAAAAAATATAGAGAGAAATAGGATGAAAGAGAGAGAAGAAAGGAAGGCGGGGAGAGATACAAAGGGAGAGAAAAAGTAGAGATTATATACATTTAACAAACACTAAATTTTGATGTAACAAATAATGCTTTTTAGCATGATTTTTTTTCTCCTACCTGCCTCCCCAAAGTGATAAAGGAGGGACTCAAGTTGGATTAGAAGCATTTTTGGCATTTGCTATTCTGAATGTATTTTCCATCCTGGCATTACTGTGCACAAAGCCAGGAGCAATTACTTTTCAAGTAGAGACTCTGTCACCGTCTTTCAAGGTGTCATTGTCCCGCATTTCATAAGAACTACTTGAGCTAGCTGGAGGTTCACATACCGGGTATTACAAAATAAATGGAAAATTAGAATCCTTTCCCTCTTTAAATCAAGGAAAAATAAAATTTAGCCTTTGAAAGTTATGACCAACCTAGACAGCATACTAAAAAGCAGGGACATTACTTTGCCAGCAAAGGTCCGTCTAGTCAAGGCTATGCTTTTTCCAGTGGTCATGTATGGATGTGAGAGTCGGACTATAAAGAAAGCTGAGCACCGAAGAATTGATGCTTTTGAACTGCGGTGTTGGAGAAGACTCTTGAGAGTCCCTTGGACTGCAAGGAGATCCAACCAGTCCATCCTAAAGGAGATCAGTCCTGGGTTTTCATTGGAAGCACTGGTGTTGAAGCTGAAGCTACAATACTTTGGCCACCTGATGCGGAAAGCTGACTCATTGGAAAAGACCCTGATGCTGGGAAAGATTGAGGGCATTAGAAGAAGGGGACAACAGAGGATGAGATGGTTGGATGGCATCACCGACACAATGGACATGAGTTTAAGCGAACTCCGGGAATTGGTGATGGACAGGGAGGCCTGGCATGCTGTGGTTCATGGGGTCACAAAGGGTCAGACATGACTGAGGGACTGAACTGAACTGAGAAAGGCACTCCCCTTTTTTATGAGAAAAGCATGGATTCCAAGTTCTCTGGTGTGGTGCAAAGACCCATTTTAATGAGGGCAGTTCATGTATCTATTTTGGAGAATTGTTTTCCATCTTTGTAACTGGGTTTTTGTTTTTCCTATTCAGAAACAATGGATTAACACGTTTCCAATGGAATTTCTTTTTTATTTCCAGCAATACTGATGAACGGCCAGTTGTCCAAAGTTAGGCTTACTAGATCTATAGGAGCTCAGTTGTGCCCATGTGAATAATTAATTGGACTGATGGATTTTCAGCACATGTTTTTCAGGTATGTGGGTACCTGAGTGTTGATACACAGAACTGCTTGAATTCACTTGGCCATGGACAATTCAAATGACTCTTGAGTAATTTACTTGTTTAGAAATATCATGTCCTTTTTAACCCACCTCTATCTTGCCCCAAGTAAGTTTGGTTTCAAGATTTTTAAAACATATGTAAAGTGTACAAGTTGATGATTTGATACACATGCTGCTGCTAAGCCGCTTCAGTCGTGTCCAACTCTGTGCTACCCCATACAGCAGCCCACCAGGCTCCCCCATCCCTAGGATTCTCCAGGCAAGAACACTGGAGTGGGTTGCCATTTCCTTCTCCAATACATGAAAGTGAAAAGTGAAAGTGAAGTCGCTCAGTCATGTCCGACTCTTAGTGACCCCATAGACTGCAGCCTACCAGGCTCCTCCATCCATGGGATTTTCCAGGCAAGAGTACTGGAGTGGGGTGCCATAGCCTTCTCCTCTTGATACACATATACATGTACATATACACATATACATGTACATATACACATATACATGTGGTGAACTAATCACCACAATCAAGCTGATTAATATATCTATCACCTCACATGGTTCATGGTTAGCAAAAAAGGTGTGTGCAGTGGTGAAAACACTTAAAATTAACCCTCTTTACAAATTTCAACTGCACAGTGCAGCATTGTTACCTGGAGTCACCATGCTATACATCACATTTCCAGAACTTATTTATCTTGCATAACTGAAACTTAACCATCTCCCCATTTCCCAATTCCTCCAGCTTCTCATATTTACCGTTCTGCTTTCTGTTTCTATGAGATCGACTAGTTTAGATTCCACATATAAGTGAGATCATGTGTTTTGTCTTTCTGTGTCTGGCTTACTTCAATTAGCACAGTGCCCTCTAGGTCTCTACATGTTGTTGCAAATAGTAGAATGTCCTTTTTTTCAAAGGCTGAATAATATTATTTTTTTATATACCACATTTTTAAAATTAATTATATCATCAGTGGACACTAGATTTCTTCCATATCCTATCATGAATAATTCTGAAGATACTTCTAGATTTTGATTTCATTTTCTTCGGATATATACATATATAAAGAAGTGGGATTGCAGGTATATGAGCTCTAGTTTTTAAAATTTATTTATTTTTAATTGAAGGATAATTCCCTTGCAGTATTGTATTGGTTTCTGCCATACATCAACATAAACCAGCCATAGGTATAAAGAGTTATATTTTTAATTTTTTGAGGAATTTCCATTCTGTTTTACATAATGGCTGCACCACTTTACATTTCCAGTAACCATGTATTATGGTTCCCTTTCTTTACATCCTAGACAACACTTACTATCTTTTGTTTTAAAATAATTGCCATCCGAGTAAGAGTGAGGTGATATCTCATGGTGGTTTTGATTTGCATCTCACCAGTCACTTCTGACAGAGAAGGCAATGGCACCCCACTCTAGTACTCTTGCCTGGAAAATCCCATGGGCGGAGGAGCCTGGTAGGCTGCAGTTCATGGGGGTCAGTCACAAAGAGTCGGACACGACTGAGAAACTTCACTTTCACTCTTCACTTTCATACATTGGAGAAGGAAATGGCAACCCACTCCAGTGTTCTTGCCTGGAGAATCCCAGGGACGGGGGAGCCTGGTGGGCTGCCATCTATGGGGTCGCACAGAGTAGGACACGACTGAAGCGACTTAGCAGCAGCAGCAATCACTTCTGTTGTCGAGCACTTTTTCATATACCTGTTGGCCATGTGCATGTCTTCTTTGGGAAGATGTCTGCTTGTGTTCTTTGCCTACTTTTTAAACAGCTTATTTGGATTTTTGCTATTGAGTTAAGTGAATTGCTTATATGTTTTAGAAATTAACTCCTTATCTGACATGCAGTTTGCAAACATTTAGTCCATTCTGTAAGCTGTTTTTTTCATTTTGTGGATTGTCTCTTTTGGTATGTAGGAGCTTTTTAGTTTTACATAGTCTCACTTGTTTTCTTTTGCCTTTGTTTCATGTGCTTTTGTTTTGTTTCCAAGTCCAATGTCAAAGAATAGTATCTTCAAGGGTATTTTGGACATATGATACTAAAAAGGATCTTAACTTCCTCCAAGAACGCCAAACTCCCAGTGAGTCTCACATTGAAAGCTGGCTTCAGTGCATCAGTAATTTTATATAAGAATTTAATAGCTTCAAAGAAATTAAGGTTCCATCTCCTTTGTGGATTTTAGCTGGGGTGCAGTTTTCACAATTGAATATACAAAAGAGGCAATTATTGAACCACGTGTACATGCTGTTGTGACAGTTAAGAAAATATATCTGGCCTAGTTTACATATACATGCAACACACAGACACACAATACTTAATCTACTTAAAATCTGTTCCTAACATCTAAATTCCTCAGACCTTAGGGAAATAAAACCAAGGTCACAGCTATATAATTGCAAAGATCCAACTGTGTCCTATTTAACCAATCACTTCATGAGCTAATTCAGAGGTCCTGTGTCTACCAAACCTCTGTGTTTAAGATTCATAATTAAATTTGAAAACTGAAAGCTCATCTCACCAGCTTTGCTTAAGTATCTGTGAAGTGTGTGGGTATCATACAGAATCTTGCAGACAGGCTCTACCTTTCTTGAATCTAGGCTTTTCTTTTTACTATGATGCCAGTTTACAGTAAAGGATGTCCACTGCTTTCTAAGAAGACATCCATCTTAAAACTTGAGAGATTAAAAAATGAACCCTGAGTATCCATTTCAGAAAGTTACCTGAATTTCTCTATATTCCTTGAAAAACCAAATTTAAAAACACAGACAGTTTCTGTCTATAAACATCTGTGATTTAAAAATGCTCACCAGGGAACACTGTTCTTCATTCTGGAGTAGTAAGGGGATAAGAGACTAGTTGTCCAGATCCTCTGAGAAACAGCTGCCAAGAAAGGATTAAATTCAAAGGATTTTTTAGGCAGGAAAGAGTTGTGAGAAGAAATGAGGAGGGAGATGGGAATATTTGGAAGAGCTGGCAGACAACTGCACACCTGACCTGGAGAGAAAGTGAGAGAGAATAAAGAGGGATGAAAACATATTGTACCACTTTGCAGTCTAAGTTCCAGCAAGGCTTTCTGGGTATTTCCGAACCAAAGCTAGTCATCATCAGAGTCCTGTGTCTCCCAGAAAGACCCTCTTAGCCTGAGCCATGATTGGCTGGTAGCAGCCCTGGGAGATGTGACCTCAGCCCAGACTCAGTGATGAGTTGTGAGCACGTTGCCTGGGTCCCTGGGATTTCAATCTCATGCCATAAATGTTTCACATGCCATAAACAAGATGGAGAATAATTTAGGCAATATGTATAGAATATAACTTTTTATTATTCAACTTGCTACTATAAGATGCTGTATAACAAACCACCCCCCACATCTGTGTACTGCTTATTGGCCTGCCTTGTAATATTTGTGTTGAAAAATGCACATGTGAAAGACACTTAGATACTAGAAACCAAGTAAGCAGGCATTTAGTGTGAAGTTTTAGGTTGACCTGGCTAAGAATTGGGCTATGTTTGTTTATTTTTTAAAAGCTGTTTCTTTGGCTGCACTGGGTCTTAGCTGCGCCATGTGCGATTGATGCAACCTGCAGGATCTTCAGTTGCACCATGGCATGTGGGATGTGGTTCCCTGATCAGAAATTAAACCTGGGCACCTGCATTGGGAGCAGAGTCTTAGCCACTGAACCGTCAGGAATGTCCTGGGCTATCTTTAATATTTATCCTGGCTATAGGTACAAAAGATCTCAAGTTCCTCCTGCGTGCTTTTTGTTTTGTTTTGTTCTCCCCTGTTGACTTGGAGATTTCCTCAGTATTCCTCTTCAGAGAGATGTTACCCCTTACCAAGAACTGATATATTCCATTACTATAATTTTATTACTTTAAGGGCATATCAATTGATCTATCTATCTATCTGTATATTCATATTCACAGAGCATATCATTGAGATTAACTTCTCAGAATAACATCACTGAGATCCACTGAAGTTTTTTTATACATCAGTAGTTCATTACGATTTATTACTGAGAAGTATTCCATTGTATGGATATAACTCTGTTTGTCCATTTAACTGGTAGAGGACATTTGAATTATCTCCAGTTTTTGGCAATTACAAATAACTGCTATGAACACTCATGCATAGATTTTCATCATTCTAGGATAAATATCCAGGAATGTGATTGTTGGGTCAAATAATGATCATATGTTTAACTTTACAAGAAGATGAACCTGTTTTCCAGAGTGGTGGTTCCCTTTTATATCCTCACTAACAATGTATGAGACATCAGTTATTCCACAGCCTTGCTAGAACTTAAAATTGACACTACTTTAAAAAATTTTAGTTCTTCTAATCATTGTATAATTGTGTCTTATTATAGCCTAAATTTGAGCTTCTTGGGTAGCACAGCTGGTAAAGAATCTGCCTGCAATGCAGGAGACCTTGGTTCAGTTCCTGGGTCTGGAAGTTCCCCTCGAGAAGGGATAGGCTATCCACTCCAGTATTCTTGGACTTTGCTGGTGGCTCAGACAGTAGAGAATCTGTCTGCAATGCAAGAGACTTAGGTTGGGAAGATACCCTGGAGCAGGGAATGGCAACCCACTCCAGTATTCTTGCCTGGAGAATTCCATGGACAGAGGAACCTGTCCATAGGGTCACAAAGAGTTGGAGACGACTGAGCAACTAAGCACAGCATATAGCCTAAATTTGCATTTCAATAATGCCAGTGATGTTGAACCTATTTTTATATGAATATTTGTCATCCTTTTATTCTCTTTCATGAAATGTCCAAGATTTTGTCCATTTTCTAATTGACTTGTTCTCTTATTATTCAGTTTACAAAATTCTCAATGTATTCTATATGCAAAGCTTTGTCAAGTATATGATTTGCAAATAACTTCCCCCAATTTATGGATCATCTTAACTGAGTCCTTTGCAAAGCAAAATTTTAAATTTTTAATGAATCTTAAGTTATTGATATTTTAATAGATCATAATTTTGGTGACATACCTGAGAATGCATCACTTTATATTTTTTATAGATTAAAAATAGTAATAGATAAATGTGAGACAGAAATGTATTTTTTGAGAGGTAAATGAAACATATATAATGTAAATATATATTTGCATAATATATAAATATATGTACATTTATATGCTTGTATATGTATATATAGCCACAAAATAAATCTACCAAACAAATCATGCCCCAAAGAAGATATTAACTTGCAAGAAGAAATTTATAAAATTATGAGTATTTATTTACATAGTCTTATGCTAATAAATTTGAAAGCATAATTGAAATGGATGACTTTCTAAGAAAATTGAAATTAGCGAATTTAAAGTCTAAATAACACAATGCATGCATGTGCACACAGTCGCTCAGTCGTGTCCGACTTTTTGTGACCCCACGGATCGCAGCCCACCAGGCTCCTCTGTCCATGGGATTCTCCAGGCAAGAATACTGGAGCGGGTGGCCATTTCCAAAATAACAATAATCATGCAGAAAATGCAGTAAACACTTAAATACCTATATACACAAAATATTTTATTAAAATGCAATTTCCTTTTACCTGTTTGTGTCTATATATATATACACACACATATATATATATATATATACATATATATGCAAGTTAATGTATTTATAGGGCACAGTAATAGCCAGCATCATGATTAATACTGGAACACTAGGCACTTTCTCACTTAAACTAGGAACAAAAGAAGGACAATTACAATCATCACTATTCTTTATAATTGTTCTGAAAATAAAAGCAATATAAATACTGGAACTAGAAAGAAAATAATAATAATTATTTGCAGATTATGTGATTATATATTCAAGAAATGCTAAGAAAATGACAATTAGAATTAATAGAAGAATTCAGTAATACAGTCAATCACACAAAAATAATCAAATATAGTTTTCTTGTCTAATAATAACCCTTTAGAATTTGTAATACAGAAAATCATTACATTTACAATTGTAATATTTTAAATACTGATATTATTTCACAAATATAAAATAATATAGAAAGATATCAAATAAATGGACAGGCAATATATAAAAATATTAAAATCTATACAAGGACTTAGAAAAAGGCTTGAATAAATAGAGAACTATAGTTTATGTGTACATAGCTATAATACTGAAAATAAGTCAATTTCCCCTAAAATTAACCAATACATTCAATACAGTTTATGAACAAAATAAGTATGATTTTGCTTTTCTTTCTTTCTTGACAATAAGTATTCTAATGCTTACCTGGGACAATAAATATACAAAAGTGGCTAGAAAAAAATAAAGCTGAAAGGAAAATGCATAAAGAATTTGGTTTACCAAATAGCAAAGTATGTTGAGTAACATCATTAAAAATGGCAGAGTAGAAAGCTTTGGGAATTTGTCTCCCCATCAAAACAGCTATTGAACTGGCAAGAACAATTAGAATCAAGTATTTTGAAATTCTAGCATCTAGTCATATACTTGTAGTATCTATGGGAGTCTTTGAAGAAAGAGGCTGATAAAGTTCAGTGGGCTTTGCACAATAATCACCCTCCTCCATTTCCTAGCCCTGTGGCAAGCAGCCAAAGGGTCTCCAGACTTGTATAGCTTTCTGGTTCCAGAATGTGGAATAAGGAGCTTGTTCTCTAAAAAGAGAAGCAGTGTGATTTACCTGCCTGGTGGGTCATTGGGACTAGCAGAGAGGCTATACATTGTTTAAAACTCATTTGCTAAACTGGCTTCCCAGGCATCATCTGCAGAAGAATCTAAGTGAGACAGAACAAACTCTCTGTTTCTCTCATTGGATCTAGACACTCAAGGAAATTCTGTCAGGTTCCTGGCTCACCATGAGACAACAAAACAAATACTTCAGTGTCTTCACAGACAGAAAATACAGCCTTTGCAAAAATCACTTGGAAAAGTTACTAAACAAACATATAACTGTAGCCCTCAAGAAGAAACAACAATAATCCCAGGGGAGGAAAGGGAATCTGATTTCAGAGCTACCAGAATACCATATTCAAAATGTCTGGTTCTCAACAAAAAACTAAAAAGTGTACATGCGCATGTGCATGCATACACACACACACAGAGACACACACACACACTTACAGAAGTATGGCCCAGTCTCAGAAAGAAAACATCATCCATTCAGGAAGGCCAGGCATTGAACTTACTAGACAAAGACTTGAAACAGACAGTTTTAAATACGCTCAGAGAGTTGAAGGAAATCATGGGCAAAGAATAGTGGAAGGTGACCAGGAAAATAGTGCATGAACAAGTAAGAAATAGAAATAAAAAATGGAACCAAGTAGAAATTCTGGATTAAAAAATAAAGCAACTGAAATGAAAAACTTACTACAAAAGTTAAACGAGAGATTTTAACAGGTAGATAAAAAGGAACCATTGAATACAAAGGTAGGGCAATTTAAATTAACCAGCCTTAGGAGAAGAAAGGATAAGAATGAGGAAAACTGATCAGAGCCTAAGCATACTGACATAAATATTATGGAATTTCCAAAAGGAGAAGAAAGAAACGGGTGGAAAGAACATCTGAAGAAATAACAGCCCCAAACTTTCCAAATTCAGTAAAACACATGAATCTACACATCCAAAAAGGTTCCATGATTTCTGAGCAAAGAGATATGCACAAAGACACACTAAAATTAAACTGTTGGAAGACAAAGATGAAGTCTTGAAAGCAGCAAGGGATTCTCATATACAAAGGATCCTCAAGAAGAAGAATGTCTGACTTCTCAATGGAAACTCTGCAGGCCATAATGCAATGGAGACATATTTAAAGTGCTGGATGAAAAACAAACAGACAAAAAAAAAAAAAAAACACAGTCAATATAGAGTCTTTATCCAGTATATCCAGGAAAACTGTTCTTCAAAAGTGGAAAATCAGAAATTAAGACATTCTCGGATTAAAACAAAAGCAAAGCCTGTCTTTTGTTGTAGATTTGCTCTATAAGAAATGCTGAAAGGATCTTTCAAGTTGGAACAAAAGGACAGTAGAAAGTAACTCAAAGCTATATGAAAATAAAAAGTTTTATAGTAGGGGTAAATATATGGGGAAATAGAAAAACCTGTATGGTGGAAACGCTGGGTTATAGGATTTATATATATTCATTTTTAGTGGGCACTTTCAGCTTCTATTTCAAGAGTCTGATGGGAGGGTGGTATAGACTTAGTCATAGGAGCATGTGGCTACATTTCATTTATAACCTTGTGATTTTCCGCTTAAAACTTAACAAGCCTATATCTTTCTGGGCTGAAGCTGCTTTTTTTGTTGTTGCGAATTAGGCAATTTGGAAAGCGGCACTAACTTCTTATCTCCCTGGGGCTACAGCCTGTGTTATTCATAGATTGGTAGGAGATGGGAGTTCTTGCCATCAACACTGTCTTGCACAGGGAAAATGTCCTAACACACCATCATCCAATATTCTCCTGGGAAGGATGATGGGTCTGAAAATTAGAGGTTGCCGAGTAAGCCCCAATAACAGCATCATTTATCATGTGAAGTCCCACAGAGAGGGAGCAGCTTGTTTAAGGGCTATGCTAAGGAGATGCAAGCTCTCTCAGGGCAAGAGGGGGTCCTGCCTCTCTCTTGATGCTTCTTCTGTGGCTGTCTCTTTGTGGAGGGAGGTAGAATCTTGGGATTTGAAGGAGGACATGCCTAGGGGGCGAAGGGGGGCTGGTCAGAGAGAAAGACAGAGACACAAAGAGAAAGAGGTGCTTCTTTGGTGGAACAGTGGTTGAGAACCTGCCTGCCCGTGTTGGGGACATGGGTTCAATCCCTGGTCAGGGAGCTAAGATCCAGCATGCTCCAGAGCACCTAAGCCTGCGCACTGCAAGTACTGAAGCCCAATGCCCCACAATGAAGACCTAGTGCAGTCAAACTCACACACACACACACACACACACACACACACACACAGAGAGAAAGACAGCCTTACTTCTGTTTAAAATGCATACCTTATCATCCTTTACAGCTCTTAGGTAAAACATCTGCCCACTGTGAGGGTCAAAGAGAGTTTTCCACTCATTGTCTGCTTGTCAGTCACACCAATAAATTTATTCAAGAGAATCTAGAGTAAAAGGAAAAGATGTGGAGTGGATGGCCTCCTTTCAAAAGGCATACCTGGCAGATGGATGTGACCAATGGGAGCAAAAGACAAAATGCACAGAGGAAAACTCATTACAGCATCTTTCTTAGTAGCAAGTTGAATTTGTATGTTCTTTCTTGTCTATCTTTTCCCCTTGGTTGGTATACCAGCTGTCTAGATCACTTCCTTCAAAGACTTTTTCCTTTGGTGGAGGAGACATGGAAACATATAGGAAACAACACCCAAATAAGACACAAATTATGGATCAACATGATTCATAAAAATATGAGAGAGTATTTTTGAGCTTACCAACTATATCAACAGGAAGGTGACTGACGTGGCCTTGAAATTGACCATGGCAGAATTATAGCCTAAAACATATGCTTCAAATCTATTTAAATAAAAATCTGGTTATACTTTTTAATATATTTATTTTCTTTTTCTAATGAAAAGTAGACTTCCAAGGAATAGGGGTCAGGGCCCCCAGAAGAATCACATGCACATTCAAATGAGGTAGCTCAGTGATAAGGAATCTTCCTGCCAATGCAGGAGATGGGGGTTTGAACCCTGGGTTGGGAAGATCCCTTGGAGGAGGAATGATAACCCACGCTAGTATTTTTGCCTGGAGAATCCCATGGCCAGAGGAATCTGGCTGGCTACAGTCCATGGGGTCACAAAGAGTCAAACACAACTGAGTGCCTGAGCACACACAAACATACACACACACAATATGTTTGCAAATTTGTGTGCCAG
This sequence comes from Capra hircus, assembly GCF_001704415.2. Taxonomy (NCBI): domain Eukaryota; kingdom Metazoa; phylum Chordata; class Mammalia; order Artiodactyla; family Bovidae; genus Capra; species Capra hircus. The sequence goes on from NC_030820.1 coordinate 5,727,609, forward strand.
ATGAAGGGGAATCAACAAGGAATTGTGAAGCCCCTGGGGATAGCAATAGTGAAGGGCTCTATCACTCCTAGGGGGTTACAGACTAAAAAAGTGTACACCCATGGTGGATTCATGTTGATGTATAGCAAAACCAATACAATATTGTAATGCAAAAAAATAATAATAATAAATAATAAAAGAAAAAAAAAAAAAAAGAAAAGAAACAGCAACCGGCTCCCAGGAGCTGTGGCTGTAGGTGGAGAATTTTAGCCAACCTGCAGCAACTTGGAGGAGGGAGCCAAATCCCACGTCCTGTCCTCCTCCCATCCGCCACTGGTGTCTCCCATTGGATGAATCCTGCTGGAAGCTGGGCGAGGGGGCAAGGAGCCTGTTGATTGGTCCACGAAGGTAAGTTTCCCTTGCTCTCAAGTAGAAAATGGCCAGAGGCCAAGAGGAGAATATCCAACAGCATGTGGATAGTTACATTTCTCATAAATGTAGAACAAAGCTCTTTGTTTAGATTGTGTTCTTTTTGTAAAAAATGCACACCTATTTTACTGTTATTATTTAATGTTTATTAAACACTTCTAGCTCATTAAGCATTTATAAATTAGGGCCTAATTCTGCAAGCTCCTTTTCCCAGCTATGAAAATCAGCAGTTTTTCCTCAGCTGCCTTTATCTGGTTGAAAGGAAAAAATGTTTAAACAAATGTTAGAGGGTTATGTGAAAACTCTGAAAAAAGTATCAACAATCAGTTACAAGAGGGGAAAACAAGACTTCCTGAAGCATCTATAATTATATTAGGAATTTACAAAGAAGACGCTCTCTGCTGGTTCCAAACATATATTTAGGGGCTAAAATACCTGGTTGGATCCTTTTCAGTCCTAGCTATTGATTTAGGAATTCATAGAACTCTTTATTTTCCTGCTCAGTAGAAAAGATTGCTTACCATAGCAACCCCTGCATTAACATGCAGCTTCCTGGTTACAAAGCACCTTCCTAAGGAGGATGAACATCAATGTGAGACATGATCCCAGTTTTTAAAATATAGTTTTAAGAGAGGAGGCAGTTATATTAAAACTCATAACAAAGAGGACAACCCAAGATGGAGATTAGCAACAGTTTAAGGCTTTTATGCAATTATGGAATCTGCATGTATTTCCTGATCCCAAGCACTCTGTTCCATTTGTGCTTCTATAAGCCAAAACAGGTGGGAAATAATAAAATATTATACCCAACCCACAACCAATATAAGAAGCCTGCTGCTCTCTATGGGGAATTTTAACACAGGTCAGCTTCACCCTAATTTTCCTAGATTTATCTTTCTTCTTTTTGTTAGAGAAAAGCAAATTTCTGGTCCTGCCACTCAAAATCACAAAGTGAAAATATTTAGACTAATTTTAAGTGAATTTCCCTGATGTTGATCAAGTGTCTGAAACACTAGTGATTGTTTTCACCTCATCTTGTGACATGAGGCAGCATTTTAATTATGAAAGAAAAATAATGACTTGTGCTCATAATTGATAAAGTCACAGTTTCTGTCACTGAGCTCAAAATGAACAGAGGCCAGGAGGGAAGTCATGATTTGTGTAACAGCCATCAGGGCATCCAGGCTTTCTCTGTGTTTTGCATTTCTCTGGTTAGACATGCCAGTTCACAGGATCATCATAACACTGTTTAAGAACAATGATGATACTGAAAGATAACCCTGAAATTGTTAGTGAGTTTGGTGTTCTGGTTCAGCTCTGGGACAGTTTTTACTTGAGGAAGAAAGTGACTGAACAGAAAAAAATGTGGGGGCTCAGGTACCTCTGAGGACCTGTAAGGTAATAGGGGCGGTGTCCAGGGAGGAGAAGCAAGGGAACCCTGGGTGTAAATACAGGGATGTGATTTGGAAGAAAAGGAGCAGGAGAATGGGTCCAGGTACCAGTTGTTTAAATAGCCTCTGTGTCTGGAGCTCTGTTTGGACCCCAGGAAGCAGCTAGAGGTTTGTGGGAGAACCATGGCTGACTGAGGCTGGAGCAAATATGCTAAGCTCCTGCATACATTTTTATCCAGGACACTTCCTTCTATGCTGTCATCTGGTTTACTTTTAAATTATATTCCCCTCCTCCAGCCTCCATGAAAAATGAGAATCTGGGTCCTTGGCAGACATATCATTGCACTAATTTTCAGAGAATTGGCTAGTCATAAGGGGTTCTCTTCTTCTGAGGTGACCTCAGCATTTGTGGGTACTGCATGAATCAGGAAGGTTCATCTGGGGAGACAGGATGAAATGAAAAATCACAAATGAATAAATCAGGAGTTTGGGATTAACACACACACACATACATTAATATACTATAAAGCAGATACCCAACAAGGACCTATGTTGGGACTTATGGTTTGTAATAGCCTACATAGGAAAACAGTCTGAAAGAACATGTGTGTGTGTGTGTGTGTGTGTGTGTGTGTGCATGTGTGTATGAGTTTAGATATAATGGAATCACTTGGCTGTACACCTAAAACCAACATAACATTGTAAATCAATTATACTTCAATAAAAAACAAATGAGCAAAACAAATGGATTCAACCAGGCCTTCTACAGTTGTCAGAGTGTTGTAGAATCAAACAATAAATCAGGCAGTTAATGGGTGATTGGAATATTAGAATCATCTGAATTATTATTGGTGCGATATTTTCAGCTCTTTTCATTGTTAGAGAGTTGTTATTCAAACTCTAATGAGTACCAATAGTACTTAGAAAGCTAGTAATCATGAAGATTCAGGAGCTTCACTTCCGGTAACTGGGTCTTGGGTGGAAGCCGATAATCTGCATTTGTAAGAAGGTCTTGGGTGATGCTGTTGTGCTGAGGGCCACAGTTATGAGTAACACTGAGGCAGTTATCTCTGGCTTTCCTGGCAACTCAGTGATAAAGAATCTGCCTGCCAATTCAGGAGATGCAGGTTTGATCCCTGGATTGGGAAGATCCCCTGGAGAAGGAAATGACAACCCACTCTAGTATTCTTGCATGAGAAATCCCATGGACAGAGGAGCCTGGTGGGCTGCAGCCCACGGGGTCACAAAAGATTTGGATTTAAACAACTAAACAACAACATACAAGGCATTATATACTAACCAGTGGTTGAGTGGTTGGGCCCAGGAGTCTGTGTTTTAACAAGTCTCTTGTTGATACTTGAAGCATACCAAAATCTGAAAAGAATTGGTTTAAGCCACTTATTCTCAACCTTAGCTAAACATTACTTTGTAATACCAATGCCTGGGTTTTATCTAGCCTCTAGACAGTTCTATTGACATTGGATTGAAAAATAGTCTGATATAGGGATTAGTTGAAGTTGCCCAGACTTTCAAATGTGCAACCAGGGCTGAGACCCATTTCTTGACCATATCTGGATGGCACAAGACTAGAGTATCTGCAATTTGTACTTCTCAGTGTGTTGACAGGGAAGGAAAAGAGATGGATAAGAATTCTAGCATCTGAAAGGAAATAAGCTTTGATGATCTTGTGTGAAGTCAATCTCAGCTTACCTTACAGACTGTAGGGAATGTGAGTAATGAAGGGCTTGATTCAAAAGACCTGGGAATGAGTTAGTCGGAAGAGGTGGATATTTGGGCAAAAGAGCAAATTCTATAAATCTGTAGAAGTGAAACCCATTTAGTTGCCTCCAAAGGGCCAAATGTGCTATTTAAAAATGCTCCAATAGAGCATTCAATTTCACAGCTGTCTGTAGCTTTGAGGCCAAATTCTCCTTCCCTAAAGTTAGGAAACAGAAGTAGGAGTGCTACCAAAAGCCACATGCACTACTGAGATATTAATTAAGCCCCAAAGACTTCAAGGACCCCTGTCCAGTCCTCCTGAATGCATTATTCTTTGCCAGCTCATGCAAGCAGACCTCTCTTGACCTTCATCACATTAGAACCAGATCTCTAAGTCTGGATTATTAACATAACGTGATGTCAAAATTTTAAATTCTGGAGAATAGAATCCTCTAACACTAACCCACATCCTTTTGTTATTTTCCCAAGATCTTAAGACTTTCTGTTTTTGTGAAACAGTTTCTTATTGAATTGTTAAACAAAAAACAAACAAACAAAAAAAACAAGATTCTTTCCATTTGCAAAATCCAGCTTGAAATTCAGACAGTGTGGGTATTCTGTCAAGTCAGAGTGCTAGATGAAGAATCAGAAACAGACTCCTCACATGTTGTTTCATTTGACTGACACTGTTCTGAACCTCAATTTCCTTTACTGTCAAATGATAATGACTTCTCATGTTCTCTTTTAACATTAATAGTGTACATCTTAGTAAAAAAATAAAAAAGGCCATCAGGAGAATTCTAAGTGATCATGCGTGTGTGTGTATGTGTACATGTTCAGCTGTGACTGACTCTTCGCGATCCCATAGACTGTAGCCCACCAGGCTCCACTGTCCATGGAATTTTCCAGCCAAGAACTGGAGTGGGCTGCCATTTCCTATTCCAGATGTTGAATGGCAAATCTGTTGTGTTAGATTTCAAACTTTCAACTACAACACTAAGTGAAACTTCACCTCTTTACGATGACACTGCTTTGGTGCTGACTCCCTGCTTTTCCTTTCCTGCTGTGTAATGGCTCTTGTTTTTCATTGATATGATTTAAATAACTGGAAAAAGTAAGCTGTATTCTCCAATTCATTCCTCTTAGGGTGATAGAAAATAAAGGATTTTTCCTATGATCTGCTTCCAAATCATTCTCACCAACTGTGAATTTTCCATTCGTAGAGAGTTATCAGTTGAAACTTTTCTCCTCTGTTGGTTTGTACTTTGCCATCTTTTTGAAATAAAGTTCCATTTACTTTGTTGGTTCTAGGAAAACAAGCTATTGCAAGAAGCAGAATGAAGTAGGGGGAATTAAGTTTCTTTAATTTGCTAGTAAACTGACAACAATCCACAAAGACCCTTCTTCAGGTCTCCTGAGTAGACTCATCTCTGCCAACAGATACAAATACATTCTTCTTGACTTTGCCAACCTTTGCACCCATGTCAAAGTTGGAACTGTATTAAAATAAAAGGATGTCAAGACTTAAAATCATTGCAGAGAATACATCACGCAAATCTTGCATTAATGATGGGCATTGATATCAACCAAATTAGTAATAAGTGGTTATAGAGAAAGAGTTGTCCATTTTGCCTTAAAAAAACACAAAAAACAAAAAACAAAAAACAATGTGTCAAGGGAAGAAAAGGAAAGCAGGGAAAAGATCTAGTTCTTGAATTCAAGAACACTGGTTTTGATCATCAGTTAATTAGCTATGAGAGCTTGGAACAATTTCTCAGTTGTTCCTGATGTGAAATGGACCAAGACCAGTGCTTCTTGAACATTAATGTGCATTTGAATTCCATGAGAGGTTGGTAAAATGTGGACTCTGGATTGGGGTTCAAGATCCTGTATTTCTAGTGTCACTAAAATGATACTGATGCTGTGAAATCTGAAATCACACTCTGAGTAGCAAGTGGACAGATGATCTGCTCAAGTTACATTCTAGTTCTGGAAGCACATAAATACATATACAATCAATAGATATATGATAGATAACTTTTGAATCATTTTGAAGAACTCTCTTAAGTGTACTGTGTGTGTGTGTGTGTTTAGTGACTAAGTTGTGTCAAACTCTTTGTGACCCCATGGACTGTAGTGTGCCAGGATCCTCTGTCCATGGGATTTTCCAGGCAAGAATACTGGAGTAGGTTACCATTTCCTTCTCCAGGGGATCTTCCCAACCTAGGGATCGAACTTGTGTTCCCTGCATTGGTAGGTGGATTCTTTACCAGTGAGCCACCTGGAAAGCATCTTCGTGTGAATGTGGTATGGTACCTAGATGGATTCTCTACAACTTCATGCCCTTGTTGCAGGAAATATATCAATACCAGAAGTAAGAGTTTTTGAAGTAATGATCTTCTGCCTTTCCCTAAAATACTATTCTCTGCCTATTCAGTATCTCCTAATTCCCCTCCAAAACAACCCAGAAGAAACTTGAGTAAGTATTGGAAACCTCCTGATTTGCTCTATCAGTCAGGGAACTATGCTTTTTAAGTTTTTGCTAAGTCTACGGTCCCTAAACAATGGATTACATTGATCTCTTAATTGCCAAACCAGTTATTTTCTTTTAAACTTCTTGTATTGTAATATGAGCTTCTAATTTTCATCCTGAGATTGAATCTGTATTCCACTCAGTGACACAGAATATTAACATATATTTACATGCTACTAATGAGAAATGCTCAGATGAAATTCTAACCTGAGTTATGTAGACAAATCAAGAAAATTTCTAGTGTGTCTGATTGCATGGGTTGATTTACACATCCCAAGACAGGCTCATGAAATTAACAATTATGATGACAGGAATATAAGCACAGATATGAGTTTGGTTTTCATTATTTTATCTTTAAGTGGATCATTTTATGAGGTTTCAGAGTTTCAGGTTTTTGCTTGGGAAGGTAGGCGCCTGTGACAAGATGCAGACTACCTGCAGTAACAGCAAAAGCAAGGTGCTAACTCTCCTGAGGAAGGCATTTCCAGATTTCATTCCCCAAAGACTAACATCTGCAGTGAAGTCAAAGATGTGGTGTGTGCACCCCTTGCCATGTGTGCATGCGTGGGACACACTCACTTTGGTGAAATAGAAAGAGGGGAACAAGTGCAACCTACTTTCTGTTATATCAGAACAGGGAACAGTAAAATATTAATACCAAAGAGAAAGTTTCATTTACAATGAACATCAATGCCTTCTTGTTAGGTATGGGAGTGGGAAAAGTTTCTGCTGAGAATATAAACTTATTGAAGATATTAAAAAGAAAACTACTTCATTCCTAAACTCACTGGGCAAAATATATTTTAAAAAATTCTTAGCATCCCTTCTGTCTTAAAAATATGTCATTATATTCCTCCAAAATTTAAGCTCACTTGAATTTTTATGTGGTGCCAAATTAATGGTGGAAGCAATTTATTTGGAATCAGAATTCCTTGATTTGAAATCTGACTTTGAATCACTCACCTTAAGTCTCTAAGCCTGTTTTCTATAAAATGAGCTGTTAGATATTCACTAGCATCCTCACCACCACTGTAATTTCCTAATCAGTTTCTTAATTGATATTTTGAGTTCTTCATGTTTACTTACGAATCCCAAATGATGCTTACCACCCTTATTCACACTTGTTTTTAACATTTTTCATAACTTGGCAATTTTCCTTTAAAAGACCTACATTGAGTTTCCTATCTGATGAGTGGGCTTTAGACTATTAAGGCTCTAGTGGTCCAGGAGATGAAGAGGACCCCAGGAAAATGGTCAGATGGATGGAGGCAATGTGCCTCTTCTCCTTCTATCTTATGTCTCAGTGAGGTTGTCTCTTTAGGGAGCTATGAGAGGGGCTTTGCATTGACCACAATTATTGTCTTCCTGGAGCAACTTGTAGGTGGTTAGCTCAGAATGTCCTCAATGGGAAACGAAGTCCAGAGGTCCCTTGGGGCTGGCTGTGCTCCTATAGCCTTGTGAGATCAATTGTATGCATCTTTGCCCAACCCTTGGCTCCAAGGAAAATATTTACATCATGGAAATCAGCACATGCTATGAATTGTGGTGTTTATTAGAACCCGTTGTTAAATATATACAACCATTATAACTGGATATTATATATATATATATAAGCGCACACACAAACACATACCAACACCACTCACGTTGGGAATTTGTGTCTCTGTCAAGGCAAAGAACCAGATTAGAACTTCTCTTCCCTAAGTGTTCTTTTGTGATTTCTCTCCAATTTAGGATGCCCATGCAGTTAATTTTCAAAAATGTGTACAATATATAATCATTTCATATATTTATTAAATAAATACATATTCATAATGCATTAAAATGAAAGGGAGAAAACATTCATGTTTGCATGATACAAATTATTAAAATTAGTAAAACCATTGTGCTGTGCTTGTGTTCAGTCACTCCAGTCATGTCAGACTCTTTGTGACACCATGGACCATAGCCTGTCAGACTCATCTGTCCATTGGATTCTCCAGGCAAGAATACTGGAGTGGACTGCTATACCCTCCTCCAGGGGAATCTTCCTGACCCAGGGATAGAACCCACATCTCCTGCGTCTCCTACATTGCATCCAGAATCTATACTGCTGAGTCACCAGTAACAAGTGAGTCAGTAAAAGTCGCTCAGTCGAGTCCAACTCTTTGCGAGCCCATGGATTGTAGCCTGGGGTGCTCCTCTGTCTGTGGAATTCTTCAGGCCAGAATACTGGAGTGAGTTGCCATTTCCTTCTCCAGGGAATCTTCCCAAGCCAGGGATTGAATCCAGGTCTCCCACATTACAGACAAATTCTTTACCATCTGAGCCACCAGAGAAGCCCTGGAGATAGTATATTACTATCATAGTTTTTATATATACAGTCCTGTAAAAAGGGGATAATTTGCATAATCATTACTCTCCGATTTAGGTTTGTTCTCAGTTTTCCACTATGAGAAATAATACTGTAGTGAACAGCTTGATATAACCTAGATGGTGGAGAAAGCCTGTGGGGTAGAAATATAGGGTGTTATTTTGTTTGGACCCTGCACCTCCTTGAATTGTTGGCAAGGTGGGGACTGTGACATGAGTAATTTAATCATGGCCAAGGAAAATTCAGCTGTCCATAGAGCAATTTGGAGAACCTAGTGATTTATGCAAGTTCTATAAAATGCCAACCGAATGGCATATGTGGGTGTGTTGAGATTTGCTGCCAGGTGGTTTTGAAAAGAGCTTGCCAGGGCTTAAATCAACCCGATCATCAGGATCAGAGCAGGTGCCAGCTATTTTTTTTCTTGTGCCCCAATTCTGGACCTGATTGAGGACACCTGACAGGAATATTTGGCACCTCATGCACGTGGAAGCAATCAACACCATCAGGGAGAGTTTGTTAACAGTGAAGATAGAACCTTCAGTTGTTGGGTGAGGCCAAGAATTTCTGCGCATCCTCGTTTGCCAAATCTACCTCCAGCTTGCTGGGTGGGTGTGTTTCTGAACCTACCACCCGGGCACAAGTCAAGCCAACTAATCTGGTATGTTGCATTCCCTGATAATTCTGCTTTGAATCTATCTGTGTATATCTCCACCTGCTCTGTTCACGCAAGTTCCTGTGGTTGAATGTGTTTGGTTTTAAATGTATTGAATTCTTCATTTAACTCAATTCACCAGACATTTAACATGCAGTGGGCCACTGGGAGGCAGGATACATTGGTTGTCTCCATTGTTTTCCAGACTGATGGCCTAGTAGAAAGATAAAGGATATTTTTTAAATGTATACTTTTTAAAGTCTTTATTGCATTTGTTGCAATATTGTTTCTGTTTTATCTTTTGCTTTTTGCTTATTTTGGCCATAAGGCATGTGTGATCTTAGCTCCCTGACCAGGGATCAAACCTGCACTCCTGCATTGGAAGGAGAGGTCAGAACTACTAGATTCAGGGAAGTTCTGAGATAAGGGGTATTAAAATACCCAGGATGTAAGTTGCATGGGATAGGGGCTCTCTTATGAATGAGCACTAAGCTATGGGGACACAGAAAAAAGTTATAAATTTGAGTGATGAGAGGTGGGAACAGTGACTTCTTGGAAGTGGAGGCGTGATAGTTTTTAAAGTGGTAAGTATAGACTTGAGGAATCTAGGTAGAGGGAGTCTCATAGACAAACAAGAAGCTAATAACTGTTTTCTATGATTACTTAGTGCTTTTTGATCAAGGGTTTCCCTATATTTTTGTTATTTATTATTTATTCCAGAAAACATCCTGAATTGCTCAAGGGTCAAGCTACCACAAAATTGCACTCATCTCACATGCTAATAAAGTAATGTTCAAAATTCTCCAAGCCAGGCTTCAACAATACATGAACCATGAACTTGCAGATGTTCAAGCTGGATTTAGAAAAGGCAGAGGAACCAGAGATCAAATTGCCAACATCTGCTGGACCATTGAAGAAGCAAGAGAATTCCAGAAAACCATCCATTTCTGCTTTATTGACTATGCCAAAGCCTTTGACTGTGTGGATCACAATAAACTGCGGAAAATTCTGAAAGAGATGGGAATACCAGACCACTTGACCTACCTCTTGAGAAATCTGTGTGCAGGTCAGGAAGCAACAGTTAGAACTGGACATGGAACAACAGACTGGTTCCAAATAGGAAAAGGAGTATGTCAAGGCTGTATATTGTCACTGTGTTTATTTAACTTATATGCAGAGTACATCATGAGAAACGCTGGGCTGGATGAAGCACAAGCTGTAATCAAGATTGCTGGGAGAAATATCAATAACCTCAGATATGCAGATGACACCATCCTTATGACAGAAAGTGAAGAAGAACTAAAGAGCCTCTAGATGAAAGTGAAAGACAAAACTGAAAAAGTTGGCTTAAAGCTCAGCATTCAGAAAACTAAGATTGTGGCACCTGGTCCCATCACTTTATGGCAAATAGATGAGGAAACAGTGGAAACAGTGACAGACTTTACTTTGGGGATGGGCTACAAAATCACTGCAGATGGTGATTGCAGCCAGGAAATTACAAGATGCTTACTCCTTGGAAGAAAAGTTATGACCAACCTAGATAGCATATTAAAAAGCAGAGACATTATTTTGTCAACAAAGGTCTGTCTAGTCAAGGCTATGGTTTTTCCAGTGGTCATGTATTGCCGTGAGAGTTGGACTGTGAAGAAAGCTGAGCACTAAAGAATTGATGCTTTTGAACTGTGATGTTGGAGAAGACTCTTGAGACTCCCATGGACTTCAAGGAGATCCAACCAGTCCATCCTAAAGGAGATCAGTCCTGAATATTCATTGGAAAGACTGATGCTGAAGCTGAAACTCCATTACTTTAGCTACCTGATGCAAAGAGCTGACTCATTTGAAAGACCCTGATGCTGGGAAAGATTGAAGGTGGGAGGAGAAGGGGATGACAGAGGATGAGACGTTTGGATGGCATCAGTAACTCAATGGACATGAATTTGAGTAAACTCCAGGAGCTGAATAGACAGGGTGGCCTGGTGTGCTGCAGTCCATGGGGTCGCAAAGAGTCGACAGGACTGAGCGACTCAACTGGACTGAACTGTGTGAAGGACAGTGGTAGGAGTGTTTTTGTGACTGTTGCTGGGCCACAGATGTTATCTTAACTTGGATTCCTCCAAGAGTGGGTCCTGAAATAAAGCTTTAGCTAGTCTATTTGGGAGAGAATCCCAGGAAATGTGGTGAGGGGAGTGGAGAGTGAGGCAGGGAAAGGAGGAATGTGGGAGAGATGAGGGAAAGAGTGAGCAGGACCCACCAGGGCCAGGACAGAATGAACTGAGGGAGGCACGGTCTTTGATGCAGAAAGTAAGGGGTACTGAACAGTCAGTAATCATTATGAACAATATTTTAATAAAATACATTTTAAAACATTAAAATAACAAAAAAGTGATAAAAATTATCAATATTTTTAGTGGTTTAAATACAACATGTTTATTATCTCATAGTTCTGGAAGTCAAAAATCTGAAATGGGTTTCTCTGGGCAACATTTTAAGTAAAGATAAGGTCTAACAGTGCTGTGCTGAACCATATTGGAGCCTCAGGCGAAAGAAAAAAATTATGGGGAGACACATTTTAAATGTATTTTTTTAAATGGTGAACTTGTTTCAGAATATGAAAATTGCTGAAAAGGTATTGAAAAAAGTAAGTGTATTAAAAACTCATATCATTATTTTAAATTTAAATATCTTAAATATTAAATAGTAATATGTAAATATCTTTATTTACATCAAGTCCAAATTTTATTATCATTTTACTTTACTGGTTTTCATGGAAACAAACTATTGATAATATTTTCATTAAAATCATTAACCATTTTAAAGCACTTTAAAATTGTATGTAGACGTGTACTTATTTCTTTCACCTCGGGCTCCAGTATGGCTTGGCATGGCACAGGTTACTGTGGTGTGCTTAATCTCTCCACCAGGAGTCCTCTGAGATATTCATCCACCAACTTTGTCCCTCATTGGTCGGGAGCTCTTCCTGTAGGTGTTACCCCTCAGTCACTCCCAGCATGCTCTTGGGGTCAGCTGAGACCTGTAGGAAAGACGCTACCATCATCTGCTATGGAGGGCTTGGATGTGTGTCTGAGGACCACAGGCCTCTACTGTAGTAAATGCTTTAGAGAAGTTATGTGATAATCATCATAGCTCTGATTTAGAAATAATTTTCCAGACTCATATATAACAGTTTTGGAAATGAGGAAAGCAGGGAGTAGGAAGACTAATTTAGAAGCAACTGCAATAATTTGGTTGGGAGATAATGTGACCTTGAACTAGGGGTGTGTCTGTGAGGCAAGGAAGAGAAGGGAAGAGGTAAGAAAACATTGCAGGGCTTGAATCCCTGAGTCCTGATCTCTAAATGGTTGTGTTGGGGAAATAAAGAAGGAAGATGTGTAGAGAGGCTGTATTTCCCTTCAGTAGCTGGTATAATTGAGATCTTTCATTGAGTTGATAGCCTTCTAACCAAAAATGGGGTCTAACTGCTCGTTGCTCAAAAGTGAATAAATAGGCCGGGTTGGTGGAAAGGAAAGTTTGCTTTATTCTGGATGCCAGCAACTGACAGGGGTTGAGGAGGGGGGACACCTGTCCAAAGGCTGACTCCTTCCCCCTGGTCAGTGGGCTAGAGCTTTTACAGACTGAAAGAGTGGGTTACATGCAGAAATAGCACAATCAGCTCTGACAGTCATCTTGATTATTTTTAATACAGTTAATATTCAGTCCCAGGGTGGATTTGTTCCCATTTCTTTGAGGCCAGTTCTCAGAACTGTAGCAGTTTATGCCATGGCTGCAGTCTGGTCATCACGTAGTTAACTTCTCCATCTGGTGGGAGTTTCAGTATCTACAAGACAGCTCACAGGGCATGGCTCAGAATGTTATCTATAACTCTTGAAGAGGAACTATAAAGGTCCTTGATTTTGCTTACTGACTATGATTATTTGGTCTCATTTGAATGTTTTTCTTTGTTCCTTCATGTTCTCACTTCTCTGATTACACTTTTATTCTTTGGCCAAATTTTTCCGCAGACAAAAGGCAGGCAGAGGACATGGAGAGTGGGCAGGGAGACCATGGGGTCCCGCTTTATTTCAGCTTGAGAGAAAGATCAGACTTGGTGAGGAGAGAGATTTGGGTTTGAACATGTGTGGAGGACAGAGACCTAGGGTGGCCTCACATATCCAGGAACACAAATGATGGCTTGAAGGAAATTGCAGGACTCTCTTTGTCTGTATTGATGTTCATGGAAGAAAAGAATCTTTGAGGTGAAGACTTGATGGACAGAGGCGTGTAGAAGGAGGAAGAGAGTTGATCAAAGCTTCTCTATTGCTCTGTGCACTGGTGCTGACCAGTGAATTAAAATGCACACCACGGACAAAATATGTGGGCGCTGTCCTGGCAACTTGATGCTGCTGCAGAATCCAAGAGACGTTTCATTTTTTGTTGTGTTTTATGATAATATCAGGTAGTGATGGATCAGAATTAAAAATTAAAAGAGAAAGCAAACAAAAACAAATTCTTGGTCCCACATCTAATGTAATTGAGATGCACTGATAAGAAACAGCACAGTAAATGCCCAGCCCTTGACTTATGGAGAAGAGCTCTAAAGGGGAATTCTAAAGAAGATGAGGTGCAGGAAATGCTGTTTGAAGCTTTGAAGACAAAGCACAGCACAGTCAGGGAGAAATATCCTTGCAACTGGAAGGCCTGAAAGATGCAGGACATCTTGGCTTTTGAGAGGTGGTATTGGAGGACATCCCTGAAGATGATTTTCTGGGACTTGAGTATTCAGAGAGGACGTTAGCCATCTCAGCCACAGGATGGTATAAAACCAGAAGAAAAGTCTGCCTGTGCTGCATCTGAACTGTTGGTAGACAAAATGTTGCAAACAAAATGACCAGCATGGTGAAAAAGACATCTCCAAGGAGGGTCTGCAAGATGAATATGGGGGCAATTAAATGAGCATCATTTGGCTTACTAGAGTTAATTACTTCTTGCAGCAGTCTGCCAAGTACTTGAAAAATCCCATGGACGGAGAAGTCTGGCCAGCTACAGTTCATAGGGTCTCACAGAGTCAGACACGACTGAGTGACTAAGCACTCACAAATGCTGAGAACTTGCTGTATTCCAAACACTGTCCTAGGTGCTGGAGATGTTGCTACAGAGCAGATGAAGCCCCTGGGAGTAAAAACCCTGAGTGAGGACATGCATAATCCTGAAGGAGCTTTGTGTCTTCTCCTAAGTGCAGTTGAGGGCCACAGGATTGTGTAGAGTGAAGAAGTGCTGTGCTTTTTGCAATTAAGAGTTTACTGTCAGCTACCAGGAGACATGGAGGCAGAGGCAGAGAAGAAGCAGGATTAGGGAGGAGACTGCTGTGGGGGTTGAGGTGAGTAAGGATGGTGGTGGCTATAGTTTATGAGCCTAAGATGCCCCATGTTGGCTTTTGGCCTTTAGAAATATTGGGTGATCCTGCTCATGTGACATTCAAGTGAGAATATCTTTCAGGCAATTAGAGTTGGCAGGTAAATTCTGCAATGAATAGAGAAACTAGAGAGAACAAGGGTTAGATGACCTATCTTTGGTCTTTATGTAGAAATTCAGTTTGCCCCCTTATGGCAACCTGACGAGAAACTTGGAGCCAGAGTCACTCAGATAAAGCTGCACTCAGATCCCTGACCCACAGAAACTGTAAAAAAACATTTGTCATTGCTTTAAGCTGTTAGGTTTTAAGGCAATTTGTCACTGAGCGCAAGGCAATGAATACATTCACTGTCAATTAATAGGTTAAAGGAGAGTTTCTTTACAAAAAGCCTTATCTAAGGTTGGAGTTCAGGTGGCTTGGTCAAAGAAAAGACAATTTTCCCAATGTCATTTGGAAGTATAGTAATCTTTCCTGTGTAACTCACCACCTCTTTTGTGGTAAAGGGATATTTATATAATTAGAGGGCAATGGTCCTCACTGAAATTAGAAAAGATTGCTGCTGTCAGCTTTTACTGTCCCTTGGCAAATCGCCCTTGCCTTCTAAGTGTACTAATCACAGAAGTTCTGAGGCAGCTGTCCACAGTCAGGGCATCTTATTCTTCACCCACTGGTGGAATGTTTCCATCAGATGTGCCTCCTGGCTCCAGATCCCCATTGGTCTGATTCATCAGTGGTTGTGATATAAGGATCTTCTGGAGATGACATACTGAGGATGACTGTGAGGGTGTATGTGAAGATCAGTCCATAACTCCAGTCTTACAGACATGGTCTTCTCTGGAGTTTGGACCCACAAGTATGAACATTTGCCCTCCAGGATTCCTAGAGACCATAGCGTGTACACATCATAAGCCAGAAAAACATGCATGAAATGGCAGGGGAGACAAAATTTTACCTTTTCCCTCTTGGGCTTTTTCCCAGACGGACCTGAGAAT
Organism: Capra hircus; assembly: GCF_001704415.2. Taxonomy (NCBI): domain Eukaryota; kingdom Metazoa; phylum Chordata; class Mammalia; order Artiodactyla; family Bovidae; genus Capra; species Capra hircus. Next base: position 5,743,067 of record NC_030820.1, read on the forward strand.
TCAAGTGACATGAGATAGATAGAATTCAACTGACAGGAGAAAACCATACAGATTTTGGTTAATATGGGTCTTACATAATACTGGGAGCCTTCATAATGAATGGCAACCTGAAGATATGGTGAGACCAAAAGCTTTTCTGGTGGCTCAGTCGGTAAAGAATCCACCTGCAATGCAGGAGACCTGGATTTGATCTTTGAGTCGGGAAGATCCCCTGGGGAAGGAAATGGCAACCCACTCCAGTATTCCTGCCTAAAAAGTCCCATGGACAGAGGAGCCTGGCAGGCTACAGTCCATGGGGTTGCAAGAGTCAGACACAACTTAGCGACTAAACTACATGCCTTTATATGAGCTTGAACAAGGAGAAGAAATTGTGGAAAAGTAACACAAGAGAAAACTCTACACATGGACATCACCAGATGGTCAACACCAAATTCAGATTGATTATATTCTTTGCAGCCAAAGATGGAGAAGCTCTATACAGTCAGCAAAAACAAGACCAGGACCTGACTATGGCTCAGATCATGAACTCCTTATTGCCAAATTCAGACTTAAATTGAAGAAAGTAGGGAAAACCACTAGACCATTCAGGTATGACTTAAATCAAATCCCTTATGATTATACAGTGGAACTGAGACATAGACTCAAGGGACTAGATCTGATAGATAGAGTGCCTGATGAACTATGGAATGAGGTTCGTGACATTGTACAGGAGACAGGGATCAAGACCATCCCCATGGAAAAGAAATGCAAAAAGCAAAATGGCTGTCTGGGGAGGCCTTACAAATAGCTGTGAAAAGAAGAGAAGTGAAAAGCAAAGGAGAAAAGGAATGATATAAGCATCTGAATGCAGAGTTCCTAAGAATAGCAAGAAGAGATAAGAAAGCCTTCTTCAGTGATCAATGCAAAGAAATAGAGGAAAACAACAGAATGGGAAAGACTAGAGATCTCTTCAAGAAAATTAGAGATACCACGGGAATATTTCATGCAAAGATGGGCTCGATAAAGGACAGAAATGGTATGGACCTAACAGAAGCAGAAGATATTAAGAAGAGGTGGCAAGAATACACAGAAGAACTGTACTAAAAAGATCTTCATGACCCAGATAATCACGATGGTGTGATCACTCATCTAGAGTCAGACATCCTGGAATGTGAAGTCAAGTGGGCCTTAGAAAGCATCACTACGAACAAAGCTAGTGGAGGTGATGGAATTCCAGTTGAGCTATTTCAAATCCTGAAAGATGATGCTGTGAAAGTGCTGCACTCAATATGCCAACAAATTTGGAAAACTAAGCAGTGGCCACAGGACTGGAAAAGGGCAGTTTTCATTCCAACCCCAAAGAAAGGCAATGCCAAAGAATGCTCAAACTACTCCACAATTGCACTCACCTCACACGCTAGTAAAGTAATGCTCAAAATTCTCCAAGCCAGGCTTCAACAATACATGAACCGTGAACTCCCTGATGTTCAAGCTGGTTTTTAAAAAGGCAGAGGAACCAGAGATCAAATTGCCAACATCCACTGGATCATGGAAAAAGCAAGAGAGTTCCAGAAAAACATCTATTTCTGCCTTCTTGACTATGCCAAAGCCTTTGACTGTGTGGATCACAATAAACTGTGGAAAATTCTGAAAGAGATGGGAATACCAGACCACCTGACCTGCCTCTTGAGAAATCTGTATGCAGATCAGGAAACAACAGCTAGAACTGGACGTGGAACAACAGACTGGTTCCAAGTACGAAAAGGAGTACATCAAGGCTATATATTGTCACCTTGCTTCTTTAACTTATATTCAGAGAACATCATGATAAACGCTGAACTGGAAGAAACACAAGCTGAAATCAAGATTGCCAGGAGAAATATTAATAACCTCAGGTATGCAGATGACACCACCCTTATGGCAGAAAGTGAAGAGGAACTCAAAAGCCTTTTGATGACAGTGAAAGAGGAGAGTGCAAAAGTTGGCTTAAAGCTCAACATTCAGAAAATGAAGATCATGTCATTCCGGCCCCATGACTTCATGGGAAATAGATGGGGAAACAGTGGAAACAGTGTCAGACCTTTTTTTGGGGGGGCTCCCAAATCACTGCAGATGGTGAAATTAAAACATGCTTACTTCTTGGAAGGAAAGCTATGATCAACCTAGACAGCATATTCAAAAGCAGAGACATTACTTTGCCAACTAAGGTCTGTCTAGTCAAGGCTATGGTTTTTCCAGTAGTCATGTATGGATGTGAGAGTTGGACTGTGAAGAAGGCTGAGCGCCTAAGAATTGGTACTTTTGAACTGTGGTGTTGGAGAAGACTCTTGAGAGTCCCTTGGACTGCAAGGAGATCCAACAAATCCATTCTGAAGGAGATCAGCCCTGGGATTTCTTTGGAAGGAATGATGCTAAAGCTGAAACTCCAGTACTTTGGCCACCTCATGTGAAGAGTTGACTCATTGGAAAAGACTCTGATGCTGGGAGGGATTGAGGGCAGGAGGAGAAGGGATGATAGAGGATGAGATGGCTGGATGGCATCACTGACTCGATGGACATGAGGTTGAGTGAACTCTGGGAGTTGGTGATGGACAGGGAGGCCTGATGTGCTGCGGATCATGGGGTCGCAGAGAGTCGGACACAACTGAGTGACTGAACTGAACTGAACTGAACAAAATTATGTGAAGTGACTGAAGTTATATAGGTGTTATTTTAACAAGGTCTTCTTATAGAGAATTCTTTTTAATTTTTTTTTTAAAGTGAAGTATTGTTGGTTTACAGTGTTGTGTTACTTCTGGTGTACAGCACAGTGATTCAGATCACTGTTGTTTCTCAGATTATTTTCTTTTATAGGTTATTACAAATATTGAGTATAATTCTCTGTGTTACACAGTAAGTCCTTGTTTATATGTTTTGTATATAGTAGTGTGTATATGCGGAGAAGGCAAAGGCACCCCACTCCAGTACATGGACGGAGGAGGCTGGTGGGCTGCAGTCCATGGGGTCGCTAAGAGTCGGGCATGACTGAGCGACTTCACTTTCACTTTTCACTTTCATGCATTGGAGAAGGAAATGGCAACCCACTCCAGTATTCTTGCCTGGAGAATGCCGGGGACTGAGGAGCCTGGTGGGCTGCTGTCTCTGGGGTCGCACAAAGTCGGACACTACTGAAGTGACTTAGCAGCAGCAATGTGTATATGTAAATCCCAAACTCCTAATTTATCCCTCTCTCACTTCCTCTTTGGTAACCATTTGTTTGTTTTCTATGTCTGTGGATCTCTCTGGTTTATAAATGAATTCATTTTTATAATTTTTCTAGATTCTCTATATAAGCAATGTCATATGATACTCATTTTTCTCTGACTTAATTCACTTAATATGTTAATTTCTAGGTCCACTCATGTTGCTTCAAATAGCATTATTCCATTCTTTTTATAGCTGAGTAATATTACACACACACAATGGATATATATGTGTATATATATGTGTGTGTATATATATATATATATATATGCACAGTGGAATATTACTCAGCTGTAAAAAGAATAAAATAATGCTATTTGCAGCAACATGAGTAGATATATATACATATCACATCTTCTTTATCCATTCGTCTGTGGATGGATATTTATCCATTCGTCGATGGATATTTCTGTTGCTTCCATATCCTGGCTATTGTAAATAGTGCTGTAGTAAACACTGGGGTGCAGGTATCTTTTCAAATTATAGTTTTCTCTGAATATATGCACAGGAGTGGGATTGCAGGATATGATAACTGCTTATAGAGCACTCCACGCATGCAACCACCCTTCATTTCAGGTCTTCTAGGAATCTTGGAATTCTGAAAAGGGAATATTCCACACGATGTAAATTGAATGTTAACTCAGCAAAGTTTCAAGGACCCATTTGGAAATCCAGCTGCTATTGAAGTGTCCTCAGTGGATGACAACAGGAAAAACAACACATTTCCCCATCATAGGAAGCACTCAGTGCTCACTGCAGTACTCTGGGCTCTTTATGGAATTTCACTCATATTTCCTACAGCAGTTAGGGAGGAGAGAGATGGGGCTCACCCAGGAGCACTCTGGAGGGCAGGGTGAGGCATTCTGAGTTCAGAATGTGAGTTCCCTGTACTCTTCATCTGAACCTCCACTCTTTCTAGCTGTCCTTGCAGGCATGTGTGCTAAGTTGCTTCAGTCACTTCTTCTTGTGCCAGTTTGTTTTTTTAACAAAATTATTGGAGTATAATTTCTTTACAATGTTGTGTTTGTTTCTGCTGTGCAGCAAAGTGAATCAGTTCTGTACATACGTATACCTCCTCTTGGTCTGTATCTCCTTCCCACCTAGGTAACAGCAGAGCATTGAGTAGAGTTGCCTGTGAGGTACAGTGGGTTCTCACTAGTCATCCATTTTATGTGTAGTGTCAATAGTGTATAGATGTCAATCCCAGTCTCCCAATTCATCCCCCCATCCCCAAAGCTTTTAAACTTCTACATTTTTGCTGTGCCATCCCTCTGTGAGCCCACAAATGTGCAGTGATTAACTGATTGGACCAAGGAAAGAAGCAAGGGTAGAAAGAATTAAGGAGAAGATGAAGAAGAAAACCACATGGCTTAATTCTCCAAACAGGTCCTCTCTCGCATTAAAAAGTTTATAGAATCCAAAACCTACTTAGAATGTAATCATCTCTATAAACAGTAATTGATAAATAATTCATGTGATTCAGGGGCCTTAAAGTGATAAAGTCCTTCGGCTTAGCAGTCCCCAGATAGTCACTGCAGTCAGAACATCACAATCTCTACACCTCTAGTTACCAGAGCACCCTTGGGATTTGCTCAGCTATAATAACAATAATTGCTGCTATTTGTTGAACACAGAGGCCCTGCCAGACCCTGTGCTAAAGGAATACATGTGTTTTTTTTTATTCATAATCAATATTCCTCACCCATGCAAGGTAAGTATTATTTTTTTCCATCTTACAAATGAAAAAGTTGTAACTCAGAGAGTTTAAATAGCTAGTTCAATCTCCCAGAAGAAAGCGGCAGAGCTAATACAGACTCGAGCCTTTCTGGTTCCAGAGGCCTTGGTCTTTCTAGTTCGCCTTTAGATTAGCTGTGTTTCCTTCAGAAGTAGAACCTGAGGAGAGGATGTGTGTACAGGCAGTTCACTTGAGAGATGATCCCAGAGATGAGAAAGGACCGGGAGAATGAAGGAGGGAAGGAAAGCCATGTGAGGTGCATTTTGTTAAGGTCACTGCTGTGGGCCTCTTGGATTTGGTGCTTTCAAGCGCTCTCTAAGCAGCTTATAGATGTCACTCAGAATTTTCCACCTAAGAATCAATGGGGAAAAAATATTCATCCATCACCCACTAGACTCCACATTTGAGAGCCGTCCCTCTGGCACTACCAGCTCTGTGCTTCTAGGAAGCACACTGATGCCTTGGAGTAGACAGTTGCTTGCTTTAGGGGCATCAGAGAATTCCCAGACTAGAAAGACTCATGGGGTATAATTTATGAAACAAGTAAGTATGAAGTAAGTCCAAATCTGTAAGCACCTGCTTGTGGCAGACACCTGGGATCAGAAGTGAAGCTGAAAGAGTGTGAACTGGGCCACCAGAGGCATCTGATCGAGTCCTGCTTCTCCAAGTCCAACCCCTCCAGGTGACATTGACGCGTGATCCTTCAGTTGCATTGGCTTAGCCAAGATGGCAAAGCTTAAACATGCTCAGTCCTTCCCACCAAATTAAGAGTGGAAGGGAAGGCATGGTGAAAGGCCTGGATAGAAATAATTTCTTTCCTCATTAAAATCGCAGATATAACAAGGGATATCTGAGTTTGCTGCTGACATAGGTGCCATTTCCTAATGGAAAATAGGAAGCTGGAAAATTGGGCTAAAACTTTCTCCTTTTTAAGATATTAAATTTTTATATTTTTGTATTTAATATGTATATATATATCTACACATAAATATATAGATATATAGATAAACTTTTGAGGACACGTATGGTGCTGAGACAGGGTGAAGAAACACAGCATTGAGGCAAGGCTGTGAAGGGCTAAGATTTTAGCCACTTGTAAGCTGACACATTAGCCCACCACACTCTCCTGGAAGCCTGCAGAGTACAGGAGGCTCCTGTGCAGACACAGAGGACTTTTCTACTTAGGGTACCACAGGCAACATGAGCATCAACATATTTGTGTGTACTCTCCTTACCCTCCAGTCCCACAGAGGCTATACAGATGGGCCCCTAGCAATGCCTGATCAAGCAATAGGTTGCATTGTAGGAAAGACATATTAAGCTTTAAGGAACCTGAGTTACCTGTTGGGTAGGTATGCTCTCTCTTTGCTCAAGGAGACATGATCTCATTTATCCTGGATTGTAAGGATGCTCGCCTTCTCCTTACAAGGAAGTAGATATAGTATGTTCTCTACATACAAATTAGTTCCATTCAGAAAACGTGTCCCTAAGTTCAATTTGCTCATAAGTCCAACGAAGTTAGCCTAGGTAACCAACTAACATAATTGGCTATATAACACGGTACTGTAACAGGTTTGTAATACTTTTCACATAAAAACAAATAAAAAATAAACGTTTTTAATCTCATAGTACACCACCTTGAAAACTACCATAGTACAGGGCAACATCTGGCATACAGGGTCTGCCACAAGTGAACAGGCAAGAAGAATTACTAATTGGAGAAGGGAGAGAGGTGGGAGATGATAGAGCTGAAGGAGAGTCAGCAATAGGAGATGGAGGGCAAGAGCAAGCATTTCACCCACATCTGATGTTGGTGGTACAGGTTTTGGTTCCTTGCTGGATTCAATTCTATCTACCCTCTTGAGGAAATAATCCAGTGAGATCTGGGTTGTAGCTCTTTTGTTCTCATCATACCAGGGCCAGCTGTATCACCATTGCTTTTAAGCTTACTTGTCGACATCATGGGCTTGAAATAAGCAGTACTACTGTACTCTACATAGTACTGTACAGTAAAGTACAGAAAAGTGCCACCACTTGTACAGGGTGCACAAATGTGACAAGGTATGCCAGACACATGAACCAACATGTGACGGGACATGCAAATGCCTGTTTACATCTTTGAAAGTTCATAACTTGAGGTTCACATGTAGGGAATATATTGTATTATTTCTATTTTCCAAGAATGTATGCAGATCTAACTTTCTCTTCTAAAGCTGTTCAGTATGCCAATGTCCTTGAAAATATATTCTGGAACAAAGGACAGAAAACGAGTAGAAATGGAAGACTCCTATGGATAATTTTCTTTCAATACTTTTCTCTTTCATCAAGTAGCAACAGGGTTAACCTTTCAGTTCAGTTCAGTTCAGTTCAGTTCAGTTCAGTCACTCAGTCAGGTCTCTTTGTGACCCCATGGACTGCAGCACACCAGGCCTCCCTGTCCATCACCAACTCCCAGAGTTTACTCAAACTCATGTCCATTGAGTCAGTGATACTACTGAACCATCTCATCCTCTGTCATCCCCTTCTCATTCTTCCCTCAATCTTTCCCAGCATCAGGGTCTTTTCAAATGAGTCAGCTCTTCACATTAGGTGGCCAAAGTATTGGAGTTTCAGCTTCAACATCAGTCCTTCCAATGAATCATCAGGACTAATTCCCTTTAGGATGGACTGGTTGGATCTCCTTGCAGTCCTAGGGACTCTCAAGAGTCTTCTCCAACATCACAGTTCAAAAGCATCAATTCTTAGGCACTCAGCTTTCTTTATAGTTCAACTCTCATATCCATACATGACTACTGGAAAAAAACATAGCTTTGACTAGATGGACTTTCGTTGACAAAGTAATGTCTCTGCTTTTTATTATGCTATCTAGGTTGGTCATAACTTTCCTTCCAAGGAGTAAGCGTCTTTTAATTTCATGGCTGCAGTCACCATCTGCAGTGATTTTGGAGCCCCCAAAAATAAAGTCTGACACTGTTTCCACTGTTTCCCCACCTATTTGCCATGAAGTGATGGGACCGGATTCCATGACCTTAGTTTTCTGAATGTTGATCTTTAGGCCAACTTTTTCACTCTCCTCTTTCACTTTCATCAAAAGGCTCTTTAGTTCCTCTTAGTGTTCTGTCCTAAGGGTGGTGTCAACTGCATATCTGAGGTTGTTGATATCCCTCCTGACAATCTTGATCCTAGCTTGTGCTTCATCCTGTCCAGAGTTTCTCATGATATACTCTCCAAATAAGTTAAATAAGCACAATGAAAATTATAGCCTTGACATACTCCTTTTCCTATTTGGAACCAGTCTGTTGTTCCATGTCCGCTTCTAACTGTTACATCCTGACCTGCATACAGATTTCTCAAGAGGCAGGTCAGGTGGTCTAGTATTCCTGTCTCTTTAAGAATTTTCCACACTTTATTGTAATCCACATGGTCAAAGGCTTTGGCATATAGTTAATAAAGCAGAAATAGATGTTTTTCTGGAAATCTTATTTTTTCGATGATCCAGCAGTTGTTGGCGTTTGATCTCTGGTTCCTCTGCTTTTTCTAAAACCAGCTTGAACGTCTGCAAGTTCATGGTTCATGTATTCTTGAAGCCTGGCTTGGAGAATTTTGAGCATTACTTTGTTAGCATGTGAGATGAGTGCAATTGTGTGGTAGTTTGAGCATTCTTTGACATTGCCTTACTTTAGGATTGAAATGAAAACTGAGGAGGGTTAACCTTTAGTCAAACCATATGTAGAAGTCTTGCTGTTTTAGCAAGGCATGCATTTTGACACATGAGACTCATTTCTTGACTTTGGGCAAGGGTTAAAGATATGCCTAAAATACTTGGATGAGAAGCATGTTGAATGAAGAAAGGTAGAGGAAAGAGAGAAAGAGAGATGACAGTGGGTGATAGAAAAAGTGAGAGCAAGAGAAAGGCAGAGAGATGCAGAGAGAAAAATGAAAAGTATTTGGAAGGTTCATAAAAAACTATTGGGATATCAAAATCCTGAATGGGTGTATGGATGAATGGATGGATGAAGAAATAAAGACAAAACATATATGCATAGGTGTGTAAATGGATGCATAATACATGCATAATTATATGAATAGATTGAAAATGTAAGGAAATAACAGAAAGGCAAAGGCTCACAGGGGCTGAGACCCAGTCAGAAATAGAGAGTATAGCAAGATAGAGACAGAGAGGTACATGATGATCCAGAGAAAGAGGAAGAACATGGGTGAATGGACAGATGGAGAGAAGGCTGAGGAATGAGAAAAAAAGATAGATGGGTGGGTTAATACATGAATGGAAGATAGTTAATTAAAGAGAGAGAAGAGGTAATACAATGTGAATTTGGGCTCTGTTTTCAGATTTAGTTGTTTTAGTTCTGCCACTGCCTAACTGCATGATTTGGGGCAAGTTACTTTATCTGTCAAATGGGAATACTACTAATAGTACTGACCTCAGAAGGTCATGTTATAGTCTGAACAGAAATAAACTTCATAAATGCAAGTTGACAAGCCTGTGATAATACTGTTTGCAAAAAGATAAGTTGTTCCATCAGCCAAAATGCCCATCCCCATGAACCTCATAGGCCTCGACATTTCCAGCACTCACACTAAATTCCTGTTTCCCATTGGAGCCCTTGCTGAGGCTGGCAGATGTGTCAAATCCTGATAAAGCCAATACTGGCAGCCAACATTCAAATAGCAATTTTATGCAAACAGGGTCTTCTCATTATGTTCTCCTTCTGCAATCCATAATTATTGCTTCTGAATGAATCTGAGGTTGTCTTCATCTCCATGAAATGAGGTCACACTACTTATACAGTAAATTAAAGGCAAATTGAGCAGATGATATGTATAAAATAAGAAACATGCCATTTTTAGAGCCATTGACACTGTGCTAAATGAGTTGATTTTCAATCCAAACCAAGTATGTGTATAATTTGGTTTAGCATCTCAACATTCAGATGGAAACTCACACTCTTTGCAGACTTGATATTCTTTTTTACTCTTCACAGTTAGCATTTATGATGAGGAATTACTTCTTGAGTCCTGTAATTTCAGTTTATATCAAAGCACATAATGTTTCACAGTTCATTCTTGCTAAAGAGAGAGAGAGAGAAAAAAAAAGCTTTTCAAGCCTAAGTTATTTTGGTATGTCACATTATGGTGAAGAAATTCCAAATGAAATGACATGAAAAGCACAACCTATAATGTTTGGCTACATCAGAATGCATTAAGGATTCTTTCTGGCCTGCTTTTTAAATTGTTCTGTATACACCCAAGCATTTACATTTCAAAGGACAGTTATTATAATTCTAGGACACACTTAATTCAGTTGGTTCCTCATCTTTCATAAGGGCAGAATAAATAAAATTATCCTGATTTAGTAAAAAAATAAATAAATAAATATGTATTTTTTTCCCAAATGACTCTTTACTTCTCCATTCTCTTACTTCTGCTCAACCATATGAGTAAAGAAGTACACAGGTGATATAATTTAAAGAGCACCATGATAAGCCTTAGCTGGTAAAGAATGCACTTGCAATGCAGGAGACCTGGGTTCGATCCCTGGGTTGGGAAGATTCCCTGGGTTGGGAAGATTCCCTGGAGAAGGGAATGGCCACCCACTCCAGTATTCTGGCCTCGAGAATTCCATGGACTATATAGTCCATGGGATCACAAAGAGTCGGACATGACTGAGCAACTTTCACTTTCATGATGAGGCATGTGAAAATACTTCAAAATCCATTGAGTCTTTTCTATTTAATATTCCTCCTGTCAGAAATTCCACCATTTGATAGTCTTTCATTTGGCTTAAATAGCCCTCCTTCACAGGTCCTCTATTAAAATGTGAAGGCTTCCGAGTAGTTTGGGTTATATTAATTGGCCAAAAAGTTTGGTTGGGTTTTCTGTAAGATTTTACAGAAAAATCTGACTGAATTTTTTGGCTAGCCCAGTATTTGAGACTAATGTATTTTTCATTTGGATCATTTTCAGATTCAACAAGCATTATTGAACCTAATTTCACTGGTGGGTTGGATGGAGTGACATAGTGGAGACACTCATCCATTCATTCACCAGTTTTTTACTGAGCTCTTACTATATGTCAAACACTGTGCTATGTGCTGGCTATATAATAGAAGCTTTGTTCTCATGGAACATACAATTCATTGAGGTGATTGGTGTTTACATAATCAAAGAACAGATAACTGAAGTTTGCAGTGGCTTCAGTGAAAGACAGCAAGGAGCAGTGACAGCTTGAGAATATTCTGCAGGAAAGGGAAGGTCACAAAAGTCAACTTTTATAGGGCCATGGTGCTATCCAGGACAGCCAATTCATGTTCAAAAGAGTAGGTATTCTTGAACAAGAAGTAGAAGCTCTTGTGAAGAAGTAACATAGAGCAGCTTCATGGGCCCGAAAGCTGAGTACTGAGAATGCAGCTTACTTGGAAAATAGGCTCCAAGTTTTATATTTCTCTGACCTAGATCATTGCTGCTGAGTCATGCATGGTGTCTTCCTGCTTTTTATCAGATATCTCCTTCCTTCAGCTCTCTCATATTCTTGTTCTGAGGCTCTCCTGGCCTTTCTTGTATGCACTATTAGATTATATAGCAGCATGAATGTATGGCTTGTCCCTTCCTGGGCATCAAGCTTCTTGAGATCAACAGCACATCCTCAGTAGATGCTGGGTATATATGAATGAATGACAACAATGACCTTTAAGAAGAATATTGCTAGTCTTATTTGTCAAATAAGGAAACAAGGTCAGAGTGGTTTAATGATTTATCTATTACCCATATGACATGTGGCTATTTCCAGATCTCAAGTTCCTTTAGAGCAAAAACTTATGTTAGAAAAACTTATGTCTTGTTTACATTTTTGTTTGCATATATGCAAAGCAGAGATAAGGTGTAGGTTAGGTTATGCTACAGTAACAAAAATACCTCAAATCTCACTGATTTACAGCACCAACAGTAGATTTCTCATGCAGGCTGTATGTGAGTTGAAGATCAGCAGTAGATTCTGCACATTTCCATTAACTGATGGAGCAGTCTTCATTGCAAGCATTGCTTCTCCCCATGTCTAAGAGGAAAACAGAGCTCTACGATGCATAGCAGTTAAATATTTCAGGCTGGAAGTGACACAATGTCACTGCAGTTCATGACTCATTGATCAGAACCAGTTATATCTAGAATATTCAAAGGCAGGACATTTGGAAAGCTGATGATTCCCACAGAGAAAATGATGTGTATTCCTTTTATGTGGCCATTTACTCATCAATTATTTATCAGATACTTATGTGCCAGGACCAGTGGCTATAACAGTTTATTATTCAGTTATTGGTGCATAAAAATCACAGCATCTCAGTGACATACAATATAAGCATTTATTTTCTCTTTTGTGAGCATGTTGTATGGCTAGGTTCTGGCTGATCTAGCTTGAGTTCAGTTGAGCAATACTTCAACTTACAGGTAGCACGAGTTATTTGAGTCTTCTACATATTTCCTACATCCTCTTGGGACCAGTTCCCCGAGGCCTGTGCTTCTCATAACAATGGCAGAACTATAAGAAGGGCACATAGAATCATACAGTGCCTCTTAAAGCCTGGGCTTAGAGCTGCCAGACTCTGATTCCACATTCCATTGATCAAAGCAAGTCTCATGGCCATACACTGGAGTGGCAGCTGCCTGGCACTGGAATGATGTTAAGGAGGTACCCCACATCCAAGGGCAAAGGAGAAGCCCCAGAAAGATGGTAGGAGGGGCAAAATCAGATTTAGAATCAAACCCCATACCTGCCAGAGATGCTCAGAGGCTTCAAACAAACCTTGTGCACCCCAGGGCCCAGAGACCCGACAGAGACAGAGACAGAACTGTGTTTGTGTGTCTCCTATGGAGGTATGGATCAGCAGTGGACTGCTGCAGGGCTAGGGGATCTGGGCGCAGTAGACCTAGGTATGGCATAAGCCCTCTTGGAGGAAGTTGCCATTAACCTCACAAGAGAGCTGCCAGAACTTACACAGGACTGGGGAAACAGACTCCTGAGAAGCACAAACAAAACCTTGTGTGCAGTAAGACAAAGGAGAAAAGAGCACTGACTCCACAAGAGACTGACTCAGACTTGCCCAAGAGTGTCCAGGAGTCTCGAGTGGAGGCATGGGTTGGTGGTGGCATGCTGCAGGGTTGGGGGCACTGAGTGCAGCAGTACATGCATGGGACATTTGGAAGGAGGTTGCCATTATCTTCATTACCTTCACCATAGATTGGCCCCAGGTAAATTACAGGGAGGGAACACAACCCCACACATCAACAGAAAATTGGATTAAAGATTTACTGAGCCTGGCCCCACACATCAGAACAAGACCCAGTTTTCCCCCTCAGTCTTTCCCATCAGGAGGATTCCATAAGCCTCGTATCCTTCTCCATCAGAAGGCAGATAGAATGAAAAGCACAGTTCAGTTCAGTTCAGTTCAGTCACTCAGTCGTGTCCGACTCTTTGCGACCCCATGAATCACAGCATGCCAGGCCTCCCTGTCCATCACCAACTCCTGCGGTTCACTCAGACTCACGTCCAATGAGTCAGTGATGCCATCCAGCCATCTCATCCACTGTTGTCCCCTTTTCCTCCTGCCCCAACCCGTCCCAGCATCAAAGTCTTTTCCAATGAGTCAACGCATCGCATGAGGTGGCCAAAATACTGGAGTTTCAGCTTTAGCATCATTCCTTCCAAAGAAATCCCAGGGCTGATCTCCTTCAGAATGGACTGGTTGGATCTCCTTGCATTCCAAAGGACTCTCAAGTCTTCTCCAACACCACAGTTCAAAAGCATCAATTCTTCAGTGCTCAGCCTTCTCACAGTCCAACTCTCACATCCATACATGACCACAGGAAAAACCATAGCCTTGACTAGACGGACCTTAGTCAGCAAAGTAATGTCTCTGCTTTTCAATATGCATCTAGGTTGGTCATAACTTTTCTTCCAAGGAGTAAGCGTCTTTTAATTTCATGGCTGCAGTCACCATCTGCAGTGATTTTGGAGCCCTCAAAAATAAAGTCTGACACTGTTTCCACTGTTTCCCCATCTATTTCCCATGAAGTGATGGGACCAGATGCCATGATCTTCGTTTTCTGAATGTTGAGCTTTAAACCAATTTTTTCACTCTCCTCTTTCACTTCCATCAAAAGGCTTTTTAGTTCCTCTTCACTTTCTGCCATAAAGATGGTGTCATCTGCATATCTGAGGTTATTGATATTTCTCCCAGCAATCTTGATTCCAGCTTGTGTTTCTTCCAGTCCAGCATTTCTCATGATGTACTCTGCATATAAGTTAAATAAGCAGGGTGACAATATACAGCCTTGATGTACTCCTTTTCCTATTTGGAACCAGTCTGTTGTTCCATGTCCAGTTCTAACTGTTGCTTCCTGACCTGCATACAGGTTTCTCAAGAGGCAGGTCAGGTGGTCTGGTATTCCCATCTCTCTCAGAATTTTCCACAGTTTATTGTGATCCACACAGTCAAAGGCTTTGGCATAGTCAAGAAAGCAGAAATAGATGTTTATCTGGAACTCTCTTGCTTTTTCCATGATCCAGCAGATGTTGGCCATTTGATCTCTTGTTCCTCTGCCTTTTCTAAAATCAGCTTGAATGTCAGGAAGTTCATGGTTCACGTATCGCTGAAGCCTGGCTTGGAGAATTTTGAGCATTACTTTGCTAGCATGTGAAATGAGTGCAATTGTGCGCTAGTTTGAGCATTCTTTGGCATTGCCTTTCCTTGGAATTGGAATGAAAACAGCCCTTTTCCAGTCCTGTGGCCACTGCCAAGTTTTCCAAATTTGCTGACATATTGAGTACAGCACTTTCACAGCATCATCTTTCAGGATTTGAAATAGCTCAACTGGAGTGCCATCACCTCCACTAGCTTTGTTCTTAGTGATGCTTTCTAAGGCCCACTTGACTTCACATTCCAGGATGCCTGGGTCTAGATGAGTGATCACACCATTGTGAATATCCAGGTCATGAAGATCTTTTTTGTACAGTTCTTCTGTGTATTCTTGCTACCTCTTCTTATTATCTTGTGCTTCTGTTAAGTCCATATCATTTCTGTCCTTTATTGAGCCCATCTTTGCATGAAATGTTTCCTTGGTGTCTCTAATTTTCTTGAAGAGATCTCTAGTCTTTCCCATTCTGTTGTTTTCCTCTATTTCTCTGCATTGATCACTGAAGAAGGCTTTCTTATCTCTTCTTGCTATTCTTTGTAACTCTTCATTCAGATGCTTATAACTTTCCTTTTCTCCTTTGCTTTTCACTTCTCTTCTTTTCACAGCTATTTGTAAGGCCTCCCCAGATAGCTATTTTGCTTTTTTGCATTTCTTTTCCATGGGGATGGTCTTGATCCCTGTCTCCTGTACAGTGTCACAAACCTCACTCTATAGTTCATCAGGCACTCTATCTATCAGATCTAGGACCTTAAATCCATTTCTCACTTCCACTGTATAATCATAAGGGATTTGATTTAGGTCGTACCTGAATGGTCTAGTGATTTTTCCTACTTTCTTCAATATAAGTCTGAATTTGGTAATAAGGAGTTCATGATCTGAGCCACAGTCACCTCCTGGTCTTGTTTCTGTTGACTGTATAGAGCTTCTCCATCTTTGGCCGCAAAGAATAGAATCAGTCTGATTTCAGTGTTGACCATCTGGTGATGTCCATGTGTAGAGTCTTCTCTTGTGTTGTTGGAAGAGGGTGTTTGCTATGACCAGTGCGTTTTCTTGGCAAAACTCTATTAATCCTTGCCCTGCTTCATTCCGCATTCCAAGGCCAAATTTGCCTATTACTCCAGGTGTTTCTTGACTTCCTACTTTTGCATTCCAGTCCCCTATAATTAAAAGGACATCTTTTTTAGGTGTTAGTTCGAAAAGGTCGTGTAGGTCTTCATCGAACCATTCAACTTCAGTTTATTCAGTGTTACTGGTTGGGGCATAGACTTGGTACCATGGTATAGAATCGTTTGCCTTGGAGATGAACCGAGATCATTCTGTCATTTTTGAGATTGCATCCAAATACTGCATTTCGGACTCTTTTGTTTACCATGATGGCTACTCCATTTCTTCTGAGGGATTCCTGCCCACAGTAGTGGATATAATGGTCATCTGAGTGAAATTCACCCATTCCAGTCCATTTTAGTTCGCTGATTCCTAGAATGTCAACGTTCACTCTTGCCATCTCTTGTTTGACCACTTCCAATTTGCCTTGATTCATGGACCTGACATTCCAGGTTCCTATGCAATATTGCTCTTTACAGCATCGGACCTTGCTTCTATCACCAGTCACATCTGCAACTGGGTATTGTTTTTGCTTTGGCTCCATCCCTTCATTCTTTCTAGAGTTATTTCTCCACTGATCTCCAGTAGCATATTGGGCATCTAATGACCTGGGGAGTTCATCTTTCAGTATCCTATCATTTTGTCTTTTCATACTGTTCATAGGGTTCTCAAGGCAAGAATACTGAAGTGGTTTGCCATTCCCTTCTCCACTGGACCACATTCTGTCAGACCTCTCCACCATGACCCGCCTGTCTTGGGTTGCCTTATGGGCATGGCTTAGTTTCATTGAGTTAGAGAAGGCTGTGGTCATAGTGTGATTAGATTGACTAGTTTTCTGTGAGTATCATTTCAGTGTGTCTGCCCCTGATGAAAAGCACAGTCACAGAAAACTAACAAATCTGATCACATGGGCCACAGCCTTATCTAACTCAATGAAACTATGAGCCATGCCGTATAGGGCCACCCAAGATGGATGGATCGTGGTGGAGAGTTCTGACAAAATGTGGTCCACTGGAGAAGGGAATGGCAAACCACTTCAGTATTCTTCCCTTGAGAACCCCATTAACAGTATGAAAAGGCAAAAAGAGGACACTGAAAGATGAACTCCCCAGGTCAGTAGGTGCCCAATATGCTACTGGAGAAGAGTGGAGAAATAATTCCAGAAAGAATGAAGAGACACAGCCAAAGCAAAAACAACACCCAGATGTGGATGTGACTGGTGATGGAAGTAAAGTCCAGTGTTGTAAAGAGCAATGTTGCATAGGAAACTGGAATGTTAGGTCCATGAATCTAGGCAAATTGGAAGTGGTCGAACAGGAGATGGCAAGTGTGAATGTCAACATTCTAGGAATCAGTGAACTAAAATGGACTGGAATGGGTAAATTTAGCTCAGAAGACCATTATATCTACTACTGTGGGCAAGAATCCCTTAGAAAAAATGGAATAGCCATCATACTCAACAATAGAGTCCAAAATGCAGAATTTGAGTGCAGTCTCAAAAATGGCAGAATGATCTCTGTTTGTTTCCAAGGAAAACCATTCAATTTCACAGTAATCCAAGTCTATGTCTCTACCAGTAATGCTGAGGAAATAGAAGTTGAATGGTTCTACAAAGCCCTACAAGACCTTCTAGAACAAACACCCCCCAAAAGATGTTCTTTTCATTATAGCAGACTGGAATGAAAAACTAGAAAGTCAAGAAATACCTGAAGTAACAGACAAATTTGGCCTTGGAGTACAGAATGAAACAGGGAAAAGGCTAATAGACTTTTGCCAAGAAAACACACTGGTCACAGCAAACACCCTCCAACAATACAAAGAGGACTCTACACATGGACATCACCAGATGGGCAATACCGAAATCAGATTGATTATATTCTTTGCAGCCAAAGATGGAGAAGCTCTATACAGTCAGCAAAAGCAACACCAGGAGCTGACTGTGGCTCAGATCATGAACTCCTTATTGCAAAATTCAGACTTAAATTGAAGAATATGGAAAACCACTAGACCATTCAGGTATGACCTAAATTAAATCCCTTACAATTATACAGTGGAAGTGACAAATAGATTCAAGGGATTATATCTGATAGACAGAGTGCCTAAAGAAATACAGACAGAGGTTCACGGTATTGTACAGGAGGAAGTGATGAAGACCATCCCCAAGAGAAAAAAAAAAGAAAAAAAATCAAAATGGCCTCTGAGGAGGCCTTACAAATAGCTGTGAAAAGATGAGAAGCAAAATGCAAAGGAGAAAAGGAATGATATACCCATTTGAATGCAGAGTTCCAGAGAATATCAAGGAGAAATAAGGAAGCCTTCCTCCGTGATCAATGCAAAGAAATAGAGGAAAACAATAGAATGGGAAATGCTAGAGATTTCTTCAAGAAAATTGGAGATACCAAGAAAACATTTCATGGAAAGATGGGCTCGATAAAGGACAGAAATGGTATGGACCTAACAGAAGCAGAAGATATTAAGAAGTGGTGGCAAGAATACACAGAAGAACTGTACTAAAAAGATCTTCACGACCCAGATAATCACGTTGGTGTGATCACTCATCTAGAGCCAGACATCCTGGAATGTGAAGTCAAGTGGGCCTTAGAAAGCATCATTACAAACAAAGCTAGTGGAGGTGATGGAATTCCAGTGGAGCTATTTCAAATCCTGAAAGATAATGCTGTGAAAGTGCTGCACTCAATATGCCAGCAAATTTGGAAAACTCAACAGTGGCCACAGGATTGGAAAATGTGTTTTCATTCCAATCCCGAAGAAAGGCACTGCACAATTGCACTCATCTCACATACTGGCAAAATAATGCTCAAAATTCTCCAAGCCAGGCTTGAACAGTACATGAACCTTGAGCTTCCAGATGTTCAAGCTGGATTTAGAAAAGGCAGAGGAACCAGAGATCAAACTGCCATCTGTTGGATCATTGAAAAAGCAAGAGAATTCCAGAAAAGCATCTACTTCTGCTTTGTCGAGTACACCAAAGCCTGTGACAGTATGGATCACAACAAACTGTGGAAAATTCTTCAAGAGATGGGAGCACCAGACCACCTGACCTGCCTCCTGAGAACTCTGTGTGCAGGTCAAGAAGCAACAGTTAAAGCTGGACATGGGAAAACAGACTGGTCCAAATTGGGAAAGGAATATTTCAAGGCTGTATATTGTTTGTCTTCTGCTTTGTTAGGTCCATACCATTTCTGTCCTTTATTGTGCCTGTTTATTTAATTTATATGCAGTGTACATCATGAGAAATGCTGGTCTGGGTGAAGCAGAAGCTGGAATCAAGATTGCTGGGAGAAATATCAATAACCTCTGATATGCAGATGACACCACTCTTATGGCAAAAACCGAAGAAGAACTAAAAAGCCTCTTGATTAAATTGAAAGAGGAGAGTGAAAAAGTTGGCTTAAAGTTCAATATTCAGAAAACTAACATCATGGCATCTGGTTCTATCACTTCATGGCAAATAGATGGGGAAACAATGGAAACAGTGACAGATTTTTGTTTGTTTGTTTGTTTGTTTTTCTGGGGGGGGGGAGGTTCTAAAATCTCTGCAGATGGTGACTGCAGCCATGACATTAAAAGACTCTTACTCCTTAAAATAAAAGTTATGACCAACCTAGACACCATGTTAAAAAGCAGAGACATTACTTTGACAACAAATGTCCATCTAGTCAAAGCAATGGTTTTTCCAGTAGTCATGTATGGATGTGAGAGTTGGACTATAAAGAAGACTGAGTGCCAAAGGATTGATGCTTTTGAACTGTGGTGTTGGATAAGACTCTTGAGAGTCCCTTGGACAGCAAGGGGATCCAACCAGTCCATCCTAAAGGAAATCAGTCCTGAATATTCTTTGGAAGGACTGATTTTGAAGCTGAAACACCGATATTTTGGCCACCTGGTGCAAAGAACTGACTCATCGGAAAAGACCCTAATGCTGGGAAAGATTGAAAGCAGGAGGGGACATCAGAGGATGAGATGGTTGGATGGCATCACCAAGTCAATGGTCATTAGTTTGAGTAAGTTCTGGGAATCCTGGCGTCCTGCAATCCATGGGGTGGCAAAGAGTTGGACACAACTGAATGACTGAACTGAACTCAACATTGCCATACTGAACAGCCATGGAACAGAGAGAAATAATCAACCTCTCCTGGGATAAACTGCAGAGCAAAGATTCTTAAAAAGACAGTTAACCGGTAATAGTAATGTAATCAATGCAGCAGTGACCAGAATGAACCTTAAATTTGTATAGTTTATATTCTATAGGAAAAGGATTGATAAAGTATGTAAAGCTAGACAGATATAACTGCTAAGGAGAAGAAAGTAAAGCCAGGAAAGGGGTTTAAAAAAATGGAAGAGATTATAGTGCTCAGCATTTTAGAAGATTGGCCAGCAAAGTTAACGTCACAAAATAAAATGACAATTGAGAGCTTTCTTTTATATTATGTATCATGTGACAATTGATATCATATATTATGGGAATTAAATGAAGACATGTCATCAAGGAGGAGTGTATTTTCAGCCTTGTGCAATGCAGCTGAAATGCCAAGGATAAGGCTGGATAATTGTTGGGTTGAGTGACATGCAGACCAGTCATGATCTTATGAGAAAACGATTCACTGGTATAATGGAACAAAAACACTGTCAAAATGAATTTAATAAAGAATGGGATAGAAGACATTGGTGACAGTGAATAAAGTCACTATATAAGGAGATATAAATATATCTCCTACATATATAAGGAGAAAGTAAAATTTTGTTTGCTTGTTAGCTGGAGGTTGATGGGAGATTAAGAGAGAATCATTTTCTTTGTAAATGGAAGAAACATAATTATGAGACCAATTAAAGCAAGGAAAAATAACAATACAGAAGAGAGGGAGAAAATTGCTGAACTGATCGACTTGAGCATTGAGAAGTATAGAGTCTATACAGAATGAAAGATGTGTGCTGCATCTGGAAGCTTGGATTCTTCATCCACATGGTCTAGAGGGAGGACAGAGTACCTGCGGACAAAGGCAGGTAGGTGAGAGGTATTTTTTAATGGGGGCCAGGGGCTTCTAGTCTCTTAGTGAGGAGGGAAATATCTACCCATTGTCCAAGGTCAGCTCTCTTACCTCATTCTAGGGTAAACCCAATCAAACGTATTTTAAAGTCATACTAATGTTGTTGTTCTGAACAGTGGGTTGGAAATCTCAACCCAGAGAGGGATATTGGGCCCACATAGAAGCAACTGTGGACTTCCATAGCAGAGGTGGCCTGCAGGTAATTTTGTGACTTGGGACAGCAGGGATGATGAGGGATCAGATTCCCAGTCTTCTTTCAGGAGCTCTTTCATACCAGAGTTACTGTCCCAAGTCACAAAGACTACCTCTGCTATGGATGTTCACAGTTAGACTCTCATTTCTCTGCTGTTTGAAGGTCTCAGAAGGAAGTTGGTTTGTTTAAGGAATTCCATTGGACTCTAGGGGATAAATGTGGATTCCTTTCCAATCCAAGATACTGACAACCCCCTTCCCAAGAGTTGTTAGAAATCAGTCTACTGTTGAAAATATAGTTTTGAAGGTTCCCCCATCGACTGCTTTGCTTGTAGCTTTGTATGGTTTTCATGTGCTCTAAATACCAATCTCTTGTCTCATATCTTCCAGTTAATTCACATGCTACCTCTCTGAAAATGCCTTTTCCTTATGCCACTAAATTAAAAGTCAACATTAAGTGATATTTTTGAATACATATCTGCCCTTCTATACTATCATATTTGAGAGCAGAGACTGTCCCATTCTTTGAGGCATCCCATGAAGCCCCACCTTACACAGACAAAGAACATAAATTAATGAAAGGATAACTTTTTTACTTCGCCTCAAGCATAATTAAAATTTGGTTAAGAAAAGACTGCATGAGCAAGAGTTAAAGGTTAACAGCCAGTCTGTTTAGAACAATGGCAAATGTTAACTAATTATTAAAAGACATCTTTTAATTTGAAAGTCTATTTTTAAAATTATTTTATGACAGTTTGCATTTAATTTTATCTGCTTCACCCCTGGCTGTTGATGACAGATTTCTGTTTTAATTAGGCAGCCAATGATTACTACAGATATGTTGAGGCCCATTATTTATTTATTTGTGTTCTCTTTGCTCTCTTGGAATTGTAAGTGAGCAGCCATTGGGAATCATCAAGTTTTCTTGGAAATAGCAGTGATACATGGCCAGATATTTAGTGCCTGCCAAGTGATAGAGACTCATGTGACTCCCTGCAGCCTTGGTGTCTAAGGCATATTAAACAGGGGATAAAGCCTCTGGCAGACACACATGGGGTGATGCCTAGGCTTTGAATATCTTTATTCTCTGTCCCTGCTATGACAAAAGCTATTCCCTGTAATAGTTAATAATAATAATAGTTAATAGAATAATTAATCTATTCTCTGTAGTAGTTTTTGGTGACTCAGCAAAGCACTGTTTTGCTTAGTGTCTTAAACAGCAACCATTTTGTTTGCACATGATTCTGTAGGTTGATAATCTGGCCTGGGCTTAACTGAGTGGTTCTTCTGGCCTTGCCTGAGATCATTCAGATCAATCATACTGTCTGGGGCTGACCATTTCAAAATGACATCCACTGTGATAGCTTATTTTGACTCCACATGTCTCTTACCCCACGGTGAGCAAGGGAAGAATTCCAAGAAAGAGTAGAAGCATGTAGATCTTTCCAAGGTCAAGACTTAGAACTGGCATGCTGTCATTATTGACAATAACAAATCTCAAAGTCAATAAGACTTAGAGGGAGGGGAAATAGATTCCACATTTTGGTTCAAGGAGCTGGAAAATCATATCCATGAAAGAAGCTTGGATACAGGGAGATCATTTTTGTGATCTTCCACAACAGCTGAAATATAATTTATTTAAAAACCTACATGAGTAAGGTAAGCCCTTTATTTAAATCTTCTGGTGCTGAGAACTCTAAATTTCTGTAGATTGTGTATTGGAGT
Source organism: Capra hircus (assembly GCF_001704415.2). Taxonomy (NCBI): domain Eukaryota; kingdom Metazoa; phylum Chordata; class Mammalia; order Artiodactyla; family Bovidae; genus Capra; species Capra hircus. Next base: position 5,765,822 of record NC_030820.1, read on the forward strand.
CAGAAGTAGGGCCTGGTTTTTCTATGCAGATGTATTGCTCTGAAATGAGAGCTTTTATGTGGATGTTAGTTACCAGTTTGGAAGCAATAGTGGGGCTCCAGTAAGAAAAACCAAAATGATAGTTGAATGGTTCCCCAAATTCTGAGTAGAGTCAAGTATATCTTCCTGCATCATTTCTTTTTCCCTCTGGGCATATGATATTCCATCTCTGCCCTGTCTTCACCTAAATTGAACATAGTTATATCTGTGATGATACCTAATAACTAAAGTGCTAAAAATATATAAATGTATTTCCATTTCTAGAAGGGTCTATTGCCATTCCAAAGGCTTCAGAAAGCAAATTCATGAAGCTATTGTGGTGGAATGACGGCTGTAAGTGCTGAGATGTTTGAACAGATGCTCCACCCAGGTCCTAGCCAATGCATCTTCTCCTTTTATCCTAAGCATTGCAGTCTCTTATTGTCAATTCTGAATTCTGATGGGTAAAATGCTCTGAAAGGCATTTTGCACATACATTAAATAGAGGGTAATGTTGGAAATGATGGCAGGATGGCATCTAGTGCTAACTGTGCCCCAGTAGCATCTTGTTTAGATGTTTTGACTGTAGGCTGTGCTTCTTTCTGTCCTGCCTACCTCTGCCATTTCTGCAAACTCTATGTGCCAGCAGTTCAGTTCAGTCGCTCAGTTGTGTCCAACTTTTGCGACCCCATGAATTGCAGCATGCCAGGCCTCCCTGTCCATCACCAATTCCCGGAGTTCACTCAAACTCACGTCCATCGAATCAGTATGTCATACTTCCTGGCAATTCTTAGAACTATGTAATAATAAAAATCCTTCTTGCTGATAATCTTCCTGGCTAATAAATCCTACTTCTGCTAAGTTAACCAGAATCACTTTTAGTTGCTTGCAACTAAAAACTCTATTGATTGATTTTTAAGTATTTTCCTTCAATTCCCTTGGGCCTCTCTTAATTTTTAATCAAAGTGTTTATTTGGGGGATGAGGTGGCAAGCTAGGGCTTAAAACCACACTGGAATAGGTTCATAATGATTTTTCAGTGCAAATAAATGAAAGCAGTGGTGCCTTGCTCAGATTCCTGCTTCTAGACAGATCTCACCATCTCCAGATGCTGTATGTAGTGATGGCCATGAGTTCACAGCTCCCCTCCCCAATCCTCATGCCCAGGTGAAGAATTATCCTCAGCTCTCAGAAAAACTTATGTCTTCCCCACCCTCATTCCCAGGCACCTCATAGCCAAGGATGAACAGATATGAGGGTAGAAAGGCAAATGCCCTTGTCTCAGGGGGCCCAGCTCAGTAGAGCTTCAGGCCAAGGCCAGACTCCAGCTGAAACCAAGTCTCTGCTTAGCTCCATCCCTGCCCACTTCTCCTGAGACCTCTTTCTCAGTAGGCCACATTTGCTTGAATCCCTGGCTTTCGCTCTGCTTCAAGGAGAGCCAGGCCAAGACTGCAGACTGAGAGCTGGGGGGAAAACAGTTATGGAATCTAATTGCTGTATAGCAGTTAACCTCAGATGTTAGTGTCTAACCAGATGGTGCAGTGGTAAAGAATATGCTTGCCAATGCAGGAGGCAAGAGATTCAGGTTCTATCCATGGGTTGGGAAGATCCTCTGGAGGAAGAACTGACAATCCACTCTAGAATTCTTGTTTGGAGAATCCCATAGACAGAGGACCCCAATCCACTTTGGTAAGTATTCTTGCCTGGAGAACTCCATAGACAGAGGAGACTGGGAGGCTACAATTCATGGGGTCACAAAGACTAAGACACCACTGAGTGACTGAGCAATATCAGAGTCTAAAACAACACAAGATAATTTCATGCTCTCTTCAGCTCCATCAGGGTTTGTAGCACTAGGCAGTCATTCCAAGACCCAGGTCCTTCTTTCTTGTGTTTTACCCCATCTCCAGATCCTCAGCATCCTTCCTGCTTGGGGGAAGGCAGAGAGGATTGTCTCCTCTATTCTGGGAGTACTGACCTCATTTTCACTCATATTTCATTAAGCACAACTTAATTACATCTGCAAGGGAAACATGGTGAGGCTCTGGGCTCAAACAAGAGAGGAAAGCATGGGGGAGGTCTCTGGGAGCTGAATGCAGGAGAGATGTGTGGGGAAATGCAACTGAGCAGGACCCTATAGGGCCTTCCTGGGACAGGTCGTCCCCCACATCCTCTGCTTTAGCTCCTTCCCAAGTCCCTAGACAACAGTCTTTGATGCACATTTCCTGAGTTGTTTTGCAGAGGTGAAAACCCTCCACCAAATGAAAGATGTTAACTACTTGATGACCATGAGCGCATAGCCCCAGGCCTCCTGGAATTTAAGGACTGATAATGTTTACCCCTGTGACACCACCCAGTTCCCTCACCATCAGCCAATTGGAGAACTATGCACAAGCAGATCACATACCTTGCAACCTCCCTCTCTCACCTGGCTTTTAAAAATGCTTCATGGAAACTCTTTGAGGAGCTTGGGACTTTGTAGAGCATAAGCCACCAATCTACTTGCATGACCCTGCAATAAACCTTTCTCTGCTACAAACTCTGGCCTTTCAGTCTGTTTGGCCTTACTGTGCATCAGGCACCCGAACTTGCACTAACAATTTTGCTAACAGAAGCAGAGCTAGGAAGCTATAGTACCTTAAAACACCACCTAGCTGTAGCTCAGGTCACCAAACTGACAAAACAGGGCCTGTTTGGGGGAGTGAAAAGATGTAATTTTAATAATGAAGCCAAGATCTTAGGGGTAAAATGGGGCTATTTCAGGAATGTAGGGTCATCAGATCTGTAGCTGACTCACAAGACATCAAGAAATGGCTGATTCATAGCATGTGGGTGATTAAAAAAAAAAAAGTGGTTTAAATTTCTTTCTACTGGGAAGCAAAACAGCACAGTTGGGTTAAAGGGAAAGCAAGTTAGGAAGCAGAGTTTGTGACCTTCCCAGAAAGTAACTGAGGTACATTCCTCCCCAGCACCTCAGAATATTGTGTTCAAAGGGCATAAGGTCTCCTCCCACTTCAGGCCCTTTCTGGCCTTCTCTTCTCTGCTCATTTCCCACAGCAATAGAAAGCTGGCATTAATACCTGCTCGGTGGCCTCTGCCCATTCCTCCAGCTCTTTCATTTGAAGAACTAGGAGAGTGGTGCTTCTAGCATAAACATCTGATTCTAGAAGACTGAGAGTGTTGCAGGAAGGGGGCCTCTTTCCAGGGCCCGAAAGGGGGCTCTTGTCTGACACTCAGAAATGAATTGTCTGAGGAGACACAGGTGCTGGCAAAGCAAGAGGCTATTGAGAAGTGGTGCCTGGGTGGAGGCAGGAAGGAACATGGTGAGGGAACATGTGGCTTGCAGCCTTGGGTTTTATAGTGATGGCTGAGTTTCCGGTTGCCTCAGGCCAATCCCCCTGACTCAGGGTCTTCCTGGTGGTGCACACGTCACTCACGCTCAACCAGGATAGATTACAATGAGGAGGATTCTGGGGGGGGGGGGTGGCAGGACACATACATCTTCTTTTTACCTTTCCCGAATTCTGGTTGGTGGTGGCATCTTAGTTCCATGTTCCTTTTCAGGGCCTCCTATTGTAAAATAACTCAGATGATTAATGTAGTGCCTGGCTAACATAGGTGATTTCAGTCAATGTTCCCCCTAAAAAGAGGCTTGGTGAGGACAAGAATCCATGCTGGGAAGAGTTGGGGATACAGCTGTGGGAAGGAGCTATGGGAGATCCAGACTGGGTTGTGTGCCTTCTCACAGCCACAGGGAGCTGAGGAGACTCCAGCTTGGCTCATCTGAGAACCCAGCTCAAGAACTGGAGGAGGAGGAGGATGAGGACGAGGAGGAGGGTGAGGAACATGGTAGGAATTGTCTGCATGCTTCCTGACTCTCTGTCAGCATGTTTCCACGTGTATGGAATGTATAGTAGAGATCAGAGGTACCACCACTCGGTTCCCAACCCCCACTCAGGGCAATGCTCCCACTCTCAGTTGTCAGAAGCGTCAGCTGTGGACTGCTCATAATGGGGGGTGGGGGGCAGGGAAGCTGGAAATTTGCCCTCATCCTCAGGGCACTATGTTACCCAAGGCTAGGTGGCTGCTGTAATCACTGTCAAGTGTACGAACCAGGGCCTGACCCCTTCACCTTAATTTGATCAACTGAGAAGACTACCTCAGTTCCAGAGCTCCCCAGAGGTTCAATGAGGCTCCCCTGTAACAGCAGGGTCAGCTGTCTGTCAAATCCCCTCTTTCTCACTTCCTTACAGGTCTCTCTGGTGAGTCTATCTCCCCAACTCAGAACCTATTCCAGGGGATGAGATTGAAGACACTCTGAAACTTTAAATCTAAATTAGAACCCTCATGCTGGGAACACAAAATTTAAAGGCAAATTCTAAAGCCCCCATTTTTGGCCCCAATCATTATTTCCTAGTTTCTTCCTATCCAGACATCTTCCTACATTAGGGTCAGGAGAGACCTGGAGAGGTGGCCACAGAGGGCTGGTAAGCAGCCCCCCACAGCTTCCTCATCTGTTGAGGCTCCTTTTCCATTTCTGCCCTCTCTGCCTTCTGTTAATGTGAATCAGAGATCTTAAAATAGATCTTTTTCATCATTGCTAAGGCCTGTAACACACTTCATCAGTTTCTTCTCTCACACGTAAAAAAAAACCAAACTATTTATTTTAGTTGGAGGCTAATTACTTTACAATATTGTAGTGGTTTTTGCCATACATTGATAAGAATCCACCATGGGTTTACACGTGTTCCCCATTCTGAACCCCCCTCCCACCTCCCTCCCCATCCCATCCCTCTGGGTCATTCCAGTGCACCAGCCCTGAGCACGCTGTTTCATGCATTGAACCAGGAATGGTGATCTGTTTCATATATGATAATATACATATATCAATTCAATTCTCTCAGATCTTCCCACTCTCGCCTTCTCCCACAGAGTCCAAAAGACTGTTCTATACATCTGTGTCTCTTTTGCTGTCTCACATATAGTATTATTGTTACCATCTTTCGAAGTTTCATATATATCTGTTAGTATACTGTATTGGTGTTTTTCTTTTGGGCTTACTTCACTCTGTATAATAGGCTCCAGTTTCATCCAACTGGTTAGAACTGATTCAAATGTATTCTTTTTAATGGCTGAGTATCAACCTTGGGATTTCTTTGGAAGGAATGATGCTAAAGCTGAAACTCCAGTACTTTGGACACCTCATGTGAAGAGTTGACTCATTGGAAAAGACTCTGATGCTGGGAGGGATTGGGGGCAGGAGGAGAAGGGGACGACCGAGGATGAGATGGCTGGATGGCATCACGGACTCGATGGACGTGAGTCTGAGTGAACTCCGGGAGTTGGTGATGGACAGGGAGGCCTGGCGTGCAGCGATTCATGGGGTCGCAAAGAGTCGGACACAACTGAGCGACTGAACTGAACTGAACTGGATATTCCATTGTGAATATGTACCACAGTTTTCTTATCTATTCATCTGCTGATGGACATCTAGGTTGCTTCCATATCCTGGCTATTATAAACACTGCTGCGATGGACATTGGGGTACACATGTCTCTTTCAATTCTGGTTTCCTTGGTGTATATGCCCAGCAGTGGGATTGCGGGGTCATAAGGCAGTTCTATTTCCAGTTTTTTATGGAATCTCCACACTGTTCTCAATAGTGGTTGTAGCAATATGCATCGCCACCAACAGTGTAAGAGGGTTCCCTTTTCTCCACACCCTCTCCAGCATTTATTGTTTGCAGATTTTTGGATAGAAGCCATTCTGACTGGTGTGAGATGATACCTCATTGTGGTCTTGATTTGCATTTCTCTGATGAGTGATGTTGAGTATCTTTTCATGTGTTTGTTAGCCATCTGTATGTCTTCTTTGGAGAACTGTGTTTAGTTCTTTGGCCCATTTTTTGATTGGGTTGTTTATTTTTCTGGAATTGAGCTTCAGGAGTTGCTTGTATATTTTTGAGATTAATTCTTTGTCCATTGCTTCATTTGCTATTATTTTCTCCCATTCTAAAGGCTGTCTTTTCACCTTGCTTATAGCTTCTTTGTTATGCAAAAGCTTTTAAGTTTAATTAAGTCCCGTTTGTTTATTTTTGCTTTTATTTCCAATACACTGGTAGGTGGGTCATAGAGGATCCTGCTTTGATTTACGTCAGAGAGTGTTTTGCCTACGTTTTCCTCTAGGAGTTTTATAGTTTCTGGTCTTACATTTAGATCTTTAATCCATTTTGAGTTTATTTTTGTGTATGGTGTTAGAAAGTGTTCTAGTTTCATTCTTTTACAAGTGGTTGACCAGTTTTCCCAGCACCACTTGTTAAAGAGATTGTTTATTCTCCATTGTATATTCTTGCCTCTTTTGTTGAAGATAAGGTGTCCATAGGTACATGGATTTATCTCTGGGCTTTCTATTTTGTTCCATTTATCTATATTTCTGTCTTTGTACCAATACCATACTGTCTTGATGACTGTGGCTTTGTAGTAGAGCCTGAAGTCAAGCAGGTTGATTCCACCAATTCCATTCTCCTTTCTCAAGATTGCTTTGGCTATTCAAGGTTTTTTGTATTTCCATACAAATTGTGAAATTATTTGTTCTAGTTCTGTGAAAAATACCGTTGGTAGCTTGATAGGGATTGCATTGAATCTGTAGATTGCTTTGGGTAGTATACTCATTTTCACTATATTGATTCTTCTGATCCATGAACATGGTATATCTTTCCATCTATTTGTGTCCTCTTTGATTTCTTTCACCAGTGTTTTATAGTTTTCTACATATATGTCTTTTGTTTCCTTAGCTAGATATATTCCCAAGTATTTTATTATTTTCATTGCAATGGTGAATGGAATTGTTTCCTTAATTTCTCTTTCTGTTTTTTCATTGTTAGTGTATAGGAATGCAAGGGATTTCTGTGTGTTAATTTTATATCCTGTAACTTTACTATATTCATTGATTAGCTCTAGTATTTTTCTGGTGGAGTTTTTAGGGTTTCTATGTAGAGGATCATGTCATCTGCAAACAGTGAGAGTTTTATTTCTTCTTTTCCAATTTGGATTCCTTTTATTTCTTTTTCTGCTCTGATTACTATGGCCAAAACTTCCAAAACTATGTTGAATAGTAGTAGTGAAAGTGGGCATCCTTGTCTTGTTCCTGACTCTAGGGGAAATGCTTTCAATTATTCACCATAGAGAATAATGTTTGCTGTGGGTTTGTCATATATAGCTTTTATTAGGTTGAGTTATGTTCCTTCTATTCCTACTTTCTGGAGGGTTTTTATCATAAATGTATGTTGAATTTTGCCAAAGGCTTTCTCTGCATCTATTGAGATAATCATATGGTTTTTATTTTTCAATTTGTTAATGTGGTGTATTACATTGATTGATTTGCGGATATTGAAGAATCCTTGCATCCCTGAGATAAAGCCCACTTGGTCATGATGTATAATCTTTTCAATATGCAGTTGGATTCTTTTTGCTAGAATTTTGTTGAGGACGTTTGCATCTATGTTCATCAGTGATATTGGCCTGTAGTTTTCTTTTTTTGTGGCATCTTTGTCAGGTTTTGGTATTAGGGTGATGGTGGCCTCATAGAATGAGTTTGGAAGTTTTCCTTCCTCTGCAATTTTCTGGAAGAGTTTGTGTAGGATAGGTGTTAGCTTTTCTCTAAATTTTTTGTAGAATTCAGCTGTGAATCTATCTGGTCTTGGGCTTTTGTTTGCTGGAAGATTTCTGGTTACAGTTTCAATTTCCATGCTTGTGATGGGTCTGTTAAGATTTCCTATTTCTTCCTGGTTCAATTTTTGAAAGTTTTACTTTTCTGAGAACTTGTCCATTTTTTTTCCAAGTTGTCCATTTTATTGGTGTATAGTTGTTGATAGTAGTCTCTTATGATCCTTTGCATTTCTATGTTATCTTATGTGATTTCTCTATTTTCATTTCTAATTTTGTTGATTTGATTCTTCTCTATTTCTTTCTTGACTCTGGCTAATGGTTTGTCAGTTTTATTTATCTTCTCAAAGAATCAGCTTTTGACTTTGTTGATTTTTGCTATGGTCTCTTTTGTTTCTTCTGCATGTATTTCTGCCCTAATTTATAAGATTTCTTTCCTTCTACTAACCCTGGGGTTCCTCATTTCTTCCTTTTCTAAAGTTGCTTTAGGTATCAGTCCAGTTCAGTCGCTCAGTCATGTCCGACTCTTTGCGACCCCATGAATTGCAGCATGCCAGGCCTCCCTGTCCATCACCAACTCCCGGAGTTCACTCAGACTCATGTCCATCAAGTCAGTGATGCCATCCAGCCATCTCATCCTCTGTCGTCCCTTTCTACTCCTGCCCCCAATCCCTCCCAGCATCAGAGTCTTTTCCAGTGCATCAGCCCTTCACATGAGGTGGCCAAAGTACTGGAGCTTCAGCTTTAGCATCATTCCTTCTAAAGAAATCCCAGGGTTGATCTCCTTCAGAATGGACTGGTTGGATCTCCTCACAGTCCAAGGGACTCTCAAGAGTCTTCTCCAACACCACAGTTCAAAAGCATCAATTCTTTGGCACTCAGCTTTCTTCACAGTCCAACTCTCACATCCATACATGACTACTGGAAAAACAATAGCCTTGACTGGATGGACCTTTGTTGGCAAAGTAATGTCTCTGCTTTTCAATATGTTATCTAGGTTGGTCATAAATTTCCTTCCAAGGTGTAAGTGTCTTTTAATTTCATGGCTGCAGTCACCATCTGCAGTGATTTTGGAGCTCAAAAAAATAAAGTCTGACACTGTTTCCACTGTTTCCCCATCTATTTCCCATGAAGTGATGGGATCAGATGCCATGATCTTCATTTTCTGTATGTTGAGCTTTAAGCCAACTTTTTCAGTTTCCTCTTTCACTTTCATCAAGAGGCTTATGAGTTCCTCTTCACTTTCTGCCATAAGAGTGGTGTCATCTGCATTTCTGAGGTTATTGATATTTTTCCCAGCAATCTTGATTCCAGCTTGTGCTTCTTCCAGCCCAGCATTTCTCATGATGTACTCTGCATATATGTTAAATAAACAAGGTGACAATATACAGCCTTGACGGACTCCTTTTCCTATTTGGAACCAGTTTGTTGTTCCATGTCCAGTTCTAACTGTTGCTTCCTGACCTGCATATAGATTTCTCAAGAGGCAGGTCAGGTGGTCTGGTGTTCCCATCTCTTTCAGAATTTTCCACAGTTGATTGTGATCCACACAGTCAAAGGCTTTGGCATAGTCAAGAAAGCAGAAATAGATGTTTTTCTGGAACTCTTTTCCTTTTACATGATCCAGTGGATGTTGGCAATTTGATCTCTGGTTCCTCTGCCTTTTCTAAAACCAGCTTGAACATCTGGAATTTCACAGTTCACATATTGCTGAAGCCTGGCTTGGAGAATTTTGAGCATTACTCTACTAGCATGTGAGTTAGCTTATTTATTTGAGTTTTTTCTTGTTTCTTGAGGTAAGCCTGTATTCCTATGAACCTTCCCCTTAGCACCACTTTTACAGTGTCCTGTAGATTTTGGATTATTGTTTTTTCATTTTCATTCATCTCTATGCATAATTTGATTTCTTTTTTGATTTCTTCTATGATTTGTTGGTTATTTAGAAATGTGCTGTTTAGCCTCCATATGTTGAAATTTTTAATAGTTTTTTTTCCCTGTAATTGAGCTCTAATCTTACTGCATTGGGGTCAGAAAAGATGCTTGGAATGATTTCAATTTTTTTTTAAATTTACCAAGGCTAGATTTATGGCCCAGGTTGTAATCTATCCTGGAGAAGGTTCCATGTGCACTTGAGAAAAAGGTGAAATTTATTTTTGGGGGTGAAATGTCCTATAGATACCAATTAGGTCTAGCTGGTCCATTGTGTCGTTTAAAGTTTGTGTTTCCTTGTTAATTTTCTGTTTAGTTGATCTACCCATAGGTGTGAGTGGGACATTAAAGTCTCCCATTATTATTGTGTTATTGTTAATCTCTCCTTTCATACTTGTTAGGGTTTGCCTTACATATTGTGGCACTCCTATGTTGTGTGCATATATATTTATATTTGAATTGGGGGCTTCCATGGTGGCTCAGAGGTTAAAGTTTCTGCCTGCAACGTGGGAGACCCAGGTTCCATCCCTGGGTTGGGAAGATCCCCTGGAGAAAGAAATGGCAGCCCACTCCAGTATTCTTGCCTGGAGAATCCCATGGACAGAGGAGCCTAGTAGGCTACAGTCCATGGGGTCACAAAGAGTTGGACATGACTAAGCGACTTCATTCATTCATTCATTCATTCATCTTCTTGGATTGATCCTTTAATCATTACGCAGTGTCCTTCTTTGTCTCTTTTCACATCCTTTAAAGTCTAATTTATCTGATACGAGTATTGCTACTCCTGCATCTTTTTTGGTCTCCATTTGCATGAAATATCTTTTTCCAGCCATTCACTTCCAGTCTGTATGTGTCCCTTGTTTTGAGGTGGGTCTTTTGTAGACAGCATATATAGGTGTCTTGTTTTTGTATCCATTTAGCCAGTCTTTGTCTTTTGGTTGGGGCATTCAACCCGCTTACATTTAAGGTAATTATTGATTAGTATGGTCCCATTGCCATTTACTTTGTTGTTTTGGGCTCGAGTTTATACACCTTTTCTGTGTTTCCTGTCTAGAGAAGATCCTTTATCATTTGTTGAAGAGCTCATTTGGTGGTGCTGAATTCTCTCAGCTTTTGCTTGTCTGTAAAGCTTTTGAATTATCCTTCATACCTGAATGAGATCCTTGCTGGGTGCAATAATCTGGGTTGTAGGCTTTTCTTTTTCATCACTTTAAGTATGTCCTGCCATTCCCTTCTGGCCGGAAGAGTTTCTATTGAAAGATCAGCTGTTATCCTTATGGAAATCCCCTTGTGTATTATTTGTTGCTTTTCCCTTGCTGCTTTTAATATTTATTCTTTGTGTTTGATCTTTGTATATTTGATTATTATGTGTCTTGGGTGTTTTGCCTTGGGTTTTTCCTGTTTGGGACTTGTGTGACTATTTCCATCCCCATTTTAGGGAAGTTTTCCACTATTAGCTCCTTGAGTATTTTTTCATGGCCTTTCTTTTTGTCTTCTTCTTCTGAGACTTCTATGATTTGAATGTTGGGACGTTTCACATTGTCCCAGAGGTCCCTGAGGTTGTCCTCATTTCTTTTAATTCTTTTTTTTTCTTTTTTCCCTCTCTACTTCATTTATTTCTACCATTCTATCTTTTACCTCACTTATCCTGTCTTCTGTCTCTGTTATTCTACTGTTGGTTCCCTCCAGAGTGTTTTTGATCTCATTTACTTCATTATTTTTTATTTCTCCTAGGTCTTTGTTAAACATTTCTTGCATCTTCTCAATCCTTGTCTCTAGGCTATTTATCTGTAACTCCATTTTGTTTTCAAGATTTTGGATCATTTTTATTATCATTATTCTAAAGTCTTTTTCAAGTAAACTCCCTATCTCCTCCTCTTTTGTTTGGTTTAGTGGGCATTTATCATGTTCCTTTACCTGCTGAGTATTTCTCTGCCTTTTCATCTTGTTTAGATTGCTGTGTTTGGGGTGGCCTTTCTGTATTCTGGTAGTTTGTGATTCCTTTTTTTGTGGTGCTTCCTCCCTGTGGGTGGGGTTGGATGAGTGGCTTGCCAAGGTTTCCTGGTTAAGGAAGCTTGCACTGGTATTCTGGTGGGTGGAGCTGGATTTCTTCTCTCTGGAGTGCAATGAAGTGTCCAGTAGTGAGTTTTGAGATGTCTATGGATTTGGCGTGACTTCAGGCAGCCTATATATTGAAGCTCAGGGCTATGTTCCTGCGTTGCTGGAGAATTTGTGTGGTATGTCTTGCTCTGGAACTTATTGTCTCTTGGGTGGTGCTTGGTTTCAGTGTAGGTATGGAGGCTTTTGGATGATTTCTTATCAATTAATGTTCCATGGAGTCAGGAGTTCTCTGGTGTTCTCAGGTTCTGGGCTTAAGCTTCCTGACTCTGGTTTTCAATCTTATTCTTACAGTAGCCTCTAGACTTTTCCATCCATACAGCACTGATAATAAAACTTCTAGGTTAATGGTAAAAAATTATCTACAGTGAGGGACACCCAGAGAGGTTCACAGAGTTACATGGAGAAAAGAAGAGGGAAGAGGGAGATAGAGGTGACCAGGAAGAGAAGAGGGGGAATCAAAAGGGGAGAGAGTAAGCTAGCCAGTAATCAATTACCAATGTGCTCTCCACAGTTTGGAGCCCTTGGAGAGGTTCATGGAGTTACACAGAGAAGAGAAGAGAGAGGAAGGAGACAGAGGTAAGCAGGAGGAGAAAGGAGGAATCAAAAGGAGAGAGCTAGATCTAGGCAGTGCTCCATTCCCTAAGTGTTCTCTGCAGCCTGGAACACACAGAGATTCACAGAGTTGGGTTGAGAAGAGAAAGGGGAGGGAGGAGATAGAGGTGGTCTGGGGGAGAAAAAGGAGAGTCAAAAGGGAGAGAAAGTAATCAAGCCAGTAATCACACTCAAAACGGGTACTGAAGGTTGGATTCTTCAATGTACAAAACTGACGACAAATACTATAAAGCAAAGATTAAAAATCTAGAGGAGAGGTTAAACTCTCAAAAATATAATATTAAAAAAAATCACAAAAAGTATAAGAATATATATGAAGTTTGCTTTAAAAATAGGGTCTTTTTTTGCAACGTAATTTGTGGTAGGTTATAAAATGAAAATTAAAGGAGTAACAGAGGACTTAAAAGAAAAAAAATTTAAATTAAAAACATGATAATAGTAAAAATATATCTAGGAATTTCTCTGGTGCTGTTGCAGGCAGTGTGGGGTCAGTTGTTTCAGATAGTTCCTTGTTCAGACTTATACTTCTCAAGACCTATAGGCCCTTTCCAATGTAGTCAGTGTTAACTGCTGCTGCTGTTGCTAAGTCACTTCAGTGGTGTCTGATTCTGTGCAACCCCATAGACGGCAGCCCACCAGGCTTCCCCATCCCTGGGATTCTCCAGGCAAGAACACTGGAGTGGGTTGCCATTTCCTTCTCCAATGTGTGAAAGTGAAAAATGAGAGTGAAGTTGCTCAGTCATGTCTGAGTCATAGCGACCTCATAGGCTGCAGCCTACCAGGCTTCTCCATCATTGGGATTTTCTAGGTAAGAATACTGGAGTGGCTTGCCATTGCCTTCTCCAGTGTTAACTACAGGGATTTTAATCTGTTGTACTTGTCACTTCCAAAGTGGTTCCCTATGTTTATTTGGCTTCTTCTGTTTGCAGCTGTTTTCAGGGTCTAATTTCCACCCTGACACAAGGGGGCGAAGGTGGTCTCTTGTTTAGGCTCACTGTTCAGTCCTGCTGTGGGGAGGGAGGAACACTGCAAACAAATATCACTGGTGTGTGTGGGGAGTACTTGCAGTGTCTCAGCCACACTGGGTTTGCCCCCGCTCACGGTGTGTGTGTTCTTCCAGACTACACTGCTCAGGCTTCAGGTAGCTCTGCAGGGAGCGGGCCCTGGGTTGCGTGCATTTCCCAGGTCTAAGCCACTCAGGTTCAGGTTCTCTGGTACTCCACAAAGCCACCAACCCAGTTGGGCCTGTGTTTTGTGCTGTTCCCAGGTCTTAGCAGCTCAGGCGACCAGTTGCATGGCGAGCACACTCTCCTCTGGTGCGGTGCATCTTATCACCTCCCTGGTCCGAGCTGCTCGGGTTTCCGGGTGCACTCATCTCCGGTGTGGCCTGTGTCTCTTCTGGGGAGCTGATCTCTGGCTGCGACCCTCCCGGTGGATGTCAACCATCCAGAATCTCAGGAAGTCTTTAGTTAGAAACTGGAAACCTGTTCGCAGTTTGGTAGGGGATGGCCTCTCCGGGGCTGAGTTTGCCCCTTTCTGGCTCTGGCTGGCTCCTGCCTGGCCCCTGCCTCTGGCGGGGGATGGCCCAGTCCACAGCCGGCTAGCTCTCCTCTGGTATTTGGCTCAGTCTCTTGTTCTGTGTGCGGCCCAGCAGCGCCTTAGGTTAGGGCTTTTGCAGGATAGTTCTTTCTTTCTCTCTTTTATTTTCTCTCTCTCTGGCTATCCCACAGATTAGGTTGCTACCTCACAGTAGTTCCCTTAGATTGCCCTCAGGGCATTCAGGCCCATTCCTTACCATAAGCAATGCCATCTGCTTCTCTCCATTCACCCCCTGCTTGCTGGTGGTGGATGCGAGCATCCACCTGGGGTACTTCTCTGCTGGAAGTTGCCTTTAGGCACATAATCTGTGGGTTTTATTTATTTATTTTTCCTCCCGGTTATGTTGCCCTCCAAAATTTGAAAACTTCCCCCAGACCCACCAGTGAGAGGGTTTCTTAGTGTTTGGAAACTTTTCTATTAACTATTTTGTCTCTCTTTTTATCTTTTATATTTTGCCCTACATCTGTTTGAAGACAATGGGCTGCTTTTCTGGGTGCCTGATATCCTCTGCCAGAGTTCAGAAGTTGTTTTGTGAAGTTTGCTCAGTGTTCAAATGTTCTTTCAGTGAATTTGTGGGGGAGAAAGTGGTCTCCCCATCCTATTCCTCTGCCATCTTAGGACCTCCTCTCACACTTTAAGAAAAAAATTTTCCACTGCCTAACTGGTTTTTCTTATATTTACAAGAAAACTCAGAAGTGTGTGTGTGTATTATACAGCAAATCTGTAGTCTTTTAGGCATTTAGAACTCAGACCATCAGGGAGACAAAAGTGTGACATGGTGGGCCTTCCTATCTCCACTTTATGAATGATCCAGATATTTCTGTGGCCTGTGTGTCACCCAGCTATGCCTTTGACACTCTCTGAATCCATGAACATCTTCTCTCAAACTCTTCATTACTCTTTTTCTTTTATTTTTATTTCTTAATTTTTTCATTTATATTGGAGTGTAGTTGATTATCAATGTTGTGTTAGTTGAAGGTATACAACAATGTGATTCAGTTATACATGTACCTTTTTTCAAATTCTTTTTCTGATTAAGTTGTTACACAATATGGAGCAGTTCCTTGTATTCTACAGTAGGTCCCTTGTTGTTATCCATTTTTAATAGACCAGTGTGTACATGTCCATCCTAAACATGTTAGAGAATTTGTGATTGCATTGTTTTTTAAGGTTATAGGGGCTTGGGATGCCCCCCACAAACAGAGACCCCATTTTCTCCCACAGATTACAATGAGCACAAAATCCACAGACTGCCCTTCCATGGGGAGATTCTTCCAACCAAGCCATTTTACTGGAGATAGGACCTGGGAGCATGATTCACGTTGTTGGAAAAGACAGTTGCTGACTTCCAGCACACGATGAGCCCAATGCCCTCACGGTGTGAAGATATAAGACACACATTCACACACCATTTTGAGTCTTTTACAGTCTGTTGCACAATTGTCACTCCTATGGTTTCAATCCTTTTGTTAAGAGTCTATTTCTGGAATCATGTATTTAACATCTCTTTTCAAGGTGCATTTCGCGTTCCACAGGAGTGGTGTTCCTGAACAAGGGCACATGCATCAGCTTCTTCTCCTATGATTCTGATGTTTCCTGAAACTTCTCTGCCTGGCAGAGAGTTTGGGAAATGAATTTATGAACCAGTAGGCCCATGGGTTACAGTTAATTTCTCACATTGGTATGGCCCCTGTGTCTCTCACACTGTGGCTCTTTGGGCTGGTCTGTTTTTTCTTTCTTTGTCTGGGTACAATGTTCCATTCTTTCTCCAGCTTCTACGAGAGATATAGTCACCCCAAATGCATGTAAGGTATAGATCCACTGTCCTCTGGGGCAGGACAGCAGACCCCCCCTCCCTGGCTTCATTCTTGTTCCTGTGTTTTTTTTTTTCCTCTTAGAGTTTCATTGTGGCTTTGTGTCCCTTTCAGAAACCCCTGTCCCTCAGAGGTGACCACATGGGAATGGTCTTAGCTGTCTGCTATCTTTGGTGCTTTGGGAGAACATAACTTGCCTTCTTCCTTATCTGCCTTGGGGCTCTATAGGACTTCATGTCTGGTTATTGCCTCCAATTAACCTTGGACTTCAAGATCTCCTGCCCCACAAACAGGGTCTTGATCAAATTTAAGAGTCTGCAGGCAATAATGAGCACAGGAGAATTCATATTTCAAGGAATTTCCAATAAATAGTGAGCTTCCCTAACACAAATTGTCTTTCTTATTCATGCTTATACCTTTATTTTTCAAATGTGATGATACATGTGTGTTTTTGTGTCTGGGGATTTTCTTAAGTATGACTAGATGAAATGGACTTGATTACTCAGTGGGAAAGATAACCTGAATCTTTTCCATATGGAGGTCGGCCGTGACTTTCTCTCTGGAGAAAGAGGTTTTGCTTGGGAAGCAGCAGTAGGTTGGGGCAAAAAATCTGCTTTTGTATCACAGACAAAATTGTAGGAGGTACGTTCTGAGCTCCAAGAGTCAAGCCAACATGCTCATGCCTCCTCATGCTTAAAAATCATGATCTGGTTTACATTTTTGTTTCCAGTGCTAGTGCTCCTGGGTCAACATGCTAATTTGAAAGCTCACTGCATACATTTGAATATTGTGCATACTCTTAACTGCATAGGGGGAGAGAAAATTAATAGGATTCTCTGTCTTTTCACTAGTCTAGAATGATTTTTAAATTCTACAAAAAAAAAAAAACAACCCTCCCTTTGCTTCATTTTTCTCAAGCTCTTTGAAATTGCAGAAATCATAATGGAATTTAGTAATTATCATCTTAGTCTAATCAATGTAAAAGAAGATTGGTTTTTCTTGTAGGAATTATTTCATCTAGAGTAATCAGGTAATTTTCATTGTTGCTTGATCTGAAGTCCACTGACCCAAATTGAGTGATTAAGAGGGTCCATAAACTTCTAAGAAAAAAAAATAAAAACACTTTTCCTTGACTGAAATTTTGTATTATCTTCAAATATGTACATAGGTAACCAATCACAATAGTACAACAAGATCTGGCCCTTTGGCTTCAATAGAAATGACTGTTATTTTAATATCACAATGCAGTTGTTCCACATCTTAAAATGCCAATTATTCTAATCACTATTTTAAAATTATACTGTAAGACTTTCCACTAGTTCTTGTTTGGTTTTTTAAATACGCTACTAAAGAAGCACAGACATTGCTGTACACAGATTTATTCATTTATATTTACGCCACTAAATTTCAATATAATTCAGTTGTGGCTTTATATTCCTGTGCTTATCACTTTGTGCCTTTAAAATATTAACCCCAGAAAAGTCTATAAGCTCATCAGATAACTAACAGGAGGCAAGGCACAAAAAAGTTAAGAACATGAGATACACTCATTTATTTATTCATACCCCTCCCTCACCTTTTTTGCATTTACATTTCTCTTGCTCAACCACAGCCTAAGACATCTGACATCTCTCTTTCCACCAGAACCCTCCTGGGGTCTTCATTTATTTATGAGTCCTTTTACCCAATGATACATGAAACTCAGCAAACTAATTCTGAAGAGGAGAGAGCATCGTTTGATGTCCTGCAAAAGAGTTATTGTCTATTAGAATAAGGGTGATATTTTAAATATATATATGTTGGGCATATATATATATGTTGGGCTTCCCCAGTGGCTGAGCAGTAAGGAATCCACCTCCAATGCAGGGGCCTCAGGAGATTCATTGGGCTGGGAAGATGCCCTAGAGAAGGGCATGGCAACCCACTCCAGTATTCCTGCCTGGAGAATCCCATGAACAGAGGAGCCTGGAGGGCTACAGCCCATGAGGTCGAAAAGAGTCAGACGCGACTGAAGCAACTTAACACACACTCACACATATAAGCTGAAGTCTGATCAAACTGTCAGCTTCTAAAAACAGCAGCCCTCTCATTGGGCTCCTATTGATCCCACACCTTTAGGACAGATTCTAAGTATAGAATCACCTTTTCACTTCCATTAGACACCAGTTTAAATGATATGTCATCTACTGGTGATTATCTGAATGTATTGTATTTACTTCCGGCTGGGATAGAGATGAGGCTGGGGAGTATTCAGGATACTGCCGAGTTTAGGGGGAGCTTGGTCCTACTTAGGGTGGGTCTCTTACAAACATGAGGGTTCAAGTCATTAGCGCAGTTAAGTGTGATTGTACTCAACTTCTCCAGTCTGAAGTCAGTTTTTCCTACTGTATGTAGGAAAAAAACATTTCAAATTTTAGTCAAGGGACTTCCCTGGTGGTCCTGTGGTGAAGACTTTGCCACCCAGTGCAGGGGGTGCAGGTTTGATCCTTGGTCGGGAGCTAACATCCCTTATGATGAAACATATGAAAACATAAGACAGAAGCAGTATTATAACAAATTCAATAAAGACTTAAAAAAATGGTCCACATTTTAAAAAATCTTCAAAAAAATTTTAGTCAAAAGATTGTTGAGGAGGGACAAATCGAAATGCTTTTCTTGACGCTCAAACAGCGTGGAGTGATGGGCTTCCCTTGCTGTGAGAATATGGGTGCTGTCACCATGCTCAAGCCCAGTGGCTGTCAGATGGGGTTCTGCTCCCTTGCAGCTCTGCCTGTGTCCTGTGAAACCAACACCCTCAGCTGCTGAGTCACCACAGTGCACAGGAGCTGCATCCAGTGAAAATCAGCCTCAGGCTCTTCGCTATTTACCCAGCATATTTTGGGAGACAACCCAAAGCTGAGTATGGGCCTTGGGCACCACCGTGCAGTAGCACCATCTGGACTGTAAAGCCTGCTTCTGTTTCTCAAGGTTTTTCTAACCCCTTAGCATCCCTGTCCTTAAGCATCCTGTGCCTGCATGTTGCGGTAGCCACCCCCTAGCCACCCTCCTACCCATGGAATATTAGCAGGGCAGAGTATTAGCAGGAAAACATGTCCTTCATCAGGGGAGGGCTGTCAGCTGGAAGAAGCAAGTGTTTTTAAGGGATGGGATTCTTAGTGGGATACCAGTGGTAGGAAGTGAAACCTGGGAGTTCTCCCAACAAGGTGCTTTCCCTTCATTAACTTTGAATGAATCAGGAGGGAAAGTGTGTCAGTTGCACCTGGTCTGATCAGATGAGGTCTTACAAGAGGCTTTCTAAATCAGAGATGGAAGACTTTAGAGCAAAGACAGCTCCCTCTGGTCTAGAAGGAGGCAAACTTACACACTGTGGAGACAACCATACCTGGTGGGGACCAGCATGCTGCCCTGAGATGCAGACTCACCACAGCGGCAAGGAACTGAGCTCTGCCAGCCACCTGGATGAACCTGGAAGGGGAACTGAACTCCAGGTAAGAACCCAGTCTGGCCCAAATCTTGACCTCAGTCTTCAGAGTCCCTGAGTAGAGAATCTGGCTAACCTGGGTCCCAATTTCTGACCCACAGAAACTGGAAGAGAGTTTGTGGCATTTGAGGTTCTAAGTCTGTGTAATTTCTTTGCACAGAAATAGAAAACTAATGGGGCTCCAGAGAGTCTTAACTTTTGTGTGTCATGGACCCTGTGGGAAGTCTGAGGAGCCTGTAAACTCCTGCTCAGAATTAATTTTTAAATGCCTATAATAAAATATATAAGGTTACAAAGGAAAGGCTGAAATAGGCTAATAAAAGTATTAAAAATGTATCTGGGTCAGAGTAATATATACACTCACTTCTTCATATATTAAGTGATAGGATCTTGTGGTATATCTAAGAACCACTTTAACTTTGAAGAGATGATGAGTGCAAGTCATCTTTTGAGATACCCACAGTGACAGAAATGCAATATAAAATCACCTGTCATTTCTGTGGGTGTCAAGGAGTCAAGACTGCTAGTGCTCTTGTGGTTGGTTGCTTTCATTCACAGTCGAAGCAGATGCCAAATTTCAGATAGTTAATGAACTTAGAGATTTTTTTTTTCCATCCTAGCACATGGACTTCTGTGTTCTATTTAGGTTAAAGCCCCAGATGAGAAAGTTCTTGGGCTCCTTCCAAACTCGGTGTTATAATTTGGCTTCATTTTTCTGAGCAATCTCTGTATTTTCCAAGATGGCAGTCTCCATCAAGGGCACTGGCCCCTGGTTCCCATCCTCAGAAGGGCCACCCTCTGTTTATCCCTAGCTCATTTTTCTTTAATTACATGGATTACTCAATTTGTATATGTGATTCATGTCTTTTTGATTATGCAGAATTAACTTTAATGAAACACAGCTGCACCAAGATAAACTCTGGGTGTATCTGTCTGGATTTCCAAATGTTGGCGTTGCAAACACCTTCCTGGGGGAGACCAAAGCTGATAGCTCAAATGACAGAGCCAGGGTTTGGGACTGTGACCCTCCTTTGGTCTACACCTGCTCACTTCTGCTCCCTTCTCTATTCTTCAGTCTTAATGTGGACCAGGGGCTTCCCTTGTAGCTCCGTTGGTAAAGAGTCTGCTTGCAATGCAGGAGACCTGGGTTCGATTCCTGGATCAGGAAGATCCCCTGGAGAAGGAAATGGCAACCCACTCCAATATTCTTGCCTGGAGAACCCCATGGACAGAGGAGCCTGGCAGGCTACAGTCCATAGCGTAGCAAGAGTCAGACACGACTGAGCGACTAATCACATACACACACAGTGTGCACCAGCGTGGGTGCTTGGGAAAATCTGCTTTTTGCCCACTGCTCTCTCCACTATCAGAGCTATAAATTGATGCTCTCTGCTCCTGGCTGAGCTGTAAATCACTCTAATGTGTCTTTCCCAATTATTCCTTTACTTTCTTTACTCTTTAATTTTTTGCAAAATTATAAACGTGGTTTTAAAATTTTAAAAGTCCTCACAGCTGATGATTCCTTCCTTCTCTTGTCCCAAACTTGTGTCTATATTTTCTTTCCCTCTGTTAGTTTATATAATATCTCTATAGTTTATATAATATCTCTATCTTTATATAATATCTCTATCTTTATATAATATCTCTATAGTTTATATAATATCTCTATCTTTATATAATATCTCTATTGTTTTTTGATTTATTAATTTTACATCAAGTCTGTTGATTCACTGTTAAAAGGGGGGAGTTTCCCTCACTTTCCACCCCATTTCCTATGGATGGTAATTTTATTGTCTTAGCTCTATGACTTGATTTGATCATATCTCTATTTATATTAACTTTGGCATCTCTGCATACTCTTCCTTCTTCTTTTTCTGTTTCATTTTCTTTCAGATATATATTTGCTCTCACATTGTCAAGCATAATGTTATTTATCTTTTCTTCTTAAATCAAAATTATATCTTCTATAGTTTCTCTATAGATTGATTTTAAGAGTAGGAAATTAGAAAAGTGCTATATAACTTTGACTATCAAAATATTCTTCGTGGGGCCAAATGATGGATAAGAACACAGGTCTAAAGTGATGACCTCCTGGACTACTTGAAAATGCCAGTTATCAAGGTCAAATGATTCTCATATTGTTTATACCACCAAGGGATTAACCTCATGTTTAATTTTTGTTTAACATTTTGATAAACATTTTATGGGGAGGATTTTTTTTCCTCTCATTTCTCTTTGAGTTGTCAATTACTTTTATTTTTAGAGGGTCTTCTTGAATAAAGAATAACATGACTTCAGCCCCCAGTTTTGAAGACCTTCCCCATACCAATTAAATCAGAATTTCTGTGGGTGGGACTCTTTCATAAGCTTATTTTAAACCAAAGTATTCCTAAACAAGGGCTTCCCGGGTGTTGCTAGTGGTAAAGAATCACCTGCCACTGCCGGAGATGCAAGAGACATAGGTTTGATCTCTGGGTTGGGAAGATTTCCTGGAATAGAAAGTGGCAACCCATTGCAGTATTCTTGCCTGCAAAATTCCATGGACAGAGGAACCTGGCAGGCTATATAGTCCATGGGGCCACAAAAAGCCAGAAATGACAGTGCATTCCTAAACAAAGACAAAGTTGAATCAGATCTACTTAAAGAGAGGAAGGGCAATCATTGCAACTATAGAACCTACTTACAGTGTACTATTCCCCAGCTCTAGGAATAAGGAGCCCTGTGGACTGGTCCCTTGGGGAAGCACACCTAAACATTTCCATACAGATATTGTGGGTGGAGCTTTGCATACAGGAATAGTGCAGAGCATGAGACTCAGTCCTCACCTGTCACCATAGCTCCAACTTCCTTAAGAGCCAGGTATAGATGGCAATTCCTGGCCCCACTGCAAAGGAGTCATAATAATTAAAAAGAAATTGTTACTCGGTAACCAAAAAGCAGTACTGTTCAATCTACAAAATCTACACACTAAGGGCCCGCTGGTTTGATAAAATACTGCAATGCTCCATTCTTCTTTTTTTTTTTTTTCCTCCTGAATTCTTTTTGGTAAGAAAACTTCTAGAAACTGAATCTGTACTTTTAGCTCATAAGTGAGCTAATGGAGTTATTTCCTAAACCCGGTGAATTTCTGTTGCTGAGGTAGAGACTTACTATTAGGATCTGAACACTGCTGTCTAGTTTATAAATGATCCCCAGGCTGAAGCGAAACAGAACTGTTAATGTATTTTTGATGAATATTAAAAATTCATGAAAAAAATAAAAAGTAGGATAAATATTCAAAGGATTCTGGTTTGGGTTTACATGCCTTAAAGTTATTCTCTCTGTCATCCTCTCTCCCTTACTCTACAAAGAATATCATAAAACTTCCACGTCTTTCCACATTATGGAAAGTCAATTTGATAAGACTGTTGTTATGTCTGTAACCTGTCAGGGGTAAATTGAGTAGAAAATTATGCAGTTCCCCGGTAAAACCAAGTGTTAATATGGAAATTCTCATTAAAAGCCCTAAGAAGCTACAGATGTTTGAGAAAATGTCACTGATTGCTTTGACCTGACCCTTTTTTTTTTTTTTTTACAGTGCCTTCCACAGTGCACTGAAATCCTCCAGCCCATCTTACCCCATGTTATCAGTTTCAGACCAGGAGGCTTTTTTAGAACCACTGGATACGGCATTATCTCATTTTATCCACACTGTCTCCTCTTCTGTCCCCTGACTGCTGACAACAGCTCTCTGCATGGTGCTGCGGGCAGGAAAAAGGCAGCAAGTTTCTCCTTCAGTAAATAGGACATCCCATTCAGGTCACTCATGCAGCTCATTTTAAATAAATTGAATCAACTTCTGCCTATTATCTGCTTGTCCTTGAACTAAGATAACATTGGGCATTCAGTTATCACTCAAAGAAGGAATTTATGAGGGTGACAAAATTTGCTGAGTGCTCCAAGGCCAGGTTTCACAGAACTTTATTTGGGTAGGACCGGGGAAGGGAACTTCCATTGCTCCAGTCAAGTCGTGTGTTACCTGTCAACAGTGTGCACTTGCTGAGAAGTTTCAGAAAGTTTGAAAATCTGAGAATATTTTCAACCCAGTTTTATTCTTGTGAAATGACTGAGGTTAACAGCCTCACTGACTCAACAGACATGAATTTGTTAGTGAAGGACAGGGAAGCCTGGAGTGCTATAGTTCATAAGGTCGCAAAGAGTCAGACATGAATTAGCGACTGAACACACACAAGAGCTGGTGCTTATCCCAGAAGTCTGGGGATGCCTAGCTCCTTTGCAGAGGACCTCTTGTCATTGGAGTTTGCCCTCTATAGTATTAGCAGATCAAGAGACTTAATAACTCAAATTCTTATCCAGAAGTTACATAAGGAGTAACAGAAAGACTTTTGTTTGTGGCTACTCTCGTCTTTGTTGTTGTTGTGCAAGCTTTCCCCAGTTGTGGCTCACGGGCTTAGCTGCCCCAAAGCATATGGGATCCTAGTTCCCTGACCAGGTATCTAACCCTTGTCCCTTGCATTGGAAGGTGGATTCTGGACCACCAGGGAAGTCCTGCATAAAGACTGCTTTATTCAAGAAGGGATTAAATTTGATAGAAATAAATCATCTCTGAGCTTCCCTTCTCTGATGATGGATTTGTTCTAGAAGCTTTGCACCTAATGGCTTTAAATGTAAGTGGACTCTTTGTTTATTTAATACTGACTTTGCTTTGGTTATTATTGGGACTCACCAAATTTTTAAGTTCCTCTCCCTGCCTGGGTACATGCAATGATCTCACTGTCTTGCTCCATTCAAGTTAGGGAGGACCATGCAACTTGTTTGATGAATGAAATGTGAGAGGAAATGCTATGTGTCACGTTCAAGACATAGCCCTTAATCACTGATGCTTGACCCTTGAGTTCTCCCTTCCCCTGTGCCTGTGACAATGGGATTGGAAGTTGGCATGCATGGAGGAGCCTCAGGAATGATGCAGCCTGAAAGGACAGTGGTCCTGACTCATGGCTGAGTTAGGATGAGTGAGAAGTAACTTTGGTGTTGCTGAGCCACTAAAAGTTTGGAGTTACTTTCATTGCAACACAACCTAGCCCATCCTTACTGAAACATGCTCAATGTTCAAACTTGCTTGAATGAGGCCCTTTAGAGTCACTGTCTCCTTATTTCCAGGGCAGTATTCTTCATGGACTATCTTAGCTATCTTGTGAAATGGACCACCACTTGGAAAGTTGTAAACTGGAGGGTCCAGTTGTTGATTTGCCAGCAACCGACAAGCATATGCCTCTTTAGCTCCTCTAATTAATGGAGACGAGTCAGATGATATAGTCAAAACCAGGCTTAGCACCAGGCTCTCTTGGGAGATCTGCTTATGACTGTCAAAAGGAAAGAAGACTTTGTTTAATTGGCATTTATTAATTGCTCTTGGCTACTCATATTAACTCATCTTCATGTTGATAATTGCTTAGAGGGATAATCTTGATATGAGTAGTTAATTCAAAAAGGTCTCAGTATATCAGTTTCTGGGATACAGATGTTCTCTTAGAAATACTGAGGTTCCCAAAGGTGATTTTCAAGTCCAGTTTTCTATAAGTCCAAATGAGTACCCATTTCTTTGAATGGGGTGAAATTACCACTACTCTGCTATGGCTCAGGCTTGAGTCTTGCCTAATAATTTTTTTTTCCTTTTTTTAAGTTGAAGTATATTTGATTTACCATGTCATGTAAGCTGCAACATTTACACAGAGGGCTTCTCAGGTGGTGCTAGTGGTAAAGAACCTGTCTGCCATTGCAGGAGACATGAGACACACAGGTTCGATCCCTGGGTCAGGAAGATCTCCTGGAGGAAGGCACAGCAGCCTGCTCCAGTTCTCTTGCTAGGAGAATTACATGGACAGAGGAGCCTGGCGGACTATAATTAATAGGATTGCAAAGAGTCACAACTGAAGTGACTTAACACAGTATATATATTCATTTTCAGATTCTTTTCCTTATAGGTTATTACAAAGTATTAAGTATAGTTCCCAGTGGTATACAGTAGATCCTTGATTATCTGGTTTATAGATAGTTGTGTGTATCTCTTATTCCCAAACTCCTAATTTATCCCTCACCCCCTTTGCCATAAGTTTGTTTTCAGTGTCTGTGGGTCTACATCTGTCTTGCAAATAAGTTCATTTGTATCATGTTTTCGATTTCACATTTAAGCGATATCATCTGATGATTTTCTTTCTCTGACTGGTTTACTTCACTTAGTATGATCACCTCTAAGTCCATCTAGTTCAGTTCAGTTGCTCAGTCATGTCCAACTCCTTGCGACCCCATGAACCGCAGCACGCCAGGCCTCCCTGTTCATCACCAACTCCCGGAGTCCACCCAAACCCATGTCCATTGAGTCGGTGATGCCATCCAACCATCTCATCCTCTGTCGTCCCCTTCTCCTCCTGCCCTCAATCTTTCCCAGCATCAGGGTCTTTTCAAATGAGTCAGCTCTTCACATCAGGTGGCCAAAGTATTGGAGTTTCAGTTTCAACATCACTCCTTCCAATGAACACCCAGGACTGATCTCCTTTAGGATGGACTGGTTGGATCTCCTTGCAGTCCAAGGGACTCTCAAGAGTCTTCTCCAATACCACAGTTCAAAAGCATCAATTCTTTGGTGCTCAGCTTTTTTTATAGTCCAACTCACATTCGTACATGACTACTGGAAAAACCATAGCCTTGACTAGACGGAACTTTGTTGACAAAGAAATGTCTCTGCTTTTTAATATGCTGTCTCAGTTGGTCATAATAAGTCCATCCACGTGGCTGCAAATTTCCTATATCTTAAGTTCACCAAAAGAGGTGAATTATTTTAACAATACTTATGCTTTAAATTTCTTGAAAAGTAGGAATATGTTGACTAAAACATACTACCCTGTGTAATAGGTGTGAACATTTACTATCAAAAGGGCCAAATTTCCAGAAACCCTTTTCAAATTTGAAGGGTTGAGTAAGGGGATGTGCTTTGATTGGTGCTTCATAAATTACTTGGTAGAATAATGGACCTTTCCAATGCAGTTCCCATATTTCATCCTATCCTGTACCATGGAAATTCCATTAATAATAAATATAATACTGATTTTATGTTTTTTCTCCTATAGCAAGACAGTCTTTCCTTTGAAGTAGATTCAGTTCCCTAAAGCATAATGTTTTTGAATTAAGTAGCTATTGGATTGAGAAGTAGGAAGAAGGATAAAACTGAAGCATTTTGCTAATGCCTCGTGGAATCTCAAAGAACAATGATGAAGCTCCCATCAGCATCTTTACTGCTGATGCATGGGAATATGTCTGGCTGGAGGGGGTTTCTCAACTCCCTGATATTTATGAAGTCCTTACAGAGGGGTGGGCATGCTCATGCACTCCTTCATTTATGTCCTCCTGCTTGGGTCCAACTCCTTTGGAAAAAAATTACAAATCCAAGGAAGGTGCAGTGCCCTTAATATTCCCTTGTTTTAAACAATTGAAATGTGTCAGTCTACTCAGTCAGTGCTGTGTTTTAGATATTACTTCTGACTGAAACATCATTCTTTCAATAGAACTGCTCCTTGAATTCTACTGAGTGATTTTCGCAGAGATCATATGATGTGCATTTCTCCTCACTTGTAATGAAACTGTCTTTCTGGTGGCTGGTCTCTCCTTAACCGGTTAAAGATTCTGGTGCCCGATGATCATTAGGTTGAAACTGCCCTTTGTGTAACAGGTCAAAAATAGTGGAATACTGGACATTTCATATGGTTCAAACTTCCTTTGCTGTGGCAAGGCTTCCCAGGTGGCTCAAAGGTAAAGAATCCACCTGCTAATGCAGGAAACACAAGAGACACGGGTTTGATCCCTGGATCAAGATGATCCTCTCAGGGAGGAAATGGCAACCCACTCCAGTATTCTTACCTGGAAAACCCCATGGACAGAAGAACCCGGTGGGCTACAGTCCATACAGTCTCAAAGTGTCAGAAGTGACTGAATGACTGAGCATGCACTGGTTTAGGGAAAATAAATAGAACTGTGTGATATGTGTAAGCAACACTCCTTTTTGTTGTTTTATTTTTTATTCTTCTACAAAGGAAGCAGACAAGAGATACAAAGAATAGCAGTAAGAGCGTATACACAGGTGACTCAAGCTTCCTGGCCACTCAGGTTTTTCTCCTGGCCAAGGGGTGGTGGGAAGATCCCCTAGAGAAGGAAATGGCAACCCTCTCCAATGCTCTTGCTTGGAAAATCCCATGGATGGAGGAGCCTGGCATGCTATGGTCCATGGGGTTACAAAGAGTCAGATATGACTGAGCAACTTCACTTTCACTTTCAAGGGGTGGTGAGAATGAAGAGCAAAGGAAAGGAAGAGATGATGGTTGACACTTGAGATCCAGGCAGCCTCAGGCAAGAGCTTTGTTCTGATGGGCTTCTGCTTCCCAGTAATGAAATGAGAACTAGTTCTCACTCCTTTAAAGAGTTTTCTCTGTAGAAAATAGGATAGCATGGAAGTATTTTATACTCTGCACATCAAAGAAGCAGGACACATCTTACACATCTATAAAGACATTTGTGAATTCACTCTAAACCACCCTCCCAAACAAAAACAGGTAGAAAATAAAAAAAACAATTACCAAACCTCAGGGGTCTGTAGGTCTCATTTGACCACAATCCAAGAGAAGGGAGAGAGTCTTTAGGAGAGAACATATCAAAAGGAATGAGAAAGGAGGATGTTTGCTTTTCTTCCTTGCTTACTTGGCTGCAAACACTTTAATCATATAAGCGTATGAAATCCTCCTAGCCCTTCTACTATTATTCCATTTGATGGGAGAGGAGACTAAGGTTGACAGAAGAAATGGAGCTTGTCCTAAGTGGAAGAGTTTGCCAAGTAGCAGAGGAATAGACTCAAAGCCAAGCTGGCTAACTCCAAAGATATAGTCTTCCAAAGTGATACACAGCTGCCCCCTTGGATCGAGGCAGGCAGTGGCTTTGATGGACACAAGGAATGTGTAGGGTTCTAAAGTGGTGATAGGGGCTCACCTCTCCACAACTTGTCTGATGCCTTACGACTGTCCTGCCCCACTGTAATGAGCAGGTCATGTGGGAAGAGAACCTAAAAGGTAGAGATGCCCGTTTGAGAGAGACACCATCTGCAAATGCCCCCAGAATGCTAAATTTAACTCCGAAGGCTAAAGGGAAGAACATCATTTTGGGGATCAGGCAGCTATGCCATTTAATATTTGTGAGATATTGCACATCTGAAAATGGGATGATCATAACTGCTTTGTAAGATTGCTCTGATTCAGCATCTCTCTCTCTTTCTCTCTCTTTTGTCTATTTTGCTCTCAGGGCCTCTTTCGCACTGAAAAATTTGTTGGGATCCCCAAAGAGCTATTGCCTAGTTAGACAGGAGTTTGATCTATTGATATTAACCATATTATAAATTAAAACCAAGACAACAAAAATCCTTATTAATTTATTTAAAATTAGAATGCTTCTATTACATGTTAACATCAAACATATATGTTTTTTAAGTACAATTACTATACATTCTGAAAACATAAAACTTACTGAGAGGAGTGGCATGCTTTAACAACTTGGTACATTGCTTTAATGTCTGACAATATAAAACAGCCAGATTCTCATATCTGCTTATGCATTCAATCTGTGGTGATACATTGTTTTGATTGAAGTGTGTAAAGAAAACCCAGCTTCAAACAGACTTGCAGTTGGAAAAATGAGGATTTCATGGGCTGCCTGAAAGGTGACCTCTGAGGGTTCTGGCACTCTACTTTAGAACAGCTGCTCTAAAGATTAAAATGAGTGAATTAAATACAAAGGATTTACTCCCATGCCAGGATACAGAGCAGGCAGATGCTCTCTAAATTGTATGAGAAAATGTTACCTCCAAACTTCATTGCATCTATTGACATATATCTCTGTCTAAGAAATGTGTTCCAAAATAATGTATATTACAGTGAATATATGTATATCTAACAAATGAGTGAGAGCATACCTACATGCACATGAAGAAAGCTTTGAATTCCTTTGACCTTCATTTGATCAGAATAGCAACACCAATTTGCAAATTATTTTAACAACATTCTCTTGCCCCACACCTCTTAACTTCCATTTTTTTTTCCCATTGGGAAGGATGCATTTTATTGGTCTAACCAATATACCAATGATGGGCAATGCCCAACATCTCTCATTATTATGGACGCCCTTCCTTCCTGTCCTGGTAATTCATGACTCAGTCCAAGAAACAAAATATCAAGCATCACCAGGGCAAAATAAAGGCAATTTTCCCTGAAGTCCTTTCATCAGAAATGGGGAAAAGCCTAGAAGAAGAGATTACCTTGGACAACATGTTTAATCTCAATCCCAGAACCCAGAAAATTATTTGAGTGGTTGTGTGTTGTTGTGTTAGTCACTCAGTTGTGTCTGACTCTTTGTGACCCCATGGAAGGTAGCCCACCAGCTTCCTCCATCCATGGGATTTTCTAGGCAAGAATACTGGAGTGGGTTGCCATTTCCTTCTCCATGCATACACGTATAAAATACTAATATATACAAAATAAAACATAATATAGATATATAAAATACATAAATACAATAATTATATAAATAATAAATAAATATATGAAATAAAAGATATTTATAAATATATAAAGTGTGTAAAATTATTCATGTAATTTACTTATGTTTGAATGCACAACATTCAAACATTGCATAGTCTGTATAAAGAGGTGCGATCTCAGGATCATTTATCGGTAATTTCTTTTCCTCCAGCTGTCAATCCTCTAGGGTTGCAACAATGTGTATATGACCTACTAAGTTCTCAAAGATTTTCCCTAATACCTAGTAACTATATGATTGGCAATTTTATCTAATATTTCCGGATAGTCATCTTGAGAGTGCCCAAAGACCCAGTAAAAGAGGTATTTAACATCAAATTGGATAGTTTTCAATTCTCCAAAGTATAGTTTGCATAAAATACCATTCTAGACCCAGAGCAGGGAAGTTAGTAGACAAACACAATATCATCACTAAGCACTGATGCTTAACTCTCTCTTAGAACCATGGGGAAAAGGCTGAAGGACTTCCACCCCTGTGCTGTCAGCATCTCCTTGGCATTGTCCATAGGAGTCCTCAGAGTTTAAAGTGTGAAAGTGTCCTATAAGATATTTTATAAAAGTTGTGATTCCTGATTTATTGATATTTCTTTTTGTTTGAGTTCTTCCTTGACTTTGGCAATGTTTCTAAGAAATAACCAATATGTCTCTAATATTCAATTTTTTCCCATTGGTAAAAATGTAGGTATAATTTGCATGCAGTAAAAGTCACTATTTTTGGCGAAGAGTCCTGACAAATGCTAGAGTTGTGTAACGCTGGCACAATCAAGACAGAGAGCAGCTCCAGCACCCAGACCCACTGATGCCCTATAGCTAGCTTTTGCCCCCACCCGGAGCCTTGAACACCATTGAATTTTTTTCTGTTATTTTTATAGAATGAAATATTAATGGAATTAGAGCCTTTTGAGTTTGACTTCTTTTAAGCAGCATAATCGACTTTAGATTCACCCTTCGTTGGGGAATATGCCAGTAGTGGCTTCATTTGTCTTGCTAAGAAAATATTCCATTGAATGTATATTCCATGTGGTCTAATCATTCCCAATGGAAGGACCTTTGAGATGTTTCCAGGTTGGGGCAATTACAAATAAAGGTAATATGAATATTTGCATACATTGAGTATATGTGTTTGAGTGTGTGTGTGAGCCAAACTTAGATTTTCATTTAACTTGAGCTGCTGGGTCATATGGCAAATGTGTCTTTACCTCCATAAGAAATTGCCAACTATTGTTGGCAACTAGCTCTACTGTTTTGCATCTTACTATTAGTAAATGGGAATTTCAGTTGGTTAAGTTCTTTGCTTGCACTGTAGTATTGTCACTCTCCCCAACCCTATCCTAATAAGTACATGCTTATAAGTTTGTGTTTTTGAGGTTTTCATTTTCTATACTGTTTTAAAGTCACTAAATAAGAATTATTAAAATAGCTTAGATGACAAACCCCCTACAAAAGCAATAAATAGAGTAACTAAACTACGAAAAATATATCAACGAACTAATAGTCTCAACTTGTGAGTACAAGACTTTACATGATATAAATACATGAAGTACTTTGATTCTAGGGATAATATTTGGCCAAATATTCTCTATTCTCACAAAACTTTAAAAATAATTCAAGATTTTAGAGCTAATAACTCAAATGATAAGTGTTCACAGTAAAATTAACAAGCAAATATAAAGTTGATCCCTGTTATCAATGTCCTTCTGATAAACTACATAAACTTCCACTAAACTGATATTATTTTTTAAAAATTTGGAATGACTAGTGGCTATCAAAGCAACTGTATTTTTATATGACTTTATACATTATAGTTGTTGAATAACATTGCCAAGTTTTAAAATGGAATTGCAACATCCTTTTTTAACAAAACAACTTTATTGAGATATAATTCACATACCATAAAATTCATCTATTAAAGAGTACAAGTCAATGGTTTTAGTATGGTTGCAGAGCTGTAAATATAACACTTTCTAATTTTTCTATTTACTTTTCAAACAGCAAGGATTTATCATTTTGAGATGCATGGTTCTTCATCTTTATTTCAGAGTATGTATGTCTTTGTGTTCATGTATGCTGAGTCGCTTCAGTCATGTACTCTTTGCAACCCTATGGACCATAGTCCTCCAGGCTACTCTGTCCATGGGATTCTCCAGGCAAGAATACTGGAGTGGGTTGCCATGCCCTCCTCCAGGGGATCTTCCCGACCCAGGGATCAAACCTGAGTCTCCTGCACTGGCGGGTGGATTCTTTGCTACTGGGGCCACCTGGGAAGCGCATGTATGTCTTCACACACATTTAAAGACTGTCCAGTGATAAGAAATCCAGAACAGCAAGGGTGTAAATTTCCCCAGGAGTAAACTTTTCCATGATTCATGTTGGTTCTTTTGCAGCTAAATTGATAAACGATATCAAGCTAAATATACTGATAAAATTTTATTTGGAACTTTAAAGCTATGAAGCTTATTTTTAATAACACAGTAATTGAGTTGAAATTAAGTTAATTAAAAACTCCTCTCTGAAGTAAGCAAATTTAAAAACAATGAATGTAGGAGCAAAACTTTATTAGATCTAAGAAAAGCTTAATCTGTCTTTCTTCTCATTATTTTTCCACGTGTATAGCATGGTTTCCCAAATAACATCATTGCCTTAAACTCTTTAGTTCAAAGTTTATATTTTTTGTTGGCACATTTGCATCCAGGCCAGTTTCCATTAAAGATGTTGATATGTGTTTATCTGCTCAAAGTTTAGGGAATTATTTTTTAAATGTCTATTAAATGAATTTAACAAGAAATCTGAAGATTACTAAACTGTGGGTATGTATGAGATAAACATATTAAACAGCCAAACTTTGCTAGCGGGTGTGTCTTTGCTTAGATTACTACGAGGTGTTATGCCCGCTTTCACAGGTATTAAGGGGGCCCACCTAATACTTCAAAATGCCCATAAAATGGGCCTTGGCTCACAGCGATTATTCACCCGAGCTGCTCTTCACATTGCCCATCCCCTGACTGCTCTGTAATGAACCACCAACTCCTCATTATCTACCAATGACATGCCTCTGGGTGTGTGGCCCTGTTTGTTCTGTGAGTGGTTTCAGTAAAACATTCTCCGCCTTTAAGATTCGGTTCTTCTGCTTTGAGCTCAATGTTTCACAGAGTTTATTACAGCTGTTCTTTTACCCACAGCCTGCCCTGGGTTCTCACAGGTGCTAGGGTTCTCTTTTGGGTTTCAGGTAACCACTATCTCACCATTCCTAACAAAAACCCCCTTAGGGCCTGGACCATTCCATCTGTCTCTGAGACTGTACTGTGCCCTATTTCCCCTCCTCTGCTCCCAACTTCCAGCCCATTGCCCCACGTCAACACCCCACCAGACAGTGTCTGTTGGTGTCTGAAGTGGGAGAGCTTCCCCCTTGTATTTTCCAAGGAGCCAAATGGCGCATATACCATTCAGTGTCTCCCTGTATGTAGAATTTGCAGTGGTTTTGCCTAAATTCACACGGCAATTCCAGATGACCAACTTCGGTCCAGCCTAGACCGTTTCAACAGGAAGAAGGCAAGAGTTAGGATAACAGAGGCCCCAGACCTGCCGGCTGTAACCAAAATTTGTTGGATTGTTAGTGGCGGAGACAGATCTCTTTCTTTTCCCTGGCTGAACATTTTAATATCGAAGGGTGTTTGGTATAATCCCTGAATTGGCAAGTGAGTTATCTGCTTGCACAAGGGAGACTTAGCTAGGCAGTCACTTGGGCTTTTGCCATCCCATCAGATATTTTTGAAGTACCTAAAAATAGTTTAATATGGCATGTGTTATTGGATATGGGGTCCTGCCAATTTGATAATTGAATGGGAGGCTGATGTATATTTTAACAAAACAAAATCCCTTTTAGGCAAGTCTTTTTTTTTTTTTTAATTTTCTGATTATAAGAGAAAAAGTACATTATGAGACACCCTTCAGAAGCAGGCTGTCACCCACTTATTTCTGATTCATGCCACCAGCTTGTGTTCCATCCTCCTACACATCCCCCTCACTGTTAATACCCACTGGGAAAGGTAGACCTGCCTCCATAACCTCACATTCAAGTTCTTTCTCCTGGTTCTTTACATCTTGTGGGCTTGCACAACTCTCTGGTTATCCAGATTGGTATTCAAAACCTGCAGCAATCACAAAAAGAAGATTCATGGCCGAATTAGTGAAAGGAAGACATTTTCCCACATCTTTTCCTATATTTTCTGTAGAGAATATTTATAGGCTAAGAAAATTTCAAAAAGTATATATTCAAACTATTTTTAAAATAGCATTTACAAATGAATTTCAAGTCAATTTATTCCTCTTACTTTAGCTTTTAGCTGTAAGCAGTAAGCAGTGATGTCCAGAGAGTATCAGTATACAGCCCCGAACATTGCTACTTAAGACACTAGGCCCCTCGTTTATTTATGCAATGCATATTTGAGTGCTGGCTGCTGGGAAATTCAGAAGTGAACAATACAAATGCAGTTCCTTCCTCGTGTGTGTGGTCGAACAAATGATAAACACTTAACTCAATAAATCCAATGAGAGAATTTCAGATAGGTTTAAATGTCATGAAGATTCTAGAGTTGAAATATTTGGCTTACCTGGTGGCTCAGATGGTAAAGAATCCACCTGCAATGAGGAAGACCCAGGTTTGATCCCTGGGTCAGGAAGATCCTCTGGAGAAGGCAATGTCTACCCACTCCAATATTCTTGCCTGGAGAATTCCATGGACAGAGGAATATAGTTGATTTACAATGTTAGTTTCAAGTGTACAGAAAAATGATTCATAGATATACATATATATATACACATATATATATATTTTTTACATTCTCTTCCATTATACATAATTACAAGATATTGAGTATAATTCCTGTGCTATATAGTAGGTTTTTATTGGTTATCTGTTTTATATATGGTAGAGTATATATTTTAATCTCAGATTCCTAATTTATTCCCCTCTTCCTTTCTCGTTTGGTAAGCATAAGTTTGTTTTTTTATGTCTATGAGTCTATTTCTGTTTTATAAATAAATTTATTTGTATTATTTTTTTAGATTCCACATATAAGCAATATCATATGATATTTGTCTTTGACTTACTTCACTCAGTATTATAATCTCTAAGTCCATTCATGTCACTGCAAATGACAATATTTCATTCTATTTGTGGCTAAGTAACACTCTGTTGTGTATGTATATATACATATATGTAATATATATATATATATATATATATCTGTCAATGGACACAATTTGCTTCCATGTCTTGACTATTGTAAATAATGCTACTATGAACACTGAGGTGCATGTGTCTTTTCAAATTATGTTTTTCTCCAGGTATATGTCCAGGCATGGGATTGCAGGATCCTATGGTAATTCTATTTTTAGTTTTTTAATGAACTTCCATACTGTTCTCCATAGTGGCTGTACCAATTTACATTCCCACCAATAGGGTAGAAGGGTTCCTTTCTCTCCACACCCTCTCCAGCATTTATTATTTGTAGTTTTTGATAATGGCCATTCTGACCAGTGTGAGATGACACCTCATTGCAATTTTGATTTTCATTTATTTAATTACTAGTGATGTTGAGCATCTTTTCAAGATAATATCCAATCAATTTAAATGTTGTGAAGAGTCCAGACTTTAAAAGCAGCTTCACAGAGAAAGCCTCAAGTTGAATCAAACATCCCATGGGAAATATGTACAGAAGAGAAGGAAAATATGTTCTGTTGGCAAAAGCCTGGAAGAAACGTCAGAGAGGAATAATGCAAGGCATGGTCTCACTCCCTTTGAAAAGAATTTCCACCATTTTCATGGCACCTAACCCTGTCTCTCCACGTCTTCCCCCTAACCTGGCAGCTGAGTAGATTCTGTAGGACTCTGGGTCAGTGCTATTTCGGAAGGGTGCTATTGAGCCTTAGTAGCCAGATGCATAAAACTTCACTGTACAACTATGTTCTAACTAGGTGAAAAATGACTTGAAAAGACTTTCCTTCAGAAAATGTGAAAATTGGATGGGTTGCCTTTTCTAAGCATCAAAGGCTTTTAGCTCGAGAGCTAGAAAAAAGTCATTTTTGCGGCATTTATAAGTGGGATGATCCAATCTTGAAACAACAACTCTTTTATCCACCCCCTGCTGGTATGCCCCTGATACGATAGACCTTTACCCTCCTGCAGACAACTGAGGGAATCAATGACCCAACATTTCCTTTTCTCTTCTCTCCATATATTTTTCTTGCCTATACATGTTCTGCAGGCATATCCTCAAGCCAGTTCATTTTCTGCATTTTGTACCTTGTGTTGGTTTACATTAGAGAAGCTCTCCTCTTTAATTCCCACCCAAAGCAATAAGCAGAAAAGCTGTTAATTAGGGGAACAGTCATGACCACATTTCACTTGATCTTATTCTCATGTTAGTCACTGTAGTGAACTGGTTGGTGCCAACAAAGAGAGACCCAGCTCCTAACCCACAGAACACCTGACTGTGACCTTATTTTTTTTTTTAAAGTCTTTTCAGTTGTTTTTGTTGTTTAGTTGCCCAGACATGTTCAGCTCTTTTGTGACTCCATGGATTGAGATTCTTCAGGCAAGAGTTCTGGACGGGGTTGCCATTTCCTCCTCCAGGGGATCTTCCTGACCCAGGGATCAAACATGAGTCTTTTGCATTGACAGCCAGATTCTTTCCCGCTAAGCCACTGAGGAAGCCCCATGGGTGTAAATAAGCACAGTATCTCAGGATGAAACAATCTTGGGCCCTAAATCCAGTGGAAAATATCCTTATAAGAGACATAAAAGAGGAAGAGGCCATGTGACTAAGGAAGCAGAGACTGGAATTACGTGGCCACAAGCCAGGAGTGCCAAGAGCCAATAGGAGGCAGAAGACACAAGAAAGAGCATCTCCCCTGGAGTCTCTGCTGACATCTTGATTTTGAAATTCTGGCCTCCAGAATTGTTGGAGAATAGATTTTTGTTTATATCACCAAGGCTGTGGTAATCTGCTACAGCAGCACTAGGAAACTGACAGTCATTATAGGTTATAAGTTCCATAAAAACAGGACCTAAGTGAGGTCCTGGGAGGCATGTCTTATACCAATCAAGGACCATGTTGATGTGATCTGATCAACTCAGTTTGAGGATGGAGTTCAGTTTTGAAAGTGCCTATTACAGAAATATTCCTATTTCTCCTATTCATGTGGCATCTCAAGCAAAACAGGGGCAGGCATCTCTCTCTATTAGAAATGGAGAGCTGATGTTTATTGGAAGCTACTCAGGGAGATGACAACAGTCATGAGGCTCTGCCAGCAAATCAAGAAATCAAACGAGGCCAATTTATACTGGGAATGTCATGTACAACATGATTAATAGAATGAACAGTGCTGTGTGTTATCTATGAAAGTTAAAAGAATAAATCCTAAGGGTTCTCATCACAAGGCAAACTTTTAAAAAATTTTTCTTTAAATTTTTATCTATATGAGATGGTGGATGTCCACCAAACTTACTGAGATAATCATTTTATGATACATGTAAGATAAATCACTCTGCATCACACCTCAAACTTATCCTGTGCTGACTGTCAATTCTATCTCAATAAAACTGAAAGAAAAAGAAGTGTAAAAATAACAAAAATAAAGCCTGAAAAATTAAAGTAATAAGGTCAGTTTACACCTACATTTTTCCTACAGTCGTTCCTCCCTGCCTTCCTAGAGATGTCCTTATATATAAAAAGCAATTTGTCACCCTGGTGCTTAGTTCCTGTCAGACTGTTTAATCAGCGCCAGGATGCAGGACAGAAACACTGGTCCCTTCACACTGAAAGGAAAGCGACCTTGGAACTCGCTGGCACTTGAGCCACCATAAATTTTTCTCCTGATGCCAGAGAACAGCACGGGACAGCTGCAGAGAGTGGCAGTTTACTTCTCTAAAACTGATGAAAAGCCGTTGTCTTGTGGTAATTTAGCTGCAAATTTGCCAGAAAAAAAACAAAAGATTTCTTCTAACTCCTTGCTAATAAAACAGGGTGGCTGGGAAAATGCAAAGACACCGAAAGAAACATTCATCAAGGTGTAGATTCTATTTCCTGGAAACAAAATATGCACAGCCAGTGACTCTACATCCTAAGGAACCATTTGATTCTGCTCTCCTCACTTGGGGTGCAGTGTCCAGAATGGGCAATGTTCTCAGTGCAAGTTTGCATCCTGCCAACAACTGTCAACAGTCATATGCAATAAAAGGAGAGTTTTTTTCCATCTGTCATTCTTTCTGGAGCATGATTCAATCCAACTTTGGGCTCTTGCAGAACCCCAAGCTTCCTCTGGGATTTAGGAAGGCAGTGGGCTATGAGATCAGACATACTGACACAGCTCAAGAGTTACCTTTGGAGGCAGAGAATCTAGCCCTCTCTTGTTCATCAGGCTCTGGTGGAGGGCAGCAGTAAAAGGATACTTCTAAATAGACTCCAGGAAAGCCTCCCTTAATATGATTTATTTCAAATGCTTATCCATCCTCTTAGAATACATTGATGAGCATGATAGCATAGATGAATAAATTTGCACATCCTGATTTTGGGTCTTATTGGGAAGAAATCCCCCTGAAAGCTAGTGGAACTAGAGTGTAACCAGCAAAATGACTCAGAGATACTTCAGGATTGAATGCGCATTGTATCCTTCCTGTGCAGAGCTAGCCTAGGAAGTACAGTAATTTTGGAGAGAAAGTCTCGCTCTCACACTCAATAGCATTTAAACAATTCATTCATTCTTTTGAACAGTGCATCCACCATATAACCAGAAGTACTTATGCTCTAGGAAAGATACAGAAAAATATAAAAGTATTTCAACTTTTACACCAATCTATTAAAGAATAATGAACATGCTTTCTTGAAAAGTTAAAAAAATACAAGAGCAATCACAAAGCAGTATCTGGTTAATTGTCTAGTGAATGAAACATATAATACATTTTGCACTTACAGGTGAGAAAGAAGTGACTTTGTAGGTAAAATGAAAAGAACAAGGACATTGTTTCAGGCAACCTGAATTCAAACTTCCCTTTTTTGCCTCTTCCTTGCTAAGGCATTGGGAAGGTTAATAAAGGTTAATTAATTAATATTACATTATTTAATAATGAACATACAATAAAGATTAATTATTTATTAACCTGCAAGGAGTTAATAAACTCCATGAGGCTCAACTTAGTCAGGATGTTTGTGCCAGACTCTTAAGGTGTTTGGCATATAAGGAACAATGTGTATGAAACACTTCACACATAAAAAGGCATTTGTAAACCAAACTCCCTAACTGTCCCCACCTCCCCATCCTTCCTGGGCATGTACACTTCTATATTTAAAGTTGATAACCAACTAGGACCTACTGTACTGCAGAGGGAACTCTGCTCAATGTTATGTGGCAGCCTGGATGGAAGGGGAGTTTGGGAGAGAATGGATACATGTATATGTATGGCTGAGTCCCTTTGCTGTCCACCTGAAACAATACAACATTGTTAATTGGCTATACCATGATACAAAATAAAACTTTTTTTAATGGCATTTGTAAAACGCATTCATTAAAAGTGTTGTTGCTTCTGATCACTGCTTCTTCACTCTTAAGATGCATATGTGGGAAATACCAAGGACACAGGAGCCAGCAGGCTACAGGGTCACAGGGTCACAAAGAGTCAGACATGACATCAGTTCAGTTCAGTCGCTCAGTCATGTCCAACTCTTTGTGACCCCATGGGCTGCAGCACTCTAGGCCTCCCTGTCCATCATCAACTCCCGGAGTTTACTCAAACTCATGTCCATTGAGTCAGTGATGCCATCCAACCATCTCATCCTCTGTCATCCCCTTCTCCTCCCACCTTCAATCTTTCCCAGCATCAGGGTCTTTTCCAATGAGTCAGCTCTTTGCATCAAGTGGCCGAAGTATTGGACATAACTTAGTGACTAAAAACAAACATAGTGACTAAAAACATGGACACACATGACAAGCTGACTAAAAACAAAGCGTCTTGTGCGGAAAACTCTCTTCCCCAAATCCTGATCCTGCCCCCTTTGTTTCATTAATTATATTTGAGCATTAAATTAGGTCTAAGCTTCTTTATACCCAGGAGAACAAGGAAAACATAGCAGATTATATAATTTTCTTTGACTAATAAAAAGGACATGTGGAATCCCTCTGAGAAAAGGTGTCGTGGTAAAGGAATGAGAATACATTTGTATGGCATTAAAAATGTACTTTGTCTTCTTGGCTCACAAGTGTGGCTGCCAGTGGTTAGGGGTGGAGTGGAAAAATGCACACCTGGTAGATATGGCCTTTAGGGCAGTATGATTCAGGAGAAAACCTGGGAAGACAGAGATGTGTGTACCTGAAGATGGAAATGTATGTGAACAGCTTCAGCATGGGTGAGACAAGTGGAGAATGGAGAGGGACAGAGTAGGGAAGCAATCCAGAGTGGTTTCTATTAAAAAATCTTGGGCTTCCCTGGTGGCTCAGTGGTCAAGAATCTACCTGCCAGTGCAGGAGACATGAGTGCAATCTCTGATCTGGGAAGATCCCACATGCTGCAGAGCAACAGAGCCTGGGCACCGCAACTACTAAGCCTGTGAGCTAGAGCCCGGGAGCCACAATTCTGAAGCCCGCGCACCCAAGAGCCCATGCTCAGCAGAAGAGAAGCGGGCTCAGTGAGAAGCCTACGTTCCACAAGTGTAGAGGAGCCCCCACTCGCCACTGCTAGGGAAGACCCCCTGCACAGCCTATAAATGAATAAAAATCTTCATGAAAGGGTCAGATATGGAAAGCAATGGAACTGCAGAGACTGGGATAAGGCCAAGGACATAGCCTGGATAATATGCCTAAATTTGGGATGGTTTTCATGGCAGAATGAATAGAGGTATTTTACTGATTAAATTCTGGGTGAATGTAAGAAAATTTTGACCACCTATCACAACCAGCCAAGGTTATATCTGAATTCACCTCTAAGGAATATTTTTAAAATTTATTTTAATAAAGCTTCACTTTAGTGTTTCATTATTCATGAGGAAGAAAGCATTATTCTTATAACATTACAGTTTATGAGATGAAAATAAAAGCCTGACCAGTTCAAGTTTAAAATAAAGAAAAATAGGTACAAAATATGGAATTACTATTGCTAGTTAGTTTTGTTTTCCTATGTAACCACCATATGTGTTATTTTAATGGCTGCAGAGCACTTCACTAGGTTCTCACAAAATAACTCAACCATTTTCCTTTTGTTTATCACGTAGCTACTTTCCAGACTTTCCTATGACAATGGAAACGACATCTTCTATGGGTATATTGATCTTATTTATTTGTTTTTAGTTTTTACTGGAGTATAGTTAAGTTACAACATTGCATTAGTTTCTACTGTATAGCACAGTGAATCAGCTATATGTATACATATAGCCTCTCTCTTTTGGAAATCCTTCCCATTTAGGTCACCACAGAGCGCTGAGTAAGGTTTCCTGTGTTATACAGTAGGTTCTCGTTAGTTCCTTATTGTATACATAGACTCAATAGTGCACACAGCAATAAATAGCTGGGGAAGGGGCCTTTGATTTTGGATAGATTGCACCTGATGAAATAGGAGGGTGATTCAGCATCTAGAATTTAAAGATGAGGGTAAGAAGTCAATGGCAGGATGATGAACCAGATAAGCAGTGCTTTATAGCCTGGGAAAATGGTATATCTATTAGAAGAGCTAGGGGTTTGTCTAACAATTGATAATCCTGTCTAGGAACAGAATTCAGTCCTGTTGGTGGTGAAAATCGGCCACTAGATGGAGATTACAAAGATTTGGTTATAAAGACTGAAAAACTGCAGGCTGATTGGCTGCCCATTACATGCACTTCCTGGGAACTACAGAGACCACTTAAAACTGAGGGGAAAGTAGCATAGAAATTTGTCTTGAAAGGTGACAAAAACGAATATATCATTTTTTTGGACCAAATACCAGCTAACATCCCAGCTAAGAACAGAAATGGAGTTGAG
Source organism: Capra hircus (assembly GCF_001704415.2). Lineage (NCBI taxonomy): Eukaryota > Metazoa > Chordata > Mammalia > Artiodactyla > Bovidae > Capra > Capra hircus. The sequence goes on from NC_030820.1 coordinate 5,807,699, forward strand.
AGAATGAAGAGAAGAATTATGTAACAAAACCAGGACAGAGAAAAAGGAAATAGAAGACTTAACTGATGAGAATAAAATTATGAAAACAGCTAGTATGGTGCTGGTGGAAAAGAACCTGCCTGCCAATTCAGGAGACAAAAGAGACCTGGGTTCAGTCCCTGGGTCTGGAAAAACCCCTGGAGGAGGGCATGGCAACCCACTCCAGTATTCCTGCCTGGAGAATCCCATGGACAGAGGAGCCTGGTGGGCTACAGTCCATAGGGTCTCAAACAGTCGGACATAACTGAAGCGACTTAGTGCATACACAGTGCTTTTTTTTTTTAAGTAAATAATTCAGGAGAGTTTTTGTCCTCTCTTAACTGCTATAAGTATAATCAAGTATGTCACAACCTACAACACCATGAAAAACAAGGATAAAATATGCATGTACAATGAAACTAAATAGCTTCAGTGAAGGACGCTGAAGGGAAAATTTCTAGCAGGTTACTGATTTCTCTAAAAAATCTTGAAAGAACAGCCTGGGTACAAGGAGAGTGGAGAAGACAGGAAAACTGCAAACACTTCAGCCACTATTAAACAGAGGCAAATGAGGAAAAATAAATAAATATTAATTCACCCAAATAAAGGTCTATGAGGTATGGACTTTTATTATGAGACTTAGTATTTGTGATTTTCTTACCCAAAAGGAATAATTAATTGCTGAATGCTGAGGGAAAATGCGTACAAGGTAATACTGTTGGATTTCCCACTTCTGTTTCCTATACACTCTCAAAATTGTGTTAATTAGGGGTACAAAGTTTTAATTATACAAGATGAATAAATTCATGAGATACAAGGTACAGCAGTATGACTTTAGTAAAAATATTATTTCGTATATTTGAAATCTGCTGAGAGGGTAAATCCTAAGTGTTCTCACCCTTCATACTATACACACACACACACACACACACACACACACACAAAGAAACCAAAAGAAGATGGTATCTATGTGAGGTGATGGTGTGTTAATTAGCATGGTTACGGTGATTGTTTCACGGTGTACATGTATATCAAAGCATCAAGTTGTACAACCTTGTATGTGTGTGCTCAGTCATGTCCAACTCTTTGAGACTCCATGGACTGTAGCCAGCCAGGCTCCTCTGCCCATGACAAAATTACTAGAGCAAATTGGCATTTCCTATTCCAGGGGATCTTCCTGACCCAAGGATCAAACCCACGTATCTTATGTCTCCTGTGTTGGCAGGCAGGTTCTTTACTACTAGTGCTATTTGGAAAGCCCTGTACAACCTTATGTAAATACTACTTTTATTTGTCAATTTTACTTCATTAAGTCAGAAAAAAATTATATTGTAACAAATGGCATTCCCATGAAGTAGACTCCAAATAGAAACATTCCAAGAGGGCAACTATGAAAAATGAAACCACAATAAACAAAATAAATGAAAAGATAAATTGGAAATGAAGGGAAGAAAGATAAAATCAAGGAGCTGTTACAAGAAATGCATCAAAGGAGGAATTAACCTGATTCGCTGAAGAACATTCATTTATATTTACACTGTTGAAGAAGCAACAAGATTACTAGTAGAAAAATCAATATTAGACTCCAGTACGTCTGACTTCAAAGTCTGTGTTTTTAACCATCATGTGACACATATAATTGAAAACAAAAAAATAAAATAAAGGAAACAAATAAAAATTAAGAAATAAAAATAAAATTAAGAAATAAAAATAAAATTGAGATGAAAATGTATATATTCTATTTCTTGATAGAAATGTATTATTTATATATATATGCATATTTAAGTACTGTTTCTTTGAATACTTCAATTAGATATATAAAATACTAGTTCACACAAATCATGGAGAAAGCAAAAAAAAAAAAAAATGTACTTCAAATAAAAAATAACCAGCCAAAATCAGAAGACATTAAGGGAATGAAAATAGAAGAATTTGTCCAACTACACAAATAAATTCAAAATCCTGGTCAAAGATGAAAACATGAATAATTCCAAATTGATCTGAGAGATAGAAAACCTTAAGTAGACCAGTGGCCATAGGCTAAAGCAAAAGTGTTTCATGGCATACATCTGAAAAAAAAAATGCCAGGCCCAGATCCTTTCACAGACACAGTTCTGTGAATAGTTCAAGTAATATATATATATATATATATATATATATATATATATATATATATATGTATGTATATGTATACACATAAATATATATAAATGGAATCTTATTTAAACTTTCATAGAATATAGAAAGAAGAGAGGCTTCCAATTTCTTTTTTCTTTAGTTAGCATAACTTTTATGCCATAACTCCAGAAAAGGTAAAGGATACCACACAGAATCACACAATGGCAGACCAAAATCCAGATTTCTCCAATAGATCCCTGAGAAATCCAGAGTCCTTAACAGGGGCCTTATTGCTCACACCATCTCTAACCATGTCGTACACCTCACATCTTAGGACCTTTTCCTTTTGCTGCTCCCTCTGCAAGACCCTTTCCCCAGACAGCCTCATAGCTAAGGCCCTCCTTCAAGTGTTTGTCAAACCTCCCCTGTAATAACTGAGGCCTGCCTTAACCACTCCTTCTATTTAAATCAGCAACCACCTCCCACATCTACTCTGGATTCCCTCTTCTGTGGTTGTTTCTTTTTCTCTTCTTCTGATAGCATTTACCAATGGCTATCATGTTATGTAACTGACTTATTGTTTATCTCTCCCATGAGAGGGGAGCAGAAAGAGCAGTGATCATCAGTTTTGTTTGCTGATGTATTCTAAGCACCTAGAAGGGACTGAAATATGATGAATTCTCAGTATATACTTACCGAATTGGGCTTCCCTAGTGGCTCAGATGGTAAAGAATCCACATGCACTGTGGGAGACCTGGGTTCAATCCCTGGGATGGGAAGATCCCCTGGAGGAGGGCATGGCAACCCACCCCAGTATTCTTGCCTGGAGAATCCCCATGGACAGAGGAGCCTGGTGGGCTACAATCTATATGGCCGCAAAGAGTCAGACATGACTGAGTGACTAAGCACATTTATTGAATTAATGGCTTGATTATTTCCTTAAAAGTTTTATTTCTTCAGCTTTCTTCTTTCTTTTTTGGAACCACTATATTTATATATTGCTTCTCCTGGATTGCTCTCCTAAGTTTCTTATCTTTTAAAAATATGTTTTTCATCTTTTTCTTACAGTTCTACTTTCTGAGATTGTGCTTGAAGAGTCCCCTCTAGCCTTTGAATGAACTTTCTGATATTTATTTTTAATTTTCAAGGACTCTATGTTGTTTCTGATTTTTCTTTTGTTGTACAGCATTCTATTCCTATCTCCTAAATGTCATGTTTTCCCTTGTCTCTCTGCATGTATGAAACATAGAATTTTTAAGGCTTTTTATCACTCATTTTATAATTTTTTAGAAACAGCCAGAAACTGATAATGGTGAAATCCTATTGGAAATAGAAATGAAGGAGTGAAAGAGTCTTTAATTTTTCACTTTATATCCATTAGTACTATTTGACTGCCTTATATGTTACTTTTATAATGATATTAATAGCAATAATGATGAGGAAGAGGAGAATAAAGAAGAAAAGTCATTAGATAAGCACCTTAACTTTTAACCAATACATTATCATATTCATGCAGCTCCAGAACAGGACTATCCTTAAAATCACCATAGGCCCAGACAAAAATTCCGGTTTCATCAGGTGACTTAATGTCCCTCTGCATTCTATAGTAGTTCTTCAATGAATAATTTAGTGTCCCTGTAATGAGTTCTACTAACCAGTGTGCCTGTCCATCCTTGTATTATCTATTACAGAGAGAGACTTTGATGAAGGACCTTAATATGAGCCTTTATTCATCTGTAGTTTTGCTGCTTGAGTCTTGCAGTCTTGGGTCCCTTCAACTGGTCAAGCAGCAGTCTAAAGGGAAAATCTTTCAGTTATCCTTATTTGGTAGTTCAACTTTGACTATTGGGCCTCCACAAATGACCTGTTTCCTTGTGTAAGCCTTAACCGTTTTCTTGACAAGCATGAACTGGGGGTCTGAGCCATCACTCCCAAAGGAGAACGCAACAAAGGAAGGTGACTTCTGTATCCAGGTTAGACAGCTTGTGCTGCCGTGTTTGAGGCACACTGGGGCAGACCTGGCTGAGCCCAGCCTTCCACACACCAGTTTCCTTAGGCAGGTACTGCCAGGAACAGAGGCCACGGGCGAAAGACACTAGGTGGCTGCCCCTGAGATTCTGCACTCATCCGAGGGATCCTCAGAGAGGATGAGCTGTGGGTGCTGCCAACAGCTGGATTGTCACTAAAGTTCTGCAAGGATTTCAGACCCATGACTGTCTTCACATCCTTGCCTTCTCTTGCCCTGCCAGCTTCCACAGCCCAGGGCTTTATGAGGTCTGACATAAACCCCCATCCTGCTCCTTTCTGTTCTCCTCTGTTTTCTTCATTGGAATCTTTAGGAGGTTTATCCACCTTACCACTGAAGGACTTATTCATAAGGACTTATTCATACCATGGGCAACACTAAGAAGTAAAACCCTTTGTTTATGGTACCTTCCTATTATAAGCAAACTCAACCAAAACGGATGCCATCTTTTCAGATCTTGTTCTCTATTAACTATTGACTTACTCAACAAGCCCTGTACCCTTCTAAGCACTGGGGATATTTCGGTGAATAAAGTAGACAAAAATCTTTATTGTCATGAAGCATATATTCTATTAAGAATATATGTGCCCTCTGAGTGAAAAAAACTTTTGTAACATAAAATATCAATCTCAAAGGAATTATCTTTATCAGATACTCTTGAATGCTCAAAGACTACCCACAATGTTAAGGAATTAAATAATAATAGACTGGGGCAATCTAATTATAATCTTTTAGGCAATGTTGTTTTTTTGAAATATATTTTTTAAAATGATAAATGTTTTATGTTAGACTATTTCTATTGTTTTAAAGCAACGTATTATAGGGCAAAGAGATCTGGGTTAGGCATCAGAAGACACATATTCAAATTCTGTCCCTGCTCTTAGTGTGATTTTGGGGAAGTTATTTCACTGCTCTGAGCATAGGTTCCGCCTCTCTGCCCTTTCCCTGACCGCTCCATAAAAAAGGATTCTAATACTCATTGGGATGTGTTTTATGTTTAGTCATTTATTTATTTGGCTGGTCCAGGTCTCAGTTGTGGAACGGGGTATACATGTATTTTTTTCTTAGTTGCAGCATGTGTGAGCTCTTAGTGGCAGCATGAGGCCTCTTAGTTGCAGCATGTGGGATCGAATTCCCTGAGCAGGGGTTGAACCTAGTCCCCTGCATTGGAAGCAGTCTGAACCACCAGACTTCCAGGAAGTCCCTCCACTGAGATGATATTAAGATCAGCTATGTTAGCAATTTAGAACTGCCTGATGCAAAACAAGGCACTGTATGTAGATGCCTTCTCTGTACAAAGAGAAAGGATTGGAAGCCCTTGATCGCAGCAGGGGAGCCTCCCATATTCAGACCCTGCAGCTCTTGGGGGTGGGGGTGGGGGTGCCTGCCTGTGCCCTGTAGGGGAAGCAGTTTGGAGCAGACAGTGGAGCCCACCCAGTTCAGGCTGTAGGGATAGGAGACTTCAGGACTGGACACTTCCCAGATGGCCCTCCTGATGCAGGAAGCCCTTCACCTGAGCCATTTTCTTATGAAATGGCCTGGATTTGACTACTGCAGTGTATTTGGAATGAACACCTATGCTAACTTCCTTCAGATCCTTTTACGACAAGCCCCAGTATCCTCAGGAAAAATATGGAGAACATCTAATTCAGAGGAGCAAGAGGAAAGGTCCCAAGCTGAATTATGGTAAGGGTGCATTGCAGAGCAGCTTAATTTATTTTTCACTATTATAAAAGTGAATTACATCCTCTTGGTTTCTCTAATTCAGAGGAGTGAGAACTGTTCAATGCAAAATAAAAGGTCCATCAAAATGACAGTGCTGTGGGTGACTCCCTCCAAAAACCCTTAAAGAGGTTTATTTAGGATGATGTAAAAAGGGAGAAGACCAGAGACATAAATTTGGGGCCTCCTGAAATGTACTTGTAGCTGGGTTCACAGGAGGTCAGGATGAGACTGATTCCCATAGGCTTTAACAGGGAATTTATGCTGCTCATAAAAGAAAATACAAATCAGTTCAGTTCAGTCACTCAGTGGTGTCTGATCCTTTGCAACCCCACGGACTGCAGCACGCCAGGCTTCCCTATACATTACCAACTCCCAGAGCCTACTCAAACTCACATCCATCGCATCAGTGATGCCATCCAACCATCTCATCCTCTGTTGTCCCCTTCTGCTCCCACCATCAATCTTTCCCAGCATCAGGGTCTTTTCCAATGAGTCAGTTCTTTGTGTCTTGTGTCCATAGTATTGGAGTTTCAGCATCAGCCCTTCCAATGAATATTCAGGACTGATTTCCTTTAGGATGGACTGATTGGATCTCCTTGCAGTCCAAGGGACTCTCAAGAGTCTTCTCCAATACAATAGTTCAAAAGCATCAATTCTTTGGCACTCAGCTTTCTTTATAGTCCAACTCTCACAACCATGCATGACTACTGGAAAAACCATAGCCTTGACTAGATGGATCTTTGTTGGCAAAGTAATGTCTCTGCTTTTTAATATGCCATCTGGGTTGGTCATAACTTTTCTTCCAAGGAGTAAGCGTCTTTTAATTTCATGGCTGCAGTCACCATCTGCAGTGATTTTGGAGCCCCCCATATAAAGTTTGTCACTGTTTCCACTGCTCCCCATCTATTTGTCATGAAGTGATGGAACTAGATGCTATTAACTTAGTTTTCTGAATGTTGAGTTTTAAGCCAACTTTTTCACCCTCCTCTTTCACTTTCATCAAGAAGCCCTTTAGTTCTTTTTTGCTTTCTGCCATAAAGTTTGTGTCATCTGCATATCTGAGATTATTGATATTCTCCCAGCAATCTTGATTCCAGTTTGTGTTTCATCCAGCCCAGCATTTCACATAATGTCAAATTTATGTCTCTGGTCTTCTCCCTTTTTACATCATCCTAAATAAACCTCTTTAAGGGTTGTTGGAGGGAGTCACCCATAGCACCGTCATTTTGATGGACCTTTTACTTTGCATCGAACAGTTCTCACTCCTCTGAATTAGAGAAACCAAGAGGATGTAATTCACTTTTATAATAGTGAAAAATAAATTAAGCTGCTCTGCAATGCACCCTTACCATAATTCAGCTTGGGACCTTTCCTCTTGCTCCTCTGAATTAGATTTTCTCCATATTTTTCCTGAGGACACTGGGGCAGCCATGAAATTAAAAGACGCTTACTCCTTGGAAGAAAAGTTATGACCAACCTAGATAGCATATTGAAAAGCAGAGACATTACTTTGCCGACTAAGATCCATCTAGTCCAGGCTATGTTTTTTCCGGTAGTCATGTATGGATGTGAGAGTTGGACTGTGAAGAAGGCCTAGCACCAAAGAATTGATGCTTTTGAACTGTGATGTTAGAGAAGACTCTTGAGAGTCCCTTGGACTGCAAGGAAATCCAACCAGTCCATTCTGAAAGAGATCAACCCTGGAATTTCTTTGGAAGGAATGATTCTAAAGCTGAAACTCCAGTACTTTGGCCACCTCATGGGAAGAGTTGACTCATTGGAAAAGACTTTGATGCTGGGAGGGATTTGGGGCAGGAGAAGAAGAGGATGACAGAGGATGAGATGGCTGGATGGCATCACTGACTAGATGGATGTGAGTCTGAGTGAACTCCGGGAGTCGGTGCTGGACAGGGAGGCCTGGCGTGCTGTGATTCATGGGGTCGCAAAGAATTGGACATGACTGAGCGACTGAACTGAACTGAACTGAACTCTGCATGTGAGTTAAATAAGCAAGGTGACTATATACAACCTTGAAGTCCTCCTTTCCTGATTTAGAACCAGTCTGTTGTTCCATGTCTAGTTCTAACTATTGCTGCTTGACCTGCATATAGATTTCCCAGAAGGCAGGTCAGGTGGTCTGGTATTCCCATCTCTTTAAGAATTTTCCACAGTTTATTGTGATCTACACAGTCAAAGGCTTTGGCCTAGTTAATAAAGCAAAAGTAGATGTTTTTTCTGGAACTCTCTTGCTTTTTCAATGATCCAGCGGATTTGGCAATTTGATCTCTGGTTCCTCTGCCTTTTCTAAATCCAGCTTGCATATCTAGAAGTTTATGGTTCACGTACTGTTGAAAATACAAAAAGATTATTTAAAAGCAACTTTCATTGAAGACAGATTAATGAAATACATAGATTTAATATATAAAGATACAAGTCATGATTCAAGAAAAAGAATTATTCTATCCTATCAGAAAAGGAGAGTAAGAAAGAAAAAAGGGAGAAGATAAAGATGTGAGAAAGCAGCGTTCTTATAGCAAGTATATTTTATTCTAAAATTTTGGGGAAAAAATCTTCTAAATTATCTATTCATCCAAATGATGTATATAATTATTGAGACAAATTGACAACAATAATATATGTTGCTTCTTGGAATATCCAAGCTTTGTAATGGCAGATATAAATAGGGTTCGAGGACCTAGTTCCAAAGTGTGCCTTCCCCACAACAAACAGTTCTTGGACACCATCTGGTCATCCAAGATTACAGCTCTATTTTGACGTTATCCCCAAGACAGAATCTACCCAAAGACAGAATCAAATGCCACAGGTAAAGGAGCTCAGTCCCACAAGATGGCCTCCTACTTCTGACACCCTGGTTGTTCCTGTGCTTCTGACTAACTGGTTGTAAATCAGACATTCCCACCACCCCTTCCCTCGTTTTGATTACTTTGCTAAGCTGCTCTGAGAATTCAGGAAAACCCATTTATTCACTGCTGCTGCTGCTAAGTCGCTTCAGTCATGTCCGACTCTGTGCGACCCCATAGATGGCAGCCCATCAGGCTCTGCCGTCCCTGGGATTCTCCAGGCAAGAACGCTGGAGTGGGTTGCCATTTCCTTCTCCAGTGTGTGAAAGTGAAAAGTGAAAGTGAAGTCACTCAGTCGTGTCTGACTCTTAGCGACCCCATGGACTGCAGCCTAGTAGCCTCCTCCATCCATGGGATTTTCCAGGCAAGAGTGCTGGAGTGGGGTGCCATTGTCTTCTCCAGGTTACTCATTTATTACAAAGGATATCAAAGGATACAGATCAAAAGGAGGTGAAGGGATACACAGGGCAGAATCCCTTCCAAAGGAGCTTCTGTCCTTGTGGGGTCTGGGACCCAGCACAGAGTCACATGGAAGCATTCTGGTTCTCCAAGATACAGTCTCTCTAAACCCTCTCCTTCTGGGTTTTATGGAAGTTTCATCATGTAGACACAATTGCATAACTCATTGGCCACTGGTAACTGATTCAACCTCTAACCCCACTTCCTTTCCCAGAAATTAAGTGGGACTGATTTATTTCTGCAATGGCATTTTCAATATTCAAGTAGTGAAATCAGTTGCTCGTGTACTGTTTTGTTTGTTAAATTATGTCATTCTTGTTAGCATGTACTGTTGTATCTCCAGCGGCTAAAATAGATGGATGGCTCAGAAGTGCTCAGTTGCTCTGTTGTGTCTGACTCTTTGTGGCCCCATGGAATATAGGCTGCCAGGCTCCTTTGTCCATGGGATTTTCCAGGCAAGAAAATTGGAACAGGTTGCCATTTCCTACTCCAGGAGATCCTCCTGACCCAGAGGTCAAACCTGCCACTCTTGTGTCTCCTGCATTGGCAGGAAGATTCTACACTACTAGCACCACCTGGGACGCCTAGCTGACTCAGAAATACTTCATTAAAAATAAAAGTTCTATTAACAACAACAAAAAAAGATTATAGTCAATAAAATCATGACATAAATAGTAAACAGGTCTTTAGTGTGAATGCGGGATATGAATCTATATATACTGATAATTCCACATGTGTAGCTATAAATTAAAAATACAAGGAGAAATACAATGGTTAATGTAAAAAAATGAAAATTTCATTGGACTAAGTGAAGCTTCCATTTCCAACACACCTCCTAAGAAGCTTTCGAAGGTATGTTTTGAAGCCATCTGTTTTCATGTCATTTTAAAATAAATAAAAGAGACTTGTACATATGTTTCAGAACAAATACAAACAAATGCAGATCAAAATGGATAAATCTCTGTCTTAAAAAATGAGAGATGCATAAATTCAGTTTTTCTCTTTATAACAAAGCTAATATTAATATTATTATTGCCAAAATGCTATAAAACCAACCATAAAACTAATGACAAGTATAATGCAGGGAAAGAAAATTGAACAAGCCATGGCCAAAAAAAAGCCATTATCAAAATTCCTTCATACATCGATATACCTGGGTAATTCATTATAGCATTAGCTGCTATGATTAATGCAATCTCAATCTGACTCAGAGTCATCATCAAAAAAGTCCCTATAGCCCCACTCTCAGAATAATCTGTTCCATTTCCTGAGTAGTTTCATGTTTAGCACATTTCCATGCGCATATTTTGCTTGATCGTCTCCCTGCTAGTATCATGAAGTCATCAGATTACAGGGATCAATTGAGTATGTTTGGTAAATTTGTTTGAATCTGCTCAGTCTTTTCCTAGACATAACCATCATGTTAGTTAGGTTTCTTCCAAGTGAGTACAAATTATATTATACCTTTGTGACCCACACTATGCAAAAATCACCTGCTTCTTTTTTTTTTTATGTTGATTTTATAGATACCAGTTGTATTAAATTGATAAGTCTTTTCCCCTGTCCTTCTATATTTGATTTAAGGCAAAGCCAATTTTCTTCATTTGGTTATGTCTATTTACTTTAGAATATTATTTGAACTTGTATGTCCTAGTGTGTTTTATTGTTCCCTGCACTCTGCACCATTGTATTTACTCTCTAATTACTGTATGTGTGCTAACAAGTGTTCCAGTTTACAGCTGGACAGAACTAGAAGTGAATCATATTGCATGGGAGATATTCTCAACAGATGGAGAAATGGATGAAAATTTTTGTTTTATGCCAAAAATTCAAAGTGAAGAAGATAATTTCTGATTGTTTTGTGAGCACTGATGTAGACTAGAAAGCATGCATTGACATAAATGTTAATACGGGACCCACTAGAATGAACAATGAACAATAGACAGTGTTGCTGTGACAATGAGAGTCTGTGCCTGATTTCCTAGCCATTGGTGATCTATTCACACAGAACAGTTAGCAGCCAACAATTTGCCTCCTAATCACAATTCAGATTGGAAGGACACAGTAAAAATTGTTAATTAACTAAATGATAATCAGCAAACAAGTAAACACTGGGAAAACAAGACTTTACTTTTCCACAATGAAGTCTGTTGGCTTTAGAGAGAAATGGTGAATATGAGTCTTTGAGATGAAGTTTGAGATAAAAGCGTTTCCTTACCACCTGGACCAAGACTGAGAAAACACGACTATGTTTTCCATTTTCTTCCTCCCAGTATACTATCACATAGTTAGGGTCTTTAGAAGCATATGTCACCCAGGGTCAAAAGCCCACAATTTTAAAATCAAAGATTAGAATACATCAGGATTTTTTAAGGAAATTCAAATTTTGGTACTATGGCTCAATTACTAAAAATTTAATTTTTCTCCAACAATTAATAATTTTCTTGACTGCTTTGCTAAGAAGGAAATTGATGTCCAAATTTTGTTAGCATAACAACTTGATTTCTGAAAATTTGCTCTCTCCTCCAATATTGTAAGTATATTTACTTTTTGTTAAAGAATTTCATGGCCCTAGTGATGCAAGAGAAGATGAAAACAAATGAGCAACAAGCAATACTCTTCAGATCTGAATTCAACAAGCATAAGAACAAGGAATCCACTTGCAAGATGAAATATGTAACCTTTCAGGATTTGATGGTTTATGTGAATATTGATTCAGCACCAAAAGAACTGAAAGTAATCATTGACAACCACAATTATATGTTCATCATGAGCTTTGTTCAAATTAAATTGCCAGTTATCTGTCTAGCCAAACAGGGGTGACCATCCCTCCTGACACATAATTGTGGGTTAGGGTTTTCTAACTTTGTCTGAAGTAAATATAATAGTAAAAAGAGAAGTGACTGAATAATAATTACTTATCAGGTTATCCATCACTAAGCTAAATATAAAAACATTGGTAAAATGTTTACAATTTTGCCATTCTCAACAATATGAAACAGGTATTAAATATAAAATTATTTACATAACATGAGTTTCCTTTGTATTTAAAATTTTGAGGACTTTTTTTCAACTTGCCTAAAATTGATGGCCCATATAAAATTCCAAACAACCATTAAATGGTCTACTAAAGTAAAAAAATTGACAACACTATTATAAAAATTACCCCATCACTCAAGATAAACATGAGACAATTTAACAGTCAGATTCATTAATTATACTGTCAAATTTAAAAATTGAAAACCAAGTATACTTTATTTTAGGTATTCAACTCTATTAAAAAATCAGAGAATTCAAATTGCAGACTAGAAGATACAGGTAAATTTTTAAAGAATGAGAAGATGCATAAGATGTTTAACATGAATGATCATCCTTACTGATTTAAGTTAGTGTGATGGACACATGAGTGCCTAATAATGCCTTTATATTCCAGATGCTGTTCACATCACCCTGCCTTGACATTCCTTTAGCTCAAATACATTCATTCACCCACTTAGTTGTAAACAAAACATTAATTGAGAACCTAGTATATGCCAGACACTGTTTTAGGTATGGCATAGACATCAAATGCAATACACCAATGTTCTTATTCTTAAAAAAAAAAAAAAAAAAAAAAAAAAGGCTTTATAATTAAAAGCGCAGTGGTAGGGTTATATATGTTCAGTTGTGTTAAATGTATTTTGACTAGTTAATAAAGCAGGAGACGGGTTATGAAGCATCAGAGACACCCAGAAAAACCCTTTTTGAGAAGGTAACTTTTAAAGAAAACAGAAACAATGAAGGCTGCAAGGCATAGCTCTATCTAGAGAAGAAGCATGCTGGGCAGAAGAAAGAGCAAAGGCAAAGCCTGTGAGTAGGGAATATTTGTGATGTGCTCCAGGAACAGTGAGAAGGTCAATATGGCTTGAATGTAAATGAAAGAAGGGGGATAAGGTCAGATAAGTAACGGGAAAGGGCACTTAATACAAAGTCTTAGAGGTTAGAAAGGACTTCTATTTTGTTCTGAGTAAACCACGAACACCCTCTGGATGATTTCGAGCAGAATTGTGATGTGATCTAACTTGATGTTTCCCTAGATCACCATGACTGCTGTGAGCAGGGAGATCAGTTCAGTTCAGTTCAGTTCATTCGCTCAGTCATGTCTGACTCTTTGCAACCCCATGAATCGCAGCACACCAGGCCTCCCTGTCCATCACCAACTCCCGGAGTTCACTCAGACTAACGTCCATCGAGTCAGTGATGCCATCCAGCCATCTCATGCTCTGTCGTCCCCTTCTCCTCCTGTCCACAATCCCTCCCAGCATCAGAGTCTTTTCCAATGAGTCAGCTCTTCACATGAGGTGGCCAAAGTACTGGAGTTTCAGCTTTAGCATCATTCCTTCTAAAGAAATCCCAGGGCTGATCTCCTTCAGAATGGACTGGTTGGATCTCCTTGTAGTCCAAGGGACTCTCAAGAGTCTTCTCCAACACCACAGTTCAAAAGCATCAATTCTTTGGTGCTCAGCTTTCTTCACAGTCCAACTCTCACATCCATACATGACTACTGAAAAAAACCACAGCCTTGACTAGACGGACCTTAGTTGGCAAAGTAATGTCTCTGCTTTTCAATATGCTATCTAGGTTAGCCATAACTTTTCTTCCAAGGAGTAAGCGTCTTTTAATTTCATGGCTGCAGTCACCATCTGCACTGATTTTGGAGCCCCCAAAAATAAAGTCTGACACTGTTTCCACTGTTTTCCCATCTATTTCCCATGAAGTGATGGGACCGGATGCCATGATCTTCATTTTCTGAATGTTCAGTTTTAAGCCAACTTTTTCACTCTCCTCTTTTACTTTCATCAAGAGGCTTTTTAGCTCCTCTTTACTTTCTGCCATAAGGGTGGTGTCATCTGCATATCTGAGGTTATTGATTTTTCTCCCGGCAATCTTGATTCCAGCTTGTGTTTCTTCCAGTCCAGGGTTTCTGCATATAAGTTAAATAAGCAGGGTGACAATATACAGCCTTGACGTACTTCCTTTCCTATTTGGAACCAGTCTGTTTTTCCATGTCCAGTTCTAACTGTTGCTTCCTGACCTGCATACAGATTTCTCAAGAGGCGGGTCAGGTGGTCTGGTATTCCCATCTCTCTCAGAATTTTCCACAGTGTTTTGTGATCCACACAGTCAAAGGCTTTGGCATAGTCAATAAAGCAGAAATAAATGTTTTTCTGGAATTCTCTTGCTTTTTCCATGATCCAGCAGATGTTGGCCATTTGATCTCTGGTTCCTCTGCCTTTTCTAAAACCAGCTTGAACGTCAAGAAGTTCACGGTTCACGTATTGCTGAAGCCTGGCTTGGAGAATTTTGAGCATTACTTTACTAGCATGTGAGATGAGTGCAGTTGTGTGGTAGTATGAGCATTCTTTGGTATTGCCTTTCTTTGGGATTGGAATGAAAACTGACCTTTTCCAGTCCTGTGGCCACTGCTGAGTTTTCCAAATTTGCTGGCATACTGAGTGTAGCACTTTCACAGCATCATCTTTCAGCATTTGACATAGCTCAACTGGAATTCCATCACCTCTACCTGCTTTGTTCATGCCTTTAAACATGCCTATAAAATTTGGCATGTGTGTATAACTGCATATTTTTAATAAACACAAGTATATGTTGCAGGGCAATTTTAGGAGTTGGGGCAAACGTGTGCAGATTTTGGTCTTGATACTTTGTAGCTAAATTTGGCCAAGTCATTTAACTTCATTAGGATTTCAATTTTCTTATTTTGAAAAATGTGGATAAAACCAATCCACACCCCACCCCCAAGGATGGACATGGCCTCACATGGCCTCACATGATAAGACAGAAAAATCATATCTCATCATATCTGGCAAGGAATCCTTGAATCCCTGCTGTTCCTTCTCACTCATTCAGAAGGTGGGTTGGTGTGTTTTTTTTTTCCCACTTGTCCTTCAAAGGATCTCATCTGAGCTAAGCCCAGTGCCAGGTTATCATCCTGTGATATCTGTTTGCAGTCTGTCTTCACCTGCCCAAGTCCTCAGGACCCTCTCAGTGTCTCCAAAAAAGGAAAAAACAAATTACCCCCAAGGCAACTGTATTAGAGAGAAATAGAACACTTCCTGAGTCTTCCCAAAAGAAAAGCCGGCAGTGTCCACATTTACTTCTTACCCACCCTCCCCTTGTGGCTGTTCTGAGAAGTCCTGGCTGCAGGCGGCAGCTCCGGCCACCCTCACAGGGTCTCTACCTGGCTTCTTTTGTGCTCCTTCTTGTGTGTGTGTGTGTTTTTAGCTAGCACTCCAAACACTTATTAAAGTGTTTCTTTCCAACAAATGTAATTCTCTGGTGAAAGGGGCTCTAATTAAAAAAAGAGAGAGAGAGAGAGAGAACGAAACCCTTATTATTGGTAAGAAGGCAAGCAGAGGGGCGGGTGAATTTAATACAAAACAGCTTCCTTGGCTAGGGAGGAAAACTCTTTCTACCAGTAATTTGTGATCTGGAGCTCCTCTTGCTTTTAGGGTCTAAATAACTGTGTAAACTTCATTTGTTTCATTTGGAACATGGCTCTCATTTCTTATCAGGAGGAAAAGGAGAGAAACTCCCCCTGCAAGTTCATCCCCCCATCACCTATCAGCCTCATGGGAACAAGCATCCTGCTTGTCTGTCCCTGCCCAGGCCCTTCACCTTGGAAACTGCATCTTAATTATAGCCTTTAAAGGGCTGCTTCGCTCCAGGATCAATATGTCTGACAAAAAGCGAGCTCAGCTGAAAGCTCATTAATTCACATCTGACTAACTCAGGATTTGTGATTATTTTGGCGGGGGCTGAGCTAGTTTACCTCTGCTATTGCTGCTTACAAAGGTTTGGTCTGGCCAATTAATTGGGAAGAACAGAATTGCCAGTGAAATATTTAGAAGTATCTATTTGCATGGAGATAACAGGCAGATTGTAGCTTCCAGATTGCTAAATTCCAACTAGGCAACCCCAGTTAACCACTATTTTCTATTAACACTCTGGCCTCACAAACTGCAAAATGTACTGCCTCAAAAAGTATATACAGATCCACTAATTTTATTGCCTTGTAGCTGATGCCTTTCCAGTAGTCATGTATGGGTGTGAGAGTTGGACTATAAAGAAAGCCAAGTGCCAAAGAATTGATGCTTTTGAACTGTTGTATTGGAGAAGACTCTTGAGAGTCCCTTGGACTGCAAGGAGATCCAACCAGTCCATCCTAAAGGAAATCAGTCCTGAATACTTTGGCCTACCTGATGTGAAGAGCTGACTTATTTGAAAAGACCCTGATGCTAGGAAAGATTGGAGGCGAGAGGAGAAGGGGACGACAGAGGATGAGATGGCTGGATGGCATCACTGACTTGATGGACTTGAGTTTGAGTAAGCTCCAGGAGTTGGTGATGGACAGAGAGGCCTGGAGTGCTGTAGTCCATGGGGTTGCAAAGAGTGGGGCACAACTGAGCTGAATTGAACTGAAATGTGTTGATGCATTTGGTATATCATATCACATCCTCTATCCTGCCTGATTTCAGGTGCAACTGCTGTGGACATGTCCACGTGGAGCTAACCCAGCTCTGCAGGCAACATCCACTCTCCAGCAAGGGGTGTGCACGGACTCTCCCCTTTTTGCTCAGGGTCTCCTCTGAACCCTTAGGAAGGGCAGGACAGAAGGTTAGGATGTTAATACTTGTGGGGATGATGCTCCAACAGTGGAGGTGCTGGATCTATTGTTGGACACTTGGGGAGCCCTTCTTAAGCTTCTCAGAAGTCCTGGCAGGAGTGAGTCCCTCTGGCTGACAGCGGGGACCTTGATCATTGTGTTTATGTTGGCCTGTCCAACTCCCCTTCTTCATATCATCACTTTTCAAATAAACTACTTGGCTCCAGTCACCTTTGGGGGAAACTTAAACTAAGGCATCCACTACTTCAAAATTATGCATGAAGTTATATTTTGAGATGCTTGTTCTTTCCTTTCTAAATGCATTCCTCTCCTGTGCTTCATGGGTTTCAGTTCAGTTTAGTTCAGTTGCAAAGTCATGTCCAACCCTTTGCTACCTCATGGACAGCAGCACACCAAGCCTCCTTGTCCATCACCAACTCCTGGAGCTTACTCAAACTCATGTCCATTGAGTCAGTGATGCCATCCAACCATCTCATCCTCTGTTGTCCCCCTTTCCTCCTGCCTTCAATCTTTCCCAGCATCAGGACTTTTCAAATGAGTCAGCTCTTCACATCAGGTGGCCAAAGTATTGGTCAGCTTCAAAATCAGTCCTTCTAATGAACACCCAGACTGATCTCCTTTAGAATGGACTGGTTGGATCTTCTTGTAGTCCAAGGGACTCTCAAGAGTCTTCTCCAACACCACAGTTCAAAAGCATCAATTCTTTTGCACTCAGCTTTATTTATGGTCCAACTCACATTTATACATGACTATAGGAAAAACCATAGCCTTGACTAGATGGGCCTTTGTTGGCAAAGAAATGTCTCTGCTTTTTAATATGCGTTCTAGGTTAGTCATAACTTTCTCCCAAGGAGCAAGCATCTTTTAATTTCATGGCTGCAGTCACCGTTTGTGGTGAATTGGAGCCCCCCAAAATAAAGTCTGTCACTGTTTCCAATGTTTCCCCATCTATTTACCATAAAGTGACGGGACCAGATGCCAAGATCTTAGTTTTCTGAATGTTCAGTTTTAAGCCAACTTTTTCACTCTCCTCTTTCACTTTCATCAAGAAGCCTTTTAGTTCTTCACTTTCTGCCATAAGGGTGGTGTCATCTGCATATCTGAGGTTATTGATATTTCTCCCAGCAATCTTGATTCCAGCTTGTGCTTCTTCCAGTCCAGCATTTCTCATGATGTACTCTGCATAGAAGTTAAATAAGCAGGGAGACAATATGCAGCCTTGACATATTCTTTTCCCTATTAGTAACCACTCTGTTGTTCCATGTCCAGTTCTAACTGTTTCTTCCTGACCTGCATATAGGTTTCTCAAGAGAGAGGTCAGGTGGTTTGGTATTCCCGTCTCTTTAAGAATTTTCCAGAGTTTGTGGTGGTTCAAACAGTGAAAGGCTTTGGCATAGTCAATAAAGAAGAAATCGATATTTTCTAGAACTCTCTTGCTTTTTTGATGATCCAGCAGATTTTGGCAATTTGATCTTTGGTTCCTCTGCCTTTTCTAAAACCAGCTTGAACATCTGTAAGTTCACAGATCACATACTGCTGAAGCCTGGCTTGGAGAATTTTGAGTATTACTTTACTAGCATGGGACTTCCCTGGTGGCTCAGATGGTAAAGCATCTGCCTATAGTGTGGGATACCCAAGTTCGATCCCTGGGTTGGGAAGATCCTCTGGAGAAGGAAATGGCAACCTACTCCAGTATTTTTGCCTGGAAAATCCCATGGATGGAGGAGTCTGGTAGGCTATAGTACATGGGGTCACAAAGAGTTGGACATAACTGAGTGACAGTATTCTTGCCTTGAGAACCCCATGAATAGTATGAAAAGGCAAATGATATAATACTGAAAGAGGAACTCCCCAGGTCAGTAGGTGCCTAATATGCTACTGGATATCAGTGGAGAAATAACTCAAGAAAGAATGAAGCCAAAGGATGGAGCTGAAACAAAAACAATACCCAGTTGTGGATGCGACTGGTGATAGAAGCAAGGTCCGATGCTATAAAGAGAGATATTGCACAGGTACCTGGAATGTCAGGTCCATGAATCAGGGCAAATTGGAAGTGGTCAAACAAGAGATGGCAAGAGTAAACGTTGACATTCTAGGAATCAGCAGACTAAAATGGACTGGAAAGGGTGAATTTAACTCAGATGACCATTATATCTACTACTGTGGGCAGGAATCCCTCAGAAGAAATGGAGTAGCCATCATGGTCAACAAAACAGTCCGAAGTGCAGTACTTGGATACAATCTCAAAAACGACAGAATAATCTCTGTTCGCCAAGTCTATGTCCCAAGCAGTAATTCTGAAGAAGCTGAAGTTGAATGGTTCTATGAAGACCTACAAGACCTTTTAGAACTAACGCCCAAAAAGAGATGTCCTTCTCATTATAGTGGACTGGAATGCAAAAGTAGGAAGTCAAGAAATACCTGGAGTAACAGGCAAATTTGGCCTTGGAATGCGGAATGAAGCAGGGCAAAGAATAATAGAGTTTTGCCAAGAGAATGCACTGATCTTAGCAAACACATTCTTCCAACAACACAAGAGAAGACTCTACACAAGGACATCACCAGATGGTCAACACCAAAATGAGATTGATTATATTCTTTGCAGCCAAAGATAGAGAAGCTCTATACAGTCAACAAAAACAAGACCAGAAGCTGACTCACTCAGATCATGAACACTTTATTGCCAAATTCAGACTTAAATTGAAGAAAGTAGGGAAAACCACTAGACCATTCAGGTATGACTTAAATCAAATCCCTTATGATTATACAGTGGAAGTGAGACATAGGCTTAAGGGACTAGATCTGATAGATAGAGTGCCTGATGAACTATGGACTGACGTTTGTGACATTGTACAGGAGACAGGGATCAAGACCATACCCATGGAAAAGAAATGTAGACAAGCAAAATGGCTGTCTGAGGAGGCCTTACAAATAGCTGTGAAAAGAAGAGAAGCGAAAAGCAAAGAGAAAAGGAAAGATATATGCATCTGAATGAAGAGTTCCAAAGAAGAGCAAGTAGAGATAAGAAAGCTTTCCTCAGTGATCAGTGCAAAGAAATAGAGGCAAGCAACAGAATGGGAAAGACTAGAGATCTCTTCAAGAAAATTAGAGATACCAAGGGAACATTTCATGCAAAGATGGGCTCGATAAAGGACAGAAATGGTATGGACCTAACAGAAGCAGAAGATATTCAGAAGAGATGGCAAGAATACACAGAACAACTGCACAAAAAAGATCTTCATGACCCAGATAAGCACGATGATGTGATTACTCACCTAGAGCCAAACATCTTGGAATGTGAAGTTAAGTGGGCCTTAGAAAGCATCACTATGAACAAAGCTAGTGGAGGTGATGGAATTCCAGTTGAGCTATTTCAAAGCTTGAAAGATGTTGTGATGAAAGTGCTACAACTGAGTATGCCAGCAAATTTGGAAAACTCGGCAGTGGCCACAAGACTGGAAAAGGTCAGTTTTCTTTCCAATCCCAAAGAAAGGCAATGCCAAAGAATACTCAAACTAACGCGCAAATGCAGTCATCTCAGGCTCTAGTAAAGTAATGCTCCAAATTCTCCAAGCCAGGCTTCAGCAATACGTGAAAGGTGAACTTCCCGATGTTCAAGCTGGTTTTAGAAAAGGCAGAGGAACCAGAGATCAAATAGCCGACATCCACTGGATCATTGAAAAAGTGAGAGAGTTCCAGGAAAAACATCTATTTCTGCTTTCTTGACTATGCCAAAGCCTTTGACTGTGTAGATCACAATAAAATGTGGAAAATTTCTGAAAGAGATGGGAATACCAGACCACCTGACCTGCCTCTTAGTCAGGTCAGGAAGCAACAGTTAGAACTGGACATGGAACAACAGACTGGTTCCAAATAGGAAAAGGAGTACATCAAGGCTGTATTTGTCACCCTGTTTATTTAACTTATATGCAGAGTACGTCATGACAAACACTGGGCTGGAAGAAACACAAGCTGGAATCAAGATTGCAGGGAGAAGTATCAGTAACCTCAGATATGCAGATGACACCACCCTTATGGCAGAAAGTGAAGAGGAACTAAAGAGCCTTTTGATGAAAGTAAAAGAGGAAAGTGAAAAAGTTGGCTTAAAGCTCAACATTCAGAAAAGGAAGATCATGGCATCTGGTCCCATCACTTCATGGGAAACAGTGGAAACAGTGTCAGACTTTATTTTCTTGGGCTCCAAAATCACTGCAGATGGTGACTGCAGCCATGAAATTAAAGACGCTTACTCCTTGGAAGAAAAATTATGATCAACCTAGATAGCATATTCAAAAGCAGAGACGTTACTTTGCCGACAAAGGTCCGTCTAGTCAAGGCTATGGTTTTTCCTGTGGTCATGTATGGATGTGAGAGTTGGACTGTGAAGAAGGCTGAGGGCCGAAGAATTGATGCTTTTGAACTGTGGTGTTGGAGAAGACTCTTGAGAGTCCCTTGGACTGCAAGGAGATCCAACCAGTCCATTCTGAAGGAGATCAGCCCTGGGATTTCTTTGGCAGGAATGATGCTGAAGCTGAAACTCCAGTACTTTGGCCACCTCATGCGAAGAGTTGACTTATTGGAAAAGACTCTGATGCTGGGAGGGATTGCGGGCAGGAGGAAGCGGAAGACAGAGGATGAGATGGCTGGATGGCATCACTGACTCGATGGATGTTAGTCTGAGTGAACTCCGGGAGTTGGTGATGGACAGGGAGGCCTGGTGTGTTGTGATTCACGGGGTTTCAAAGAGTCGGACATGACTGAGCGACTGAACTGAACTGAGTGACTTTATGTCAGTTCACTTTACTAACATGTGCTATGAGTGCAATTGTGCGGTAGTTTGAGCGTTCTTTGGCATTACTTTTCTTTGGGATTGGAATGAAAACTGACATTTTCTGTCCTATGGCCACTGCTGAGTTTCCAAATTTCCTGGCATATTAGTGCAGCTCTTTCACAACATCCTCTTTTAGGATTTGAAACAGCTCAAGTAGAATTCCATCACCTCCACTAGCTTTGATCATAGTGATGCTTGCTAAGGCCCACTCCACTTCATATTCCAGGCTGTCAGGCTCTAGGTTAGTGATCACACCATCATGATTATCTGGGTCATGAAGATCTTTTTTGTATAGTTCTGTATATTCTTGGCACCTCTTCTTAATATCTTCTGCTTCTGTTGGTCCATACAATTTTGGTCCTTTATTAAGCCCATCTTTTCATGATATATTCCTTTAGTATCTCTAATTTTCTTGAAGATAACTCTAGTTTTTCCCATTCTATTGTTTTCCTCTATTTCTTTGCATTGATCATTGAGGAGGGCTTTCTTAACTCTCCTTGCTAGTCCTTGGAATTTTGCATTCTAATGGGAGCAGTGACCCTACAAGAGATTGACCCAGATTTGCCCATGAGTGTCCAGGAGTCTCCAGCAAAGATGTGGGTCAGCGATGGCCTGTTACAGGGTTGGGGACACTGAGTGTAGCAGTGTGTGCATGGGACCTTTTGAAGGAGGCAGCCATTATCTTCATTACCTCCTTTTTGGCCCCAGGTAAACAACAGGGAGGGAACACAGCCCTGCCCACCAACAGAAAATTGGATTAAAGGTTTACTGAGCTTGGGCCCGCCCATCAGAACAAGACCCAGTTTCTCCCTTTGTCAGTCTCTCCCTTCAGGAAGGGTACATAAGCCTCTTATCTTTCTCCATCAGAAGCCAGACAGATTGAAAACTACAATCACAGGAAACTAACCAATCTGATTACATGGATCACAACATTGTCTGACTCAATAAAACTATAAGCCATGCCATGTAGGGCCACCCAAGATGGGTGGATCATGTTGGAGAGTTCTGACAAAACATGGTCCACTGGAGAAGGGAATGGCAAACCACTTTAGTATTCTTGCCCTGAGAACCTGTGAACAGTAGGTAAAGGCAAAAAGATGGGACACTGAAAGGTGAACTCCCCAGGTCAGTAGGTGCCTAATATGCTACTGGAGATGAGTGGAGAAATAACTACAGAGAGAATGAAGAGATGGAGCCAAGGCAGAAACAACACCCAATTGTGGATGTGACTGGTGCTGGAAGTAAAGTCCAATGTTATAAAGAGCAAAGTTGCATAGGAACCTTGTATGTTAGGTCCATGAATCAAGGCAAATTGGAAGTGGTCAAACAAGAGATGGCAAGAGTGAACATGGCATTTTAGGAATTGATGAACTGAAATGGACTGGAATGGGTGAATTTAACTCAGATGACCATTATATCTACTACTGTGGGCAAGAATCCCTTAGAAGAAATGGAGCAGCCATCATAGTCAACAAGAATCCGAAATGCAGTACTTGGAGGCAATCTCAAAAACAACAGGATGATCTCTGTTCATTTCCAAGGCAAACCATTCAATATCACAGTAATCCAAGTCTATGCCCCAACCAGGAATTCTGAAGAAGCTGAGTTGAACAGATCTGTGAAGACCTACAAGACCTACTAGAACTAAAACCTAAAAAGATATCCTTTTCACTGTAGGGGACTGGGATGCAAAAGTAGGAAGTCAAGAAATACCTGGTGTAACAGGCAAATTTGGCCTAGGAATACAGAATGAAGCAGGGCAAAGACTAACAGAGTTCCAGGGTCCAGCCCCAGTGGATCCAGGGTAAGTCGAAGAGGGGATGGAGTCAGCATCCTAAGAAAGAACTGTTTAATTAGAAAAGAGAGATTAGAAAAAAATTGTGTAGTAGGAAAATTAGTGGAGAAAAGAAGCTGAATAACTTGGTTTACGTGGAAAACCAATAAAACTCCGAGACAAGGAGTTTGCACCACCTACGTAGGCCACCGGCGCCTGCTTGAATAGTGGAGGGTGCCCCGCCTTGGGCTCTCTCTCACATGGGTCTTAGAAGCCAGGGCAAAATTAGTAGCCTTGGTGAGCCTCCACATTCCAGATGGGAATTCAGCCAGAAAAGAAGAGAATGAGAAAAGACCACACTGGGGAAACCAGTCTTTCCAGGAACTGGTCCGTTTCTGGTCCTTTTCTTTATTTTCCAGATCCACTTTTATACTTTTAATTATACATAGAGATAAATGTAAGATACAGAGTCGCACAGGGTCAGCTGCTCCAACCCTTATCTAAAGACAGTGTTCTCAGTATATCTTTGTTTTTACAAGGGTCTTACATTTGTTTACAATATCTTCTGATCTGGAGACCAATCAACATTTTATGGCCCCACCTTACTTTTGATTGATAAAAGTTAGTTAATCAGAAAACTTGTTTCCCCTTAAGATCTACTTAGCCTTAAGATAGTGATAAAGTTACATTCTTACATAGCAAGGACACAATGATTTATAACAAAGAAAGAGGAGTACAGTGATCTATAACAAAGAGAAAATTCATTAACTCAAGTCTAGTATTGCTAACATCAAAACTACTATATTTCCTTTTATACATTCCAATCACATTGATTAACATACTCCCAGATGCCTAAGGATATGGAGGCCTGGTGGCAATCATTAGCTAAGCAATGAAACCCTTCACCAACATAATTTCTAACTAACTCACTAGTACTATACTAATAATTTTCTAACTTCTCGAAAGAATCTGTTTTTAGAAAGTTTAAAGCATCTTGTGCCTCACAGTTGGGAGGCTGTAAACAATCACATGTGGACAGATAATCCTGTCAGGCAGGCTAGAGAGCCATCAGAGGAGTTTTTGGACAGAAATATGCTCAGGAGGTTTATTAACTGGAGCCCTAAGTTAACTCCGTTACAGAGAGAGGTGGTGGGGGATAGCCCCCAGTAATGTCAGAAGTATAGGTGAAAGGCATAATGCAGCAAGGCAGGAAAACTCTGGTTTTGGGGGCAGTTGCACGAGCAGATTCAGTGAGGCTCCCTTAAGGCTCAACTCGCCTTTGCCTGTCGGCCTCCTTAACCTCATAAAATTTGCCACGGGGGGTGGGGGGCTTCTCGTGCTAGCTCCCGGCAACAGAGTTTTGACAAGAGAACGCACTCGTCATAGTAACCCCCTCTTCCAACAACACAAGAGAAGACTCTACACATGGACATCACCAGATGGTCAACACCAAAATCAGATTGATTATATTATTTGCAGCCAAAGAGGGAGTAGCTCTATACACTCAGCAAAAACAATACTGGGAGCTGACTGTGGCTCAGATCATGAACACCTTACTGCCAAATTCAGACTTAAACTGAATAAAGTAGGGAAAACCACTAGACCATTCAGGTATGACCTAAATAAAATCCCTTATAATTATATAGTGGAAGTGACAAATAGATTCAAGGGATTAGATCTGATAGAGTGCCTGATGAACTATGGATGGAGGTTTGTGACATTGTACAGGAGACGGGGATCAAGAACATCCCCCCAAAAAAGAAATGCAAAATGGCAAAATGGTTGTCTGTGGAAGCCTTTCAAGTTGCTGAGAAAAGAAGAGAAGCAAAAGGCAAAGGAAGAAAGGAACTGTATACCCATTTGAATGCAGAGTTCCAAAGTATAGCAAGGAGAGATAAGAAAACCTTCCTCAGCAGTCAACTCATAGGTTTAGGACTGTTTTTTGACAATGATATCAAAAGAGCAATGTTGACCTTCTTTTCCCTTTTCTACGTTTAAGGCACTCCTTCTTTCTCCCTGGTGCCCTTTGCTTGGGTTCCCACAGTCCCCTCCTCAGTCCTCTAGCCAGTTCTCATCTATTTGTCTGCCTCTTCCTTTTCTCCAATATCAGCTTAAATTACCCCCCTCGACTTTATCATCTTTCCAGTGTTCTGTTTCTTAGTAAAAGTGAACATTCTCAGACAGTAAAGAATCTTCCTACAATGCAGAAAACCCAGGTTTGGTCCCTGAGTTGGGAAGATCTCCTGGAGAAGGGAATGGATACCAATCCAGTATTCTTGCCTGGAAAATTCCATGGATGAAGGAGCCTGGCAGGCTAGAGTCCATGGGGTCACAAAGAGTTGGATACAACTGAGCAGCTAACACTCCACACTGTCTGTTATTAACACAATCTTTATGAACTAATATGGTAGATGGATCCCTATCAAAAGGACTCACTTCTTTTTATGTGATTCTGAGGCTAGAATTGTGTGGTTTCAATACTTTGGCCACCTGATGTAAAGAACTGACTCACTAGAAAAGACCCTGATGCTGAGAAATATTGAAGGCAGGAGGACAAAGGAATGACAGAGGATGAAATGGTTGGATGGCATCACTGCCTCAATGGACATGAGTCTGAGAGAGCTCTGGGAGTTGGTGATGGACAGGGAGGGCTGGCATGCTGCAGTCCATGGGGTTACAAATAGTTGAACACGACTGAGTGACTGAACTGAACTCTAGGAACTTGGGGTCTTTCCATTATTTCTCAAACCATGTGCAAATCTGAGCAGATGTAGATGCCAGAAATGCTCCTGCCTTCTTGAGGCTTATTTGTCTCAGCGTTTGAAACATCGCCATCACATTGTTCTTTGAACTCCTTAGATCTTCCTCCTTTATCTTTTGGATCTCCTGATCCTCCTACTCTTCAATTCACTGTCACTCTCAGTACGATCCAGTGACTGGTAACATATGTAACACTTAGGAGTCTTCTAGAAATGAAGACTGTCTGTCCCACTGGATCCCAGAATTTTCAATTTTCAAAGCCCCTTGGGTGATTCATATGGACATTAAAATTTGATCCATATTGCAAGGGTTGGCAGTTTCCTCGGTTTCCAAAGCTGTTTCTAGTTCTTCGTTTCTGCACTCTCAGGACATGTCTTTCTCAGAGCAGCTGCTGCTGTCTAGGAATTGAGGACTACAGCAGCCTCTTTCCAGCTCTCTTCCCAGCTCATTTTCTTTTGAGCAGCTCTTCAATTGCCCACTGAGTATCCACATCCAGGTGTCTTACAGGGAGCCCAACTGAAGATACAGAAGTACAGACACCCCAGTGAGGCTGGTGCAGGGGGTGAGCCTAGCCAGTATCTAGGCTGTCTAGGGCTAAACTACATGCTGATATCAGTCAGGACCAATTTCAAACTAGTTCAGATGATTATTTGTTGCTGTGGGAGAAAAAGAATCATTTCTTCTTTCCTTGAATTCAGAGCCTAGGAACTTTTTATTTTTAAAAAAATAAATGAGTTTCTTAACTCCCACCTAGTCCTTTCAAAACAGCAACAACAACATCACAACAACAGCAACCTTATATAAGGTTGGAGGAAATTTCCTCTTCAGGGCCAATGAAGCTATGCCTCTGCTGCTGGGGATACTTGTAGCTACACACGTTACTGGAAATTATTCTAGGCTGAAGTAGGAGGCTGATTTCCTCAAAGGTGTGTCCCCTCCCAGGAAGTGGCCTGTGGCCAATGACGAAATGACAAAGAGAAACAGAAGTCCAGTCCACTCATCTCAATCTAGAACGACCCTAAGGGGCTCCTTCTGGCTCTCGTAGGACCAGCTGAGGACTCAACTGCAGCCGTGTTGTGGATCAGACTTCCCCTCCTCCCAGTACTGCCATCCTCTCCCCCACAGGTCTATCTCCCTAGGGAGCTTCCCAGTTCAGAGCCTGTGTCCAGGGAGCCCAACCTATGACTGTGTTGCTCCCTCACCCCTCCCTGCAGTACTCAGTCCATCAGTATCCATTCGGCTGCTTAAACTGGGCAACTGGGAGTGATTTTTGACTCTTCTCTCCATTTCAGGCCACATACTAGGATGTCACCATTGCAGTGATTCCTCCTTTCCATCTTTATGACTCTTGCCCTTGTAAAAGCTTTCTATCTGTTATCTGGATAATTGCAACAGCCTTATAGCTTAATTCCTCGCTACAACCATGGTAATGTTTCTAGAATTTATTTTTTTAATGATGATATCATTTATAATTCTTCAGTATCTTCCCATCCCCTCAGCAAAAAATCCAAACATCTAAAGACACCCTATGACTCCTGCTCGGTTCATTCCACACCAGGCTTACCTCTTGGAGGAGTTGTTTCATTGCACTGCTGCAGGTTGTCAGATTCTCTCTGTCGAAGTGCCCTCTTTGATACCAAGGTTGTGTTTTTCTATTCCAGTATCCCTACAGCCTTATTCAAGGTGTGAAATCTTGTAGGCCCTTGACTGAAAGTTTCCTGTGGGCATCTATTCAATTCCTCTTTGTGGGTTATTCTTCTCATATCACCCTTTCTAAATTCATGAAGTGAAATGATTTTGCTGTTTGCTTATGTATCTCACCTGTTGGGTATTTTTACTTCTTAAGAAAAACCATTTACACTTGACAGCGTGATGATCCATGAGGAATTTGCTGGGGTGACCAAGTAACCAGGATTTACAGCACTCTACTGATGTGATTCTTTTTACGCATCCTGTAAATTTTAGTTATAGCTACACTTGTCTGTGGCCAGTGTGGACAAGCTGGCTCCTTTTTGTAATTTCATAGCCACAATAAGGTCACAAATCTCAAGCTGCCTTCCCCCCCCACACACACAGCCTATTGCCCGAAGCCATACAATAGGCTTTCAACAGAAAATGCCAGTGTTAATAGACAGTCCTTTTAAACGAGCCAAGCAGTGCTATTTCAAAGTTATGTGATATCCATCCCCATCTTTTGCCTAAAGGCTCAGGACTGAAAATTTGTGAAGATTTTCTCTATGACCAAGTGACCACATCTTTTCATATCTGTAGGGCAAGTGTGCAGATATGAGAATCAGATATTAGTTCCATCTGTATGCCTCATCCAGACAGTCACTAGTCTTGGAGAAGAGCCATACAACCATACATGGAGATGTGATCAGTCTTCTTAGATGTAGGAGACATCTTTTATGTTACTACTGTGTATCTCACCCAATGATTCAATCTGCTTGACCTAAAATTATTCTTGGAGATTGTGGTTTTTTAAAAATAAGCATTGTATTTTAGAACAGCCCTATATATTACAAGAAATGTATTTTCCTTTTTGTATCTTGGACACAAAATTGCTTTTGGTTATTCTCTTTAACTGCTCAGCTGAAAAATAATGTGTTCCCAAAATATACTTACTAAATGAACAAATGTCTTTAGTGACTGCACAATGCCTCAATTCATATATAAGGTGAGGGCAAAAACTTTTGGTTCTGTATATTAATTGATTTTGTACTGTGCTTGTTGAACAGATGATTTTGAAAGTCAAAAGTGAGTTTGATCATTATTACCACTTTTGTGAAAATGTTGCCGTGGCAAAGAAAGGAAATACCCAATGGCCGAGTTGGGAAATGAGAACTTAGATCAACATAATTTCCTGTCCCCTGTAAAGCAGTATTGAGATGGTGTATTTTTATCTCTACCTTAAGAAGTACTGAAAATAAGTAATACAACTTAGCTCCTTATTCCAGAAAGACTTCTTCCAGGAAGATAAGAGTGTAAGCAACAGAAGTTACTTAAATGTCCTGACCAACATAGTGCTTGTCAAGTGTCTCCTCCAGACCCTCACTGGTTTTGCTGAGCCATCCAAAGCTATTACATCATACACTTTGTCCAGACCCAATCAGTTCTGCATCTTCCTAGTGAAAGTGAAAGTTTCTCAGTCATGTCCGACTCTCTGTAACCCCATGGACTATACAGTCTATGGAATCCTCCAGGCCAGAATACTGGAGTGGGTAGCCGTTCCCTCCTCCAGGGGAGCTTCCCAACCCAGGGATCGAACCCAGGTCTCTTGCACTGCAGGCAGATCTTTACCATCTGAGCTACTAGGGAAGCCTGCATTTTCCAAACCACTTCAAAACTGACCCACTGAACCCTAAGATACCATTCATATAGTCCCTTTCTTTTTCCCATTTGAGACACTAAGTCTTGTAACGTTGGTATTCTACTTTCCTGCAATACGTCTAGTAATCTTAGCTTCCTCTGATTGGTAAGTTCTTCTAATCATCTTTTGGGGAAAAGATAGTTGGCAAAAGGGGCTGAAAAGGAAACTGAATGCACTACTTTGGGGAGTTTTTAATATAGTATACATTGTAGAATCTAATATGGCTCTTACATTAAAAAATATTTATACTTAAATCATCTCTAGTAACAGAAAACTTTCTAAGATCATTTTTTGTTATTTCTTCCTTAGATAAATTCATCACAAAGTTCTCTCTTATTTCAGCTAAATTCCATCTCCTTTGTAAATTAACCTCTGAAAAGCTCATGACAGGCTTGTGAAAAAAAATCTGATTTGTGCTTTTTTGTGTGCACTTTCCGGAAACACAATTGCGATAATTCTTCACTTGAGAAACTTAAAGAGGATGGGAACTTACAACCATTCATTCTCATATATTTTTTTTTAAAGGCCTCAATTTGACAACAAAACACTTTTAACAAAAATCTAAGGAAATGTTTAGTGATGAGATTTATTACCAAATATCTAAATTCTAGTGACAGCCATTTAAAAAAATTGAATTCATCATAAATTAAGTAAGCAAGCTACAGTCGGTGACTGGGAAAATCTGTCCCATATCTCCACTTACTTTTTCTCCTGTCACCTCTTTCCAAAGACACCACACAGAGAGTTTGGAAGGTGTTTTTTATGTCAGTGAATAATGATGTGGGCTGATGAGATGGTGAATAAATTGCTTTTCTCAAGCTACATAAATTGAATTATGCCTTTGATCAATAGTGTCTGCATTTCTTTTTTCTTTTACTGTGGTAACATATATGTATATATATATGTATATATATATATATATATATATATATCATAAAATTCTGTATCTGCATTTCTAAGTCACACTCACTTTTTAAGACTGCTTAGCTAATCTGGACTTGACCAATGTCTGGCCACTCTGGGTCATTGTCAAGAGTGGCCACAGTGAAGCTGATCAGAAGGAAATCTGGGGAGGGACAAGCAGAATCACCATTTTACTCTTTGCATACTCCAATTTGCATGACCTGCCCACCTCCTTAATGTGCATCACCCATCTGCCATAGCCAGACCTCTTGGTGTTTTCACTCAGAGACTTGCGGCCAGGGCTTTATTTGCCTGGGGGGAATGGCTACTGCCCTTCAGTCACTAAGCCCTGATTGACTCTTTGCAACCCTGTGGACTGTAGCCCACCAGACTCTAGGGAGTTCTGCAGGTAAGAATACTGCAGTGGGTTGCCGTTTCCTTCTCTAGTAGGGGAATGGGAGAAGGGCTGATACAGAGGATTTCAAATTATGTTCCATGAAGAACTGGTCTTTCAAGCAGGGACCGTGTGTGAGCACGTCTTAGACCGTGAGAGTTACTTCCACCAAAGAAGTGCTGTATTTTTATTCTAACACAGTAGTGTTAATGAAGAAAGTTTTGTTTTTAATAAAAGGCAAAAGTGTTCTTGATGAAATGTTTAGAAGCTACCAATCTGTTTCCATACTATAGTAAATTAACATCCAATTCCATTTAAGCCTTTTCCTATCCAAATTCATGGACACCATCGAGTCTGTCTGCAGATCTAGGCGGTTCACAGATCCCAGGCTGATCCCCCTGTCTTAGATCCACAGTTGACTGTTACCTGCCGAGAATCTTCCTCAGTTCATGTTGCCTGCCCTGTAATCCTACATGATACCATGTTTCATGCCTTTGGGCTGTTTCTCCTAGGGCTTCATCTACCTGTTGGGTCACTGTCACAGCGTGGTCCCTGTGGTCCTCTCCTGATGGCCTTCTACTACCTATGGAGTCAGATGTCATATCCTCAGCAAGTCTCCCCTGACTGCTCTATCTAAATAGCAACTCCCCCCATCCGATCACTCTCTTTCCTTCCGCCCAACTTCACTTGTCTTTACAACTGCACTGAACTCTCTAAAATGTGTATTAAATGATGCAATTGTTTGTTGAAACTCTCTTGCACTAGAATAGAAACCCCACCAATGTAGAGAAAGTGTGTGTCTTTCAGCTGTATCCTCAGTGCCAGACCATTCAATGGTCTTAGTCATATACAGAAAACCTGTGATCCTACTTCACAACTTCCTAGACTGTTTGTTCTCTCATTGGCCGCAGTGTGGGTTATTCATGCTCCATGTCATGCCAGGTCCTTCTCGTAAAGATCCCATTACAAAGCCATGGGGAGTTCAGCCTCTTTCCCTTAGAGAAAAGGAAATTCTGACACAAACACTCTCCTGCTTTGCTTTCTATCAGGGATGGCGGGGCACTGTTCAGTAAGTAGACTCCCATTCACCTTATGCAAATAGAGTGATGAAAACAAGAGCTTTGTTACGTTGTTAAAAGAATGTCTGGTTCTGTTCACTGCCTTAGCATCCTACAGTTACCAATTAAGGGGAGAAAAGTCCCCTCCGATCTGAAATCCTGGGTCTCTACTGTGCCCCAGTCTCCTACAGCATTGTACTTAAATTGCCCAGAAACAGTTTTTAAATATTTCAATTTCTTACTCATGTCAAGTCAAAACACACTTAAACTTCTATTTTAGAAAGAAAAATGTCTTTTCTTTCTTCTCTAGTTCTAAAATTGCATCGCTTCACCAAAATGCCTCTAAATTCTTTATCCACAAAACCACAGACACTCAAGTTACATGGAAGCTTCTCTTTCTTCCATTCCCTAAATCACTCTGACTCACCTACCAAGTAGAATCCCAGCCTGACTTACACCTATCAATTACTTTTTTTCTCTATCATCTATCTACCTACCTACCTACCTATCTCTCCATCATCTATCTGAACATGACTACTGGAAAAACCATAGCTTTGACTACACAGACCTTTGCCTGCAAAGTGATGTCCCTGCTTTTCAATATGCTGTCATAGCTTTCCTTCCAAGAAGCAAGCATCTTTTAATTTCAGGGCTGCAGTCACCATCTACAGTGATTTTGGAGCCCAAGGAAATAAAATCTGTCACTGCTTCCACTTTTCCCCTTCTATTTGTCATGAAGTGATGGGACAAGATGCCATGATCTTTGTTTTTTGAATGTTGAATTTGAAAGTCAGCTTTTTCACTGTCCTCTATCACCTTCATCAAGAGGCTGTTTCATTCCTCTTTGCTTTCTGCCTTTACAGTGGTACATCTGCACATCTAAGGTTGTTGATATTTTTCCCCACAATCCTGATTCCAGCTTATGAATCATCCTGCCTGGCATTTTTCATGATGTACTCTGCATCGATGTTAAATAAGCAGGGTGACAATATATAGCCTGGATGTACTCCTTTCCCAATTTTGAAACAATCTGTTTTTCCATGTCCAGTTCTAACTATTGTTTCTTGGCCTGCATGCAGGTTTCTCAGGAGTCAGATGTTAACACCTTAGAGGTGGTCTGGTATTCCCATCTCTTTAAGAATTTTCCACAGCTTGTTGTGATCCACATAGTCAAAGGCTTTAGCATAATCAAAGAAGCAGAAGTGGATGTTTCCTGGAATTCCTTTGCTTTCTCATGATCCAACAAATGTTGGCAATTTGGCCTCTGGTTCCTCTGCCTTTTCTAAACCCAGCTTGTACATCTGGAAGTTCTTGGTTCATGTACTGCTGAAGTCTAGCTTGAAGGATTTTGAGCATAACCTTATTAGCATGTGAAATGAGTGCAACTGAATAACAATGAAAATTTATCTATCCATCCATCCATTTATCCATCCTTCCATCTATTATCTATTAGTTATAAACCACTTAGTAGTTTAAAACAATCATTTTCTAGTCCAGAATATCTGTTCCCACATATTTATTAGCTATAAGGAAAAAACTGTAACTTTAAAATGGGGAAATCAGAAAGAAACCACCTTGATCAGTAGATTAGGGTGAGCAGCCAACTTCAAATGCTGCACTTTCTGATATATTGAAGGGAAAAGGGTTTCACACCATTCATAAAGTGCAAAATCTCAGCCAAACTCAAGCTGAGGGACTTTTTGCAAAATAACTGACCAGGCCTCTTCAAAAGTGTCCAAGCCATGAAAGAAAAGCAACGACTGAGGAACCGCTATAGACTAGAGGAGGCTGAGAATGCATGAACCAAACTCAATGTGGAGTGTTGGACTGGATGCTGAAACTGAAAAAAGACATAAGTGAAAGAAACGGGTGGAATTGGTAGGTCTCCAGCTGATAGTGTCAATTTCCTGGCTCTGCTCAGTGCAGCATGGTGACAGACAATGATAAGATTAGAGGAAGCTCAGTAAGGAGTCTATGGACACTTTCTTTACTATTTTGGCAACTTTTGTACAAATATAAAATTAATTCAAAATTAAAAGTTAAAGACATGAGGTGATGTATTGCATTTCACCCTTTGGTTGTTGTCCTGGGTGATTCCTCTGTCTCACCTGGGCTCACAGATGTGGTGGCATTGATCTGGTGGCTTGGCTACGTGCTAGCTCATCTGGAACAGGGAACCACTGAGAATTTCTCAACGTGGCATACTTCATCCAAGGCTGCTTCTTAATATTGAGGTCTCAGGAAATACTTTCAAGTTGCCAAAGGCTTAAGCTATAAGCCTCCAATTTCCTACCCTTGGCATTGTACATCAATTCTACTTCATACTGCAGGTCAAGCAAGTCCTGAGTGCAGACCAGGTTCAAAGGATAGGAAAATAGACTTCACCTATAGAAAAAAGACCCTCCTCAGTGGCTCAGTCACGTTTCAAAGGGCTGTGCACACAGGATACCCAAGGGCCTGATGAACACCTGGGCACCTCCCTCCACACTGCAGTCACACCTGCCTCGTTACATGTAATCCTTGGGGAGTATGGGCATTCTCCCGCTCCAAATCATCTCTCTTCATGCAAACGTTCTCATGGAATAAAAGTAATCCCATTTATCATACATCTCACTGGAGAATATATCGTATGTGTGTATATGCAACTATGGGTGGCTTGTGTTTTGCGCTTTTAGGTTTCTCTTATTTTGTGGAAGCAAACTTGATTTTCTCACCATTAGTTAAATTCTGCATTGATTATAACACAGATGGTTCCAAGATGTGTAAGGATGAGGGCTGGGTTGGAGGGCAGGGAGTGACAGGTTTACTATTTCACTGTCCTATTCACCAAAGATAACTCCAGAGAGAGGATCGCTGAGTTTTCACCAAAACATTTATACATTTAAATGACCCAGTCTCCCTTTCTTCCTGTTGTGTTACATTCAGAAAATGTTTTGCTTAAAAAAAAAAAAAAAAAGTATTGTCATATAGTTGATTTACAATGTTGTGGTAATTTCAGGTATACAACAAAGTGGATTAGTTATATTGATACCTATATTTATTGTTCTGTTGTTGTTTTTTAAAGATTCTTTTTCCATATAGGCCACTACAGAGTACTAAGTAGAGTTTTCACTGCTATATAACAGAGTCTTAATAGTTGTCTATTTTATCTGTAGTAGTATGTATATGTTAATCCAAATCTTCCAATTTTTCCCTCTCCCCCCATCCTCTGATGACCCCAAGTTTGTTTTCTACACCCATGATTCTACTTCTGTTTTGTAAATAATTTCATTTGTACCCTATTTTTTAGATTTGACATATAAGCAGCAATATTATATGGTTATTTCTCCTTCTCTGTCCAACTTACTTCATTGAGTATGACAATCTTTAGGTCCATCTGTTTTACTGCAAATAGCATTATTTTGCTCTTTTTATGGCCAAGTAATATTCCACAGTGTATGTGTGCCACTTTTTCTTTATCCATCCCTCTGTTGATGGATGTTCAGGTTGCTTCTGTGCCTGTCTGCTAAGCTGCTTCCATTGTGTTTGACTCTGCAACCCCATGGACTATAGCCCACCAGACTCCTTTGTCCATGGGATTCTCCAGGCAAGAATACTGGAGTGGGTTGCCATGCCCTCCTCCAGGGGATCTTCCTGACCCAGGGATCAAAACCTAGTTTCCTGAGTCTCCTGCATTGCAGGTGGGGGTTCTTTACCCACTGAGACACCTGGGAACGATGTCCTGGCTATTGTAAATAGCACTGCAATGAACACTGGGCACAAAAACAGAAATATAGATCAATGGAACAGAATTGAATGATCAGAGATAAATCCATGCATCTATGGTCACTTAATCCATGGCAAAGGAGGCAAGATTATACAATGAAGAAAAGATAGTCTTTTCAATAAGTGGTGCTGGGAAAACTGGACAGCTGTATGTAAAAGAATGAAATTAAAACACTCCCTAAAACTGTATGCAAAAATAAACTCAAAATGGATTAAAGACCTACATGTAAGGTCGGATGCTATAAGGAAAACATAAATAGTACACTCTTTGACATAAATCACAGAAGCTATAAGGAAAATATAAACAGTACACTCTTTGACATAAATCACAGAAAGATCTTTTTTGATCCATCTCCCAGAGCAATGAAAGTAAAAATAAACAAATGGGGTCTAATTAAACTTTAAAGCTTTTGCACAGCAAAGGAAATCATAAACAAAACAAAACTCTTCAGAATGAGAGAAAATACTTGCAGATGAAGTGACAGATAAGGGATTAATCTCCAAAATATACAAATAGCACATGCGGCTCAGTATAAAAATTTAAAAAGCAAATAATTCATTCAAAAAAAAAAAAGATGGAAGATCTAAATAAACATTTTTCCAAAGAAAAAATAGAGATGGTCAAAGATCACATGAAAAGATGCTCAACAACACTAACTATTGCTGTTGTTTACTTGCTAAGTCATGCCTGACTCTTTGACCCCATGGAATACAGGCAACTAGATTCCTCTGTCCATGGGAATTCCAGGCAAAAACACTAGAGTGGGTTGCCATTTCCTTCTCCAGGGGATCTTTCTTACTCAGGGACTGAACCTGGATCTCCTGCATTGGCAGGCAAATTCTTTACTGCTGAGCCACCAGGGAATATTTACCCATTGTTGGAAAAGTGCAAATCAAAACTACAGTGAAGGATCACCTCTCATCAATCAGAATGGCTATCATAATAAAATCTACTAACAAGTACTGAAGAGGGGTGGATAAAAGGGAGCTCTCCTACATTGTTGGTGGGAATGTAAATTGGTGTAGCCACTATGGAGAAAAATATTGAGGTTCCCTAAAAAACTAAAAATATAGTTACCATGTGATCCTGTAATCCCACTCCTGGGCATATATACCCAGAGGAAATCGTAATTCAAAAAGAAAATATTTTGCTTTAAGTAAAGTCATATGGTGGGTAAAAATCAACTAGTAACTGAACATGAAAATGGAAATCAATAGTTTTCTATAGAACAAGGAGGAAATAAAAAATTGGAAAGAGAACTCATCTATGTTCAGAGTAATCAGAGTTTAGAAGGAAATCTACCATTGGTTAAATAGACAAGGGCAAATGATATGTCTCACAGAAGACTGTTATTTGTGATTTGACACATAAAGGGGTATTATACTCCAATTATGAGCCCTTATGGAAAATGGCAACAACATACACTTTATTTTAATTGAAATTGGTGTTCAAATAGAAAATAAAAGTGAATTATATCAAAAGACCTGCATTTTTGGTCTGTTTGAGCCCAATAACAAGGCTAATGTGTTTTCCCTTATCACTGTATGTTTTGATGTTACTTAAAAACAGACTCTGTCTGACCTTACTTCCATGCAAATAGAATAGCAATTTCCACTTTGGTCTAAGTCTCGCCAAGAGTTAATCCATCAGGAATTTCCTGCCTCATCTGTCTTCCAGACCCAGAATGACAAAAAGTAGAGTCACAGACAACCGATTAGATCCCAAGCAAATCTGTGCTCTTCAATACTTTTAAAACTTTGAAATCAGGATAACCTTTCCAAGGAGAAGCACCACTCATTTTAAATTATGTTAATATTTTTCCAAGATACCACACTTCACTTATGTCCTTCACCTGAAAAACTGAAACCCTTTGAAACAGGAAATGAAAAAAGCCCTCTGCTTTCAGTCCAGGAGCTGGGGGATGGGGATCTTGTCATATCTTCTAGCTGCTCATACACTGAAAAGTCACAATGTAAAGATGTAAAATAATGTGCTTGTGGATATAACAGAGGAAGGGAGGGTGGGATGAACCGAGGAAGTATCACTTACATATATGCACTACCATGTGTGAAATGGGCTTTCCAGGTGACAGGAGTGGTAAAGAATTCACCTGCCAATGCAGGCAGATGTAAGAGGTGTGTAAGTTTGATCCCTGGGTTGGGATGATCCCCTGGAGGAGGTCATGGCAACCAACTCTAGTATTCTTGCCTGGAGAATCCCCATGAACAGAGGAGCCTGGAGGGCTACAGTCCTTTTAGGATTGCAGAGTCAGACATTACTGAAGCGACTTAGCATTCATGCATGAATGTGTAAAATAGCTAGTGAAAATTTGCTGTATAACACAGGGAGCTCAGCTAGGTGCTCTGTGATGACATAGAGGGCTGGGGTTCGGGGTGAAAAGGAGGTTCAAGAGGGAGGGGATATATGTATATGCATAGCTGATTCACTTTGTTGTACAGCAGAAACTAACACAACAGTGAAAAACAATTATACTCCAATTAAAAAATGATGTAGGTGATTTTGATGAGATAAAACTTTCCACGGCTGGGTGTATAGATTTGGATATTATATAAATGTATGTGTGTGTGTGTGTGTATTACCATTAAGGAAAATAAATAAATCAACACAATGAAAAGTTGCTATCAACAAAGTATGGGGAGATTGAAGGACTAGTCCTTGACCAACTAGAAATAAGAGAATTGTCAAGTGGAAACAACAGAGAATTTAGACTAGAAGACCTAGGTCAACCACTTCTTTTTATAACCTGAGAGTTTTGATTTCATTGAGCCTTATTTCCGCTTCTATAAAAGTAGGGATAAAATGTTGTTGTTTATATTTTATTAGAAAGGCCAAAATAAATGAAATAGATGTGTTACATGTGAAAATATTTCTATTCCCATATTGAACCTTGAATAACATTAGAAGCTTTCCCTTTTGCCATTAGGGCTCTGTAGTTTACCTCTATGCAATTCTAGAGTCTCACATTTTATTTTTGATTCTGTGGTGAAGCCTGCCTTCAGTGTAAGAAATTAAGACTTTCTTGAATCACAGGAAAGGTTTTATAGACAAAGCATGACTAAAAACTAAAGTCTCAAAGCTACATTTACACCGGAAGTTTACCATACAAAGCACAGTTCTCTTGGAGAACTAGACACAGATTTTGGTGAACTGCCAACCTTTGACAACCTGAAAATTTTAATTTCAGAGTACAGTATCCATCTGTGGCCTGGTCTTTCAATAAACATTTATTGAGTGCCTACAGTGTGCCTGAAGCTGTATCTAAAAACGTTCGTGATTAGAATACAATCAATGAATGATAATAGTCACTCAGTCGTGTCCGATTCTCTGACCACATGGACTGTAGCCCACCAGGTTCCTTGGTCCATGAGATTTTCCAGGCAAGAATACTGGAATGGGTTGCTATTCCCTTCTCCAGGGGATCTTCCCAACTCAGGGATGGAACCCAGGTCTCCTACATTGCAGGCAAATTCTTTACCACTTAAGCCACCAGGGAAGCCCAGAAGACAATGAAATTGACTTCTAACTGGATCAGTTTAATCAAAAGTCATCTCCAGATTAAGAGGAAACTAACATAACACCAGTATTCTTGCCCGGAGACTCCCCATGGACAGAGGAGCCTGTGGGCTACAGTCCATTGACACACTGACACAACTGAAGCAACAGTATGCACGCACCCACCCAATGGGCATCACCAATCACTGGTTCCAAGATGATCAGATCACAGACTCTCAGTTCAGCTGAGTCAATCAGTCGTGTCCGACCCTTTGCGACCCCATGGACTGCAGCACGCCAGGCCTCCCTGTCCATCACCAACTCTCACAGTGTGCTCAAACTCATGTCCATTGAGTCAGTGATGTCATCCTATCATCTCATTCTCTGTCATCCCCTTCTCCTCCCACCTTCAATCTTTCCCAACAACAGGATCTTTTCAAATGAGTCAGCTCTTTGCATCAGGTGGCCAAAGTATTGGAGTTTCAGCTTCAACATCAGTCCTTCCAATGAATATTCAGGACTGATTTCCTTTAGGATGGACCGGTTGGATCTCCTTGCAGTCGAAGGGACTCTCGAAACTCTTCTCCAACACCACAGTTTAAAAACATCAATTCTTCAGTGCTCAGATTTCTTTATAGTCCTAATTTCATATCCATACATGACTACTGGAAAAACTATAACTTTGACTAGATGGACCTTTGTGGGCAAAGTAACATCTCTGCTTTTTAATATGCTATCTAGGTTGGTTATAACTTTTCTCCCAAGGAGCAAGCATCTTTTAATTTCATGGCTGGAGTCACCATCTGCAGTGATTTTGGAGCCCAAAAAAATAAAGTCACTATTTCACTGTTTTCCCATCTATTTGCCATGAAGTGATGGGACCAGATGCCATGATCTTTGTTTTCTGAATGTTGAGTTTTAAGTCAACTTTTTAACTCTCCTCTTTAACTTTCATCAAGAGGCTTTTTAGTTCTTTTTCACTTTCTGCCATAAGGGTAGTGTCATCTGCATATCTGAGGTTATTAATATTTCTCCCAGAAATCTTGATTCCAGCTTCTGCTTCATCCATCCCAACGTTTCTCATGATGTACTCTGCATATAAGTGAAATAAGCAGGGTGACAATATACAGCCTTGACGCAATTCTTTCCCTCTTTGGAACCAGTCTGTTGTTCCATGTCCAGTTCTAACTGTTGATTCCTGACCTGCATATAAATTTCTCAAGAGGCAGGTCAGGTGGTTTGGTATTCTCATCTCTTTTTGAGAATTTTCCACAGTTTGTAGTGATCCACATAGTCAAAGGCTTTGGCATAATCAACAAAGCAAAAGTAGATGTTTTTCTGGAGCTCTCTTGCTTTTTCCATGATTTAATGGATGTTAGCAATTTGATCTCTGGTTCCTCTGCCTTTTCTAAAGCAACTTGAACATCTGGAAGTTCACAGTTCATTTATTGTTGAAGTCTGACTTGGAGAATTTTGAGCATTACTTTGCAGGCTTGTGAGATGAGTGCAATTGTGCAGTAGCTGAAACACTGTTTAGCATTGCCTTTCTTTGGGATTGGAATGAAAACTGACCTTTTCCAGTTCTGTGGCCACTGCTAAGTTTTGCATATTTGCTGGCATATTGAGTATAGCACTATCGCAGCAGCATCTTTCAGGATTTGAAATAGCTCAACTGGAATTCCATCACCTCCATTAAGTTTGTTTGAAGTGATGCTTCCTAAGGCCCACTTGACTTCACATTCCAGGATGTCTGGCTCTAGGTGAGTGATCACACCATCATGACTATCTGGGTCATGAAGATCTTTTTTGTACCATTCTTCTGTATACTCTTGCCACCTCTTATTTATATCTCTTGTTTCTGTTAGGTCCATATCATTTCTGTCCTTTATTGAGCCCATCTTTGCATGGAATGTTCCCTTGGTGTCTCTAATTTTCTTGAAGTGATCTCTAGTCTTTCCCATTCTATTTTTTTCCTCTATCTTTGCATTGATTAGTGAGGAAAGCTTTCTTTTCTCTCCTTGCTATTCTTTGGAACTCTGCATTCAAATGTGTATATCTTTCCTTTTCTCCTTTGCCTTTTGCTTCTCTTCTTTTCACAGCTATTTGTAAGGCCTCCTCAGCAAACATTTTGCCTTTTTGTATTTCTTTTTCTTGGGGATGGTCTTTTTTTTTAAATTTAAATTTATTTTTTTTAATTGGAGGCTAATTACTTTAAAATATTGTATTGGTTTTGCCATACATCAACATGAATCTGCCACAGGTGTACACTTGTTCCCCATCCTGAATCCCCCTCCCACCACCCTCCCCATACCATCCCTCTGAGTCATCCCAGTGCACCAGCCCCAAGAATCTTGTATCCTGCATCGAACCTGGACTGGTGATTCATTTCTTATATGATATTATACATGTTTCAATGCCATTCTCCCAAATCATCCCACCCTCTCCCTCTCCCACAGAGTCCAAAAGACTGTTCTTGATCCCTGCCTTCTGTATAATGTCACAAACCTCTGTCCATAGTTCTCCAGGCACTCTATCAGATCTAATCCCTTGAATCTATTTGTTATTTTCACTGTGTAATCATAAGGGGTTTTATTTAGGCCATACCTGAATGGTCTAGTGGTTTTCCCTAGTTTCTTCAATTTCAGCCTGAATTTGGCCATAAGGAGTTCATGATCTGCACCACAGTCAGCGCCTGGTCTTGTTTTTGCTGAGTGTATAGAGCTTCTCCATCTTTGGCTGCAAAGAATATAATCAATCTGATTTCAGTGTCAACCATCGGTGATGTCCATGTGTTGTTGGAAGGGGGTGTTTGCTATGACCAGTGCATTCTCTTCACAAAGGTCTATTAGCCTTTGCCCTGCTTCATTCTGTATTCTAAGGCCAAATTTGCCTGTTACTCCAGGTGTTTCTTGACTTCCTGCTTTTGGATTCTAGTCCCCTATAATGAAAAGGACATCTTTTGGGGGTGTTAGTTCTAGAAGGTTTTGTAGGTCTTCATAGAACTGTTCAACTTAGCTTCTTCAGCATTAGTGGTCAGGGCATAGACCTGGATTACTGTGATATTGAATGATTTGGCTTGGAAATGAACAGAGATCATTCTGTTGTTTTTGAGATTGCATCCAAGTACTGCAGACTCTAAAGCACTTCAAACCCTTGATTGTCAGATTAGTGATTTGACTTGTGTGACGGCCGAAGCCTTCCCCCAAAGTGACACTACCCTGTAAACCCCTTTTGTTGTAAATCAGAATTTCCTAGCAAAAGCACAGCATCTTCAAACAGGCAGTGTGTTCTTTTGAGCTTTCATAGCATTGTCAAGACTAGCACCTGTTCAGCCCACCGCCGACCATGGCTTCTCTGACCACAATATTTAGGTTTAGAAATCATGCTCTGTGTTAACAGATCACATTACTGGAGAAGTATGCAGGTGGGCCTGTATGAAGTATCCTTAATTGACACAAAGAACTCTGTCATCCAAACAATATGAGGATTAGGTTTTGCCTTTCACTGGAGCATTTCCCTGTAGGAAATGAGTTTTGTTGGTCATTTTTGTCAAAGTCAGGGACCGTCACTTTGTCAGCCAGACCTATTTATTTAGTGAGCAGCATGGCGTTGCCTCATGACCGCTGGAAAGACAAGCACTGTCTCTAAGCCTGTTCGCTCATTTCCCTCATCTGTGTGTTATTACATTGTCTTTGAACACCTCACTATTTCAGTTAGGGAGTTTTGGCATAGACAGCAGCAGCCCGCTGGGGCTGCAGACAGGATTGGTGTACATCTTGGCATTGGGTCCATAGCAACTAATGAGCAAACATCCTTTGAGCAGATTCTACCAGGAGGGTATTGAGAGGAGTTCCTCTGTTTAACTGAAATCCTAATTTACTATTCAGCACTTTTCACACTATAACTTTCAGGTAATTTTTTTTGTCATGAATTAAATTGTAATTATTCTTTCAACAAATAGTTATGTAGAGAAGCAGCAGTTTCTACCTGTTTTAGTGCCATGTCCTGTACTAAACCTGGCAGTTGACCTCTTTAGTCCCACTTCCTTCTTATTCTTTTTCTGATAAAGGAATATACTGGACAATGGAGCCCATCACTCTCAAAGGCTGAGCTAACGTTTATTAAGCTCTTCTGGGTGCCAAGTGTTGTGCCAAATCCCTCCAAAACACCACACCAGTGAATTTTCTCAGTGGTCCATTATCTTTATTTTCCAAATTAAAGGTGGGGGGGGGGCATGGGGGGGGGGCGGGGGGAATGGAACACCTGCTAAGTCCTGAGAAGATTAAGCACATGTGAATCTTGTTTCAGAAATCAGCTGGCAACATCCTATTCATGGTGCCGGAGAGAAAGAACACACTCAGTTTCAGATTCATATAGAAGGTTGTTCCCGTTCTGCCCCACACACTTCATTTTCCCAAAAAAATAAAAACTTGAGCATAGCCCTCCACCAGTTAAATAGTAATGCCCAGACTATGTGTTGACTTGGAGAGACAAAGCAATGGGAACTCTTGCCATATTTTGTTTCTCTGTGGTTCCAATAGCTCTAGGTTATTATAGTTATTTTTGACCAAACTTCTTCCTCTTATGCTTTCATGAATTCCAACACTCTATTAGTTTTCTTGATGTAGAAACTGTCTTATTAATTTGCATTCCACTAGCTCCTAGTTGAAAGTCTGGCATATACTCTATGTACCATAAATATCTGGTGAAATGAACTTGAATGTATAAAACTTCTACCTGATTTGAGTGCTTAAAATTACTTAACATGGGGCAAGGACTTTCATTTTACAGTGAAAGATAAGGCTTAGAGGAAATGATTATCACAAAATTTAGGGTACGTGTTAACCTTTAAATGGAGGAGAGAACTCCCATGGGCAAGGGGTACACGAGGGAGTTTTGAAGTACTAGTTACATTTTATTTCTTGAATTGTGTAGTAGGTACACAAATGTTTAATTGCTATCATTCCTTAGCTTTTTGCAGACATTTTTCTGTATGCTTTATGAACCATATGAAACATATGTGTATAAAAGTAATGAAACAAACAGAAAAGTGCTTAAACATTTTAAGAAAAAATGACTCAAATTAAAATACACCTCAGTAAAGCAAAAACGTGCCTTAAATTTCTGTGTCAATTCACATGATGTTGGGCTGGCCTAAAAGCTCCTTTGGGATTTTCCATAACATCACTACTTGAAAGCCAATTCTCAAGAGACAAGTTTGGTGGACAGGAAAGTTTTGTTTGTTCTGGATGCTGACAACCAGGGGGAAGAGGACTCATTTCCAAAATTCAACTCCCTGCTGCCCATCAGTGGGCAAAAACTTTCAAAGGGGGAGTGGAGAGGGGAATAGGTGGGAGGAGGGCTATATGCAGAGACAGTACAGTCAGCTCTGTCATCTGGAAAGTGGTCTGAACAGTGAGCATCATCTTGTTTTAAGCACA
Source organism: Capra hircus (assembly GCF_001704415.2). Lineage (NCBI taxonomy): Eukaryota > Metazoa > Chordata > Mammalia > Artiodactyla > Bovidae > Capra > Capra hircus. Next base: position 5,852,400 of record NC_030820.1, read on the forward strand.
GTTAATCTTCAGTTCCAGGATTGGTTTGTTCCCATTTCATGAAGGAAAGTTCTTATGATCATGGCTATTTATGTCATCTCTACAGTCTGGTCATCACATAATTCTTCTTCCACCTGGTGGGGTTTCAGTATCTACAAGACAGCTCACAGGACATGGCTCAGGATATTATCTGTAGCCCTTGGAAGAGGAACTAAAAGTTCTTGACTTTGCTTAATGGTGAAGCTATTCTTATTGGGTCTTATCTGATTGCTTTCCTTTGCTTCTGTAGTTTCTCTCTTCTTTGATTATATATATTCCTTGGTTAAAGTTTTTCTATGGACAAAAAGCAGGCAGAGGACATTGCAGGAGGTGGTTTCTGTTCTGGGAAGGCCCATAGAGTCTTGCTCTGTTTCACTATTCAGTTCACATGACACATCGAAAGATCTGTCTCCCCCTCACCAGGATAGCTGCTCTCTCCTCATAGTGGAAAAAGGAGTTTATTGATGTTGTTCAGTCACTAAATTGTGTCCAACTCTTTGCAACCCCATGGACTGAAGCACACCAGTTTTCCCTATCTTTCACCATCTCCTGAAGTCTGCTCAAACTCATGTCCATTGAGTCAGTGATGCCATCCAACCATCTTATCCTCTGTTGCCCCCTTCTCCTACCCCTCCATCTTTCCTAGCATCAGGGTCTTTTCCAGTGAGTCAGTTCTTCTCATAACATGTCCATGGCCAGAGTCTTGTAGCTTCAGCTTTAGCGTCAGTCCTTCCAATGAATATTCAAGGTTGACTTCCCTGAGGATGGACTGGTAGGATCTCCTTGCTGTCCAAGGGACCCTCAAGAGTCTTCTCCAGCACAACAGTTTGAAAGCATTGATTCTTCAGCTCTCAACCTTCTTTATGGTCCAATTCTCACATCCATAGAGAAAAAAGAGAATGGAAGTCAAATTTGAGTGGGAAGGGAGGTGATGCTGGATGAGGGCATTGTTGGTAGGTAGGTCTGTTGATTATGGTGCAAAGTCATAGATCTCCCAGATTTAACACTATGATGCCCAGATGCAGCTATAGTACTACTTAAAAAAAATTGTTAGAATATAATTGCTTTAAAATGTTGTGCTGGTTTCTGCTGTAGTATGAAGTGAATCAACTGTACATATACATATATCCCCTCCCTTTTGGGCTTCTTTCCCACTACCCTCCACCCCACTCCTCCAGGTCATCACAGAGCACCAAGCTGACTCTCTGTGTTAAACAGCAACTTCCCACCAGCTATCTATTTTGCACATGGGAGTTTACATGTATCAGCCCAAGTCTCCCGGTTCACCCCACCCTCACCTTGCCTTCTTGTGCCTACATGTCTGTTCTCCAGATCTGCATCTCATAGTACTATTGCAATAAAAGGAATGACAGGAAGTGAAATTGGCACGTTTTACACAAGAATTATTGATGTATTATCAATGTATCTATCACCTACCTATAAAGGTTACTATATTTATAAATCAAATCTGGATCAGAGGATGCTAACTGGTATTACAAAATGGTTTATTAGTGAACTGCAGTGTTGACATTTGTCTCTTTGTTCTTCTGTATGAATTATTTTATGTGACAGGCTGTGATTGTGCAGATCTGCACTCCGGAGCAAACCAAGGTAAAGAGCTGTCCTACAGTGATAAAATGTCCACCCCTATTTGCTAAATGAATTCTTTCTGGAAGCTGACATTTCTGGGTGGGATCATATTCTATTTGGAAAGTTAATAGTTAAGTATTTTTTTCACCAGTGGATCAAGACCCATGATTGGGGATATTATTTTCCTCTATATAGAGTTTGTTCTGTGTTCCCATGTTTAAATTCAGAAGGCCAATGAAATGGAAACATAGAATTAACCTGATTGCAGCAGAAAGCGTTCTGGAGTGAAAACCTCTCATTCTCGTGGTTGGTCTTAATGGGGAATCAAATGTGATTTGTGTTGTGTGCGGATGATTACTGATGGGTAATTATTTTAAAATATCTCTTTTCAAATCCTTTGCATGGCAATCAAGGAAGAATGTGAGAGGTTAGGCATTACATTACCAGAGTTATCAGTGGCATATAATTTCTTAATTATGCTGAAAAACGAAGAGCAAATACCTGCTGAAGGAGTTCCTGCATTTCCTTTGCGAAATGGAGTTGGAGAGCACACCAGCCCCTGAGCATTCTTAGAGAGACTCTATGGTTTACAAGTTGTGTGCAAAGATTCTTTCTTTGTTCTAATCACTGTGTGACTGAACCTGAGTTTCCTTATCTCTAAAATGGGAATATTGTCGGAAAGAAACCCTTTCTTCTCAGGGTTGATGTGTGAGTTACTTTAGGGAACAGTACAAACTACTCCTGTGATGTCTGATGTATCTGTAACACAGAACACTCAAAAAATGGTAGTGCTTGTTATGGCTGTTATTACTAGCAGTATTAATACTATTCCTGATACTAGTTTTGATCAAAGCTGCAGCTGATTCAGGTGCAAATAAACTCAATTGAGACGAATGTCACCTCATATTTATTTCATCTTAAAATTAAATCATGGACACAGAAGTGAAAACAAACATGGGTATTTAAGATAAGTATTTTATTTTAACTTTTGTACTATCTATTTATTTTTTGTTTGTTTGCTTTGGCTATGCTGGGTCTTTATTGGGGGCTTGAACTTCTCTAGTTGTAGCACAAAAGCTTATTTGCTGAATAAGCACAAATGCTTATTTCCATCCCTGACCTAAACCCCCTGCATTGGGAGCAGAGAATCTTAGCCTCTGGACCACCAGGAAAGTCCCAGAGATGAGTATTTTAAAGATGATGAGAGAGGGTCTCTCACCACAAATAAGAGGATCTCTTATTTGATGTGAGCTAACTTGCTTTTCAGCTTTTCTTTAGGGCAGTGCATACTATTTGAATGTGGCAGTTACCTTAAATTAAATTAACATATTTGCTTACAAATTTCAATCCTGCATCCTCTAATTCTGTGGGGAAAATATGTTTTGTTTTGATCTATTATGAAGGCTTGTCAAGAACAGATGAAGGGTTGAGAATTGTGACTATATGTGTTAATTTCTTCTGAAAATGAAAAGCGTACGTCACCACTTTGCATCCTTTCTTAACTGTCCCCACAGAACCAGGATTCTCCAGGAGGCCTTCAGCTCTCAGTGATGTTGATCTCCAGCTTTTTGGAGTCAAATTTACGGGCAGGGACAAGACAGAGGAATTTATGTACATGGTCCTATTGCTATCTTTGATTAGTAGGGCAGGGAGTAGAGCTAATAAAAAACAGGTGTTTTATTTCATAAGGAGAACACAGTCTGGAACACATTTTTAGCTGATTATACAATCTCTCTTTCATGCCCTTCCATCCCAGAAGACCACGTGAAGCTCAGTGTGGACAAAGTGGCCTCTGTCAGCTGTTCTGTCTCCAGACTATGAGACTCTGTAGTCTCACACGGTAAACACCTGGTGTTTGAGGCCACCAGGTCATCACAAGACTGTCACCATTGACAGTTTACAAAAGCAGCCATGCTCACTCTCCTCCCCTGGAAGAAAACCTTCACATCTCAGAGTAGCTGGTAATAAACTGTTGCTGTAAAAACAAGGGGAGCAAACTTGAGAGAGGGATTGGTGGTGTTGTCTACAACAAACTGGAGAGGAACTCATGATTTCTTGTGGAAAAAATAGTTGAGCCCCGAACAATGGTCCTTATCATGATTTTTGACAATGTGAAAGTCATTCTTTGTTGGTAACATAGTTTCAGATTGTATGCTGCTCTGAAAAACATGCCAAATATTATTTAATTCAATTAAAGCTGAGGAAAATAAATGGACATTTAGCAACATGTAAGAGAAAATCATGCATAGAAAATTGAACTTCAACTGGTTCAATAAAATACATTATGGTATAGATTTTTTAGAAGATTTATATATTTTTATAATTTGGCTGTGGTGGATCTTCATTGCTGTGTAGGCTTTCTCTGGCTGCAGTGAGCGGGGGCTGCTCTCCGCTGTGGCGTGCACGCCTCTCATTGTGGTGCTTCTCTTGTTGTGGAGCACGGACACTAGTTGAGAGGGCTTTAGCAGCTGCAGCACATGGGCTTAGTTTCTTCCTGGCATGTGGTATCCTCCCAGACCAGTGTTCAGACCCTGCAATGCAATATGGATGCTTAACCCCTGGACCACCAGGGAAGCCCTGGTAGAGATATTTTAAATAAATAGGAACCACTCCAGCAGTCTTGCCTGAGAATCCTGTGGACAGAGGGACCTGGTGGGCTGCTGTCCGTAGGGTAACACAGAGTCGAGCATGACTGAGGTGACTTCACTATGATGGCAGCCCACCAGGCTCTTCCATCCATGGAATCCCAGGCAAGAATACTGGAGTGGGTTGCTATTTCCTTCTCCAATGCATGCCTGCATGTTAAGTCACTTCAGTCGACTTAGCAGCAGCAGCAGAACATTATTTAGGAACACTGAGCTCCAGGATCAATTATCTAGAAATTAAGCTCAGGAAGGATGACAACATATTAGTACATATGCCTCCAGGGGGAAATACCTTATGCTTTATATGTACATTGCAATTATGGCTTCAGTCAGAAAGTGGTTCTTTGGTGACTTCAAACATACGTACTGGATCAAGAAGACTTTTGGAAACAGGTAACTACTGTACATTTATTGCATCCTAAGCATCTTTAGCTCTTAAAGAAAGAAAATAGTTTTGGATTTAAATGACTCTTACAACTTCTATTTAAAGTAAAAGTTCAAATGTTTTGAGAAAGTTTGATAACATTTTTCAGTGGTGTTTGGAAAGATATTTGTTCATTTATTCCAGATGCAGGAATCTGACCCATTTTTTTTCCCCTCTCAATTTTCTTCTGTTTTGACATCATCTTGTAGAGGTCAAGGTCAACATAAAGGGCAAAGTAATCCTCTGTATCTATTGCAACTCTGAAAATTGAAGGTAGTTGGAAATGTATTGGTTTTGAGTGCTACAAAAGAACCATAACATGTACACCCACCCTCATATCTACTGAAGGAGAAAGATGAATATGTGAGTCCTTGAATATATGAGTCCTTGGTGCAAAATGAGCAGGCACAATGACTTCACCCCCTTCTGGTTAATGTCTCTCTTTCATTTCTAGGTTGAATCAAGCAGGATTGCAAACTTCATTGCTTCAATTTTTGCAAGGTCTCCAGGGCTGTGGGTAATCAGGAAGTACCAGCCACTCCTGGAGACATGATGTTAAGTTGGATTTGCCCCCATAGATCTTGTCTGGGGACAGGTTCTTCTGTGAGACATACATGACACTCATGATACTACCCTTCAACAAAGACTGATTCACGATGGTAGGGGCAGGTGGCTTATCAGCATGAACGTGACCATGATTCTGTGAAGCCTTGGAAGAATGAACACTCATGGCTTTGCATAGGATCTTGCAGTAGGATGTATGTGTGATGGCACTTTATACCTCTTCCTTCAGCAAAGAGTTTATGCTCTTGCTGTGTGGGCAGCACCGTAATTCCATTTTCCTGTTCTCTGATAAGAACAATGTATATAGAATTGCCTAGGTGCATGCCAAAGGAAACTTCATTACCCGCTTATGGTCTAACACTTGTGTCTTTAGTTAGGCTTTTCCTCCTCTTGGCTGCATGGATCCATTTTACATATATAATAGCCCTTTAAGTTCCTGTTCCTCAAGTGGCTCATTAGGAATTTAGAATTTCAGCCCTGGTGAGATCTTCAAGGGAGAGGAAGAGAAGAGGAGGTTATGGTGAGAAGCACTGCATAGATTAGTGCACAGAATTGGTTCAAATTGTAGCACTAGGCTTCCTACCAGGGTGATCTGGGGCTACTGGCTTGATCAGCAGAGATGTCATAGGAATTACCTTTCATAAGAATCTGAGAATAAAATGCCTTCCTCCCTATAACTCCCAAGGAGATGAGGACTATGAGAACTCAGAACAGCCAATATTTGTCTTAGTGAGTACACTTAATGGATCTCCACTTTTTCCCTTTCTTGCTTCCCCTGTCATATGTCACTCCTGTCTTCAATCCTAGAATTGGATTTAAGAAATAACATGAAATTTTCTGCTTAGCTCAGAAAACGTGTCACCCTTTCATTATATATGGACTTACCATTTTCATCTCTCTCATAATCTGTTTTCTCAGTGGCCAGCTGCTCCATTATTCTTGCCTAGAAAATCCCAGGGACAGAGGAGCCTGATGGGCTGCTGTCCATGGGGTCACACAGAGTTCGACACGACTGAAGTGACTTAGCATGCATGCCTACATTAGAGAAGGGAATGGCAACCCACTCCAGTATTCTTGCCTGGAGAATCCCAGGAATGGAGTAGCCTGGTGGGCTGCCATCTATGGTGTCACACAGAGTTGGATACGACTGAGGAGACTTAGCGGCAGCAGCTACAGTTCAGCTCAGTTCAGTTGCTCAGTCCTTCTGATCTTTGCAATCTCATGGACTGGAGCTTGTTCAAACTCAAGTCCATCAAGTCAGTGATGCTATCCAACCATCTCATCCTCTGTCATCCTGTTTTCTGCCTGCCTTCAATTTTCCCAGCATCGTGTCTTTTCCAATGAGTCAGTTCTTTGTATCGGGTGGCCAAAGTATTGGAGCTTCAGATTCAGCATCAGTCCTTCCAATGAATATTCAGAACTGATTTACTTTAGGGTAGACTTGTTTTAACTCCTTGCAGTTCAAGGGACTCTCCAGAGTCTTCTCCAACACCACAGTTCAAAAGCATCAATTCTTTGGTACTTAGCTTTCTTTATGGTCCCAAACTGACATCTGTGCATGACTACTGGAAAAACTATAGCTTTGACTAGATGGACTTTCATCGCCAAAGTAATATCTCTGCTTTTTAATATGCTCTCTAGGTTGGTCATATCTTCTCTTACAAGGAGCAAGCATCTTTTAATTTCATGGCTGCAGTCACCATCTGGAGTGATTTTGGAGCCCAAGAAAATAAAGTCTATCACTGTTTCCATTGTTTCCACATTTATTTGCCATGAAGTAATGGGACCAGATGGCATGATCTTTGTTTTTTAATGTTGAGTTGAAGTCAGCTGTTTAACTCTCCTCTTTCACTTTCAAGAGGTTCTTTAGTTCCTCTTCACTTTTTGCCATAAAGGTGGTGTCCTCTGTATATATGGTGTTATTGATATTTCTCCTGGCAAATCTTGATTCCAGCTTGTGCTTCATCCAGTCCAGCATTTTGCATGATGTACTCTGCATATAAGTTAAATAAGCAAGGGGGCAATATACAGCCTTGACGTACTCCTTTCCCACTTTGGAACCAGTGCGTTGTTACATGTCTGGTTCTAACTGTTGCTTCTCGACTTGCATACAGATTTCTCAGGAGGCAGGTAAGGTGGTCTGGTATTCCCCTCTCTTTAAGAATTTTCCACAGTTTGTTGTGATCCATGCAGTATAGCCAAGAAAGCAGAAGTAAAAGTCAATAAAGCTTTTGTATAGTCAATAAAGCAGAAGTAAATATTATTCTGGAGTGCTCTTGCTTTTTTGATGATCCAATGGATGTTGGAATTTGATCTCTGGTTCCTCTGCCTTTTCTAAATCCAGCAGGAACGTCTTGGTTGAAACCTATCTTGGAGACTTTTGAATATTATTTTGCTAGCGTGTGAGATGAGTACAGTTGTGCAGTCGTTTGAATGTTCTTTGATATTGTCTTTCTTTGGGATTGGAATGAAAACTGACCTTTTCCCATCCTATGGCCACTGCTGAGTTTTCCAAATCTTCTGGCATATTGAGTGCAGCATGTTAACGGAATCTCTTTTAGGATTTGAAATAGCTCAACTGGAATTCCATCACCTCCACCAGCTTTGTTCATAGTGATGCTTCCTAAGGCCCACTTGACTTTGCATTCCAGGATGTCTGGCTCTAGGTGAGAAATCACACCTTTATGTTTAGCTGAGTCATGAAGATCTTTTTTGTATAGTTCTGTATATTCTTGGCACCTCTTCTTAATATCTTCTGCTTCTGTTAAGTCCATACTATTTCTGTCCTTTATTGAGCCCATCTTTGCATGGTATATTCCCTTAGTATCTCTAATTTTCTTGAAGAAATCTCTAGTCTTTCCCATTCTACTGTTTTCCTCTATTTCTTTGCATAGATCACTGAGGAAGGCCTTCTTATCTTTCCTTGCTATTCTTTAGAACTCTGCACTCAAATGCGTATATCTTTCCTTTTCTCCTTTACATTTTGCTTCTCTTCTTTTCTCAGCTATTTGCAAGACCTCCTCAGACAACCATTTTACCTTTCTTTTTTGGGGGGATGGTTTTTATCACTGCTCTTGTACAATGTCATGAACCTCCGTTCGTGTTCTTCAGGCACTCTGTCTATCAGATCTAATCCCTTGAATCTGTTTGTCACTCCACTGTATAATCATGAGGGATTTGATTTAGGTCATACCTGAATGGTCTAGTGGTTTTCCCTTCTTTCTTCAATTTAAGTCTGAATTTGACAGTAAGGAGTTCATGATCTGAGCCACAGTCAACTCCTGGTCTTGTTTTTGCTGCCTGTGTGTGACTTCTCCATCTCCAGATGCAAAGAATGTAATCAGTCTGATTTCAGTGTTGACCATCTGGTGATGTCCATGTGTAGAGTCATCTTTGTGTTGTTGGAAGAGGGTGTTTACTATGACTAGTGCATTCTATTGGCAAAACTCTACTGGACTTTGCCCTGCTTCATTCTGTACTCCAAGACCAAACTTGCCTGTTACTCCAGGTATCTCTTGACTTCCTATTTTTGCATTCCAGTCCCCTATGATGAAAAGGACAGCTTTTTCTGGTGTTAGATCTAGAAGGTATTATAGATCATCATAGAACCATTCAACTTCAGCTTCTTCAGCATTAGTAGCCCTTGAGGGGAACTAAATGAAGGTAAGGTAGTGGGGAAATGGGAGAAACTCATCACTTCCTGTTTATATTTCCAGTGGGTAAAACTAATGGTTTTAAAACACATTAGAAATTGCCATTTGTTTCAATTACTACATTAATAGTAAAAGTGAAAGTGTTAGCCCCTCAATTGTATCCAACTCTTTGGACCCCATGGACTGTAGCCTGCTAGGTTCTGTCCACGGAATTCTCCAAGCAGAATATGGGAGTTGGTAGCCATTTCTTTCTCCAGGGGATCTTCCCAGTCCAGGGATTTAACCCAGGTCTCCTGCACTGCAGGTGGATTCTTTATCATCTGAGCCACCAGGGAGGCCCACACTACCAGTAAAGAATACCTTTAATAATACTATTGCATTTGCTTATATCAATACTACTAGTTTTAGAGTTTTGTGAGCACTTTGTGTCAGAAAGTATACCCAGCATTTCACATAGAAGCGAAGCTGAACGGTGGATCCAGCTCTCCCTGGGAGGCAGCGTGCTGAAAACCTCCCTCTTTGGTGGCTTTCTTTTGCCTTCACCATTATCACTTCTTTTGTTGACATAAGAAAACTGAGGTTGAGCTCAGGAAGACAAGCATATCAAGGAAAATCTGGAAATTTTCGTTTGGTTCATAAAAAGGCATAACTCATCAGAGTAATGGGTGGTGACTATGGATGGGGAGGTAGGCAAATCATGATCTTCAGAAGGAGAGAAACAATGACTAGAACCCAACTAGCCTTAACAAACCCAGACACTGCTCTAGACCTAATGCCCTTTCTTGCTCTCAGCTGTTCCTTCTGCATTGTGACAAGTCATCGCAGTCATGCAGACTACTTGGAGTGTCCCTAGTTCTGTCATGTGGCAGAGAAGAACTTGAAGCTAAAACACTAGATGATTTAATCACAATGATTGGAGAGGGAAGATGACAAGCTCAGCTCACTGATGTGGTTAATACCCCAGGGATATTATGGCTTACTTAGAAATCTGGGATCTAGTGAATGGTTGTCTGCAAAAAAGATGTGGATTTGCAAACAGCAAACTTATAGGCAGGATTTTTTAAAAATTATTATTGAAGTATAGTTTGTTTACAATATGCAAATTTCTGCTGTACTACAAAGTACTTTATATTTATCTTTCAGTTCAGTTCAGTTCAGTCACTCAGTCGTGTCTGACTCTTTGTGACCCCATGAATCGCAGCACGCCAGGCTTCCCTGTCCATGACCAACTAACGGAGTTCATTCAGACTCGCGTCCATCGAGTCAGTGATGCCATCCAGCCATCTCATCCTCAGTCGTCCCCTTCTCCTCCTGCCCCCAATCCCTCCCAGCATCAAAGTCTTTTCCAATGAGTCAACTCTTCTCATGAGGTGGCCGAAGTACTGGAGTTTCAGCTTTAGCATCATTCCTTCCAAAAAAATCCCAGGGTTGATCTCCTTCAGAATGGACTGGTTGGATCTCCTTGCAGTTCAAGGGACTATATGCACACATATATATGGGGGCTTCCCTGGTGGCTCAGATCATAAAGAATCTGCCTGCAATGCAGGAGACCTGTGAAGACCCCTGGAGAAGGGAATGTCTACTCACTCCAGGGTTTCTTGCCTAGAGAAACACGGATGGAGAAGCCTGGCAGGCATAGCCAACGGAGTCAAAAAGAATCAGATATGACTGAGCGACTATCACTTCAATTTCATATATACATATGTATGCATATGTACATATATATACACATGTATACATATAGATGTATGCATTATTTTTTCTATTCTTTTCCATTGTGGTTTATCATAGTATTTTTGTTTTCAATTTTTAGCGGGGTATAGTTGGTTTACTATGTTGTGTTTGTTTCAGGTGTACAGCAAAGTGAATCTGTCGCACATATACATATACCACTTTTTTAGATTCTATTCCTATATAAGCCCCTACAGAGTACTAAACAGTGTGCTACACAGTAGGTCCTTATTAGCTACCCACTTTATATATAGTGCTGTATGTGTGTCAGCCTCAGCCTTCCAATTCATCCCTCCCTCGATCACAGGATATTGAATATAGTTCCCTGTGCTCTACAGTAGGACCTTGTTGTTTATTCATTCTGTATGTAATAGCTTGCACCCAGGCAGACTTTCAAAATACAACATTTGAAAACTGCTGTGTCCTTTCCATTTTGTGTTTGAGATATAAATCTGTTTTTATTTTCACTTAAAAAATTTGGTGCTCTAAAAAGAAGAAGTGAACCCCGAAGCCATTCATTCTTCTGCCAGCCTAGCCATATGGTAGCAGGGATCGTACCTTTTCAGTACAACCATAGAGACCAGCGTTATGTTTCATGGATTGTTGTAACCCTAGAGCAGGATTTTCAAACATCAGAATCCCCCCAAAAGCTTGTTGAAACTGATTCCTGGGTTCCTCTCCTAGAGAAGGTGATATGGTACATCTAGGATGATGCTTGTGATTTTGCATTTAAAGACATTTTTAAAAATTGGCTGTGCTGTGCAGCTTATGGATCTTAGGTTCCCAAGCAAGAGTTAAACCCATGCCCTCAACAGTGACGTTACAGAGTCCTAACCACTGAACCACCAGAGAATTCCCACAGTACTGTATTTTTAATCGTTCCCATATAATGTTGATGTTGCAAGTCTTTGAACACAACCTGAGTAACACTGTCATAAAGTGTTACTGCACTGCAATTTTCGTCTTCATCTTGTTCTGGGAGATTCCAGTCTCAGTTACACTGTATTGTTTGGGCAGAGAGACTAAGAAAATTGCACATCACATCCAAGCCCTCCTGGCCCCAGTAAGACCCTCTGGCAGTCTTCAGATGGTTGCTATTCTTAGAGTCCAAAGTCAATGTGACCTGAAAGGCAGGCACCCTTGGGAACTCTGAACAGGCTCACTCAATACCTCTGGGAGTAGCAGAGAAACGAAGTGTGTCAACTAAATCCTGAAAGTGGTTGGGTGTGTTTTGCAAGGAACACAAGGCAACAAATGACAGGCCCGCTTGGTCTCATCCAATATAATTTCTTTCTGGTTTACAAGGTTAGTCATGCACACTGGGTAAATTAAAGCTTCAGAAGGTAAGGACATCTTTCAGATTTGGCTGGAAATTCTATCACACCCTAACTGATTCACAGCTCCATTCCGGGCCTGGCTCTGGCCCAGAAGTATGTAAGTATCTATATAGAAATATTTAAGTTTTTATGGAAAGGTGGGGCAAGATAAAGGCAGATGGGCATGGAGGTCAGATACATTCTGAGTAAATACTTCAGGTTCTCTATTTCCTTATCTCAAAATAGCAATGCCAGTGATGTTTAGCTCACAGAGTTCTGGGAAGGATGGCAGATAAGCATGTCTAAAAAGGATCAATGCAACATCTAGATAGCTTCTTTGGTAGCTCAGTGGTAAAGAATCCACCTGCCAATGCAGGAGACATGGGTTTAATCCCTGATCTGGGAAGATCCCCTGGAGAAGAAAATGGCAACCTACTCTGGTATTCTTGCCTGGGAAGTCCCATGGACAGAGCCTGGCAGACTACACTCCATGGGGCTGAAAAGAGTCAGACACAAACTTAGTGACTGAGAAAGAACATGGCATCTGGAACATAGTAATGCTCAATTAACAGTTTTCTTTTCTTATTTCTCTTGTGTCTCCTGCCTACAAAGTTGGAAGAATATGGAGACTGAAGGAAGAAAATAAATATTAGGTTTTCAGAAATAGGAAAATGGTTGGTCTCCTGGCATAAGCTGAATTAGATTTGTTCTATTTTTTAAAGGTTAGTGGAACTCCAAGGACTGGCTTAGAAATCTAACAACTATTGGTGACAGAAAATCTATAAAATGGCATCATGTTCTCAAAGTAGAAGACATACCTTGGGTTTTAAAGATAACAGGTGGAATATAGATGGTAAATATTCATATAAAGCCTTTAGTAACTGACAGTGGACTATACCAGCATCTAAAATCAATGTTTAGATTCAAAATATACATAATTGAGTAATTATGTATATAATCATTCATATATACGCATATATGAGTCTGGCATAATGCAGGATACAGAAAGGCAGTGGATCTGGGGCTTGATTTTAATTTCTGCTCTGCCCCTAACCAGCCTTGTGACCTTGGGAAAGTCATTTGACCTCCTCCTAACACACACACATTACCATCATCCTCAAGGCTGTACTTCATATGCTAAGTATCTCCATCTAGCGAAGCATTTCAAAGACAAATTCTGTGGGAAATAAAAGCTTTGACATTAAGGCGCTGATCTTTATAGCTGTAGGCAGCAACTCTGAAGACAGAATGTTGCTGAAAATCTCTAAAATTATCTCAAACTGAGGTTTCTCTGCTCACAGCAGGACATTAGCAGGAGGGTGGTCCCTAGATCTTCTCTGGAGGTTGGATCTCTACTATATTAGTGCCATGAAACTGAGGCTTTATCTGCCTGGTCAGTGCTATTTCCCCACTATTGGCACAGAGCCTGCCGTGTTGTTAAAACTCATCATTTGTAGCCTGGCTGAGGAAAATGGATGAATGGCAAACAGTTGAGGCAATCCAGCCTCAAGAAGGCTGTCCCTGAGACTTTACACAAATCAAATGGGGAAAATTTCTACCTTACCTGATTCTACTCAGACATAGCCCCAATTTCTGCCAGTGCCTGAAAGAGAATGACAATAATCACTCATGTCTCCTTGTGGAAATAAAATATAACATTCATACTTACCCAAGGTGTATTATCACACATATTTCATTTTGGAAAGATTGAAATGGAAAATTAGTAGCAGCACCAAGGTCTGATGAAAAATAGAGGCAAAGCATTTGAAGTCACGGAACATGAGACATGTTTTTCCACCATGATCCACTAAAAGTATGTAGTAGAAGGTTGTCATGGAATCCACATGAAGCCACACCGATTGCCACATTTTATTCAAAATGATATTTTAAAATTTGCTCATTCAGTCACTTTGCCTTTAAAATATAACCTGAGTACAAATTATGTGCATGTTGTTATGCTAAATAGTGTGGTGATAGAGAATGCGTAAGACTGTCTCTTCCAAAAGAACTGCACAGTCAGTTGGAGATATAGACAAATGCACACAAATCTACACGTGGAGGGTCTGACGGTGTCCATCCTAAGTAGAGAGAGGGCTGATAGTAAAGCTTTCTGAAATGAGCAGATAAAAAATTAAGAGCCAGACTGACAGACATGAAAGACTCAGTTCAGTTCAGTTCAGTTCAGCTCAGTCACGTAGTCATGTCCAACTCTTTGTGACCCAGTGAACTGCAGCACGCCAGGCCTCCCTGTCCATCACCAACTAACGGAGTTCACTCAATCTCACGTCCATCGAGTCCGTGATGCCATCCAGCCATCTCATCCTCTGTCGTCCCCTTCTCCTCCTGCCCCCAATCCCTCCCAGCATCAGAGTCTTTTCCAGTGAGTCAAGTATCCACATGAGGTGGCCAAAGTACTGGAGCTTCAGCTTTAGCATCATTCCTTCCAAAGAAGTCCCAGGGCTGATCTCCTTCAGAACGGACTGGTTGGATCTCCTTGCAGTTCAAGGGACTCTCAAGAGTCTTCTCCAACACCACAGTTCAAAAGCATCAATTCTTCAGTGCTCAGCTTCTTCACACCCACCTCTCACATCCATACATGACTACTGGAAAAACCATAGCCTTGACTAGATGGACATTTGTTGGCAAAGTGATGTCTCTGCTTTACAATATGCTATCTAGGTTGGTCATAACTTTCCTTCCAAGGAGTAACCGTCTTTTAGTTTTGTGGCTGCAGTCGCCATCTGCAGTGATCTTGGAGCCCAAAAAAATAAAGTCTGACACTGTTTCCACTGTTTCCACATCTATTTCCCCTGCAGTGATGGGACCGGATGCCATGGTCTTCATTTTGTGAATGTTGAGCTTTAAGCCAACATTTTCACTCTCCTCTTTCACTTTTATCAACAGGCTCTGTAGTTCTTCTCACTTTCTGCCATAAGGGTGGTGTCATCTGCATATCTGAGGTTATTGATATTTCTCCTGGCAATCTTAATTCCAGCTTGTGCTTCTTCCAGCCCAGTATTTATCATGATGTACTCTGCATACAAGTTAAATAAGCAGGGTGACAATATACAGCCTTGACGTACTCCTTTTCCTATTTGGAACCAGTCTGTTGTTCCATGTCCAGTTCTAACTGTTGCTTCCTGACCTGCATATAGGTTTCTCAAGAGGCAGGTCAGGTGGTCTGGTATTTCCATCTCTCTCAGAATTTTCTACAATTTATTATGATCCACACAGTCAAAGGCTTTGGCATAGTCAAGAAAGCAGAAATAGATGACGTTTTTCTGGAACTCTCCAGCGGATGTTTGATCTCTGGCAATTTGATCTCTGGTTCCTCTGCCTTTTCTAAAACCAGCTTGAACATCAGGAAGTTCACGGTTCATGTATTGCTGAAGCCTGGCTTTGAGAATTTTGAGCATTACTTTACTAGCGTGTGAGATGAGTGCAATTGTGTGGTAGTTTGAACATTCTTTGGCATTGCCTTTCTTTGGGATTGGAATGAAAGCTGACCTTTTCCAGTCCTGTGGCCACTGCTGAGTTTTCCAAATTTGTTGGCATATTGAGTGCAGCACTTTCACAGCATTATCCTTCAGGATTTGAAACAGCTCAACTGGAATTCCATCCCCTCCACCAGCTTTGTTTGTAGTGATGCTTTCTAAGGCCCACATGACTTCACACTCCAGGACGTCTGGCTCTAGATGAAAGACTGGGGAGGCATAAAAGTATAATGATGAACCAAAGTATAATTGAAGAAAGTGAAAGAAAAGAGTGAAAAAGTTGGCTTAAAGCTCAACATTTACAAAACTAAGATCATGGCATCTGGTCCCATCACTTCATGGCAAATAGATGGGGAAACAGTGACGGCTTTATTTTTCTGAGCTCCAAGATCACTGCAGATGGTGATTGCAGCCATGAAATTAACAGGCACTTACTTTTTGAAAGAAAAGTTATGACCAACCTAGAGAGCATATTAAAAAGCAGAGACATTACTTTGCCAACAAAAGTCCTTCTAGTCAAGAGTTTTTTTTTTTTTTTTTTTTCCGGTGATCATGTACGGATGTGAGAGCTAGACTATAAAGAAAGCTGAGTGCAGCAGAATTGATGCTTTTGAACTGTGGTGTTGAAGAAGAGTCTTGAAGGTCCCTTGGACTGCAAGGAGATCCATCCAATCCATCCAAAAGATCAGTCCTGGGTGTTCATTGGAAGGACTGATATTGAAGCTGAAACTCCAATACTTTGGCCACCTGATGAGAAGAGCTGACTCATTGGAAAAGACCCTGATGCTGGGAAAGATTGAGGGAAGGAAGAGAAGGGGATGACAGAGGATGAGATGGTTGGATGGCATCACTGACTAGATGAACATGGGTTTGGGTGAACTCTGAGAGTTGGTGATTGACAGGGAGGCCTGGTGTGCTGCAGTCCATGGGGTCGCAAAGAGTCGGACATGACTAAGAGACTGAACTGAACTGAAAAGTATAATAAAGAGATCAAAGTTAAGGTAGAACATATATGGAGATTGTGGGGTCAAATTAGCAGAAGAATCATGATGTGGAAAGGGTCAGGGGTCACCCAGAGATGACATTTACAGAGATGTCATTCACAGTGATGAACAGTCATGGTAGCTGTTTAGGTACATTAAAGGAGCACTGGTTTTGGAGTTTAAAGAAGTACATTGGATCCCCAGCTCTGCCACATACCACACACTTGAGTCTAATCTACAAACATGTTTTCCAATCTACAGAACAGGCTTACAGGTTTCATCTTAGAGGGATCTTCAAATAAGCCAATATGGTAACATATGAAGCAAGAAGCACTCTTTTCAACACACAGGGTAGAAAGCAAATCTTAGTCTGCTGTAATACATGAAATGAAGCTTACATCTGGGCATGAAGACAAAGGCACAGTGAGAAATTGACAGGTTGGCTGAGGCATTTGGTTGAATTGGTTTTGACAATGTTGAATCAATGACACTACCCGCCTCCAAAAGTTCTGTAGGATAGATAATCAGAAAGCCAAACAATCCTCACAGTCATTCTTGGCCTGTTTCAACACAGTGTGTTTACCTTCCATTGGAATAGTTAAGCTGCTCAATGTGGAGAACTGAATCAGATAATACAGCCCTTGTTATTTTTATCTTTGGACCAGTTCATTTTGGCTGGAGATATTGAGAAAAGTAAGCAAACAACTGCCAAATTTGCACTTAGCCTGGTGGAAATCTACACAGAGATCCCAGCTGCAAATGTGGGTGAGTGGTGGAGGAAGGGTGTTGTTAAAGGATGATAAAATTTCTAGGATAAGAGGCAGAGGGCTGCTGGGTTGTCCTCCTCTTAGAGAATTTCCATCATGCACCATCAGAAAAATGTGTGTCTCTGCCTGAGCTTCCTGTTTCACTCAGGATGCTATTATTTGCCAGCTCCTGGGATTCAGTTCTGCTTCTGTCTTCTAACTGACTTCTGAACCTGGTTCATGCTTTTCCTCACCATCTGATAATAACAATAACAACATCTACCAGCCAAGGCACATTATTTTGTAGTTTACAGATGTTTACTTAATGCTTCACTTGAGTCCCCTAAGAACCATGGAAGGTTGGCATTGTTGTTTTCACTTTACAAATGAGGAAGAGGTTTAGTGGAGCTAGGGGGAAATTAGGGAAGAGAAGGAATATAAACCAAAAGGGCACAGAGGAGGGGAGGCTCCTGGAAGTGAAGAAGACCATGAGATGTCAGATAGTTCACTGACAGGCTGTGGATCCTTAACCATGAGGTGTGTGGTATGTTCTAAGCTTGAGCTTTGCACTTTCTTCCTTGATGATCACAGTCAAAGGGTCCATGCACTCTAAGGTGGCTAGAAAATGGCAGTCTCAGGTCCTGCATCCTGCCACCTGCCTATCCCACCATCCATGGGATCTTATCCCCTTACCTAAGGCAGATCCAGCTTCAGCAATTTATACTCTTGGGTGTAAAAGGGTAGGGGGATATGATGGTGCATCAGAAAGACATTTGACTGTAGAAAAAGAACAAAGGCAAAGAATGGCACTGGGAGCAAAAAGAAAAGAAAAGAAAAGAAAAACTGTCAAGAACTGGTCAGGTAGTAAATCTATTGCTGCTTAACAAAGGCACTTTCTGTGAACAAATGTGTTGTGATGTGTACTTTAGTCCTTAATGACACTATGGTTGTCCATGTGGACTTGTTTCTTCAGTTCTTCTGATAGCTCTGAAACTTTCAAAACACCAATCATCCTTCTGTAAACAACAAGGGCAAATGGATTCCTGCCTGAAGATGACCTGAATCAGGTCATAATAACTTACTTACCCACTCACGCTCTTTGCATTGGTCTTTATGGCTTATATTTAATCTTTAAGCCCATGTTTCTCACTCAGAATGCTTAACGATGGTGCGTGTCTCACCCCTCTGCATCCTTCCTTCACCTCTGTCCTCTTCTGTCCTCTGGTTATAAGATAAACTAAGGACAGAAGGGGCCCCAGCCTGCAGATCTTTATGGCAGAATTATTTTATGTAATCAGGTCTGTCTTAGTCTGCTGAAGCTGCTGTAACAAAATGCTGAAGACTGAATGGCTTTAGCTTAAATACCAGAAATTAATTTTCTCACAGTCCTGAAAATTTGAAGTCCAAGATCAAAGTGTCAGCAGGGTTGGTTTCTGGCAAGACCCCTCTTCCTCGATGCAGAGAACCTCCTTCCTTTCTGGCTGTGTTCTCACAGGTCCTTTCCTTGGTGGAGAGGGCAAGATCTCTGGTGTCTTTTCCTCATCTTTTAAGAACATCAGTTCTGTAAGTTCAGGGTCCCACACTTATGATCTTATTTAACCTTGATTCCTTACTTGGAGGCCCTATATTCAAGTACAGTTACACGTGGGGTTCAGTGGTCAACATATGAATTGGGGGAGTGGGGTACGATTATCCATCTGTAACAACACTGAAAGGCAAAAACACGGCCCACAGACAACATTCCTGAATATTTCATCTCAAAGATGCTGATACAACCATTACTTTCCCCTTCCTGCCACCCCTCCCTTTCTATCTCAACTTTTCACTGAATTCCAATTCCTCTTCCAAAAACTCTATCACACTTTTTCAATCTGAAATAGCCCAGAAGGGGGTGTTCCCTGTGACAACCCCAGAAGCCCTCCTGGAATGAAGCAAGGACCCCTTGGTCAGCTAAGGAGTAAACACAAGAGTTTCAAAGCTCTCTGGGTTTGGGTATTGATCTTCTTTTTTATTCATGAAAACAAAGAAAGCTGAAGGCAAGACAGGATCACTGGGCGTGCAGTGACACTTGGTGGAAACGGATCCAGACACCATGGAGAGGCAGTGGATGGAAGGAAGGGGGTGACAACAGGGGTGTGTGAGGGTACGAGGAGGCTTCATCCTGGGCTGTGGTCCAGAAGCCAGGATCAAGCTGGGCCTCGGATTGGACCACAAGGCAAGGGGAGCAGCCCAGATGCAAAACTTTCTCCTGAGGAGGGAAGAGGAGGCTCACAGTGCTGAGGGGAGCCAGGGGCTCAGTGTAGAGCAGTGAGGTCTCAGTAAATTCCTGCAGATGTTGGCTGCTGTTCCAGTGGTTTTCATCAGCCCTTGTATTGGTCCCAAGTTCTCTCCTGAAGGACTCACACAGCCTCTGTGTGTGGTTCTCTAATTTTTAGCTCACACTATAATCCTTTAGACAAACAGAGTGGAGAAAGTATGTAATAGAAAAAACTTTCTAACGCAAGGTTGTAAAGCAATTATACGCCAATAAAAATTAATTTCAAAAAAGAGAAAAAGCTTTTGTCTCTCTTCAGTAATAAGGATTACAGATCTCGGAATCTTCTTTTCTTCCTTTAACCTTGGAGTGATAAAAGAAACTGCTGACTTTAGAAAATGAATGGAGAAAATAGTGAGACAAGAATTCCAGAAACATCCGGTTTTCATTCACTCTTGTGTTCTTGTCCCAATTCTACCACATTGCAGCCAGCAGAATGCCTCAGAAGTCTTCTTAAAATGGCAGCATTTATTATTTAACATCTTTTCTAAAATGCATGACTCTATTTTGGGCAAATAATGAAGTCTTGATCATTTATATACACATAGAGGCCCAGAATCAATCTTTCTGAACGTCATTCTTATATAATCCCAGGGTCATAAATAAATAAAATAAGTGCAATATTTAAGATGCAAGTACATGCCTGCTCAGGTATAGCAATTCCTTTTGTTTTTGTACAAAATGCTTTATATAGATTTGTTCTATTACTGACTTTTTCAGGATAGATTTTTCTAAAATAGAGAACAACAAATTTTGGTGGAGAGAGCTTGATTTTTTGCTAAGTAAAGTTTGATTACGTTGTGTCACTTTGATATACTTTTCCTACCAGCTCCTCATCCCGTTGCTTACAGGTATCACTCTTGGTTAGCTCCCCTCCTCCTGCTCTGCATGCTCCTTGCCAAGCCCCTTTGCTCTGTTGCCTCATCTCCCTGACCTGTCATTGTAGGAGTCTCCCAGGGCTCACTCCCATGAATGGTTGCTATTAATTTTTTTGTTTGTCACTGTCTTTTCTGACTCTTGGTGACCTCATGGACAGTAGCCCGCCAGGCTTCTCCATCCGTGGGATTCTCCAGGCAAGAATACTGGAGTGGGTTGCCATTTCCTTCTCCAGAAGATCTGCCCAACTCAGACATTGAACTGGGGTCTTCCACAATGCAGGCAGGCTCTTTACCATAAGGAGAGCCACCAGGAAAGGCCCTCCCTACTTATTCAATCTTCTCTGGTCCCTTTGCTTTGTGACCATTTTCCATAATTATATTCTGAGTCCCAAATCCACTTACCCCTATCTTAAGCTCAGTTTTCCAACTATCTGTTCAGTGTATCCACTTTGAGAGCTGACAAGGCAGCTCAAACCAAAATTATATGAGTGAATTCCCTCCCAAATCTGCTTCTCTTGTGGTCTTGTCCATATCAGTAAATGTCAAGTCTCTGTTTCCATTTGCTTGGGTCAAATTTTCAGACTTATCCTTGACTTTTCTGACTCCTCACATGGAATCCATCAGAACAACATGTAGCCTTAGCAGCAAGATTTATCTAGACACTCAACACTTTTGTCCTTTGCTATCATGAGCTGAGCCTGCACCATCAGCAGCAATAGATTTGTAACTCTCTCTCCTTTGCCAACCTCAACCCCTTACAGTCTGTCCAGCAAAGCTAGAGCAATTCTTTTAAGATGTGACTCTTATCATGCCCCATGTTATCTCAAACCCTCCACTAACATCTCAATTTATTGAAATAAAACCTTATGGTCTGGACTTCCCTGGTGGTCCAGTGGTTAAGAATCTGCCTGCCAATGCAGGAGACATGGGTTCCACCCCTGATCCAAGAAGACCCCACATGCATGGGGCGACTAAGCCTGTGCACCACAACTTCTGAAACCTGCTCTCTGGAGCCATGCTCTGCAACAAGAGAAGCCATTGCAATAAGTAGCCCGTGCACCACTAGAAAAAGCCCATGCAAAGCAATGAAGATTCAGTGATGCCATAAATAAACAAAATCCGAAAAGACTCTCATGGTCCTGTGAAACACGTTACCTTCCCAGGTTCAACCCCTATCACCTTCCTCATCACTTACTCCAGTGCAGCCCAGCTCATCTCCCAACTGTTCCTTTGCCTTGGTCCTGCCTCAGGGCCATTGCACATATTATTTGTACTCTCTGAAATTTCTTCCTCCAGGAACATGTCTTGTTCCTTCAGGTCACATAAGTCACTGCTCAAACATCCCCTTATCTGAGACAGCTTCTCTGATCAACCCATCTAAAGTTGAATCCCTACCCCAACATCTCCACCCCTTCCCCGTCTCATTTTGCAGCAGTAGCCTTATTTCCGCCTGGTATACATTCTCATCCCTGGTGGCTCAGAAGGTAAACAATCTGTCTGCCATGCAGCAGACCCAGGTTTGATCCCTGGGTTGGGAAGGTCCCCTGGAGAAGGGAATGGATAGTCACTCCAGTATTCTTGCCTGGAGAATCCCCATGTCAGAGGAGCCTGGTGGGCTACAGTCTATAGAACTGCAAGCAGCTGGACATGACTGAAGCAACTTAACACACACATACAGACACACACACACACACACACACATACTCAAGCCTATGAGAACAGAGTTTTTAGCTAAGTTAGTTAATTCAAAGCAAGAGATCATTTTAATTTTTCCAGACCTTAGTGGTGTTATTGGCTCCATTTCTGGGTATCTGGAAGACTGTGTATATCTTCTGTGTCCTCTGGACAAGGTTTGCACTACAATATTGAAATGGGTAAGGCTCAGAGATTTGAATGCTAACAGGATTTCAGATTAACAAATACACAATTGAGTGAAAAGCAGTGTGAGGAGCGCCAAATGTACCTCTCGCTTTCCTCAATGAGACACTCTGTCCCGTTTGGACAAGATCACAGCTAACCAGGCAATTGATACCTAGAGTCTTTCAGTATTATCTGCTTTCCAGACCTGCAACTTATAAATCGCTGATAAATGAGAGAAGTGACTTGCATCACAGAAACTAAGATCAGGTACCCTGCTGTCATTCAATTTTTGACATGGGAAAGACCCTGCCCGGGAGAGTCTGCAAGGGCAAAACTATCATCCACAAGATCACGGTCCCCTCTCAAGAAGCTGGCTGCCAGTTTAAGACAAAACAAGAGCCACAGGCTCAGCCTTCCCACTGGAGTGGTCAAGAAGACAGGTACCTGTGCAACAGAGCTTGACATTCAGATGGGCAGAAGGGGGTCATATCCTTGCTTTTACATTGTACCCTGTCCCTCTCTCAAGTTGTCTTGCAAAGATCATCTCCCCTCCTGGTAGCTGCCATAATTAGTGTATTATTATCTTGTCATTATTCAAATTTGGTTTGCTAAAGCCTTCTGAACTTCCCTGATGGGGTGGTGATGCAAGGTCAAAAAATAATATTTCATACTTATCTTAGGGTAGTTTTCCTAGAAGCAAAGCCTGAGATGAGGAATTGAATGTATGTGATTGACTGAGGAGGCTTCTCAGGAGGAGGGGAGTGAGGAAAGCAGGGTGGGGTGAGGAAGGAGCCATGCAAAGATGTGGGTTCAGCTGAAGCTGATGCCACAGGGAACTGTGCGAGATGCAGGGGCCCAGAGACTAGCTTTCACCTTGAGGCAAAGACGCTGGTCATTACTGCCTTCTTATCAGTCAGCTGTTAAGTGTCCACAAAAATTTGCAGGAGGCAACTATGAGCAGTTCTCAGGATAACAAGAACAGTAGTAAGCTGCAAGCAATCAATACTCACTGCAGCTGGGTGATGGGTGGGTTTATCATAGGTAAAAATCAGCTGCTAATATTTATTAATTATTCATTCATAGACAATTTCTGAGGCATAGTTGCTTTATCTAGATTGGAAATCTGGCTGGTTTTATTCTGCACTAAGTTGCTTCAGTCATGTCTGACTCTGCAATACTGTGGACTGGATCCTGCCAGTCTCCTCTGTCCATGGATTATCCAGGCAACTGGGATGGGTTGCTATGCTCTTCTCCAGGGG
Source organism: Capra hircus (assembly GCF_001704415.2). Lineage (NCBI taxonomy): Eukaryota > Metazoa > Chordata > Mammalia > Artiodactyla > Bovidae > Capra > Capra hircus. The sequence continues at coordinate 5,875,875 of NC_030820.1, forward strand.
ATCTTCCTGACCCAGGGATCAAACTGGGTGTTTTATGTCTTTTTAATTGGCAGGGAGGTTCCTTACCACTAGAGCCACCTGGGACACCCTGATTATTCTAAAGCAAAGAAAGAAAGTCTTTCAATTTTAGATATTAACCTCTTTAATTATCACTTGCTGTTTCAGATACAAAGTAATTTTTAGCTCATTTAATGTTAATGACAACTCAGGAATGTAAGTGCTATTGTTATTTATTTTTTTATTGATGAGAAAACTGCTGAACTAAAAGCTTAGGGAATTTGGCCGAGTACACAACAGAAGTCTATAAAAGTCTAGGTAATCTGACTCCAGATTCCTTGTTTGTAGCCACTTGGCTTTGAGATACCTACTAGATTATCAACACTTTGAGGGTAGATGTGGCCCCATAAAAACCTACCCAATAATTGACATATTAGATGTCCCCATTTTATGTTGGCTAAATGAACCAAAATGACCCAAATGAACCAAAAAAAACAAAAAAATAGATACTTAGAAGCCAAATCAGTGCTATTAATTGGTTTAAAAAATGGATGTAAACATCTGAAACAAGAAGCTTGCTTCTTAATACTACTTCCCCTACCCACTCACAAAAATATCTCATTAGCTGCTACACAGTCCTATAACAACTCTATTTGAAGCAAGGTTAAAGAAGATTAAAACATTATACAATGAAATTTGAGTTTCCCATCTAACCATCCTCATCATTATTAGTCCCAAGAGGGACCAGTGCCAAAATATGCCTATATGTATTGATATTTCCAGACATCATTTATCTGAGTAGACATGTACTATATATACTGTCTTCTACTTTGCTTCTATTAACCTAGAACTGGATCTTGAAAATATTTCCCTATTAGCACAAATAGTTTTAGCTCATTTAAAAAAAAGTCATACTAGTCCCTCTGAAGACAGGAGGATAATTTAGATAGATAATTTATTATACCTTTTCTCTTGTAGATGCTTAAGTTTTATTACTTCCAAATTTTCTGCTCGCACAGATAGTGCTTTCCTTGTGGCTCAGCTGGTAACAAATCTGCCTGCAATGTGGGAGACCTAGGTTTGATTCCTGGATTGGGAAGATCCCCTGGAGAAGGAAATGGCAACACATTCCAGTATTCTTGCTTGGAGAATCTCATGGACAGAGGAGCCTGGCAGGCTATTGTCTGTGGAGTCACAGAGTTGAACAGGACTGAGCACACAGACAGTGCAGGGGAGTAAATTCTTTTGCAAATTGCTTTGGTTTAACTTATGAGAGAGTATCTTGAAAAAAATTAAGAAGTATAATTTTTAAGTTAAAAAATTTGAAAGCTATTGATAAGTTTAACTACAATCAGGATGTGCCAAATTTAACAATTTTGGAATCCTGAAGTGCATAAAAATTGATTTTTCCCACATAATCATAGACAGTATATATTAGCAAGTATTTAAATTTTTATCACTCAACTATTGCTAATTTTAGAACATGGTTACCTAATTTGCATTTCTTTAAAAATAAATGAAGTTGTACAGCTTTCCATAAATTACTGGACAATTTATATTTCATTTTGTGGAATGCATATAAATATTAAAAACTCATTTTAATATTGCATTGATCTGTCAAGAAAAAAATTTGGATGAAACTTTTTTAAAGTTTTATCTCTTGTGGTATGAACATTTAACAAGTGTTCTAACCTACTAAGTTTAAAATCAGGAGTGGAGGGAAAATAATCATTGAGAAAGAAAGAGTTATAGGCATTGAATCCACTAAACTTTAAAACCAAGATCAAACAGTAACAGTTATATTTATCATAAAACTTTTTGACAAAGTAAATATAAAAATGTTAAATATATACTTGTGTGTCTGTGTGAATGTGCTCAATCATGTCTGACTCTTTGTAAACCCACAGATTAAAGTCTGCCAGGCTCCTCTGTCCTGGGTATTTTCTCAGAAAGAACACTGGAGTGGGTTGCCATTTCCTCCTCCAGTGGATCTTGTCCGACAAAGCTTTACAAATAGGTGTGAGAAAAGAAGAGAAGCAAAAGGCAAGGGAGAAAGAGAAAGATATACTCAACAGAATGCAGAGTTCCAGAGAATAGCAAGGAGGTGAACAATGAAAAGAAATAGAGGAAAGCAACAGAATAGGAAAGACTAGAGATCTTTTAAAGAAATGTGGAGATATCTAGGGAATATTTAATGAAAGGATGGGCATGATATAGGACAGAAACAGTAAGGACTTAACAGAAGCAGAATATATTAAGAGGAAGTGGCAAGAATATATGGAAGAACTTTACAAAAAAGGTATTAATGACCCAGATAACCATAATGGTGTTATCACTCACCTAGAGCCAGACATTCTGGAGTGTAAAGTCAAATGGACCTTAGGAATCATTATTACAAACAGACCTATTGGAGGTGATGTAATTCCAGCTGAGCTATTTCAAATCTTAAAAGATGATGCAGTTAAAGTGTTGCACTCAATATGCCAGCAAATTTGGAAAGTCAGCAGTGGCCACAACACTGGAAAAGGTCAGTTTCCATTTCAATCCCAAATAAGAGTAATGCCAAAGAATGTTCAAACTACAACACAATTGCACTCATTTCACATGCTAGCAAGGTAATACTCAAAATCCTTCAAGCTAGGCTTCAGCAGTATGTGAACCAAGAACTTCCAGATGTATAACCTGGGTTTTGAAAAGGCAGAGGAACCAGAGATCAAATTGCCAACATTCTTTGGGTCATAGAGAAAGCAAGGGAATTGGAGCAAAACTTCTGCTTCATTGACTGCGCTAAACCATTCAACTGTGTGGATCACAACAAACTGTGGAAAGTTCTTAAAGAGATGGGAATATCAGACCACCTTAGCTGTCTCCTGAGAAACCTGTATTCAGATCAAGAAGCAACCATTAAAACCAGACATGGAACAACAGATTGGCTCAAAATCAGTAAAGGATTATGCCAAGGCTATATATTGTCACCTACTTATTTAAATTCTATGCAGAGTACATCACACAAAATGCTGAGCTGGATGACTTACAACCAGGAATCAAGTTTGCCAGGAGAAATCATCAACAACCTCAGATACACAGAGGATACCACTCTAGCAGCAGAAAGCAAAAGGAACTAAAGAGCCTCTTGATGAGGTTGAAAGAAGAGAGTGAATGAGCTGGCTTAAATGTCAGCATTAAGAAAACTAAGATCATGGAATCTGGTCCCATGACTTCAGAGCAAATAGATGGGGGAGAAAATGGAAACAGTGATAGACTTTATTTTCTTGGCCTCCAAAATCACTTCAGATGGTGACTGCGGTCATGAAACTAAAAGACTCTTGCTCCTTGGAAGGAAAGCTGTGACAAAACTATATAGCATATTGAAAAGCACAGACATCACTTTGCCAACAAAGGTCCATATAGTCAAAAACACAATTTTCCCTGTAGTCATGTACAGATGTTAGAGTTGGAACATAAAGAAGGCTGAGTGCTGAAAAATTGATGTTTTCAAAGTGTAGTCCTGGAGAAGACTCTTGAGAGTCCCTTGGACTGCAAGGAGATCAAACCAGTCAATCCTAAAGGCAATCAGCCCTAACTATTCATTGTAAGGACTGATGCTGAAATTCAAGTAATTTGGCCACTTGATGTGAAGAGCTGACTTACTGGAACAGATCCTAATGCTGTGAAAGGTAGGTCAGGAGGAGAACTGGGCAACAGAGGGTGAGACGGTTTTATAGCATCACTGACTTAATGGACATGAGTTTGAGCAAACTCCGGGAGATAGTGTAGAACAGGAAAGTCCAGCATGCTACAGTTCATGGGTTTGCAAAAAGTCGGACATAACTTAGTGACGAAACAACAGCAACAAAATAATTACGTAAATACCAAACATTGCAAGAGGAATTTGAAGAGGATACACTAATTTCCTTATTTTTCAGAGGGGGTGGCAGTCAATACAGCTTGCCAAAATTTGGATCATAAGGTTAAAAACAACTCTAAGATATTAAAGTATCTCTAATTTAATTTATTGGCTTCAGATTGCTCTATTGGTAATTAATTTCAGATGGTGAAAAAACATTTACCTGAAGCTCAATATTCCTTAATTTCAGGGCACTTTTTATACCATACTCTGTTTTCAGTTCAGTTCAGTCACTCAGTCGTGTCCCACTCTTTGCGACCCCATGAATTGCAACACGCCAGGCCTCCCTGTCCATCACCATCTCCCGGAGTTGACTCAGACTCACCTCCATCGAGTCTGTGATGTCATCCAGCCATCTCATCCTCTGTCGTCCTCTTCTCCTCCTGCCCCCAACCTCTCCCAGCATCAGAGTCTTTTCCAATAAATAAACTCTTCGCATGAGGTGGCCAAAGAACAGGAGCTTCACTTTAGCAACATTCCATCCAAAGAAATCCCAGGGTTGATTTCCTTCAGAACGGACTGGTTGGATCTCCTTGCAGTCCTAGGGACTCTCAAGAGTCTTCTCCAACACCACAGTACAAAACATCGATTCTTTGTCACTCAGCCTTCTTCACAGTCCAACTCTCACATCCGTACATGACCACACGAAAAACCATAGCCTTGACTAGACGGACCTTAGTCAGCAAAGTAATCTCTCTGCTTTTGAATATACTATCTAAGTTGGTCATAACTTTTCTTCCAAGGAGTAAGCATCTTTTAATTTCATGGCTGCAGTCACCATCTGCAGTGATTTTGGAGCACAAAAAATTAAAGTCTGACACTGTTTCCACTGTTTCTCCAATTATTTCCCATGAAGTGATGGGACCGGATGCCATGATCTTCCTTTTCTGAATGTTGAGCTTTAAGCCAACTTTTTCGCTCTCTTCTTTCACTTTCATCAAGAGGCTTTTTAGCTGCTGTTCACTTTCTGCTACAAGGGTGGTGTCATCTGCATATCTGAGGTGATTGATATTTCTCCCAGCAGTCTTGATTTTAGCTTGTGTTTCTTCCAGTCCAGAGTTTCTCATGATGTACTCTGCATAGAAGTTAAATAAGCTGGGTGACCATATACAGCCTTGATGTACTCCTTTTCCTATTTGAAACCAGTCTGTTGTTCCATGTCCAGTTCTAACTGTTGCTTCCTGATCTGCATACAGATTTCTCAAGAGGCAGGTTAGGTAGTCTGGTATTCCTGTCTCTTTCAGAATTTTCCACAGTTTGTTGTGATCCACACAGTCAAAGGCTTTGGCATAGTCAATAAAGCAGAAATAGATGTTTTTTCTGGAACTCCCTTGCATTTTCCATGATCCAGTGGATGTTGGCAATTTGATCTCTGGTTCCTCTGCCTTTTCTAAAATCAGCTTGAACATCATGCAGTTCACAGTTCACATCTTGCTGAAGCCTGGCTTGGAGAATTTTGAGCATTACTTTACTAGAATGTGAGATGAGTACAATTGTGCGGTAGTATGAGCATTCTTTGGCTTTGCCTTTCTTTGGAATTGGAATGAAAACTGACCTTTTCCAGTCCTGTGGCCACTGCTGAGTTTTCCAAATTTGCTGGCATATTGAGTGTAGCACTTTCACAGCATCATCTTTCAGGATTTGAAACAGCTCAACTGGAATTCCATCACCTCCGCTAGCTTTGTTTATAGTGATGCTTTCTAAGGCCCACTTGACTTCACATTCCAAGATGTCTGGCTCTAGATTAGTGATCACATCATCATGATTATCTAGGTCGTGAAGATCTTTTTTGTACAGTTCTTGAATGTATTCTTGCCACCTCTTCTGAATATCTTCTGCTTCTGTTAGATCCATACCATTTCTGTCCTTTATCGAGCCCATCTTTGCATGAAATGTTCCCTTGGTAGCTCTAATTTTCTTGAAGAGATCTCTAGTCTTTCCCATTCTGTTGTTTTCCTCTATTTCTTTGCATTGATCGCTAAAGAAGGCTTTCTTATCTCTTCTTGCTATTCTTTGGAACTCTGCATTCAGATGCTTTTATCTTTCCTTTTCTCCTTTGCTTTTTGCTTCTCTTCTTTTCACAGCTATTTGTAAGGCCTCCCTAGACAGCCATTTTGCTTTTTTGCATTTCTTTTCCATGGGGATGGTCTTGATCCCTGTCTCCTGTACAATGTCATGAACCTCATTCCATAGTTCATCAGGCACTCTATGTATCAGATCTAGGCCCTTAAATCTATTTCTCACTTCCACTGTATAATCATAAGGGATTTGATTGAGGTCATACCTGAATGGTCTAGAGGTTTTCCCTACTTTCTTCAATTTAAGTCTGAATTTGGGAATAAGGAGTTCATGATTTGAGCTCGTGGTCAGCTCGTGGTCTTGTTTTTGTTGACTGTATAGAGCTTCTCCATCTTTGACTGCAAAGAATAGAATCAATCTGATTTTGGTGTTGACCATCTGGTGATGTCCATGTGGAGAGTCTTCTCATATGTTGTTGGAAGAGGGTGTTTGCTAAGACCAGTGCATTTTCTTAGCAAATCTCAATCAGTCTTTGCCCTGCTTCATTCTGCATTCCAAGGCCAAATTTGCCTGTCACTCCAGGTGTTTCTTGGCTTCCTACTTTTGCATTCCAGTCCCCTATAATGAAAAGGACATCTTTTTAGGGTGTTAGTTCTAAAACGTCTTGTAGGTCTTCATAAAACCGTTCAATTTCAGTTTCTTCAGTGTTACTGGTTGGGGCATAGACTTGGATAACTGTGATATTGAATGGTTTGCCTTGGAGACGAACAGAGATCATTCTGTTGTTTTAAATGTTATTAATTTTATTTAAAAATCCAAGTAAGTGTAGCTTATAATGTGATAGCCATCTTTCTAAAATAATTTGTATCTATTTATCTGCTTATTGTCATTTAGATAGATTTTTGTTATATAGACATACCTGAATAATAGCTTCTAAATGCTGACAATGATTATGTCAGAGTGGGATGATAGGGAGTAATTTTGAAAATATCTTGTATGTGTTTTTAATTGTTTAAATTTTTAACAATGCCATTATAATATATTACTTATTATATATAAAATCATCTTTCTAAAAATTACTTATGGAATTAAAGTAAAAGGCATTTGGTTAATACATATAAACTGAAAACCACAATGGTCATGGACATGTTAAAATATGTCACACTTGCCAAGTTCAGAGGGCTCTGGTATATAGCTCCTTTTTAAAATATCTCCTTTTCCTATGCCCTTGCCAGAAGCACAGGGCATTTTTCTCCAGTATTTACTTTGAGATCCTGGCAGAGCTCCTAGAGGTAATCTCACAAAATTGTTTTGCACACCCTACCCACAAAACTCAGGCTTCCCTGGTGGCTCAGCTGGTAAGGAATCCGCCTGCAATGTGGGAGACCTGGTTTCGATCCCTGGGTAGGGAAGATCCCCTGGAGAAGGGAATGGCTACCCACTGTAGTATTCTGGCCTGGAGAATTCCATAGACTGTATAGTCCATGGGATCACAAAGAGTCTGCATGGTTATCATCAAAAAATTTGGAGATAATGTGAAGTAAAGGGAACCCTGTTGCATTATTGGTGGGAAAGTAAACTGATTCAGCCACTATGGATAACACTATGGAGATTCCTTAAAAGACTAGGAGTAAAACTTCCATATGACTCAACAATTTCGCTACTGGGCATACATATACCCTGAAGAAACCATAACTGAAAAATTCACTATTATCCCAATATTCATTGCAGTACTATACAATAGCTAGGACATAAGAGCAACCTAAATGTCCTTTAACAGATGAATGGATAAAGAAGTTGTGGTATGTATACACAATGGAATATTATTCAGCCATAAAAAAGAACACATGTGACTCAGTTCTATTAAGGTGGATGAACCTAGACTTTATGACACAGAGTGAAGTAAGTCAGAAAGAGAAAAACAAATATCATATATTGATGCATATATATAGAATCTAGAAAGACAGTACTGATGATCCTATCTGCAGGCAGCATGGGCGACACAGACATAGAGAACAGACTTGTGGACAAGGGAAGGAAGGAGAGGGTGCAATGAATTGAGAGAGTAACATTGAAACCTATACATTACCAAATGTAAAACTAAATAGCCAGTGGAAATTTGCTGTATGATGCAGAAAGTTCAAATCTGGTGTTCTGTGACAACCTAGAGGGGTGGGGTGGGGTGGAAGATGGGAGGGAGGTTCAAGAGAGAGGGGACATATGTCTAGCTATGACTGATTCATGCTGATATATGGCAGAAAACAATCCAATAATATAAAGCAATTATCCTCCAATTAAAGATAAATAAATTTTAAAACCTAGGGGGAAAAAGGACCAAAACAAAAGCTGAAATGTCATTGACCAATACAGTAAAATAAATACTGCAGATTATCTAGTAATCAAAGAAATTTAAGTTAAAACTCAAATCAGCTTTTTTGAAAAAAAATCCATTTTTAAAGAATTTTTGAGATAGGCCTTTTCATATCCTGGTTGGTAGCTCAGATGGTAAAGAATCTGCCTGCAATGCAGAAGACTGGGGTTCAATCGCGGGGTCTGGAAGATCCACTGGAGAAGGAAATGGCAACCCACTCCAATATTCATGCCTGGAGGATTCCTTGAACAGAGGAGCCTGGAGGGCTACCATCCATGTAGTCACAAGGAGTCAGACACGACTGAGTGACCAACACTTTCAAGAGTATAATTCAATACAACTTATCTAGAATGCAATTTGTCAACATATGTCTCGGTTTTAAAAATCTTTATCATCTATTTTGACTTCAGGAGCCCGTATTGAGCCTCTGCTGAGCCTGTAAACATGCTAAAACAAATGTAAAGATACACTTATGAAAATAGATGTATGTTCACTGTTATTTCTTGAAAAAATAGGAAACAATCTAAAATCTAATCATAGAAAGAATATTAGAGTCTACAATAATTAATTGCTTCTATTTATTGAGGTTTTGTTGTATGTTATACATCCAATTTCATTAAGGGCTTCACAGATGTGATCTCGTTTTATCTTGATAATGACACAGGGAAGTAGAGACTCTTCACATTTTACATGGCTGCTCTAAGAGAGATTAGGAACATAGTAGAGATGACCAGATTCACAAGTTTGTGAGGTAAGGTTTGTATTCATACTACTGAAAAGTGAATGTTTTTCAATATTGTATACTTCTTTCCTCTACAGTAATACTGTGTATCTGTTTAAATGAGATGTTCATTATGTTGAATCATCACTGAATTGGCTTAGAAAAGATGCTCAGTTCAGTTCAGTTCAGTCGCTCAGTAGTGTCTGACTCTTTGCGACCCCATGAATTGCATCACGCCAGGCCTCCCTGTCCATCACCAACTCCTGGAGTTCACTCAGAGTCATGTCCATCGAGTTCCTGATGCCATCCAGCCATCTCATCCTCGGTCGTCCTCTTCTCCTGCCCCCAAACACTCCCAGCATCAGAGTCTTTTCCAGTGAGTCAACTCTTCACATGAGGTGGCCGAAGTATTGGAGCTTCAGTTTTAGCATCATTCCTTCCAAGGAAATCCCAGGGTTGATCTTCAGAATGGACTGGTTGGATCTCCTTGCAGTCCAAGGGACTCTCAAGCGTCTTCTCCAACACCACAGTTCAAAAGCATCAATTCTTTGGCGCTCAGCTTTCTTCACAGTCCAACTCTCACATCCATACATGACCACACAAAAAACCATAGCCTTGACTAGACGGGCCTTAGTCAGCAAAGTAATGTCTCTGCTTTTGAATATGCTATCTAGGTTGGTCATAACTTTTCTTCCAAGGAGTAAGCTTCTTTTAATTTCATGGCTGCAGTCACCATCTGCAGTGATTTTGAAGCACAAAAAATTAAAGTTTGAAACTGTTTCCACTGTTTCTCCATCTATTTCTCATGAAGTGATGGGACCAGATGCCATGATCTTCGTTTTCTGAATGTTGAGCTTTAAGCCAACTTTTTCACTCTCTTTTTTCACTTTCATCAAGAGGCTTTTGAGTTCCTCTTCATTTTCTGCCATAAGCGTGGTGTCATCTGCATATCTGAGGTGATTGATATTTCTCCCAGCAGTCTTGATTCCAGCTTGTGTTTCTTCCAGTCCAGCGTTTCTCATGATGTACTCTGCATAGAAGTTAAATAAGCAGGGTGACAATATAGAGCCTTGACATACTCCTTTTCCTACTTGGAAACAGTCTGTTGTTCCATGTCCAGTTCTAACTGTTGCTTCCTGATCTGCATACAGATTTCTCAAGAGGCAGGTCAGGTGGTCTGGTATTCCCATCTCTTTCAGAATTTTCCACAGTTTGTTGTGATCCACACAGTCAAAGGCTTTGGCATAGTCAATAAAGCAGAAATAGATGTTTTTTTGGAACTCCCTTGTGTTTTCGATGATCCAGTGGATATTGGCAATTTGATCTCTGGTTCCTCTGCCTTTTCTAAAACCAGCTTGAACATCAGGCAGTTCACAGTTCACATCTTGCTGAAACCTGGCTTGGAGAATTTTGAGCATTACTTTACTAGAATGTGAGATGAGTACAATTGTGCGGTAGTATGAGCATTCTTTGGCTTTGCCTTTCTTTGGGATTGGAATGAAAACTGACCTTTTCCAGTCCTGTGGCCACTGCTGAGTTTTCCAAATTTGCTGGCATATTGAGTGCAGCACTTTCACAGCATCATCTTTCAGGATTTGAAACAGCTCAACTGGAATTCCATCACCTCCGCTAGCTTTGTTTGTAGTGATGCTTTCTAAGGCCCACTTGACTTCACATTCCAAGATGTCTGGCTCTAGATTAGTGATCACATCATCATGATTATCTAGGTCGTGAAGATCTTTTTTGTACAGTTCTTCCATGTATTCTTGTCACCTCTTCTGAATATCTTCTGCTTCTGTTAGGTCCATACCGTTTCTGTCCTTTATCGAGCCCATCTTTGCATGAAATGTTCCCTTGGTAGCTCTAATTTTCTTGAAGAGATCTCTAGTCTTTCCCATTCTATTGTTTTCCTCTATTTATTTGCACTGATCGCTGAAGAAGGCTTTCTTATCTCTTGCTATTCTTTGGAACTCTGCATTCAGATGCTTTTATCTTTCCTTTTCTCCTTTGCTTTTTGCTTCTCTTCTTTTCACAGCTATTTGTAAGGCCTCCGCAGACAGCCATTTTGCTTTTTTGCATTTCTTTTCCATGGGGATGGTCTTGATCCCTGTCTCCTGTACAATGTCACAAACCTCATTCCATAGTTCATCAGGCACTCTATTTATCAGATCTAGGCCCTTAAATCTATTTCTCACTTCCACTGTATAATCATAAGGGATTTGATTGAGGTCATACCTGAACGGTCTAGTGGTTTTCCCTACTTTCTTCAATTTAAGTTGAATTTGGCAAAAAGGATTTCATGATCTGAGCCACAGTCAGCTCCTGGTCTTGTTTTGTTGACTGTATAGTGCTTCTCCATCTTTGGCTGCAAAGAATAGAATCAATCTGAATTTGGTGTTGACCATCTGGTGGTGTCCATGTGTAGTCTTCTCTTGTGTTGTTGGAAGCGGGTGTTTGCTATAACCAGTGCCTTTTCTTGGCAAAACTCTATTAATCTTTGCCCTGCTTCATTCCACATTCCAAGGCCAAATTTGCCTGTTACTCCAGGTGTTTCTTGACTTCTTACTATTGCATTCCAGTCCCCTATAATGATGCTGGTCAAGCATAAATGTTATTTCATCAGGTTTGGTTATCCATAGCTAAAGATGTGAAAAAACTAATGCCAGCTTAAGGTTTCCAGTCTCTCATATTAGGAGCATGGAAGTTTCTACTTTGTGCTAACAACATGTAAAAAAATTGGACAGACTAAACTTTTTGGATCCATAAATGAAGAGAGGACTCTGGGCAGTTTGCTGTCCCTAAAACTGAAGAGACAGACCAGTACAGTGAGTTATGGCTAATCTGAGCAATGACCTGTGAGTAGAAACCTCTGTAGCAATGAGTGCTGGATGGGAAACCCTGAATGATCAGGCAGTAATTGCTGGAGGCTCAGTGTGGGCAATTCCAAGAGTTAAACATTCCATGGTAACCCAGTCTTGGGGGTGAACAAGTGAAAAAGTTGCTCACTTGTGTCAGACTCTTCGTAACTCTGTGGACTATACAGTCCATGGAACTCTCCAGGCCAGAATACTGGAGTGGGTAGCCTTTCCCTTCTCCAGGGGATCTTCCCAACCCTGGGATCAAACCCAGGTCTCCTGCATTGCAGGCAGATTCTTTACCAGCTGAGCTACCAGGAAAGCCCGAGTTTTGTGGGTAGGGGGTGCAATGAAATTTTTTGAGATTTGCCTCTGGGAGCTCTGCCAGGTTCTCAAAGTAAATACTGGAGAAAAATGCCCTTGTGCTTCTGGCAGGGGCAGAGAAAAAGGAGTTATTTTAAATACACCAGAGCCCTCTGATCTTGGCAAGACCTTCCCTCGGGAAAACGTAATCTGCTCTGGGTTTTATGGTTTTAGCTCTTCTATTTATGTCTATGATTCACTTTCAGTTAATTTTTATATATGAGGAAAGGGTCCAATTTCATCATTTTGCATGTTAATATCCAGTTATCTAACACTATTTGTTGAGAAAACTATTTTTTCTCCTTGGAATTGCTATGGCATCCTGTTGAAAACAAATTGAGTGCTTATTTCTGCACTCTCAGTATTATTCAATTCATCTATATGTCTATCCATATGACAGTACCACACTGTCTTGATTACTGTAGCATGGCACATCACTGTGCATGGCACAAATATTAAAAAGAAACAAGTGAAATTAATTTCAACTATGTAGTTTTAACCTTATACATCTAAAATATTATCATTTTAGCATGTAGCCAATATAAATTCTTAATGAGCTATTTTACTTTTTAAAGTATTTTTTGATATGGACCATTTTAAAGTCTTTGTTTAATTTGTTGCAATATTATTTCTATTTTATGTTTTGTTTTTTTGGCCATGAGGCATGCAGGATCTTATCTCCTAGACGAGAGATGGAACTTACACCCCCTGCAAGGCTGGAAGGCAGTCTTAACTAGTGGACAGACATGGAAGTCCTTACATTATTTTTAAAATTAACCTTTAAATTCCACGTTCTATATGTATAACACAGTTTGGACTTCCACATTTCTAGCTCTCGATCGCCATCTGTGTCTAGTGGTTACCATATCAGCACTTCCCTAGGAGAAAACATAGGAGCATATTTTCATAACCTTGTGGTAGGCAGTGTTTTTTTTTTTTTTATTTTAAACAGTAAAAAAAAAAAAATCAAGCACTAATCATAAATGAAACAAAGTATAAACTTAACCAATAAAATAAAATTTCTGTTCCAATGTACTCCTAAGTGAATGATTATTCAAGCCCATTATAGATTGGGAGGATAATTCAGTATGTACATTCAACCAAGGGCTCATATCCAAAATATTTAAACAGATGACTCTATTGTCTAATAAAGAGTCAAAGTTTTGATTGAGAATTTCACAAATCTTTATGAAGGTTTGCTGTATGTAATTTAGTTATCATGGAAATGATAATTATAATTCAAGAAAACACCACTATCCAACTACTAGAATGGGAAAAAATGACAATACTAAGACAATTTTAAAACTACTGGAATTCATACTTCGCTTGTAGGGAGTGTATATCTGTGTGACCATTATGGAAAAACTGTTTGACAATGTCCTTTAACACTTAGCGTTTGTTCCTTTATGGCACTTCTAAGTATATGCCAAACAAACACGAGTACATATATCCAACAAAATATATGTTTAAAAATGCTTATTTAAGAACAATTTATAGCTGCCCCAAATGACAAAACCTCCAACACTCATCAACAATAACATGGACAACCATATAATAATATATTCACCAACAGACTATATTAAACAATGGAGAGGACCACACAATGTGTATAACGCTCACAGATACAACCTTCAGGAAAACAAGCCAGATGTGTACGTTCACCTATGCTATCACCTCATTTATATAAATCAGAAGGAAAAGCAGTGAATCTGGGGTAATTGCCACCAGAATAGTGGGGATTTTGTGGGGGTTACTGAGAGAGGACAAGAGAGACTTTCACATTGCTGGAAATATTCAGTATCTTAAATGTGTGATAATTACACCTGGGTAGGCATATGGAGAATTTTATCAGCTGATACACCTAAGATTTGTGCATTTTATTGCATGCACGTTACACTTCGATACAATTTTTGAAAACTTTAAAAGTATAATATGAGGCAATGAAAGATTCCTGTAGGTCAAACAACTCAGGAGTGATAGGAATAAAAATTTAATGATGTAGAAGATAAGTCTTTTCAAGGAAATAAAGATTGCTTGGACTAGAGCATGATACAGACCTTTCTAAGCTGTTTTATCCATCATTTTTTAGTCAATTTGGTTTGAATTTAAATTATCTTTATATTATGGCAGTTTTGATAACTAAATTGCTTCCATGATTTGAAATCTCCAGATATATTTAAGGGAAGGAAGAAAATAATTGCTATAATGAGTGAAAAAGAAGCCTTTCTGCCTCAAGCTTGCAAAGATAAGAGGGTATTTAATGGAGCTTTTCGTTTAACTTTAAAAGCATCCTGCATGGGGGAAACCTCTTTCCATATTATTTAATGATCCAGGAAGAGTATTCATGAATAGCAATCTAGTGTGCTGTCTGTAGGGTAGGAAGGAAGCAGAAAAAGTAAGTGGGGTGGCTTGTGCCATAAAAGACCCAGTAGCATTTATCCTGTCAGAACTGGGCTAGAGAGAATTCCCTGGTGATCCAGTGGTTGAGTCTGTTCTCCCAAGGTAGGGGGCACAGGTTCAATTCCTGGTCAGGGAACCAAAATCCTAAGTGCTGTAGGATATGACCAAAAGGAAAAAAAAAAAAAAAAACTGGACTAGAGAAAGATAAAATGGAGGCAAAGGAACACACATTAGGTGTGATACATGGGTACAATCAGTCCTTCATTCTGGACAGCTCCTCTTTAAAGTGAAGGTCCCAAAACTTTGGTAACAGGGACCAGTTTCATGAAAGACAATTTTTCCATGGACTGGGAGGGGGGATGGTACAGGTGGTAATGTGAGCCATGGTTCAGGCAGGGCCTGGGAACCTCTGCTTTAAAGGATCCACTGACTCTTACACATGACCAGACAAGGAAGGATGAAAATGGAATACATCAGGAAGTTTGCAAAGACCCAGGAAAGTATCTGGTCTGTTTCTCTGTGTTCCCAGAAGCAATTATTTAAGCTTTGTGTCTCAGAACAAATTCCCTAGAAGAAGAACTTGAAACAGGGATTCCTTTGCTTGCGATTTCCTGAGGGAGTTGTCTCCAGTGGAATCTGTAAGAGACAAAGGGAAGCAGAGAGAGAAGTCAGGCATAGGTTTGGGTCCTGTAGAGTTGGGACGAGCCTCAGTCTGATTCCAAGGGGGCTCTGGATTGGGATTGGACATCAGCCACAGGGCTGTCCTAACCAGAAGCAAGAGGCGTGTGTATGTGAGCTCTTACATCATTTCATCCTGTAGGCCTGGCGTAGGAGAAGGGCAAGGGTGGCAATTCGCAGGAGAAGGAGCAGCAGTGAGCCCTGAGCAGCAGTTGGAGAACCGATGCACCAGCCAGATGAGGGGAAAGGGGAGGGGTACCCCCAGCGCACATGTGCTTTCCAGAAACGTGGAAGGAGGGCGTCTTAACCTCACCCTTTCTCGCTTCCCCGTGGCAAGTGAGCAGGTGTCTACCTGCTTCACATTAGGTTCAGTTCAGTTCAGTTCAGTTCAGTCGCTCAGTCGTGTCTGACTCTTTGCGACCCCATGAATTGCAGCATGCCAGGCCTCCCTGTCCATCACCAACTCCAGGAGTTCACGCAGACTCATGTCCATAGAGTCCGTGATGCCATCCAGCCATCTCATCCTCTGTCGTCCCCTCCTCCTCCTGCCCCTAATCCCTCCCAGCATCAGAGTCTTTTCCAATGAGTCAACTCTTCGCATGAGGTGGCCAAAGTACTGGAGTTTCAGCTTCAGCATTATCCCTTTCAAAGAAATCCCGCAGCTATCTCCTTCAGAATGAACTGGCTGGATCTTCTTGCAGTCCAAGGCACTCTCAAGAGTCTTCTCCAACACCACAATGTTACTCAAACTTTGGCAGCTTACAAAAATGGTGTATCATTATGATCAAATCACCAATTTAGCACTTTCTTTAAGTGGACTCAGCATTTTTTTATATATAAATAAATTACACTTTGATTCAGTAACATTGTCTGTGAAATTATTGTATGTTTGGGTTACTACAATCTTAATATATAGCCAGAAACATGCACAGCTATTATTATTTAAGCATAATGTGTAGGCATGATCTGAAAGCCTCTCTCATGACACCAGTAGTCCAAGGAAGCTGTGTTAGTTTCAAGTATACAGCAAAGTGATTCAGTTACACAAACACATATGCATATATATTCTTTTTATTCACATTCTCTTCCATTACAGGTTATTACAAAATATTGAGTATGGTTCCCTGTGCTGTACAGCAGGTGCAGCTGTGTGTGTGCTAAGTTGTTTCAGTCATAGCTGACTCTTTATGACCCAACGGACTGTAGCCCACCAGGCTTCTCTCTCCTTGAAATTCTCCAGGCAATAATACTGGAGTGGGTTGCCATGCCCTCCTTCAGGGGATCTTCCCGACCCAGGGATCAAACCCACATCTCTTATGTCTCCTGCAGTGGCAGGCAGGTTCTTCACCACTAGTGCCACCTGGGAAGTCCATAGAGTAGGCAATTGCTGTTTATCAATTTGATATATAGTAGCACACATGCATTAATCCCAAACTCCTAATTTACCTCTCCCCTTCATCTTCTTTGGTAACCATAAGTTTGTTTTCTATGTCTGTGAATCTATTTCTGTTTACTAAATAAGTTCATTTGTATAATTTTTTAGCTTCCACCAATAAGTGATATCATATGATACTTGTCTTTCTTTGACTGACTTACTTCACTTCATATGACAATCTTTGGATCCATCCCTGTTGCTACAAATGGCAATATTTCATTTTTATGGCTGAATAATATTCCATCTTGCATATGTACCACATTTTCTGTCAATGGAAACTTAAATTGCTTCCATGCCTTGGTTCCTGTAAATGGTGCTGCTATGAACATTGAGGTGCTTTTAAATTAGTGTTTTCGGTTACCATAGGATGCTACAATCTCAATCCTGAGCATATATCCAGAGAAAACTCCAATTAGGTAAATTTTGATATTTGAGGTGGGAAAATCATAGATCCTGCCCAGGAGAGTTAGAGGAGGAGAGGATGAAAATATTGGGATAAATATATAAAAGAAAGTTGAGGAGAAGTGATCAGGATGCCAAGGAAAGTATCAAAATCCAGCCTAGCTACATTTCAGTGATTAAGACACACTGGTATTAGTGAAAATATGGATTTGTAGACTGCTGGAATAAAATATAAATCACACCTTTATAGTCAGTTGTTTTATGGTAAAATTACCAGCACAATATAATGGAACAGTTAAAAGAAAGTCAACAAATGATGCTAAACTGGATATTCATGGGCCAAGAAAAAAACCCACTGGTCATTATTAACACTATGCACAAAAAGTAACTCCAAATAGATTATTGCCATAAGAGTAAACTTAAAACTATAAAACTTTGAGAATAAAACCAGAAAATATCTTTGTGATTTTTGGCTAAATGAAGATTGCTTACAACACAAAAGCAAGAACCATTTAATTTACAGGGTAAATTAAATTGCATCTATTTTTTTTTTCTTAAAGCTCTTTAAAAGGCATTATTAAGAAAGCAAAAAAAGGGAGCGACAGTGACAAAGTACTTGCAGAACATGTATATCAGACAAAGGACTTGTATCCAGAATATATTTTAAGAAAGAACACTATAACACAATAAGAAGACACACAAGCTAATAAATTATGGGCAAAAATGTGAACAGAGACTTCACTAAAGAAGATATGCAAATGGCCAATAAGCACATGAAAAGATGCTCAATAGCATTAGTCATCAGGGAAATGCAAACTAAAACCACAAAGAGATACCAGTACAGACTGCTGGGCAAAGGGGAACCAGAGGGTCCTGATTTAACTTTAGGAGGGTTTTTTTCCTGTATTTTAACAGCAGGTCTTTTCAATTTTCAAGGGCAAATGTAAGCAGGAATTGTTAATGAGCCAACCCCAAAGGGACAGGGGCGTACATGATTTCATTAGGGCAATTGAAAAGAATGGTAATTCTAAAGATGCTGTTTTTCATCTTTACCATAATGAATGCAGGAGGTACAGGATGCTCAGTTTTCTGTGTCATTTCAGGCTGGGATAATGGGCTCCCCTGGGTCTTGCCTCAGTGATGCTGCCTCACTCTTAGCAGGGAAACAAAATGACACCAACTTGCATCCCTGGCTTTGTCATATTCACACCTCAAGACACTTTTATGTAGGCAGTTGTGGGAATGTGGGGATTTATGCTCAAATATGCTCGAATAATTGCCTCAGAGAAGTGGGACCTTTAGATGTTGGATTATGAGGTTGAGAGGAGAGAGAAGATGAAAGATGTTAAATAAATGTCCTGCTTCTGCTGTTGAGATAGATACATCATCGTCCCAGCTGCCACCGGTCACCACTAAATGAGTGTGCGTTCGTCACACTTCATTTAGCAGGCTTTCAGGACTGACTTAGCTTGAGCCTGGCCAAGATTACAGACTGTTAAAAGTCTCTAAACCAGAGTTCATAATAAATCCCCCTACAAAGCCAGAGCCAAAAGTGAAAGGAGCCAGGTTATTGCAGGGCTTTGTGAAAAGGTTACAAGCAGGACCAATACTGCAGAGAAAGGGTTGGGGGAAAAGAAAGAAGAAAAACAGATCTTTTCTGGGGACTAATTTACATGGATTTTTCTGTTTCTATATATGTGAGCCTCACTAGCTGCAGCCAAATCACTCTCATCAACCCCCTAATCATCATCAACAACCACTGAAGTAATAGAAACTGTGTAAGAATCCAAGGAATTGGAGGAGTGTTTGGAAGGGTTGGCTGGGGCAGGAAGTAAAAATTGAATGTTGAGTTTTGGCATTGTTACAGCCCTGCTGTTCTCTAAGCGTATGTCTGCAGTCCATGAAAAGAAGCTGTGGGTAGAAAAGGTGCAGTCAAATGTATAGGTACCTATCACAAAAGCTAAAAAAAAGTGTACCAGGAAACTGATCTCATCTTGCATAGTGTTCTGAATTCTCTGAATTAGGAGAAACCATCATCTCAAATCCATGCTCTTCGGTCAGCTCTGTGATGTGGACGTCAGCACCAACCAAAAGGGAGCAAAGATGGAAGAACGTTTTCAGGGTACCTCCCGGAGGGTGAGTGCGGCTGATCTATGAACCAGGAGGGAAGATGGAGACAGCTAAAAACTATATGATGTTGCAGGGAATGGGACAAAGCTAGGTGCAGAGAGCTGTCCAAACCAAGTTTATAGGGAGAATGAGCCAGATTGAGAAGTGTCGGTGAGGAATGGATGAAGCATAAAATACAAGGAGGAAAGGATGTGAGACGGACCTGAAAGTGTGGGCAGAGGCCAGAGCATGAAAAGGCTTCACATCCATGCTAGGGAATCACAACTTTATGCTGAAGATAGTGGGGAGACATGAGTCTTAGGGCATTGGAAGATATTGTTGTTGTTCAGTTGCTAAGTCAAGTCTGACAATTTGTGAAGATCTTAAGGGCCTTCTAAAGAGATGATTATACTTAGAGTATAAAGAATGGATCGGAGGGGACCAAAACTGAAGGTAGGGAGACTAGTGAAGATGGCTACACTGGTCCAGATAGGAATGATGGTTAACTGACTTTCTGATCAGACAGAGGTGGAGAAACGGGGAAAAGAAATTAGTTGGAGTCCAGAAAGCAGAATTGGCATGGATTAGTGTGATACACTGATTCGTTACAGTGTTTCCCTGTTTTGCTATTTGAAACTTGACAGAGCAATATCTCATCCTCACCTTGGTTTCTCTCATGGGAGGTCTAATGCGTCTTTCTAAATTGTCCATTTACTGTGGTCCAAATATTTGGGGAGCATCCTTACGCATCTCTCCTTGAATTTGAAAGACTGTGGCACCATTATGGGAAGCTGGATCACCTAGTATTGTCTAGGAGGATATATTACACCACTGAGCTAGCTCTAGAGCTAGGCCCTTGGATATTGCAGACAAAATCAAGTCAAGAAACTTAGTCAAGATTATCCTGCCCCCATGGCTGCAGCACATGTCACCTTTCTGTGACCACTATTATATCCAAAGCACATGTGAGCATTTGTTCTGTCTGCCTCAACTGCCGATGTAACCACTTCTGCTGTGGTTAGTGTTTTTTCCCCAGTCTTCCACCAATCCTAACAGTAATTTGCTCAATGAGCAGTGTAACTGAAAGAATTGTTGGAGACTCCTAACATTAAATATTCAGATCCAATCACACTGTTTCTTCCTGGGGATGTAGGAATGTCCTAGAATGTAAGATAGAAGAGTCTCCACTCTCTGCTGTCTCAGGAAGCCACAGCCACCATTTCTGTACAATGGTTATGTCTTGGGTAAGATTCACAGAAGCTGAGCTTAAAGGGAGGAGGAAGGGACTCTTGGTTTTCCCCTCCCCCATGGCCCTGAATTCTTTATATAAATCCCCCCATAACTATCAACCTCTATATTTCAATATTGTTTCTCTCATGTACATCCAATACTGAAGTTCCCAGCTCATCAGAAACTCTGTTACCATCAAATTTGAGGATGAAGAAAGAGTCTGAAATGATACCCAGGATTCTGACTCCATCCCCTGAGCCCCAGAGCCCTGGCTTCTCTGGGAATTCCTGCAACCAAAGAGCAGGCTTGGGAGTCTGAGCTCCTTGCAGGCAATTTCCTTAGTTCATACAACTTAAAGGACAAGAAATTGACAGATTGGGAAATACTCTTGGGCTTCCTGAGGAGCTTGAAAAGTTAGGAGTGAACTTCAGAGAGGACCTTCGACCTAGATCCTCTCCTGAAACTAAAGATATAAAGAAAGCACAGACATATTTGTTGTCCTGTGATACACATTTCCTACAACTATAGAGCAATAGAGCTAAATCAGAACTATGTGATCATTTGATTATATCCTTCCTGTTACAAGCCCAGAAAAGCTAGGTCACATGCCCTGGGTCACGTGGCTAATTGGTTGCAAAGGCAGTGCTAGAATCAAGGTCTTATGATTTCTATCAAGGTAAATACTTTTCTAAATTTGAAGAAAAAAATGGCCATTAAAATTCTCTAGATTTTAATGACCAAATTTTATCATTTTATTATAAATGATAAATTTCAAATAAATGATAAATATCAAAATAAATGATATTTTATTATCATGATATTATAATTTATTAACTTTCTACCTCCAATCTTCATACTTTTCATGAAAACCATTAAAGCTTCTTTAAGTGATTTCTGTTTGCTTCAGAAACTATTGTCTAATATATCTATTGCACTATTTATAGTTAGTCATCAATCAGTTTATAATGAATATTCTCATGAATTCAAAAGAGGTCAAAGAATTACTCTTTTGAAGATAGTTGAGGCAAAATTTAAGTATATACACCAATTAGCAAAAATACATCTTTCTGGCTATATTATTTCTGTATGACCCAGCTCAGGAACCAGATGCACTGCCTAGGTATTACCTGATATTCCCAATTCCACTGCTGCTTAGTTCTGTGGCCCTGGAGAATTTATCTAATCTTTTTAACTTCCACTTTCCTCATCTATAAAATGAGCATACTAACAGACTCTTCCTTACAGAGTTGTGAATGGATAAAAATTCACGCTGCATTAAAGCCTTCAACACAATACCTGGTATATAACTATCTACAAATAGTAGTTATTTTCAATGATTTTATCCCACAATTAAAATATAATTTAGATACTATAAAATTCATTTTAAGAGGTACAGTTCAGTATTTGCTGGTAGACTCACAAATTTTACAGTCATCAACACTCTAATTCCAAAAATTTTTCATCATCCTTAAAAGAATCTCCATGTACTTTCACAGTCATTCACATACTGTCACTCCTCTAATCCCTGGTAATTATTAGCTTCAGTTCAGTTCAGTTCAGTTCAGTCGCCGAGTCGTGTCCAACTGTTTGCGACCCCATGAATCGCAGCACGCCAGGCCTCCCTGTCCATCATCATCTCCCGGAGTTCACACAGACTCACGTCCATCGAGTCCGTGATGCCATCCAGCCATCTCATCCTCTGTTGTCCCCTTCTCCTCCTGCCCCCAATCTTTCCCAGCATCAGAGTCTTTTCCAATAAGTAAACTCTTCGCATGAGGTGGCCAAAGTACTGGAGTTTCAGCTTCAGCATCATTCCCTCCAAAGAAATCCCAGGGTTGATCTCCTTCAGAATGGACTGGTTGGCTCTCCTTGCAGTCCAAGGGACTCTCAAGAGTCTTCTCCAACACCACAGTTCAAAAGCATCAATTCTTTGGTGCTCAGCTTTCTTCACAGTCCAACTCTCACATCCATACATGACCACAGGAAAAACCATAGCCTTGACTGGATGGACCTTTGTTGGCAAAGTAATGTCCTTGCTTTTGAATATGCTATCTAGGTTGGTCATAACTTTTCTTCCAAGGAGTAAGCGTCTTTTAATTTCATGGCTGCAGTCACCATCTGCAGTGATTTTGGAGGCCCCCCAAATAAAGTCTGACACTGTTTCCACTGTTTCCCCATCTATTTCCCATGAAGTGATGGGACCAGATGCCATGATCTTCATTTTCTGAATGTTGAGTTTTAAGCCAACTTTTTCACTCTCCACTTTCACTTTCATCAAGAGGCTTTTTAGTTCCTCTTCACTTTCTGCCATAAGGGTGGTGTCATCTGCATATCTGAAGTTATTGATATTTCTCCTGGCAATCTTAATTCCAGCTTGTGCTTCTTCCAGCCCAGCGTTTCTCATGATGTACTCTGCATAGAAGTTAAATAAGCTGGGTGACAATATACAGCCTTGATGTACTCCTTTTCCTATTTGGAACCAGTCTGTTGTTCCATGTCCAGTTCTAACTGTTACTTCTTGACCTGCATATAGTTTCTGCATTTATATATTTGCTTATTCTGGACATTTCATATAAATGGAATTATGCAATATGCAATCATTTGGGTCTGACTTATTTTACTTAATGTTATATTCTCAAGCTTCATCCATGTTGTACTATGTGTCAGTGTTTTATTCCTTTGTTATGGCCAAATGATAGTCCATTTTATCGCCTATCACATTTTATTTATACATCCTTCAATTGATGGGCATTTAGATTATTTCCCTTTTTGCTTATTATAAATATGCTGCTAGGAACATTCATGAATAAATTTTGTGTGAATAAATATTTTCAATTCTCTTGAGTTTAGAAGAGAAATATTGGCTCATGTACTAACTCCATGTTTAAAGTTTTGATGAATTAACAAACTTTTCCAAAATGACTGCACCATTTTACATTTTTACCACAAGGTAAAATGTCCCCATTTATTCACATCTTCAACACTAATTATTATGTGTTCTTTTGATTATAGCCATTCTAGAGAGTGTGAAATGGTATCACATTATTTTGATTTGCCTTCCTTAAATGACTTGTGATCCTGAGCATCTTTCTGTGTTCCTATTCACCGTGTGGACATTCTTCACTGAATTGTCTGGTCAATTCCTTTGCACATCTTTAATTGGATTTATTTGTCTTTTTATTGTTGGATTGTAAGAATTCCTTGATTTTTATTGGGTATTAATTTATGGATCACATGATGTTCCAGAAGCTGCAGGCACAAAGATGAAAATATAGACCGAGTTCTGCTTCTGTTAACTTCCTTTCTAGAGAAGGTATAGACAACCAAAACAGCAAGCAAGTAAATGAACAATAAAGGTGTCTGAGAGCAGTAAATGTTATAAAGGAAAGAAAATGGGGAATATAACTGTGACAGGAACCATGGGAACAGTATAAGAGGTGTGGATAGGGAAAGACATACTTTGAGTTGAAATGTACAGCAATAGAAATAACCTATCATGGGAGATAAGCTACAGTTGAAAAGATTTACCAAGATTTCAGTAACACAGGCAAAAAAGAAAACTGCATTTGGAAATAAAATATATCCCATAGCCAAAAGATTCGCTTTTAGCTTAGTGACATTTTTGGTAGAATTTTTGGTCAACTTGGTCCTAAATCTGCAATATATGACAGTATATAACTTATGCCAAGAATTCCTTTTACATGTTATCAGGTAAACAAATGTGACCTTGATATATTTTGAAAAACATATGGTACCTCTTGAATTCAAGGCCCATACAGTGCTTTTTACAGCTTATTGGGTAAGTACATATTTATTAAGTATATACATTTCAAGGCTAGTTCTCACCTGATTACAGTAATGAGGCCAAAGGGCAAGGTATTGCTTTAAATTATCCTTTTTAAAAGAAAATAGATAGCATGGGAAAAATCATACATTCAGCAAAGTCAGAGCCAAGTTCTATGCTCCTGATATTGAACTTTCTTTCAAATCATTTTTCAAAACAAATCCATAAAATATGAATTGACCGTGTTTCCTATTTGCAAACAATGCATAAAACATAAAGTAACGGGCACAATATTCACATTTTTAAAATGCAATTTGGAATATAGTGTTCCCTTGCTTGTTCTGAAGCTGGCTGCCAGAGGAAATGAATAACAAGATCAGAAAAATCCAATAAAGGCTAAGTGTGCTTGTGGGTAATTTCCCCATCATTTGGGTGTTGTTCCACTTAGATGAAGGACAGATACCTGAAACCACTGTGCACATTTCACTGTAATCTAAAGGGAAAAATCTCTCTGTTCAAAAATCCAATCTAATACATCTAAAACTATTCAACCAAGCAGTCAACAACACCTTATTATGAAGGCTGGTGTTTTTATGAAATTGATGAAGAGCATAAATTCAAAACTGAAGTTAGCAAAAATGCCTCAGGAATAACTATATTATGAAAAGTAGTATCTGTTAGTGGTCATTCAGTGCAGCTCAATTCAGTCACTCAGTCGTGTCTGACTCTTTGCAGCCCCATGAATCGCAGCACACCAGGCCTACCTGTCCATCACCAACTCCAGGAGTTCACTCAGACTCACGTCCATCGAGTCTGTGATGCCATCCAGCCATCTCATCCTCTGTCATTCCCTTCTCCTCCTGCCCTCAATCCCTCCCAGCTTCAGACGCCCACTTTTTAAACAACTGTTTATTGGATATCCTGAACCAAATGCCATCTGTAGATTCTAGGACATAAATATGAGAAAAAGAGACAAAAGCTTTGTTTTGCACTTCTACTAATAATTTTTATTTATTTTAAACTTTTTATTTTGTATTGGGGCATAGCTGATTAACAAGCAAAGTTGTGATAGTTTCAGATAAACAGCAAAGTGACTCAGCCATACATATAGATGTATTCATTCTTACCCAAACTCCCCTCCCATCCAGACTGCCACGTAACATTGAATAGAGTTCCATGTACTAGACAGTAGGTCCATGTTGGACAAAACATTTTTCTTAATGACACATTCCCGTGGAGGACACAGATAATAAACAAATAATAAGAAAACTTTGAAATGTAATGCATTCTATATAGAAAAGAGGGGGTTAGACATAATGACAGGAAAAATGGAGTTGGGGAAATTTAGCTTAGGATGATTAGTAAAGATCTTTGTAAAACTATTTGATGAGAATTGGAAGACTAGACTTGGATGAAATGTTTCATGTTGTGTTTTTGCATGTCACATGTGTGTGTTGTATAACCCTTTTTTTACTACTATTAGAGAATGAATTCTATTTGCAATTTTTTACGGAAGCTCCACACTGTTCTCCACAGTGGCTGTACTAGTTAGCATTCCCACCAATCGTGTAAGAGGGTTCCCTTTTCTCCACACCCTCTCCAGCATTTATTGCTTGCAGACTTTTGGATTGCAGCCATTCTTACTGGTGTGAAATGGTACCTCATTGTGGTCTTGATTTGCATTTCTCTGATAATGAGTGATGTTGAGCATCTTTTCATGTGTTTGTTAGCCATCCGTATGTCTTCTCTGGAGAAATCTCTATTTAGTTCTTTGGCCCATTTTTTGATTGGGTCATTTATTTTTTTGGAATTGAGCTGCATAAGTTGCTTGTATATTTTTGAGATTAGTTGTTTGTCCGTTGCTTCATTTGCTATTATTTTCTCCCATTCTGAAGGCTGTCTTTTCACCTTGCTTACAGTTTCCTTTGTTATGCAGAAGCTTTTAATTTTAATTAGGTCCCATTTGCTTATTTTTGCTTTTATTTCCAGTATTCTGGGAGGTGGATCATAGAGGATCCTGCTGTGATGTATGTCAGAGAGTGTTTTGTCTATGTTCTTCTCGAGGAGTTTTATAGTTTCTGGTCTTACATTTAGATATTTAATCCATTTTGAGTTTATTTTTGTGTGTGGTGTTAGAAAGTGATCTAGTTTCATTCCTTTACAAGTGGTTGATCAGTTTTCCTAGCACCACTTGTTAAAGAGATTGTCTTTACTCCATTGTATATTCTTGCCTCTTTTGTTGAAGATAAGGTGTCCATATGTGTGTGGATTTAATTCTGGGATTTCTACTTTGTTCCATTGATCTATATTTCTGTCTTTGTGCCAGTACCATACTGTCTTGATGACTGTGGCTTTGTATTAGAGCCTGAAGTCAG
Organism: Capra hircus; assembly: GCF_001704415.2. Classification (NCBI taxonomy): domain Eukaryota; kingdom Metazoa; phylum Chordata; class Mammalia; order Artiodactyla; family Bovidae; genus Capra; species Capra hircus. The sequence goes on from NC_030820.1 coordinate 5,902,521, forward strand.
GCAGGTTGATTCCTCCAGTTCCATTCTTCTTTCTAAAGATTGCTTTGACTATTCGAGGGTTTTTGTATTTCCATACAAATCTTGAAATTTGTTCTAGTTCTGTGATAAATACCGTTGGTAGCTTGATAGGGATTTCATTGAATCTGTAGATTGCTTTGGCTAGTATACTCATTTTCACTATATTGATTCTTCCAATCCATGAACATGGTATATTTCTCCATCTATTAGTGTCCTCTTTGATGTCTTTCATTAGTGTTTTATAGTTTTCTATATATAGGTCTTTAGTTTCTTTAGGTAGATATATTCCTAAGTATTTTATTCTTTTTGTTGCAATGGTGAATGGAATTGTTTCCTTAATTTCTTTTTCTACTTTCTCATTATTAGTGTATAGGAATGCAAGGGATTTCTGTGTGCTGATTTTATATCCTGCAACTTTACTATATTCATTGATGAGCTCTAGTAATTTTCTGGTGGAATCTTTAGGGTTTTCTATGTAGAGGATCATGTCATCTGCAAACAGTGAGAGTTTTATTTCTTCTTTTCCAATTTGGATTCCTTTTATTTCTTTTTCTGCTCTGATTGCTGTGGCCAAAACTTCCAGAACTATGTTTAATAGTAGCAGTGAAAGTGGGCACCCTTGTCTTGTTCCTGACTTTAGGGGAAATGCTTTCAATTTTTCACCATTGAGGATAATGTTTGCTGTGGGTTTGTCATATATAGCTTTTATTATGTTGAGGTATGTTCCTTCTATTCCTGCTTTCTGGAGAGTTTTTATCATAAATGGATGTTGAATTTTGTCAAAGGCCTTCTCTGCATCTATTGAGATAATCATATGGCTTTTATTTTTCAATTTGTTAATGTGGTGAATTACATTGATTGATTTGTGGATATTGAAGAATCCTTACATCCCTGGGATAAAGCCCACTTGGTCATGGTGTATGATCTTTTTAATGTGCTGTTGGATTCTGATTGCTAGAATTTTGTTAAGGATTTTTGCATCTATGTTCATCAGTGATATTGGCCTGTAGTTTTCTTTTTTTGTGGCATCTTTGTCAGGTTTTGGTATTAGGGTGATGGTGGCCTCATAGACTGAGTTTGGAAGTACCCCAATGTTCATTGCAGCACTGTTTATAATAACCAGGACATGGAAACAACCTAGATGTCCATCAGCAGATGAATGGATAAGAAAGCTGTGGTACATATACACAATGGAGTATTACTCAGCCATTAAAAAGAATACATTTGAATCAGTTTTAATGAGATGGATGAAACTGGAGCCAGTTATGCAGAGTGAAGTAAGCCAGAAAGAAGAACACCAATACAGTATTCTAACACATATATATGGAATTTAGAAAGATGGCAATGATGACCCTGTATGCGAGACAGCAAGAGACACAGATGTATAGAACAGACTTTTGGACTCTGAGGGAGAGAGAGAGGGTGGGATGATTTGGGAGAATGGCACTGAAACATGTGTACTATCATGTAAGAAACGAATCGCCAGTCTATGTTCGATGCAGGATACAGGATGCTTGGGGCTGGTGCACAGGGATGATCCAGAGAGATGATATGGGGTGGGAGGGGGGTTCAAGATTGGGAACTCATGTACACCCATGGCAGATTCATGTCAATGTATGGCAAAACCAATACAGTATTTTAAAGTAAAATAAAGTAAAAATAAATTTCTTTTAAAAAAAAGAATGAATTCTAGTTTGTGTTTTCACTACGTTTTTCTAAAAAGGTTTAAATCAATTATTATTATTGAGAAAATATTAGCATACTAAAACAATTTCTACATTTGTATATCTAATACTTTATAAAAACTAGCTCTATTATATCCAATATTGTCCTATTCCAATAGTTAAAGGATCTGCTTGCTTAGTTTTTGTGTCAGTTAGTTATTGTCATAATAATGCTATGTGACAAATCACCCCAAAACTCAGTGCATAAAAAATCATTCATTCCAGTTCATGTTATCTCTTGGTAGACTCAACAAGAACTGGCTTAAATGGGCTTGGCTCAAAACTGTATGGTAGATATAAGTCCACCCTGAGTGTTTTTCATATTCATTAAAGCAGGAGCTACATTTCAGGTAGCCTGGGAGATCCCATGGACAGAGGAGTCTGAAGGGCTATAGTCCACAAGGTTGCCAAAGAGTCGGAAATGACTCAGTGACTAAACAACAACGTTTCAGGTAGAAATGCAGAATCACAAAAGACTGACTCTAAACATGAGGCACACTTCAGGCATCTCCCTGTGTCAAATGTACTAACATCTCATTTAGCAAAGCAAGTCACCTGGTCGAGCCCTAAGTCAAGTGATGGGGCAACACCCTGCCCATGATGTGGCCTAAGGCATCTCATTGCCAAGCTCAGCATCAGTGGGGCACAGTAACATCTCCCTTGCAGTTAGAGGGAGAAAGAACACATTTGTCACACGAAGGCCCAGTCTACTACATCTTTCACTCACCAACTATCTAGAGAGCCTCGAGTGCGTTCAACACTGTTATGTCCTGTGGGATATAAAACCATAGGATAGAAGCACTTTCATGTGCAAGGAAACTCACTTACATATGCTTACTTGAGTCAGCTACACAAGATGGCAAGTGAGAAGTGTATTTTCAAAGAATCAGATAAAAAAAGGTTTTGGGCATTAAAAGAAGGATGAAATTATAGACATTCCTCATCTTACCTTGTCTTTTCAATATATAAGATCTTTTTAAGCTGAAAAAAAAAATGTATACATACTCCTTAGCATTTCCATATATAGCCATACAGATACAAACCCATGCATATGGGATACCTCTTACTGGATGTTGAACATATATTATATAATGTTCTATATTAGAAGCATCTGTCAATTTACCCTGTCAATTCCTCCTTGCCTGACATTTACTTCCCTATATTTATTGGTGGTTTTACATCTCAAGAGCCTGCCATCCTTGGTCTACAGGCTTTGTCTGCCCCTGGGTGAATGTATAGCCTATACATGGGATTGGCCAGAAGGTGATGGATTTAAAGCCCTGGGAACTGCTCTTAGTCACTGATGGACCAGAGTTGATGGAAACATACCTCAGTTCCTTGCCCCGAGGCTCACTATGAGTTCCCCCGCAGAATGGTGTTCTAGTCACTCACAGTGGAACCTGGTTTATTAACACAGCCTCTTTGACTGTCTTCTTTTCCCTGTCTCTTTTCTCCAGTCCTTACCAGTGTGTTACATGAGATCACTTCTTGAACAAATTAATTGCTACTTGTTACTTGGATCTTTGTTTTGGGGCTTACTTCTGGGTATTCCCAACTAAGATCATTAAAGAGACTGAAATAACTCAAAATGATGATGTTGAAACATATTTGAGATGGAAACATCAAACCCAAATCAAAAAGCCTTGAGGCAACCACTGTTTGACTTGGTATCTGGCTTGGAGCTTTTTATCTGTGCTTAGTATCTGTATAAAAAGCAGAAGTTTCCATCTCTACAGAACACATCATATGCCTTATCAAGCAATGAATTTGAAGTTAAATTTGCATCACCGAGAAAGGTTATACACATCCAGATGAAGGAATTGGGGATAAATTCTTATGTAAACCTGAAGTTTTGAAGAAAACAGAACCACATATCTATAGAATCTGACCATCTATTTCCTCTATACCACTATTAATTCTACAAACATTTACTAAAACTTTACTACATGAACAATACTATTCTTTTTATTTTTTTTCTTAGATTTATCATTAGATTGAGACCTGGTTCCTCCTGTCTTCTACTTATAATCCAGTTAAGAGTCAGGCATGAAAGAAGATAATAAAAATTAAACTGTAATCTGAAAGTGAAAGTCACTCAGTTGTGTCTAACTCTTGGCAATCCCGTGGACTATACACTCCATGGAATTCTCTAGGCCAGAATACTGGAGTGTGTAGACTTTCCCTTCTCCAAGGGATCGTTCCAACCCAGGGACTGAACCCAGATCTCCCACATTGCAGGCTGATTCTTTAAACTGTAATGTAAACTATGGCAAATGTCATAATTGAGGAATTAGCACCCTGCTGTCTGCATGCACCCAACCTAACCTTGAAATGGAAATTGTTAACAAGATAATTTCACATGGACAGTTAATTATACCTTGGAATGTATTTTTGAAAAGAGAGAAAAGCCATGGCTGAAAATATAAAATAAAAATTAAAATAAAGACATATATAGGTTAGTATTCATTCTTTTGTTATCATCAAAAGACTTTTCTTAGAAATAGTCTAACATTAGAACCAACTTTGTGAAATTTGGATCAGGCAAAATTTAGCCAAAAAGACAGAATGGGGATGTTTCATTCTGGGGCAGAGAGCTTGTTGCATAGGTCCTGAAGGACAGAGAGGTCTAAGAGGAAGGTGGATGTCCCCTCTGGCTGCAGCAGCAGCCGGCAATGGAGACTGGCCTTGAGGCATGTGCCAGCAGAAGGTAAAAGGAACCCCTTTTTCCCCTCCTCCCCATCGTCCCATCTGTCCTTGGGTCAACCCAGTGAGACACGGTGGCAGTGGAAGCCTGGGAAACACAGCCCATGAAGGGCAGCCCCTCTGGCCCAGGGACTGAGTCAGGGGCAAGATAAGAAAGTGATGGAAGGCACCCCAGCCCACGACCAGCATGGGAGCTCAAGTTCACGTATAGATTTTCTCTGCAAAAAAGCCCACTCCTCTCCTGAAAAAATACAATCCAGAAAAGCCTTTGTATATACATATATATATGTATATACATATATATATGTATATATATAATTTCTAGATATATATATAGTTTGAAATTCTGTGTGTGTGTATATATATATATACACATATACGTATATATACAGAATTTGTATATATATATATATATATATATATATATATTTGTGTGTGTGTATATAGTTTGAAATTCTGGCTTTGTAACATCAGTGAGCTAAAGTGAACAAATATCTATTACGTGAAATTCATACTGTAGCTTCAAGTGAAAATGATTCTTAATCTTTCTCAGATACAGCTTTCTAAGAAATGTAAGCACATTCACATCTTTAGGTCTTAGTGTTTTGATCTACTTTGTATTTTGGATAAAAGTGTGTTCCCTTTCCTGGACGCTGTCTTGTTCCCAAGGCGATCACTTCTCTCCTGCTTTTTCTTTCAATGCATTAATTACTTCTCAGACTTATGCAGGGTTTAGCCCCTCCTCCCATTCCCCTGGGCACATTGAAATAATTGGCTTTTTTTTTTTTTTAATATAAGCTACAGTAGAAATGCAAGAAGGTGAGGAGGGGGAATGGGGGTATTCAAGACTCATTGTTTAAAGGAGGATGCAAAAGCAAAACATCAGTCACCAGTAATTGGTTGTCCCCTGATACAACCAACACTAGCTTTGTGCCTTTGTGGACTGTAAGATATGTTGTGGCATCAAAGTTGTTATAATCCCACTTCCTCCCTCCTTCTTTCTTTTCCTTCTTCTTCTCTCTCTTATTTTGCCACCTGCATCCCCCTTCCCTCTCTCCCTTCCTTTTTTTCCTTTCTTTCTCTTGGTTTCTTCTTTGTTAATACTATGAATTTTCCCTAAAATATTTCAGATTATAAATTTATAATCTAGCTAGAGATGCACATTAAATGATTAGAGAGCAGTAGAACATATAATAAGGTGATAATTATGCAGCCAGTATCACTAAGGAGAAAAAGAGAGGAGATGGCAATACGGGCAGCAGCAATCAGATTTCATGTGCACTCTGAGAGGGGACCTAGACCTTGAAGATGAGAGAATTAGGCCAGTGGCAAGTCAAAGGAGAGCATGGCAGAGTGAAGGCTGGGTCGGGTAGGACCACAGCCACAGGAAAGAGGTGAGCATGCAGAAGAGGGACAGGTGTCTTAGGACCCTTCTTCCTGATGCCGCTGCTGGCCACCCATTCCCTAGTCTTTTAAAATCTCTAGTGATAAGCTGGCAGCATTTTCACCCAAGCATCTCTAGCCAGTGACCATTCAGGGCAGCTGCATAAACTTCAGGCCATCCACTTGAAACATTATTCTTATTTATCATTTCTGCAATTTTCATTGTTTTATGCCCAGCTTTCTTTTAAACACCTACCTGTAGAACACACAATTCTATAGCTTTCCTTATGTGGCCATGAAATTTGTTCAGAATCAGGTTTTTTACCTCCCCTAACCAGGAAAAGCAAAAGTTAGTGAACAAAGTACCAGTCCAACTAGATACTTGGAAAATTACTTGGCCAAAAAGAAAAAAAAAATCATTTTTAACAATAATCATCACAGAAAAGAGAAGGGAGAGGTATGTCTTTAATATAATGAAGCTGTCCCCAAACTTTACTGAAATCGGAGTCCAATTTGACCTTGGGATGAGTTTTCTTAATACTTCTTTTTCATCTTCTCAACTTTTCTATGGTTTTTCAAGAATTATTCTTGAACCAAGCTTTTAGGTTGCATTCTGAGACTGGGACACCAGACTCTCTTTGTCATCATTTTACAAAGAGGTGTACCATGTCTCCAGTCCCTAATTGTTGAAGATTCTGCTTTTATGATGTGATCAAGAGTTTTCAAAGACACCTCAAAATAAACTGAAGATTCCACCTCAATTTCTGTCTTGATAACACTGAGCAAACAAACATTTTAGGCCTGTTCTAAGCTTGGACTTAGATATATAATCTTATTTCTATTTTTAAAAAACAAATCATCCAGGGACTTCCTTGGTGGCTCAGTGGTTAAGAATCCACCTTGCAGTGCAGGGGATGCATGTCCAATACCTGGCTGGGGAACTAATACCCCATGTGCTGCAACTACTGAGCCCACGTCTATGCCCTGCAAGGAAGGATGCCACACGAAGCAATGAAGATCCTGCATGCCAGGTAAATGCGATACAGCCAAAGAAATGAATATTCTTGTAAAACCCAAACTATCCCTTTTTATCCCTTCATGAGTGCTTACACATCTGAAGCATGAGGGGCAGTGGAATATCCATTCAGTCATGGAGGAGGGTATTCGGTTAAGTTCACTAATTTGCTCAGCAAAGGATCACACCTGCCAACCTGATAAGAAGCATCATTCATATTTCCATCCCAGCAAAACTGCAAATTACCCTTAGGAAGAGACCGTCAGGGAAGTTCAGTGGGAGACAAATATCAAATCCCTAAGTACTAAACTGCCAGTATGCATTGACTTAATTTTGCCTCCTTTCTTCACTCGGGGTGGTGATTAAGAGCAAGGGCCCCCGAAACCAGATTGCCTGGCAGACTACAAACCTGAATGCAGACTACACTAATTACCAAATATGAGAGCTTGAGCAAATTTTCTCACTTCTCTTTGCCCTCATTTTCCTTATATAAACTGCTGACAATAGTAATACCTACATCAGAGCATTGTTATTTGGAATAAATAGGATGATACATGTAAGAGTAAGACATGAAAGAGTACTTGGCTTATAATAAGCACTCGGTAAATGCTAGTTTATTATCTCTATCCATTAATTACCCACATTCCACTTCACCCTTGGGTTGAACATCATTTACATGATTTTCTAATGACTATTTCCAAAGCATGTTATCATGAAAAATAGATCAAATGAGCTCTGTTTAATGATTTAATTAATTAATCATTTGGGCTTTATTTAAATTAAGTCCTAGACACTTTTTATCTAAGATATATTAATTTACTTGTCCTATTTCCTAGGCTCTTGTGAATAAAGGATGTCTGAATGAAATATATCCTGGCTCCAAATTACCCTGTCTGAAGGCTTTTTGAAATGACATCCCTGTCAGGAAATTCAAAGAGTTTCAAAAACAAACAAACAAGCAAAACCTCAGCCATTCTGGTTGATTATGATTCTACATAATCAATAAATGGAATTTGGTGGTGGTGGTTTGGCCACTAAGTCGTATACGACTCTTGCAACCCCATGGATTGTAGCCTGCCAGTCTCCTCTGTCCATGGGGTTCTCCAGGCAAGAATACTGGAGGGGGTTGTCATTTCCTTCTCCAGGGGATCTTCCTGACCCAGGGATTGATCCCTGATCTCCTGCACTGCAGGCAATTTTTCAACCAACTGAGCTACCAGGGAAGCCCCCACTTCAGTGGAACTTGAGTAACCTTATTTTGGGAACTTCCCCAGTGGCTTAGTGGTAAAGAATCTGCCTGCAATGCAGGAAACTTGGATTATATCCCAAAGATCCTTGGAAGAAGAAAATGCAACCCACTCCAGTATTCTTCCTAGAAAATCCTATGGAAGGAGAAGCCTGGTGGGCTACACTCCATAGTGTGGCAAAGAGTCAGACATGGTTGAATGACTAACACACACACACATAATGTCCATCTAGGATTTCAGCCCTTATTTAGACTAGAAGGCACTTTTCAAACCCTGGGGAATCTAATAAAATGAGTAAAATCAGAAGCCTAGTAGTGGGCTGTCATACTTGATGGGTGTGAGTGTGGATTTTCTTTTCCTTTCCATTTGTGTTCTTTTTAATAATGAATCTAAAACATTTATGGTTTGCCAAGGGTATGTTCTCTAAAGCTGAAAAAGTAACACAGTGTAACAGAAATAATATTCCAACCCACTGACTATTCACTATGATGGCATTTTGGAAAGTAAAATGAGGGACTTCTTTCCAATTCACTTCAGTTTTTTAAACAAAGGGAAATTTGTATCTCTTTAATTTATGAGCTTTGTCCTTTTAATTTTCTCTTATTACATTTAAGAGTTGCAATTTAATAAGACTAGTTGAAAAGCATTTTTTTTGTTGGTAAAATTTATCTTGATGGAGACTTTGAGAAGGCTAGTCTCAATTTTTCCCCCTGTTTTGGGAATAAAAGAAGCTTTAGTTTATATACTTGACTAAACCTGCCCATTTATTTGGAGGGCATATTCTTTATTTCAACACTGTCTTCCTACTTGAGACATTCAGGTGGTCCTAAACAGTCATGGAGAAAAGAGATGGATATGAATTCACGGGTAGAAGAGTTTGGAAAAAATTACAAAGAAACAGAAAATACTCTTTTTTTTTCCCTAGAAAAAGAACAGTAAATGAGTGGTAGATGACAGGCTTACATTCAAAAATGCCAAAATAGTATGAGATTTCCCACGCTTCCAAACTACAAAGTTCTAAACTTCTTCCAAAATAGTATTGTATCCAAATCAATGATAACTTGGGAAGTGTAAACAGTTTGCAACTCACATGGTCTGGTTGTTGCTTTCCTTGTACTGTTAAATCAAAGGGAAGCAAAACCCCTGGGTCCCACTACTCCTGCCCATTTGGAGATGATGTCTATGATCTAAAACTCAAAGTCATAACCACAGACTTCCTGGACATTTGCTATCACTACCCAAATCAGAGAATGTCTACAATACCTCTATGATTAAATTAATCAATAAGAATTTCAAAGAACTATTTGTTTCATGGAGGCAAAACATGACCATCCAGATTTAATTCATTAATTGACTGAGATCCAGAGAAATTATGGGGTTTATATGAAATTCCTCCTCTTACTGGGGTATGGTGTTAAGGACTATAAATAAAAGAGATATAGGAAGGGGCCAATATCTACAATGCTCTTTCCTTAAAACATAATTATTGAAATGACACTTTTTCTTTTGACCTTTTATAAAGTTTAAAAGGACATCATCTAGCATTGTTTGCATTATTTCCTTGGCAACAAGTACTGTTTAGCCACATGGGTTTCTTATTGAGCAAGTCGTTTTTTCCTTGTATCATCTTCACAGGTTGGTGTTAGTTTCTTTATTCTTCTGTGCCATTTTGAAGATACTAATAACAGAGAAATACTTGAATGCATCTTTGTACTTCCCTGGGGACTTAATACTATACCTTGTGTATAGATGGTTTTAGTATGGGCAAATATTTATTGATTGTTCAATAAAGTTTAAGTGGGTACAAAAGAAAGATCACTAGTGGTTTAAGACTCTGGTTGTAGATCTGTATCTTATGCTAGGTGGAGAACTAACCTCAGGTATGTATTTACCTTACCTTAACGTAGGTACATCTTAGCCTGCTTGTGGTCTGTAGGATAACTAAGCAGATCAGACTGAATGCATGTAGAAATGCCCCAGTAGCTGCATCCCTTCACCTCTTCACCCTGTGTCATCCCACCTCCCTTTGGTTCTCAGTAATTTCTTAGATGTTAAGTCAATTTAATTTGTAATGTGTTGGGTACAAAAAAGATCTTAATGACCTGGATAACCACGATGATGCAGTCACTCACCAGTGATCATTTAGCAGTGGCCACAGGACTGGAAGAGGTCAGTTTTCATCCCAATCCCAAAGAAAGGCAATGCCAAAGAATGCTCAAACTATTGCACAATTGCACTCATCTCACACGCTAGCAAAGTAATGCTCAAAATTATCCAAGCCAGGTTTAAACAGTATGGGACCAAAAAACTTCCAGATGTTAAAGCTGGATTTAGGAAAAAAAAGTAGAGGAATCAGAAGTCAAATTCCCACATCCGTTGGATTATGAAAAAAGCAAGAGAGTTCCAGAAAAATATCAACTTCTGCTCACCAAAGACTTTGACTATGTGGATCACAACAAATTGTAGAAAATTTTAAAAGTGATGGGAATACCAGACCATCTTACCTGCCTCCTTAGAAATCTATGCAGGTAAAAAAGCAACAGTTAGAACCAGACATGGAACAATGGTCTGGTTCCAAATTGGGAAAGGAGTAAGTCAAGGCTGTATTTTGTCACCTGCTTATTTAACTTATATGCAGAGTACTTCATGAGAAATGCCAGGCTATATGAAGCACAAGCTGGAATCAAGATTGCCGGGAGAAATATCAATAACCTCAGATATGCAGATTACACCACACTTATGGCAGAAAGCAAAGAACTAAAGAGCCTCTTGATGAAAGTGAAAGAGGAGAGAGAAAAAGCTGGCTTAAAACTCAACGTTCAGATAACTAAGATCATGGCATCTCATCCCATCACTTCAGGGCAAATAGGTGGGGAAACAATAGGCATAAAGACAGAATTTATTTTCTTGGTTTCCAAAATCACTGGGGATGGTGACTGCAGCCATGAACTTAAAAGACGCTTACTCCTTGGAAGAAAAGCTATGACCAACCTAGATAGCATATTAAAAAGCAGAGATATTACTTTACCAATAAAAGTCTATCTATTCATTGTTTCTCCAGTAGTCATGCATGGGTGTGAGAGTTGGACCATAAAGAAAGCTGAGCACCAAAGAACTGATGCTTTGAACTGTGGTGTTGGACAAGACTCTTGAGAGCCCCTTAGACATCAAGGAGACCTACCAGTCAATCCTAAAGGAAAGCAGTTCTGAATACTCACTGGAAGGACTGATGCTGAAGCTGAAATGGCAATACTTTGGCCACTTGGTGAGAAGAATTGACTTATTTGAAAAGACCCTGATGCTGGAAAAGATTGAAGGCAGGAAAAGAAGGGGATGACAGAGGATGAGATGGTTGGCTGGCATCACCTACTTGATGAACATGAGTTTGAACAAGCTCTGGGAGTTGGTGATGGGCAGGGAAGCCTGGCATGCTGCAGTCCATGGGGTCGCAAAGAGTCAGACATGACTGAGTGACTGAACTGAACTGAATGTGTTGGGTAGAATTTGTTGTTCAGTCACTCAGTCATGTGTTTGCCATAAAGTGATGACACTTGATGCCATGACCTTAGTTTTTTGAATTTTGAGTTTTAAGCAAGCTTTGTCAATCTCCTCTTTCACTTTCATAAAGAGGATCTTTAGTTCCTCTTCACTTTCTGCCATAAGCATGGTGTCATCTGCCTATTTGAGATTATTGATATTTCTCCTGGCAATCTTGATTCCAGCTTGTACTTTATCCACGTGGCATTTTACATGATGTACACTGCATATCAGTTAAATAAGCAGGGTGGCAATATACAGCTTTGTCGCTGGGTAGAATGGGGACATATAAAAAGTAAAGGAAGGGACTTCTGTGGTGGCCCAGTGGTTAAGACTTCACCTTCTAATGCAGGGAGTGTGGGTTTAATCCCTGCTTAGGAAGCTAAGATCCCATATGCCTTACAGCCAAAAAACCAAACAAAACAGAAGCAATATTGCAACAAATTCAATAAAAGACTTTTAAAATGGTCCACATTTTAAAAATCTTTTTAAAATTAAAAATAAATAAATAAAGAGCAAGGAATACCCTAGTCTTTGGGGATGAAAACCCAACTTGATACAGTGTATTTGTGTGTGTGCTAAGTAGCTTCAGTCGTGTCTGACTTTGTGCGACACTACAGACTATAGCCTGCCAGGCTCTTCTATCCACAGAATTCTGCAGGCAATAATACTGGAGTGGGTTGCCATGCCTGCCTCTAGGGGGTCTTCTCAACCTAGGGATCAAACCCATGTCTCTATGTCTCTTTCCTTGGCAGGTGGGTTCTTTACCACTAGCACCACCAGGGAAGCCCCCAGTGAATTGAAGTTACCACAGATGGAAGAATGGAAATAGGAACTGAGGTGACTATGCAACGTAGCATTTTAACATTTAGTCTGGGTGTTGAAAAAAAAAAAACTATTGTACCTTTTCTTCTCTTCCACTCATACAGAATTATTCTCTCTGAGGTAAATGATGCTTATTTGTAATTAAGTATATACAAAAAGACTGGACAAGAAGCACACATAGGCAATTGAGGAATTTCCAGAGGAAATGATCACCATTGTTCCTTTTGGTTTATATCTAAGTGTCCTCAAGAAGAAGGCAATGGTGATCATCTGATTTATGGAGTCCAGGGGTAAGACTGATTCATGGCTATATTTAGTGCTGTGTTGAATGACTCTCTTTAGGATTGCTTATCTTGATTTGGATTGTCAGACCTCACATTTTAAAATGCTTTATTTTCATTGAGACACTCCTTTGTGCAGGTCTCATCCACCCTGTGTGTAATATGCCATAACAAATACATAAATCATCCCCAGCCAGAGACCTAATGTGAGGTTACAGTAATTTTGCCCTGAGTTCTGAAATTCTGGTACTTTCAGGGTTGTTACCCTAAAACGCTTTTTTTTCAGTGAAGAAATAGTCACACTTTTCTCTATTTCTTAAATATATCTTCTGGCCTTTTCCAGGGCATTAATCATAAAATCCGTGTTTGATAAAAGGAGAAATAGGAAATAAAAACAAATGAATTAGATTGCAAACAGCATTGAAGGGAACTATGTGAATACAGAGTATGTTGAGAGGTAAAGGTTTTTGACTTTTGATATGTTAAATCAAAGAATCTTGATTGTGAGATATTTCTCCATGCCTTCAGGATAAGAAATGCTGAATAAAGGTGAATGTGATATATTCTATTTTCTTTGTATTATTTTGTGATTTTTGACATAGTCATTTTCCCTAAACTGTGTATTAAAATAATAAAAACTGGGATGTGTCTTCTTTTGAATAGTTAAAATGAAACTCTGACTGCTTGAAAATAGGTAATGGAAGGTAGTGAATAGAATTTAATTCACATTTACAGGATGGAAATTGTTCAATTAGAATGGGTTTCATGGCCCAAATTTTTATATGCTTGATATAAAGGCAGGTTACTAACAATAAGGATGAATCAGTATAAATATGAAAGTAAATTTTGTAATTATATAGATATGTGCTGTAATTAATTACTCAGTTGTGTCTGACTCTTTGTGACCCCATGAAGTGCAGCCCATCAGGCTCCTCTGCCCATGGGGATTCTTGGGCAAGAATACTGGAGTTGGTTGCCATGCCCTCTCCTCCAGGGAATCTTCCCAACCCAGTGATCGAACCCAGGTCTCCCACATTGCAGGCTGATTCTTTACCAGCTGAGCCACAAGGGAAGCCCAAGAATACTGGAGTGGGTAGTCTATTCCTTCTCCAGGGGAACTTCTAGACCCAGGAATCAAACCAGGGTCTCCTGCATTGCAGGCAGATTCTTTACCAGCTAAGCTACCTGGGAAGCCACCAATTATATAGATAACCTTAGGTATTTTGGATGTCTCCCTTTTACCATATTTAATAAAAATATGAGTCACAAAAGACAAGTTTTCCTAAAAGCTGTTCAAATTCAAGTTGAATGTACAATGTAATAACACAAAGTTCACCAGATAAACTTTTAGAAGATATATGTCTTGTTTTTTTTTCCATCACTTGCTATCTCTAGGGTGACATGGAGGTAAATCATTTAACCTTTATGAATATCAATACTCTCATTTTTTAAATGGTGAAAATATCAGCTTCTTGCCTCTTCTTGGGTGATTATGAACATCAAACAAAATGATGGGTGTAATTGTGCTTTAGAAAATGGCAAAATCCCATATCAAGCTGAAATATTATCCATCTCCAATTTCTTTCAGCTCTACTTCTTAACACAGCAATTCTTTTTTTTAATTTATTTTTTAGTTGAAGGAAAATTGCTTTACAATCTTGTGTTGGTTTCTGCCATACAACAATCCAAATCAACCATAATTGTGTATATGTATATATGTGTATATATATATCTCACATCCCTCTGGTTAAAACAATAATTCTTATTAACACATAATGAGTTTTGATAATACTATCCTCTCTTCCACATGGAGAGGATTCTTCAGGACTATACAAGAAAGTCCTTTACCAGATGTCTAACTTCATGCACTTTCTAGAATATATCAGTAAATGATTTAGATAATATGCATTTTAGATTCAGTGGATTATTGTTATTGGAAAAAAATTGAGAATAGCACAATATCTCTTCCACAGTAAATCCTTAAGATATATATTTGTGGTTTGAATGAATGGATGTAATAGCAAGTGATCTGAATGTGATCCAGGGTGACTGCTGGCCCATGTTGATCCTGTGATCCAACATGACTGCCTGATGGAGCTTTGTGAATACTGTTCCTCACAGGAAAGATTCCTCTACCGGTGATTCAGGCCCTCCTGAGCATACCAGCTCACATCCAATCTGGGAATTTATTAATAAAAACTCTCTAGTCTGACCATATTCCAAAAAAAGTGTTGATTCTCCAATATCCTGCTGCTGCTGTTGCTGCTAAGTCACTTCAGTTGTGTCCGACTCTGTGCGACCCCATAGACAGCAGCCCACAAGGCCCTCTGTCCACAGGATTCCCTAGGCAAGAATACTGGAGTGGGTTGCCATTTCCTTCTTCAATATCCCACTAAAAATCCATAAAATCTGGAAAATGAATCAATCTGACTTTATTGAGTAGCTACTATGTACAAATTGTTGCTTTACTATGCATGAAGAAATGTACAAGCTGCTTCTCTATCAGCGTAGTGAAATGGGTCAAGTGGATCTCTACAAGATCAAAAACACAATAATATGAAAAATACACAAATGAAAACATCCAAGTCCCAAACTTGGTTTTTAATATGAAAAGACTTTCAAAAGAGAAAGAAGAAACCACAATTTCCAGAAATGAATAGTAACACAAAACCATGTAAGTAAGTATAAAAATCGATGCTGTAGCTGTTGGCCAGGTCCTCATGTCCAGGGCTGGTGCTTCGATACCCACCTGGGACATGACACAGGGACCACAACCCTGCCAAGTAGAGGCTGACGCCAACACTTCTGCATAAAGCCAGGCCCGGGAAGTCTTCCTGCTCAGCCCACCAGCCCAGGGAAATGGGAAGGAAGCTTATCTCTGGCTTGATAGTCTGGGTGACAATTTTAGTGCATGTTAATAACCAGAATATAGACAAGCCTCACTATCCCCTACCCGCTCCCCTACAAAACCTATTATGCTACCAGAAAGTCATATAGGTGGAACCATATAGTGTATAACCCGACACTGGCCTCTTTCTCTCCCCTGTGCATCAGTAATTCCTTTCTTTACAATGTTGAGTAACATTCCATTGTATGAATGTGCCACGACTTGTTTATCTGTTGATTCATTGAAGTGCATCTTTTTTCCCAGTATTTGGTTGACAATGAATAAAGGTCTATGAACACTGATGTACATTTCTCTAGAATAAATCTCTAGTTTGGTTATGTGCTAAACATAGGTTTGACTTTATAAGAAACTGTCAAACCCTCTCCAAAGTCACTGTACTATTTTTCACTGGCACCAGCAATCTATGAGTTTTAACTGCTCTACACTGTCACCAAATCTTAGTCTCTTCAGTATTTACTTATAATTTTATTTTTCTAATAGATGTGTATCTTGCAAAGCTTTTATGTTGCATTTTCCTGAAGGCAAATAATGAACATCTTTTCATGTATTTGCATGCCTTTTGTATATCCTTTCTGGTTAAGTGTCTGCTCAAGTCTTTTACTCTTAAAAAAATTTTGTTTTCTGTATGTTGAGTTTTAAGAGGTTTGGGTTTTATTTTAATATATTTTATAAAAAACTTTTTATGTACCTTGAAAATATTCTCTCCCAGTTCTATAATTTGTCTTTTCATTCTCTTCAACAGCAGCTTTTTCAGAGCAGTTTTTAAATGTCAATAAATTTCAACCTACCTTTTTTTCTCATGAATTGTAGTTTATGCGTCATATCTAAGAACTCTCTGCCTAATGCCAGATCACAAATACTTTTTGTTATTTTCTTCTAAAATTTTTTTAGTTTCATAATTTAGAGTTAAATCTATTTTAGTGTAAATGTTTGTATTAGTTTTAAAGTTTAGGTCAGGGGTTTTTTGTTAATGCTTTTGCTATCTAGATTTACATTGTTTCAACATTTTTTAAAAAACTATTTTTTCTCCATTAAATTCCTTTTGCATCTCTGTCAAATATCAATTGACCATATTTGTGTGGGTCTATGTCTGGACTCTGCTGTCACATGGATCAGTTTCCAATACTACACAGTTAATTACTGTAGCTTTACAATAATCTAATGTTAACTACTATGATTCCCTCAATCTTATTCCTCTTTTTCAATTATTTTTTGTTATTCTAGTTCCATTGTCCTTGATTATAACTGCACCATACTAGGCTTTGCAGTTCATAAATGTGGTATGTCTCTTCATCTGTTTCAATCATCTTCAGTTTCTTTTGCCAGTATTTTAGAGTTTTCAGCACACATATCATGTATATGATTTTTTAAAAATATTTATTCCTAAGTATTTCAATTTCTATAACTATGCAAATAGTATTGCTTTTTTAAATTTTGCAGTTGTTGATGATAGTATATAAAGTTCTTTTGATTTTTGGATATTGATCTTGTATCTTGTGATCTTTCTAAACTTGTATCAGTTGCATGTGTTGTGTATGTGTTTGTTCTTTTGTATGATCTTGAGATTTTCTACATAGACAGTTATGTCTTCTGTAAATAGTGAGGATTTTATTTCTTTCATTGTAGTCTGTATGTCTTTTATTTCTTTTTCCTGTTTTATTGAATTGGTTAGGACTTTCACTAGGATATTGACCATCAACGGTGAGAGTGAATATCCTTGCTCAGTTCATGATCTTAGGGTGGAAAGAATCTTTTACCCCTAAGTATGATGTTTCCTGTGGACGGTTTGTTGAGACACAATCATTTTGAAGAAATTGCCTTCTATTCCTAGTATGCCAAGGGTTTTTATTATGAATGGGTACTGAAATTTGTCAAATGCATTCTATGTTTCGATTCATATGATCATATGGTTTTTATTCTTTAGTCTATTAATATCATAGATTAAGTTGCTAATTGTTTAAAAACATATGAACCAGACATGTTTCCAGCATAAAGCCAAATTGATTATGTATATTATACTTTATACATTATTATAATTGATTTGATAATAATTTTTGAGGAATTTCATGTTGATATCTAAAAGGGATCAGTTCAGTTCAGTCACTCAGTCAGGTCCAACTCTTTGTGACCCCATGGACTGCAGCATGACAGGCTTCCCTGTCCATCACCAACTACCAGACTTCTCAAACTCTTGTCCATCGAGTCAGTGATGTCATCCTCTGTCGTCTCCTCCTCCCATCTTCAATGTTTCCCAGCATTAGGGTTCTTTCCAACGAGTCAGTTCTTCCCATCAGGTGGCCAAATTATGGGAGCTTCAGTTTCAACATCAGTTTTTCCAGTGTGTGTTCAGGACTGATTTCCTTTAGGATTGAAAGATTTGATATCCTTGCTGTCCAAGGCACTGTCAAGAGTCTTCTCCAACACCACAGTTCAAAATCATCAGTTCTTCAGTGCTAAATTCTAATGGTCCAACACTCATATCTATACATGACTACTGGAAATACCATAGCTTTGACCAGATGGCCCTTTGCTGACAAGGTAATGTCTCTGCTTTTTAATATGCTGTCTAGGTTAGTCATAGCTTTTCTTCCAAGAGCAAGGCTCTTTTAATTTCATGGTTGCAGTCACCATCTGCAGTGATTTTGGAGTGCAAGAAAAAGTCTGTACTCTTTTCATTATTTCCCCATGATTTGCCATGAAGTGATGGGACCAGATGTCATGATCCTAGTTTTTTCAATGTTGAGTTTTAAGCCAGCCTTTTAACTCTCCTCTTTCACTGTCATCAAGAGGCTCTTTAGTTCCTCTTCACTTTTTTCCATCTGCATATCTGAGCTTATTGATATTTCTCCTGGCAATCTTGATTCCAGTTTGTTCTTCATCCAGCCTGGCATTTCTCATGATGTACTCTGCATATGAGTTAAATAAGCAGGGTGGCAATATACAGCCTTGATACACTGTTTTCCCAACTTGAAACCAGTCTGTTGTTCCATGTCCAGTTCTAACTGTTGCTTCTTGACTTGCATGCATACATATTTCTCAGGAGGCAGGTAAGGTGGTCTGCTATTCCCATCTCTTCAAGAATTTTCCACGGTTTGTTGTGATCCACACAGTAAAAGGCTTTGGCATAGTCAATAAAGCAGAAGTTGATATTTTTCTGGAACTCTCTTTCTTTTTCTATGATCCAACGGATGTGGTGATTTGATCTTTGGTTCCTCTGCCTTTTCTAAATTCAGCTTGAACATCTGGAAGTTCTCAGTTCACATACTGTTGAAGCTTAGCTTGGAGAATTTTAAGCATTACTTTGCTAGCATGTGAGATGAGTGCAATTTTAATGTGGTAGTTTGAGCATTCTTTGGCATTGCCTTTCTTTGAGATTGGAATGAAAACTGACCTTTTCCAGTCCTGTGGCCACTGCTGAGTTTTCCAAATTAGCTGGCATATTGAGTGCAACACTTTGACAGCATCATCTTCTAGGCTTTGAAATGGCTCAGCTGGAAGTCCATCACCTCCTCTAGCTTTGTTTGTAGCGACGCTTCCTAAGGCCCACTTCACTTCACACTCCAGGATGTCTGGCTCTAGGTGAGTGATCACACCATCATGGTTATCTGGGTCATTAAGATCCTTTTTGTATAGCTCTTCTATGTATTCTTACTACCTCTTCTAAATATCTTCTGCTTCTGTCAGGTCCATACCATTTCTGTCCTTTATTATCCCTGTCTTTGCATGAAATTTTCCTTCAGTAGCTCTAATTTTCCTGAAGAGCTCTCTAGTCTTTCCCGTTTTCTTGTCTTCCTATATTCCTTTGCGCCGATCACTTAGGAAGGCTTTCTTCTGTTTCTTGCTATTCTTTGGAACTCTGCATTCAGGTGTGTGTATCTTTCCTTTTCTCCTTTTGCCTTTTGCTTCTCTTTTCTCAGGTATTTGTAAGCTCTCCTCAATCATTTTGCCTTTTTGCCATTAGGGATATTCATCTGTATTCTTTTTTGTGTAATATTTTTGTCTAATTTTGGAATTAGGGTAATGCTGACCTCCTAAAATGAGTTGAAATTTGTTCCCCCTCTTTTCTTTATAGAAGATATTGTGTGATTTGTTTTAATTTCTTTTTAAAATATATGTTTAGAACCTGAGGAGTTCTTTTTTCATATGGTTTAAATTACAGAATTACTCGAGTTATCTGTTTCATTATGAATGAGTTTTGCTGCTTTCTTTTGACGAACTTAATTTTATCCAAGTTGCTGAATTTATGTGTGCAGAGATGATTTTTACATTCTTTTACTATTTTACAACCTTTGTGGCTTTATTGTAAAACTTTTAAGTTGATTAGGCCTCTGGCTCTTTTATTTCATAGGAAATTTGGGAAACAGATAAATATATTAATACGCAATGCAGTGAAGTATTCAGAAAAATTTAGATTGTAGGAAACTCTATGGTACAAATTCCTGATTGCTTTAATACAAAGAATACCAGAAGTAAAACAGGGAGTGAAAAGAAACCTACTGATAGAAAAAGACAAAAACCTCAAGAATCATGCTAATCAGTATATGAACATTATTTCAATTCAGATTTAAGTAAACACACTGAAAAAATAAACATTTATGTGGAAGTAAGGAAATTTTGAAAATGACTAGATACTTTGTGATATTAAAAGCATGTTTTGTTTTTCTTTTTTAATTTCTTAAGGTGATAATGCTAAAGTAACCATTAAGTTACTTTAAAGATTGGAAAATACACTTTGTTATAAATTGGAAGATTTGCTATAATTAAGATGTTAATTATAGACTACTTAGTCTGTAATAGCAATGCAATGATAATAGA
Source organism: Capra hircus (assembly GCF_001704415.2). Lineage (NCBI taxonomy): Eukaryota > Metazoa > Chordata > Mammalia > Artiodactyla > Bovidae > Capra > Capra hircus. The sequence goes on from NC_030820.1 coordinate 5,922,977, forward strand.
AATAACATTAATTTTTTCCCCATGGAATATGACAAATCATTTTAGAGAGCTATTCTCAAACAGTTTCAAATGAAATATAATAGATCACATTTGTTACAAAAATAATTTAGTGGGAAAGAGTGGAAAGTAAGTAAGGCACTGTTCAAATCAGAATGGTCATAGCTTCATAATTTTTGTGATTGAGCGCTGGTAATTTTCTCTACATTTACCATTACAAAATATTTTCATAATAAGTATATTCCATAATAAAAAATTTTAAGGAGGTTTTCAGCAATTTATAAAATAACTAGTTATTTAAGAAATCATAATGGAAATAATACAATATTTAATGGAAAATTGAGGATGATTCAACACTCATAGGACACCAATAGACTAGTACTTAAGGGAAAATTCATATATTAAAAAAGAAGATTAACAACAAATGAGCTGAACATTATTTCTCTGAACTAATTTCTCAAGAAATTAGTCAAAGAGTAGAAGAAATTGATGATCACCACCAAAGACTAGACAGAAATGGGCAGAAATGGCAGGGACCTAACAGAAGCAGAAGATATTAAGAGGTGGCAAGAATACACAGAAGAACTGTACAAAAAGAAGCAACAGTTAGAACTGGACATGGATCAACATACTGGTTCAAAATTAGAAAAGAATATGTCAAGGCTATATATTGTCATCGTGCTTATTTAACTTACATGCAAAATACATCATGCGAAATGCCAGGCTGGGTGAAGTGCAAGCTCAAGCACAAGCACAGTCGCAAGCTGAGTCTGAGCAAGCTCCAGGAGTTGGTGATAGACAGGGAGGCCTGGTGTGCTGCAGTCCATGGGGTTGCAGAGAGTCGGACACGACTGCGCGGCTAAGCTGAACTGAACCAAACCAATGACCAAACAAACAGCTGGAAATAAATAATGAAGATTAGAAACTGATAAAATATCAATTAAATCTGTAAAACCAGGAGCTGATCCTTTAAAAATATTATGGAGACTCTGGCAAGATCTAAGAAGAAGAAATAGATGTGAAGACACTAATAAATGATATTAGTAATAAATACACTTCAAAAAAATATTTTAAATGAAGGTAATATTATAAAGGGCTTCCTTTGTGGCTCAACTGGTAAAGAATCTGCCTGCAATGCAGGAGACCTGAGTTCAATCCCTGGGTTGGAAAGGTCCCCTGGAGAAGGGAAAGGCTACCCACTCCAGTATTCTGGCCTGGAGAATTCCATGGACTGTACAGTCCATGAAGTTGAAAAGAGTCAGAAACATTTCATACCCAAACATTTGAAAGCATTCTAGAAAGATAAATTACCACAACTACCTCTGTAAGAAATAAAAAATCTTTGTAGAACTATACTGTTTTTTTCAGGACCAGGCTTTATTATATTTAAATTTTGCTGAAATTTCAGGAAACAAATACTCAATAGCATATAAAACTGTTAAAAAAAAAAAAAGTTTGTCCTACAAGAAACAACTGGTGGTCATTAATCTTTAGCCCATTCATCTGGTTCATCGTAAAAAAAGGCCAGAGGACATGAAAAGGGGTACTGACTTAATCTGAGGATCAAGAGAAGCCATAAAGATGCTAACTTAAACATTGTGACCTTTAAACTGATTGGTTAGAAATGACATATTTTAAGGACAGGAGCCAACCAAAAATGTACAGATCAATAATAGTAAGGCTAGAGATTGCTGCAAGTCCTGCCTTTTGCGGGACTCTTTACCCCCTCTCAGTGTCTATGCTGAGAACTTTGTACTTTCTTTCTCTTTAATAAATCTTATTCACTTGCTACTGTGAAAAAAAAAAATTGTCCTACAAAATTTCAAAAGCAGAGAAATCTTTTCATTTATTTAATGAGACAAGAAATAACACAAAATAATATTAGAAATACAAATTGCAGTTCAGTATTACTTATGAAAATGAATGCAAACATGCTAAATCCAATACTCAAAAATCAATTCAACAATAAATATTTAAAATCATTATAAATGAATTGAGATTATCACAGGAAAGCAATAATTGTTTAACATTAGAAAGCTATGTACTAAAATAACATCCCAGTTATTGTAAAAATATGTTATGAGAAGCCTGAAAGAAATATAATAGAGAAAGTATATAACTTTATAAGAAAAATAAAGGTAACTACATTAAGAGATTTTCGTTATTGATTAAAAATACAATAAAATAAAAATGCTTGATTTTCTACCCATTAATAGAAATTATTATTTTTTATGGAAATTTGGATTACTAAAATTAGTATAGAAGAGTTTAGAGAATAGCCATGATAGTTTTGAAGGAAAGCAAGTTATTGGAACTTGCTTTTCCTGATCAAGATTTGTTATAAAATTAGAGTTGTTAAAACATCCTGAAACAAAAAGATGCTAAAGTAAGAATTCTAAAATTATGAGGAAAAGATTTGTAAATTTATTACATTAAAATTTAAAATTAGATTATATTAAATTTAGATAACATTGAAATTTATATTAAGATAAAAAGCACTATAAGTAGCTAAAAAGAAAATCTACAAACATAATGGGAGGATATATTAATTGTACATGAGACAGAAAAAGAATTACTATTGAGATTATATAAGAATTCCTACAAACGAGTGAGAAAAAACCAGCACAATTGAAGAATAGACAATATAAGAATATGAAAGCCATCTGACCTATAAGCATGTGAAATGACAGTTCAGCCTTACTAATGATCAGGAAAAAGAAATTAAAACAGAAATGAGCTAGCATTTTACAATCATCAATTTGGAGGAATTTTAAATTGTGTGTATGTGTGTGTGTGAATGTGTTCATGTGACTTTCAGTGTCAACTAGGCTATAAGAAAATTGGAGCTTTCATCCTGCTGATCTGATCAGGAATATGATGGAATATGCTTAAAAACTGGCTTTCTAAGAAAAAAAAAAAAAAGCCCCACTTGAAGTATTGTCTAATATCAAGGTCCCAATGGGAGGTGATGTTAGGGAACAGATTAAAGGAGAGATGCGCACAATTAGAATTGCTCAAAACCTTGATGTATAATGTAAACTGTATACCATTGAGAAAATCTAGTTTAAAGGAACAAGGAGCATTAATTTTAAAAGGAAAATTAATAATCTAAATCTAAATCAATCTAAATCTAATCATCTAAGTGATCTAAACAGAAGCATAATAAAAACATTATATTTCCATAAAGGCATGACAGTTAAAATGAGTAAGTTAATAACTATGTAGATAAATTTAAAACATGACTTTAAGTGAACAAATAAAATTGCAATATGATAGCAGGTGTGTAAAATTTGAAAACAATGCAATGTGACTTATGAACAGTCACATATATGTGGTAAAATATGAAAACACGGATGAAAAAGACATCAAATTCTTCCTTGTGGCACTCTTGGAAGAGAGGGTGGGATAGAAAGGGAGTGTAGGGCTTCAATTATTTTAGTAACACTTCATTTCTTTATGAAAATAAAGATTTGCAGTGAATCATTTTAGATCTGATTAGAGGGAGCATGGTTGTTGGTTTTATGGTTTTATTGTCTGCCTACTTTTACCATATGTTTGAAATAAGATATTTGGTGTGAAAATCCTATCTCTGGCCCCCAAATCTTATAGCTATGATGAGGGTAAGATGCTCTGTAGACATGACTGGTTTATTCAGTATTGGATGACAGTGACATACGCATAGGCTCCCAAAGGGACTGTCATAACCTGAGGGAGCCAGGGAAGTCCTCACATTCCATGAACGCTGCAGCTAATTGCTGGACCTGGAATGATCCCTGTGAGATTCGGTGGTTCTCAATCTGGGACCATTAGGTGACCATCACTTAGCTCACAAATGATTACAGTGCAATGTCAGCTTTCATCATACACAAAGCCAGGGATGCCAAATGGAGCTACCCAAGGGTACCAGGGGGATGTCAATCTTGAATCATTACAGGGAAGGTGTCAGAAGTGAGATACAACAGAATTGCTCTGTTAACAACTGCATCCATCTCCTTTCTTTCTATGGCCTAGCCTCACTGAGCTGATTTGATCTATAACCCAGGCATATTCCAGTCATCTCCAGGGACTATCTGGCTAAGCAACAGGGAATAAAAATCACCATTTAAACTTGAAGAGTTTAAATGGCCATTAAGAATGGCCATTTAGAAATGAGAAATTTCATGAAACCCTAGAATGTTAGGATTCAGAGTTCAATTAAGTCACTTCTTTCTTCTTTTAAGTGTGGAAATGGAGGCCCCCTCAGAGATTCAGTGACCTACCAGATCTCTAGAGTAAAGGACAAAGTCTGGGACCCAAATGATTTAATTACAAACTGAGTGACTTCTCATAGCCACAAGAAATGATTCCATTACAAAGCTTCGAGGAAGATTGTTTGGGATTCTCTCTCCTTCACTCTCTCTCTTTTATTCCAAGTTTTTAAAAAATCCGTTGAAAATCCCATAGGAGCTGAAATTGCTGAAGACAACTAGCTCTTTAATTATGATGTGTAGTCAGCTTCTTTTACTCTTCACTTATCTCTGAAGTTGGATGGCCTGGTACCTTGGAATGCTCCCTGACAGGTCCCTGTGATTTGTATCAGCTCACAAAATTAAAAAATGCAGACTTGCAGCTCTAATTTGCCAGAATCCTTAAGATCTCTTTTATCATGCCCTGCTGGCTGGGTGGAAAGCAACGCTCTCTTTAGTGGCAATCTGCTCTAATCATTTTTTATTCAGGTGGCAGGCAGGGTTCAGGCAAAACATGAAGGAGAGTGATTGGAGCACAGTGTCTTCAGATGGCTTAAACTGCGTCACTCAGATAATTTTGATCCTTTTTCATTTAGCCACATTTAAGCAGTTTCTTTTGCAGCTCAGGAGACCAAACCCTGGCACAGGATAAAAATAAGGTGCATCAGAAAAGAGCATGGTGTTTGAAATCTGAAGTTACTCCCTTCTAGATGTATGTGACCTTCAGTTTCTAAATCTCTCTGAGTCCTCCTTTCCTCATGGATGAAATAGGGAAAAAAAAAATGTACTCATCATTGGATTGCTCTGAAGGGGAAATGAGCTTTGAGAATTATATGTGAAAGTGTTTTATTTATTTATATGTGAAAGTGTTACATAAATGTTAGTACCCTATATTCATTTTCTATGTGAGTTTTTAAAACTTGCAATCTTGTCTAAAAATCAGCTTTTAGAAATGTGGACATATCAAAAATTTCCAGGTAAATATCTAACTGTCCTTTCTGAGTGAAAAAAAAAATCATATGGATTCTGGTTTTATTTTTCCTTAGTTGTGCCATTCTGAAAGGTAGATGTAAGGACAGACTGGATAATAAGCAATGATCTTATGTAATATAGGTTTCTGGAGAGGAGAGAGAAATTATTTCTTTACCACAAACTACAGCTGTTTATTTCACTTTATGAGAAAAAAAAATCAATGAGAAAAGAAGACAGCTACTGGAGCCACTGGGAAGAAATTAAAAATGGTAGTTGGTTTGGGAGTCTTTGCAGTAGATTTGGGAGTTGGTTTAGAGAAAGTCTCCATCTTTTTGATTGAGGAGGTAGATCTCATTTATTAAAACCTTTAAAAAGCACCTAAAAGTGACAGAGATTTAACTAAAGAGTATCGTCTCTGCCTCCATTGAATATGTGCTTCTTGACAATTGTATTTCAAGTTCAGTTGTCCCTCATTATATGAACTCTGGTTAACCTCATTACTCACTAATCAAAGCTCAGAAATGGAATGTATTAGGATAGTCAGAGATGTGTTACTCAGTAAAGGAAAATAGCACTACAACTCACTTCCAGATTCTACTGATACTTAATTGTTCCTTTATCTCTCTGACCCTAGATCCGGCTAAGGTAGTTTTCAAGTTAGAAAAAAATACCAATTTTCTGTGTTTCCATGGAACACCTAGCACACTATTCAATACATGTTTATTTAATTTTATTAAATACTGAGTTGGCCAGAAAGTTCACATAAGTTTTCCCATAAGTTGGTACACGAAAACCCAAACAAACTTTTTGACCAACACAGTACCTGAAACCTTATGTATTTATGTTAAATGGGAAAATTCTTTACAAAGTAGAGCATCCTTATGGCATAGGAAGACATTTCTAATCAGGCCTCAGGATAATAATTGTTTGCTATTCACTACAATTTCCCAGCCACACAGTTGGGGAAACAATTATTTTCCCCTTGTTGGATTGCTTGTGGGAATAACTCCTTGAGAATAGGCCCTGTGTCTTCTACTCCTTTGCCTGTTTCTATGGTACAGCACCAGGCAAAATGAGGAATGATATCTTTGAAACCAGAAATTACAGAGTCTTCAATAGTCAAAGCTATGGTTTTTCCAGTAGTCACGTACAGATATGAGAGTTGGACCATAATGAAGGCTGAGTGCCAAAGAATTCATTCTTTTGAACTGTCGATGCTTTTGGACTCTTGAGTGTCCCTTGGACTGCAAGGAAGATAAAACCAGCCAATCCTAAAGGAAATCAACCCTGAATATTCATTGGAAGTACTGATGCTGAAGCTGAAGCTTTGTCCACCTGAGATGAAGAGCCAACTCATTGGAAAAAACCCTGATGCTGGGAAAAATTGAGGGCAGGAGGAGAAGAGGATGACAGAGGATGATATGGTTGGATGGCATCATCGATTCAAAGGTCATGACTTTGAACAAACTTTGGGAGATAGTGAAGGACAGGGAAGTCTGACCTGCTGCAGTCCATGGGATTGCAGAGTTGGACATGACTGAACGACTGAATAACAATAATTTCAACTCAAGACCAGGTAGAACAAATATGTTCCCTAAGCCAAGCACAAAAGATGTCCTCTTCTGGAGAGCCTGACTTCAGATCCTCCATGCCAACAATCTCCACTCAGAGCACACCCGAAGCCTCTCTTTGTTCCCCAGTCCCCCGTTTGCCATTGAGTCTCTGTAAAACACAAGGCTCTGTTGCTTCAGCAAACTCTAAGTAAGCAGCCTTTGCTCATGCTCTTTTGGATGGTCCTCTCTTGCTTCCAAATTCTCCACCCTTTATTTATTATCAAATCTGGGGCGTCCAACTCCTGACGGGAAACAGTTATTTTTTTCTTCTCAATGAGGAGAATGATGAAAGACCAGCCATTTCTACTTTCAATACACAAGAAGATCCAGGCTTTACACTGTTGCAGACCTCTATCAGCTGCCCCATTGGGGGTGGTTTCCACCACTTCTCTCCAGATATGGACCCTCAATATCTACAGTGTGGCTGCTGTAACTGGTGGTAACTCCCAAGAATGAGACAAATGTCAATTTCCTTTCCATGCTGTTACCTGGTACAGTCCATGTGTAGTCAGGAAGCACTGTGTATACTACCTGATCATGCAGTAGTTCAGTTCAGTTCAGTTCCATTCAGTCGCTCAGTTGTGTCCGACTCTTTGCGACCCCATGAATCGTAGCACGCCAGGCCTCCCTGTCCATCACCAACTCCCGGAGTTCACTCAGACTCACGTCCATCGAGTCAGTGATGCCATCCAGCCATCTCATCCTCTGTTGTCCCCTTCTCCTCCTGCCCCCAATACCTCCCAGCATCAGAGAGTTATCAGTAGCATCATCATCAAAAACTGCATGAGTAAAATAATTAAAGCAGTCAAATTATTTGTAAGGTTTATACTGCACTTACTTTATCTTCCTTTGGGGGCAATATTTTATTTATACTTTGATGGATTTTGCCCAGCCTTGCAAACATCTATCAATCTAGGCCAAATAAAAGTGAGTGCTTAACAACAGGTGAACATTAATATGTTGATTGGCCTCCAGCTTCCAGTAAAATGTAAGGAAATCTAAAGCCCTTTTAACAGATGGAAATACTATGATTACAAATAAACTTTTAAACAGAAGACCTTAATGTCTTAGCCCTAGAGTCATTTTTTTTCCCTTTAGGTACTGTGTGTGTGTGTGTGTGTGTGTGTGTGTGTGTGTGTGTGCATGCACGCACATGCACGTGCTCAGTTGCTCAGTTTTGTCTGACCCTTTGTAACCCCATGGACTGTAGTCCTCCAGGCTCCTCTGTCCATGGGATTCTCCAGTCAAGAATACTGGAGTGGGTTGCCATACTCTCCTCCAGGGGAGCTTCCTGACCCAGGGATGAAAACCGCATCTCTGGTGGCTCCTGCGTTGGCAGGCAGACTCTTTACTACTAAGTACAGCGGTACTTCTGTGTCTATGGGTTCTGCATCTCTTACTTGACCAATCTTGGAATTCACAATAGGGTCTATAGACTGTATTGTACCATTTTATAAAAAGGACTTCAGCATCCATGGATTTTGGAATCCTCCGGGTTCCTGAAACCCATCGCCAGTGGATAGAGGGACCACTGCACTCACCTTCAAGTAAAATGAAGCTGAGGGCTGTTCATGGTGATTTGCGTCAGACCTGATAAATCTCTTAAGAATTATCTTGGAACTTGAACTACTCTAAGTCAATCCTAAACATGCCATATGTTTAACTCTGTTAAATGTGTAAAGGGGCTCACCTGGGGAATCTTCTTTGCTCAGAGGAAACCACAGAGGCTACTATTCACAGGCTTTAAAATCAGACTAATTTGCCTAATTGGTGATATTTATAAGTCTACTTTCCCCCATGTGTGTTTATCTATTTACTTGTTCATGTATTTAAATGTCCATTCTTTATAAGACCTCATGATACATGTTCAGAATACAGTATTTAGCATAGCTTAACTCTAGTCATCTGGAGAAGGCAATGACACCCCACTCCAATACTCTTGCCTGGAAAATCCCATGGACGGAGGAGCCTGGAAGGCTGCAGGCCATGGGGTCGCTGAGGGTCAGACACGACTGAGAGACTCCACTTTCACTTTTCACTTTCATGCATTGGAGAAGGAAATGGCAGCCCACTCCAGTGTCTTGTCTGGAGAATCCCAGGGACGGGGGAGCCTGGTGAGCTGCCGTCTATGGGGTCGCACAGAATTGGACACGACTGAAGTGACGTAGAGGCAGCAACTCTAGTCATCAAACTGCTCCAAGCATATTAAAGGACCCTAGGTGGAGAGTGAAAAGTTGGCTTAAAGCTCAATATTCAGAAAACGAAGATCATGGCCTCTGGTCCCATCACTTCATGGGAAATAGATGGGAAGACAGTGGAAACAGTGTCAGACTTTATTTTGGAGGGCTCAAAAATCATTGCAGATGGAGACTGCAGCCATGAAATTCAAAGGCGCTTACTCCTTGGAAGAAAAGTTATGACCAACCTAGATAGTATATTCAAAAGCAGAGACATTACTTTGCCAACAAAGGTCCATCTAGTCAAGGCTATGGTTTTTCCTGTGGTCATGTATGGATGTGAGAGTTGGACTGTGAAGAAAGCTGTCAGTCAAAGAATTGATGTTTTTGAACTGTGGTGTTGGTGAAGACTCTTGAGAGTCCCTTGGACTGCAAGGAGATCCAACCAGTCCATTCTGAAGGAGATCAACCTTGGGATTCCTTTGGAAGGAATGATGCTGAAGCTGAAACTCCAGTACTTTGGCCACCTCATGCGAGGAGTTGACTCATTGGAAAAGACTCTGATGCTGGGAGGGATTGAGAGCAGGAGGAGAAGGGGACGACAGAGGATGAGATGGCTGGATGGCATCACTGACTTGATGAACGTGGGTTTGAGTGAACTCCAGGAGTTGGTGATGGACAGGGATGCCTGGCATGCTGCGATTCATGGGGTCGCAAAGAGTCGGACACAACTGAGCGGCTGAACTGAACTGAACTGAGGCAGAGAAGAAGGAAGCAAACGTGTACCTATGTAAATACCCACCACCTGTCAGGTCCTTCTCTCCACTGCATTTTCCCAACTGAAGATTCTTGCTTGATAGGCATCTCCATCTCTTACAGATGAAGGAAGGAAACACACAAATCAGGTGGACTAAGTTTGGGAGAGAATTTTGGTGACAAGAGAGAAAAACATAGCAAAGAGACTAATTTGGTTTTGCTTTTGTTGTTCATGTAGTTTTAAGCATCTCTCAGGCATGAGAAAGATATTAAAAATAAGAGATACAGTTCATATAAATGTTTTATAAGTTTGTTTCTTTTTTAATTTTAAGCACACCCACTGACACTCTTGGTATTTTTGCAAGAGAGCAATATTTTAAATTGCTCACAGCAGTTATCTTTGAAAAAGGAATACTGCTCAGAGGCTGGGCCATATGGAACTGTAGTTACATTCCAGTTATATAGGTAAAAAGGCAAGTATAATGCAGTGGTATCAGCGCTTTGATCAGGGAAACCTACTGAAGGTGTCTAAAGGAGTAAGGGCAGATTAAAAGAGGAATGATATCTAAGCTGAGATCTGAAGCATGAGATACCCAGACAAACCCGGGCTTGGGAAAGGATCAACAATGGAGTCAGAGGAGTAGTAGGATTGCAAAGAATTTATTCTTCATAATGGCTGGAATAAAGTGTGTATGGAAGTAACGGGAAACATAACCTTAGGAATGGCATTTTCTTTAGATAGTATCTTATAAAGTCCAGAACGTAGCCTGGGGTTTTCTTTAATAAGTTCTCCTCTCATCTGTGTAATATGCATCTCTCTATGCAATTAAAAGTTTTTATTGCACTATAGTTTATGTACAGTGTTGTGTAAATTTCTGCTGTATAGCAAAGTGACAGTTATTATAGGATACCGAATATATTTCCCTGTGCTATATAGTAGGACCTTGTTGTTCATCCATCATCTATCTATATATATATAACTAGTTTGCATCTCCTAATCCAAACTCCCAATCCATCCCTCCCCAACTCTCCCTCTTGACGACTGCAAGTCTGTTCTCTGTATCCGTGAGTAGGGTTATTTTATAGATAAGCTCATTTGTGTGTATTGTAGATTCCACATACTAGTGATATCATATGGCATTTGTGTTTCTCTTTCTGGCTTTCTTTACCTAGTATGATAATATCTAGGTTCATCCATGTTGCTACAAATGGCATTACTTCATTCTTTGTGATGGCTGAGTAGTATTCTACTGTATATATGTACCACAGCTACTTTATCCATTAATCTGTCTTTGGCATTTTGGTAGTTTCTATGTCTTGATTTGTGAATAGCGCTTCTATTAATATTGTTGTTTGGTCTCTAAGTTGTGTCCAAATCTTGGTGACCCCATGAAATACGACATAGCAGTCTCCTCTGTTCTCCACTATCTCCCAAAGTTTGCTCCAATTCATGTCCATTGAGTCAGTGATGTTATCTAACCATCTCATCCTCTGCCGTCCTCTTTTCATTTTGCCTTTAATCTTTCCTGGAATCAGGGTTTCTTCCAATGAGTTGGCTCTTCACATCAGGTGACCAAAGTATTAAATAGTCAAGATTGATTTCTTTTAGGATTGACTGATTTGATCTCCTTCAGTCCAAGGGACTCTCAAGAGTCTTCTTCAGAACCACAATTTGTTTTGTTTTATTTTTCATTTTTTAGTTTGGATCTATAAAAATTTATTTATTTTCATTGGAGGCTAATTACTTTACTATATTGTATTGGTTTTGCCATAAATCAACATGAATCCACTAGGGATGTACATGTGTTCCCTATCCTGAACCCCCCTCCCACCTCCCTCCCCATAAAATCCCTCTGGGTCATCCCAGTACACGAGCCCCGAGCATCCTGTATCATGCATCAAACCTGGACTACTGATGCGTTTCACATATGATATTATATATGTTTCAAGGTCATTCTCCCAAATCATCCCACCCTCGCCCTCTCCCACAGAGTCCAAAAGACTGTTCTATACATCTGTGTCTCTTTTGCTGTCTCCCATACAGGGTTATTGTTAACCATCTTTCTAAATTCCATATATATGCATTAGTATACTGTATTGGTGTTTTTCTTTCGGGCTTACTTCACTCTGTATAATAGGCTCCAGTTTCATCCACCTCATTAGAACTGATTCAAATGTATTCTTTTTAATGGCTCAGTAATACTCCATTGTGTACATGTACCACAGCTTTCTTATCCATTCATCTGCTGATGGACATCTAGGTTGCTTCCATGTCCTGGCTGTTATAAACAATGCTACGATGAACACTGGGGTATATGTGTCTCTTTCAATTCTGGTTTCCTTGGTGTGTATGCCCAGCAATGGGATTGCCAGGTCATATGGCATTTCTATTCATATGGCAGTTCTGTTCTCCATAGTGGCTGTACTAGTTTGCATTCCCACCAACAGTGTAAGAGGGTTCCCTTTTCTCCACACCCTCTCCAGCATTTATTGCTTGTAGACTTTTGGATAGCAGCCATTCTGACTGGCGTGAAATGGTACCTCATTGTGGTTTTGATTTGCATTTCTCTGATAATGAATGATGTTGAGCATCTTTTCATGTGTTTGTTAGCCATCTGTATGTCTTCTTTGGAGAACTGTCTGTTTAGGTCTTTGGTCCATTTTTTGATTGGGTCTTTTATTTTTCTGGAATTGAGCTGCGGGAGTTGCTTGTATATTTTTGAGATTAATTCTTTGTCCGTTGCTTCATTCGCTATTATTTTCTCCCATTCTGAAGGCTGTCTTTTCACCTTGCTTATAGTTTCCTTTGTTGTGCAGAAGCTTTTAATTTTAATTAGGTCCCATTTGTTTATTTTTGCTTTTATTTCCAATATACTTGGAGGTGGGTCATAGAAGATCCTACTGTGATTTATGTCAGAGAGTGTTTTGCCTATGTTCTCCTCTAGGAGTTTTATAGTTTCTGGTCTTACATTTAGATCTTTAATCCATTTTGAGTTTATTTTTGTGTATGATGTTAGAAAGTGTTCTGGTTTCATTCTTTTACAGGTGGTTGACCACTTTCCCAGCACCACTTGTTAAAGAAATTGTCTTTCCTCCATTGTATATTCTTGCCTCCTTTGTCAAGGATAAGGTGTCCTTAGGTGGATAGATTTATCTCTGGGCTTTCTATTTTGTTCCATTGATCTATATTTCTGTCTTTGTACCAGTACCATACTGTCTTGATGACTGTGGCTTTATAGTAGAGACTGAAGTCAGGCAGGTTGATTCCTCCAGTTCCATTCTTCTTTTTCAAGATTGCTTTGGTTATTCAAGGTTTTTTGTATTTCCATACAAATTGTGAAATTATTTGTTCTAGTTCTGTGAAAATACCATTGGTAGCTTCTTAGGGATTGCATTGAATCTATAGATTGCTTTGGGTAGTATACTCATTTTCACTACATTGATTCTTCTGATCCAAGAACAGGGTATATTTCTCCATCTATTAGTGTCCTCTTTGATTTCTTTCTTATTATATATAAGTCTTTTGTTTCTTTAGGTAGATATATTCCTACATATTTTATTCTTTTCGTTGCAATGGTGAATGGAATTGTTTCCTTAATTTCTCTTTCTATTCTCTCATTATTAGTGTATAGGAATGTAAGGGATTACTGTGTGGTGATTTTATATCCTGCAACTTTACTATATTCATTGATTAGCTCTAGTAATTTTCTGGTGGAGTCTTTAGGGTTTTCTGTGTAGAGGATCATGTCGTCTGCAAACAGTGAGAGTTTTACTTCTCCTTTTCCAATCTGGATTCATTTTATTTCTTTTTCTGCTCTGATTGTTATGGCCAAAACTTCCAAAACTATGTTGAATAGTACTGGTGAGAATGGGCCTGCTTGTCTTGTTCCTGACTTTAGGGGAAATGCTTTCAATTTTTCACCATTGAGGATAATGTTTGCTGTGGGTTTGTCATATATAGCTTTTATTATGTTGAGGTATGTTCCTTCTATTCCTGCTTTCTGGAGAGTTTTTATCATAAATGGATGTTGAATTTTGTCAAAGGCCTTCTCTGCATCTATTAAGATAATCATATGGCTTTTATTTTTCAATTTGTTAATGTAGTGTATTACATTGATTTGCAAATATTGAAGAATGCTTGCGCCCCTGGGTAAAGCCCACTTGGTCATGATGTATGATCGTTTTAATGTGTTGTTGGATTCTGATTGCTAGAATTTTGTTAAGGATTTTTGCATCTATGTTCATCAGTGATATTGGCCTGTAATTTTCTTTTTTTGTGGCATCTTTGTCAGGTTTTGGTATTAGGGTGATGGTGGTCTCATAGAATGAGTTTGGAAGTTTATCTTCCTCTGCAATTTTCTGGAAGAGTTTGAGTAGGATAGGTGTTAGCTCTTCTCTAACTTTTTAGTAGAATTCAGCTGTGAAGCCGTCTGGACCTGGGCTTTTGTTTGCTGGCAGATTTCTGATTACAGTTTCAATTTCCATGCTTGTGATGGGTCTGTTAAGATTTTCTATTTCTTCCTGGTTCAGTTTTGGAAAGTGTACTTTTCTAAGAATTTGTCCATTTCTTTGAAGTTGTCCATTTTATTGGCATATAATTGCTGATAGTAGTCTCATGATCCTTTGTATTTCTGTGTTGTCTGTTGTGATCTCTCCATTTTCATTTCTAATTTTATTGATTTGATTTTTCTCTCTTTGTTTCTTGATGAGTCTGGCTAATGGTTTGTCAATTTTATTTATCCTCTCAAAGAACCAGCTTTCGCTTTCTTGATTTTTGCTATGGTCTATTTTGTTTCTTTTGCATTTGTTTCTGCCCTAATTTTTAAGATTTCTTTCCTTCTACTAACCCTGGGGTTCTTCACTTGTTCCTTTTCTAGTTGCTTTAGGTGTAGAGTTAGGTTATTTATTTGACTTTTTTCTTTTTTCTTGAGGTATGCCTGTATTGCTATGAACCTTCCCCTTAGCACTGCTTTTACAGGGTCCCACAGGTTTTGTGTTGTTGTGTTTTCCTTTTTATTCATTTCTATGCATATTTTGATTTCTTCTGTGATTTGTTGGTTATTCAGCAGTGTGTTATTCAGCCTCCATATGTTGGCATTTTTAATAGTTTTTCATTTGTAATTTACATCTAATCTTACTGCATTGTGGTCAGAAAAGATGCTTGGAATGATTTCAATTTTTTTTTAATTTACCAAGGCTAGATTTATGGCCCAGGATGTGATCTATCTTGGAGAAGGTTCCATGTTCGCTTGAGAAAAAGGTAAAATTCGTTGTTTTGTGGTGAAATGTCCTATAGATATCAATTAGGTCTAACTGGTTCATTGTATCATTTAAAGTTTGTGTTTCCGTGTTAATTTTCTGTTTAGTTGATCTATCCATAGGTGTGAGTGGGGTAGTAAAGTCTCCCACTATTATTGTGTTATTGTTAATTTCCCCTTTCATACTTGTTAGCATTTGTTACATAATGCAGTGCTCCTATGTTAGGTGCATATATATTTATAGTTGTTATATCTTCTTCTTGGATTTATCCTCTGATTATTATGTAGTCTCCTTCTTTGTCTCTTTTCACAGCCTTTGTTTTAAAGACTATTGTATCTGATATGAGTATTGCTATTCCTGCTTTCTTTTGGTCTCTATTTGCATGGAACGTTTTTTCCAGCCCTTCATTTTCAGTCTATATTTGTCCCTTGTTTCAAGGTGAACCTCTTGTAAACAACATATATATGGGTCTTGTTTTTGTATTCATTTAGCCAGTCTTTGTCTTTTGGTTGGGGCATTCAACCCATTTGCATTTAAGGTAATTATTGATAAATATGTGAACTCCGGGAGTTGGTGATGGACAGAGAGGCCTGACATGCTGCGATTCATGGGGTCGCAAAGAGTCAGACACGACTGAGCAACTGAACTGAACTGACTGATGATCCATTGCCATTTACTTTATGTTTTGGGATCGAGTTTATACACCCTTTTTATGCTTCCTGTCTAGAGAAGATCCTTTAGCATTTGTTGGAGAGCTGGTTTGGTGGTGCTGAATTCTCTCAGCTCTTGCTTGTTTGTAAAGCTTTTGATTTCTCCTTCATATTTGAATGAGATCCTTGCTGGGTACAGTAATCTGGGCTGTAACTTATTTTCTTTCACCACTTTAAGTATGTCCTGCCATTCCCTCCTGGCCTGAAGAATTCCTATTGAAAGATCAGGTGTTATCCTTATGGAAATCCCCTTGTGTGCTATTTGTTGTTTTTCCCTTGCTGCTTTTAATATTTGTTCTTTGTGTTTGATCTTTGTTAATTTGATTATTATGTGTCTTGGGTGTTTTGCCTTGGGATTTTCCTGTTTGGGACTCTCTGGGTTTCTTGAACTTGGGTGATTATTTCCTTCCCCATTTTAGGGAAGTTTTCAACTTTTATCTCCTCGAGTATTTTCTCATGGTCTTTTTTTTTTTTTGTCTTCTTCTTCTGGGACTCCTCTGATTCGAATGTTGGGGCATTTAGCATTGTCCCAGAGATCTCTGAGATTGTTCTCATTTCTTTTAATTCATTTTTCTTTTTCCCTCTCTGATTCATTTATTTCTACCATCTTATCTTCTACCTCACTAATCCTATCTTCTGCCTCTGTTTCTACTATTTGTTCCCTCCAGAGTGTTTTTGATCTCACTTATTGCATTGTTCATTATATATTGACTCTTTTTTATTTCTTCTAGGTCCTTGTTAAACCTTTATTGCATCTTCTCAATCCTTGTCTCCAGGCTATTTATCTGTGATTCCATTTTGTTTTCAAGATTTTGGATCATTTTCATTATCATTATTCAGAATTCTTTCTCAGGTAGATTCCCTATCTCTTCCTCTTTTGTTTGGGTTGGTGGGCATTTATCCTGTTCCTTTACCAGCTGGGTATTCCTCTGTCTGTTCATCTTGTTTATATTGCTGTGTGTGGGGTGGCCTTTCTGTATTCTGGCAGTTTGTGGAGTTCTCTTTATTGTGGAGTTTCCTTGCTGTGGGTGAGGTTGTACAGGTGGCTTGTCAAGGTTTCTTGGTTAGGGAAGTTTGTGTCAGTATTCTGGTGTGTAGAGCTAAATTTCTTCTCTCTGGAGGGCAATGAAGTGTCTAGTAATGAGTTATGAGGTGTCAGTGGGTTTGGAGTGACTTTGGGCAGCCTGTATATTGAAGCTCAGGGCTATGTTCCTGTGTTGCCGAATTTGTGTGGCATGTCTTGCTCTGGAACTTGTTGGCCCTTGGGTGGTGCTTGGTTTCAGTGTAGGTATGGAGGCGTTTGGTGAGCTCCTGACAATTAATGTTCCCTGGAGTCAGGAGTTCTCTGGTGTTCTCAGGATTTGGACTTAAGCCTCCTGCTTCTGGTTTTCAGTCTTATTTTTACAGTAGCCTCAAGACTTCTCCATCTATACAGCACCATTGATAAAACATCTAGGTTAAAGATGAAAAGTTTCTCCACAGTGAGGGACACCCAGAGAAGTTCACAGAGTTACATGGAGAAGAGGGAGGAGGGAGATAGAGGTGACCAGGATGAGATGAGGTGGAATCAATAGAGCAGAGAGCAAGCTAGCCAGTAATCACTTCCTTATGTGTGCTCCAAGTCTGGACTGCTCAGAGATGTTCACAGAGTTATACAGAGAAGAGAAGAGGGAGGAAGGAGACAGAGGTGGCCAGGAGAATAAAGGGGGAACCAAAGGAAGAGAGACAGATCCAGCCAGTAATCAGTTCCCTAAGTGTTCTCCACTGCCCAGAACACACAAAGAGATTCATAGAGTTGGGTAGATAAGAGAAGGGGGAGGGAGGAGATAGAGGTGACCTGGTGGAGAAAAAGGAGAGTCCAAAGGGGGAGAGAGCAGTCAAGCCAGTAATCTCACTCCCAAGTAAAAATGGGTACTAAAGATTGGGTTCTCAAAGGTACAAAATTGACAACAAATACCAACAATCAAAGATTAATAATCTACAGTAGAGGTTGGATTTTCAAAAATACAATATTAAAAAAGTCTCAGTTATAATATATATATATATATGAAGTTTGCTTTAAAAAATAGGGTCTCTCTCTTTTTTTTTGCAAAGTAATGGTAGGTTATAAAAAATGAAAATTAAAGGAGTAATAGAGGACTTAAAAATTAAAAAAAAAAAAGAATTATAGTAAAAATATATCTAGGACTTTCTCTGGTGGTGTTGTGGGCAGTGTGGGTTCAGTTCACTTTCAGATAGTTCCTTGATCCAGCTTTTATTTCTCAGGATCTATAGGCCCCTTCCTATGTAGTTGGTACTAACTACAGGGCTTTAATCTACCACCTGTCACTTCGAAGGAGCTTCCCTGTGTTTTAGCTTCTTCTGTTTGCTGGTCTCTTCAGTGTCTGATTTCCACCCTGACACAAGGCAGTGGTGGTGGACACTTTTTTTGCTCACTTGTTCAGTCATGCTGTGGGGAGGGAGGGACACTGCAAACAAGTAACACTGGCATGTGCTCTCAGTGTCTCAGTCACACTGGGTTTGTCGCCACTCATGGCATGTGTGCTTTCCCTGTCTACACTGCTTAGGCTCTAGGTTGCTCTGCTGAGAACCGTCTGAGGCCAGCCCTGGGCTGCATGCACCTCTCAGGTCTAAGTTGCTCAGGTTCAGGCACTCGGGTAGTCCTCAGAGGCACAGACTCAGTTGAGCCTGCATTTTGTGCCCTTCCCAGGTCCAAGCAGCTCAGGTTACCAGGTGTTTGGTGAGCACGGTCGCTGCAACTTATCACCTTCCCCGTCCCTGCCATTCAGTTTTCTGGGTTTACAACCAGCACACCTTCTCAGGCGGATATTGACCATCCAGAATCCCAGGAAATCTTGGTTAGCAAAGAAGCCTTCTTGCAGTTTTGTAGATAATGCACCTCTGGGGCCGCAACTGCCCCCTTCTGGCTCTGGCTGCCCTCGCCTGCCTGTCACCGGAGGGGGATGGGCCAGTCTGCAGCTGGCTAGCTCTGCTCAGTCCTTTGTTCTGTGAGCGGGCCTGGTGATGTCTTAGGTTAGGGCTTTTCACATAGTAGCTATCCCACAGTTTGGTTTGCTATCCCAAGTTAGTTCCCTCAGATTGCCCTCGGGGCATTCAGGCCCGGTCCTTACTTTAAGCAATGCAGCCCGTGCCTCCCTGCCCACTAATCGCCGCTTGCTAGTGGTGGGTGCAGGCATCTGCACTGCTTCTCCACTGGGGGAGTTACCATTGGGCACGTAATCTGTGGGTTTTAATTATTTATTTTTCCTCCCAGTTATGTTGCTCTCTGTGGTTCCAAGGCTTGCCACAGACTCAGCATTGAGTGTTTCCTGCTATTTGAAAACCTCTCTTTTTTAAGACTCCCTTCCCCGGGATGGAGTCCATCCATACCTCTTTTGTCTCTCTTTTTATCTTTTATATTTTTTTGTACCACCTTTCAAAGACAATGGGCTGCTTTTCTGGGTGCCTGATGTCCTCTGCTGGCATTCAGAAGTTGTTTTGTGGAATTTACTCAGCGCTCAAATGTTCTTTTGATCAATCGGTGGGGGAGAAAGTGATCTCTCCATCCAATTCCTCTGCCATCTTAGGACTGCCCCTCCCAGAACCACAATTTGAAAGCATTAGTTTTTTGGTACTCGGCCTTCTTTATGGTCCAACTCTTACATCCGTATATGACTACTGGAAAAACAATATCTTTGACTATATGAAACTTTCTTGGCAGAGTGATGTCTCTACTTTTAAATACGCTGTCCAGGTTTATCACTGTGAACAGAGGGATGAATTAAATTTTTGTCTGGGTATACACCCAGGAGTGGCATTGCGGGATCATACAGCAACTCAATTTTTGTTTTTTGAGGAACACTCATACTGTTTTCCATAAGTGAAAGTCACTCAGTCATGTCCAGTTCTTTATGACCCCATGAACTACATAGCCTATGGAATTCTCTAGGCAAGAATCCTGGTAACCTTTCCCTTCTCTCAGGGATCTTCCCAACCCAGGATCAAACCCAGGTCTCTCACATTGCAGGCAGATTCTCTACTAGGTGATACACCAGGGAAGCCCAAGAATACTGGAGTGGGTAGCCTATCCCTTCTCCAGTGGATCTTTCCCACTCAGGCAAACCAGGGTCTCTTGCATTGCTGGTAGATTCTTCAACAGCTGACTTACCAGGGAAGCCCCATAATGGCTACACAAATTTACATTCCTACCAATAGTGTAAGAGGGTTCCCTTTTCTCCATACTCTCTCCAGCATTTATTGTTCATAATTTATTATTATTATTGTAATTATTGCCATTCTGATCAGTGTGAGGTGGTACCTCATTACAGTTTTGAATTGCATTAATGAGATTGCAATTTAACTTCCACTTTGCTTAGTTTTACCTCTAGGTCTCAAAACTATCCTCTCCATGGGGATATTTAGTCACTCAGTTGTGTCTGATTCTTTGCAATCCTGTGGACTGCAGCACACCAGGTTTCCCTGTCATTCACCATCTCCCAGACTTTGCTCAACTCATGTCCATTGAGACAGTGATACCATCCAACCATCTTATCCTCTGCCATCCCCTTCTCTTGCTTTGAACCTTTCCCATCACTAGGGTCTTTTCCAATAAGTTGGCTCTTCTCATCAGGTGGCAAATACCTTGGTTCATGGAGTGATTCAGCAAATAATCAAATTACTTAGCTGTCACCTTCTATGTACTAGACCTTCACATCTATCATCTCCAGTCCTTACAATAATCCTAAAAGGTAGGATGATATTTGTTCTACTTAAGAAATGAATAAACCAAGGCTTAGATGATGTCATGGATTTGCATAAGATTACACATCAAAATGGAAACAGAAGCTACACTGATTTTCATGATACTACACTGCTTTTCATGATCTGAGCCGCAGTCAGCTCCCAGTCTTGTTTTTGCTGACTGTATAGTGCTTCTCCATCTTTGGCTGCAAAGAATATAATCAATCTGGTTTCTGTGTTGACCATCTGGTGAGTCCATATGTAGAGTCTTCTCTTGTGCTGTTGGAAGAAGGTGTTTGCTATGACCAGTGCATTTTCTTGGCAAAAGTCTATTAGCCTTTGCCTTGCTTCATTCCATATTCCAAGGCCAAATTTGCCTGTTACTCCAGGTGTTTCTTGATTTCCTACTTTTGAATTCCAGTCCCTTATAATGAAAAGGACATCTTTTTTGGGTGCTACTTCTAAAAAGTCTTCTAGGTCTTCATAGAACTGTTCACCTTCAGCTTCTTCAATGTGAAGTCAAGTGGGCCTTAGAAAGCATCACTATGAACAAAGCTAGTGGAGGTGATGGAATTCCTATTGAGCTATTTCAAATCCTCAAATTGATGCTGTGAACATGCTGCACTCAATATTTCGGCAAATTTGGACAACTCAGCAGTGGCCACAGGACTGGAAAAGGTCAGTTTTCATTCCAACCCCAAAGAAAGGCAATGCCAAAGAATGCTCAAACTACCGCACAATTACACTCATCTCACACACTAGTTAAGTAATGCTCAAAATTCTCAAAGCCAGGCTTCAGCAATATGTGAACCGTGAACTTCCTGATATTCAAGCTGGTTTTAGGAAAGGCAGAAGAACCAGAGATCAAATTGCCAACATCCGCTGGATCACGGAAAAAGCAACATCTATTTCTGCTTTCTTGACAATGCCAAAGCCTTTGACTGTGTGAATCACAATAAACTGTGGAGAATTCTGAAAGGGATGGGAATACCAGACCACCTGACCTGCCTCTTGAAAACCTATATGCAGGTCAGGAAACAGCAGTTAGAACTGGACATGGAACAACAGACTGGTTCCAAATAGGAAAAGGAGTACGTCAAGGCTGTGTATTGTCACCCTGCTTATTTAACTTGTATGCAGAGTACATCATGAGAAACGCTGGACTGGAACAAGCACAAGCTGGAATCAAGATTGTCGAGAGAATATCAATAACCTTAGATATGCAGATGACACCACCCTTATGGCAGAAGAGGAACTAAAAAGCCTCTTGATGAAAGTGAAAGAGGAGAGTGAAAAAATTGGCTTAAAGCTCAACATTCAGAAAACGAAGATCATGGCATCTGGTCCCATCACTTCATGGGAAATAGATGGGGAAGCAGTGGAAACAGTTTCAGACTTTATTTTGGGGGGCTCCAAAATCATTGCATATGGTGACTGCAGCCATGAAATTAAAAGATGCTTACTCCTTGGAAGGAAAATTATGACCGACCTAGATAGCATATTGAAAACCTGAGACATTACTTTGCCAACAAAGGTCCGTCTAGTCAAGGCTATGGTTTTTCCAGTAGTCATGTATGGATGTGAGAGTTGGACTGTGAAGAAGGCTGAGTGCCAAAGAATTGATGCTTTTGAACTGTGGTGTTGGTGAAGACTCTTGAGAGTCCCTTGGACTGCAAGGAGATCCAACCAGTCCATTTAAGGAGATCAGCCCAGGGATTTCTTTGGAAGGAATGATGCTAAACTTGAAACTCCAGTACTTTGGCCACCTCATGAGAAGAGCTGACTCATTGGAAAAGACTCTGATGCTGGGAGGGGCTGGGGGCAGGAGGAGAAGGGGACAACAGAGGATGAGATGGCTGGATGGCATCATCGACTCGATGGACAGTGAGTTTGAGTGAACTCCGGGAGTTGGTGATGGACAGGGAGGCCCGGGGTGCTGCAATTCATGGGGTCGCAAAAAGTCGGACATGACTGAGTGACTGAACTGAACTGAGACTGCTTTTAACTGCTATAAACCCTCGAGGTCTCCATTTCACCATGGATTTTAGTACAAGTGTTAGCTCTTCTTCCCCTCACCCCACATAAGAGATCTTCCTCACATTTGGACAGCCTTTGTGCCTTTTTCAATAGCTTCTAACATAACTTAATAAGAGTCAGGATCTTAGGGGTTAGAGAGGCTTTGCCCCTCACAAAGTCTGTGCCCTTGGAACTATTACTTTAGTCTCCCTAGGACTCTGTTCCTAATCTGTTGCACAGAACCTGAATGGGTCCCTATTTCGTGGGTTGTAACTACAATTCCAAGAACTTACTTAGGAGAAGAGTAAGCACAGTGCCTGGCATAGTTCAGCCAGCAATGCATTTTACATTCTCTTCATGGACTTTTTCAACCTCAACTTTGTTATAAACTTTCTCAGATTTAGGCTCTTTTGTCTTCTTTTTTAGGAACTTTGCCTCTGTGCTCACATCCACACAGTTCATCATTTAAGAGCCCCAAATTCTTAAATTAACAAAATGCCCACTGGTTATCCATATTGGTACATGTGTCATATGTATTTGACTACATACCATCATCATATGACATTTTAAAATATTCAAGATTTTCTTTTCTCTCTCTTTCTGAATAGAAATGAATTGCTTTGTTCTCCTAAGACCCTTGTGGTGAAAAGAAACAAAAAATTTACACCCTCCAGTAAGTGTCTCTATGCTGACATTTAGAATTATGTTACTTTACACAGGAAGTGAGTCAACTTTACTAGAGGCTCCAGTTACTCCAGATTCACCATCATCTCCTTATTTCACCTAGTTAATTACCAAAGCGCCAGTGAAGGGAGGAAATGCACATAATGGATCATTGTACTTTTAAGAAAAATCTCCTTGCCAGTGCCTTTCGAGATGATGATTTTGATCTTAAGGAGGCACTGTCTCAGGAGGATGCAGGTTGCGGAGGCAAATGTCACAGTAAATAATCTGTGAACTGTCTCTTGGTACCCTGAATACCAAGCTCAGACCCCAGACATTTATCTCTCAGGATACTCTAGAGGTACTTCCAAGTCTAGCAGAGCTGTGTTGCAAGATAAATTGGGGAATCTTCCTTTTCCTGCTGACTGGGCTCTTTCAGTCGTGACAGGCCCAAGATGTGTTGGGACAGAAGGTTGGTTCAGAATGGTGGTATAACCAGCCAACATGACTCAGGAAGAGGGTGTCAGGTATTTTTGTCCTGGGCAAAACAAATGCACATGGCCACATGCTTGATTGGAGACTCTGCAAATAGATTTCCAAACTAAGTTTGTGAAAGGATAAGAAAATATGCGAGGCTTTAGGTTGGTTTTCCTGGAAGCAGAGGTTGAGATGCATGTGGTTTACTGAGGGTTCTCAGGACAAAGGGGTCAGGGGGCCAGAGGAAGAGCTGAACGAGGACATGGTCTTCTGTGAAGATGAACCTCAGCCTGATCACCTAGGGGGCTCTGGAGTAGGAGTTCAACCTCAGAGTTGGTCCCACCTGAGGCAGGTGGCTGAGCATTTTGTATCTTTGCAGGCCATTCCGAGGGTAGTCATAGAGAACCTCTCTAGTGATACCACTGTTATGACAGATCGGACTCCAAAGGAGTGTGCAGCCTGGAGCTGCTTAGCAGACAACATTGCAGCCAGGAGATGGGTACACTGTCTGCATGAAGGGAAGCTGGGCAGCAGGCCCTACACTTAGAGTAACTTTACCCTTTCCGATTTGTGTACCTGTGGATGAAGAGTATCTATCTATCTATCATCTAATATATTTGTCGACTTACCTGTGATCTATTTCAGACTTTCTTCAGTGTTCATGTCCTTAGAGATTATTTCCATTTACCTCTAACTACCCCTCTAAATGACATTTTAAAAGCAAATTTAAATTCAGCATAGTTGTATTATCCAGTTGTACAAATGTTTTATGGTCTTTTGTTATGCTAAGCCAAAGAAAGAAAGAAAGAAAAAAGACTGGAATGTTGATAATAGGACAGAATTGCATCTCAGCCATGAGAAGAAAATTGATCCTTTTTTGAACTGTCATAATTAGTACCCTCAGCATTTGATTTGCAAAATGTTATAATCTAAAAGGACCATTTCTATATATAAAATATAGCCATTAATCAATGTAATGATTTTCAAAACCTGCATATAGAAATCAGCCTTGAAAATTTAATATTCTTTCTGCAGGCCTCCACTTCCTGGAATTGAGAAAGTCATCAGCCATTCTCCTGACTGCTCTTTCCAGCCCATCCCCTCTCTGTGCTCCCTAAAACACCAGGTATGAATTTCAGGTTACATCAGTTGCCTCTTGCCACAATAATGCTGCATAACAAGGATCTCAAAAACCAGAGTCTTAAAGTGATGAGCATTTTTCAAGTTATCAGGTCTTCAGGATTCTGGTTTAGGCTGATGTATTGGTTATTTATTTCTACATAACATATTTCCCCAAAATTTAGCACCTTAAAGAAATACACATTTATCATCTCACAGTTTCTCTGAGTCAAGAATCTGGTGTGGGGAGGTGGGGCTGAGGGAAGGATGAAATTGGAAGATTGGGATTGACATATACACACTACTGAATATAAAATAGATGGCTAATAAGGACCTACTGTATCACATAGGGAATACTACTTAACACTCTGTAGTGGTCTATATGGAAAAAGAATCTTAAAAAAAGAGTGGATGTATAATTGAACCACTTTGCTGTATACCTGAAGCCAACACAGCATTGTAAATCAACTATGCTCCAATAAAAATTAATAAAAAGACAATCTGGTATTGTTAACTGGGTCATCTGACCCTGGGTCTCTCACAGGATGCAATTTCCACCTCAGCTAGGATGGCCATCATTTCAAGGCTCATCTCTGGCTCAATCTACATCCACACTTCCTCATGAGAGGACTAGCAGCCTTCATATTCTTATGGGTAACATCACTTCCTCACCATGCGAATTTCTCCACACAGCCACTCACAACACAATAGTTCACTTCCCCCAAAGCAAGGGCCACAGGAGAGAAAGCAAAAGAATGAGTAGGACAAAAGTCAGTCTTCTTCAAAATGATCTTCAAACTGACATTTCATCATATTCCTATATTCCACTCATTAGAAACATCACCAGGTCCAGCCCATACTCAAGGGAATGGATACCAGAATAATGGGAAGCCAGTCATGCTCAGATGGTTAGTTTCCTCTGCTTTTGACTGTACTCCTTGTATATCTAGGGATCAGCTGCTGTTTGCTGATCAAAGTGATTTTGGTTGTAGTGACTTTGCTCTGAGCCTGTTTTTGTTTGTTTCTTTGTTTGTTTGTTTTTTATATACTCTAGAAAAATAGCTGGACACACTCTCCTGGTCATGGCAAAAGCATAGGAAAACAGGCAGAAACGCCGAAAGACTCTTGAGGCTCTGGCTCAGAACTGTTACACCGTTTCTTTTGGTGCATCCTATTGGCCAGATAGCTCATAAGACCGGCCCAGATGCAGTGAGTGAACATGAGAGTATCTCACCTCATATCCTTGAAGCCATCATTCACCCACACAAGAGGTACTCCCCTTCTTTCTTGAAGTTTTTGTCATTCATCCTCACTCTATACAATGCTCCTCCTATTGAAGTTCCTGAAGATGTCAATGCCCACTTAATTAATCTTTTCCAATGAGGCCACTAATGTCATTTTAGGGGAGAAAATTCTTCACTTATATAAAACTATTCCTTGGGTTGCAGGACATCTGACTGCCATGAATCTTGCAATCTAAGTGCCAATAATCCTTCCAGCTTTGAAAATGCTCCAACAGAGAGAAATGTCACAGATAAGCAAGTGGAAGAGACTAGAATAATCCCCAAGTTACTGAATTGGAATCAAAGATATCACTATGAATTCACATTTAGCTTAATATATCAATAGATACAGATGGCTGCATAGAAAAATGTTTATACATATGGATGTACATATATATTTATATGTGTGTATATGTATATATGTCTGTATATATATATAGATATGTACATATATGTGTGATGTATATGCATACATGCATATCTGTATGCATATGTGTGTATGTGTGTGTATAAATATATATGTATATTTTTCTTGCACTGTCAGCTGAGAGGCCCTAGAAGCAACAGCATTGTAGTAGCAACAAGCAAACCTAGTACTCAGATCTTGATTTCTAATACTGTTCTGCAGTAAAAGGAACCAGAACTCATTTGATAAATGACTGATTCTAGACCTGGAACAGAAAATATACATGATAAACCTGGAGCATAGAAAGTAAGTGCTAAAAACAAACTAAAATCTTCCACAATTATGAGGATATATCAAAAGAACACAGGAGTCAAACAAAAGAGTCTCTAAGGCTGGAACAATTTGGGTAACAAAATAGGTAAATTAGGATTGGATAACACAAAGTATAAAATAAATATCCAACCCATTCTGATATAAATAATTGGATCAATAAACAAATAGAGGAAAACAGACAAATCTCTCATGCAGAATTCCACATAATTTATGTTACCCTGTGCTCCAGTATAACTCCTCCCTCCTTAAGTGTGGTCTGCAAATAATGACTTCTTCCCAAGAGGCTCAGAAGGTAAAGAATCTATCGGAGACCCAGGTTCTGTCTTTGGGTCCAAAAGATCCCCTGGAGGAGGAAACGGCAACCCACTCTAGTATTCTTGCCTGGGAAATCCCATGGATGAAGGAATCTGGTGGGCTACAGTCCATGGGGTTGCAGAGTCAGACATGACTGAGTGACTAACACTACTACTACAACTCCCAAGAGTAAAGTGTGGAAAGGGAGAAACAATTTGTAGTGGAGAAACATGGTAGACATGACCTCCATCATGTCATCCAGGTCCATGTCGACAGCGGTCAACCTTGTGGACAGCATGCTCCCTTGATGCCGGGTGATGAGAAGGGCATACATCTCTGTAAAGTGGGTTTCCCCACAAAACCAATAATAATTCCATTCTAACCATGAGAAAAAAGCTCAATTAAGGGACATTCTAAAGATGTGTGTTGAGTATTCCTCATGACTGTAAATTTCAGCAATAACTGGGAAAGTGGGACACTGTCACAGCCAAGGGGAACCTAAGGAAACACGATGGCTAAGGGCAATGTGGCAGGCATCGTGGATGTGATCTTGGAACAGAAAAGGAAGGTTAGGTCAAAACTAGGCAATAGCTCTAAATGGGGACTTTAGTTAACAATGGTCTGTCCATACTGGTTTGTGAATTGTGACAAATACACCACACTCATATGAGATTCTATTTGGGGAAACCAGGTGTGGAGTGAATAGAAATTCTCTATATTAGTTTCAAAATTTTTAGTAAAATAAAAAAATATTCAAATTAGAAAGTTAATTTTAATAAGGCCCTACACATTTTCTTTTCTTCTTTAGGGGTTTGGAATTCCTTTTTTTAATTGAAGAATGCTTGACCTACAGTTTGTTGTCTTAGCTTCTTTTTCAGACTCTCTTTCCATATGCATGCAGGCACACTGAGTCACTTCAGTCACGCTCAACTCTCTTTGTGACCCTATGGACTGTAGCCTGCCAGGCCCCTCTGTCCATGGGCTTCTCCACGCAAGAATACTGGAATAGGCTGCCTTGCCATCCTCTAGGGGATCTTCCGGACCCAGGGATTGAACCCGAGTCTCTTATGTCTCCTGCATCGGCAGGTGATTTCTTTATCACTAGTGCCACCTGGGAAGTCCCTTTTTTCCTTATAGGTTATTACAAAATGTTAAGTATAGTTCCTTGTGCTATACAGTAGGTGCTTATTGGTTATCTGTTTTAAATATGGTTAATATTTGGTTAACCATATTATGGTTAATATATGGCTAACATATGATTTATATGTTAATCCAAACTCCTGATAACCTAACAGTTTCAACACCCTGCTTAAGTGAGTGACTGCATTCTTGTTTGAAAGATCCTGACGTTCATATCTTTGTCATATCCTTGAGCTCTTTTCTGCCAGGGATCTTGTTTCTAGCCCCAGTTCCCACCCCAGCCACCGATGGTCACATCCCAGACATGTTTGTCCCCATTAAAGAAAGGCCTCGGACTCAAGCACCTCTCTCGCATCTCCAGTGATCCTCAGCTCCAATAATTCTTCACCCCCTGGGTCAGAACCTTTGCTCCTGCCACTTTTGCCCTGTCCTCAAACCTCCTCAGGACTGCGTGTCTCTCTTTACCTGGCTTCCATTCTGGAATCAATCATCATAATCACTCCCATAGATATACTCTCAATTCCTTTGTTTCTCTTGTGCTTTGACCTATTCTCTTGGCCAAACTCCATCCATAACTCAATTAGATGCTCCATCAATACATTTTAGGTACCCATTTAACTGAGCGCAGCTGGCCTGTGATGCTGCCTGGCAATCAGGTTGCACTTTTCTACCAAGGTAACTTTCCTGCTCTTTGACAACAATTTCATGCTTTCTCCTCTCTTCTCAAGCCTCCAGCATGGCTCTCCTTGCCTTCACTTTCAGCTGATAAAACATCTCCTTGTTTCCAGGCAAAAATAGAAGCATTCAGAAGAGAATGTGCATAAGTTTCCATCATTATATTTACCTTCTCACTGCATCTACACCCATTAATCCTATTTTCTCCTCTGTTATTGTGGAACACTCAATACTAAGGTTAAATCGTACTTTTAGGTGCCACATCCTTTCTTTAAAAGTAGAAGGGGATTATTTTCTACCTCTCCTCCTTCATCAGCTTTTTCCTCTCCACTGGATCCTCACCATCAGTGTTATCAGGATGCTGTTATTTCCTGCAACTCAGAAACAAAACTTATTCCACTTCTCCCTCCAGCAGTTCCTACCCCATTTTCCCCTTCCCTTTTTAGTTACACTCCTTTCAAAAGTGCCCAATAGTCTATCTCTCCAATTGATCACTTTTTATTCTCTCTTAAACTCACTCCAAGGAAACATTTCATGTACTGCTCCATCAAGGTCAAATCAAGGTCAGTGTCCCTAGTGACCACTGGCGTTCCTAAATGCTATGGTGGATTCTTACCATATATTTTGTACATTTGATTCCCCCTTCCTTGAAATTCTTTCTTCATTTGGCTTCTAGCACTTCGCACATTAAAGGTCTTCTTCCTACCTTATTGGCAGCTCCTTCTCAGCCTCTCGTACTTCTTTTCTGGTATTTTGCCAATCAGAATGTACACTTCTTCTCTATCCACCTACACTTACTCTCTGTGTGACCTCATTCAATTTCTTTTTTTTAAACACATCTGTATACTAGAGACCCCAAATTTATATCCACACTTTGTACTTCCACCCTGAACTTGAGACTCATACATCAACTGCCTACTTGACTATCTGGATGGCTAATAAACATCACAAATCTAAACTGTACTCCTGATAGTCCTCTCATCCCTAGCTCTGTTCTCCCAGAGACTTTCTCTCTCAGTAATGAACCCCATCCTGCCAATTGCTTAGTCTAAATGCTTGGCATCAATGCACATTTCTGTTTTGCTCACACCTCAGGCTCATGCCATCAGCAAAGTCTGTTACTCTGCCTCCAAAACACCGCCAAATCCCACCATTTCTTATTATATCTATCATATCATCTAAAACCACACTAGTCCAAGTCATCATCATCTTTTAGCTGAACTGGTTTCATTGCTTGCAGGCTGATTTCCAAGCATCTAACAATGGCCTTTCTTGTCTTACCTCTAGAGACACACAACTTAGATTAGACCTGTTAATCAAGTCTAATCACATCAAACCTATGCTCAAAATGCTCCAGTTCAGTCAGTCGCTCAGTCATGTCCGACTCTTTGCGACCCCATGAATCGCAGCATGCCAGAACTCCCTGTTCATCACCATCTCCCAGAATTCATTCACTCATGTCCATCAAGTCCATGATACTATCCAGCCATCTCATCCTCAGTCGTCCCCTTATGCTTCTGCCCTCAAACCCTCCCAGCATCAGAGTTTTTTCCAATGAGTCAACTCTTCTCATGAGGTGGCCAAAGTACTGGAGTTTCAGCTTTAGCATCATTCCTTACAAAGAAATCCCAAGGTTGATCTCCTTTAGAATGAACTTGTTGGATCTCCTTGCAGTCCAAGGGACTCTCAAGAGTCTTCTCCAACACCACAGTTCAAAGGCATCAATTCTTCAGTGCTCAGCCTTCTTCACAGTCCAACTCTCACATCCATACATGACCACAGGGAAAACCATAGCCTTGACTAGACGGACCTTAGTCGGCAAAGTAATGTCTCTGCTTTTGAATATGCTATCTAGGTTGGTCATAACTTTTCTTCCAAGGAGTAAGCATCTTTCAATTTCATGGCTGCAGTCACCATCTGCAGTGATTTTGGAGCCCAAAAAAACAAAAGTCTGACACTGTTTCCACGGTTTCCCCATCTATTTCCCATGAAGTAATGGGACCGGATGCCATGATCTTTGTTTTCTGAATGTTGAGCTATAGGCCAACTTTTTCGCTCTCCTCTTTCACTTTCATCAAGAGGCTTTTTAGCTCCTCTTCACTTTCTGCCATAAGGGTGGTGTCATCTGCATATCTGAAGTTATTGATATTTCTCCCGGCAATCTTGATTCCAGCTTGTGTTTCTTCCAGTCCAGCATTTCTCATGATGCACTCTGCATAGAAGTTAAATACTTACGGTGACAATATACAGCCTTGACATACTCCTTTTCCTATTTGGAACCAGTCTGTTGTTCCATGTCCAGTTCTAAGTGTTGCTTCCTGACCGGCATACAGATTTCTCAAGACGCAAGTCGGTGGTCTGGTATTTTCATCTCTTTCAGAATTTTCCACAGTTTATTGTGATCCATACAAAGGCTTTGGCGTAGTCAATAAATCAGAAATAGATGTTTTTCTGGAACTCTCTTGCTTTTTCCATGATCCAGCGGATGTTGGCAATTTGATCTCTGGTTCCTCTGCCTTTTCTAAAACCAGTTTGAACGTCAGAGAGCTCACGGTTCACTGTTTGCTGAAGCCTGGCTTGGAGAATTATGAGCATTACTTTTCTAGCATGTGAGATGAGTGCAATTGTGCGGTAGTTTGAACATACTTTGCATTGCCTTTCTTTGGAATTGGAATGAAAACTGACCTCTTCCAGTCCTGTGGCCACTGCTGAGTTTTCCAAATGTGCTGGCATATTGAGTAGAGTACTTTCACAACATCATCTTTCAGGATTTGAAACAGCTCCACTTGAATTCCATCACCTCCACTAGCTTTGTTCGTGGTGATGCCTTCTAAGGCCCACTTGACTTCACATCCCAAGATGTCTGGCTCTAGATTAGTGATCACATCATCATGATTATCTGGGTCGTGAAGATCTTTTTTGTACAGGTCTTCTGTGTATTCTTGCCACCTCTTCTTAATATCTTCTGCTTCTGTTAAGTCCATACCATTTCTGTCCTTTATCAAGCCCATCTTTGCATGAAACATTCCCTTGGTATCTCTAATTTTCTTGAGGAGATCTCTAGTCTTTCCCACTCTGTTGTTTTCCTATATTTCTTTGCATTGATCGCTGAAGAAGGCTTTCTTATCTCTCCTTGCTATTCTTTGGAACTCTGCCTTTAGATGCCTATATCTTTCCTTTTCTCCTTTGCTTTTCACCTCTCTTCTCTTCACAGCTATTTGTAAGGCCTCCCCAGACAGCCATTTTGCTTTTTTGCATTTCTTTTCCATGGGAATGGTCTTGATCCCTGTCTCCTGTACAATGTCACGAACTTCATTCCATAGTTCATCAGGCACTCTATCTATCAGATCTAGGCCCTTAAATCTATTTCTCACTTCCACTGTATAGTCATAAGGGATTTTATTTAGGTCATATCTGAATGGTCTAGCAGTTTTTCATACTTTCTTCAATTTAAGTCTGAATTTGGTAATAAGGAGTTCATGATCTGAGCCACAGTCAGCTCCCAGTCTTGTTTTTACTGACTGTATAGAGCTTCTCCATCTTTGGCTGCAAAGAATAGAATCAGTCTGATTTTGGTGTTGACCATCTGGTGACGTCCATGTGTAGAGACTTCTCTTGTGTTGTTGGAAGAGGGTATTTGCTATGACCAGTGCATTTTCTTGGCAAAACTCTATTAGTCTTTGCCCTGCTTCATTCCACATTCCAAGGCCAAATTTGCCTGTTACTCCAGGTGTTTCTTGACTTCCTACTTTTGCATTCCAGTCCCCTAGAATGAAAAGGACATCTTTTTTGGGTGTTAGTTCTTGAAGGTCTTGTAGGTCTTCATAAAACCGTTCAACTTCAGCTTCTCAGCATTATTGGTTCGGGCATAGACTTGAATAACTGTGATATTGAATGGTTTGCCTTGGAGACAAACAGAGATCATTCTGTCATTTTTGAGATTGCATCCAAGTACTGCATTTCGGACTCTTTTGTTGACCATGATGGCTACTCCTTTTCTTCTGAGGGATTCCTGCCCACAGTAGTAGATATAATGGTCATCTGAGTTAAATTCACCCATTCCAGTCCATTTTAGTTCGCTGATTCCTAGAATGTCGACGTTCACCCTTGCCATCTCTTGTCTGACCACTTCCAATTTGCCTTGATTCATGGACCTGATTTTCCAGGTTCCTATGCAATATTGCTCTTTACAGCATTGGACATTGCTTCTATCACCAGTCACATCCACAACTGGGTATTGTTTTTCCTTTGGCTCCATCCCTTCGTTCTCCCTAGAGTTATTTCTCCTTTGATCTCCAGTAGCATATTGGGCACCTAATGACCTGGTGAGTTCCTCTTTTGGTATCCTATCATATTGCCTTTTCATACTGTTCTTGGGGTTCTCAAGGCAAGAATACTGAAGTGGCTTGCCATTCCCTTCTCCAGTGGACCACCTTCTGTCAGACCTTTCCACCATGACCCGCCTGTCTTAGATTGCCCCGCAGGCATGACTTGGTTTCATTGAGTTAGACAAGGCTGTGGTCCTAGTGTGATTAGATTGACTAGTTTTCAGTGAGTATGGTTTCAGTGTGTCTCCCCTCTGATGCCCTCTTGCAACACCTACCATCTTACTTGGGTTTCTCTTACCTTGGACGTGGGGGTATCTCTTCACGGCTGCTCCAGCAAAGCACAGCCGCTGCTCCTTACCTTGGATGAGGGGTATCTCCTTACCACCACCGTCCCTGACCTTCAACGTGGGATAGCTCCTCTAGGCCCTCCTGTGCCTGCGCAGCCCCCGCTCCTCGGGTTGCTCCTCCCAGCTCCGGGCCCTGGCCTCCGGCGTGGGTGGCTCCTCCCTAGCCTCAGGCTGCCTCCCCGACCTCGGATGCAGCGTAGGTCCTCCCTGCGTCCACTGACCTCGGACGCAGGGTAGCTCCTCTCAGCCGCTGCCCCTGACCTTGGACACGGGGTAGCTCCTCTCGGCCGTCCTTGCGCCATCGCAGCCTGTCACGCTAGGCCGCTGCACATGACCTCAGACGTGGGTAGCTCCTCTTGGCCGCGCTCAGTGAGCCGGCGCCCGCAGCCGCCCGCGCTTAGTGATCGGTTCTCACAAAATGCTCCCTAGGGTCGCATCTCTCCAAAGTTAAAATCAATGTCATCACCATGATCTAGGAGCCTATAAAATATCTTTGATCAAAATGTTTTATTAAAATTCCAGCTCTGGGCCTTCCCAACTGTGCATATCTAAGACCTGTTTAAGTAGTTGGTGCCTTTGTAAGAATGAAACTGCTCTTACCCCTTAGGCGCATGCAGCCCTGTACCCAAGCTCACACTTGGAATGCTGATAGCTCGCTGGATGGCAGACATGGCTGGTGCCACTGTGCAGCGTGCACACTACATGGCTCTGCCAGTTCTATCCAGCATCCTGCCATTACTGCTGCACACTAACTTCCTACCACTCTCTCCTGAATTTAATCTGCACAGCCACACTGGCCTCCTTGTTCATGGACCTTACAAGCATACTCCTGCCTCTGGAGTTTTTTGGTTTTTTTTTTCTTTTTTCACTACCACAATAACTTTCTTCTTTCTCCATATATTTATATATGTATATATATAAATCTACATATAATACACATATATAATTGCTTCCTCAGCTGCTTCAAGAGTATGATCGATGTAAACTCTTTGATGAGGTCTTCAGTTCAGCTCAGTTCAGTCACTCAGTCATGTCTGATTCTTCATACCCTTGGACTGCAGCACATCAGGCCTCCCTGTCCATCACCAACTTCTGGAGTTTACTCAAACTCATGCCCACTGAGTCAGTGATGACATCCAACCATCTCATCCTCTGTTGTCCCTTTCTCCTCCTGCCTTCAAATTTTCCCAGCATCAGGGTCTCTTCAAATGAGTTGGTTCTTCACATCAGGTGGCCAAAGTATTGGAGTTTCAGCTTCAACATCAGTCCTTCGAATGGATATTCAGGACTGATCTCCTTTAGGATGGACTGGTTGAATCTCCTTGCAGTCCAAGGGACTCTCAAGAGTCTTCTCCAGTACCACAGTTCAAAAGCATCAATTCTCCGGTGCTCAGCTTTCTTTATAGTCCAAACTCACATCCATACATGACCACTGGAAAAACTAGTTTTGACTAGATGGACCTTTGTTGGCAAACTAATGTCTCTGCTTTTCAATATACTGTCTAGGTTGGCCATAAGTTTTCTTCCAAGGAGTAACAGTCTTTTAATTTCATGGCTGCAGTCACCATCCTTATTGATTTTGGAGCCCCAAAAAATAAAGTCTGCCATTGTTTCCACTGTTTCCCCATCTATTTGCCGTGAAGTGATGAGACCAGATGCCATGATCTTAGTTTTCTAAACGCTGAGTTTTAAGCCAGGCTTTTCACTCTCCTCTTTCACTTTCATCAAGAGGCTCTTTAGTTCTTATTTGCTTTCTGCCATAAGGATGATGTCATCCGCGTATCTGAGTTTATTGATATTTCTCCTGGCAATCTTGATTCCAGCTTGTGTCATCCAGTACAATATTTCTCATGATGTACTATACATATAGTTAAATAAGCAGGGTGACAATATACAGCCTTGATATATTACTTTCCCTATTTGGAAACAGTCTGTTGTTCTATGTATGGTTCTAACCGTTGCTTCTTGACCTGCACACAGATTTCTCAAGAGGCAGGTCAGATGGTCTGGTATTCCCATCTCTTGGAGAATTTTCCACAGTTTGTTGTGATCCACACAGTCAAAAGCTTTGGCATAGTCAATAAAGCAACAGTAGATGTTTTTTGGAACTCTCTTGCTTTTTCTATGATCCAACGGATGTTGGCAATTTTATCTCTGGTTCCTCTGCCTTTTCTAAATTCAGCTTGAACATCAGGAAGTTCATGGTTCATGTACTGTTGAAGCCTGGCTTGGAGGGTTTTGAGCATTACTTTGCTAGTGTGTGAGATGAGTGCAATTGTGTGATGCCTTTCTTTGGGATTGGAATGAAAACTGACCTCTTCCAGTCCTGTGGCCACTGCTGAGTTTTCCAAATTTGCTGGCATATTGAGTGCAGCACTTTCACAGCATCATCTTTCAGGATTTGAAATAGCTTAAGTGGAATTCAATCAGCTCCACTAGCTTTGTTCATAGTGATGCTTCCTAAGTCCCACTTGACATCACATTCCAGGATGTCTGGCTCAAGGTAAGTGATTACACAATCACGGTTATCTGGGTCATGAAGATCTTTTTTTTAATAGTTCTTCTGTGTATTCTTGCCATCTCTTCTTAATATCTTCTGCTTCTGTTAGGTCCATACCATTTCTGTCCTTTATTTTGCCCATCTTTGCATGAAATATTTTCTTTGTATCTCTAATTTTCTTGAAGAGATATCTATTCTTTCCCATTCTACTGTTTTCCTCTATTTCTTCACATTGTTCACTTAGGAAGGCTTTCTTATCTCTCCCTGCTCTTCTTTGGAACTCTGTATTAAGATAGATATATCTTTCCTTATCTCCTTTGTCTTTCACTTCTTTCCTTTTCTCAGCTATTTGTAAGGCCTCTCCAAAGAACCATTTTGCATTTTTGCATTTCTTTTTCTTGGGCATGTTTTTGATCACTGCTCATGTACAATGTCATGAATCTCCATCCATAGTTCTTCAGGCACTCTATGAAATCGAATCCCTTGAATCTATTTGTCACTTCCACTGTATAATTGTAAAGCATTTGATTTTGCTCATACCTAGTGGTTTTCCCTACTTTCTTCAACTTAAGTCCAGATTTTTGCAATAAGGAATTCATGATCTGAGCCACAGTCAGCTCCCAGTCTTGTTTTTGCTGACTGTACAGAGCTTCTCCATCTTTGACTGCAAAGAATATAATCAGTCTGATTTAGGTGTTGACCATCTGGTGATGTCCACATGTAGAGTCATCAGTTGTGTTGTTGTAAGAGGGTGTTTGCTATAATCAGCGCACTCTCTTGGCAAAACTCAGTTAGCCTTGCCCTGCTTCATTTTGTACTCCAAGGTCAAACTTGCCTGTTATTCCAAGTATCTCTTGACTTCCTATTTTTGCCTTCCAGTCCCGTATGATGAAAAGGAAATCGTTTTTAGGTGTTAGTTCTAGAAGGTCTTTTAGGTCTTCATAGAACCATTCAACTTCAGCTTCTTCAGCATTAGTGGTTGAGGAATAGACTTGGATTACTATGATGTTCAATAGTTTGCCTTGGAAACGAACTGAGATCATTCTGCCCTTTTTGACATTGCGATCAAGTAGTGCATTTTGGACTCTATTGTTGACTATGTGAGCTACTCCATTTCTTCTAATTTGACTATAGTTTCTACTAAAGATATTCCCCATGAAGACAGAAGTACATATATATTTATGTATGTGTGTATATGTATATATATATATGCATATAAATATGTAATTTATGTGTGTATATCAGTTCAGTTCAGTTCAGTCGCTCAGTCGTGTCCGACTCTTTGTGACCCCATGAACTGCAGCCCGCCAGGCCTCCCTGTCCATCACCAACTCCCGGAGTTCACTCAAACTCACGTCCATCAAGTCGGTGATGCCATCCAGCCATCTCATCCTCTGTTGTCCCCTTCTTCTCCTGCCCCCAACCCCTCCCAGCTTCAGAGTCTTTTCCAATGAGTCAAATCTTCACATGAGGTGGCCCAAGTACTGGAGTTTCAGCTTCAACATCAGTCTTTCCAATGAATATTCAGGACTGACTTCTTTTAGGATGGACTGGTTGGATCTCCTTGCAGTCCAAGGGACTCTCAAGAGTCTTCTCCAACACCACAGTTCAAAAGCATCAATTCTTCAGCACTCAGCTTTCTTCACAGTCCAACTCTCACTCCATACATGACTACTGGAAAAACCATAGCCTTGACAAGATGGACCTTTGTTGGCAAAGTAATGTCTCTGCTTTTGAATATGCTATCTAAGTTGGTCATAACTTTCCTTCCAAGGAGTAAGCGTCTTTAATTTCATGGCTGCAATCACCATCTGCAGTGACATAAATATGTAATTTATGCACATAAATATATATATATATACACACACAGATATGTAATTTTTGTTTCCCCACGACCTAGAGTGTCATATGCTACATAGCAAGCATTCAAATTCTATACTATAGTCATAGAAATTTTTGATGTAAAGAATATACCACTTACCTCTCTGAGTCATTTTCCTCCAATAAGCAAAAGTTCTCTTTTCCCCTGGTGTTCCAGTTGTGCTTTCAGTATGCTTTCTTCTGCTCTTTCAAATACATCTTTCCTATCTGCCACATATATCCATTGACCTCACTCTTATATTTTTCTCCTCTATTTCCCAAAAGGGATCCCTAGATCAAACACTCATATACCATGATTAATTGGACGAGACTTCTACTATATTATATCAATAAACAGTGAAAATGGAAACTTTTCAATTTTTAACACCAGGTACATGCATGTATTTCTGAGAGTGAAACTCTCCAAAGACAATGGGGAATATAAACAAAATGGTACTTGAGGATGGTTTCAAAATGGCAAAGTAATCCCAATCCCTAGTAAATACTAAAGGGATTCCTGGTGGTCCAGTCATTAAGAATCCACCTTGCAATGCAGGAGACTTGGTTTGATCCCAATTTGGGGAACTAAGATTGCACATGTCACAGAGCAACTAAGCCTGCACAACACAGCTGCTGAGCCTGGATGCTACAAGTAAGACCTGACATAGACAAATAAATCAATAGTTCAGTTCAGTGTTGCTCAGTCGTGTCCGACTCTTTGGAACCCCATGAACTGCAGCCCGCCAGGCCTCCCTGTCTATCACCAACTCCCGGAGTCCACCCAAACCCATGACCATTGAGTCAGTGATGCCATCCAACCATCTCATGCTCTGTTGTCCCCTTCTCCTGCCTTCAATCTTTCCCAGCACCAGGGTCTTTTCAAATGAGTCTGTTCTTCACATCAGGTGGCCAAAGTATTGAAGTTTCAGCTTCAGCATCAGTCCTTCCAATGAATATTCAGGACTGATTTCCTTTAGGACGGACTGGTTGGGTCTCCTTGCAGGCCAGGGGACTCTAAGAGTCTTCTCCAACACCACAGTTCAAAAGTATCATTTCTTCAGTGTTCAGCTTTCTTTATAGTCCAACTCTCACATCCATACATGACTACTGAAAAAAACCATAGCTTTGACTAGACAGACCTTTGTTGGCAAAGTAATTTCTCTGCTTTTCATTATGTTGTCTAGGATGGACGTGAGCCTGCGTGAACTCCAGGAGTTGGTGATGGACAGGGAGGTCTGGCATGCTGCGATTCATGGGGTCACAAAGAGTCGGACACAACTGAGCGACTGAACTAAACTGAACCGAGGTTGCTCATAATTTTCTTTCCAAGGAGCAAGCCTCTTTTAATTTCATGGCTGCAGTCACCATCTGCAGTGATTTTGGAGCCCCAAAAAATACAAGTCTGTGACTGTTTCCATTGTTTCCCCATCTATTTGCCATGAAGTGATGGGACCGGATGGCATAATCTTAGTTTTTGGAATGTTGAGCTTTAAAAGTAATAAATACAATGGTTGTTTCCATTTATTTATGATGACCCATAAAGCAACTCTCATTGCCTCAATAGGCGTCTAACTGGGATGCATCATCTTCTAGGACACTTAGAATCCATCACAGTATTGCATTATGTCAAGGGGGCAGATGTGAGCTCTCTCTTTATTATCTTTGGCAAACATCATTTCATTTTCCTGTCAGGTGTTTGTAGTGGCTTTCTTTGGGTAACACCTCTGGCTTTGCAAAGTTTGGCTTAACTTTCTTGATCTCTGTAGACACTGACAACACAAACACGCTCTGTTTGTAGAAATATGTCATCTGTTGGAGCTCAGCAGGGGCATAGGAAGAGAAATCAGGTTTTGAAGAAAGAATAACAGCACCATTTGGACAGCTGCAGGCATGAATCTCTGAAGAGGACAGCTGGACCAGGTTGTGCTTCATACTCCGAGCTTTTCTGGCCTCAAATTGAGGCCTAGGAATAAAAAGGAAGGGCCTGTGAAATGGGGCAGTGCGGGGCTGGCACTGATTGTGTCGGTTGTTAAATTCATAGCATGCCCATGCTTCACTGAAACATGTTACTTTCCACAAGTTCAGAAGGCAGGTTTTTAAATCTATTTCTGGGGTTCCAAATGCCACCACTGTCAGAGTGCTTCAAGACATACAGGGACGGAAAATATTCTCTTGACACCCACCTCACCAAACAGTGAGTCCTTGCCGTGCACCAGTTACAAGCATGCACAAAAGCTATGTGGGCCTTTAATCACCTGATTTCTGCCCCCTGAATGAAGTGTATGTCAGCTCAGCATGGCTGACACTTTTGATTGATATCAATTTACTTAAGTGCTACCTCTTTAAAGGCTTTTACTGTGTTCAAATACTATTTCTTGAGTCCAGCTAAAAAGCGAAATATATTTATTAACTGTTTAAAAAGACATATGCTGTTTCAGATTAAAAAAAAAAATAAAGACTGTGCATACTAATTTAGATACATAAGGTGCCATTGTTTTATCTAAACTACTCAACCCTTCATATTAACCATTATACTTAAAAACATGCTGATACTCCCTTTTTAAATTAATAAACATCAATTAATCCACTGGCTGTGTTTTTTAGTACCAAATTCAGAAACTAGAAAAGAGAAAAACACAACCCAGCTATTCAGCCCATATGCCTGATCTGGCTATGAAGGTGAGGAAGTTGGCCACTTTTTTCAAGGCTTTTTTCACTTTTGCCAAGGTGATGGAGTTGGTCAAGTTTGCCCAATTTCCTTTCCCACAAGCAAGCAGAGCTGGTAAATATTATTGTCAATGGAAAATAGGTACAATGTTATTCTTTTCCAAAAAGGTTTTCTTGGCCAAGTTTGAAAAGTGTTACCTACAATATCTTCTTAGAAGCTTCATAATGATACATAGAATGCTCTAGTTTTAAATAAGCCCTACAATCCCTATTTAATTCCTTGTATCCTGTAGCTCTCACACTTTCCTGACCAAGGAATCCCTTCCATGTAGGAGCTGGAGGAGGAGCATACAGGGATGCGTAAAATTCAAGCTTTTGTGACAGGATGAGAAACTATTGAAAGGCTTTGAGCAGAGAAGAGGGACCTGATGTTTTATGATTCATTAGGCTCCCCTGGGTCTATGTGAGATGGCTGAAGGGGGTATGGGAAGACAAATGCCAGAAGGTAAGCTTGGAGGCTTTTGCAATAAAGCAGGTGAGCCAACAACATTAAGTTGAACGAGACAGCAAAGGTCTAGATGATGAGAGGGCATCACTTTCCAGATGCATTTGGAAGGCAGAGCTTTTGATATTTTCTGGCAGATGGGATATATGATATCAGAGAGAAAAGTCAAGGATGATTTCAAGCTATCTGCCCTGAGCAATTGGCAGACTGTGGGAGGAGCACATTTGGGCACTTGGGGATAAATCAGGAGTGTAGTTTTTGAGCTGTTAATTTTATGATGACAGTTAGATGTTCAACAATAGCCAAGACGTTCTCCAGGATCCACTCTCTGAATTTGACTTCATTTAGTGCAAAGCAGAAGGCTCTCCACTCT
This sequence comes from Capra hircus, assembly GCF_001704415.2. NCBI lineage: Eukaryota > Metazoa > Chordata > Mammalia > Artiodactyla > Bovidae > Capra > Capra hircus. The sequence continues at coordinate 5,964,413 of NC_030820.1, forward strand.
GGCTATTCAGTAGAACTGTCTGCAGAGATTTAAAAGTTCCCTGGTCTAGGGTGATGCCAAACTAATTACTTAAACATCTCTGGGGTGGACCAAGGCATGGGCATGCTCAACACCCTCCAGGAGATGCAAATGCATAGTGAGAGTTGAGAACCATGGGATCAGTGGCCCCAGTGGTCTGTGGGCTTGAAATGATCATGGCACATTCTATTAGATGTAGTGGCAGGACAGCCATACTTCCCAGATGTCAAGAAACTGGAGACAAAGTGTGCCCCATTGCTGGGAAACAGACACTCCTCAGATTCTCTCTGCTTCTTCCTCTACTCTCTCTGTGCTTTCTCCAAGTTTCAAGGAATGTCTGGACTTCTAGTTTAGGTAGCTTGTTTGACACAGTCTTCACTTAAATTAGGCAGCATTCTTGGTGCCTGGAGTATTCAGACTCAGGGTCTGAGCCTTTTCTGCTGGTCTCTGGAGATGTGTGATTCATTGCTGAGTTATCTGAGAATAGAAGAGCATTTCAGAGTCCCCCTCACCACCCGGCCAGCAGTGTGTACCAAGGAAGCTAATCTGAAAACAGTAGGAATTCCACAGCCCTTGAGCAGGTGGGTTTGAGAAAGCTACAAAGAAAGAGTGTGGAGACTTCTCTGGCAGTCCAGGGGCTAAGATTCCACGCTTCCAGTGAAAGGGACCCAGGTTCAATACCTTGTCGGGGAACTAAGATCCCATGTGCCACACAGCACAGCCAAAAAGGAAAGAAAGAAAGACATTTTAAGGGATTTTTGGTCACAGTGCCCAGGTACTTAGGGAAAAGGTAGAGACATTCCTGAAACCCAGATATTTGCCTCCATCAGTGAAACCTACACATGCAGGTACCACTTTGAGGGCTAGAGTCTCCAGGTAAATACTTTCACACATGCCACACACACACACACAACACACATACACATTCAACACACAGGCCACTCACATTTACACTAATAGATAATGCACAGGCTCTCATAACACAGAGACCCACCTTTCATTTACGACCCCTCTCATGTCAACCCTCTCAAAAATGAGTCTCAGGAGACTCACTCACACAACAGAAGAGAGAAGGTTGGGATCTAGATTTACTTTCTAGGCCTCTAGCTTCTTTGAGATTTAACTGATGAACTGTGGAATTCAAGTCTCATGGCCCTGAGGAGACAGGACCCTGGAAGATAAGTGTCCTTTCCCATTCCCCTGAAGTTACTTTATTTGGGTGCCAATAGACTCCATTCCATCACAAAGCCATTGCTGAGAGAGGGAGAAACACAGGAGGAGTCTAACCTCCAAAGCCCCTTGCCAGGTGGGAGGTTTCGTCTAAGGCACTGCTGGTGAATTTAGGCTGAGGAAAGCCCTGAGGGGACACTGGTTTCTCCTCCAGAGATGGCAGATGTGATCCGTGCCTTCCCACTTTCTGTGCCCTGACCTGGTTGATGCACAGTTGCTCATGTTTCAAAGCCCACCATCAGCATTTCTATTTTTTATTTTTTAATCTGCTTTTTTCCTTTTTGGCCTAGACTAAAGGCTAGTGGGCCCACTTGCCCACTCCTGCAGCAAACTAGAAGACCCAAGTACCTGACACCATCAAAGAGGAACGTTCCATCTATCGCTGGTGGGAGCTGGCTCCCTGACATTTGAGTGGGATAATTTCGGGCTTCCCACAGATGTCAAAGGATCTGCCTGCAGTGCAAGAGACCTGGATTCCATCCCTGGGTCAGGAATATCCCCTGGAGAAGGGAATGGCAACCCACTCCAGTATTCTTGTCTGGAGAATTCCATGGACAGAGGAGTCTCCCTGGCCACAGTCAATGGGATTGCAAAGAGTCAGACCTGACTAACATTTACTCTGGGCTTCTAGAATTCTCTATAGGGATGAAGCCTACTGTAGTGACTGGTTTGATAATGCACCCTCTTTTGGCTGTTTTTTTGTTTTGTTTTGTTTTGTTTTTCTGTCTCCCTTTCCCATAATCCTAACAATGTTTTCTGGGATCAATCTAAGATAAACTATTCACATTGAAATTTCTACTCAGGATCAGCCTCTGGGGGACTTGACCTAAGACACAAAAAAAGAAAGAAATCCCCTGCAAGTGTAAATGACGAAAGATAGAGATCAGTTTACTCAAAATGGCTCAGAATCCCACCAATGTGTCTGTAAAATGGTCCTGTTATAGAGATTTGATTTATCAAGACAATTTGAGAAATTTACCTCCCTGTTGGGGCACCAAACAGGGTGACCACGTAAAGGGGAAGCAGATGCACTCAGCCTGTGGCCTCACACTTCTATGGCAACGACTACAATTTTCCAGGAGGGAGACATTAAAAAAATTCACATAAAACTTTTTATTGTGTAAGTGACACTTGTTGTTACAGTCAGCAGTCAGAAAGCTACCCTGAGGACAGAACTTTCTGCCTATTAATGTAGAGAAAACTGCTAGCCTGCTTTCCAAATCTCAGAGTGTAGCATTGAAGATTCTAGGATTCATTCCAAAGGAGTTATAATACCAGTGAAATACAAGAAAGATGTAGCAAATGTGTGCTGCAGGAAAGATAATAAAGTAAAATCTAAGCATTTCAGAGCTCTCGGGGCAAATTGAATCCATGGGAATTGAAAAATAAAGACTTGGAAAAAAATGGACTCTTTTTACAGAGGACAGGAAAATAACATATTACTCCATTTCATTCTCCGGTTTTTCTGGACTCAGAACTACTGCTGAAATCGTTTCCAGTCATACAAAAGCAATATTTAATGAGGATCTATGGCTTTAGTATTTGTAATCAGGACTCTGTCTATAAAGATTTCCTTTTTCAGTGTGGACACATGCCAACAGAGGAACGCAGTTAGAGACCAATCCCTGCACACAAATAACCCAACCTCCTCCTATACCTGCTCCTGTCTCCCATCATTTCCTTCAGCAGTGACGTCACCTCCTTTAGAGCCAGCCTCTGTGGTACCAGCCAGGGTTCCAGGGTCTTCATCCACTCCACACTCTCCAGTTTAGTTCAGCTCAATGGGGCTCAGCATCACTCACGGGTTGTGAAGAGCTGCGAATGATGTAGCTTTACTATATTAACAGCGCTAAAGCGTAAATATTTTTTGGTAGGATATCCTGATTCATTAGTTTGGATAGCCCAAGTGCTGTGGCAAAGACCAGCATCTCCAACTGGTCTTATCCCCTCATACCTTGATATTTCACAAAATAAAAATTGATTTCTTGCTTGGGTGACAAACATGTCAGTGGAGGGACAGGGGGATGTGTTCACAGGGTTATTCAGAGATCCAGCTTCTTTCCATCTATTCGTTACACAATTCCTTAGACAGCAGTTGTAAAATGACGGATTGGCTTTACTTTATAAAACAATCTTAGAGTCACAAAAAAACTGAGCAGAAGGTACAGAGGTTTCCCACATTCCCCATCTCTTCCATTGTTAACATCCCCCACCAGAGGAGTACGTTCTTACAAGCTGTGAACTTGCATCAGCAAATCATAATCACCCAGAATCCACTGTTTACATTAGAGTTGATGCTGGACATTCTATGGGTATGGGCGAACGTTTGCTGATGTGGATCCACCGTCATGGTGGCACAGTTTTCACTGCTCTAAAAGTCCTCCTGCCTCGTCTATTCATCTTTCCCTCCTCCCTAACCTCTGGCCACCATTGATCTTTTGTTTTCTTTATCTTTTTAAAATTGATTTCTCTTGGAGTACAATCATTTTACAATGTTGTGTTAGTTTCTGGTGTGCAGCAAAGTGAATCATCTATAATATATGTGTATACCCCCTCCTTTTTGGACTGCCATCACATTTAGGTCACCACAGAGGACTGAGTAGAGTTCACTGAGCTATACAGTATGTTCTCATTAGTTATCTATTTTATATAGAATATCAATACTGTGTGTGTGTGTGTGTATATACATATATATATGTATATATATATGTCAATCCCGACCTTCCAGTTCATCCCCTCCGTCCTTCCTTGTTGACCATAGTTTTTTCTCTGTGTTTGTGTTTTTATTTCTGTTTTTTTAAATAAGATCTTCTTACTGTCGTCATAGTTTCCTCTTTTCAGAATGTTATACAGATGAAATCGTGTATTACGCAACATTTTCAGATTGGCTTCTATCACTTAGCAACCTGCATTAAAGTTTTCTCCATGTCTTTTCATGGTTTGATAGCTCATTTCTTTTTAGCAGTAAATAATATGCCATTGTCCGGATATTATACAGTTTTTTAAATTTTGTGCTGGAGTATAGCTTTTTTTTAATGTTGTGTTAGTTTCACAGGTATACAGTAAAGTGATGTAGTTATACAAATACATATATTCCTCTTTTTCACATTTTTTTCCATATAGGTTTATACAGAATGTTGAGCAGATTTTCCTGTGCTGTACAGTAGGTCCTTGTTGATTATTCATGCATAGTAGTGTGTATACATCATCCCAAACTCCTAATTTATACTTCTCCACTACCTTTCCCTTCTGATATCCTTAAGTTTGTTTTTTAAGTGCGTGAGTCTGTTTCTGCTTTGTGAATAAATTATTTTGTATCATTTTTTAGATTTCACATATAAACGATACCATATAATATTTGTCTTGGTCTGATTTACATCACTTAGTATGATGATCTCTAGGTATCATGCTTTATTTAATCATTCATTTCCTGGAGGGTATCTTGGTTGTTTCCACACGTTTGCCAGTTGACAAACTTTTTATGGTAAAGGGCCACATACTAATTATTTTCAGCTTCCTGAGTCTCTGTGTTCAGTCTTTGTATTAACTACTGCCATTGTAGGACAGAACTTCCATAAACACTGCATAAATAAATAGACTAGCTGTGCTGCAGTAAAACTTTATTACAAAAATAGGAGATGGTATGCAGATTCCTGCCTTGGAGTCCTCCACTGGCTCTTATCAGCAGACAGGGAAAAGAGACAGTGGAGGATCCGGACCATTTGGTAAATATTTCTAAGAGGAACAGCTCTTATCACTTTAACCTTGGTTCCTTGTTCAGATCACATGACCTCACTCAGATGCAAGGGAGTTTGGGAAATGTGGTTTAGACAGGATTTTGTGAGCTAACATTCTTCTATACAAACTGAGAACTAATCATATTTTGTGATATAGTATCTCTGGAAAGGATATGCTGAGATTGTAAATAACAGGTTTTAAAAATCCCAGAAACACAATTGCTATGGAAATTGGAAACTTTCTGACTCTATGATGAATTTTGCTTGCAAATTACATTATGTTTGAAAGAAATTTTATTTAAACAATGTCAGAATATCAACTATTGTTTTGTACTTTGAGTGAGTGCATACTAAGTTGCTCTGGTTGTGTCCTTTTGTGACCCCTATGGACTGTAGCCAATCAGGCTTCTCTGTCCATGGAATTTGCAGAATTCATCCGTATGGAAACACTGAGTAATTTACATATGGGTGAATTCTGCAAATCTTAACTAAGCATTAAAAAAGATCCTGCTGGACTTCTTCTGCTTGTAGGCAATTGGTTAATAAGAGTAATGAATCTGTATTTCTTTTTAAAAGTTCATATTTTTACTTCCTTTAATGGATATTACTCTTTCTCCAAATTTTATGAAATTTAAAAGATTTGACAGCAGTCATGAGCTTAGCTAATAAAACAAGTTTTGTTTTCTTATGTAACATGAGAGGACAATATTATCAAATTCAGGGTTTATTTCTCTCCAATAATTCACCAGAGTGATTATTTTCATGGAATCCAATAATAGGAAATAGTTACTTTTTTACCATTCAAGATCTGAAAGGTGAACATATTTAGCAGCATTAACAAACCCAAGAGACTAAAAGAATATAAACAAAATTTTCATCAGACACTCTTGCCATGAGGAAAAGAAAAAAAAAAAAATCCATTGCAATTGCTCTGGTGTCTGGTTTGGGTCAGAATAAGTAAAAACTGAAGAAATAAATCTAAAGCTCTTGACTTCATTTTTCAGCCTTCAAGTCTTCTAATGAGGCAGAGCTGTGCAGATAAATCTAAAATTTTAATAAGAAAAAGTGAAAAATATATGGCAGTTCCTTCTGCAGTGCCCTTCTAGGTCACCCTGGAATTCTTAAAGTTATTGTGATTGCTCTAGATTCTGGGTATATTTCATATACTTTGAAAGTAGCTTGCTTCAAATATCAAATCACATTTAAAGCTGCCTTAGTTGTTGTGCTTTGTTTTTCTAGATGCAGTTTTTATTTCATTTACTGGTAATGTTGGAATTCTGGGAGATTAACCTAATGTATCCTTGAAGGCAGTAGTTTTGGAAGTTTAGCATGCAAAAGAATGACCTGGAAGGTTAGCAGGCTCCAAGCCTCACTTTCAGAGACTTTGAATCAGCAAGGAAGCCGAGCTCCTCCTCAGAAGGAGCCTGGGCTTCTTCATTTCTAACAAGCTCCAAGCTGATTGATGCTGGTGGTCTGGTACCCCTCTATGATTGACATCAACTCCAGGGTCTTTCTATTGGAAACTCAACTCAAACTGGCTTAGAAAATAGAAACTGCATTGACTCACAAAAATTAAAAATCTAGGCAATCTGAGTTAGACACTACCAACTCCATCTGTTCAAGTAATATCCTGAGGATCCAGTTTTTCTCTTTCTCGCCAGAATCCATTTCCTCTGCAGACATCTCACTCACGGTTGCAAATGGATCCTGGTGCTCTCGACCTACATTTGCTTGTTTCCAACTCCAGTGGAGAAAAGAGATTTTTTTTTTTCTATCACCAACTGTTAAAAAAAAAAAAATGTCTCACTATTATTGGTTGTAATTGAGTCATGCCCTTATCTCATTTTCGCTGTAACTCTAGGGACATGATATGCAATTAGTTTGGGTTAATTTGGACCTACCCTGGATTTAAGTTCTCAGGTACCTGCTGTATCTGTTTTTCTGCACCAGGGATTTTTCTGAAGCCACAGAGACTCTCTCAGTTTGAACTTAATTACAGTCTAGACATGCATAGGCATTGATGCACTTGCACTCCCCAATCAGTGGGGGACAGAGCTCATGGACAGCAGCCCCACAGCCAGTTTTCAGACAGTTATTACGTGTATTCTATAACCTTTTTTTAGAAGCTTTCCGTGGTGTTTTGTCCCAGTTGCCTTTGTGGAAACAAGAAATATGGTAGACTACAGAAGCTTCCTCTTTTTCTGTCTCTGGCTCTTTGCTTCTCACCCTGCTCCTGGAATCATCTCCCCATTCTTTGCCTCATGTACTACTTTTGGGAAAATCCAAATTATAGCCTGCCCTACATCATGTGGGTTGACACTGAGGGAAGGGTTTCTCTAGAATAACCCTGGGGTTTTGTTTTATCAAAGAGGAGTAAAAGGATGATGAGAAGGAAGAGCAACATATTTCCTCTAAAAGCGAGTTAATTCACAAATAAAAAATATTGAATTGTGACTCAATCAGAATATGAATTAGAGCTAATGTACCTTGTGCAGTGGATTGGGTGGGAACACATCACCTGTGGACTCTGTGGTGACCGAGGGGCTAAGGAGCAGATAAAACCAAGGAGGGTCTTGGAATGCGGGAATAGAAAAACCAGACCCTTATCATCTTTCCCTCCCCCATGCTGTAACTATTAACGGATTTTGATTCCTCCTGACGAGTATAACCTGTCTCCCCTCCTACCCCCACAGGGAGAAGGTATTTTCCTTACTCTCCCTCTACACCTAGTATGCACGCCTTGTCCAATCAGCAAATGACCCACAAGACCCCATCCCACTCCTTGTAACCTGACTATAAAAGTGGACTAAGGACCCCTATTCAACACTGGTTCTCCCTTGAGTTGGCCTGCTGTACTAACAGCATCTCCCATTCTAATAAACTTTATTTCCCTCTCATTCTGTCTCACGTCTGGAAATTATTTTCCAACCCACTCCTGGACCATGACAGACTCCACTCCTGCAGCAGATAGACTAAGCAAGAAGGGGAATATGTATCCTACATTAATCTGAGACATGGATTTGGCTTAAAGTAAGTTCACTGGTGGTTCAGACAGTAAAGAATCCACCTGCAATTCAGGAGACCCAGATTAGGAAGATCCCCTGCAGAAGGGAATGGCAACGCACTCCAATATTCTCATGGACATGGGAACCTGGCAGGCTACAGTCCAGGGGCTTGCAAGGAGTCAGACATGACTAAGCAGTTAATACACACCCGCCCACTCACACACACACACACACACACACACACACACACACACACACACAAGTTTACGAAACTAAAGCTGAGTTGGTAGCCTCAATCTCAAGTAATCTTAAAACACCTTCTACAAATTCCCAATGCTGCCGTCTCCCCAGCTCACCTAGAATTGTGCATTCCAAGCTTCCCACTCACTGTATGATGCCTCTTAATCTTCCATTTCTTAACTAAACTCTGACGCTCTAAAGTTTTCCTCTCCTGTGTCCCATCTCTTGAGGACAAAACTTGGCTAAAGCTGGCTGTTGGGCAGATGCCACTATAGTTATTAAACAACAAGAGAAAGTGGCAGGACTGGCTCACTGGACATGGGTTTGAGTAAACTCTGGGAGTAGGTGATGGACAGGGAGGCCTGGCGTGCTGCAATTCATGGAATTGCAAAGAGTCAGACGCAACTGAGCGACTGAACTGAACTGAAGAATAGACATTACATGCTAAGTCTTCCTTTAGCCAGAAAATATTTCATTATCACACCTTTCTAGAAAACATCAGCCAAAGGTTTTATAGAAATCCATTCCAAGGAAGTTTTCTTTCCTGAGAAGCACATCCAACTAATCTTTGGAAATGCTGCATACTGCCTTTCATTTCAGGGCACCACAGTAAACACTGACTTGTTAAATGCACTGAGATAATTTGGCTGAGAAAGTATAAACTCTAAGTAATCTGGATTTTTCCTAACTTAGTTGATTCTAGCTCTGTTTGGGGTTTTGTTGTTGTTCCTGTTTTCGTAGTTCTTTGAAGGTGAAACTGCCAAAATCTCAAAGGCCACTGCCTACACTTCCAGAAATTCAACCCTAAACTAAAAGTGACACTAACAGACAGCATGCATACTAAGTTGCTTCAGTCTTGTCCAACTCTTTGAGATACTATGGACTATAGTCTGCCAGGTGTCTCTGTCCATGGGATTCTCCTGGCAAGAATCCTGGAGTGGATTGCCATGCCTTCCTCCAGGGGATCTTCCCAACCCAGGGATCAAATCCATGTCTCTTATTTCTCCTGCATTGATAGGTGGGTTCTTCCCACTAGTGCCACCTGGGAATCCCTTATAGACAGCAGGAGGATGCATCTTGGACGACTTTGTGGAAGTCAAGACTTCGCCTACCTGCACGTGGGTCTGGCTTCCAGGACTGTCTCAGACCCCTACCCTCCCCCTTGGTATGGCCACTATTATTATTTCCCTGAAGGCAAGGAGAGTGCTGAAAATAAAAGAATCATGTCTTTTTCTTTATTTTATTGAAGGATCAGTTCAGTTCAGTTCAGTTGCTCAGTAGAGTAGTGTCCAACTCTTTGGGACCCTATGGACTGTAATATACAGGGCTTCCCTTTTCCATCACCAACTCCTGGAACTTGCTCAAACTCAAATCCATTTAGTTAGTGATGCCATGCAACCATCTCATCCTCTGTCATCCCCTTCTCCTCCTGCCTTCAATCTTTCCCAGCATCAGGGTCTTTTCCTGTGAGTCAGTTCTTCACATCAGATAGCCAAAGTATTGGAGCTTCAGCTTCAGCATCAGTCCTTCCAATGAATATTCAGGACAGATTTCCTTTAGGATGGATGGTTGGATCTCCTTGCTGTCCAAGGGACTCTGAAGAGTCTTCTCCAACACCACAGTTCAAAAGCATCAATTCTTTGTTGCTCAGCTTTCATTATGGTCCAACTCTCACATCCATACATGACCACTGGAAAAACCATTGAAGTATAGTTGATTATAGTTATTGAAGTATAGCTGATTTTATTGAAGTATAGTTGATTTACAATTTGTGTTAAATTTCTGCTGTACAGCAAAGTGATTCAGTTATACATATATATATATTTTTCATATTCCTCTCCATTATGGTGTATCATAGGATACTGAATATAGCTCCCTGTGTCATACAGAAGGGATTGTTGTTTATCCATCCTATACGTCCTGGTTTGCATCTGCTAATCTCAAACTCCCAGTCTATCCCTCCACTCCTCTTCCCCTTGGCAACTAAAAGTTCGTTCTCTATGTCTGCATCTATTTCTGTTTCATAGATACATTCATGTCACATTTTAGATTCCACGGACAACTGATGTCACACGATATTTGTCTTTTTCTTTCTGACTTACTTTTCTCAGTATGATAATCTGCAAGTCCATCCATGTTGCCACAGATGGCATGATTTCATTCTTTCTTGTGGCTGAGTAGCAAGGTCATTTCTGTAGTAATCAATAGAATCAGAATTTGAGCCGCCACGTCTGACACTGCTGCGGCATTTGGATGTGGCAGATGAAATATTTTTCATAACTTGATAGCTTGCGGTGAACAATGCTGGATTCTTGATCTCCAAAGAAGAAGATTTAGCCTCATGACCAGGGGCTAGGCTTGATCACTCAAGAGCTTTTGTGTAGCAGAGTTTTATTAAAGTGAAAACAGACAGAGAAAGCTTCTGACACAGACGTCAGAAGGGGACAGAGAATGCCCCCCTTGCTAGTGTTAGCAAGTGTTTTGTGTCAGTCAGAAAGCTAGGAATCAGATAAGAACAGACACCTCAAGGCTGAGGGAGTTTTCCCAGGTCCCCTTCCCACAATATGCATTTTTGGGATAGGATGCCATGAGGTGTGTCATCCTCCAGCCATGAAACAATTGGTATGAATACTGGTTTGTTGAGCCATTTATCAGCCAAAAGTTAGTCTTAGGTGGAACCAGTTTGAAGAAAGGCAAATTCTAAAGCAAATTCAAAGTTTCATTAACATAGCTTAAGAAAAACATTTCCATGGAGAGTTTGTTTCCTCCTGCTGCCTAAGGGACAGATAAAAAAGAAAACGTCTGACACTAGCAGCCTATTTCCTCCATTTGGAAACTCCTGGCCTTCCTGCCTATTACCCTCTCAACATGTTGCCTGAGCAACTCAGATGATTAAGCAAAGCCCCACATTTGGACTAGAGTGACTGTTGGCGATGTGTGTATGTGGTTCTAGGTGAAGGTGATTAAATCACACAGCCCTAGAGTTACAGTATTTACTTTAAACATAGAAATTATAATATATTAAATGTGAAAGTTGCATTTTATATTTGTAATGGTGGAGAATTGATGTTATTTTAGAATTGAATATTAGGTTCATCAGGGAAAAGATCTGCACGTTCATACACCTGGAAAGTTCTGCAGTATCTCCATAGGTGCTTTTCTTTAAATGAGTTATAGTATAAGGTAACGTACCTTAAAACCCCTAAATCCCTGAATTGGATAGATTTTCTTTTATTACCCACATCAAATTGTAGCCCCTCCCTCACTCCATTATTCTACATCCCTCTTTCCTGCTTCACATTTCTTCATCATATTATCACAATTGTTCGGTCATATAAATGTATTTATTTGTGGTTCATCTTCCCTTCTGTATAATAGAATGGAAGCTGCGTGAGAGCCTAGACTGGGTGTGTTTATGATACACAGTAATGATGTCAAAAATATTAATATTTCTTGAATTTATGAGCACAAATATTATCAGCCCATGATCCTACTGGTTTTATTCCAAGAACTCACATACCTAATCTAGTCTTTCACATAAGCAGATGAGTGACTGTATTTGGCAAAGAAGTTGAGGTTATACTCCTGATTTTATTTCCCCTTTTCTCCTTTAAGGTCTTAAAACTCTTCAGTTCAGTTCAGTTCAGTCACTCAGTTGTGTCCAACTCTTTGCAACCCCATGAATCGCAGCATGCCAGGCCTCCCTGTCCATCACCAACTCCCGGAGTTCACTCAAACTCACGTCCATTGAGTTGGTGATGCCATTCAGTTATCTCATCCTCTGTCGTCCCCTTTTCCTCCTGCCCCCAATCCCTCCCAGCATCAGAGTCTTAGCAAGTTGTAATTTAATCATTAGGAAATTTCAGGGTATTGTTCCATCAGAGTATTTGGCAAGTTTGAGATCAAAAAGATGACGTAAGTTTTAAGGGTGAATGACATTTAACAGCAGCAGAAACTCTAACTTGCCCCCGAAAAGCAAATGTTCTATGATATTACTCTTATGCTCTTATTACAGGTCTTCCCTGGTGGCTCAGATGGTAAAGTGTCTGTCTACAATGCGGGAGACTAGGGTTCAATCCCTGGTTTGGGAAGATCCCCTGGAGAAGGAAATGGTAATCCACTCCAGTACTACTGCCTGGAAAATCCCATGGACAGAGGAGCGTTGTAGGCTACAGTCCATGGGGTTGCAAAGAGTCAGACACGACTGAGCGACTTCACTTTCACTTTCACTACTCTTATAATTAGAGAAATGTTGAAGTTATACAGAGAATTCATGGACAGAACTGTAGACACTATCTCATTTGTATAGTTTCGCTGTTTCTCCAGTATTTGGTGTTATCAGTTTGAAATCTCTAAGCATGTTAACTGGGCCACCTGGAAAATTATCTTAGACTGAGTTACCACTTACTTATTTATGAATAAAAGTGATAGTAAATATTAGAAATAAAATATAAAATAAACAAAATTCAGCAGATAATAAATGGTCACTACTCTATCATAGTATCAGCACATTTCATGAACTCTGTTTCATTTTCAGAGCTGCAGTAACAGAGTACCACAGCTGGATGGCTTAAAACAACAGCAATTTCTTATCTCATGGTTCTGGTGACTAGAATTCCAAAAGCCAAGTGTCAGCAAGGCCTGCCATGTGCCCTCTGATTCCTGCAGGGGAGGCACTTCCCTGCCACTTCCTGGCCCCAGCGCTGGTGTTAATCCTTGGTCTGCAGTTGTATCATCTCAATTTCTGCTCTATCTTCTCACAGTGATTTCTGTGGGAGTCTGTCTTCACATGTTATCTTCTAAGGACACCAGTCATATTGGATTAAGGGCCCAGTTTGATGACCTCATCTTAACTTAATTACATCTGCAAAACCCCTATTTCCAGATAAGGCCACATGTACATGTACAGGAACCAGGGGTTAGGGATCAATATACCCTTTGGGGAGCATAATTCATAACCGAACCTCTCTCTCACCCTGGCATTCCACCCCTCTAGGGCATCACCAAGTGCCAAGCTGAGCGCCCTGTGCTGGACGGCAGCTTCCCGCTAACTCTCTATTTTATGTATGGTTGTAAATACGTGGAATATTACTCAGCCATAAAAAGGAATGGAATTGGGTAACTTGTAGTGATCCAGATGGGCCTAGAGTCTACCATACAGAGTGAAGTAAGCCAGAAGGAGAAAAACGAATATTGTATATTAATGCATAGGTATGGAATCCAGAAATATGGTACAGATGAGCCTGTTTGCAGGGCAGGAATGAGACCCAGACTTAGAGAACAGACTGTGGACACAGCAGAAAGCAGAAGGTGAGAGGAATTGGAAGAGTAGGATTGATATATATGCTGTAACTCTTTTCAGCTTACCAACTTGTTGCCACTGCAATGCCTCCTCAACAAGGGAAGGAATGATCTTTCTGATTCAGAGAAAACTGCAAGAACAGCAAATCCCTAAAGCTCTCACAAAGAACAAGGGACCATGACATTGCCAGGTTCTAAAAGGCAAACAGTTTGGAGAAAGAGTCTTAAAGTTCACAAATATCAAAGAGCCCCTGGAATATTGGGGGCAGAAGGAACCATCCTAAATACAGTGAAACGCAGATGAAGTTGCATTGGGTACACTGGCTTTCCTCCCAGGGAAAAATTATCCTCCCCTTTCCAAAACTAGCACTGTTCAGTTCAGTTCAGTTGCTCAGTCAAGTCCAAATCTTTGTGATCTCATGAATCGCAGCACACCAGGCCTCCCTGTCCATCACCAACTCCCAGAGTTCACTCAGACTCACATCCATCGAGTCAGTGATGCCATCCAACCATCTCATCCTCTTCTCCTCCTGCCCCCAAACCCTTCTCTGTCCCCTTCTCCGGCTGCCCCCAAACCCTTCCAGCATCAGAGTCTTTTCCAATGAGTCAAATCTTCCCATGAGGTGGCCAAAGTATTGGAGTTTCAGCTTTAGCATCATTCCTTATAAAGAAGTCCCAGGGATGATCTCCTTCAGAAAGGACTGGTTGGATCTCCTTGCAGTCCAAGGGACTCTCAAGAGTCTTCTCCAACACCACAGTTCAAAAGCATCAATTCGTTGGTGCTCAGCTTTCTTCAGAGTCCAACTCTCACATCCGTACATGACCACCGGAAAAAACATAGCCTTGACTAGACAGACCTTTGTTGGCAAAGTAATGTCTCTGCTTTTCAACATGCTATCTAGGTTAGTCATAACTTTTCTTCCAAGGAGTAAGCATCTTTTAATTTCATGGCTGCAATCACCATCTGCAGTGATTTTGGAGCCCAGAAAAAATAAAGTCTGACACTGTTTCCACTGTTTCCCCATCTATTTCCCATGAAGTGATGGGACCAGATGCCATGATCTTCGTTTTCTGAATGTTGAGCTTTAAGCCAAATTTTTCACTCTCCACTTTCATTTTCATCAAAAGGCTCTTTAGTCCCTCTTCACTTTCTGCCATAAGGTGGTGTCATCTGCATATCTGAGGTTTTTGATATTTCTTCCGGCAATCTTGATGCCAGCTTGTGCTTCTTCCAGCCCAGCATTTATCATGATGTACTCTGCATAGAAGTTAAATAAGCAGGGTGACAATATACAGCCTTGACGTACTCCTTTTCCTATTTTGAACCAGTCTGTTGTTCCATGCCCAGTTCTAACTGTTGCCTCATGACCTGCATACAGATTTCTCAAGAGGCAGGTCAGGTGGTCTGGTATTCCTGTCTCTTTCAGAATTTTCCACAGTTTATTGTGATTCACACAGTCAAAGGCTTTGGCATAGTCAATAAAGCAGAAATAGATGTTTTTCTGGAACTCTCTTGCTTTTTCCATGATCCATCAAATGTTGGCAATTTGATCTCTGGTTCCTCTGCCTTTTCTAAAACCAGCTTGAACATCAGGAAGTTCACGGTTCACATATTGGTGAAGTCTGGCTTGGAGAATTTTGAGCATTACATTACTAGCATGTGAGATGAGTGCAATTATGCGGTAGTATGAGCATTCTTTGGCATTGCCTTTCTTTGTGATTGGAATGAAAACTGACCTCTTCCAGCCCTGTGGCCACTGCTGAGTTTTCCAAATTTGCTGGCATATTGAGTGCAGCACTTTCACAGCATCATCTTTCAGGATTTGAAATAGCTCCACTGGAATGCCACCACCTCCACTAGCTTTGTTCATAGTGATGCTTTCTAAGGCCCACTTGACTTTACATTCCAGGATGTCTGGCTCTAGATGAGTGATCACACCATCGTGATTATCTTGGTCTTGAAGATCTTTTTTATACAGTTCTTCTGTGTATTCTTGCCATCTCTTCTTAATATCTTATGCTTCTGTTAGGTCCATACCATTTCTGTCCTTTATTGAGCCCATCTTTGCATGAAATATTCCCTTGGTGTCTCTAATTTTCTTGAAGAGATCTCTAGTCTTTCCCATTCTGTTGTTTGCCTCTAGTTCTTTGCATTGATCACTGAGGAAGGCTTTCTTATCTCTTCTTGCTATTCTTTGGAACTCGGCATTCAGATGCTTATATCTTTCCTTTTCTCCTTGGCTTTTCACTTCTCTTCTTTTCACAGCTGTTTGTAAGCCGTCCTCAGACAGCCATTTTGCTTTTTTGCATTTGTTTTCCGTGGGGATGGTCTTGATCCCTGTCTCCTGCACAGTGTCACAAACCTCCATCCATAATTCATCAGCGCTATATCTATCAGATCTAGTCCCTTAAATCTATTTCTGACTTCCACTGTATAATCATAAGGGATTTGATTTAGGTCATACCTGAATGGTCTAGTGATTTTCCCTACTTTCTTCAATTTAAGTCTGAATTTGGTAATAAGGAGTTCATGATCTGAGCCACAGTCAGCTCCTGGTCTTGTTTTTGTTGACTGTATAGAGATTCTCCATCTTTGGCTGCAAAGAATAGAATCAATCTCATTTCAGTGTTGACCATCTTGTGATGTTCGCTGAGCACACCAGTAGTTTGAAGTGGCTATTGTCTTGTGGAATGCATTATTTTTTAAAGCTTATGGAAGGAATTGACACTCAATGTTCCATTATCTGTATTTGCACGGAGATACAGACAGGTACAACTGTGGCCCTGATAGGCCTTCGGAGGTAGATTTGATCTGACCTGTACCTGAAACGAGGCCATTTACCTGCTCTCTACAGTAATGATCTTCTCATCTGGCCCTTCAGCTCTAGCATTATCCTTTTTAGTTTTTCCATCTTCTCTTATTAGCAAAGGAGTACATTGCCATTTCACATATAGGAAATACATAATTAAAATGCCCTACGAGCTCATTGCTTTTAAAACATCTGTTATCTATTCTTTTAACTATAAGTTTTAATGACTTTCTAGTACTACATTGTCTGATTACCATAATTATTTTAGACAATGCTCCTATCATTGGCCATTTATGTTGTTGTCAAGGACACTGAAGCAGCCTACGTATCCATCAGTGGAGGAAGAGACAGAGAAGATGTGGTACATGTATATAATGGAAGGGTACTCAGCCATAAAAAAGAACAGACTTGGAGCAGCTGTAGTGTTGTGGATGGACCTAGAGTCCATCATACAGAGTGAAGTAAATCAGAAAGAAAAAAACAAATAGTGTTTATTATTGCATATATGTGGAATTCCGTGGTGATTCAAGCAGTAAAGAATCTGTCTGCAATATAAGAGAGCCATGTTTGATCCCTGGATTGGGAAGATCCCCTGGAAAAGGGAATGACTATGCACCCTAATATTCTTACTTGGAGAATTCTGTGGATGAAGGAGCCTGGTGGGCTATGGGCTCGCAAAATCAGGCACGACTAAGTGGCTAACACATTCAGTGCATGTGTGTGGAATCTAGAAGAATGGTACTGGTGAACCTATCTGCAGGGCAGGAATGGAGGCACAGACAGGGAATGGACTTGTGAACTCAGGGGGGTGGAGATGGTGGGACAAATGGAGAGAGTGGCATTGACTTACATGCACTATCACCTGCAAAATAGAAAACTTGGGTGAAGCTGCTTGTCTGGAAAGGGAGCTCAGCTTGGTGCTCTGTGATGACCTAAACGCAGGGTGGGAGGAGGCTTTGGAGGGAAGTGACCTATGTATACTCATGGCTGACTCACGCTGTTGTACAGCAGAAACTAACAAAACATTTTAAAGCAATTATATTCCAACTAAAATTAAACATTATACTCCAAACATAAAATTTTAAAAAAGTAAAAAAGTATTCATATTCATCACATTTAGAGATAAACATTATTAATGCTTGTATATGCCACTGCCCTTCTTTTCTATGGCTTCCCATACATAATTAATTTCCTATACAGCCAACATAATATGTATATCACAACATATCAGTGTGTATCTTATTCTCCTGTTTGCTATAAAAATATATTTTCCAAACTCAAAAAATAAATAATAATAATTGCTATAATCACCATCTTTGTACCCAAATTGTTGTGTGCACTGTAGCATTATTTTTAATTTTGTACCTTCAACTCCAAATTTTTAAAGCCCAGTAGCCAAAATATGTACATTTTTGGATATGGAACTGTGGCAACCTTTGATGACAAATTGAAATTATAATGGAGTTGAGATGCTTAGATGGCATCGCCGACTCAACGGACATGGATTTGAGTAAACTCCAGGAGTTGGTGATGGACAGGGAGGCCTGGCGTGCTGCAGTCCATGGGGTCGCAGAGAGTCAGACACGACTGAGCATCTGAACTGAACTGAATTGAACCACAATTCAAGTCTCCCCTGGTGGTTCAGATGGTAAAGAATCCACCTTCAATGCAGGAAACCCCAGTTTGATCCCTGGGTCAGGAAGATTCCCCTGGAGAAGGGAATGACAACCCACTACAGTGTTCTTGCATGGAGAATTCCATGGACAGAGAAACCTGGGGGCTACAGTCCATGGGGTCCCAAAGAGTCAGATGTGACTGAATGACTAACACAATTACAACTCAGGCATACAAAAATAGAGTTGGGTGGCCATTGAGGATCTGGTCTCAGACACATCTCTGCACCACTGAGAACATGAGCTTTCTTTGAACTGTAGCAGACCCAAGGACACCACCAGCTGTACTCAGAACAATACCCACCAGCAGCACCCTGATGTTCTCAAGGTCTCCCCTGGTAACTATGCAACCATTTCTGACCACAACCAATCCCTACTTAACAAATACCTTTACTTCTTGTCAGTTCCAATTATAAATCCTGATCAATAACTCATGTAACTAACTGTAACACAGCAGTTTTTGCCTTGATAAGCCTCTTCCATTTTGTAATCTAGTGGAATACAGTTCTAGTGCTTCTTAAATCTGTCTCAAAGGCTGCAGTCCTAACAAACCCCAAGTAAACATCTTCGTTTCATTTAGCTCTCCATTTCTCAAATTTTGGTTGAAAGTGAAGTTGCTCAGTCGTGTCTGACTCTTTGCAACCCCATGGACTGTAGCCTACCAGGCTCCTCTGTCGATGGGATTCTCCAGGCAATAGTACCGGAGTGGATTGCCATTCTCTTCTCCAGGGGATCTTCCCGAACCGGGGATCGAACACGGGTCTTCTGCATTGTAGACAGACGCTTTACCTTCTAAGCCACCAGGGAAGGTCGTAAATACACCTGCAGTCATCTACGTCCTAGAAGCTCTGACCTGTTCTTTTTTTTTTTAATTGAAGGATAATTGCTTTATAGAATTTTGTTGTTTTCTCACCTATTTTTTATGAGGGTCCATACATGGGCTGAGTGATAAGAGGGTGAAAAATGGGCATGTTTTGCTTCACTATTCTTGGGCTGTGTTCATGCATTTCCCTACGAATACACATGGGAAAGGTCTACCTGAGGTGGTTCCCTGGCTCCTGACAGAATTAGATGTAATTTCCCCATCTCTGACTCTCAGAAGACCTGGAAGGACCTATTAGGAAAATCTTGGACTTCACCCCACATTGATCTACTATAATCAGCCAGCAACTGGGTGTGTGGCAAGCTACCCAACGTTGGGGGCAGACAGTCTGTGGTGTATAGATGACGCTTCTCTCAGTTGCTGTCCCCCAATCAATCAGGGCAATTAGAGGTCATGTTGTTTTATCTCCTCTTCAAACTCCCATCATTTTGACCCAATCAAGAAGCAGGAGGTGGTCTTCTCCTTCCCTGAACCTATTGGCTGCATTCCAATCAAACTTTTCTTATTGTTTCTGGCACTATTCCTCCATAGAGAGACCTCATTCTTCATTCCTGTCTTTGGCAATGTAAATGACAGATGACTTTCTGCATGTTATCATCAGGGCTTAGAAAGAATGGTTAACTGCACAACCCCTCTGATCAAGGCAATGAGATAAAGAATTTATCTGCAAACCATTTTGCCAGATGACAGAGTAGAAGCCAAAGTCAAGGCAGAAAACTTCTAATTCAGTGATCGTTGTTAGCAGAAAGTTTTCTCATTTGAGATTATGACCCAGTCTTTAGAGTGAAGAAAGAACAAAATAGAATGAGTGCATCCTATGAAAAAAGGGATTTATATATGCTTTCCTGACCCAAGTGCCACTGAGAAATGCAGGTTTTCAAACCAAAACAAACATTCTGAAGCAGAACAAGCATTTTAACAGGAACCCCAAGTGATTCATATGCATATAAAGGTTGAAAAGCTCTGCTCTGTGTGTTAAGGGTATGAGTATTTGGTTGCCTGAAAGAAGCTCTTTTGAAAACTGACTCTGCTTATAAAACAAAACAAAATAAAAACAAACCATTAACAACTATTTTTACCTGGAAGAGCATTTGAATCTTCTAGAATTCAGTTGAACTACTTATGGGGACAAGATTAATTTTAAGAGATGGTATACGTTTGCCTAAATCGCCTCTCATTTTTTGTTGCATAATTTTAAGTAGTTGATTCTACTGAATACAGGCAAATGGCCAGATTTTCAAAGAGCATAAAACTGTTTACATTGAAAAGTAAGATCTCATCCTAGAAATTAGTTTCATTCCTAGAGGCAATTACTATAACAGATTTTTAAAATATTTTTTCTTTAGTCTTCCAGAAATATTATAATATAGATATCTTATGAATCTCCTTAAATATAGCATTATCACTGCTATTTTGGACTTTGCTTTTTAGCATTTTTTAAGTATTCTATAACTGTACATAGAAAGCTCAGCTTGATAATTTTTAATATTTACAAAATATTTTTCTTATGTTTGCATCAAAAATTGTTAATGTTGACTGTCATTTAAAATGCTTCCATCTTTTGTATTGCTTATTTTGGCTCTTCCAAATTATACTACAATGAATATCTCTGTGCATATATGTTTGTGCACTTGTATTTCTAAGAAATAAAAATGTAAGTAAATTTCTGGCTGTAAGGACAAGAGGCTTTAAAACCTCCAGTTTCATCCATGTTGTTGCAAATGGCATGATTTCCTCCCTCCCTGTGGCTGAATGATGTTCCACTATATACATAATATTTTCTTTGTTTGTTCATCTGTTAATAGACAAATAGGCTGTTTCCATGTCTTGGCTATTATAAATGAGGCTGCAATAAGCATGGTAATGAATACATATTTATGAAATAGTGTGGGGTGGTTTTTTTTTTTTTTTTGATAAATACCATGAAGAGGAACTGCTTGACCACATAGTAGTTTTATTTTTAATATTTTGAGGAGACTCCATATTGCTTTCCATGGTGGCTGCATCATTTTACATTTCCAATAGTGGTGAAAAAGTGTACCCTTTTCTAAACATTTTCACCAACACTTGTTATTTGTGGGATCTCATCATTGTTTTAATATACACTTTACTTTTCATTAGAAAGTTTGCAAATGATTTCAGAATTTTTTTCTTATTCTCTGAATGATTATTTATCTGTTCTTACCTTTGCCCCATGTATTCTTACCTTGAGGACCCCATGAACAGTATGAAAAGGCAAAAAGATGAACTCCCCAGGTTAGTAGGTGCCCATTATGCTACTAGATATCAGTGGAGAAATAACTCCAGAAAAAATGAAGGGGTCTAGCCAAAGCACAAAAAACACCCAGTTATGGATGGGACTGGTGATAGAAGCAAGGTTCGATGCTGTGAAGAGAGATATTGCATAGGAACCTGCAATGTTAGGTCCGTGAATCAACACAGATTGGAAGTGGTCAAACAGGAGATGACAAGAGTGAACATCGACATTCTAGGAATCAGCGAACTAAAATGGACTGGAATGGGTGACTTTAACTCAGGTGACCATTATATCTACTACTGTGGGCAGGAATCCCTTAGAAGAAATGGAGTAGCCATCATAGTCAACAAACGAGTCTGAAATGCAGTACTTGCATGCAATCTCAAAAATGACAGAATGATCTCTATTCATTTCCAAGGCAAACCATTCAATATCATGGTAATCCAAGTCTATGCCCCAACCAGTAATGCTGAAGATGCTGACGTTGAACAGTTCTATGAAGACCTACAAGACCTTCAAGAACTAACACCCAAAAAAGATGTCCTTTTCATTATAGGGGACTGGAATGCAAAAGTAGGAAGTTAAGAAACACCTAGAGTAACAGGCAAATTTGGCTTTGGAGTACAGAATGAAGCAGGGCAAAAGCTAGTAGACTTCTGCCAAGAGAACACACTGGTCATAGTAAACACTCTCTTCCAACAACACAAGAGAAGACTCTACACATGAACATCACCAGATGGTCAATACTGAAATTAGATTGATTATATTCTTTGCAGCCAAAGATGGAGAAGCTCTATACAGCCAGTAAAAAAAAGACTGGGAGCTGACTGTGGCTCAGATCATGAACTTCTTATTGCCAAATTCAGACTGAAATTGAAGAAAGTGGAGAAAACCACTAGACCATTCAGGGATGACCTAAATCAAATTCCTTATGATTATACAGTGGAAGTGAGAAATAGATTTAAGGGACTAGATTTGATAGAAAGAGTGCCTGATGAACTATGGACAGAGGTTCCTGACATTGTACAAGAGACGGGAATCAAGACCATCCCCAAAAAAAGAAATGCCAAAAACCAGATGGCTGTCTGAGGAGGCCTTACAAATAGCTGTGAAAAGAATGGAAGTGAAAAGCAAAGGAGAAAAGGAAAGATATACCCGTTTGAATGCAGAGTTCCAAAAAATAGCAAGGAAAGATAAGAAAGCCTTCCTCAGCAATCAATGCAAAGAAATATAGGAAAACAACAGAATGGGAAAGACTAGAGATCTCTTGAAGAAAATTAGAGATACCAAGGGAATATTTCATGCAAAGATGGGCTCAATAAAGGACAGAAATGGTATGGACCTAACAGAAGCAGAAGATATTTAGATAAGGTGGCAAGAAGACACAGAAGAACTGTACAAAAAAGATATTCACGAGCCAGATAATCACGAAGGTGTGATCACTCACCTAGAGCCAGACATCCTGGAATGTGAAGTCAAATGGGCCTTAGGAAACATCACTACAAACAAAGCTAGGGGAAGTGATGGCATTCCAGTTGAGCTATTTCAAATTCTGAAATATGATGCTGTGAAAGCGCTGCACTCAATATGTCAGCAAATTTGGAAAACTCAGCAGCAGCTACAGGACTGGAAAAGGTCAGTTTTCATTCCAATCCCAAAGAAACGCTGTGCAAAAGAATGCTTATACTATCACACGATTGCACTCATCTCACATGCTAGTAATGTACTGCTTAAAATTCTCCAAGCCACACTTCAACAATAGATGAACTAAGAACTTCCAGATGTTCAAGCTGGCTTTAGAAAAGGCAGAGGAGCCAGAGTTCAAATTGCCAACATCCGATGGATCATCGAAAAAGCAAGAGAGTACCAGGAAAACATCTACTTCTGGCTTATTGACTATGCCAAAGCCTTTGACTGTGTGGATCACAATAAACTGTAGAAAATTCTGAAAGAGATGGGAATACCAGACCACCTGACCTGTCTCTTGAGAAATCTGTATGCAGGTCAGGAGGCAACAGTTAGAACTGGACATGGAACAACAGACTGGTTCCAAATAGGAAAAGGAGTGCGTCAAGGCTGTATATTGTCACCCTGCTTAGTTAACTTCTATGCAGAGTACATCATGAGAAACGCTGGGCTGGATGAAGCACAAGCTGGAATCAAGATTGCCGGGAGAAATATCAATAACCTCAGATATGCAGATGACACCAACTTTATGGCAGAAAGTGAAGAAGAGCTAAAGAGCCTCTTGATGAAGGTGAAAGTGGAGAGTGAAAAAGTTGGCTTAAAGCTCAACATTCAGAAAACGAAGATCATGGCATCTGGTCCCATCACTTCATGGCAAATGGATGGGGAAACAGTGAAAACAGTGGCTGACTTTATTTTTCTGGGCTCCAAAATCACTGCAGATGGTAATTGCAGCCATGAAATTAAAAGACACTCCTTGGAAGGAAAGTTATGACTAACCTAGACACAATATTAAAAAGCAGAGACATTACTTTGCCAACAAAGGTCCGTCTAGTCAAGGCTATGGTTTTTCCAGTGGTCATGTGTGGATGTGAGAGTTGAACTATAAAGAAAGCTGAGGGCTGAAGAATTGATGCTTTTGAACTGTGGTGTTGGAGAAGACTCTTGAGAGTCCCTCGGACAGCAAGGAAAGCCAACCAGTCCATCCTAAAGGAGATCAGTCCTGGGTGTTTATTGGAAGGACTGATGTTGAAGCTGAAACCCCAATACTTTGGCTACGTGATGCAAAGAGCTGATTCATTTGAAAAGACCCTTAAGCTGGAGAAGTTTGAGGGCAGGAGGAGAAGGCGATGACAGAGGATGAGAAGATTGGATGGCATCACCAACTCAATGGACATGGGTTTGGGTGAACTCCAGGAGCTGCTGATGGACAGGGAGGCTTGGCGTGCTGCAGTTCACAGGGTTGTAAAGAGTCAGACATGACTGAGTGACTGAATTGAACTGAACTGAACCTTTGCCCACTTTTCTGTTGGATTGTTACCTTTTAAATAATGTCTGTCTATTCAGATTCTTTTGTCTTCTCTATGAGATACCAATTTTTTAAACCCGTTATGCTTCTTTGACGTTTCCAATTTTTTGCGTTTTCCTATTTTTTTTAATGTAAGGCTTTAAATATTCTAAAAATGTCCTAACATTATTGCCCTTTTATCTCTTTTAGTTTTGACTCAAGGCCTAAATCCATCATTTTTGCAAGGCCTAAATCTACTTGGGCTTCCCACGTGGCCCTAGTGGTTAAGAACCTGCCTGACAATACAGGAGACATAAGAGACATGAATCTGATCCCTGGGTTGGGAAGATCTCCTGAAGGAGGGCATGGAAACTCACTCCAGTATTCTTGCCTAGAGAATCCCATGGACAGAGGAGCCTGGTGGTCTACAGTCCATAAAGTCATGAAGAGTTGGACACGACTAAAGCAACTTAGCACAAATCTATTCACATTCATAATCAACTGCATTTAGAAAGAAATAAAGTAGTTTTTCTGTTGATTCTCTTAGGTTTCCTACAGAGAATCGTATCAGATGGACATAATGATAGGTTTACTTTCTTTTGTATTTTTGTTCGTCTAAGACAGCAGACATTTGAGGGCTCCACTCCCACCAAACAAATATATGAGAACATAGAAAAAAACTCCTGAGGGATCCCAGAAATATTTATCCCAGTGTCTCACAGAAGGACAAAGTCACACACTGGTCATGATCTAATAACCCTTGAGTTGTTCCTAGTTAAGTAACAGTCCTAATAGCCAGGCTAGTGTTGGGACTCATTCAAGAAGTCTGCTAATGGTCTCTATTTTGACATTTATTTTCTTTGGGATCTAGAACATACTATCTTCTAGCATATAATATTTCAAATAATATCTTCTTTGAAATAGTCCATGGGTATTGGGGGAGATGTACCCTAATTTATATTTTTACTGAACTTGTCTATTTTCTTATTTATTTTAGAGTCTCCTAGATCTGTCGAAAATTAGAGAAGTGTAATAAATCCTGCCAAATCTATTGTGTTTCTGTGTTTCTCTTGTTTCCTCAGCTGGGACTGTGTCTGTGTTGCTGTTCTGTTTTCTGCCACATTTAGCCTCATGAGGATTATAACTTTCATAAGCAACTCTCCTTGCACTGCTTTATCTTTTCTATCTTCAATTTTACTTTGTCTAATATTAATATTGCCTTTCTTACCTTTCCTTGGGCTTCCCAGGTAACTCAGCTGGCACAGAATCTTCCTGCAATGCAGGAGACCTGGGTTCTATCTCTGGGTTGCAAAGATCTCCTGCAGGAGAGCATGGCAACCCACTCCAGTATTCTTGCCTGGAGAATCCCACAAACAGAGGAGCCTGGTCGGCTACAGTCATGGAGTTGCAAAGAGCCGGACACAGCTGAGCGACTAAGCACAGCACACAGCACCTTTACTTAAGTTGCATTTTCTCTGGTTAACTTTACACCTTTTTGCGTCATTTTCTTTTGTTTATCAGTTGTAGGCTACAAATAGCTGGGCGTTTGCTTGCTGATCTGTCTGTGAATGTCTATATTTGAGTATAGGAGCCAGACTCATTTGTGTTTATTGTCAGAATTAAAATGCTTCTTATGTTTGGATGCTTTCTTTCTGTTTATCATTTTATGCTTCATTGTGATCTCATTTGCTTTCTCTTTTTGCTGTATGGCTTAGCTTTCTTTGACTTTATCATTTTCTCTTTAAAATATACATCTTCTGTATGACATCCTTCATGGTTACATTTAAGATTTTCAAAAATATTCTTCAACTTACAATCCTTTAACACCAAAGTTAAAACTAAATAATAAATACTGATTTCCTTTTATGCAAGAAAAGCAATTTCACTTTTTTATATTATTATACTTACTATTCACCAACATTCATGTATTTTTTGTTATATTTATTTTCAGAATCAGATAATTATAAATGAAACACATCTGAATACTAAAGTATTATCTTTAAGAAGACAAATTTGAAATTGGCCTTCAATTGTGTGGCCAAATTTATCACAGCTTGATAAGCAACTTCATTTTAACCTGTCTCAGTGATCATCAACCACATTTCAATATCTCAACTTCCATCTTTTTGAATTGTTGATTCTTATTTCTCTCCCAGCTATTTAGAACCCATGGTAAAGTTGTTTTGTCAAGGAAGGCATTTAAGCATTATAATACCTGAACTGAACCCTTCAACAAACATTAACATCTCTTTGTAGCTTACATACATTAAATAAATAAAAGCAGTCAAATATGAATTATACAAAACACATTTCCCCACAAAACTGTGTAAATGTGTATTACTTTTCATCCCTTAATGTTACATAAAAGAATCTCCATCTAGCTTAATGTATGTGTTATTCTCTTTGGATGTCAGTGAATATATATTTTTATAATATTTATTCTCTGTTGACATTTACCTAAACTACCTTAACTTATTTCATTATTTTATGGCCATAAACAAAAAACCTACAAACAATAAATGCTAGAGAGGGTGTAGAAAAAAGGGAAGCCTCTTGCACTATTGGTGGGACTGTAAATTGGTACAGCCTCTATGGACAACAGTATTAAGTTTCCTAAAAAATCTAAAAATGACCATATGACCCAGCAATCCCACTATTTGACAAATACCCGAGAAAATCATAATTCAACAAGACACAACCCCAGTGTTCACTGAAGCACTATTTACAATAGCCAGGACATGTGGCAGCGGTGGCTAAGTCGCTTCAGTCATGTCCAACTCTGTGCCACCCCATAGATGGCAGCCCACCAGGCTCCCCCATCAATAGGATTCTCCAGGCAAGAACACTGGACTGGGTTGCCATTTCCTTTTCCAATGCATGAAAATGAAAAGTGAAAGTGACGTCGCTCAGTCATGTCCGACTTCTAGCGACCCCATGGACTGCAGCCTACCAGGCTCCTCTGTTCATGGGATTTTCCAGGCAAGAGAATATTACTCAACCATAAAAAGGAATAAAATTGGGTCATTTGTAATGATGTGGATGGACTTAGAGTCTGTCATACAGGGTGAAACAATCAGAAAGCAAAATACAAATATCGTATATTAATGAATATATATGGAATCTAGAAAAGTAGCACAGATGGACCTATTTGTAGGACAGGAATTGAAACGCAGGGGTGGAGAACGGACATGTGGACACAGTGGGGATGGGGAGGCTGGGGTGACCTGAGAGACTGGGACCGACAGATACACACGACTGTATGGAAACTAGACAGCTAGTGGGAAGCTGCTGTGCAGCGCAGGGAGCTCAGCTCGGTGCTCTGTGATGACCTAGGGGCGGGATGGGGGTGAGGTGGGAGACAAGGCTCAAGAGGGACGGGATATATGTACACAGGTAGCTGATTCACTTTGTTGTACCGCAGAAACTAACACAGCATTGTAAAGCAATTATGCTCCAATAATAAAGTTTAAAAAATAAAGCAAGATGATTTAGGGATCAGGAAAGGCTTATGAAAAAGTCTTATGAACGTTTCATTTTTTTAAATTTCACTCTATTTTAATGGCTTCATCTTCACTTGCACTTTTAATTTTTAGACTGATTATTGTCAATTCTATCACATTTTATCTTTTCATTCCATCAATAACCTCTTTTCCTCTGCCTTTCTTAGACAGCATCTCAAGTGTATTTTCCTTATTACTTATTTTTAAGTGCTTGAATGACTTGAAGTCACTTGCAAGTGTTACTTTTTCAGTCATGTTCAACTCTTTGTGACCCCATGGACTGCAGCACTCCAGGCTACTCTGTCCATGGAATTCTCCAGAAAAGAATATTGGAGTGAGTCCATTCCCTTCTCCAGGGAATCTTCCTGACCCAGGGATTGAAACCTGGTCTCCTGCATTGCAGGTAGATTCTTTACCATCTGAGCCACTATGGAAGCTCTGGTAGGCTTGGAGTCACATTGAAAATAAGTCACTTAGAAAATGGGTTAAAACTGTGATATTTACTGGTGTCCTAAAATAGGAAATACGAATATTCATCAACAGATCAAAGGCATATCCAACATCTTAATTCAGCCACACGACCCTGTTCATCACCAACATATTCTGTATTTCATAAACAACAGGTAGAAATATAACCAGAAAAAGCAAGCGAGAAAAACTTTGTTATTTCAGGAGATTTCATGCTAAATATGTATACCCTTGGGCCAATCAACAGCTAGTGATATAGTCATCAATAAATAGCTCCTTTACAGGTGTGCAACACAGCAGAGTGTACCCAATAGCTAGTCTAGTATAACATCAACTGTAATTCCTCCCTGAACCAGCACTCACACATCACTAAAGGACAGGCACCAATATTACATGAATTTAGAGGATAGAGTATAGGTGGCAGATTGCACTGCTTACAATCAAGCAAGTCTTAATCACAAAAGCACTACCAGGCAGAAAGTTTGGAGGATGTCTTCAGACAGTCTTATTTTTTTAAGTAAGAAAATGCAATACACACCATAAGACACTGTCTATGATAAAGATGAGGCTTCTCCATATTATCCTGATCCTCAGTCATGGATATTAAAGGTAATGAGCACGCATGCCTCTGCTGGAATGATTGCAGAAATACATGTGACCCAAATTCTGAGTAAGCTTCGTATGACCTTAAGAGTTGTATGAGCCTTGTATGACCCTGAAAGTGAATCTTGACAAACGACGGATAAGAATTTGGTGGATAAATACCCCAGCTCCTTCTCCCGTAGGGAAAACTCTCTTGGTGTGCCCTATACTATCTCCCAGAGTTCCTCAGCAAGGTGATATTTAGATTCCTGCAGTGGTAATGTCTTCAGTAGCCCACTCTTTATTATCCGCCTTCCCCTCTGTTTCACTTCTTTACTCCTATACTAATGCTTCTTGAGATCACCACTTTAATAAATATTGGCACTGGGATTCTCTCCAGGCTAGATTTTGAGAGAATAAAAATCAAACAGACTCCAGCCAGAAAAAAAAAAAAAAAGAAACAAACAGAAATATTGGAAAAACTTTGGTGATGCCTCTTAATCTATATGGTCAGTAAAACTTCCTTTTGAGCATCCACTGATTAAAACATACCCAACAACAACAACAACAAAATGCATTCAAGATTTCTCTCTTGCTCTAAGCATTCAGGAAAATGTTCCCTTTTCTGATTTCATGAAAGTGAAAAGTGAAATTGAAAGTTGCTTAGCCATGCATGCCCTGACTCTTTGTGACCCCATGGTATAGTCCGTGGACTTCTCCAGGCCAGAATACTGGAGTGGGTAGCTGTTTCCTTCTCCAGGGGATCTTCCCAACCCAGGGATCCTGAATTGCAGGGGGATTCTTTAAACCAGCTGAGCCAACCACGGAAGCCCAAGAATACTGGAGTGGGTAGCCTATCCCTTCGGATCTTCCTGACCCAGGAATAGAACTGGGGTCTCCTACATTGCAGGCAGATTCTTTATCAGCTGAGCTACCAAGGAATCTTTTATATACTTTTTATCCCTCTTTATTCATCTTCATAGGACGAGACATACAGACCGGGTGTGTGAATTTCCCTAAATCTTTCCTCTCTCAAGGATGGTCCTTTCCTGTTCTCAGATCAACAGATTCTAGGCATCTTGCTATGCTCAGATTCCAGCAAAATTCTTCAGAAATAATCAGGTAGAGTGTGATGAAGTTCTGTAGCCCTGAGGAGTGGCACTTGCCTCTCCTTTTTGCCCTTACCACATTTGAATGTATGGTCATTCGAGAATTTTTTCTTCACTCCTGCTTAACAGTAGTTTAAAAAACATCACACGCACAGTATTTTGTCCCGTTTTCTTTCTCTTAAATGATCTCCATATTATAACTAATGAAAATACTTTATTCTTTCTGCAAAAACCTGATGACAACAAGATGCCAATCATTCATGGTTAGCAGCTCTGCTCAGGATTCCCTGTTTCTCCTTAACGCTTCTCAAGAATCATTTGCACTAGTTCCCAAATCCAGTACTTCTAGACATGCTTATTGCTATAATTATTACTGTATGTATTCAGTTGCTATGTAAAACAGTGAAACATAAATGACAAAAGAGAAAATTACAATTTCTACAAGAACAAAGCCGACTGCTTCAGAAAGACTCAAAGGAAAAAGATTTTAAAGAATGTTCCATTTGATTTAGAGATATGTGAGAAAACTGCAAAAGACTGGAAAACAAAACTAGATGTCTGTGTGTATGTATATACACATACATATATACACTCACACATACATATATATATATGTCTTCCCCACTCATTTACTTTACAGGTGTTGTGAGTTTCTTACTCCACATTGAAGAGACAAAAACTCAAACTCTTAAGACTATTATTAATCTTGGACACACATTAGAATCACCTGGGAAATTTAAAAATACTTGGGCTCAAACTCAGAGATTCTGACTCTTCTATATTGAATGTAAAGTTGGCATCAGATATTAGCATTTATTTTTTTAAAAAAAACTCCTTTTGGGAGTTAATGCGTAGCGAGGATGCTAGAGTACGCAGCATCCTATCTTCACTTGGAAGAGTGGCCACTCCATCCTATAATGCAAAGCACTGAACTCTGATTGCTTTTTCCTCAATATTGATGCATCAATCTAAAATTAGTGTGTCTCTTCCTTCAGATTCTAGAAATAGGTTATTTGTCATGTAAGATTCCAGTGAAGATGAAAGTTTCTATCTTCTGCTCATCCTTTACAAGCATTTTAAAGTCTCTCTGCAGGAGAAAAGCTCAAATGCTCCTACCCTGATGTAACAGCATTTGGGAAAGTCTCAGTCCTGTCAGACTCTTTGCGACCTCATGGACTGTAGAGTACATGGAGTTCTCCAGGCCATAATACTGGAGTAGGTAGCCTTTTCCTTCAGGGGATCTTCCCAACCCAGGGATTGAACCCAGGTCTCCTGCATTGCAGGCAGATTCATTACCAACTGAGCCACAAGGGAAGCCCAAGAATACTCCAGTGAATAGCCTGTCCCTTCTCCAGCAGATCTTCCTGAGCCAGGAATAGAACTGGGGTCTCCTGCACTGCAGGCAGATTCATTACCAACTGAGCTATCAGAGGAGCAAGAATGCTAGCGTGGGTTGCCATGCCCTCCTCCTGAGGATCTTCCTGATGGAACCCTCATCTCCTGCACTGGCAGGAAAGGTTGCTTTTTGGTTTGGGGGTTTTCCCTCATTAAAAACCACTACCACCACTTGCCAAGCCCAAGCTGAATGCAGGGCATGGAAGCCGCAAGCGGAGGAGGATGGGGTTCGAACCCACGCATGCAGAGCACAGTGGATTAGTACTCCATCCCCTTGACCACTCGGCCACCTCGTCCTGATCACCTTGAACTGGCTGGGCTTCCTTTGTAGCTCAGCTGGCAAAGAATCCACCCGCAATTTGGGAGACCTGGGTTCAATCCCTGGGTTGGGAAGATTCCCTGGAGAAGGGAAATGCAACCCTTTCCAGTATTCTTGCATGGAGAATCCCATGGACTGTATGGGGTCGCAAGGAGTCAAACACGACTGAGGGACTTTAAAGAGCATTTGACCATTTCTTACATTGAAAATGTCTGGAATTTAATTGAAAATTAAAAAATTGAAAATGACTGGAAAAATTTTAGAAGTATGCTGACCCTGCTGCTGCTGCTGCTGCTGCGTCACTTCAGTCGTGTCCGACCCTGTGCGACCCCAGAGACGGCAGCCCACCAGGCTCCCCCGTCCCTGGGATTCTCCAGACAAGAACACTGGAGTGGGTTGCCATTTCCTTCTCCAATGCATGAAAGTGAAATGTGAAAGTGAAGTTGCTCAGTCGTGACGGACTCTTAGCGACCCCATGGACTGCAGCCTGCCAGGCTCCTCCATTCACGGGATTTTCCACACAAGGTTACAGGAGTGGGGTGCCATTGCCTTCTCCAGCACTCTGCAAGTAATACTTCCTTGGTTTTTGCTACTTTTGTTTTTCATTGATATTATGTTATTAAGGTTTTAATTTCTTTATGGTGCATGTTACATCAGAATTCGTATATAAATATGTACAATAAGCATTTAGAACACGTGTATGAATAATCAGATGAATTTATGTGTGCCTATCACCCAATTTTGTTAAGAAACAAAATTGTCAAATCCAAAGCCTTTTAAGCTCTTCACCATCGCCTTGTTCATTTACGTTCCTCCCACCCAGAGCTAACTGCTTTCTCATTTTGTTCTATGCTTTCTGTCTGAAGATAGTTTAATACATCAATGTGCCCGCAAGTATGCGCTGTTCTGTTTTACATATTGGACCATTAAATGCTCAGACTCTAAATCACCTCTTCTGGTCCATCTGGGACTTGCTTCTTTTATTCAATAGTGAAAGGGAAGTCACTCAGTTGTGTCCAACTCTTTGGGACCCCATGGAATGTAGCCTACCAGGCTCCTCCATCCATGGGGTTTTTCCAGGGAAGAATACTGGAATGGGTTGCCATTTCCTTCTCCAGAGGATCTTCCCAACCCAGGGATCAAACCAGGGTCTCTTGCATTTAAGATAGAGGCTTTACCATCTGAGCCACCAGGAAAGCTCCTTTTATTCAATATTATGCTTTTAGTGTCCATCCATGTCCGTGTAGGAGAAGGCAATGGCGACCCACTCCAGTACTCTTGCCTGGAAAATCCCATGGGTGGAGGAGCCTGATAGGCTGCAGTCCATGGGGTTGCTAGGAGTCGGACACAACTGAGCAACTTCACTTTCACTTTTCACTTTCATGCATTGGAGAAGGACATGGCAACCCACTCCAGTGTTCTTGCCTGGAGAATCCCAGGGACGGAGGAGCCTGGTGGGCTGCCGTCTATGGGGTCGCACAGAGTCGGACACGACTGAAGCGACTTAGCAGCAGCAGCAGCATGTCAGTGTATATATATCTGTAATTATCTCATTCTCACTGCATATATAATTCCACTACCTGAACATAGATGAATGTACTTACCCGTTCTGTGGAGTCTTAGAATAGACTGAAGTGTTCGGTGTTTGTTTGTTTGTTTGTTTAGTAATCACTATTTCAATAAATACTTCTTTTAATGTTTGCCTGGTATAATCTGGGCTTTCCTGGTGGCTCAGATGGTAAAGAATCTGCCTGCACTGCCGATGCCTGGGTTCCATCCCTGGCTTGGGAAGATCCCCTGGATGAGGTCATGACAACCCACTCCAGTATTCTTGCCTGGAGAATCCCCATGGACAGAGGAGCTTGGCGGGCTACAGTCCATGGGGTCGCAAAGAGTGGGACAACTAAGTGACTAAGCACGACACAGTCCAGCTGGTGTAATCTAGCAGTAGTTTCTCTGTCTGTCCACTAATGGAATCTCTGCATCATAGGGTATTAATACTTTCCACTTCAGTGGATAATTTCAAAGTGATTCCTAAACTGTACCTAACAGTTTATACTCTAAAATGTCATCTCCCAGGCAAATCTTTGTACACTATGTCTTTTTACTTTTTGCCAAAGTGTAAGCTGTACGATATAGTATTGTATATTTATCTTACATTTCCCAGATAACTACTAAAAAATAACATCTTTCCCAATGTTTGCCCCTAATTTATGATTCTTCTTTTGTGAAATGCTGATTCATATCCCTTGAGCAGTTTTTTGATTATGCTAGTTTTTAATTTTTAATAACTAGAAGTTATTAATATCCTCTAGATATTAGTCCATGGAGTTCTCCTTGGTATGTGTGAAATTTTCCTATCGGTTTTTTTTTTTTTGCATTTTTATCAAGATATTTTTGTGAACAGATGGTTTAATTTCAGCGCAATTACAAGAGACTCTTTAAGGTTTGCAGGTTTATCTTTTGTCTTACTTAAGAAAGCTCCCCTTACTCGAGGATAAGAAAGATATCCTCAAATTTCATTCCAAAAGATTTTAAACGTACCTTTAATTTTAAAGTCTGTAATTCACCCAAGATCAAATTTTGTCTCTGAATTGAGGTAGAAATCCAACTGCACTCGGTTTCCATATTGACAGATTGTAGATTTTGTAGATTAAGCACTGTAGATTAAATGTCCATCCATTCCTGGGATCTGCAGTGACCCCACTGATATATAGCAAGTTCTGTGCTCTGTTTCTTGTTTAGTTCATCTGTTGACGATTTTGTCTCAATAGCCCACTGTCTTCTTTTTTTTAATTGGAGTATAGTTGCTTTACACTGCTGTGTCAGCTTTTGCTATATGGCAAAGTGAATCAGCCACATGTGTACATATATCCAGACTGATGCTGAAGCTGAAGCTCCAATGCTTTGTCCACCTGATGCAGAGAGTAGACTCACTGGAAAAGACTCTGATGCTGGGAGGGATTGGGGGCAGGAGAAGAAGGGGACAACAGAGGATGAGATGGCTGGATGGCATCACCAACTCGATGGACATGAGTTTGAGTGAACTCCGGAAGTTGGTGATGGACAGGGAGGCCTGGCGTGCTGCATTTCATGGGGTCGCAAAGAGTCGGACACGACTGAGTGAC
This sequence comes from Capra hircus, assembly GCF_001704415.2. Classification (NCBI taxonomy): domain Eukaryota; kingdom Metazoa; phylum Chordata; class Mammalia; order Artiodactyla; family Bovidae; genus Capra; species Capra hircus. The sequence continues at coordinate 5,999,042 of NC_030820.1, forward strand.
TGAACTGAACTGAACTGATACATACATCCTCATTTTGGGAGGTTTCTTTCCATTCAGCTCACCAGAGCACCAAGTAGAGTTCATTGTGCTATACAGTATGTTCTCATTAGTTATCTATCTTAAACATCTCTGTCTTAACAACTCTAATTTTATAATGTTTTCGTTTCTGGTAAGATAAATGACTTTGTCCTAAGGGATATTTTGGTTTTTCTTAGGTCATTACTTGGTCACAGACACTTTAAAATTAGTTTTTAAATTACACACACACACACACACACACACACACACACACACACACACACGCTGCTCTGGATTTTGATATTGGAGTTGCACAAAGAGAGATTATATAGATCAGTAGTTGACAAACAACAAACCATAGGCCAAATCTTTTCTTTGCCTCTGTTGTAAATAAAGTTTTATCAGAACACAGCCATGTCAATTCTTTTATCTATCACCAATGGCTACATTCAAACTACAAGGCAGAGTGGAGGAGTTGTGGTGGCAGTTCTAAGGCTTGTAAAGCCTAAACTGTTTACTATTTGATCCTTTATAAAGTTTGCTGACCTCTGGTATAGACTATACAGGGGAATAATTGTATTTTTGTGATTTTGAAATTTTATATCAAGGAACATGATATAAACCTGGTTTATTAATTCTTCTTTAAATATCTCTTATAAAGACAGGTTTCCTCATAAACAGCTGTACCTATTTTGTTAGACTTGTTACTAGGTATTTTGTAATCTTCTTCTAGCAATTATAAATTGTCTCTTTCAAAAATTATAATTTTTAATAGTTTATTGCAGGTGAATAGAAATGCAATTGTCTTTTGTATAACAATATATAATGATTTTATAGCCAAATAATTTGCTAAACTGACATTAGTGTTTATAAGGTATTAATACTTTATATTTTCTGAGTTCACATATGAACTGTGAATAATGATTGCTTTATTTCTTCTTGTCAATCCACATAAATTGTAGTATTTTTTGTTTGTTTGTTTTGATTTAAGGTACAAGCTAAAATCTTCAGAACAATATAAGAAATAAGTAATGGTACTGGGCAAGTTCGTCTTACTTCTGCTTTAAAAGAAAATACTTTAACTAATGTGTATGGTAGGGCTTTTTGTAGATAAACCTAATAGATTAAGGAATTCCTTTCAGTGCTCATTTGCAGTGAATTTATACCATAAATGGATATAGCAATTTAGCAAAAAAAAAATTTGTCTTTTGAAATGCACATCTTTTAATTTGTCAATGAGCACAATTTTGAAAGTGTGTTTCGTGTGTGTGTGTTTTCATTCATTTTTTTCTATTCTTTACTAGGTTGGTAGGCATAGCAGTTATTTACACTCTTTTAATCAGTACTCCAGGCTTTTTATCATTATGGTTAGCTTCAGTTCAGTTCAGTCGCTCAGTCGTGTCCAACTCTTTGCAGTCCCATGGACTGCAGCACGCCAAGCTTCCCTGTCCATCACCAACTCCCAGAATTGATGTCCAGGAGACACTCATGTCCGTTGCATCAATGATGCCATCCAAAGTACTGGAGTTTCACCTTCAGCATCAGTCCTTCCAATAAATATTCAGGACTGATTTCCTTTAGGATAGACTGGTTGTATCTCCTTGCAGTCCAGGGACTCTCAAGAATATTCCCCAACACCACAGTTCAAAAGCATCAATTCATTGGTGCTTAGCTTTCTTTATAGCCCAGCTCTCACATCCATACATGACTACCGGAAGAACCATAGCTTTGACTAGAAGGACCTTTGTTGTCAAAGTAATGCCTCTGCTTTTCAATATGCTGTCTAGGTTGGTCATAACTTTCCTTCCAAGGAACAAGCATCTTTTCATTTCATGGCTGCAGTCACCATCTGCAGTGATTTTGGAACCTAAAAAAATAAAGTCTGTCACAGTTTCCATTGTTTCCCCATCTATTTGCCATAAAGTGATGAGAATAGATGCCATGATCTTAGTTTTCTGAATGTTGAGCTTCAAGCCAACTTTTTCACTGTCTGCTTTCACTTTCATCAAGAGGCTCTTTAGTTCTTCTTCACTTTCTGTCATAAGGGTGGTGTCATCTGCATATCTGAGGTTATTGATATTTCTCCCAGCAATCTTGATTCCATTTCTCATGATGTACTCTGCATATAAGTTAAATAAGCAGGGTGACAACACACAGCCTTGATGTACTCCTTTCCCAATATGGTTAGCTTGAGGATGTCTAAAATTAATATTTCTATCCACTTTCTCAAAACCATAAACATTTCAGAGTATTTCAACCTAAATCAACCCTCATTCCCATCTATATGCTGTTTTTAGAACTAAGAGACTGAATAACTCATTTTATTGCATTTTCATAGAAGAAGGTAATGTCATTTGTGTGTTTTGAAAAATAAAGTCTGGTGATATTTTCCCATACCTTTAACAATTTATTTCTACTTACATTTTCCGTCTTCCCAAAACTCAAGTTTCTTTAGTGAGGATCTTTTAGTACTATGTTCAATTTTTGTTAGCTTTTGAAATACCTTTATTTTTCATCAATCTCAAAAGGTAATTTCACTGTGTAGAGAGTTCGAGTTGAATTATTTTTCTTCCTCAATGGCATCTTGAAAATATCACTGTTCACTATCTCTTGTTTCCACTGTTAATGTTGAACAAGCAGCTGCCAACCTAATTTCTGTAACTTTCCTTTTCTCTAAAGTTTATCTTTTTTTAATATTTTTAACTTTTTATAGGCCCAGGTGATAATATGTTTAGTTTGTTTTTAATTATTCATTTTACTTTGGATTCACTATGTTTCATGAGTCATATGACTATTGGGCTTTCACTAATTCATTTTTAAAATGTTTATTGGAGTATAGTTGTTTTACAATGTTGTGTTAGCTTCTGTTGTTCAGCAAAGTGAATCAGCCATGCGTGTATATATATATATATCCCCTCTTCTTTGGATTTCCTTCCCATTTAGATCATCACAAAGCACTGAGTAGAATAGAGTGTGCTATACAAAATAGAACTACCATGTAACCCAGAAATCCCACTCCTGGGCGTTTGTCTATAGAAAACCATAATTCTAAAAGATATATGCACCCTGATGTTTATCGCAGTGCTATGTACAACAGGACATGGAAGCACCTTAATGTCCATGGACAGATGAACAGATAAGGATGTGACCAAAGCCTGCAGTGGAACATTACTCAGCCATGAAAAGAAATGAAAGTGCGGCATTTGGAGAGACATGGATGGACCTAGAGATACAGAGTGAAGTGTGTCAGAAAGGGCTTTCATCAATTTTTGAAAATAATCAGACTTTATGTCCTAAGCATCACTTTTCCACTCTACTCTCTCTTTTCTCTCTTTTATAAAACATCTTATCACCATATCCAGCATGTTGGCTTGTTGCCTGACTGTTCTGATTCTCTGTGCTACATTCTGGACCACCTCTTCAGCTCCCTATATAGCAGTGTCTAAATCTATGGCTTCCACACTGAGGGAACCCTTGGCACTGACTTTCCTCAAGATGACACACTGAACTTACAGGGGTCACAGAATATTATAAATATTTAGGGGAACATGATAAAACTCAACCTCGCATGGTAGTAAGACATTGAGCTGCTACCTTGAGGTAGCTCACAGTTTCAACCTTCTTTTTAATGTGTTGTGCTGTGCTGTGCTGTGCTGTGCTTAATTTTTCAGTCATATCCAACTTGATGAGGTTGCGATTTTTGCAGCTGGTGTGACCAAAAGCAGGTACCACACAAATCAATATAAAACAGGAAATAAAGCTGCTTATCCTCAACATAAATCTACAGTTTAAAAAGTTCTTCAGTGCCTACCAGACATATTTTGTTAGATAAAGATGGTTATTTAGGACCGTTGTTGTTGCTCAGCTGCAACCTCATGAACTGCAGCATGCCAGGTTTCCCTGTCCTTGACTATCTCCCAGAGTTTGCTCAAACTCATGTCCGTTGAGTCAGTGATGCCATCCAACCATCTCATTCTCTCTCATCCCCTTCTCCTCCTGCCTTCAATCTTTCCCAGCATCAGAGTCTTTTCCAATGAGTTGGCCCTTTGCATCAGGTGGCCAAAGTATTGGAGCTTCAACTTCATCATCAGTCCTTCCAATGAATATTCAAACTGATTTCCTTTAGGACTGACTGGTTTGATCACCTTGCTGTCCAAGGAACTCTCAAGAGTCTTTTCCAGCATCACGGTTAAGAAGCATCAATGCATCAATTCATCAGTTTAGGAAGTAAACAGAATCATTATGTTTTATTCAATTTATTCATATTAATTTTCAAATGGCTACTATGTGTGTGTGTTAGTCACTCAGTCATCTCTGACTCTTTGTGGCTACATGGACTGCAGCCCTCCAGGCTCCTTTGTCCATGGAATTCAGAGAATCTTCCCAACCCAGGGATTGAACCTGGGTCTCCTGCATTGCAGGCAAATTCTTTACCATCTGAGCCACCACTAAGTTCTTATGATAAGTGCTAAAAGATTAAGTGCTTCAACCTAACCTAACTACTTAATAAATGGAGTAATTGGGCATTTTGGGGGGCCTAAATGCATCTTGAAAAAATTACTAAGATACTAAGGGCACCATGAAATGTAAAATCTTGAAAATTCCTCATGTCCTCTGCTTACTTTAGCTTTCAGTTGTGATGATTTTTTTTTTCCAATCTATATAAGTGTAATTTGGTTCTCTTTTCAAAACTGCCTTGCTCACATTTACCCATTCTCCCATAAACTAAACATATTTTACATATTGATATGTACATACTTCTCAGTATCTTATAGTGTTTCACTCTTCTAATATTTAAAATTGGATATTTTTAGACATCCAGTTGCATGTGTATCTTTGATAATGAGGATGCTTTTACCGTTTTTGAACTGATTCTCAAGCAGGGTACCCCATTTCCTTTAGTGCTGTTGACATTGCTTCACTACAAATCAAAGTCCTTGGTATTTTGTCTGTGACAATTGTCTGACATCTAGCATAGGAGGCATTTTGTTCTTCTTCTTAGCAACATACTTAAGACTAGCAAATTTCATAACCACCACACTACGTGGGAGAGTTTTTCTTTCTATAACTCTGGGAACTTACTCTTCAAAGGATGGTATCAACCTTTGGAATTCTGGCTTTATTCTGGCTTGAGTGTCTTTGGGTTTATCATCCTTCCCATGTTGACACTGAAATGAAAATTTCAGGCAATCAAGGATCTGGCTAAATCTTCAGAGCACCCACAAGCTCCTCCCTTCACTTACCCCACTGAATTTCTCCTTTTACTGTCTTGGTCAGTGAGGATGAGACTCTCCCTTATTTTCATAACAGCTTCGAAATACATTTTCAATCTTTTGAGCTGGCTTTGCAATTGAAAGGGTGTTCATTGTATTAATGCATTTAGGTCACCATATTGCAAAGAAATGTTGTCTCTTCCTTGAAGAGGGATTCGTTGTGATTGTGTACGACTGATGTTTGGATCTCTTGGTTATCTTTGCTTTGTACATGGTCATGGATATAATTCCATTAGTAGTTCCTACATTTCTATGTTCATAATCCCTAGCCAAATTCCAGAATCTGGAAAACACTCATGGAGAAGGAAAAGGCCACCCACTCCAGTATTCTTGCCTGGGGAATCCCATGGACAGAGGAGCCTGGCGAGCTGAAGTCCATGGAGTTGTAAAGAATCGAACATGACTTAGCAACTCAACAACAAGGAGGCACTCATCTGGCTCGGCAGGGCTAGATTGTGTCCTTCGTCCGCCTCAGGAAATAACCTCATGTAATAGAGGTGACATCACGTATTGCATCTCTAAGCTTACCGTGAAAACTTGTGTAGACTGAATGTCTTGTCTAAATCAAGTGCTGATAATTTCCCAGTTAAATCCTATCTACCTGTCCTCAGTTCATGGAATTCTCCAACACTGCAAAAATATAATCTTGTACTTCTAACACTATTGCAATGTCATTCCCTTCTTTTCTTGGAGAAATGGGGTGGATGCCGCTATTTTATAGAGTTTTCAAAAAGATTTCTGGAGAGAATCCATAAATGAAGATTAGCCTGACCCAATACAAGGCCAGGAGTCTTTGAATGTCAGAGGCTAGTGGTGAACTGATACCAGGCTTTAGTATATTTCTTTTTCGGCCCAAACTTTGGGTCTTGTGAATAGTTGCAGCTGATAGGCAACATTATGGCTCATTTCAACAAAGTGTAAGATTTTGTCTTTGATCTCAATTCCCTCCCCACACACCAACTAGAATATGGAAGAGACCAGGTTTATACATTTTATTCCCTCTTATTCCAGTGTAACTGGATGCCCAGCTAATGGGATGCTAATCCCTGCTGAAGTTGTGGGTCACACGAGTGTTCCAAGTCTTGATTTGTCATATTAATTGACAAATAGTTTTAGTTTCCCCAAAATAGCTGAGCTTAACAATGTAACACAATTGGAGTACATTAAACAGATTTCTTATTGCAAACAAATGCATAATAAACAACTGTAAGAATTACTATCTAGTACAGATTTCTTCCAAAGCATTACTGAAGGATATAACACTACTCCTATCTCATAAGGTAATGTTAATCATAAATGCTGCATTATCTGCCTTATCACGATGCAGATGAAGCTAGAAAAACATTATTTAAAACTAGGTTGGAGCAAAAACAATGTCTTACAAAATTAACACTTTAAGCTTTTATTTGTCTATAGAAAAATAATCAAATGGCAAAATAAAAAAAAAACATTCTGTAAGGAAAGAGTATTTTAGGTACCTTGATATGGGGAGAAGGGCAAGAGTCTATTATGCCAGGAGAACTAACATGTATGGAGGATAGGATATAGCCTACAGCATCACCATGTTTGTGGTATATCATAAAATCACTGACTGTTATGATTTAGCACCTATGTCCAGAAGGGGAAACTGAGACTCATAGATATTAAGCGTTTTGCCCAATTTTTCTGTCACATGTCCATCACATATCAAATAACAGTTGTCCTGAATATTTGTGCCAGAGGCTAAGACAACCCAGGTTATAGTGCCTGTCTGACCAGTCACTTCTATGCCTTATGGTGAAGGATCAAGAGATTAGCTTGTTGGCTAATCATGAGCTTGTTTTCTTTAAAGAATTCAGTCTGGTACAATGAAATGATCTCTTGGGAAGGAAGCCAATTTTGTAGCAACTAAAGCTGGGTATGAAATAATGAAATAATGTGACAGATTTAAAGACAAAATATCCCTGCAAACAAGTCTCTAAATGACATATCTCCTGCAGAAAGGCAAGAAAGAAGGACATCCATAGCAATGGTTTACAATGAATACCATCCCAGTTCTGAACTACGTTCTAACTTCAGTGGAACCAAAAAGATATGTATTGAGCACACGGGAAACACATATTTGAACAAATAGTCCCCTTTAAGACCTCACAGTCTAGTATAAGTAATATGTAATACTTCTTAGGCTTGAATAGTTTTCCATTTTGTAAAAGTGAGATAATACTTCTAAGCTGTTGTAAAGAAAGCTGAGACAGTTGTGCCCCAGGAGGTAAGAATATCAATTTTCAAATAGTTCCACAACACACTGTTTTCTAGATTTCTGCATACTTTTGCTGTACTAGACACATGGTAAATGGCTTCAGTTCTTCCTTTGTGGCTTAAGGCAGAACAGCCAGGTACAAATTCTATGAAGCTAAATAACTATTTTTATCTCCTCTTCTTATACCTACTTTGTCTTGCACTCAGTTATAATGGAATTTCTCTCTCCCTCTGATGGAATTTATCTCTTCCTACCCAAGTGCTTTGACAATCACTCAAGCTAAATATTTAGATCAACAAACACACATCTGGGCTGGAAGGCTTCTCATCATGCACTCAACTCTATTTATTTTATTCTCTGTGATGAGATGCTAGGGGGAAAAGTACACTGAAAATAAGAGTTAAGAAGAAGAAGAAAACATCACATTTTTTTCTGTTGCTGGGGGTGAGGAGAAGGATGAGAAAGAAGTTGGTCTCTATACTGCCAGCTTCAACCTCTCTTTGTCATTAGGTTTTAACTTTCCTGACCAATGGCAGCATACTTTACTGAATTCTTCAAAGCCCCTCATGTTCTGTCTGCTCAATCAAGCTTTACCTGCTCGTTTTCACTCTATTTTCTCATTCTTTGAAATTTCTTATTAACAAAAACCAAGAAACAAAAACAAAAACCCTATGCCACTCATTTCAGCATGTGTTGTTCAGTTGTGAAGTCGTGTCTGACTCTCTGTGACCCCATGGACTGTAGCACGTCAGGTTCCCCTGTCCTCTATCTCCTGGAGTTCGCTCAAATTCATATCCATTGAGTCGGTGATGCTGTCTGACCATCTCATCTTCTGCTTCCCCTTTCTCTTTTTGCCTTCAGTCTCTTTCAGCATCAGGATCTTTTCCAATGAATTGGCTCCTCGCATCAAGTGGCCAAAGTATTGGAGCTTCAGCTTCAGCAACAGTGCTTCCAATGAATATTCAGGGCTGATTTCCTTTAGGACTGACTGGTTTCATTTCCTTGTAGTCCAAGGGACTCTCAAGAGTCTTCTCTAGCACCACAATTTGAAGGTATCAGTTCTTCAGCACTCAGCCTTCTTTATGGACCAACTCTCACATCTGAACATAACTACTGGAAAAACCATAGCTGTGACTCTATGGACATTTGTCGGCAAAGTTATTTCTCTGCTTTTCACTACATTGTCTAGGTTTGTAATAGTTTTCCTTCCAAGGAGCAAGCATCTTTTAATTTCATGGCTGGAGTCACCATCTGCAGTGATTTTGGAGCCCAAGAAAAGAGAATCTGTCATTGCTTCTTCCACTTTTCCCCCTTCTGTTTGCCTTGATCATAGGGTACTGATACTAAGCACATAGCATTAGGCCTGGCTCTTCCTTTGCTGATAGCACCAGTATGTAAAGTACCTGACCAGTACTGTATTTCGAATACTGAGAGCTCACCATCCAAAACGGGGCTACTTCACAATGTCCAAAATAGGAACATGAAATATTGCACTGGAGGCTGGGCCATGCAGGAGAAAAACCTCTGCCACCTCCATGAAGATATATGATTCTTCCCATGTGAATTTGGAGCTCCCTCCCACCCTAAACGTTGAACACACCATATGTTTCCCCCTTGAAGCTGGGACTTGGACACATTGTGAGGCTCTGCCAGTCAATCCCACCCTTCCTGTAGGTCTTGGGGTTCCAGTAATTGTGTCAGAAGATACTTCCATGTCAAGGGCAGAGTGTTAGCTACAACCCACTGCTGTAAGGTTTGAGCATTCCCCTCAACTACAGACTTCAAGGTGGTCCTGAGGTGTTCCGTGAGCTAGCCAATGTTCTCCTTTAAACTGTGTTTCCTACCTAACTCATCTAGTTGGTATCATAGCCTGCAACTAAGAATATATTGACAGGAAGACTGGTAACAAAAGTGGGCAAGTAGCAGAAGCAGGTAATCAAGAGACTCTCTGAGAAATTTGGAAAATAAGAGATTAGCTGGACTATTGGCAGAGAGGATTCAGTTAGTGTTAAGGGCTGGGCTCTGGCAAAGCAGGGAGAAAATTTAATTTAAGGCTTATCTCTGGTCAGTAGGGATGAAGTCATAACTCTGGGAGATCAATTGGCCATTTCCATAAAATAGTATAAAGTGATTCAAGGACTGAGGTATTGTTTCTGATGGTATTGGACTAGAGAAAAGAGATCAATGAGGTCACATTTCTTCATTTTTACCACAGGCTGCAAACCAAAGGGACTTTATTTCAGTGAAAGAATCACTATCATTTTCTATGATTTCTTTTAATCTCCTATCTCTTGCAGCTCAAGGTCTAGAAATTAAACATCTTGATCCAGTGGTTGTTATATGACAATCTAACTATATGCCTGCTGCATTTGCAGTTTCATCGAGTCTTTCAGAGCTTTGGTTATGGAAGATGAGAACTAGATCAGAAAAAACCTGGAGATTTCGGGTAATTTATCAGATCCCAAATCCTTGTGATCAAGCATGTAGTTGCTTCATTCATGGACTATTCTTTGCGACCTTAAGACTGTAGCCCTCCAGGCTCCTCAGTCCATGGGATTCTCCAGGCAAGGATACTGGAGTGGGTCACCTTGCCCTTCTCCAGGGGATTTTCCTGACCCAGGGATAGAACTTGAGTCTCCTGGGACTCCTGCATTGCAGGTGGATTCTTTACCTCTGAGCCACAGGGGAAGTGCTCCCAAATTCTTACTCCCTGTTAAGCCTCCGTGGCTGGCACAGATAAACTTTCCCCTCTCTCTGATAAGGCTCCTTAGACACACTGAAGACCCTCCACTGAGGAAGCTTTCTTGGAAGGAGAAGTACATTCTCTCACTTCACCCAATATCTTTTACAGTCTCTAGATTTCAGAGTTACAACCACTTATGAAGCATATATAGGAAGAGATGGGTTTCCCTTGTGGCTCAGATGGTAAAGAATCTGCCTGCATTGTGGGAAACCTGGGATCAATCCCTGGGTTGGAAAGATCCCCTGGATGAGGACATGGCAACCCACTCCAGTATTCTTGCCTAGAGAATCCCCATGGACAGAGGAGCCTGATGGGCTCCTCCATGGAGTAGGAAAAAGCTGGACATGACTAAGCAACTAAGCACAGCACACAGGGAGAGATGACTAACAAATGAGCTGTAATATTATGCAAATTTCTACCAATCAGTGTAGGATTTTATTTCAATGATGTGCAATCAAAGAGAAATAAAGGTGTTTTCTGGTCTTCCTGATTTATCAACATGCATGAACGTTCAGGAGATGCTGACTCATGGTGCTCATGTGTCTGCTGGCAGCACTAACAGTTTAGCAGACAGAAATATGAATTTGAAGGTCAAAGCAGATTTATCCTACATGATCCTCTTGGACCCTCCCAAATGATGTCCCTTTAGAGAACCCAGAAGGTTCTTCCTTCACTGAAGCTTTGCAACATTAATTAGTGAGAAACAGAAGTAGAGTGGGTGATCATGGGGTCCAGGAGGCTGGCGGAAGGTGCTGCCAAAGCCAGGATCCTGGATGGCAGAGGTCAAATTTAGGTGAGGTGCCCCAATCTAGCACAGTTTTTCAAGGGGTTACATGATAGACTGGTCAAATATCCCTCTTCCTCTCAGGTAAAACAGTTCATCAATACAGAATGTTTTAGGCCAGCCTCCTTGTAAGTAGAGCCTGAGATGGTAGAATAGGGAAGAGATTATTTAAGAGGTTTCTTTTGTAAGAATGGGGGAAGGGAAGCGGTTTGGGGAGGAGGAGGAGCTGAGCAAGGGTGCTAATTTCGGTGTTCTTACCATCAATTCCATTGTGTGAGTGGTGGGGGTAGTTGTTACCACATCAACAATTGATTCTCAAACACAAGCTGGGTGTGGGAGAATGAAACTCCATTCAGATATTATCTGCCTGGAGATGACATCTGATTCCTTGAGTTAAGGGCTCAGTCCTATAAATCTCTCCCCTGATACCCCACCCCATCTCACATGTCAGTCACAAGCCCAGGTTATTATTGTCTGTGTTTTTCTTTCGACTCACCACCTACACACTGGAAGTTACAATGTCCCCCTCCTACCCATGATGTCAATCACAAATTTGTACTTCTGATTGACTGGCTATAAACCAGAGATTCTCATGATACCCACCCTCCTTGGATTCTATTAATTTGTTAGAGTCTCTAATGAAACTCATCTCCAGTCCTTTCCCTTCCCAGAACAATCAACCCTCTAACCACCTGCCTCAAGTACCTAATAACCTTAGGTACCTGTCACTCCACACCTTTATCACTCTTGTGCATTCATGCTTAGCCACTTCAGCATGCCCAACTCTTTGCAATTCCATGGACCATACCCAGCCAGGCTCCTGTGTCCATGGGTTTCCTAAACAAGAATATGGGAGTGAGTTGCCATTTCCTCCTCCAGGGGATCTTCGTGACTCAGGGATCAAAACTGCATCTCCTGTGGATCCTGCAATGCAAGTGGATTCTTTACCACTGAGCCACCAGAGAAGCCTGTTTTTATTGCTCTCACCATTTACAAAATTCTAAGACTTTTAGAAAATCTCTGCCAGACAGTTGGACAAAGGCCAAAGATGCACATTTGACCCTTAAACAACAGGGGACTGAGATGTTTGGGTCCATTCATATGCTAAGTTTTACAGTAAATATGCGGTTGGTTTCCTATGCATGGATTCAAGCAGCAGTGGACCTAAATTTCCATCTGAGATTGATTGAACCCAAGGATGTAAAACCTGTGAATACAGAGACATGACTATACTACACTGTACTATATAAAATATTTGAGCATGGCAGATTTTCTTATATGTGGGGCCTCCTGGAATCAATGCCCCTTAGATACTAAGGGAAGACTGCATTTTTTTATAAATCACAATATCACACGTGTGGGCTCAGGTGGAGTTCATCTTGATCACACAAGAATCTCTAGAAGGTGAATTGCCACAGAGTTGATTCTACTCCCAAAGGCAAGGACCTCTTGTAGCTGCAAATCCATCCATCATTGGCTACAGGCTACCCCAGAGGAAATATTACCCTCCCACCCCTCACCCCACCACCTGGAAACATAGCTTCGATAAACCAAAGGCAGTTCTCAGCCAACATGGCCAGCTCTGAGCTCCCAGCAGCCAACAATGTTAGAGGCTGTAGGATTGGAGCACCAGCTCTATAAAGCAGCTCTGGGCAGGGACCCAAAAACATCTCTACAGAGCCTAACACGATGTTGTTTTCCATCAGTTGTATCACATTTTTTATTTATATTGCCTTTCTCATCTACTAAAATCAATAAGTATTTTTCATACCTATTGCTGTTCAAAGCTATATATCCCTTTCTGCTTTTCTACAGATTAGTTTTCTAACCTTATTGGAAAAATTGCTTTCCCCACTAGGATGTGTGATCTCGTTACATTTCCCCCTTCTATTCCGCATGTCAATATCATTTTGGATGTTACTGTCCAATACTCCCTAAACCACCTGATTGTATGTGATTGCATGTTTGAGTTCTGGTTAAAAGTAGACTGATTCTGTCAGCAACAGATGGTGTCTGAGCATTCAGCCTATCTACCAATGTCCCAATATCCAGAATGTCAAGATCAAACCCAGTTAATGTCGATCACTTTGAAATCAAAGTTTTGATTTCTCAGAAATGTCATACCTCTGAGGATAAAAGGTTTCATTGGTTCAAAGAAAATGGTTCTGAATTCATCAGATCAAAGGTTGTGAAAGAAGTGAGAGTGCTGTCCTCCCCACCCCCAATTTAGAATTTTATTTCAGAGCATCCAGTTTATAAAGCTGGCCCCTAAAGCCTGTATTGAGTGCCTAAAGCCTTTTTTTTATGCTATTTTGGCCAGCTTTTTGTTGATCAGATGTCTGATCCACAGCAAAATTAATCATTCCCTCAATGTCCTCAAAGCCTGAGAAGTTAATGCAGATAGTGTCAGGTTGCCCGAGGTCCATTCTGTACTTTCTGGCCACATGGGTGGTTAATGCAATCAAGGATGAGATTAATCAAATTAAAAGTCTGCTTTTATTGTTCAGAAAATGCAGCAAATCCAATACTCTTTGACAGCCTGGAGCTGGAGGCCTGGGTCTAATGTGATCATGCCTAGATTGGTGCTTCCAGACAGCATGTCATTTCAGGAGGTAGAAGGCCTCTGTTCAGGTCACAGGCTGCCTCTGCCTTGCATTTACAAGCCTTTAGTTAGCAATCCACATTATCTGCATTCACCTCCTCAGTTGGTGACTAGACTACCCAGGCTTGAACCTGATGCCTTCCATTTTGCTTCTAAACATGCTGCTCAGCTAAGCAGGGGCCTGTCTGATTACCCCTAGTCCCTGTTGCTCTGTTGTGCCTCGGACATCTTAGGGGCCTGCTCTGTTCCTCCCCCCAGATCTCTTCAACCATGTCCACTTTAGGAATTGCCTTCTGAGAAGGCACATGTGTAAAAGTCGGTCCCCCTGAAGTGTTGAAGGAGACCAATTTATTTAGCCTGGCTCTACTAGGAGGCAGACACTATATACCCTTTTAATTAGCCCCTTTGCTGGTCGAATAGGGGTGGGGGAAGTATAGATAGAACAAAGACTTAGAAACAGAGAGAGCTTTGATTCCTGCCTTCATAATTTACTTATTATAAATTATTGGCCAATTATTTAACCCTTTGGTGTCTTTCAAGTCGGGCCTTAAGATACCCCTTTGAGACTATCTGAAGGCTAAAAAGAATGTAACCTGCATTGAAAGTCTGCTAGGTTTTCTTGTTTTTGTTATTATCATCATCATTAATCCAAGTTACAGAGGCTCAAAGGGATCAGGTGACAATCAGATGAAAGCTCCATCCTAATCCTTTTCTCTATCAAAAACAGCCTATTGTAAAAGTAAATGATACTGGCTACTTCTGCCTTAATGCAAATTTTATCCTAAATGCTGTTTCTCTCAGATGAAAATATACATTAAGCTGGAGATACCCAGTTTTATATGATGGAATTATGCAGGATGCTATATGCCTGGGTCCCACTTCATGGGTCCCTGGTGGATTATAATTAGTCTGGAAATGCTTGGGCACAAGAATAGTCGAAAGCTCTCAGTGATTCTGCCATGCAGCCAAGATTAGGAACAATTGTACCAAGCCATCCCATACCATGGAAGGGAATATTTGGTCAATGTTAAAGAGATGGGAATACCAGACCACCTGACCTGCCTCTGGAGAAATCTGTATGCAGGTCAGGAAGCAACAGTTAGAACTGGACATGGAACAACAGACTGGTTCCAAATAGGAAAGGGAGTATGTCAAGGCTATATATGGTCACCCTGCTTATTTAACTTATATGCAGAGTACATCATGCGAAACTCTGGGCTGGATGAAGCACAAGCTGGAATCAAGATTTCCAGGAGAAATATCAATAACTTCAGATATGCAGATGACAACACCCTTATGGAAGAAAGCAAAGAAGAACTAAAGAGCCTCTTGATGAAGGTGAAAGAAGAGAGTGAAAAAGTTGGCTTAAAGCTCAACATTCAGAAAACTAAGATCATGGCATCCAGTTTCATCACTTCATGGCAAATAGATGGGGAAACAGTGAGAAACTTTATTTTTTGAGTCTCCAAAATCACTGTAGGTGGTGACTGCAGCCATGAAATTAAAAGACACTTACTTCTTGGAAGAAAAGTTATCACCAACCTAGACAGAATAATAAAAACCAGAGACACTACTTTGCCAACAAAGGTCCATCTAGTCAAGGCTATGGTTTTTCCAGTAATCATGTATGGATGTGAGAGCTGGACTATAAAGAAAGCTGAGCACCAAAGAATTGATGCTTTTGAACTGTGGCATTGGTGAAGACTCTTGAGTGTTCCTTGGACAGCAAGGAGATCTAACCAGTCCATCCTAAAGGAAATCAGTCCTGAATATTCATTGGAAGGACTGATGCTGAAGCTGAAACTCCAATACTTTGGCCACCTGATGTGAAGAACTGACTCATTGGAAAAGACCCTGATGCTGGGAAAGATTGAAGGCGGGAGAAGGGGACGACAGAGGATGAGATGGCTGAATGCCATCACCGATTCAATGGACATGAATTTCAGTAAGCTCTGAGAGTTGGCGATGGACAGGGAGGCTTGGCGTGCTGCAATCCATGGGGTCACAAATAGTCAGACACGACTGAGCAACTGAACTGAACTGAACTGAACTGAAAGAATTTAATTGGGCTTCCCTGGTGACTCAGTTGGTAAAGAATCTGCCTGAAATTCAGGAGACCTGTGTTTGATCCCTGAATCCAGAAGATCCCCTGGAGAAGGAAATGGCAAACCACTCCAGTATTTTTCCTGGGAAATACCATATACAGAGCAGCCTGGAGGGCTACAGTCCATGGGGTCTCCAGAGTTGGACATGACTTAGTGACTTAACCACCAACGAATTTAATGAAGGGCTGGAGGATCTGTGAATTCTTCACATATTAGACAGTGAATAGTTTTGCCTCCTTTAAGATTAGCTGCCATTTCAGGAACACTGAGAGGAGTTCCTTGAGAAACATGCAGGATATTTGAGGAAGGAAGCAAACACTGCAGGGTAAGAATTCTAAGACATTCCATGCTGTGCCTATTCTGTGTAACCACGACCCCAGCCTGCACTTGCCAGGGTGCCCATAAGAATGCCTGAGTTGGCCACAGGAGGATTCTCCCTATGGTTTTGAGTTGTAATTGATTTTTTCTATGCCTGTCTCCCCAGGTAAACTCTGAGCTTTCCGGCAACCAGAAGTATATTTAACTTTTCTCAGATACTCAGTTAAATTTTGAAATGGATTTGGGAAATAGGGTAACAGGCAAATTTGACCTTGGAATACAGAATGAAGCAGGGCAAAGGCTAACAGTGTTCTGCCAAGAGAATGCACTGGTCATAACAAACACTCTCTTCCAACATAAGAGAAGACTCTACATATGGACATCACCAGATGGTCAACACCAAAATCAGATTGATTATATCCTTTGCAGCCAAAGATGGAGAAGCTCTATATAGTCAGCAAAAACAAGACCAGGAGCTAACTGTGGCTCAGATCATGAACTCCTTATTCTTATTGCCAAATTCAGACTGTAATTGAAGAAAGTAGGGAAAACCACTACATCATTCAGGTATGACCTAAATCAAATCCCTTATGACTATACAGTGGAAGTGAGAAATAGATTTAAGGGACTAGATCTGATAGATAGAGTGCCTGATGAACTATGGACGGAGGTTCGTGACACTGTACAGGAGACAGGGATCAAGACCATCCCCATGGAAAAGAAATGCAAAAAAGCAAAATGGCTGTCTGAGGAGGCCTTACAAATAGCTGTGAAAAGAAGAGAAGTGAAAAGCAAAGGAGAAAAGGAAAGATACACCCATTTGAATGCAGAGTTCCAAAGAATAGCAAGTAGAGATAAGAAAGCCTTCCTCAGTGATCAATGCAAAGAAATAGAGGAAAACAATAGAATGGGAAAGACTAGAGATCTCTTCAAGGAAATTAGAGATACCAAGGGAATATTTCATGCAAAGATGGGCTCGATAAAGGACAGAAATGCTATGGACCTAACAGAAGCAGAAGATATTAAGAAGAGGTGGAAAGAATACACAAAAGAACTGTACAAAAAAATATCTTCACAACCCAGATACTCATGAAGGTGTGATCACCCACACTCACCTAGAGCCAGACATCCTGGAATGTGAAGTCAGTGGAAGCATCACTACAAACAAAGCTAGTGGAGGTGATGGAATTCCAGTTGAGCTGTTTCAAATCCTGAAAGATGATGCTGTGAAAGTGCCATACTCAATATGCCAGCAAATTTGGAAAACTTAGCAGTGGCCCCAGGACTAGAAAAGGTCAGTTTTCATTCCAATCCCAAAGAAAGGTAATGCCAAAGAATGCTCAAACTACCTCACAATTGCACTCATCTCACACACTAGGAAAGTAGTGCTTAAAATTTTCCAAGCCAGGCTTCAGCAATATGTGAACCGTGAACTTCCAGATGCTCAAGCTGATTTTTAAAAAGGCAGATGAACCAGAGATCAAATTGCCAACAAGTGCTGGATCATCGAGAAACCAAGAGTTCCAGAAAAACTTCTATCTCTGCTTTATTGACTATGCCAAAACCCTAGACTGCATGGATCACATTAAACAGTGGAAAATTCTGAAAGAGATGGGAATACCAGACCACCTGACCTGCCTCTTGAGAAACCTGTATACAGGTCAGGAAGCAACAGTTAGAACTGGACATGGAACAACAGACTGGTTGCAGCCAGAAAAAGGAGTCAATGCTGTATATTGTCACCCTGCTTATTTAACTTATATGCAGAGTACATCATAAGAAATGCTAGGCTGGATGAAGCACAAGCTGGAATCAAGATTGCCGGGAGAAATATCAATAACCTCAGATATGCAGATGACACCACCCTTATGGCAGAAAGTGAAAAACTGAAGAGCCTCTTGATGAAAGTGAAAGTGGAGAGTGGAAAAGTTGGCTTAAAGCTCAACATTCAGAAAACAAAGATCATGGCATCCGGTCCCATCACTTCATGGCAAATAGATGGGGAAACAATGGAAACAGTGGCTGACTTTATTTTTCTGGACTCCAAAATCACTGCAGATTGTGACTGCAGCCATGAAATTAAAAGATGTTTGCTCCTTGGAAGGAAAGTTATGACCAACCTAGATAGCATATTAAAAAGCAGAGACATTACTTTACCAACGAAGGTCTGTCTAGTCAACGCCATGGTTTTTCCAGTGGTCATGTATGGATGTGAGAGCTGGACTATAAAGAAAGCTGAGCACCGAAGAATTGATGCTTTTGAACTGTGGTGTTGGAGAAGACTCTTGAGAGTCCCTTGGACTGCAAGGAGATCCAACCAGTCCATCCTAAAGGAGATCAGTCCTGGGTGTTCATTGGAAGGACTGATGTTGAAGCTGAAACTTCAATACTTTGACCACCTATATGCAGAGAACTGACTCATTTGAAAAGACCCTAATGCTGGGAAAGATTGAAGGTGGGAGGAGACGGGGACGACAGAGGATGAGATGGTGGAATGGCATCACCAACACAATGGACATGAGTTTAGGTGAACTCTGGGTGTTGGTGTTGGACACGGAGGACTGGCGTGCTGCAGTTCACAGGGTTGCAAATAGTCAGACAGAACTGAGTGACTGAACAAACTCAACTCAACTAAACTTTAATTCAAAAGCATTTGATTCTAACCACTTTTGAGTTTGATTGAGGGTAGAACAAAGTAGTATGAACTTTAAGATTCAATATTGTAATTAACCTCCAATTAAAATAAATAAATGCATATTTTTTAAAAAATTTTTTAACAGGCACAATAAGGAAAATTTGAAAACATATTAGCAATTTACATAGGGCAATAAAAATCTTTTGCCTTAAAAATATAAATAAAATAAATAAACTGAATCACTTTGCTATATACCTGAAACTAATACAATATTGTAAATCAACTGTACTTAAATAAAATATATGTATATTCATATATATATATAATTCATGGTAAGCCAAACAATGGAGCAGTTATTGGATAAATAATTTCATCATGACTTAGTCTGTCACCTTAAATCTTTTCTAGAACAAGGTAAGAAATAGATCATTTAAGTTGTCAAATAAGAGGTAAGTGAATTATTAACACTGATTTCTCCTTTTCCCATATAATACTACCAAAACAATAATTTAAAAATTGTTCCTCCTCTGGTGTTTGCAGGATTCCAGTGTGTCTTATCTAATCTTTGGCAGTATGTTATTACACTAAGAAGTTAGAGCTTAACATATGGATGAATATATTGGATATTGCTCTTTAGAAAGAGATATTAAAAGGCAATTTTAACTAGTATCTGTCAAAAGGTTCTTTTATAAAAAATTCATTTTGGTCATTTTACAGCATGAGGAATCTGAGTTTCAGGGATCAGATCAGTGTCCCCTGCATTGGGAGCATGGATTGTAAACCTCTGGACCACCAGGGTTCTTCCACAGGTTATTTCAGTTAAAATGAATCTCTCCTACTGTATAAGAATCATGACATTTTAGGGCAAAAAGGGACATTAAGAGTTTCATCAGTCAAATTGCATTACTTTCTAGATCAGCAGGTTAAAAATCAGAAATGCTGAGAGACTTTTCCAGCACTGCCCAGGAATATACTAGCAGAATAGGGCTCGGATCCAAGCTTTCTAGAAAGAAACCCTACTCCTTGCTCACTCCAGACCACCACATATTGCAGATCCTGTTTGTTTTTTTCCTTTTTGTTTTTTTTTTTTTTTTTTTTTTTTTTTTTTTTTGAGTGTGTGCTGTCGTGTCTGACCTTTTGCAGCTGGAAGGACTGTAACCAGCCAGACTCCTCTCCCCATGAAATTTTCCAGGCAAAAATATTGGAGTGCATTGCCATTTTCTAATCCAGGGGATCTTCCCAAGCTTGAGTCTCCAACGTCTCCTGCATTGGCAGGAAGATTTTTTTTTTTTTTTTTAAACCACTGCACCTTCTGGGAAGCCTATTCTCAAATCTCTTATCTTCAAAAATGGGAGGGTGGAGGTGGAACCAGGAGTCCATTCTACATGTAATATGATGCCAGGTTATTGAATCACCCTCCCCCAGATGAACACCTTTGAGAAATTCTCTAATTTTAAAATACCTGAATTGTCTCCACCCTGCCCCAACCTTTCCTTCCTTGTTATTGCACCTGCCTCTACAATGTGGCACAGGGATGCCCACAGATAGATGGGGGAGGAACGCAGCTGTGGTTTAAAAGTCTAACAAGGCTGAGAACTTCTGAGTGAGCTCGTTGCTGACCTAATTGGTGAGTCTGGATCATTTCTACCTCCTCTCACTCTGTCCTCATCATTCTCCTCAAGCTCCTCCTGATTACATGACCATGTGTAATTCTGAGGCAATTCCTCCCACTATGAAATTGATGGGGGTAGACTGGCCAAGGGATCTGCAGAAACTGACAGCCTCCCTTGAATAAAGGGTTGAGCAGCAATGCTGCTTCAGTGCCATTTATCAGCAGTCACTGAGAACGACGAAATATTGTCCCTCATGACTTCATCAGTCAGGGAGATGTTGTCTAGAGGACTGAGGGCAGCCAGAGAGTGAGCAGTTGTTTCTCGCAACTTGTCATCAGCCATGGGTCTCAACAGAGAAGATAAGGTCACAGAAGCTTAGCCAAAGAAAAGGCAGGTGTTTTGTTTAGCCCCATGGAGGGATGCTCATTCAGAAGAAAGGGAAATGAAGGCTTTCTTCAAGGTGGTCTGTTATTACATTTAATATGAAATTTGTATCCTTGCTTTCACAGAGGATCTGGATGAACTGGCATGGAGATCAGAAAAAGAAAGGTTGTACTTCTTTACTGGAAGTGGGAGGAGAAAGAAGGGGAATTTGTCCTTTCCAACCATCATTTCCAGTTTTTGCCTGGCACCTTGCTTTACCCATTTTCCCGGAGCTGCCCCTTCTCCTGGTCAGGAAGTCCTTCTTCCCGTGATTCTGTGGATGGGAACCCTGGCCACGGCCACTCCCTATTGCATCACCCTATTTCCCTTTCTTTATAGTACTGATTGCCATCCAGAATCATCTTGCTTTTCTTAATTGCTTCACCTATCCCTGCTTCTAGATTCAACTGCATCGGGAATAAAGACCCCATCTTGTTCACATTATCCTCTTGCCCACCATGGTACCTATAAAACAAGAGGATCACCATGAATATTTGGTTCGGGAAGTAATTAATTGTGTGATTATTTTGTAAATGAATATTTGGTTAGCGAAGTAATTATTTGTGTCACATATGGTAACATGACTCTCATTAAATAGTTATTTTCAGGTTGGGTAGTTGAGCAAGGGGAGGAGATTTGTAGAACCAGCAAACCTCACAGTTCAGGGAACAAGAGGCCCAAGACGCAGGAGAAGCACGTGGGTTCAGACATCATGGTGAGCAAGCAATGAGGAGCAACTGGGACGAGAAAAACCGGAAAACTAGGCAGACTCATGCCTGTTCCCAGAGGTTTCCTCTCTTCATTTTCCCTTTGAAGGCCAGAATGTATCTCTTGGATTCACTAGTTTAAAGCCTGTCTTTGTTGTTCAGGGAAACATTTGGCTAGGAAGGGAAGCGAGTAGAGAGGGAAGAAGAACTTCTGATAAAAATTCCTTGTTAGTCTAAGGGCATTGAATAGGTTTTTAACAGCCTCACATGTCCTGGGTTCATTGCCTTTTGTGAATGGACACAGAGGGTTTAAATAAAATTTAATTTAAAAGGGTATAAAGCAGCATGATTTCAACAAACTTGCACTTTAGAATAGTGTATTCAAGGCATCCAGGCAAATGTTCAACAATGCTACAAGGGCCTTCAAATTAAGAATGACATTTCCTTGCAACTTGAGTGAACCTTCATCACTACCATTTAATAACCATTTATTGAACATTTAGAATGTGCTTTTTAAACTAGAGAATGCAAATCTTTAAAAGGCACGTGGTTTGTGAAGAGAACTCCAAAGAATAAGCATGTGTCATCTTCCCAGTATATGTGAAATGAAGCTTAAGTTTTGTTTTATTAAATTCATGAAGAGTTTAATTTTAGAGATAAACCATGATTCTTTCCAGTGCTAGTGGGGGGACTGTTTTGAATTGAGCCTCTGGTCTCTATAACTCTTGCCATTTTGAAACAATTCACATCATACTTTATCTTCATCCAGTTGGCACCTCTTTTCTCTTACGGATTTCAAGTATCTACATTGACACCAATTATGAATGAGGTATTTATGTGCCACAAATATTCTGTGTGTTCTCTCAGGTTTTCTGGGCCTTGCCATTAGGATGGGGCCATCAGACAAGTTATGGCCAATGGATCCTAAGTGGAAGTGATGGATATCACCTCCCAGATGAGCCAGATAGTTGTTGATGTGTCTCCTCCTTCTCTTCTCAGTAATCTTGGGAGCCACATGTTGAGATGTTAAAATTTCATGTAAGCGCACCTGGATCCCTAGGTTACAAGATGGAGATTAGCCCCCATCATCTAGCCTCAAACTTTTCATGAGCCAGAAATTTTTTTTTTACTGTGCTAAACCCCTGAGATGTCAGGATTTGATTTTTACCACTGCTCTCTAATATTCCACTCACAACCTTTTCAAATTTAGGTGTTCCAGGTGAGGGTGGTAAGTATCTGTTTTATGACTGATCATGAAGATTTGGGATATCAGCTTATCTGCATCATCAAATCTGTAAGACTTGAGTTTTGGACAGAGGAGACTAGCTACACTTGTTCAAATGTCCTGGCAGGAGTTTCAGGAGATCCTCAAACTAAACTATAGCTAGTTCTTGCTTAGCTTCTCAAACTAAGCTGACCTTCTTAAGTGTTAGTTTGAAATTCTATGGGTATTGAAGTCCTGGAGATTTGTAAAATAGAACACAGAATAATGTATGAAAAGGACAAAAGGAGTTAACTGTGAGTGTCAGAACTGCAATCACTCTTCAAAAGACCTCATCTCAATAGAGTTGAAAGAACAAGCAGACTTTCTCCATAACAAGGTGCCCTAAATCATGCTCGCATTGGCGAGAGTTCCAATCTATCCTATTGAACTGCTGCTATCCTCAACAAGAATATTATATTGCCTTTCATGTTAAATTGTATTGCAAGAGGCTGGCAAGAAACTCAGTGTACAAATCAAGGCTAAGATGAACACACTTGATAGAATAGAACTGAAATGGGACAAAGGTTGGGAGCTGGAAGAGTGCAGCAGTGCTTTGGAAAAGCAAGACCCTCAAATATTTCACCATCTGTCAGAGGTGATAATGCTGAATTATACACTTTAGGAAATTAAGCCTTCTATTGAGAAGTAAATTACTTGCTCATCTTTGGATACTGTGTTAACTCTCTAGACATAACAATCTCCTAATAAGCAAGGGCTAAGTCTTAAACATCTATTTTTGCAGGACTTAATCGAATACAAAAAGTATACTGATGATAACAACTAGTATTGATAACACTAAATACAAGTCAATTTGTTTGTTTGCATCATATGTGTATTAATTCACTTAATTCTCAGAATAAGCCAGTGGAATAGGGATTATTATTAGCTCCAGCTTATATGTAAAAAGCTAAAAATCTCAAGTATGGGAAATTTAAGCAAATTGCCCAAGGGCATAAAGAATGTTGGACCTGGGTTTGAACCAGGTTGCCTGACTGTAGTGTGACATTGAGTCATCATGACCCAATGCCGCCTTTTAAAGTACTCATTAATTTGAAGAAGGAAAGAAAGAATGAAGCCTGGATGCAAAAAGAGATGATAAAAGGTATGGAAGAAAGATGGAAGGGAGAAGGCAGGGATGAAGGGATTCTGGAAGGGAGAATGGACAGAGATCTGGAGGGAAGACTGAAAGGAAGGATGAAAAGAATCGAAAGAAGGAAGAGTGGAAGAGGGCAGAGAAGAATAACTGGCTGGTTGGCTGGCTGGGTGGAAAGAAACTGAATGGTTAGACGTACAAAATAGAAGTCTTTTTCTTGCCCTAACAGTTTCCAATGTTGCTGTTGAGAGAGTTCCTGACACCCACAAAATAAAGATTCATGGCAAAGGTGACCTGAGCTTTCCTGAGAGTAATGTGGTTTCATTAACAACTTTACTTTTTCCTTCTCTTGCATATTGAGCCTGTGTGTGGCCTTCTACCCAAGATTTCTTCCTCTAAGGCTACCCTAGATTTTTTTAACTGGATATCACCTCCATTAGAAGCACTTGGAGACGGCAGAGTCTTCCATTTCTTGTGCTCTCAAGGACACAGAAAAAGCATCATCAGTTTGGGTTGTCTCAGAGTCAGATTGTACACCCCTCTGGACATAGATATTGCTGTTGAACTTTTATTGTGAGAATGTATTCTTCAGTTAACACCCAGAGCCTCTGATTCCCTGTTCAGTTCTCTTTCCACCACCTTTTGCCAGAAGCTCAAAAAAAGTTTTTTTCCTTAAGAATGACATGCTGTGGACATTATGTATAAGTGTTCAGAGATTTGTAGGGAAAAGGGGAACAGAGTGTATATAGTTGCCAAGTAAAGTTGCTTAGATTAGTTAAGTCAGGTATTAAAGGACAGCTGTGCGTCTTGACAAGTTTAATAATCAAATGGGCTTTCAAGGTTCGGAAGATAAATTGCACCTGCCAAATAGGAACCATTACCTTCCTCACTTTGGCTGCTTGTCGAATCTCCACATGTGCAATATTTTAGGTTGTGTTCTCCAAGGAGATGAGAATTCAAACTCCAAGAGAACTTTTAGATCACCCCAAGAAACACAGCTGGGAGGTAGGTGAAAAGAGAAAAAGAGGATGAAGAAGCCAACAAAGGGTCAGTTTTCCATCAACTAGCACTGTTAACAGCTGGGGCTTAACCCCGTGGGGGGAGCTCGGAAAACCACCCGAAGGGTGAGGCAGCTGATGTGTCTACATTCCTATTGCCATCAGTTATTGCCTGAAGGTTGCTCTATGAAAGCAGGTGCAGTTGTTTCTGGCACTTGCTGTGTGCCTCACAGATGCCAAGTAGACACAAGCCTTCAGAGGGAGGCCTGGGGCAAAGAAGTGGAGGTGCTGGAGGTGGACTGGACCATGTGCCCTGAAGCTGGGCCAGCAAGACTGATGGGTAGGACCCCGGGGGGCATGGACAGGGCTCGCCCAGCTCCATGCAGGACTGAACCAAGAAGGGAATCATTCGACCTTTGGTTTCCTACCATGACCTTGAAACAAAGTGAATCTCGGTGAAGTGTTAACAGAGCACTACACCACCTAGATTTTTTTTTAAATCTTTTTTATTTTTGGAGAGTATAAATGCCTTGTGATGTGTTAGTGTCTGCTGTACAATGCAGTGAATCAGCCACATGTATACATATATTCCTTCCCTCTTGGACCTCCTTTCTCCTCCCATTCCACCACTCTAGGTCATCACAGAACACTGAGCTGCAATACCCGTGCTATACGAAGCCCTGGAGTATTAGCCTCACTTTAAATGTGTGGAGACTGAGTCTTCGAGAAATGAGTTGTCTCATCCTAAATCTTTATAACTCCAAAGAGGTAGAGATGAAAACTGCTGCTTAACTCTTCTGCTTTCGCAGCCAGCATTCTTATTTATATTATATCGTACTGTCTCTGCATCTGAGTTAAATGCAAGCCAACCAGAAGTTTCTGTCCTTCCCTAAAATCTAAGTATGGCAAAGGAGAGAGAGAGAGCGAGCCAACGCAGACTCTTGCACGTTCGCTGGGATGACTCCAGGCACTCACAGGGTATGGAAATGCTGCTCTGGATTGTTTCATCTCAGTGGTGATTGATTTACCACCTCTTAGTATAACATCCTTGTACAGCTCTGAGCTCTTTGGGGGAAAGATTTAATTTCAGTTTACATTCTAGATAGAAAGGAAAGTAAAAAAGCTGTGAAACTGAGACATGAGCCACATTATGTCGGTCGTGATTTATCCCTGTATTCCTGGAAGACATCGGGCAGAGAAGCTAACACATAAAATGAAGGGAGTTGGGCATCAGGGTCACGGAGGCAAGGCTTAAGAGAGGAGCTGCCAGAAGGCGGCCAGCTGATATTAGGAGCCTCGCCCTTTTTGACCACCAGGATAATCTCCCAGACAGTCCATTCAGGCCTCTCTGTCTCCTTGCAAACCCTCCACCAAACATGCCTGTCCTCTTCTTTCCGAGATTTTGCTCTCTGCTTTATAACCAGCACATGTACATCATGTATGGCTGAATTTCCCTTCCCAAGAGGTACATTACCTTGCCAGACACCTTCTAGAACTACAGGTTTCCACACCAAACAAAGTGCCGGTGACGACTTTAGAAAGCGACACCTGGGTTTGATCCCTGGGTCAGGAAGTTCCCCTGGAGAAGGAAATAGCTACCCACTCCAGTATTCTTGCCTGGAGAATTCCGTGAACAGAGGAGCCTGGCAGCTACAGTCCATGGGGTCACAAAGAGTCAGACATGATTGAGTGACACTTTCACTTTTTTTAAGACTTTAGGTGCAAAATAGAGAGAGCTTCTTGATGATGGGTAACCTGTGGCATCTTTGCAATCAGTCACCTCCCAGAGACTGTAGGAGCTCATTGTGTATAGCAATATAATCTGCCTCCAAATTCCCACACATTCCAAATCTTGAGTAATTATGCTACTTCAATCAAGGTAATTTGTTCCTTGTAGAATGTGATGGATTGATCTTCATACTTCTGTAAGTCTTTTGAGGAAAAACAACTACACGTTAGAACAGAGTCTTTAACCAGGACACACGTTGATTTAGATTTGTGGAAAATCATGTCAGATACACAGGTCAGCACCCTGGGACATTGTTCCCTCCCCGGTTTTCAGATTTAATTGCTAGAAGCAGCTCACTTGTAAGAGAAAGCATGAGAGTCTGGCAGGATGGAAAGCGGCCCCCCCTGCCGTCCATGTGGACATGGACTGCATGAGGCCAGCCTCTTAGCTGATAGAGGCTGGACCGGCAAATGCAGAGCGTTCTTTAGGTACACTCAGCAGCTTCTACCTACCAGAGAGCAGGGCAGGTGTGTGAGTCAGAGGCTTTTTCAGTGCTGCAAGGAGAGAGAGAGAGAAGTAGAAGACGAAGGAGAAAATGCAGGAGGAGGAGGAGGTGGAGGGGAAGGTGATGTCCACGTCAGTCCTCACACACCAGTTCTTAAAAAACAGAATCTGCGTCACTGGTTTTCTAAAGCCTGATGGTAAAAAAAAATCTCCCCTTATGTTTTCTTTCCAGAGATTTGCCTTTAAGAGGACAGCATGATGGTCCCCCTACAGGAGAGCTACCAGGGGTCTTGGGCTGAGTCACGGAACAGGTGAGCTGTGAGTGTCTCCCTGGGGAGTGACCCAGCATCTAACGTCTAGTTTCCATTCTGTCGCCTTGGGACCTAGGCTTTGTGAATGTTTAGCCCCAGGCCATGCCTTCCCTCCTTAGGAAGGAGGTAGACTGAGAAGGAATATGCTCACGTGAACCTCAGAGCAGTAACATGCTTGAAAAGTCTGTTTAGAAATGTGCTTTCCAGTTACACTCTAAAGGCCCTGTGTGGTGATAGTTGCTATTGGGGTAAATCTGCTAACAGTCAGAGGCACCTAGGGTGGTTCTCAGCCAACTACAAACAAACAGGTCTTCCCTTTGCCTTCCTGATGGCACAGTCTTGGTGATTCTCTGTGAGAGGGCGGCTGCCTCCAGGCTGACTCTGCACCAACCAGGGTGCCTGGGGATCGTCAGGGCTGAAGGCAGAGGAGAAAATGCCTATCCTTCTCTGCTCATTCTGCCTCCTCTCACGAGAGGGCTGAGGACATTTGTGCTCCTTTCAGAAGCAGGTGACAGAGAAAAGAAAGGAGTCAGAGAAGAAATATTCCCAGCCACACGGTCTTCCCACATAGCTCTGGGTGGTGATAAGAGAGGGTCTGTAGTGCCCACAGTGAGGAGGCAGGAGCCTAGTGTTGATCCATGTTCCTTTAATTCCAGGCATATTGATGAGTAGGAAGACAGTGCTTGGTACCAGGGGGAAGTGGAGGATGATGCCAGCTAAGGAACACAACACAGGCTATTCCGAAAGAGAGAGTAGTACCTCTTCTGTATCCTCTTCTGTATCCTCTCACTCATAAAAGCACCAGAAGCTGGAGTAGGGGGAAGGCCAGGGGAGGAGGGGGAATCGTGGTGATTATTCCTGGGTCACAGAGGGGAAGCCAGGGATGTCCAGCCACACCACCTGTAATGGCCGTGCTCTTGGTCCTTCCATCTGAAATGCAGAGGGGCCATGATAAAAATTGAGATGATCCTTGAGTCAATGAAGACACAGACCAAACCACCAACTAAGACTCCACTAAAATATTGCTGAACCCTCCAGCAATTGTAGTAGACTGAGGCTCATTGAGACTGCAGTATGATTTCTGTTGCAAAAATGAGGAATAAAAGTTTATTGTTTGATTGGGGTTCTTAAAAGTCTCCTGGCACTTGAGAATTGAGGTTAAATTCCATTTACTGTTTCACTGGCACATTTAGGAGTTAACTTAAAGACTTTTTGGAATCTACTATTTAACCAAGTGCTGATATCTTAAACACGTGTGCTATGTTTTTGCCTTTACTCTGGAGTGATTTAGACAATGGGGGTACACTAAATCACCAGATTGACATTCTGATTCAGTGCGTGCTCTTGAGGGGCCCTGTGAGTTTCAGAACCTGAGGCTGCTATTATTATCTGATCTGCCTCGTGGACTACAGCAGATATTTGCCCAAACTCATAAAAACTTCTCTGCAAGGTCTATTGAATGTCGCTGGTATTTGTAACATAATCATCAAAATGAATTGTCGCTCTGGTGGTAGAATAAATACAGAAGGGCTGATTAATCTACTTGCAGAAACCCTGAAATGAAGAGAAAAATCACAATAACAGCCACCCTTAATATTAACCCTGTGGGGATTCTGTTATTAATTGGTCTGGATTTGAGCATGGCTTTTAATCAACTGACAGAGTTTTAAGCTTACACCCCACCCCCCCCAGAACTGCACATTCATTTTCAGGAACTGTGAATTAAATGTTGAACAAATGTCAGGGAAGGTCTTTTTCAGAACTCATCTTAGGACATTTCATCTACATCTGTATCTGGTAATAAAGCAGTCCAGCTGGGTACCCTACTGAGCCTGTGTCTGGGGAGAATTTGCCTTCAATTTTTCATAGAAGAAAGATGAAGGGAGAGCTTTGTTCTGCAGAGTAAACATGGCTTTGAATCTGTACCTGGGTCTCTCAGGCTAAAGTAAGCATTCTCAGGGAAGGAGGGGAAAAGGATCTTAATGAAAATAATGGATTCAAACATCAGGATAATAAACTGGCCTGCAATGTTGATTTCAGCAGGGCTCCTTAAATATTTGGGTTTCAAGGAATTCTTTGAAAACCCTTTCTCCATAACAATGAAAATATGCAAATATATGTCCCCCAAGTATAAAAAAAAATCCAAGAGGTTTATATAGCCCCTAACATTCATCCTGTGGTTCATAGGTAAAAGCCCCCATTTAGATGCTTTCGTAGTAACTAGTGACTCTTCTTTTGTAACCCTCTCTACACTGCTATAATGAGTTCATTGCCTGTCTTTCTTGGTGATCTAGAACCTCCCTGAAGGCAGGAGCCAAATAGATTCTCATTGCTAAACCCCAGCATATAAAGCAAGCCTGAGACACAAGTAGAGCTCAATAAATATTTATGAAATTATAAAGCAGAATTCTCATCTACTGAATGTTTAATGTTCTGGTCCAAGTCTAAAAATGCTAAGTAAAAAAGAATGGAGAAAAATTTCCAAAATTAAGAGAACACTGTTGCCAAGGCCTCCAGTCTGCATGAGTAATAAACCTTTCATTGTGTATGATTCACTTCATGATAATGGATATATGGAAAACAGCAGTTGTGTTTGACTCATTTAGTGCTCTAAATCAGTGCTGCTCCAACTTTTGCCCACATAGGAGTCACCTGGAGGGACTGTGAAAACTCAGATTGCTAGACTCCATCCCACTAATTCTGATAATTCTGGAGGACTGGCTTGGGAACTGAAATTCCGCACTTTTAATAACCTCCAGGTGATGCTAACCTAAGGCAGCTGTTGGTCCATGGACCACTCTGAGGAGCAAGATTCTAAAAAGCTTGTGAAGGGATTCTAATGATCTCATTTTCCATCTAAGGACTCCTGAAAGTCATATCAGTCCCACCTAAACAGCAGAGCTCAAATCTTGAAGGCAGGTTTTTAGACTCGGTTTCTGTTTCTGTGCTATTACATTCCCATGCTGCTGCACACACGAGCTAGAATAACATCCTTATCACATTGTGCTTCGTATTCCTCATGGGATGTTCCTTCAGGAGATATGAGCACAAAGTAATTAAGTTCTTAATTTGTTTTATTATATAAGTACTTTCATAACAGCATTAATCAAGTTTTTCAGGAAGAAAAGTCTCTTCTAATCCCTTCATTTTATCAGAGGTTTCTTTCTGCAATTTTGTCATGAGCATGCTAATTTTAAATAGCTGTCATCATGGTGAATGTAAAATTTGTGTTCAGTTTTTACTGGGCAGATTAAGCATTTTTATTAAGTTACATTGTTTGTATTTTCTTAATGATGGTGAACTGAATATAATAAAATGCATATGGGCAATTGAGTGTCATTCCTCAAATCTAGTCATCATGAGAGGCTTTAAATGTATTCCATTCAAGACAGTTGATTAAATATACTTGGAATGATCCTTTTGAAAACATTCTCTGAACTAGTTTTTATCTTTCTTTTTTAATCGAAGTATTGTTGCTTTACAATGTTAAGTGATTCAGTTATAAAATTGAATATATATATATGTATTCTTTTATAAATATTGTTTTCCATTATGGTTTATCACAAGACACTGAATATAGTTCCCTGTCCTATATGGTAGGACCTTGTTGCTTATCCATTCCATGCATAATAGCTTACATCTGCTCACCCCAAACTCCCATTCCGCCCCCTGCCAATCCCCCCTCCCTTGGCAACCACAAGTCTTCTCTGAACTAGTGTTAGAGAGACTTAAGAAGAGGAGGTTCATCCAGTCTTGATCTGGTTACCCAGCATCATCCCTTGCTGTCAACCTTACTTGACTCTGTAAGACTGCTCCTATTTCCAAAAAGAGCAAATGTGTCTTTAAAGGATTAATACTAGGAGACATGAGGAAGATTTACAGGTCCTGGTGATGGAGGCTGACTATTTGTGATGTTATTCAATTCCTCCTAAAATGACCTAAAATTCCTATAAAAATACACTTCCTTCTCAGTAGACTAGTCTTAACTTCTTGCAGGGATACAAATATGTGAGAATAATAAATATAAGTCCAGCAGATCTTGTGATGTTACAACAGTCAAACCAATTCAGTACAGGGAATATGAATAGAAGAAGCAATAACAGATGAGAAAAGAATTTCAAGCTGGATTTAAATTCAATATTTCAAAATAACAAGATATTTCAATCAATGTGAATTAATGGATCTTTCAATGTATGAAATTGAGACAAATCAGTCAGATATTTGAAAAGCATAATTAAGTGGATCTGTATCTAAATTGTTGTATCAAAAAAAAGAAAAAATCCAGAGGGAAGACTGAAGTATTTAAATAAAGCTAGGGGCTTCCCGGGTGGCGCCAGTAGTAAAGAACTTGTCTGCCAATGCAAGAGACATAAGAGACATGGGTTCAGTCCCTGTGTTGGGAAGATTCCCTGGAGAAGGGAATGGCAACCCACTTCAGTATTTCTGCCTGGAAAATCTCATGGACAGAGGAGTTTAGCAGACTACAGTCCATAGGATCACAAAGAGTCAGACATGACTGAAGCAACTTAGCACACACAGCATGCAGCTTATAAAAGTATCCACGGAAAATATAGAAGACTGATACATTTGACTATGTAAAATGCAAGATTCCATATCATAAACAAAAGTCAAAAGAAAAATGGTTAGCCTGGAAAAATATTCTTAGCAAATAAAAATAAAGGATAGTTTCCTTAATTTATGAAGTACTTTTTCAAATAAATAATGAAAGACCAGAATTTTAACAGAAAAAATATATATAATATTTAACCAGAAAACAGAACTTGAGCAGTTGATAGACATGTAAAAAGTCGTGCAACACCATTCCCATTAAGAAAATGTACATTGAAACAAAAGTGAGATGTTGAGAGATTTTTCACTTATCAGATTGGAAGCTACCAAAAGATTTAATAAATTATATTATTGACAATGGTTAATAATAGGTAGTCTCATATACTCTGATAAGTTGATCACTGCAACTTCATTGGATATCAACATAAAGGATAAAAATCTATCACAAAATAAAATGTACATACACTTAAAACCAAGAATGTATGCCACAATTACGTTTACAAATGAGCACTGATATATTCATATCAATATATTCATTATAAAAATGACCTGTAACAATTAAAAAAAATAAGAAGCAGCCTAGACCCATAAGCAGGGGAATGGCTATATAAATTATGAAACATCCATTCAGTAGACTGTAGATAATTACAAAGAATGAAGTAGAGCTTTGTGTGCTGACAAGGAAAAAATCCTCAAGAGATATATTGTCAAATTAAAAAAGAAGAGAAAAGAAAAGGCAAATTGTAGAATAGCATATAGAGTATATATAGTTTGCTTCTGTCTTTTTTAGAAAATGAGTGCTCAGTTAAAAAAATGGTATCTAATATTTAATTGTCCCCAGAAGTAAGTATGTATCTCACTAAGAAATTAAAGATAAAATGTGGTAATGGATATAGCAACCTATGGGACATGACCCATAACCAAACACCCTAACCTTTAGTAGTTTAAAACAATAAGGCTTCTCTTGCCATAAGAAAAATGAAAAAAGTTCATACTTTTCATGTTTGGTAGTATTCCATTGTATGAATGTACTACAGTGCGTTTGCCCAATCATACATTTGTGGACATTGGTATTATTTCTACTTTTTGGCTACTACAAGTGAAGCTGCTATAAATATGTACAAGTCAGGAGCATGAAAAGACAAGACATGCATGAAGCAAAAATAATTGCAGAATATCCGAAAAAAGAGATTTTCGTATTTTGTACAAAAATGTATATCATGTCCAGAATATACAAGGGACCCTCAAAACGCCCCCTCCAGATGGCCTGGTGGTCTTTATGTCACGGAAGTCTCAGGACTGCAGTGCAAGAGGAAAGACCCAATACTTAAGAACTTAGCTGAATTCCGCTTGTACACCATTCTCAAGTCACATGGCTAAGCAGCAGCACTAATGTGGGTCCAAATAAAGACATGGAAGCCAGGAGGCAACATTCGTTGGGAGCTGTGACTATAGAAACTGCTGTAGGATATGTTCCATAACCTTCATTTTACCTGTGAAGAGATTGAGTCTTAGAAAGAATCACATGACAGGTCTAGAGGAGCAGAGGAGAAAGTTCCCTCCTGTTCCCTGATTCCAGAAGCGAGGTTCTGAGGACCGCTCTATGGAGGATACCACAGTTTTTCCTGCCTCAAATCATTTTCTCCACTGTCTTCTGATCTTTAATTTTAACTTCAGTTTTCCTTATGCCACCATTTTAAACTAACTGGTTTCAAAGCACTTCCAATGTCTGCCTCCTCTCACGTCTGTCAGTCCAGTTAGTCTTTTGGCTGAGGATTTTTGGATGAGCACTGCCTTCCTCAACTCTACATTGAAATGCCTCCCAGAATGTCTTCTCACCTCGTCACTGCCTCTTGGAATCCCAGAAATACTCAAAGTCTAGTCTGCATATCACACCTTCTACTCAGCTTTCTTCATTCACCTGAAGTAAAACTGGTTGCTGCTAATGACTTCACACTTTATCTTAACACCTTTATCACATACTGCAATATTTAGGTATGCAGCTTCTATGTGGCTTCCAGACTGCAAGCTTGCAGTAATACAGCTCTGTAGGCACCATTCTGCAGACCATAGCAAATGTGAGATGTTGACTGAATAAGGAAGCTTCCTTTTTTTATATAATTTGTGTTTCCTCTTTAAATACCTTATAATAATGCTTCTCACACTTTAGTGAGCATGATAATTACCCAGGGATATTTTCAAATGGTTGTAATTTGTAATTCATAGGTCTACCTTAGGGTCCAAGATTCTGCACATTTGGAAAGCTTCCAAGTGATATTGATGCTGCTTCTCCTCAGGGGACCATACACTGAGGAGCAATACCCAGGAAGACACAATTCTGAGGGCTCTGCATTTAAAATAATAAAGTAAGGGTTTTGTAGAACAAAACACTACTCATAAAACAACAACGAAATAAAGTCAGAGTATCCAGAATAATTTGATGAATTTCTTATCACCAATTTCAAGTCAATGCATTTGACCTTTGACTCCTCCACCAATCCTGGTTTCTATTCCAATTTGTTAAACTGAAGTAAAAATTAATAATCTAATCTGGGATGTATCTGTAACTTTACATTTTCTCAGTTTATTGAAGAAAACTTCATAGGTGCTTCTGTCCCCCAAAATCTTCCTTAAATTTGCCTCAGCCTCAGTCTTGTTCTGTTCTCATCCATATCCAACTACAACAAACATGATCACATTAAAATACAAATTTGGCTCTTCCAAATGAAAATCATACACGGGTGAAGTCTAACTGTGTAAGTGGCTCATATGACACTTGCCTACCTCTCCTGGTCTTTACAGAATACAAATATGACATATGAGATAGTTTAGGTTTATATTCAGTAAACATCTACATACCCCCATCCAGTGAAGGCAGAGTATATTCCCCCAAGTCATTCACTTGGGCTTTGCTATGTGACTTGCTTTGGCCAATAAGATATTAGTGCTCATAACACAGGCAGGGACTTTAAATTTGCATGGGTAGTTTGACTTGATTTTTTGCTCCAGTGGTCTATCAGGAGAAGAACATGCCTGAGTAACTCATTCCCCTTCTGCATGACCCTCAGAATAAAGACCTTAAAGAATCCCCGAATCTAATCCACACCGTGTATCTATACCCAGTTTAACCACAGCTTGAAACTGAGCTATCCTTTTGAACTCACTGTAAGTCAGTCAAACTGTAGTCAGTCTGTAGATGAAGCATGAGAATAAGTACTTATGGTAGAAAGTCATTAAATTTTGAGGTGACTCGTGTTACACAGCATTTTATAGAAATAGCTGACTGATGCATCACAAATCTTTCGCTTCCTCTTGTTCTCCAGTTTCCTTTTCTTCTCTGGACTTCCACACAAACTGCACCTTTGGTCTGAGTCACTCTCTTCCTCATCATTCCTCCTGGTTTGGCTGTCCACTAACATACATTCATGGTGCCATTGTGGAAGCTTCCTTCTGTGAGAAGACTTCTGGGCTATCAAATTTGGGTAGCAAACCATCCTACACAGTTTATCATCATGATGTATTTGCCTAATGGTGTTTCTTATCAACTAAAACTGCATAATAAACTTTCTTTCTCTCCCACTAAACTTTAAACTATCTGAATTTAGGAAGAATATGGACCTAAGTTTGGAGTCCCAGTACCTAACACTGTGCTGGAACATTTTGGAACTCTTGATGAAATTGTTGAAACAACTCGATTTAGGGAACCAGCATTTCACTGTGTGAGCCCTTTATGTCCCATGATACTTTTGCTCTTACCTTATGCTAAAGCCAGGTTCAGTTCAGTTTAGTTCAGTTCAGATCAGTCACTCAGTCGTGTCCGACTCTTTGCAACCCCATGAATCGCAGCACGCCAGGCCTCCCTGTCCATCACCAACTCCTGGAGTTCACTCAGACTCACGTCCATCGAGTCGGTGATGCCATCCAGCCGTCTCATCCTCTGTCAGGTTAGTAACTGCTAGTAGAGAGGAGAGCTGTTTGAGCTTAAACACTCACACAACAGAAAAACAATAAGACAATAAGTGATGGGTTTGAATAATCCCACAGCATGCGCCTTATACTTTAACGTGAGCTGAGAAGGAAGCAAGCTATCAGTTACACTACCGAAAACATGCTGGGTGCATCAGAGATGCTCATATTTCATAACTGTTGAGAGGTGAATTTTGAACAATGAGGTTCGTGGAGACAAGAGTTAATTTAATTTCTGTAAAAAGATGCCAAGATGAGAATACACGTGTGTCCAGGAAGAGAGTCGATGACACCTTTGGAGGAGACAGCAATGCATTTAAGTATTCCAGATGTGGTTGAGAGAATCTTCACTTTAGATAAATATTAAACATTTACTGGGACTTGCACTGTTATGTAATTACATGATTATGACAAGGATCTTGGACATTTTGTCTCTTCAAATTTTAGACCTGTTCTTTGTGTTAGATTTTTTTCTCTTGAGTCCTTTGGAACTCTAGTCATACCCATGAAACATGCCATATAACCAATAAGCGAGAAAATCTTACGCTGTCTTTTTTTTTTTTTAATTTTTTTTTATTTTTTAAATTTTAAAATCTTTAATTCTTACATGCGTTCCCAAACATGAAACCCCCTCCCACCTCCCTCCCCACAACATCTCTCTGGGTCATCCCCATGCACCAGCCCCAAGCATGCTGCACCCTACGTCAGACATGGACTGGCGATTCAATTCTTACATGACAGTATACATGTTAGAATTACCATTCTTCCAAATCATCCCACCCTCTCCCTCTCCCTCTGAGTCCAAAAGTCCATTATACACATCTGTGTCTTTTTTTCCTGTCTTGCCTACAGGGTCGTCATTGCCATCTTCCTAAATTCCATATATATGTGTTAGTATACTGTATTGGTGTTTTTCTTTCTGGCTTACTTCACTCTGTATAATTGGCTCCAGTTTCATCCATCTCATCAGAACTGATTCAAATGAATTCTTTTTAACGGCTGAGTAATACTCCATTGTGTATATGTACCACAGCTTTCTTATCCATTCATCTGCTGATGGACATCTAGGTTGTTTCCATGTCCTGGCTATTATAAACAGTGCTGCGATGAACATTGGGGTACATGTGTCTCTTTCAATTCTGGTTTCCTCAGTGTGTATGCCCAGCAATGGGATTGCTGGGTCATAAGGCAGTTCTATTTGCAACTTTTTAAGGAATCTCCACACTGTTCTCCATAGTGGCTGTACTAGTTTGCATTCCCACCAACAGTGTAGGAGGGTTCCCTTTTCTCCACACCCTCTCCAGCATTTATTGCTTGCAGATTTTTGGATCGCAGCCATTCTGACTGGTGTGAAGTGGTACCTCATTGTGGTTTTGATTTGCATTTCTCTAATAATGAGTGATGTTGAGCATCTTTTCATGTGTTTGTTAGCCATCTGTATGTCTTCTTTGGAGAAATGTCTATTTAGTTCTTTGGCCCATTTTTTGATTGGGTCGTTTATCTTTCTGGAATTGAGCTGCAGAAGTTGCTTGTATATTTTTGAGATTAGTTGTTTGTCAGTTGCTTCATTTGCTACTATTTTCTCCCATTCAGAAGGCTGTCTTTTCACCTTGCTTATATTTTCCTTTGTTGTGCAGAAGCTTTTAATTTTAATTAGATCCCATTTGTTTATTTTTGCTTTTATTTCCAGAATTCTGGGAGGTGGATCATAGAGGATCCTGCTGTGATTTATGTCTGAGAGTGTTTTGCCTATGTTCTCCTCTAGGAGTTTTATAGTTTCTAATCTTACATTTAGATCTTTAATCCATTTTGAGTTTATTTTTGTGTGCGGTGTTAGAAAGTGATCTAGTTTCATTCTTTTACAAGTGGTTGACCAGTTTTCCCAGCACCACTTGTTAAAGAGATTGTCTTTACTCCATTGTATATTCTTGCCTCCTTTGTCAAAGATAAGGTGTCCATATGTGTGTGGATTTATCTCTGGGCTTTCTATTTTGTTCCATTGATCTATATGTCTGTCTTTGTGCCAGTACCATACTGTCTTGATGACTGTGGCTTTGTAGTAGAGCCTGAAGTCAGGCAAGTTGATTCCTCCAGTTCCATTCTTCTTTCTCAAGATTGCTTTGGCTATTCGAGGTTTTTTGTATTTCCATACAAATCTTGAAATTATTTGTTCTAGTTCTGTGAAAAATGTGGCTGGTAGCTTGATAGGGATTGCATTGAATTTGTAAATTGCTTTGGGTAGTATACTCATTTTCACTATATTGATTCTTCCGATCCATGAACATGGTATATTTCGCCATCTATTAGTGTCCTCTTTGATTTCTTTCATCAGTGTTTTATACTTTTCTATATATAGGTCTTTAGTTTCTTTAGGTAGATATATTCCTAAGTATTTTATTCTTTTCGTTGCAATGGTGAATGGAATTGTTTCCTTAATTTCTTTTTCTACTTTCTCATTATTAGTGTATAGGAATGCAAGGGATTTCTGTGTGTTGATTTTATATCCTGCAACTTTACTATATTCATTGATTAGCTCTAGTAATTTTCTGGTGGAGTCTTTAGGGTTTTCCATGTAGAGGATCACGTCATCTGCAAACAGTGAGAGTTTTACTTCTTCTTTTCCAATTTGGATTCCTTTTATTTCTTTTTCTGCTCTGATTGCTGTGGCCAAAACTTCCAGAACTATGTTGAATAGTAGCGGTGAAAGTGGACACCCTTGTCTTGTTCCTGACTTTAGGGGAAATGCTTTCAATTTTTCACCATTGAGGATAATGTTTGCTGTGGGTTTGTCATATATAGCTTTTATTATGTTGAGGTATGTTCCTTCTATTCCTGCTTTCTGGAGAGTTTTTATCATAAATGGGTGTTGAATTTTGTCAAAGGCCTTCTCTGCATCTATTGAGATAATCATATGGTTTTTATTTTTCAATTTGTTAATGTGGTGAATTCCATTGATTGATTTGCGGATATTGAAGAATCCTTGCATCCCTGGGATAAAGCCCACTTGGTCATGGTGTATGATCTTTTTAATGTGTTGTTGGATTCTGATTGCTAGAATTTTGTTGAGGATTTTTGCATCTATGTTCATCAGTGATATTGGCCTGTAGTTTTCCTTTTTTGTGACATCTTTGTCAGGTTTTGGTATTAGGGTGATGGTGGCCTCATAGAATGAGTTTGGAAGTTTACCTTCCTCTGAAATTTTCTGGAAGAGTTTGAGGAGGATAGGTGTTAGCTCTTCTTGAAATTTTTGGTAGAATTCAGCTGTGAAGCCGTCTGGACCTGGGCTTTTGTTTGCTGGAAGATTTCTGATTACCGTTTCAATTTCCGTGCTTGTGATGGGTCTGTTAAGATTTTCTATTTCTTCCTGGTTCAGTTTTGGAAAATTGTACTTTTCTAAGAATTTGTCCATTTCTTCCACGTTGTCCATTTTATTGGCATACAACTGCTGATAGTAGTCTCTTATGATCCTTTGTATTTCTGTGTTGTCTGTTGTGATCTCTCCATTTTCATTTCTAATTTTATTGATTTGATTTTTCTCTCTTTGCTTCTTGATGAGTCTGGCTAATGGTTTGTCAATTTTATTTATCCTTTCAAAGAACCAGCTTTTGGCTTTGTTGATTTTTGCTATGGTCTCTTTTGTTTCTTTTGCATTTATTTCTGCCCTAATTTTTAAGATTTCTTTCCTTCTACTAACTCTGGGGTTCTCCAACTCTTCCTTTTCTAGTTGCTTTAGTTGCAGAGTTAGGTTATTTATTTGACTTTTTTCTTGTTTCTTGAGGTATGCCCGTATTGCTATGAACTTTCCTCTTAGCACTGCTTTTATAGTGTCCCACAGGTTTTGGGTTGTTGTGTTTTCATTTTCATTAGTTTCTATGCATATTTTGATTTCTTTTTTGATTTCTTCTGTGATTTGTTGGTTATTCAGAAGTGTGTTGTTCAACCTCCATATGTTGGAATTTTTAATAGTTTTTCTCCTGTAATTGAGATCTAATCTTACTGCATTATGGTCAGAAAAGATGCTTGGAATGATTTCGATTTTTTTGAATTTATCAAGTTTAGATTTATGGCCCAGGATGTGATCTATCCTGGAGAAGGTTCCATGAGCACTTGAAAAAAAAGTGAAATTCATTGTTTTGGGGTGAAATGTCCTATAGATATCAATTAGGTCTAACTGATCTAATGTATCATTTAAAGTTTGCGTTTCTTTGTTAATTTTCTGTTTAGTTGATCTGTCCATAGGTGTGAGTGGGGTATTAAAGTCTCCCACTATTATTGTGTTATTGTTGATTTCCCCTTTCATACTTGTTAGCATTTGTCTTACATATTGCGGTGCTCCTATATTGGGGGCATATATATTTATAATTGTTATATCTTCTTCTTGGATTGTTCCTTTGATCATTATGTAGTGGCCTTCTTTGTCTCTTTTCACAGCCTTTGTTTTAAAGTCTATTTTATCGGATATGAGTATTGCCACTCCTGCTTTCTTTTGGTCTCTATTTGCGTGGTATATCTTTTTCCAGCCCTTCACTTTCAGTCTGTATGTGTCCCTTGTTTTGAGGTGGGTCTCTTGTAAGCAGCATATAGAGGGGTCTTGTTTTTGTATCCATTCGGCCAGTCTTTGTCTTTTGGTTGGGGCATTCAACCCATTTACGTTTAAGGTAATTATTGATAAGTATGATCCCGTTATCATTTACTTTATTGTTTTGGGTTCGGGTTTATACACCCTTTTTGTGTTTCCTGTCTAGAGAATATCCTTTAGAATTTGTTGGAGAGCTGGTTTGGTGGTGCTGAATTCTCTCAGCTTTTGCTTGTCTGTAAAGCTTTTGGTTTCTCCTTCGTATTTGAATGAGATCCTTGCTGGGTACAGTAATCTGGGCTGTAGGTTATTGTCTTTCATCACTTTAAGTATGTCTTGCCATTCCTCCTGGCCTGAAGAGTTTCTATTGAAAGATCAGCTGTTATCCTAATGGGAATCCCCTTGTGTGTTATTTGTTGTTTTTCCCTTGCTGCTTTTAATATTTGTTCTTTGTGTTTGATCTTTGTTAATTTGATTAATATGTGTCTTGGGGTGTTTCGCCTTGGGTTTATCCTATTTGGAACTCTCTGTGTTTCTTGGACTTGGGTGACTATTTCCTTCCCCATTTTAGGGAAGTTTTCAACTATTATCACCTCAAGGATTTTCTCATGATCTTTCTTTCTGTCTTCTTCTTCTGGGACTCCTATAATTCGAATGTTGGAGCATTTCATATTGTCCTGGAGGTCTCTGAGATTGTCCTCATTTCTTTTAATTCATTTTTCTTGTTTCCTCTCTGATTCATTTATTTCTACCATTATATCTTCTATTTCACTAATCCTATCTTCTGCCTCCGTTATTCTACTACTTGTTGCCTCCAGAGTGTTTCTGATCTCATTTATTGCATTATTCATTATATTTTGACTCTTTTTTATTTCTTCTAGGTCCTTGTTAAACCTTTCTTGCATCTTCTCAATCCTTGTCTCTAGCCTATTTATCTGTGATTCCATTTTGATTTCAAGATTTTGGATCATTTTCACTATCAATATTCGGAATTCCTTCTCCGGTAGATTCCCTACTTCTTCCACTTTTGTTTGGTTTGGTGGGCAACTCTCCTGTTCCTTTACCTGCTGTGTATTCCTCTGTCTCTTCATCTTGGTTATATTGCTGCGTTTGGGGTGGCCTTTTTATATTCTGGGAATTTGTGGAGTTCTCTTAATTATGGAGCTTCCTCACTTTGGGTGGGGTTCTATCAGTGGCTTGTCAAGGTTTCCTGGTTAGGGAGGCTTGTGTTGGAGTTTTGGTGGGTGGAGCTGGGTTTCTTCTCTCTGGAGTGCAATGGAGTGACCCATAATGGGTTACGAGACATCAAAGGTTTTGGGATAATTTTGAGCTGCCTGTATATTGAAGCTCAGGGGAGTGTTCCTGTGTTGCTGGAGAATTTGCGTGGTATGTCTTGTTTTGGAATTTGTTGGCCCTTGGGTGGAGCTTGGTTTCGGTGTAGGTATGAAGGCATTTGATGAGCTCCTATTGCTTAATGTTCCCTGAATTCAAGAGTTCTCTAATGTTTTCAGGCTTTGGATTTAAGCCTCCAGCTTCTGGTTTTCAGTTTTATTTTTACAGTAGCCTCTAGACTTCTCCATCTATACAGCACCGATGATAAAACATCTAGGTTAAAGATGAAAAGTTTCTCCACATTGGGGGACACTCAGAGAGGTTCACTGAGTTATAAGGAGAAGAGAAGATGGAGGGGGTAGTTAGAGGTAACTGGAATGAGATGCGGTGAGATCAAAAGAGAAGAGAGCAAGCTAGCCAGTAGTCACTTCCTTATGTGCGCTCTATAGTCTGGACCGCTCAGAGGTATTTACGGAGTTATACGGGGAAGAGGAGAGGGAGGAAGTAGATAGAGGTGACCAGGAGGATCAGAGAGAGGAATGAGTAGGAGAGAGACAAATCCTGCCATTAACCTGTTCCTTAGGTGTTCTCCACCGTCTGGAACACACAGAGATTCACAGAGTTGGATAGAGGAGAGATGGGGGAGAAAAGAGACAGAGGCCACCTGGTGGAGAAAAAGGAGAGTCCAGAGGAGGAGAGAGTGGTCAAGCCAGTAATCTCGCTCTCAGGTAAACTGGGATAGTGAAGTTTGGGTTTTTAAATGTACAAAATTGACCACAAAAACCTAAGAGCAAAGATTAAAAATCTAGAGTAGAGGTTGGATTTTCAAAGATACAATATTAGAGAGAAGCAGAAGGAAAAAGGAAGAAAGAAAGAAAAAAAAGAAAGAAAAAGAATTATTAAAAAACAAACAAACAAACAATCAAAAAAAAAAAAAAAGCCATCAACAACCATCCAAAGTCTGTATATGGTGTTTGTCTTAAAAAAAAAAAAAAAGTCTTTTTAAAAAACAAACAAGAAAAAGATAGTAATAATAGGTTATAGAAATAAAAATTAGAGGAGAAATAGAAGACTTAACAATTAAAAAAACGTTAGAAAAAAAAGCAAAAAAAAAAAAAAGGAATGATTTTAAAAATATTAAAAATATCTGGCCCTTTCTGGTGTAATGCGCCATGTGGGATCACTTCCAAGGTGGTTCCCTCTGTTTAACTTCTTCTGTTTGCTGGTTTTTTAGGCTCACTAGTTCAGTCGCGCTGTGGGGAGGGGGGCTGCTGCTAACAAATAGCACTGTCGTGTGCACACAGTATCTCTGCCCCGCTTGACCTGTCCCTTCTCGCGGCGCACAAACCACTCCGGCTCTACGATGCTCAGCCGGGAACCGTCTGGGGCCGGCCCTAGGCTGCGTGCACTTCCCCGGTCCAAGCCGCTCAGGTTCGGTGCTCAGGCAGCCCTCAGAGGCACAGATTCGGCTGGGACTGTGCTTTGTGCCCTTCCCAGGTCCGAGTAGCTCAGGAGTTTGGCGAGCGCGATCGCCGCGGCTTGTCACCTTTTCTGCCGCTGCTGCTCAGCTTTCTGGGTGGACCGCTGGCGCACCCCGTGCGGTAGATTGTGACTGTCCAGCACCCCCAGAAGTCTTAGCAAAGGAGCTTGCTTGTAGTTAGGTAAGTACAGTCTCTCCGGGTCTGCAATTGCCCCTTTCCAGTCCTTACGACTCTGGCTGCCTGTCCCCGGGGGGGGGGGGGGGGGGGAGGGGGGGGGGGATGGTCTGCAGCCGGCTTTTCCCGTTCCGTCCTTTGTTCTGTGCTCGGTCCTGGCGGTGTCTTATGTTCGAGTTTTTCGCGTGGTAGCTATCCCACAGTCTGGTTTGCTAGCCCAAGTTAGATCGTTCTGGTTGCGCCTGGGGCGTTCCTGCCCGATTCTTACAAAGCTCTGCAGCCCGCGCCTCCCGCGCGTCCCTGCCCTGCCCCTACTTCCCAATGGCAGATGCAGGCGTCTGTGCTGCTTTTCCGCTGGGGGAGTTACTGTTGGGCTTGTAATCTGTTGGTTTTAATTATTTATCTATTTTTCCTTCCTGTTATGTTGCCCTCTGTGTTTCCAAGGCTCGCCACAGACTCGGCAGGGAGAGTGTTTCCTGGTGTTTGGAAACCTCTCTTCTTAAAATTCCCTTCCCGGGACGGGCTTCCCTTCCCTGGACGGAGCTCCCTCCCCGCCTCCTTTGTCTCGTTTTTCGTCTTTTATATTTTTCCCTACCTGTTTTTGAAGACAATGATCTGCTTTTCTGGTTGCCTGATGTCCTCTGCCAGCCTACAGAAGTTGTTTTGTGAAGTTTGCTCAGCGTTGAAATGTTCTTTTGAGGAATTTGTGAGGGAGAAAGTGGTCTTCCCGTCCTATTCCTCCGCCATCTTTTTCAGACTCACATCTGTCTTTTTTTTTTTTAAGTCAGTGTTACAAAAGACAAAGACTGAGCAGCTGTTTCAGATTAAGATCTAAAGAGAAATGAAACTTAAAATTGCATGTGATGCCTAACTAGATCTTACACAGAAAAATGCAAATATTTTATGAATGATATCATTAGAACTGTTGAAAGCAGTTATGGATTGTAGATCATAAGGAAGTATTATATCTAATGTTAAATGTCCTTGTTTTGGTAACTATTTAGTAATGTTAGAAACCACCCTAATTATAAGAAATATACATTCAAGTACTAGGGA
Organism: Capra hircus; assembly: GCF_001704415.2. Taxonomy (NCBI): domain Eukaryota; kingdom Metazoa; phylum Chordata; class Mammalia; order Artiodactyla; family Bovidae; genus Capra; species Capra hircus. The sequence goes on from NC_030820.1 coordinate 6,043,555, forward strand.
AGAAAGGAGTGTGTTGTACCCAACATGTTTGGAAAAAGAGAAGAGAATGGTAAATGGAGCAAAATATTAAAAATTGATGAATGTGGTAAAGAGTGCATAAAATTTCTTTGTACTATTCTTGTACATTATCTGGAAACTTAAAATTATGACAAAAATTTTAAACAATTTAAACAATCAAGTGATAGGGTTTGTTACCAGGCCTCTCAGGGCCCATTCTAGTGGGCTTTCTGCATTTAGAAATCTCTTCACCACAAGGGGGCGCTAAACCCTGTGTTCAAAAACAACTCCAAACTCCCAGACTTCCACATCAAGATCTGCCATTAATTCAGTAATCGCGTGTCTGCTCCATTACTGGGATAGTGATTAATCTCACCAAGGAGGAGCACTGCAGGACAGTTGCTGTAGATCTCAGAGTTTATGTTGAAGCCACGGAGACTAGATCCCGAGAAGCAGCGGCTCCTAAGTTTCTGTACAATGGGAGTTCAGGGCCCACCCTCTGGCTGGAGAAGCAGCAGGGGCCTCCTGTTGAATTGGGGCCACACGCACTGCTGTTGCTCCTAATGGGTGGTTTTTCAGGAGGACCTTTGGAGGTAATAGGATAATCAGGGGGAGATAGCCCCTGCAGACCACTTCTTGGTGCTGCTTCTGGCTCATGCATCAGACTGGATGTTAGTTCCTTGGCGCGGATATTATCACAAGGCCCAGAAAAAAAGAGCAGATGTGCATGATGCTGAGAATTAGGAACAAGCTGAGACCGTCTGACATAGAGTTATCATCTCAGAAGTGATTTCATAAAATGAAACCACAGAACAAAACACTGCTCCTAAATGAACAATAAAATATCAAATAACCTTAGCTCTCATTTTTTTATATATACAAACATCCCTTCCAAAGATGACTCTAAAAGCTACATGCAAATCTGTCCATGAGTGATTTGCTTTTTGTGAAACTGATCTGAAAAATTGTTTAGCTCTCAACCTTAACTGTTGACTTTCTCTAGGGCTTTTCTACAAATAAACATTTTCCTTTATAGCACTTGGCCTGTAATGTTTAGGAATGCATTAAGTATTAACATAAAAAGTTCTACATTGCCTTTATATATCACTCATTTTATTTTTCTTTCAGATGGATGATTTATTTATCAAAACCCATTCTGGTGGCTATGTCAGCTCCACATCCCTTTAGCCTTCCAGGAGGTAATCGGCAGAAACATTAAACATTTCCCACTTAAACATCTGGGAGCTTCTGCCTAAAGGCTTTCTCCTGCAGCTGGCATAGAGTGAGGAATAAACCAGAAGTGCTGAAACGTTAATGTTCCCTGAAAGAAACATCAGCCAATGAGAGTTGAGAGCTGGCAATAAATATCCCAGCTTCCCTTTGCCCTCAGTGGGATTGTTCTGAGGCTGGCCTCCCATCCTCTCTCAGAAGGTTCACAGTCACTTTGAGTTCCGACTGTACCCAGTGGTAACCTCAGTGACACGGCCCTTTTGGCCACCTTCCCTTTGCTTTCTGTACCTCCCTGTTCCTTCCCTGTGTTTCCTGCAGTACAGCCAAAGAAATGACTTGAGCTGAAGTTTTTGTCTCTGGGTATTCAAATCAAGACACTTTCTCTGCCTAAGGCACTAGTCTATACCTGGGGAGATGGTGGTAACAAGGCAAAAAAAAAAGTTCTCCTCTTATGGAGCTGGCCTTCTTGTGGAAGCAGCAGAGATGAACCAAGCAAAGTTCAAAGACAGAATATATCAGGACTACTGCAGAGTACATAAGCAAAACAGAATAATGGGCTGGAACATGACATAGTGAGTCTCTTGGAAGGCATATTGGAACAAAACCAGAAAATGGAGAATGGGTGAAATTTTCCAAGGTCTTCAGGAAAGCAGACTAGTCAGAGGACCTAGATAGAGCCAAACCCTGGGGCAGCAAGTGAGGCAATGCATGGAGCAGAAGGAAGGTCAGTTTGACTGGAGAGTAGAAAACAAGGAAGAAGATTTATATGAGTTTTAAGACAGAAACACTAGAACCAAAGATACATGGTGAAACTTTTACTTTAATATTATATATTTACATTTTGGTGAGTTTGTACATTTCTGCAGACAGTACAATATTAACTAACTGGGGCGTATATATTCACCCGTTCAGTAAATGTTTACTGAACATTTACCAGACACAGGTCCCGTGTAAGAAATGTAGGGAATGGAACTAAGCAAACTCTTGAATCACTGTTCTCATGGAGCAGACTTTCTGGGGAATGGGACAGCATAAAAACCCTTTCGTTCCATTTGTTTTAAGTGACCGTTATGAACCATTATTCTTTAAATCATCTTTTGCTATGTGTGTGTTCAATTGCCCAGTTGTGTCCAACCCTTTGTGACCCCATGGACTATAGCTCTCCACGCTTCTCTGTCCATGGGATTTTCTAGGCAAGAATACTGGAGTGGGTTGCCATTTCCTACTCCAGGGAATGTTCCTAACCCAGGTGGCATAGTCTGGGAAGCCCAGTGAAATTTTGGCTCAATTTTGTAACTTTTCTATCAAGTTTCAATTACTAGAACTTAGTGCAATCCTATTTAATACTCTACATTCATAGCCTATCTAAAGCTCTCTCCTTGCACAAACTCTCCTAGATTCTGATTTTCCCAATGGAAAAAGAAAAAGGCAGTGTCTTTACTGACCAGATACAGTTATTATAATTATGGGTAAGGACATGGCTCTGTTCTTGCTTTCAGTGGATCTGTTTCTATCTGACATAGACTTGTTTTCATCCTCCAGTAGATATCTGTGGTTTTCCTAAGGTTTTCCTTTGCCCTGTGTCTTCTATAGAAGATTCTTAGGGAGAGGCAGCTGAGTCTCCCGTTTGGCCCTGTCAGTGGTCCATGAGCTCAACCGTTTTTTCATGTCAGGGATCCAGAATTCATCCAGGAGCTTCACAACCCCTGAACTCTGTTAACAGTGATCCTACACCTGGAATCACTGGGACTGTTAAAATCCTCATCATCTCTCTCCAAGAGTTACAAGAAACAATACTATTACACAATGTTTTCCAAGCCTGCTGTTTGGACCACTTGAGAGGAATCCCACTTTCAGAATATAACTGGACCACAAGCAGACACCAGACCCTACATTCAGAGACAATTCCCAACTCCAGGGAGCCCATGTCAAGAAACTCCATGAGCTGTGACAACATTCTCTACTCCAATTATTAAGCCTCTGCAGATTCTATACCTTGGAAAGTGTCCATCCCAAGTTGATGCCCGCCTTCCTTTCTTATAGGAGCCTAAGATTTCCCAAGTCTTCTTCTCTTCGAGGGCCACAAAACTTGGCTTCAGAAGATAAAGGCCACAGAACTTGGCTTCAGGAGATGACACCCTTTTCCTCTTAGCCATGGTAGAAGAATCTCTTAGCCATGCCATCGGTGCCCCGGATGTATTCCCTCAGCTGTCACCATGGACAAGCCACAACATCCCACTACAGCAGCTGTGACTCCGCTGAGAGCGCTCATCCTTGTGCTGAGCAATCGACATGTAAAAGAGCTGATACATAAGTGCTGCAGCTTCCATGCCCCTCAGGTGGGATAGCTCTGAGGTATGTTCTACACTGACTCCTCATCAAGGCTGGAATTCAGTTGTTTTCAGTAGCAACTTGCTCCATAACACACTTTTCACTGGATTTCCTTTCTTTTCTCACTCCCTCCTGCCCCTTTGGGGTTTCCTAGAATCGCATCCCCTCAAAATTGCTTCCATTCAGAATCTGCTTCAAGAGAAACCCAAACCAAGATGAGAAGAAAAATTCTTCTATTACAAACCCAGTCCTTTCAAAATAAAATCAGTGGAGTACTGCATTTATTTATGTGTCTCAGCTTCGTTAATAACCTACAATTGTGGCTCATTGGGAAAACTTGTGCTCAGTATTAGGTACATTTATGTATATTCACACCAGCATTTGCATTTATAAATTTCTATAGATATATACATATGTATCACATAATCTGGACACAGGTCAAAATAAAGTATCTTATAGCTCTTCATTCTCAGGGCCTCACAAATATTTTCCAGTATCATCTTTGCATCCCGCAGACCTCATCTGTAACAGGGCCTTTGGAACTTGTCATACTCAAAGACTCTTCCAGTAGAAGTTTCTTCAGCTCTATGAAAGTTCTGAAACTACTATCACACGGGGTAGAACACCAAAATATCCCTTGCCTGGAACATTCCTCCAAGGTTCAATGAGCAGAAGAACTAGGGGAAAGAAGAGTGCTAGGTGTCATCCCTCCAGCTTTAGTGACTCAGCAAAACCAACCATATGGACCAGTGGGTGGATGGGTGATCTTTAAAATATTTCTGACATTAGGAACGGCTAAGCAAATGCTTTCTATGCCTTGGTTTTCACGTCAGACTCAGTCTTCATCATTAACTTCACAGTGTATCACTGTGAGGGATGGCACCAATTAAAGACTTAGTTTAAAGAATTACATCAGAAAGAAAACAGACATATACCAGAATCTTATTTTGCAGCCTCCTTTTGGCCCATCAGGATGCCAGTAGCAAAGACTAAGCTGTGCTACACGTGTTCTCAACCTTGAAAGGAAATTCATAAGAGTATCAGTACCAGTTTTGTCCTTACCTAAAAAGACAAAGCCAAAAACACTCTTGATTTAATTGAGAAGCCCCAGGATGGCGGGCATCTGTTCATCTCAAGATCAACTTCATCTTCAACTTCATTCTCACAAATTGATTACTTTTTCTTGCCCATGGAGAGCCTTGGCATATGATCAGTGCTTCTGACTCTCAAAGTTGTTCATATTCATAGTGATTTTTTTTTCAGTCAATCTTACAGACACTGAGAGTTATCCACAAGAATCTTCTCTGCTCCTGGTATAAGGTGGAACATCAGAGTAGTGCCTCATGTGTCAAAATCCTCCCTTATTTCCAGAATCATAGCCCACAGTCATATCATCTTATACCGAATGGATTTCATACTTAACGCTTTTTCTAATGGAAATTTCCAAGACTTATTTGCTTCACAACAAGTGTCTTTGCTTCTAGACTCTGCATTTAACTAAACAACCAAGCAACTGTGATTCTACTCTCAGGGAGAGGGGAATTTTCCCCTCTCTCCTTCTTAAGTTCCTGTGGCTGGACTAATAAAAAACTGACATAAGACAGATTAACAGGAGAAAAAGAAACCAATTTTAATCATTTGCCTGGAGGTCTCAAAGAAGTAGGATTTAAGAAGGGGCCAAAGCAGGCATCTTGTATATTACTTAGACAAAGAATGATAAATTTATAAGGAATTGACAGGACAAAGAAGCTTAGGCTTGGGGTGCTTGATTAGTTAAGTATCTAAACAGAGTTTGGTCTTGGGTAACAAATTAAAGTACCGAGATTTGTTTACACAGGTTTCTCAGTCCAGATTCCTTATCTTTGGTGATAAGGGGGCCTTTCTACCTCTGGATGCAAGGAGAATACCTTCCCCTCTTTCACAGCAGAGATTTATTTCCCACTTTCAGGGAGCTAGAAAAGAGGGTCAGAGTGTCTTCTTTGTCTTGGTCATTTCTTAAGTGACTTTGAAAGTGAAGTGAAAGTGAAAGTCGCTCAGTTGAGTCTCTTTGCGATCCCATGGACTATAGAGTCCATGGAATTCTCTAGGCCAGAATACTGGAGTGGGTAGGCTTTCCCTTCTCCAGGGGATCTTCCTGACCCAGGAATCAAACCAGGGTCTCCTGCATTGCAGGTGGATTCTTTACCAACTGAGCTATCAGGGAAGTGACTTTAGTTCAAGATAAACCACTTTTATTTTAGCAGTCACTTAATGTTCTCCAGCAAGCAGGTGCGGGGTTCACTAGGACTTAATGCCTGATCTTTTCGCTTTTTTCAGTGCCAGGAATCAGAACAAAACCAAAATCTTTTTTTTATTTTCAATCTACTACTGTTGGGAAAGATTGATGGAAGAGGGGAAGGGGAGACAGAGGATGAGATGGTTGGATGACTTCATCAACTCAATGGACTTGAGTTTGAACAACCTCCGTGAAGAACAGGGAATCCTGGCATGCTGCAGTCCATGGTGTTCCAAAGAGTTGGACATGACTGAGTGACTGAACAACAAAAACTGCTACTGACAGAAATATTTCTGTCTCAGGCTTTTTGAAATTTTTTATTTCATATTGGAAAATGTTAGTCACTAAGTCTTGTCCAACCCTGTGCAACCCCATGGACTGGAGCCCACCAGGCTCCTCTGTCCATGGAATTCTCCAGGAAACAATACTGGAGTGGGTTGCCATTATAGGAGTATAATCAATGAACAATTTTATGATAGTTTCAGGTGGACTGCAAAGGGATTCAGCCGTACATGTACGTATATCCCTTTTCCCTCAAACTCCCCTCCCATCCAGGCTGCTACTTAACATTGAGCAGAGCCTGTACGCTACAGTAGGTCCTTGTTGGTTAACCATTTTAAAGATAGTATTGTGTGCATGACTTTCCCAAACTCCCTAACTATTCCATTCCTCTTCATCCTTCCCCGGGGCAACCATAAGTTTCTTTTCGGTGAATCTGATCCTTTCTTTTGGGAAGGGATGGGAGGGAATGTCTCAGGATGACAGAGAAGAATATGGGAGCATGACTGCGTGAAAGTCACCATGTATCCTGCCTGCATCTAGCAAGCAACAGGTATGCGATGCACTTTCCTCACGACTGCAGCATGTCTGTGTTTTTCTCCTCCTATAGGCTTTCCAAACTTACACTAAAAGGATTCATCCAGTCCTCTTGTTCAGATGGCTCAGGGTCGTGTTTCTTCTGCTTACCCTGTGTTTGTGGGCTCTATAGTATTTCTATAATTATGTAACAATAGTGTTGTACTGTAATCTATCATATAGATCTATACATATGCAAAATTTTGGTCAGTTTTTTAAAGAAATATATCCCATTTGCATAGGCACAGTAAAGCTGTATCTTATAGACTATAGGCAATAAAGCTAATAATAAACCTTATTTAACACACAATCACACATCAATATGTCATTGAGACACAATTAGGGCTGCCCGTCCTGGGCCCCAACATTTCTGAGGAAATAGAAAAAAATGAGAGATGAGAGCTACTGTTTCAACCAAGTGTCATGGCAGTTACGTTTTGCTTTGGTTTTTATTATTGGAATATAATTGCTTTACAATGTTGTGTTAGTTTCTGCTGTCCAACAATATCAATTAGCCATATGGGTTCATAAGTACCATTTTTCTAGATGCCATATAAATGCATTCGTATATGATATTTGTTTTTCTCTTTCTGAATCACTTACTCTGTGTGACAGGCTCTAGGCTCATCCCCATCACTATAACGGATGCAGTTTCACTGCTTTTTATGGCTGAGTAATATTCCTTTGTATGTATGCAGCACATTTTTATTCATTCATCTGTCATCAGACACTTAGGTTGTTTCCATGCCCTGGCTATTTTAAATAGTGGAGCAGCGAGCATTTGGGTACAGATGTCTTTTTGAGTTATGGTTTTTGAGTGGCTTCTTTCCAATAGCCCAGGTAGAGGACAGTTAGGATCACAATACCGCACAGCTTCCTAGATGCTTAATTCAGAGAAAAATATCCTATAGCTCTTCTACCGCAGGAACTTCACAAGTACAGATTCCAGAAATAGTAAAGCTTGAAACTTTCAATGAGGAAGCAAACAGGCAAGCAAGACCTCAGACTCAATTATCAATCAGATGGGGGAATATTACTATTTAGGGAGGCAGTAGAAGAAAAGAAGCTCATGCTTCATTTCTCAGTCCTCAGGGAGGCCTTGATCTGAAAAGCCCCTTGCTCTCTGTGACCTGTGCTCTCTGGTTGACCCGTGCCCCTAAGGTTGAGCCCTTCATTCCAGGGCCCCTCAGATGATTTCCCCTGCTTTTCAGATGATTTGCCTGTGTCCTGTCTCTGCTTCCCCAAGTCTTCACGTTCCCGATTCAAGAATGAGTGGTATACTTCACTGGATGTTCTACACACAACTTCACATTGTTCACGTGGCGCCATAGTCATCACCACCAACGCCAGTCTTCCTGCTCTCAGACCATCACACCTGGTTCCTCCTGAGAGCAGCGGCTGGAGAAAGGAAGGTTACGACCCTGAGAACAAGCAGGAAGAGACTTGTTACCCCAGCTGTGCCTTTTTCAAGACTTGACCAAGGCAACACGATCATGGAGCCCAGAAGTGGCCCTTGACTGGAAACACTGGGCGGTGAAAGTGGGATAACGTTAGAAGTTTATTTGTTTTCACTAAACTTAATACTGTTCTTTTCTCAAGGAAAAATGTCTTCCTTACTCTGAGCAGCCCAACCAGAAACTAGCTATTCTGGATCCTATCAGACTATAAGTGGAATCCTCTCTGTGATGTCCAGCAAGCTATGGTTTGGCCTTGGGTTGTACATGGATGCCTTATCTGGAACTGTTACTGGTACACCCTCAGCCCGGAGAAGGCTACCTCAAAGACAAAGATGAAAGCAAAAGTGAAAATCACTCAGTCGTGTCCTACTTTTCATGACCCCATGAACTATATAGTCCCTAGAATTCTCCAGGCCAGAATACTGGAGTGGGTAGCCTTTCCTTTCTCCAGGGGATCTTCCCAACCCAGGGTCGAACCCAGGTCTCCCACATTGCAGGATTCTTTCCCAGCTGAGCCACCAGGGAAGCCAAAGACAGAGATGATGCCTGTAAAATCAGGCAAGGCCCAGGGAACTTGAAAGTGCTTTAAAGTATCTTGAAACTGCTTCTTGTATGGAGAAACAGAGGACACTCCTCCAGGGATGTTAGGAGGAGGTGGTGGCCTAATTGCCGAGAATGTGTCACATGCAGCAAACAACCTCAGTTATCAAACTAATGATAGAGTTGAGTAGAGAGTGACGTGTGCACGCTAAGCCACCTCAGTGGTGTCTGACAGTTTGCCATCCCATGGACTGTAGCCCTCAAGTCCCCTGTGTCCTTGGGATTCTCCACGCCAAGGACACTGGAGTGGGTTGCCATGTCCTCCTCCAGGAGATCTTCCCGCTCCAGGGACTGAGCTGTGGTTCTTATGCCTGCTACACCGATAGGTGGATTCTTTGCCGCTAGTGCCATGTGGAAGCCCAGGAGAGTGAAATGGAAGCACCAGAAAGCCCGGGAACCTGGCCCTGGGTTGATCCCACCTAGAGGAGGCCACGGGGCACCAGAAAGCCCGGGAACCTGGCCCTGGGTTGAACCCTCCTCTGGGTTGACACCCAGAGGAGGCCACGGGGCAGCAGAGCCTCAGCCTTTAGTGGTGCCGCCCTTCATGCTAGTCCAGGGCCCTCTGTCTGTCCTTTGTCCAAAAAGGAACTGTCCAGATCACAAGCCTAAAGCAGCTGGAAATTCCAAAACAGTTCTGGGGCCAGCAAATTGCTCCGGGGAGAAGGAACCACAGGAATACCTCCCTGATAGTGCCCCCGGCTCGCTGGCAGATTGGCTTAGAGCAGCGGCCCCCAAGCCTTTTACCACCCGGGACCATTTTCATGGAAGACAACGTTTACATGAATGGAGGGTAGATGATTTTGGAATGATTTGAGCACATTACATTTATTGTGTACTTTGCTTTTATTATTGTTACATCAGCTCCACCTCAGATCATCCCAGGCATTAGATCACAGAGGTTGGGGACCCCTGCTTACAGGACCACCCTCACACAAGCCCCAGACCTTTATCCCAGTGCCAACTTCTGATCTGGGTCTGGGAATAGTTCAGGGGAATGAAGAAAATGAATGAAAGCTGTTCTTCCCGTGGGATCATTCTTTTTCTTTGCTGAATAAATGAATGGAAAGCCTAGAGCTGATATTCACCCAAGTTCAAGGATAAATTATGCTAAAGTACTTTATAAGTCCTTATTGTGACATTAATTTGTATTTATTCTTATATTTTTCACATGAACTCATCTATAAATCAATCTTTTCATGCCCTACATTGACTTTATTTTACACACTTGGAACTACATTAAACTGTCTAGAGCGACTTGTCCATAAGTCAAATGCTACTCTGTCACGGTGTAAGAGAATTTTATTGCAAAGACTGACAGTTCACAGAGGCACTGGTTATTTTAGGATCAAATCCCCAGCACACTAACTAGAATGTTCCTGGATTGATAAGTACAAGATTTACTGAAAAGTGGGCCACTGCTTCCCTTTCTTACAAGCAATTTCAGAGGAGTCCCACTCCCCACTGTTCTGTGTTCTGACCAAAATTTATATATATTTATATATATATATAACCTGCAAACATCTCTGGGTGGGAAGCCTCAGTGTTTCAGGATTAGAGAGTTATAGAAAATAAGAATTGAGTTCATTAAACATTTCCTCCAGTGCGTAATGTCTGCTGTCAATCTGCCCTAAAGCAAAGAAGCAATATTTGTGGTAATATAGAATGTAAATACTAACACCCTCACCACAGACACATGTCTGAAGGGGCTGGAGCTGAGCTGAGGTTATTGGTTGGATTGCCAGGGCAAGATTGTAACTCATCCCTCTGATTACATTCAAAAATCCCCCCTCGGAAAACGACGAGACTGCATGCCCCCATAACTTGACATCACTGCATTCTACATTCTGTTCCCTAGAGTCACTTCTTTTCTAAGGTTTGTTGGTAAGAAAATCTATACTTCTTTATAGAGGTCCACGTTTTACTAAATGAATACGTTTTCTTTGACGAAATACCTATGTTGTTTTCTAGATGGAGAACTAAGTAAACATTCTGAGCCTTCCTGGTGGTCCTTATTCTTTTATCCTGGCCATCTTCTCAAAATAAATGTCAAAAGTTGCAAACCACAGAGGCAGTATTTTCCTCACTGTTGAGGGGCATGACTTTTCCTTTATAGTTGGCAAAGGTATATTTTTGTGTAAGATTCTATGAAACGTTCACAAAAATTCCAGATCCAGAGGCTTCTGCTCCTCTTCCTGTAAAATGAAGTGGGCTCAATTAGAATACACTTCAAGAGGTTTTTCAGATCTTTGAGTCTAAAGGTGATCTTTGGGAAGATAAGGAGTTACTCTCTCTTCCAATCCATCGTGCATTTTCTTGTGAATCAAACCCAAGATGGATAAAAATTCTTCAAAAAGAATTTGATTCCACAACCTAATTAAGAAAACCTCATCAAATATCTTATCACGGACGTTGCCCTGGTTTTGAGCCAAGGTTTTCTAGGCCTGGTTTCAGGCTACCTGTCTTTTTATGACTCAGTTTAGAACTTTCTCGCAGAAATAAAAACGCAAAAATTCAGAAAGATGAAGTGAATTTCCCAAGTCCACACAGCTGGGGAACAGCAAGTTTGGGACTTGTAACTCCACATCTCCGATTCTTTTTTTCTCAGTATTTATTTATTTATTTGATTCCATCAGGTCTTAGCCGTGGCACACAGAATCTTCATTATGATGCATGGACTTCTCTACTTTGGTGTGTGGACTCATCATTTGCAACAAGAAGGTTTAGTTGTTCTGACATGTGAGCATGAGGCCTTGGTTGCTGCTTGGAATGTGGAATATTAGTTCACTGGCCAGGGCTTGAACCCACGTCCCCTGTACTAGAAGGCAGGTTCTTAACCACTGGACCACCAGGGAGGTCCCTACTTGATTCTTAATGAATTATGTATTGAATCCCTGTCTCGTTGTTGGCACTGTGCCCAGTGGTAGGGATCCTAGGTATTTAGAAGAAAAGATCCTGCCCTGAATAAACGTTTAGGTGAAGAGACTTTATAACAACAAAATGCTGGGCAGTGGCCCTGGAGTGTCAGTGTCTTACAAGCCCACTGGAATCGATGAGCCCAGGGGTCAGTGTTGTACCAGACGGGGGCACCTCAGGTCGCCCGTAGGATCAGGGAAGACCTCTCAGAGGGGTGGCATATGAGCCAAGTCCTGAAGGAAGAATAGGACGTAAAAAGCTGAAGACAAGGACTCCAGGCAGAGAAGACACAAGTCTGGCGGACCCTGCAAGCCCAGCAGAGGAAAGCAATGCCAGTGGGGCCACCGGTGGTCCATTGTGCACAGTGCAGGGGGTGTGGCAAGTTCCAGCCTTAGAGATAGACCCAGCTCAGCTCACGGGCGCCCTGCCTGTCAGATACACTGACCCACTTCTCAGCTCCCAGACGCCACCCCGCTGCCCACACCTGCCACGTCTCTGCTCATACCTACAGCTCCAGCCAGGGGGTTGGCAGCGATGGGCAGATTCCAGAGAAACTCAGGACAGGTTCTGTAGCTTGTGTCAATGATTAGAGGAAAGAAATGAGGGACAGAAGGGTGCAATTGAGGACATCATCAGAGCAGATACAGGAAGGTAAGCTATCTTTGTTTCCCCACCAACTTTGGTTTTTTCTGTTGAAAGTGTGTGAGAAACTCCCCCATGGGGAGGAGAACGGAGCAGGCTAGAGTAGATAATTTGGGGGCTGCTTGGGAGAGCTATGTGAATAAACAGAGACATTGAATAGCCTCATTAATATGGGAGTGATGACTATATCCCCTGATGCACTGTTTCAGGGTAAGTTGCTTGGATTTACCCAAGTTATGTGCAACAGGAGGGCAGCCAAATAGGCAAGGCCAGTGTTTCTGTCAAAGTACCATGCACTAGCCAACCCCTGTCCTAGACCCTAAAGATAACAGTTCCTATCTTAGCTATTCCTAGGGTGGTGGGAAAGTTAAGAGTGTCATTGGGAAGTATTTTTGTTTGCTTATTTAAATGCTTGTTTGTGTCCCACTCCAGTACTCTTGCCTGGAAAATCCCTTGGATGGAGGAGCCTGGTAGGCTGCAGTCCATGGGGTCGCGAAGAGTCGGACATGACTGAGCGACTTCATTTCACTTTTGTTGCTTTAATAAGATGACAGACACCATCAGGTCTGCCATGCTTACTTTTTTGAAACATTTTAAATTTTAATATATTTATTTTTGACTGAAGGATAATTGCTTTACGATATTATGTTGGTTTCTGCCACACATCAACATAAATCAGTTATAGGTATACATATGTCCCCTCTCTCCTTTGAATTTCCCTCCCACCTTCCTCCCATTCCACCTTCTAAGTTATCACTGAGACCCAGAAATATTTTTTATTTTTTTAATTGGAGGATAATTACCTTACAATATTGTATTAGTTTCTGCTGTATAACGTGAATCAGCTATGCGTTCAGTCGCTTCAGTCGTGTCCGACTCTTTGCAACCCCATGGACCATAGCCTGCCACACTCCTCTGTCCATGGAATTTTCCCAGGCAAGAATACTGGAGTGAGTTGTCGCTCCTCCTCCAGGGGATCTTCCCAACCCAGGGATCGAACCTGTGTCTCCTGCATTACGAGCAGTTTCTTTACCACTGAGCCATCAGGGAGGCCTGAATCAGCAATATGTATTCGTATATCCCCTCCTTCTTGAGCCTCCCTCCCTCCCCCACCATCTCACTAGGTCCTCACAGAGTCCAGAGCACACTTACTCTTAATCACATTCTGGAAACTACCCTCAAAGTACTTCACTGCACCATGCAAAGGAATAATTCCCAGAAAATTTTTACAAAAGGCAAGTCTTCCTCTTCAGTGAATTAGAACTGTGAGGGACAGAATATTTACCCGACAGAGTGACAAGGAAGGGGTGTACACCTCCCCTCAAAAGTTCCAGCTACCTCCTAGGCTTCTGGTAGCAGAGCAGAGACTGACATCCTACCGGGTGGTTCTCCAGATTTCATGCAAATGAAGCAAGAACAGTGACTGTTGCCGGGCTAATCAACAAAGTGAGATGCCAGTAATTAGGTTCCAACTGACTCACATCCCATTCTAAGCATTAATTGGGGGGAAATATGCAGAGTGCCGGTTAATAATAGAACAGCTTTTGTTCCATAGTCATTTTCTTCCTGTTCATCAATTTGTTTGATTGCTTGTGTAGCAAACACTGGATCTTCCCTGTATATGTTTAGCTATTTGAGACTTTTTTTTTAAACAGCCTTTTATTAATTAGAGATGTCTTTAATGCACAGTGGTAGCTCTTGATGGCCCATGGAAGATTATTCTGAAAATTGGGAGCTTTAGTAGTGACATCGTGCTTTCAGAGAATGTTCGTGCAGTGGGAAGTAGAATAAAGTGTCTTCCATCTGCGTGAGGGGGTGGGAGAGGCAAGCTTCAGATTCTTAAATATACATGTGTTAGAGGTTCAGAGCACAATGTACCCTACTATTTAACCACTTTTGGATAAAATTATCTGCTTAGTCAGATTACAGAAAATTCTGTCCACCCTCAAATGCCATCAACGTCTCTTCTTTCCATATTTATGGTTCTGATTCATTTAATGTAATAGAGCTTTCTCTTCTAACTTTGTGGCACTTTCTCTTCCCAAGAAAGTTCAAACAGTCCTTTCTTCCTTCCTGGAATTATGACTTGGTCTTTGACTCCTAGCTGCATTGGGGTCTGTTTTTGTGCCTGGATCTGTTCTAAGGCGGGCTTCCCAGGTGGTGCTAGTGGTAAAGAATCCACCTGCCAATGCATGAAACATAAGCGATATGGGTTCCATCCCTGGGTCAGGAAGACCCCCTGGAGGAGGACATAGCAACACAGTCCAGTATTCTTGCCTGGAGAATCCCATGAACAGAGGAATCTGGCAGGCTACAGTGCATAGCGTTACAAACACCCAGACGTGACTGAAGCAACTTAGCACATGCACATGCTGTTCTAAGGAATTATTTACATACTGTAGGTACATGGCAAGTTTGTGAATGGTACCAGAAAAAATATAGGAATACAAATTATTATAGGCTCATAGACTAAACAAGGGATCATCCTGGTCAACTGCCTTATAGGTGATGTGAAGGAAAGAACGATAATATGTAGAGTAGAAAATGAAATGATGGAGCGAAAGAGAGCAGAGATTCTCAAATTTAAGTGTGGATCAAAGTCATGTGGAGCCTCTGCTAGAGTCCAGGTACTGGGCCCTTAGAGACTTAGCCTCAGTAGGTGAGGGGCAGGCCAGGAACTTGCTTTCCTACAAGTTTTAGGAGATTCTGAT
Organism: Capra hircus; assembly: GCF_001704415.2. Taxonomy (NCBI): domain Eukaryota; kingdom Metazoa; phylum Chordata; class Mammalia; order Artiodactyla; family Bovidae; genus Capra; species Capra hircus. Next base: position 6,058,566 of record NC_030820.1, read on the forward strand.
GCTACGGGTTGACCCTTTGAGCAGAACAAATTAGAGAGCCCATGCTTCATCAAAGCCTTCGATGTACAAAGCTAAACGTTTTAAACAAAGCACCACTGTGAAACACACACAACATCTGCAGGGGTGATTAGACCCTTCAGCTTCCTATTTACAAATACTGATACAGACAAAATTAGGAGGGGAATTATGAAAAACCAGGCAGCGAACCTAGAACAAATCTGTGACTTTGGAACTGCTTTCTTTTATCATTTCCATGGTTCCTTAGGGAGCCCCAGTGAGAGCTAGGAGAGCTGGTGCTAGTAGGTCTGTATCACAAAAAAGGTAAGGACTATAGCAAGGAATATTAGGAAACTCTTTATGTTCTCTAATGTCTTTTCAAAGATGACTTCAAGTCAAGTCAACCGTTTATCATAAACACCAAGCAGACAATGAAAAGTTGTCAGAGTAAAATCTCAGGGGCTTAAAAAAAGAAAGAATAAAAGGAATTCATTTTTGCCTGGAAATAAGCAGATAAACGACTGATTCTAAGAGACACCTCTTCGTTGGGAAATAAATTTTGATTTTGTAAAGCCATGGTTGCCATATTGAAAATGTGATATAGACCAGTTATTTTAGTAGGAACATTACTTCATTTAATCCTCATGATAATCAAATAATATAATAATTACTGTCATTGTCACTTTACAGAGGAGAAAACTGAGGCTTAAGGAAATAAAGAAATTTGCATAAAGAAGCTAGCTTGTGAGATAGCTTAGAATTAAAATCTTGTTCTCTTTCCTACCATCTCAACTATTTACACATTGCGGTACAGTCCTCCCTTACCTTACATGTTCATGATGATTTTGAGATTCCATGGCACATCTCTTTCCCTTGAGTCATTTTCCATCTTCTAGCAACATAACAACTCCCCACAAAAATGGAATAGGAGCAATGCATTTATCCTAGGGAAAATCTGCAAGGAGATCAAACCAATCAATCCTAAAGAAAATCAATCCTAAATATTCATTAGAATGTCTGTTGCTAAAGCCAAATCTCCAATACTTTGGCCACCTGATGCAAAGAGCCACCTTATTAAAAAAGACCCTGGCTATTATAAACCATAAGATGAATGGATAAGAAAGCTGTGGTACGTATACACAATGAAATATTACTCGTCCATTAAAAAGAATACATTTGAATTAGTTCTAATGAGGTGGATGAAACTGGAGCCTATTATACAGAGTGAAGTAAGCCAGAAAGAAAAACACCAATACAGTATACTAGTGCATATGTATGGAATTTAGAAAGATGGTAATGATAACCCTGTATGCGAGACAGCAAAAGAGACACAGATGTATAGAACAGTCTTTTGGACTTTGTGGGAGAGGGCGAGGGTGGGATGATTTGGGAGATGGCATTGAAACATGTAAATTATCATGAGTGAAATGAATCACCAGTCCAGGTTCGATGCATGAGACAGGGTGCTCGGGGCTGGTGCACTGGGATGACCCCAGAGGGATGGGATGAGAAGGGCGGTGGGAGGGGGGTTCAGAATGGGGAACACATGTACACCCATGGTGGATTCATGTTGATGTATGGCAAAACCAATACAATATTGTAAAGTAAAAATAAATAAATAAATTTCATTTAACAAGAAAAAAAAAAGACCCTGATTTGGGGAAAGATTGAAGGCAAAAGGAAAGGAGATGACAGAGGATGAGATGGTTAGAAAGCATCACTGATGCAATGGATATGAATTTGAGCCAACTCTGGAGATAGTGGAGGACAGGGAGCCTGGCATGCTGCAGTCCATGGAATCTCAAAGAGTCAGACCCCACTTAGCAACTGAACAACGACAAGGGTAAATCTACATGCTAGCTAATGTTTCCCAGTAGAAGAAAATTGCCCTAGGAGTGAAGATGATGATGCTATAAGAAAGAGTAGTATATGTTTTGAGTTCCTGATATTTATGAAAACTGATAGGAGCTGTATAGCTTTGAGATATGATTCTTATTCATGTTTCATGAATATTGGTTTCACTGAAAATCTTTATTTTATATTTAGGGAAGCACTGTATCCTTCAGGATGTGGTTGATCACAAGAAATGTTATAATCAACCCAGGGTGGCTCAAAACAAGAACTCAGGAGGTGGAACTCACAGTGACTGAGTGACGCCATCCAGGACCAGGCTTTTTCTAACTCACAGTGGTTCTCCAGCCCATCACCATTACTATTATCCTCTCTACGGACAGTTGCAAGGTGACTGCTATAGTGTCTCTTTGCTGCAGCATGCCAAGAAGGAAGGGAGGAAGAGCTGGGTTGGGAGAAGGGGGCTGTCTTTTTATCTGGAGATAGAATCTTTCCCGGGTGCCTTTTTATATTGATAGCTAGAGCAGAGAAGAGGTAAGAGGTAGAGAGTAATCATAATTGGCTCCAGTCAATCGAGATACATTTCCTAGGTTTGCGCACATAGTTGATTTGGAAAGAGTCTGAATTAGGTTACAAGAATGAAGGAGGGTGTGGCTGTGGGTAGAAGCATCACTGTTCCCCCCAACAACAATGCTTCTCTCATCTAAAGTCCTTGGTTGGGGAATTTGAGAGACTATATTCAGTAGGACAGCACTTGCCTTCTAGAGGACCACAATTTAATCCAAATGGCCCTGCAGAGATCAAACACAGGTGATGATGAAGATGAGCAGAAATCACAGTTCTGGTAGTTTTATGAAAAACCACATGTAATGTAGAGAGAACACTCCTTATTCATTCTTCCCATATTACATCTTGCAGTACGTGCTTATATGTGAGAAGACTTTGATTTGTCCAATAAATATCAGATAGCAGAAACAGAATATAGGCAAATCACGCATTTGCATTTGTTTTCATTTTTGAGAGTTGCTCTACTAAATGAGAGAAAGAACTTGATTTTATTCTAGCCCTGAAAATTATTACGAGTGACTCACAATGAATGTTGCATCACTGGATATTAATAACACTTTTTAAAAAGTAAGCCTGCAGGCTGAGTCTTTATTGGATTCTCTTCAAATGCAATTCAAAGTTATTGAGAATGTGAGCTTAAAATATAAGGACGTTCACGAGTGATGAACTCCCACGTGCCACATAGATTCTCTGTGATTTGCAGCACTTGGATTTAGTTCACAGTCTACTCTGTGAATCCTTCTGTAGTCCCAAAGGCGCCTCTGATTATGGAGCTTTTAGATACTTCTCTTCTGCATCATTTTAAGTAGATTTCGAAGTTCATAACTAAGGAAAGGCAATTTTTCTAGCCTGTCTCTTTTGTCCCCAGTAAATAACCCATTTCAAGGCACTGGGTTAATTTCTCCTCCTAGCCAGCCATCCAACATACATAGATTTTTTTTTTTTAAGTTTATTAGAGTACTGTTTCTTTACAATATTGTATTAGTTTCAGCTGTGGAGCAAAGTGAATCAAGCTATATGAACACATATATCCCCATTTCGGGGACTTCCTTCCCATTGAGGTCACCACAGAGCACTGAGTAGAGGTCCCTGAAGTTTACAATAGGCTCTCATTAGTCATCTGTCTTATACAGAGTGTCAGGAGTGTACATGTGTCATCCTGCCTCACTTATTCAGACAATTTATTTGGTCTTATGATAAAGCTCTAAGTATAACACTGGCAGAGAGCCCAAGGAAGTGTTCAATAAATGCTAGTTATTATTAGCTTTATAAGTGTTATTTTACTTATCAGTAGTGTTACGCGTCCTATTACCTCCATATCTTTACCCAGGTACTCAAGTGTAAATTAGTGTGCAGACTCTGAAGCTTAGAGATTACCTGGAACAGGTCTCCACCAGTTACAGGTACCATGGACAAATTCTTTCATCTCTCTGCACAGTGAAGATAAAATGAAGATATTATAAGTACTATTCTCATTCTCATTTTTTAAGGATTAGATTAAAGAACATATCTGTGACTTAGATGACTTTGATTAGATGCATTAGCTACTGACTAGTTCTATTACTTCCCACATCATTAGCAACGCTACTACTACAAAAGCTACTACTCATACCAAAGCTATTCTGCATCACTCTTTATTGAACATGTATTTTCATCTTCTCTGTCAATCTATATTCTCCCTTTAGCCCCCCAAATTCTTAAAGGTGTGTAACAAACTATCCCAAATACTTGGTTGTATAGAGTAAGATTTTAACACTTTCATGGATTCTCTGGGTCAGGAGTTTGGGCAGAGCACTGTGAGAACAGCTCATCTCCGCTCAGCAAGGTCTGAGTCCTGAGCTGGGAAACTCAAAGGCTGGCTCCACAGGGCAGCCACAGTTAGAGCGGCCCAAGGCTGGGGCTGGGATCATGCAGGCCGTTCATCTGCACGCCTGGCACCTGGCCTGAGAAGACTCAGACAGCAGAGCACTGGAACAGCTCCCTGAGCATCCCTACAAATCTGTGAATGCCCCAGATGATCCAGGCTCCAATACTTTGGCCACCTGACGTTGGAAAAGAACGTGATGGTGGGGAACACTGAAGGCAAAAGGAGAAGCAGGCAGCAGAGGATGAGATGGTTAGATAGCATCACTAACTCAATGGACATAAATCTGAGCAAACTCTGGGAGATAGTGGACGACAGAGGAGCCTGGCTTGCTGCGGTCCATGGGGAGTCTCAAAGAGTGGGACATGACTGAGCGCCTGGATAACAACATATGATACTTTCATTGTGGCAGCTTCAGGCAGGTGGACATTTTACCTAGCAACTGGGGGACTGCATGGTGTGTGTCCTGGAAGAAAGAGCAAGGTATATTGCCTTTTGCAATCTAGCTTCTGAAGTCAGACAGAATTAATTCTGTCATAGTCACAGGCCCAGAGAGGAGCATGCATCCCACTTTGCCATGGAAGACTGTCCATGTCCCACTGTGAGCAGGGCATGTGGCATGTGAGCCCTAAGTGTGGGCATAAATGTGGACCTAGACATGAGCATCTTTGAAAACTGAAACCTGTCATGCTCCCATCAAATGTGATCTTTAACATGTAGAGCAACCACCCTTTCCCTTGGAAGACTCCTTGTTTCTCTCCCGCAGTGCATTATGTTGGGGAAAGAGCACTTTTCTCTAACCTGGTGGTCTCAAAGGGAGGAGAGGATATGTTTCTGGAGTGGGTCCCCAAGTAACTAGTCCTGAGTCGAGAGTACTGGAGGAGATCAGTGTTATCTGCCGATTGTTTGACAGCAAGTTTTTCTGCTTCGTGACTCATGGATATTGACTTTACTGATTCAATGTCACGTCCCTAAAGAGAGTCCTTATTTTTCTCATTAACTGGATTTTAGCACTAGCTCTTCAACTTCTGGGTTTCTGGAACTTCCTTTCTATTATCAACTGCTATATTCATCTGACATTTTCATCAAGTCATCCCAAACTCCACCAATGTCTCCTTATTGTCTATTATATTCAACCCAGATTTCTTAGCTTCCTTGTAAGAAGAGCCCTGTATTCACTTTTCACTCCTTCCCTTTAGCCTGAATTCTTGTTTCTTCTCAAGTAAGATTTTCCACGATCGCTTCTCTTGACTTCACTTCCACTAGAATGCCCCACCAGGTTCCTTCATGTACAATTTCCTGTTCTTTGTCACTTTCAAACCAGATTCAAAGCTATGACCCGCTCCCCCCACGCCACACCGCCGAGGAAATACTTTCATTCATACATCAATTGGCACTGATATGTATACACACGCGTGCACATAGACACACACACACTACTAACAAAGTCATTTTAGAAGGTGCTTTTAAATGCTTGAAATGTTGCACCAGACTGGGATTATGTTGCCTGTATATACTCATCTGGATCAACCTGACTACACTGTGTTTATTTCCTAATGTGTCTTTGGTATTTTCATAACACAAGCACATCAGATTGCATCCTATATTGCACATATATTAAATGTGTATTCACTGCCCACTGGATCCTACTGGCTGACAGAGTTAGGGTTATGAATGGACAGTGTTATAAAACCCTTCAAATCATCTGATATAAATATTTTACCAGAAGAGGAAGCCAGAGGTTGGTCTAATTATAAACCACCAGAAGAAAAATGGGTAATGACTATGAATGTCACTAAAAAAAAAAAAAAAAATGAACTGCTGTCACGGCTCAGAGAACTTGAATATGTTCTGTGTCCCTTCCCATTCTTTCTATTGGCCTACTCTGTACATGTCTGAAAATGGCTAAAGGTGTTTATTTCATCCCTTGGTTTTGGAGAGAAAATTGAGGAAACAATCATGGGAAGAGGAGGGATGATGAGTCCTGAGAACCGTTGTGTAGAGCCTATCGCCAGATGAGATGCTCGTGGTCTTTAGGTGTCTCTTTGAATTTGGCCATGCCACTGGAATCACTCCCTCTCATTCTGCAGCTCAGCTTTATATCAAGAGTATCCGCTGGGGTAAGGGTCAGAGTGTTTCCAGAAAGGTGGTATGATGCCTTTGTAGTGTAACCACTTAGCTGGACTGAACTACACCTCCCCAAGACCCTTCTTCTATGATCCTGGTTAGGATGTGTCATCAGAGATAATTTCACACAAGATTTGGAGGTTGGAGGTGATGCACAGCTGTATGCTTTCACTCTGGGAAGGTTGGAGAAGATGCTTTTGCCTCTCACGCCTTCTCACTAATGGACCAGTTCACACTACTGCTGCTGGGCAGCAACTGCGCTTGCAACTGGTCCACCTTCCCTGGGTCTTCCTTCAATGTCTCCAACTCTTGGGCCAGATGTGTTTAGCCCATGACAAAGCTCCAGCTTCTTTAAGACACCCATGCCACCAAGATGAGAGGCCAAAAGAATGTCATGGGCTCTGCAGGCCCTTGATCTCTTCCTCTTTATCTCCACCTTCCTTTCCCAACTGCCTGCCCTGGGAAGTTTAGCAAGTCTTAAGGAGACAGTGTAATGAGCTGCCACATGAGTTGGTACAGGTCAAATCCCTGTAACAAATCCACATATATATTGATATATATAATCCCAGTGGTTCTGCTTCTCTGATTAAACCCTAATGCATACAGAGGGTTTTAGTATTATTTTTCATAAAATGGAAAATATGTCATATTTCAAAAATAACATGTTCTTTCTGGGTGGAAAAAAAGATAATGTAGGGTTTGGGAATTGGTTCAAATATTGAGAGCTCTAGACCTTCAACTTTTCAAAATATTCTGTCTCTATCTATATATGGCAAGAATAAAAACATTCAAGGAAAGCCAAGCAGTTTACTAAACATTGGTGGTTCTCTTTATGGTTGATCTTCAGGAGATGGAACTACTTTTCACTGAATTTCTTTTTCCCTAAAGAAACTCAGTCTTCACAGTTACTCCTCTCTGATCAGAGAGAGGTGCTCCCAAACTCTGTCTTATTCCTTCTCATATCAAACTGCATGTCAAAGAGGTCCTATCTACTTATTCATCCTTTGACTTTTGAACTGAAGGAATTTTTCAGCTTAAAAATATATTTTCTGCACTGCACACTGAGAGGAGAAATCAGTGTTGGCTTCTGAGAGAAACAGGGAAGGCTTTGCTAAGTTGGTGGCCCAGGGAGCAGAGCCATGTATGTCATGGAGATATTCGATTCTGTGCTTTTCCCTATGAAAGAATGTTGCAGAAAAACTTCATAATAAACCCACTAGCTTTCCAAATCTATTTACCATTTGCTGTCACCCTGAAGGCAGTCATGAAAAGGCAAACTCTCATCCCATGCCTGCTGACTAGAGAGCCATCACGGCAGCCTCCAACTGGAACCTCCTTACGCATGTTAAACTCTTACAGTCTTTGAGTCCTGCAGATTCCAAGTCAGCATTTCTTTCTATTATGTTGACAAGGATTAACTACTGCCAACCCGTGTGTCATGGTGGTACACTGAGACCCATCCCACCTCCTTTAAATTTGTTTTCTGAAGTTGTTTATATGAGATCAAGTAGCGGATGGAATTTGTGGTTGGTTGGTTTGTGGCTGATGTGTGTTTCCTTTGCCTCAGCTTATTAGTATATAAACTGAAATGGTAATAATCATTTAATAGAGCCGTTGGGAAGATCAAAATAGAGTGGCAAGATCGCCTGCCTCCAGCTCCACACATCCTCCATCAGGCTGTGGAGTTTGGGTGAACTTATCCAAGAATTTGTTGGCTGTGATTGTCACTTGGTGAGGGTCATCTATCAGTGCCTGGGGTGCAGTGCGGATGCTATCAAAGCATTGGGGCTTGAGGTGGTTTTCTCCTGCCTCTCAGAACACCCTGCAGCTCAGGTCTTCCCTGTAGCTCAAACAGTAAAGAATCTGCCTGCAGTGCAGGAGACCAGGGTTCGATTCCTGGGTTGGGAAGGTCCCCTGGAGATGGAAATGGCAACTCACTCCAGCATTCTTGTCTGAGAAATTCCATGGACAGAGAAGCTTGGCAGGCTATATAATCCGTGGGGTCACAAAGAGTCAGACACGACTGAGTGACTACCAACAGCAACAACTCAGCAAACCCATGTCCATCACTTTCAGGTAACGGAGGAAGGAATTCAAACTTTTTGACATTTTTCATAAACTCAGACAATACAGGAAGAAGGAAGGTACGTCTGTGAATGTCCATATACTGGTTTTCCTTTGTGGAAAATTGCTGCCTATTTCTTGCCTAATGTTAAGTGTTTCATACTGGCTACTGGGTTCTGGGCTTCCCAGGTGGTGCTGCTGGTAAAGAACCAGCCTGCCAATGCGGGAGACGAGAGATATGGTTTCGATCCCTGGGTCAAGAAGAGCCCCCGGAGAAAGGCATGGCAACCCGCTCCAGTATTCTTGCCTGGAGAAGTCCATGGACAGAGGAGCCTGACAGGCTACAGTCCATGGGGTCGCAAAGTCAGACTCGACTGAACCAACAGCACACACGCACTTGGTTTTGGCACACATGTCTGATAATATAGCTTTAAAACTAGTATTCTTGGAGTCTGATGGAACAGATTTGATTGGCTGACTGACTCATGAATTCATTCTTCAGGACCTTGATGCCTTATGCCTTGCTTCATCTCTTGCCAACATCACAGGTGACACTAATGTCTGAACTTTTCATTTCTGTAACCTCCTTAACTCCAGTGATCTCCACTGCCATTGAACTTCAACCACACACTCCCTTGACAATACCAAGAACCTGAGACTAAGCCACCTCTAAAATCCTATTCCCTAACCACAAAACCAAGGCTTGTGCTCTATGAACCTCTCTGCATCAGTCCTTTGACCTCATTATTCTGCTGCCCTCATTATTACACTCTCCTACCTTCTGCCTGTCCTCTTGTGAAACCATTAATAATACTTCAGTTTACCTTTAACTCCATCAACCTATCTTGTAAAATTCCGAAGCTTTATTCCTCCAACCTTCTCTTCCTTCCTGTCAAGGTGCTGTGGAGCGGCACTGCAAAAAGTCCCACAGTAATTCTTCATGCCACTCTGCTCATTGACATGCAATGGCCCTACCGCTTGCTCTTTGTTTATTCCAAACTTTTACAAGTTCCCCAATAAGTCTGCCTCTCTTTCTAAAAAAAAATCTGCTCCTCCAGATCAAGAAATATCATTATATGTACAGATTTGGGACAATGTCCCCAACTCTAGCTCCTACCATAGAATCTGGCTTTTTTTTTTTCATCAATAAACATTTGATAATGAAAGAAGACCTACCACATGTCTGAATATCTCAGAGGATAATTCTCCAAGCCCCACAAATAAAATCAAGACACTAGTTACAACCATTTCAACTGTTTCCATCCATGGTAATCATCTTAATCCATCATGAACATTTTTCTGTTCACATTCCCAAAGTTAATTCTTTAATCTGCACATTTCTAAAGGCTTAATCACTCTGTTAATCACTCATTTTATCTTCTAAATTTTCAACTAGTTATTCTCCAAAATCTCCCTCCTCACAGTGTATGCACACATTCAGCTTTCTCCATGTAAAGAAAATTCCTTCCTTTATTATGCTTTCTTTACAGTCATTTGTTTTTGAAGCAGTTACTTACCCTCCTCACCTTTCCTTAGATTCTCTACCCACTGAAATATGACAAACATATTCAGTAGTCCAACTATGGTGTCTCACTAAAAGACTTAGTTTCCAAACCAAAAGACATTTTTGAGCCCTTGTTGGACCTCTTCTCCCTTTTCCAATTCTGCTCTCATTTCTTCCAACTGAACACTAGTGTTCACCATATGTCCATCTTCAGGGCTTTTCTCCCATACTCTACACCCTCAACATAAAGAAAAAGAGGAAAACAATAGAATAGGAAAGACTAGAGATCTCTTCAAGAAAATAAGAGATACCAAGGGAATTTTCATGCAAAGATGGGCACAATAAAGGACAGAAATGGTATGGACCTAACAGAAGTAAGAAGATTAAGAAGAGGTGGCAAGAATACACAGAAAATCTATACAAAAAAGATCTTCACAACCCAAATAATCATGATGGTATGATTACTCACCTAGAGCCAGGCATCCTGGAATGTGAAGTCAAGTGGGCCTTAGAAAGCATCACTGAGAACAAAGCTAGTAGAGGTGATGGAATTCCAGCTGAGCTATTTCAAATCCTAAAAGATGATGCTGTGAAAGTGATGCCCTCAATATACCAGCAAATTTGGAAAACTCAGCAGTGGCCCCAGGATTGGAAAAGGTCAGTTTTCATTCCAATCCCAAAGAAAGGCAGTGCTAAAGAGTGCTCAAACTACCACACCATTGCACTCATCTCACATGCTAGTAAATTAATGCTCAAAATTCTCCAAGCCAGGCTTCAACAGTACATGAACCATAAAATTCCAGATGTTCAAGCTGGATTTAGAAAAGGCAGAGGAACCAGAGATCAAATTGTCAACATCCGTTGGGTCATCAAAAAAGTAAAAGAGTTCCAGAAAAATGTCTACTTCTGCTTTACTGACTATGCCAAAGCCTTTAACTGTGTGGATAACAAACTGTAAAATTCTGAAAGAGATGGGAATACCAGACCACCTGACCTGCCTCTTGAGAAACCTGTATGCAGATCAGGAAGCAACAGTTAAAACTGGACATGGAACAGACTGGTTCCAAATAGAGAAAGGAGTACATCAAGGCTGTATATTGTCACCCTGCTTATTTAAGTTACATGCAGAGCTCAGTTGAGTTCAGTTGCTCAGTTGTGTCCGACCCTTTGTGACCTCATGGACGGCAACATGCCAGGCCTTCCTGTCCATCAGCAACTCCCAGAGTTTACTCAAACTCATGTCCATTGAGTCGGTGATGCCATCAACCATCTCATCCTCTGTCATCCCCTTCTCCTCCCGCCTTCAATCTTTCCCAGCATCAGGGTCTCTTCCAATGAATCAGTTTTTCACATCAGTTGGCCAAAGTATTGGAGTTTCAGCTTCAGCATCAGTCCTTCCAATGAATATTCAGGACTGATTTCCTTTAGGATGGACTGGTACATCATGTGAAATGCTGGGCTGGATGAAGCACAAGCTAGAATCAAGATTGCCATGAGAAAGATCAATAACCTCAAATACGCAGATGACACCACTTTTATGGCAGAAAGCAAAGAACTGAAGATTCTCTTGATTAAAGTGAAAGAGGAAAGTGAAAAAGTTGACTTAAAACTCAACATTCTGAAAACTAAATTCATGGCATCTGGTCCCATCACTTCATGGCAAATAGATGGGAAAACAATGGAAACAGTGACAGACTTTATATTTTGGGGTTCCAAAATCACTGCAGATGGTGACTGCAGCCATGAAATTCACCTTGGAAGAAAAGCTATGGCCAACCTAGACAGCATATTAAAAAGCAGAGACATTACTTTGCCAACAAAGGTCTATCTAGTCAAAGCTATGGTTTTTCCAGTAGTGATGTATGGATGTGAGAGCTGGACTATAAAGAAAACTGAGAGCCAAAGAATTGATGCTTTTGAGCTGTGGTGTTGAAGAAGACTCTTGCGAGTCCCTTGGACTGCAAGGAGATTCAATCAGCCCATCCTAAAGGAAATCAGTCCTTTGAATATTCATTGAAAGGGCTGATGCTGAAGCTGAAACTCCAATACTCTGGCCATCTGATGCAAAGAACTGACTCATTGGAAAAGACCCTGATGCTGGAAAAGATTGAGGGCAGGAGGAGAAGGGGACGACAGAGGATGAGATGGCTGGATGGCATCACCAACTCAATGGACATAGGTTTGGGTAAACTCCAGGAGCTGGTGATGGACAGGGAAGCCTGGCGTGCTGCCATCCATGGGGTTGCAAAGAGTTGGACACGACTGAGCAACTGAACTGAACTACTTTCTCATCTTGAATAACTCATCTACAAATTTGACTGAATTTCTACCTCCCAAAGCTAAATCCCATGCATTGATTTCTGTTGTTTCCATAAAACGTTTAACTTCAACAAATCCAAAGTTGAACTAATCTTCTGGTCCTCCACATCCTAACCTGACCTACCATCCCACTGCCCAAATCAGAAACTCAGGAGTCACTTGAAACACCTTTCTCACCCTCACCACCTATAATCAACCCTTAATTCTGTCAGTGAAAACTCCTAATGCCTCCCCAATCAAAATGAGCACTGGATAAATAAGCTTGCAAATGCTTCATATTTTATTTTTCTCTTGGGACATCAAAAAATCTGAGAATTTCTGTAGTAAACAAGGTCTTTCATTTGTTTAATCCAGCACTTTCAAATTTACAACCACCACTCCCATTGCTAATATCTATAGAAATTTCACAGAATTAAACGTTCCTATAAACAGTCTGGGAGCTTCCCAGGTGGTACTAGTAGTAAGGAATCCACCTGCCAATGCAAGAGATGTGTATTCAACCCCTGGATCGGGAAGAGCCCCTGGAGGAGGGCATGGCGACCCACTCCAGTATTCTTGCCTGGAGAATCCCATGTACAGAGGAGCCTGGTGGGTCATGGTTCATAGGGTGGAAAGAGTTGAACATGACTGAAGCAATATAGCACGCATGCATGCATGCAAGGAAACAGTTTGAAGACTTGTTCTTTGTTCCCCTTTCTCCAACTGTCACTGCATAATAATAGATACTGCTGATACTCTGCCCAGTTTCCTCAGATATTTTTTTACCAACTTCATGCTACCATTGCCCAGCTTCTGTCTTCCAGCCACTAAACATGCATACTTTTGGGCTTCCCTGGTGGCTCAGACACTAAAGAATCTGCCTGCAATGTGGGAGACCCAGGATCGATTCCAGGGTTGGAAAGACAGTAAAGAATCTGCCTGCAATGTGGGAGACCCAGGTTCAATTCCAGGGTTGGAAAGATCCCCTGGAGATGGGAATGGCTACCCACTCCAGTATTCTTGCCTGGAGAATTCCGTGGACAGAGAAGCCTGGCAGGCTACAATCCATGGGGTCACAAAGAGTTGGACATGACTGAGAAACTTTCACTTCACTTCAGTTTTTGACATTCAGAGGATCGTTCTTGGGCATGAAGTGTTATTGTGTTCCGGATCTGCATGAGGCAGACCCTAAGCCAAGGCTTTGTGTGCTTCGGCTCTAGAGAGATCCGGAGGAGGCTCAGAACCCACACTTCCTTCATGTACCTTCTAGCCAATGGCCGTGGGTGTGATACAGTGAGGTGTAATTTATACTACAGACCTCATCAGGGATTAAGCTGAGACTGAGCCCATTCCTGAATGTATATCATTGTTTGGCTTTTTGGCCTCCTCTCTTCTGCTTCCCATATTTCCTCATGCAATCTTCTGAAGCAATGCCTTTGTAAATCAGTTCAGTTCAGTCACTTAGTCATGTCCAACTTTTTGCGACCCCCATGAACTGCAGCACGCCAGGCCTCCCTGTCCATCACTTGCACACAAATCCTGGCTCAGAGTTTGCTTCCTGCCAATGAGAGGCCAACATTTTCATTGCAGGCTCTCTCCTTTTATGACTGAAACTACCTTCATATTCCATTAATGGCCTCTCTGCCTTCGACCTTCCCTTCCTCCATTTCTTCAGGGAAAAGCCCCTTACCCAGGCACCTGGACATCCACCATCTGACACAGACCACATCCTCCAGCTCCAGCTTTGCCTTCCCTTCCAAGTGAGCCTAACCTCTGGCTGTACTAAGCAACCATTGTTTTCCAAATATACAAGTGTCCATCAAGGCATCACAATATTGCACAAGCTGTCTATCATCAGAAGTGTCCTTTCTCACCTTCACAAGTCAGCAAATCTGTACTCTTTCTTCAAAAGTATTTCGAACATCCCAGTGACCATTTCCTTAATGCTGTCCTCTTGCAGTCTAGCCCTCTGCCCTTCACCTCTAAAAATGTTCGGTCATTATAGTCTAATTGTTCAAATGCTGTCTGACTTCCTTTCTAAGCTGACCTTTCTTAAGGTCAGTTATTCTGAAGGAATGGTCTTGCTTGCTTTAACCATCAGATAATCCCATTAATAGCAGAAGGAACTCAGTAAAATATCCATACAACCTAGAAATCACCAGTCCATTCATCACTGAGTCCTGGGGTTGAGACATCCCGGTCACAGGCTTAGTGACCTAACTAATCTATGAGAGTAGTGAGATTTTTCAATTGTCTCTGTCTTCCACATTGCCAATCACAAATTATGTATGTAAGTCAAATCCCACGCACAGACAACATCCCAAAATGGAATATTTGATGTGTCGAATTGCTCCCCGTAAGCTTACTTGCCAGATTTATTTGGGCACTTTAAAGAAATTAAACATCAACTTAATTTTGTGTGAAATAATTAGATTCTACCTTCTTAGGCACTGAGTCTTGCAGGGTTGAACAGTTAAAGCGTATTTACAAAAGAACAGCTGTGTTGCAGGAGGAGATTGGTGATTCTTATTTTCTCTATTGAAGAGCGGATCTGGGATTTCAGTACTGATAAAGATACAGTGACCCCAGCTCCTGACCTCAAAGTACCTTTCTTTGTGGGCTTGCCAGTGGTTCTACAAAGATAAATATTATGTGTCTGTGTTTCTGGTGGCATTTCTTTAAAAACCAAAATTAATAGTTTCCCCACTGCCCTCTGTCCTCAATTCCCACTACTTGGGAGGATTTTGTAGATAGATCTGTAACTTGTACGGTCTGTTGAGTTTTATAAGCCCCAAATGGGAAACGGCACAGTGCATTATTGCTTTAGCCTTCTCTGTGACCTACACACCAAAAATGTCATCTGGCTTTTGTCTGGAACAGAATTCCCCTGGAGGTCTCTCCTTCCTGAGTTTGTCTATAGCCTGCTGGTTACAAAAAAACAAATCAGACCATTCTTCAAATAACTGACCAGGACATTTTGTTATATAATTAATTTGTTTACTTTTAATTGAAGGATAATTGTTCTACAATATTATGTTGGTTTCTGCCAAGCAGCAACATGATCAGCCATGGGTATACAAATGTCCCTTCCCTCTTGAACATCCTTCCCACCTCCCTCCCCATCCCACCCCTCTAGGTTGTTACAGAGCCCTGGTTAGAGTTCCCCGAGTCACACAGCAAATTGTGGTGATCCCTTTCACATATGGTAATGTATATGTTTCATTTTACTCTCTCCATACATTCTGCCCTCTCCTTCCTCCCCCTCCCCCACCATGTCCGTAAGTCTCTTCTCGTTGTCTATGTCCGTTGCTTGACCAGGACATTCTAATTCCAATGCTTCCATATAATAGGATTTATGTTTGTGGGAGTAAATAAATGCCTGTTCATTTATATTATATATAATATGTCCAGAAGTCCAACACAAAACACTTATCTTGGAATTAGTGAAATGCGTCTTCCATTATTTTCCATCTGCATCCTTTTTACTCCTTTTTTTTTCCTTCGTTTTATTCAGTCTTCCCACCATGTAGAAAACAAGGTTAGTGACTTAAATTAGTTATCCCAATACTATGGGTTGGATGGGTGGTTCTTCAGACCCAAACTGAAACTTTCCATGCATCTGTTGTGTGCTATGGGTTGTCCAGGAGACTTCACTAAGCTTGGCCGGGTTCTTCCATGTATCTGCAGCCTCCGTCAGGACTTCTGGCAGACTTGCTCTTTCTCTCTATGTCTCTCATACTTTCAGGCTAAGCTGGCACTTTTTCATAATCAAGACACTATTGGCAAGTCACAAGGCTGCCCAGAGTCCAGGGTTGAAGAACTGCTTAGTCATTTCCCAA
Organism: Capra hircus; assembly: GCF_001704415.2. Classification (NCBI taxonomy): domain Eukaryota; kingdom Metazoa; phylum Chordata; class Mammalia; order Artiodactyla; family Bovidae; genus Capra; species Capra hircus. The sequence continues at coordinate 6,074,677 of NC_030820.1, forward strand.
AGAGTGTGGACACAGGGAAAGGGGTAAGGTTGAGGCCATTTTAAAAAGCAGTCTCTGTCCTACAGAGTGAAGTATGCCAGAAAGGGAAAAACTAATGTTATCTATTAACGCATATATGGCGGCTTCCCAGGTGGCTCAGTGATGAAGAATCGACCAGCAATGCAGGAGATACAGGTTCAATCCCTCAGAAACAGCGGTCTGGAAAAGACCCCCTGGAACAGGAAATGGAAACTCTCTCCAGTATTCTTGCCTGGGAAATCGCATGGACAGAGGAGCCTGGTGGGCGACAGTCCATGGGTCACAAGCAATTAGACCCGAAAGCACACAAACACACAACAACGCCTAAACGTGGAAACTAGAAAAATGGTAAAATAAACCCATTTGCAAAGCAGAAATAGAGACAGACATAAAGAACAAACTTGGCTTCACCCAAGGAGCGAAAGAGAGGGTAGGATGAACTGGAAGATTGGGATTGACACATATGCACTGCTGATGCTCTGTGTAAAAGCAGATAACGAATGAGAACCCACTGTGCAACACAGGAAACTGCTCAGTGCTCTGTGGCAACTCAATGGGAAGGAAATCCAGGAAGGAAGGGATGATATACACATGTCTGATTCACTTTGCTCTACAGTAGAAACTGAAGCAACCATCAACATTGTAGAGTAACCATGCTTCATTTTAAAAACTAAAAAAAGAATTTTAAAAAATAAATGAGTGCAGTCTCTCTCCTTAGGTTTTTGGGTGTGCCATAACTTCAAGGTTTTCAGTTTACACCCTCCCAAACATACCTTGGGCTTCCCTGGTGACTCAGATGGTAAAGCGTCTGTCTTCAGTGCAGGAGACTCAGATTCGATCCCTGGCTTGGGAAGATCCCCTAGAGAAAGAAATGGCAACCCACTCCAGTACTCTTGCCTGGAAAATTCCATGGACTGAGGAGCCTGGTAGGCTACAGTCCATGGGGACGCAAAGAGTTGGACACTACTGAGCGACTTCACTTTCACTTTCACAAACATACCTCCTTGTTCTTAAAACTTATGTTTAGAATATCATCTGAGAAACATATTTACAGAGAGATGAATCTATCTTAAAACTAAATGTGTTTTCTATATGGAAAATAATTCTAAGAGACTACCTCACCACCGCCCCCACAACATACACGTACAACTGACAATCTCGGAAATAATGAGAAGCATACATAAGCAAGTAGTTCCAAGAAGCATTCTGCACGGCAAGGGGAAATTCTCAGTAAAATTCTCTATATAATACCAATAGTGATAACAAATTATACAATAATATCTGTGTGCATTTATTGAGTACTTACTATGTGTCAGATTTTGAGCCAAAAGCTTTAACTCATAATCACATTGCTTTGAGGTTATTATGGGTGTCAAAGAATCAGACATGACTGAGCGACTGAACTGAACTGAACTGAACTAATACCCATTTCATAGGCAAGGATACTGAGGCTTAGCTAGATTAAGTAATGTGCACTCTGCCCCCTAATTATTTGATGACCGTGTCAGGATTTGCATCTGCACTTGCCTGTCACAAAGTGGGTGCTCTTCACCATTGTGTGCACCCATATCTGGCTTTCTCTACAAATTAATGGTAAGATTGATGTACCATTACTCTCCACCAGTGGTTCCTAACATTAACTGGAAACTGATGTATGGCAAAAACCACCACAATATTGTAGAGCAATTATTGCCCAGTTAAAATAAATAAATTAGCTTAAAACATACTAATGCTTTGGATCTACCCTAGAATTGCTGGAAGCTGTGCTCAACATGGGAATCTTGAAACCTCCCCCAGGGACTTCCCTGGTGGTGCAGTAGCTGAGAATCTGCCTTCCAAGGCAGGGGACCTGGGTTCAATCTCCAGCCAGGAAACTAAGATCCCACATGCTAAGCTGCAACTACTGAGGCCACATACCACAAACAGAGAATCCATGGGTCACAATGAAAAGATTCCGCATGAGGCCATGAAGATCCCATGAGTCACAACTAAGACGCAATGCAGCCAAAAAAAAAAAAAAAAAAAACTTAAAATCTCCCCATAGATGATTATGCTATGAATACCGGTGCTAAGAGTGATCCATGGACCAGTGGCATCAGCATCACCTGAGATTGTTAGCATACAGATTCTCCAGTCCCTCCCAAGATCTGCGGATTCAGGACATATGCGGTGAGGATCAGGCATCTGTGCCTCTAAAATCCCCCCAGATGATTCTGATGCACATGAATGCTTGATGATTACCACTTTACTTTCTTGGGCTCCAAAATCACTGTGGATGGTGACTGTGGCCATGAAATTAAGAGATGCTTGCTCCTTGGAAGGAAAACAATGACAAACCTAGACAGCATATTAGAAAGCAGAGACATTTCTTTGCCACCAAAGGTCTCTATAGTCAAAGCTGTGATTTTTTTCCAGTAGTCATGTATGGATGTGAGAGTTGGTCCATAAAGAAGGCAGAAAGCCAAAGAATTGATGCTTTTGAATTGTGGTACTAGAGAAAACTCTTGAGAATCCCTTGAACAGCAAGGCAATCAAACCAGTCAATCCTAAAGGAAATCAACCCTGAATGTTCATTGGAAGGACTGATGCTGAAGCTGAACCTCCAATACTTTAGCTACCTGATGCAAAGGGTTGACTCATTGGGAAAGACCCTGATGCTGGGAAAGATTGAAGGTAAAAGGAAAAGGTGGAAGCAGAAGATGAGATATTAGTTTGGCATCATCAACTTGATGGACATGAGTTTGAGGAACAACTGGGAGATAGTGGAGGACAGAGGAGCCTGGTGTGCTGCAGTCCATTGGGTCACAAAGGGTCAGGCACAACTTAGCAACTGAACAGCAACAACACTGATGATTCAACTTTGTGCCAGAGAACCACCTGGAGAGCTTGAAATTGGAGATATCTCGATCCTGCCCCAGAACTACTGAAACTGCATTTCCCCAGAAGTCTCCAGGTGAGGCCTGTGCACCCAGAATTGAAAACCACATCTTTATTCCAAATTGGCTGTCCTGCTTAGTGTATTTCTAGTGTATGGACATTGGGATCTGTTAAACTACAGAGTTTTATCCCTCTCATGAGAGACATGAGCATAGTGAATACAAATCTTTGTTCTAAAAGAAAAGTCTGGTGCTAAAAGTTAAAGATCATATTCTCTGGTAAGAGCACAGTCCAATACTTCAGGATTGCAGAAATGACAGATTGATTGGTACCTCAGCTATAATTAGTGGAATATAATGTCAGAGGGATGGCTGAGCTGTGAGCACTGGTATGAAGCCTCCAAGGCCCCAGGACCCATAATTGTGCATCCCAGCAGAAGCCTGAGTGCAGTCATTATCCTTTCTAGAAATAAATAAAATGCCGAAGCATAACTGAATTTAAGATTAAATTCAGAAGCTGATGCCCTGTGTGGACATTGGATCTCCCATGGCAAATAAGAAATCACATTCTACTTCTTCCCCAAATTGCCATTTTCCATCTCCGTTGGCATATCTGAGAAATACTGGCTCATTACTAATTGGCCCCTTAGCTCTGAGTCCTAGAACAGAAGAAATTAGATTTAGGAAATATTTCTATTGCAGGTTATCTGGAAACTTTAAAAATGCCTCCTTTAGTAATTTCTATAGAGAGTCCTCCATGTAAGACAGAGGATCTGTATACATTTGGGGATCATATTGTTTTCAAATAAATTTTCTTTTCAATTAAAATGACTTCCATTCTTATGTTCTTCAATTAGCTTATGAGCCAATAGTATACATTTACTGGGTGCTTATTGGCTAGAAAGTATAACACCCAATACCGTGGGTGATTTAAAATAACTTGTGCATAGTACAGGGCTTCCCAGGTGGTACAGTGGTAAAGAATCCACCTGCCAAGCAGGAGATGCAAGAGACACAGGTTCAATCCCTGGGTCAGGAAGATCCCCTGGAATAAGAAATGGCGACCCATGCCTGGAAAATTTAATGGACAGGGAAATTAGTGGGCTACAGTCCATGGGACAGCAAAGAGTTAGGCACGACTAAGCAACTGAGCATGCATGCATGTGCATAGTAGAACTTGCTACCTGAAGCGTGAGTCCCATACCAACAGGACCAGCATCTTTTAGAAACTTATTAGAAATGAAGATTCCAGGTCCCAGTCCAGGCCTACTAAATCCTCTTGGTAAGAGCTCCTGGGGAAAGTGAAAGTGAAACTTAGTCGTGTCTGACTCTTTGCCACCCCAAGGACTATATAGTCCACGAAATTCTCCAGGTCAGAATACTGGAGTAGGTAGCCTTTTCCTTCTCCAGAGTATCTTCCCAACCCAGGGATCAAACTCAGGTCTCCCGCATTGCAGGCAGATTCTTTACCAGCTATAATGTTTGAGAAAAACTGCAAATATAAGAGATGGTCTTGTCTTCTCAAGGAAGTTGAAAAAGCACTACATACATGTATAGAAATCATATTCAACATTAAGGATGGATCAAAACATGGTCCTTGCCCTTGAGGATATCAAAGCTTAAAGATGAATAATTCAATTCAGTTCAGTTCACTCACTCAGTCGTGTCCAACTCTTTCTGACCCCATGAATCGCAGCGTGCCAGGCCTCCCTGTCCATCACCAACTCCCAGAGTTCACTCAGACTCACGTCCATTGAGTCAATGATACCATCCAGCCATCTCATCCTCTGTCATCCCCTTTTCCTGCCCCCAATCCCTCCCAGTATCAGAGTTTTTTCCAATGAGTCAACTCTTCGTATGAGGTGGCCAAAGTTATCATTCCTTCCAAAGAAATCCCAGGGCTGATCTCCTTCAGAATGGACTGGTTGAATCTCCTTGCAGTCCAAGGGACTCTCAAGAGTCTTCTCCAACACCACAGTTCAAAGGCATCAGTTCTTCAGCACTCAGCTTTCTTCACAGTCCAACTCTCACATCCATACATGACCACTGGAAAAACCATAGCCTTGACTAGGCAGACCTTTGTTGGCAAAGTAATGCTTCTGCTTTTAAATATGCTATCTAGGTTGGTCATAACTTTTCTTCCAAGGAATAAGCGTCTTTTAATTTCATGGCTGCAGTCACCATCTGCAGTGATTCTGGAGCCCAAAAAAAATTAAAGTCTGACACTGTTTCCACTGTTTCCCCATCTATTTCCCATGAAACGATAGGACCAGATGCCATGATCTTCATTTTCTGAATGTTTAGCTTTAAGCCAACTTTTTCACCCTCCTCTTTCACTTTCATCAAAAGGCTTTTTAGTTTCTCTTCGCTTTCTACCATAAGCGTGGTGTCATCTGCATAGCTGAGGTTATTGATATTTCTCCTGCAATCGTGATTCCAGCTTGTGCTTCTTCCAGCCCAGCGTTTCTCATGATGTACTCTGCATATAAGTTAACTAAGCAGGGTGACAATATACAGCCTTGGTGTACTCCTTTTCCTATTTGGAACCAGTCTGTTGTTCCATGTCCAGTTCTAACTGCTGCTTCCTGACCTGCATATAGGTTTCTCAAGAGTCAGGACAGATGGTCTGGTATTCCCATCTCTTTCAGAATTTTCCACAGTTTATTGTGATCCACACAGTCAAAGGCTTTGGCATAGTCAACAAAGCAGAAATAGATGTTTTTCTGGAACTCTCTGGCTTTTTCAATGATCCAGCAGATGTTGGCAATTGGATCTCTGGTTCCTCTGCCTTTTCTAAAACCAGCTTGAACATCTGGAAGTTCACGGTTCACGTATTGCTGAAGCCTGGATTGGAGAATTTTGAGCATTACATTACTAGCATGTGAGATGAGTGCAATTGTGTGGTAGTTTGAGCATTCTTTGTCATTGCCTTTCTTTGGGATTAGAATGAAAACTGACCTTTTCCAGTCCTGTGGCCACTGCTGAGTTTTCCAAATTTGCTGGCATATTGAGTGCAGCACTTTCACAGCATCATCTTTCAGGATTTGAAATAGCTCAACTGGAATTCCATCACCTCCACTAGCTTTGTTTGTAGTGATGCTTTCTAAGGCCCACTTGACTTCACATTCCAGGATGTCTGGCTCTAGATGAGTGATCACACCATAGTGATTATCTTGGTTGTGAAGATCTTTTTCGTACAGTTCTTCTGTGTATTCCTGCCACCTCATCTTAATATCTTCTGCTTCTGTTAAGTCTATACCATTTCTGTCCTTTATCGAGCCCATCTTTGCATGAAATGTTTACGTGGTATCTCTAATTTTCTTGAAGAGATCTCTAGTCTTTCCCATTCTGTTGTTTTCCTCTCTTTCTTTGCATTGATCGCTGAGGAAGGATTTCTTATCTCTTCTTGCAATTCTTTGGAACTTTGCATTCAGATGCTTATATCTTTCCTTTTCTCCTTTTTCTTTTCACTTCTCTTCTTTTCACAGCTATTTGTAAGGCCTCCTCAAACAGCCATTTTGCTTTTTTGCATTTCTTTTCCATGGGAATGGTCTTGATCCCTGTCTCCTGTACAATGTCACGAACCTCATTCCATAGTTCATCAGTCACTCTTTCTATCAGATCTAGTCTCTTAAATCTATTTCTCACTTCCACTGTATAATCATAAGGGATTTTATTTAGGTCATACCTGAATGGCCTAGTGGTTTTCCCTACTTTCTTCAATTTAAGTCTGAATTTGGCAATAAGGAGTTCATGATCTGAGCCACAGTCAGCTCCTGGTCTTGTTTTTGTTGACTGTATAGAGCTTCTCTATCTTTGGCTGCAAAGAATATAATCAATCTGATTTTGGTGTTGACCATCTGGTGATGTCCATGTGTAGAGTCTTCTCTTGTGTTGTTGAAAGAGGGTGTTTGCTATGACCAGTGCATTGTGCATTTTCTTGGCAAAACTCTCTTAGTCTTTGCCCTTTTTCATTCCGTATTCCAAGGCCAAATTTGCCTGTTACTCCAGGTGTTTCTTGACTTCCTACTTTTGCATTCCAGTCCCCTATAGTGAAAAGGATATTTTTTGAGGTGTTAGTTCTAAAAGGTCTTGTAGGTCTTCATAGAACCATTCAACTTCAGCTTCTTCAGCATTACTAGTTGGGGCATAGACTTGGATAACTGTGATATTGAATGGTTTGCCTTGGAGACGAACAGAGATCATTCTGTCATTTTTGAGACTGCATCCAAGTACTGCCTTTCGGACTCTTTTCTTGACCATAATGGCTACTCCATTTCTTATGAAGGATTCCTGCCTGCAGTAGTAGATATAATGGTCATCTGAGTTAAATTCACCCATTCCAGTCCATTTTAGTTCACTGATTCCTAGAATGTCGATGTTCACTCTTGCCATCTCTGTTTGACCACATCCAGTTTGCCTTGATTCATGGACCAGACATTCCAGGTTCCTAGGCAATATTACTCTTTACAACATCAGACCTTGCTTCTATCACCAGTCACATCCGCAACTGGGTATTGTTTTTGCTTTGGCTCCATCCCTTCATTCTTTCTGGAGTTATTTCTCCACTGATCTCCAGTAGCATATTGAGCACCTACTGACCTGGGGAGTTCCACTTTCAGTATCCTATCATTTTGCCTTTTCATACTGTTCATGGGATTCTCAAGGCTAGAATACTGAAGTGGTTTGCCATTCCCTTTTCCAGTGGACCACATTCTATCAGATGAATAATTAAGTTGAATAATTAATGAACTTAGGCCAAGTTCCATAGAAGTAGAGCCTGAGAGAGAAAGTTGGTGCACATGACAATGGGATAGGGTTCTCAGAAGAGAGTGGGAACGGCTGAATGGGCCAGGTGAAGGGGCTAAGGAAGGAAGGAAGGATGTGGTCCCAGCTGGTCAGCCCTGTGTACCCTGTGAAGAGAGTATCTGGCTACAAGCTGCCCCTAGATTTGGAGTTGAGGACAAAGATGCATTTAGATATGTTAAACTTAAGAACTCTCCTTCCTAGCTGAGTCAGGTTCCCTAAGCAGCATACGCCTGTGATTTAAAGTCATCCTGTTGCCTTCCTGAACATCTATGGCTTAAGCAGAGCTTGCAGTGGCCAAAAAAAGTCATCAGTCATGGACAAAAGCTTCTGTAAACAGTAGTCCAGACAGGACAGATTAGGCAATCTTGAAACTGGATAATCAATCAAGAGAACAAATACTCTTTAGCAAACACTGTAATATTCACATTGCGCTTCCAGTTGATCAGTTTACTGGGCCATCTGTCTAAGGAAAGTGGGCAGGAGTCAGTGCTCATTGTTGGAGCCTGCAGGGGGCTAGGAGGAAACTGCATGCTGACGGAGCTTCTCACTGACATAAAGGAACCTGAAGGAGTAAGTCTTCCACCCATTGCTTTCTTGCCCAAAAATTGTCGGGAGCCTCAACTTTCAGAAAACAGCTCCATGGAGTTTGCTGGATATCAGACACATACGCTCAGGACATCAGCCTGTCTGTATCTGAGAGAGTCTGGGCCAATTCATTTAAGAATCCTTTGTTGTGTCAGCAACACTTTCTAGTTGAATTTTATTTTTACATTATTCTTAAAATTTTAAAGATTATTGAAAGAGTATTTTTTAGCCAGTATTATTTACTTTTGGGCCTTCCCTGATGGCACAGCAGTAAAGAATCAGCCTGCCAATTTAGGAGACAAAGGAGATGTGAGTTCGATCCCTGGGTCAGGAAGATCCTTTGGAGTAGGAAATGGAAACCCATCCCAGTATTCTTACCTGTAAAATTTCATGGACAGAGGAGCCAGGTGGGCTACAGTCCATGGAGTCGCAAAAAGTAAGCTACAACTGAGCGTGTGCACACACACACACTTACTTTTTTGTCAGCTGACCTTACTGGACCCTTACCTATGTAATATTCTATACACAGGATTATAAATGACCAGAGATGATCCTTAATTTAAGGAACTTGCGGGAAGATGAGTGGGGTGAGAAAACACAAAAAGGGCATCATCTCCACAACCCCAGCCTCAACCCAGCTGAAATATCCTCCACCCAGGGGTTCCATACATGGAAAATACCCCCTCATCTGACTGTAGCTCACAGCACTGAAAGATTCCAACAGAAGGACAAGGTCTTTGTATGCTATGATTATTACAGTGACCAACACATGGTCGGCATTCAATGGGTGTCTAATAACTGAATGAGAATGCACTAAAAATACAAGGCAGCATTTAATATCTTTGTCAGCAGTATTGGACAATTTGGAAAGAGTGCTCAGGGAACGTTTTTCCAAACAGTAACTGAGTTGTACTTAAATAAAAAAAGAAAAGCTGTTCTTACGTGGAAGGTACAAACACATAGAGCAGAAAGGTATGCCCAGACCTCTGAGATACAGATGATTGCTCACTTGCCATGGTGACTTTATCTTGGAAAAACAGGAAGAGATGGTGGTGAAAGTCATGTCAAATGATTTGCATGAATTATTTTCTGGGCTCTATAACAATCCTATACTGCTGCTGCTGCTCCTGCTAAGTCATTCCAGTCGTGTCCTACTCTGTGGACCCCACAGACAGCAGCCCACCAGGCTCCCTCATCCCCGGGATTCTCAAGGCAAGAGCACTGGAGCGGGTTGCCATTTCCTTCTCCAATGCATGAAAGTGAAAAGTGAAAGTGAAGTCGCTCAGTTGTGTTTGACTCTTAGCGACCGCATGGACTGCAGCCAACCAGGCTCCTCCGTTCTTGGGAGTTTCCAGGCAAGAGTACTGAAGTAGGTTGCCACTGCCCTCTCCAGGAGTTAGTAACTATTATTGGCTTTATCTTGCAGATGAGGAAACACAGACCTAGAAAAGAAACATCTGTTCTCCATCATTCAGTGGCATGCAAGGGCTAGGTTTGGAATTCAGTGGTCTGTACATGGATTCTGAGTTGGTAGTCACTGCAGTTGCTGCCACTCTGTAAGGTTAAGTGAATGACCCCTGGACCCGGACCAAGAGCCATTTCTCTGAAGTCATTGGCTCATATTCTGCTGGACAATAGTCATCATCTCCAACAGAATAGTTGGAGGGGCTGAGGCTGGAAATCAATTGGAAGAATAGAAGTCTGCAGAAATATTTTTCTAGATTTCTAATTGTGGTAGCAGATGCTGTAAGTCAGACAGGTACAATTCCTGGATCATATCATAATTCTACTTTTGATTTTTTGAAGAGCTGTCGTACTGTTGCCCAGAAAAGCAACACAATTTTACATTTTTACCAACAGTGCCCAGGGGTTTAAATTCCTCCATGTCCTCACCAACACTTATTAGTTTAGTTTTTCTTTTCTTTTAATAGTAACCATCCTAACTGGTATGAATTGATTCTGATTTTCATTTCCCTAAAGATTAGTGGTGTTGAACATAAATCCATATTCTTATTGAATATTTGTATATCTTCATTGGAGAAAGGTTCTATTCAAGTATTTTGCCTTTTAAAAGACCAAATTTGCTTTGTTGCTATTGTTAGTAAACTCTATTTTTTTAAGTTTTAGCTTTACAAAGAAATAAGCATGAGTAGAAAGTACAATTGCCACATACTCTCATCTCCAATACTTAATTTTGCCTATTATTAAAATCTTGCATTAATGTGTATATTTGTTACAGTTGATAAGCCAATACTAATACATTATTAACTAGATTTCATAGCTTACACTAAGCTTTGGTTTTTGGGTGCATGTTGCGCATTCCACAGGTTTTGGTAACGTATAACCATATAATGACATGTCTCCACATGTATCGTATGGGATAGTTTCACTGCCCTCAATTTCCCTATGCTCAGCCTATTTTTATTTATTTATTTATTTATTTTTTAATAGAAGGATAATTGCTTTACAAAATTTTGTTGTTTTCTGTCAAACCTCAACATGAATCAGCCATAAGTACACATATATCCCCTCCCTTTTGAACCTCCCTCCCATCTCTCTGCCCATCCCACCCCTCTTGGTTGATACAGAGATTCTGTTCAAATTTCCTGAGCCTATTGAAAATTCCCGTTGGCTATCTATTTTACACATGGTAATGTAAGTTTCCATGTTACTCTTTCGATACATCTCACCCTCCCCTTCCCTCTCCCCATGTCCATAAGTCTATTCTCTATGTCTGTTTCTCCAATGCTGCCTTATGAATAAATTCTTCAGTACCATTTTTCTATATTTGTATATATGTTTTAGAATACAATATCTATCTTCTCTTTCTGACTTGCCTCACCCTGCTTAACAGGCTCTAGGTTCATCAACCTCATTAGAACTCACTCAAATGTGTTCCTTTTTATGGCTGAGTAATATTCCATTATGTATAGGTATCACAACTTCTTTATCCACTCATCCGTCACTGGACATCTAGGTTGCTTCCATGTTTTAGCTATTGCAAATAGTGCTGCAATGACCAATGGAATACATGTTTCTCTTTCAATTTTGGTTTCCTCAGGGTACATGCCTAGGAGTGGGATTGCTGAGTCATACGGTGGTTTTATTCCTAGTTTTTAAAGGAATCTCCATACTGTCTTCCACAGTGGCTGTATCAATTCACATTCCCACCAACAGTGTGCTCAGCTTATTTATTCATCCCTCCTCCACACCCCTGGTAAGCACTGATTTTTTTTTTCTTCCTCCCAAGTTTTGCCTTTTTTTCCAGAATGTCATATAGTTGGAATTGTATAGTTTGTGGCCTTTTCAGATTGGCTTCTTTCACTTAGCAACTTGTATTTAAGGTTCCCCCATCTCTATTCACACCTTAACAGCTCATTTCTTTCTGTAAATGAATACTGTCCCATTGTATATATATACCACAGTGTTGTTGTATGTTTTTTCCATCCACCTACTGAAAGACATCTTGACGTATCTGTCTTGGCAATTATGAATAAAGCTGCTATAAACATCCATATGCAGGTTTTTATGTGGGCATAAATTTTCAGTTCATTTGAGTAACTACAAAGACATGTTATGGCTGGATCAAATGGCAACAGTATGTTTAATTTTGTAAGAAATTGCTAGATGATCTTCTGAAGTGGCTATACTATTTTGCATTCCCACTAGCAATGAATGAGAGCTCCTGTTGCTCCACATTCTTGCCAGCACTTGATGTTGTCCATGCTTTGGATTTTAACCATAATGACAGATGTGTAGTGGTATATCATTGTGCTTTAATTTGTAATTTTTTAATGACATACAGTATTGAAGATATTTTCACGTTTATTTTCCATTTGTTTATCTTTGATGAGGTATCTGTTCAGACCTTTTGTCCATTTAAATTGGGTTGTATGTTTTCTTATTATTGAGTTTTAAGAGTGCTTTGTATATTTTAGGTACAAGTCTTTTTTTTAGATATGGTTTTGCAATATTTACAAGACAGAGTTATATACATGTCTCAGTCTGTGATTTGTCTTTTCATTCTCTGAACAGTGTCCATCATAGAGCAAAAAATTTTAATTTTAATTAAATCCAACTTGTCAATTTTTCTTTTCTAATAGATGGTGCTTTTGTAACTGTATCTTAAAAAGGCATTGCCAAACCTAAGGTCACCCAGGTTTTCTATGCTAGTTTTTAGGACTTTTATAGTTTTGGTCTATGATCCCTTTTGAGTTAAACTTTGTGTAAGTTTTGTGTTTCTATTCTTTTTCTTTTCTTTCTTTCTTTTGGCTTGTGGATGTCCAGTTGTTCCAGCACCATTTGCTGTAAAAGTCTATTATTTCCCCTTTGAATTACCCTTGCTCCTATTTCAAAGACCAGTTCACTATATTTGTGTGGGACTATTTATGGATTCTCTCTCTTGTTTCATTGATATGTTTGCCTATTTTTCACCAATAGTCCACCCTCTTTGTTACTATAGTTCTATGTCTGAGTTATATAAAGTTACTATATGTGTGTGTGTGTTAGATATAAATTTACTATAGCTTTAAGTCTTAAACTTGGGGACTATCAGTCAACTATTTATTTTTTATACTCTAAATTTTGCATTTTTAAAAATGTGTGTCTATGAATCTTTATAAATGAACATTGTTACTTTCAGAGTCTACATAGGCAACTGAGGTTACTATGCCCTTCTGTTTATCAGCACACCTCAGTCTATCACCAGAGTATTGGGAGCTGGAATCTCCAATCACTAGCTAGCTATTGAGATCAACATCAATGCATCAATCATGTTATTAAATGTTAACACATCTTATAGAGCTTTCTGCTGCCTTGAGGCATAGAATGCAGTGCCTGGAGGACACTCAAATGACACGGCCAGGAAAGAGGTAGATTGGGGGAGGCAGTGGCAGGCTGATCACCCATCATACTGCCTGTTAAGCCATGCTTGGAGCTGAGTTCTGGGATGAGGCCTCTCAGCTGGGGGCTGCCATCAGGTTCTGGCTGGGTGCCCATCATCCAGGATCCTTCACTTTGCCCACTGACCCTCTACCTTCTAAATACTTAAATTCCTCCACCACAGCCCTCCTTTTAGGTCTCTAAAGTCTCATCTCTAAAAACATTTCTCCTTTGACCCACAAAGATAGATTACACACACACACATACTCACGCATATATATTTCCTCCTCCTGCCACATGTGATGTAAAGAATTAGACTCTGTGTCCCAAAGTGAGTGATCAACTCTGTCTAGAACACAGCCAATAAAGAGAGGGGTGTAATCTCTGATAGAGCCTTGTCCCTGCTGTGCACACTTTTATTTGCTAGCAATCAGGATATAATCCACACTACATATTGAAGTACTCCCTTTTCATTTTCTCTGTCTCTTGAGTATACATTCCTGGCTGTAAGCAGCACTAGTCTTATATTGGTTTTTTTCATTCAAATCCCTTTCCATTAAAACTCACACAGAAGGACTAGCCAAGTGGTGAAACATATATAGATGAATCATGCCCCTTGCTATGGTGACCACACCTCAAAACAGTACAGTGCGATGATAGGCTCCATCAAGGCAAGGAACTCAAAAGACTTTTGCCAAATAAGACAACTGCACAAAGCAGAGGGGTATTCTGTTCTCCATGGAGTAGAGAACAGTAGTTAGTCGTTCTATCTCTCACCAGGGTAACACTCCCAATTCTGAAGCCATTTTGGGTAAAGTACTCAGTGTCAGATCCAACAGAGTCAATGGATTCAATGCTAAAGAGAATTGCACAGAAAATGAAAGCAATTCTTTTCCATGATTCCTAAATACCATAGAAGTCCATATTCTCTGTAAAGAAAAGCTTTAGAGCATGAAGATTTATTTCCTCAAAGAGAAAATGAACATGGTTTCCAGATAAGAATTCAGTTCATAACTCTAAATTACATATTCTAAGTAAATAAACATTTTTTTCTCCTGTCATCACAGTGAATAGAAACACTTTCATGCTTATTTTTTCTTAGAGAAATAGTCACAGTGGGTGATACATTATATTTGTTGATAACTGCTTGGTATCAATAGACATTCAAAAGGTATCCAGCCCCAACTTGAAGCAATAACAATATTCTACATTTTTAGCTGCCACTAGACTGTAAGACGGAGAAGGCAACGGCACCCCACTCCAGTACTCTTGCCTGGAAAACCCCATGGATGGAGGAGCCTGGGAGGCTGCAGTCCATGGGGTCGCTAGGAGTCGGACACGACTGAGCGACTTCACTTTCACTTTTCACTTTCATGCATTGGAGAAGGAAATGGCAACCCACTCTAGCGTTCCTGCCTGGAGAATCTCAGGTATGGGGGAGCCTGGTGGGCTGCCGTCTATGGGGTCGCACAGAGTCTGACACGACTGAAGTGACTTAGCAGCAGCAGCAGCAGCAGAGTGTAAGATAGCAGGACAAGGGGCATATCTTCAGCTCACATTTTTCACGTACCGACTAACTAGTAGGTGCACCCTGCCCTTTTCTTACTTCTCTTTTCACTTATCCACAATTTGTCCATTTCATGTTTCATTGTATCAAAAGAGAGATATTATACAGAGCAGTAATAAAATTCAGAATCATCAGTTTGGTTACTTTTTTAATATAACTAATAAAAGGGTAAATAGGAACAGATGTTGAAGTTACTGACACAAATTTGAGACTCAGGAACATTTGATTTTATTTGGGTTCATGTTTTCCTACTCCCTTGGCTGGGTCTTTCCATAATTGTCAGGACATATCTTGCATACATAAACATTCAATAACTATGAATTGAGCAAACTAGTATATAATGCTTGGGTTTGCCAAGTTAACGAAATACAGCAATTGAAACCTTTGAAATATGGACCTGAAGAGCTGAAGTTTAAACTTTTAAACTTTTTAAAAGTTTAACTTGTTTGCATGTGTGTTTAAACAGCCCATGGGGCTAGGAGCTTCTGTGTTGGGCTGAGCAACCAGCATGGAGTTTTACAGATGAGATCACACAACCTTTCCAGCACCTTCTCCCCAGAGGTCTGCCACTCTCTCAGCATTTCAGTAGCATATTCTAACTCAGTATTTTCAAATATAAATAATGCATAGGTATCTTTTAAAAGAGAAACAAAATTCCTCAACTCTAGTGCTGCTTCAGAATTTCATTTGTCTTTCATACTATGTGATGCATGATGTCCACCACTTTTCCATTATTAAACACCCACAAAACTTTTATTTGTCTCAGGTAATGACATTGTAGAGCTTTTGTGCAGCTCCATAACAAAAAAGCAGATCCTAAAATGGCAGGACAAGTCTTATAAGGATCATCTGGGGGACCGGAAATAGGCCTTAAAGCATGGCTCTTTTATCCGTCCATCCAGTGAAAATCCTAAAAAAAAAAAAAAAAAAAAAAAAAATATTCTAGAGAATTCATAAACCTCAGTTTGATCAATGCTGTTCTAACATCCCTTGTGAAATGTCCGACTTCAGGGCACTATGCTCCTGACAGAAACCTCCAGTTTCAGAAGATGAGTATCCCCAAGCAGGATTCTAGCAATGCTGACAGCCAGCCATGGAATCAACACAGTCAGGGTCTAGTGTAGAGAATCCTCTCTCAACAAATCAGAACCCACTGCGGAGCTGGAGCTCCTTTCCTCTCTAGAATGGTCTGCAAGGAAAAGAAAGGGATTAGCTAAATATCACTACCACCAACTTGCAGCCTGAAATTTCATGAGAAAGTCACTTTGGTCATTGCACATCATTCTCTTGTCTGTTTCATGAACCTGAGTCTCTCTGAAACATTTAGTCTTGAAAAGGGTTCAGGAGAGGTTCTGATGTCAATCTAAGACTGGTTCCACATCTCTCCCCTTGTAAGGACCACCATAACCTCTGTGATCAATGTTCACTTGCTGTACAATGAGTTGTACTTTGGCGGTCAGGATTTGGTGCATAGAATTCGACTCAAGAGAAATGACTTAATGATGTAGATGTACATTGCTCCTCATGACGCATATGCTGAGAAACCCCCTACAACATAATGACTTGTAAATAACTTCACGCCCTCCTGCCTGTCTGAAATTTACATTTCTTAATTGGAATATTTAATTTTATATTGTGGGTTGTTTTAATATCTCCCAACAAATTCATTAACTCCTCAATGTTACCATCCCAGCGTCTCCTTTTATCTCTTCACACCCATGAGTCATTTAGAGTCACCGGCATAGAACAACACCCTCACTAGCCTCCTCAAGAAACAGAGTCAAACCTGTTTATCTTATGGGGCTTTGTAGTGTCACTGAAGGATGGGTATTCTACAGCAGTGGGCTCCATTCTCCACCATCTCCCTCCCTCCTTTCTGCTCATCCTCTGCAAACTTCCAAAGATCCGCTGGAAGCCCTCCCCCAGTCTCCGCCCCAAGGGAACTCTCCTCCAAAACCCCTACTCCACTTCTGCTTTTGTTCACTAGTGGTAAAGAATTCACCTGCCAGTGCGGATGCGAGAGATGCAGTTTCGATCCCTGGGTCAGGAAAATCCCCCGGAGGAGGAAGTGGCAATCCACTCCAGTATTCTTGCCTGGAAAATTCCACGGGTAGAGGCGCCTGGCAGGCTACAGTCCATGGGGCCACTGAGAGTCGGATACGACCGAGAGACTGAGCACACACACAGGAGAAAGAAACAGTCCAGGCAAGAGCCAGTTTGCGTGATGTGTAACCTCCATTCATTGAATCAGATTTTTTTAAAGGAAATGTTTCTGTAAGTACCTCTTTCTTGTGTGTGTATTTGAAATATGGTTTTATTTCTTCCAGTTGCTAGCATAGCCAAGTGTCACATGACACATCACATTCACATTTAAGCTTAGATACATTAAAGCTTGTGCAATTTCCCTGGAGAAAAACGTGACTTCAAAGAGTACTCTGAATATGGTATTATCCCACTCAAACGGAAACAACATCTGCAAATTTGCCAGGGGATGGATTTCAATGACTAAACTCAAAGCTTCAAAAGGCATAATAAAACTGTAGAAAACATTCCAAATCACTGAAGATGTAATTTTTAAAATTATAACCGGTCTTTTCAGAGAATTTGTCTGGTGACCCAATAGTTTCAGAATCTTGACAATCCTCTGAGGTTATTAAAAACATGGAGAACCAGACTATTTATAGCCTCCTAACTTCTTAACGGTCTTCCAAATTTGCAATTTCATCTAAATTTATACATCTTCTGGATAAGAAGTATGATTTCAATATGCAAATAGGTTTGTCACTTAAATGTTACAGTGGAACTAATTGGTGGTCATCAACCTCAGTAACTTACATTCTATTGTGGGAGAAGGAAAGAAAAGAATTAGAAGACTCATTGGTTAGCTTTTGGTGCATAACAAACTAAAACTTACTGGCTTAAAATCTTCTAGGAGCTGCCCCTATGGGGCAGGGCCACAGGCCAGCCTTGTCTCTGCATTACATCATGCATATACAGGAAGCCAGGAACACAGGTTTTCTTGATTTGGGTTTTAATTTTGTCTCTATTGAAACTGACATATTACAATTACAGACGCTGCTCAACTATGTTATTTTAGTAAAAATAAATTTAATGTAAAAATCCCCATGGTTCTGCAGGTCAGTAATTGGGGCTAGGCTGAACTGATTGGCTGTCCTGATCTCAGTGGCTAGCTCACATGTCTGGGGTCAGCTACCAGATATCTGTAGCTGTCTAATCTAGGATGATTTTGAGTGGGACATTTCATTTCTGTTCCACATTTTAAAAATATCTTTTATCAGGGTAGCCTGGGTTTGTTTTCATGGTAGTTGCATGGTTCCACAAGAAAGGCAGAAGTATGAAATGCCTCTTAAGATCCAGAGTCAAGACTGACATAGTGTCATTTTTGCTGCCCAAGCAAGGCACAGGTCAGACCAAAGTCAAAGGATGAAGAAACGGACTGTCACACTAACTGAAGTAAGGTATTCAGAGGAAGAGACATATTGGTATGATATATCTCTTATAAGCAAAATCTAAAAAGATAATCTAAAGATACAAATGAACTTACTTACAAAAAAGAAACAGACTCACAATCTCAGAGAAGGAATTTATGGTTACCAGGATGGAAGGGTCAGGAGAAGGGATAGTTAGGGAGTTTGGGATCGACATGTATGTACATACTGTTATATTTAAAATAGATAACCAACAAAGACCTACTGTATAGCACAGGGGACTCTGCTCAATGTTATATAACAACCTAAGTGGGAAAAGAATTTTTAAAAAAATAGATACATGTATAGGTGTAACTGAATCACTTTGCAATACACCTGAAACTGTCACAACATGGTTCATCAACTATGCTGTGCTGTGCTGTGCTTATCTCTCAGCCATGTTTGACTCTTTGCAAAACCATGGACTGTAGCCCTCCAGGCTCCTCCGTTGATGGGGATTCTCCAGGCAAGAATATGGGAATGGGTTGCCATGCCCTCCTCCAGGGGATCTTCCCAACCCAGGGATCGAACACAGCCTCTCAAATTGCAGGTGGGTTCTTTGCCATCTGAGGCACCAGGGAAGCCCAAGAATATTGGAATGGGTAACCTATCTCTTCCACTGTATAATTGTAGGGAATTTGATTTAGGTCATAACTGAATGGTCTAATGGTTTTCCCTACTTGCTTCAAGTTAAGTCTGAATTTGGCAATAAGGAGTTCATGGTCTGAACCATAGTCAGCTCCCAGTCTTGTTTTTGCTGACTGTATAGAGCTTCTTCATCTTCAGCTGCAAAGAATATAATCAATCTGATTTGAGTACTGACCATCTGGTGATGTCCATGTGTAGAGTTGTCTCTTGTGTTCTTGGAAGAGAGTGTTTGCTGTGACCAGTCCATTCTCTTGGCAAAACTCTGGTAGGCTTTGCCCTGCTTCATCCTGTACTCCAAGGCCAAACTTGCCTGTTACTCTGGGTATCTCTTGACTTTCAACTTTTGCATTCCAGTCCCTTGTGATGAAAAGGATATCTTTTTTTTTTTTTGGAGGGGGAGCGTACTAGTTCTGGAAGGTCTTGTAGGTCTTAATAGAACCATTCAACTTCAGCTTTTTTGGCATTACTGTTTGGGGCATAAACTTGGATTACTGTAATATTGAATGGGTTACCTTATAAATGAGCAAAAATTCTGTCATTTTTGAAACTGCTCCCAAGTACTGCATTTCAGACTCTTTTGTTGACTATGAGGACTACTTCATTTCTTCTAAGGGATTCTTGCCCACAGTAGTAGACATAATGATCAACTGAGTTTAATTCACCCATTCCAGTCCATTTTAGTTCACTAATTCCTAACATATCAATGTTCACTCTTGCCATCTCTCATTTGACCACTTCCAATTCACCCTGATTCATGGGCCTGACATTCCAGGTTCCTATGCAGTATTGCTCTTTACAACATCAGACTTTACTTCCAACACCAGTCACATTCACAACTGGGTGTTGTTTTTGCTTTGGCTTTGTCTCTTCATTCTTTCTGGAGTTATTTCTCCATTCTTCTCCAGTAGGATATTGGGCACCTACCAACCTGGGAAGTTCATGTTTCAGTGTCATATCTTTTTGCCTTTCTATATTGTTCATGGGGTTCTCAAGGCAAGACTACTGAAGTAGTTTGCCATTCCCTTCTCCAGTAGACCACGTTTTTCAGAACTCTCCACAATGACCCGTCCGTCTTGGGTGGCCCTACCTGGAATGGCTCATAGTTTCATTGAGTTAGACAAGGCTGTGATCCATGTGATCAGTTTGGTTAGTTTTCTGTGATTGTGGCTTTCATTCTGTCTGCCCTCTGCTGGATAAGGAAGAGACTTGTGGAAGCTTCCTGATGGGAGAGACTGACTCTGGGCAAAACTGAGTCTTGTTCTAAAGGGCGGGGCCATGCCCAGTAAATCATTAGTCCAATTTTCTGTTGATGGGCAGGGCTGTGTTCCCTCCCTGTTTTTTGTCCTGAGGCCAAACTATGGTAGGGATAATGACACCACAGTAAGCCACTGTCAACCCACACTTCTGCCAGAGACTCCTGCACACTCACAGGCAAGTCTGGCTCAGTCTCTTGTGGGATCACTGCTCCTTTCTCCTGGGTTCTGGTGCACACAAGATTTTGCTTGTGCCCTCCAAGAGTCTGTTTCCCCAGTTTTGTGGAAGTTCTGTAATCAAATTCCATTGGCCTCCAAAGTCAGATTCCCTGGAGGTTCCCAGTCCATTTGCCAGATCCCCATGTTGGGAAATCTGTTGTGAGTTTTCAAACTTTCCTAAAAATGAGAGAGTTTCTTTGGACATAGAATTATATATAATCAACTACACTCCAATACAACATAAAAAGTTTAAAAAAAAAAAAAAACGATGGAGAAATAGGTTCCACCTCTCCTGGAAAAAAAATTTAAAGCCACATGACAAAGGGATGTGGACACAGGAATGGGAACAACAGTAGTCATTTTTGCAAGAAATCTCCCATAAAATCATTTCCCAACTTTGAGGTGTTTAAAACCTACAAAAGTAAGTAAAAAATTCACCCAGGAAATTCCCAAGGATAACAATAGGTCATCATCCCTATTTATTATCAATTAATACAAGTTACCACCCTTATGGCAGAAAGTGAAGAGGAACTAAAAAGCCTCCTGATGAAAGTGAAAGAGGAGAATGAAAAAGTTGGCTTAAAGCTCAACATTCAGAAAACGAAGATCATGGCATCTGGTCCCATTGCTTCATGGGAAATAGATGGGGAAACAGTGGAAACAGTGTCAGACTTTATTTTGGGGGGGCTCCAAAATCACTGCAGATGGTAACTGCAGCCATGAAATTAAAAGACACTTACTCCTTGGAAGAAAAGTTATGACCAACCTAGATAGCATATTGAAAAGCAGAGACATTACTTTGCCTACAAAGGTCCGTCTAGTCAAGGCTATGATTTTTCCAGTGGTCATGTATGGATGTGAGTTGGACTGTGAAGAAAGCTGAGTGCCGAAGAATTGATGCTTTTGAACTGTGGTGTTGGAGAAGACTCTTGAGAGTCCCTTGGACTGCAAGGAGATCCAACCGGTCCATTCTGAAGAAGATCAACCCTGGGATTTCTTTGGAAGGAATGATGCTAAAGCTGAAACTCCAGTACTTTGGCCACCTCATGTGAAGAGTTGACTCATTGGAAAAGACTCTGATGCTGAGAGGGATTGGGGGCAGGAGGAGAAGGGGACGACAGAGGATGAGATGGCTGGATGGCATCACAGACTCGATGGATGTGAGTTTGAATGAACTCCTGCTGGGAGCCAGCGTGAGGAATCCCGCCCATGGCAAAGGTCATGAGGAAGGAAGCCTGACAAAACAAGGGCGTGATCAGGCTTCAGGGGTTCCCACTGGAATTCCCTGAGCATCCACCTCAAAAAACCAGAGTCTGCCTGCTTTACTGTGTTATGCTTTCTACTATTCTTCTGACATTAACAGGGGGCTGTCCCCCCACCACCTTTTTCTGGAAAACTTTAATTTAGAGCTTTTAGATAATAAATCTCCTGGGCATAATAAGAGTGTTTCAATCCAAAAACCCCTCTAATGGCTTTCTAGTCTGCCTGCCAGACTCTTATAGCTGCGCATGTGATTGCTTGAGGCCTCTGGACCGTGAGAGGCACAGGAAGCTTAAAACATCCTAGGAATGTAGGGGCTTCCGAGGAGTAAAACCATTAGAATAGAACTGATTAAAGGTTTCATTTGTTGAGCCAATACTTGCTGCCAAATTTTCATATCTTCTATTTGTAGATATAGTTGGTATATAGAAAAAACAGATAGTAGCCCTGGCATTAGCAACATTAGATCTTTGAGTTAAGTACTTTCTTTGTTATAACCCACTGCACCTTTGTTCTACAGGAATGTAACTTTATTTAGTACTTTGAGGGTGATGCAGAGTAAAGAAAAAATACTTCTAAGGAAAAAGAGTTTTCTGGTTGATAGACATTTAGCTAGAAAGAGAGCCATAAAAATGTTAACAGGCTTCTTGGCCAGAAGATAATGTAAACCACCTGAGACTTTTTGTATATGGGAAGGTATGCAAAAAGAAAGCCTGATCTCAATGAGGGTCAGGACTGCTGCCCCTGCATAACTCTGCATATTCCATTATTTCTTTATGCACAACTTGGGGTATATAAGCTGATTTTGAAAATAAAGTCTTGAGTCTTGCACCGATGCTGGGCTCCCCCATGCCATTCTTTTCTCCTCTTTTCCGGCTGAATTCCCATCTGGAGCGCGGAGGCTCGCCAAGTCTGCTTACTTGCCCTGGCTTCTAAGATCCATGCGAGAGGGAGCCCAAGGTGGGGCACACTCCGCTGTTCAAGTGGATGCCAGGGGCCTAACGTAGATGTTGCAAACCTCTTGTCTTGAGGTTTTATTAGTTTTCCGCGAAAACCAAGTTATTCAGCCTCTTTTTCTCCACCAATATTTCCTACTACACTATCCATTTCTACTCTCTCTATATCTGTAGTTAAATAAGTTTTTCCTAGGATGCCAACTCCATCCCCGCTTCGAATTCCCTGGATCCACCGGGGCTGGACCCCGGCAAACTCCGGGAGTTGGTGATGGACAGGGAGGCCTGGTGTGCTGCAATTCATGGGGTTGCAAAGAGTCAGACATGACTGAGTGACTGAACTGAACTGAACTGAATACAAGTTACCTACTCACCATTGTTTCTACTTGAAGAGATTTTCCGCTTACTTACCCAGTCCTGTCTCTACTCTAGTCACACCTGATCTCTTCCATGCTCTTGGTTTTTTCCAATTTTTTAAAGCAAAACAAAATGTAATTGTCAATTGTTGGTGATTACTGTCTAAAATTTTCCTCTGATAGTTGATAGCCAAGGTACTTGGCAAATGTCTGTGATACTTGACCTGGATGGGGAAGTTTTACAACTCTAAGGATTTAATAAAAGACCTATCTGCTGTCCTGTGGACTTCCCTGGTGACTCAGAGGGTGAAGGATCTGCCTGCAATGCAGGAGACCCGGGTTCAGTCCCTCGAGAAGGGAAAGGCTATCCACTCCAGTATTCTTGCCTGGAGAAGTCCATGGGCAGAGGAGCCTGGTGGGCTACAGTCTATAAGGTTGCAAAGAGCTGGGCATGACTGAGTTGACTAACACTGTCACTTTCACATTGCACTATGGGACACCATCCATGAATTTCAGCACCTACTTGTGTAAGAAAAAAGGAAAAACTCAAAAATTTATTAATAGTACTGCACTTGGGATGCAAGCTTGGATAAGGACATGAGGGTTTTATCTGTCCAGACAGGAAGGCATGCTCCTCATCAGAGATCCTGGTGATGGACCTGGGCTGCCAGTAAAAAGCACTGGCAGTGCAGCCCACTTCTGGACTTTCACCAGTGGGGGGCTGACATGAAGGTTAGTAGACATGTGCGGGGAGATCCCTCTAGACCAGTGTTGTCCAACCACAGAATAATGTCAGGCACTTGTGTAACTCTGAGTATTCTAGTACAGGTGGGCCTCACTGTACAGTGCTTTGCTTTATCACAGTTTACAGATACTAATTCCTTTTTTTTTTTAACAAATTAAAAGTTTGTGACAACCCTGCATTAAGCAAGTCTATCAGCACAATTTTTCCAACAGCGTTTTTCTCACTTTATGTCTCCATGTCACATTTTAGTAATTCTCACAATATTTCAAATATTTCCATTATTATTATATTTGTTATGGGAACCTGTGATCAGTGTTTGATGTTATTACTATGACTTGCTGAAGTCTCAGATGATGGTTAGCATTTTTAGCAATATTTTTAAATTAAGGCGTATCCATTCCTTTTTAGACATAATGCACATTAATAAATTACAATATAGTCTAAGTCTTATATGCACTAAGAAACCAAAAAAACTCATGTGATTCACTCTATTGTGATATTCACTTCATTGAGATGGTTAGGAAGTGATCCCACAATATCTCCAAGGTATGCCTGTGGTCACATTTCAAAGGTAAAAAGAAATAAATGAAATTAGCTTTCAGTTCAGCTCAGTTCAGTTCAGTCTCTCAGTCCTGTCCGACTCTTTGCAACCCCATGAATCGCAGCACACCAGGCCTCCCTGTCCATCACCATCTCCCGGAGTTCATTCAGACTCACGTCCATCAAGTCTGTGATGCCATCCAGCCATCTCATCCTCTGTCGTCCCCTTCTCCTCCTGCCCCCAATCTCTCCCAGCATCAGAGTCTTTTCCAATGAGTCAACTCTTCGTATGAGGTGGCTAAAGTACTGGAGCTTCAGCTTCAGCATCATTCCTTCCAAAGAAATCCCAGGGCTGATCTCCTTCAGAATGGACTGGTTGGATCTCCTTGCAGTCCAAGGGACTCTCAAGAGTCTTCTCCAACACCACAGTTCTTTAAGAATATATTTTTAATGCTATGTATCCCAAATATTAGATCATCAATAAAGCATGACACTCATTTGCCTTTGAGGGCAAAATGTATGTCATGGTCCTGTCTGCAAGCTCTGTGTCTAGCACAATGCTTGGCACATAATGTGTCACAAATATCTGTAAGCTGAATGAAAACATAACACAAACACCAACAATAATCATTGAGTAACTGTTGTATGCTATAAGGTGATTCATTGTCTAGAAGCATAATCACTTTATTCCATAAAGTTTTGGTTCAAAATTAGTGAAACTAAAGGCCATCGCAACTATTTTAATCATAGAGTCTTAATCTTTAAATTATATAAACAACTTACATCATCCCTGACTTCCACTTAGCAGCTTGTCAGAGGACAGAAATTCCTTAAACATGGAGTAAGTCTGACATTTAGGAGTGTTAGAGAGACAACCAGGAGAGCATTGTAAAAACAGCCCTTGGGTGCCTCAGGGTCCTACGTAAGGACATATATTTATTTTCCAGTAAATGGATTTCATGTAGTTTACACTTACACGTCCCATTTGACTCTGAGTTCTATGACAGCTATTTTTTTCTGCTATGAAATCACTTAGACTCTTAACTCCACTTGATGGGCACTACTTCAAATATTCGCAAAGCTCTCTGTAAATGTCCAAGATTCCTTTCTGCATCCATAAATACATCAGTAAAAGAAGAATCACATATCATGTCAAAAGACAGGTTCAAATTTTAGCCTGAGATTCTCTTTGAAGTTAGAAATCCTAAAATATTAGTCACTACTTTTTAAAAAATGTTTTGTTTTGTTTTCCAGGACAAAGAAATACAGGGTGTGAAAGGAGGGGAAACGTGAGCCCAAGGAATAATTCTCAGTGGCTGGCAGATCCCAAAACTGGACCCACCAACCTGACCAACACTACTGCCATATTTAATGGGAGTGAATCTCATGGCTGAGATTATCAACAAGCAAACTCTCAGCTTTTATCTCCCTAATCATTTAGTCAACAAACCAAAAATTATTTAACATTTCCTATTGTTTTAAAAGATTGCTTTAATGTGGACCATTTTTTTTTAAGTCTTTTCAAAATTTGTTACAATATTGCTTCTATGTTTTGGTTTTTTGGCTGGGAGTCATGTGGAATCTTTACTCCATAAGCAGTGATCAAACCCACATTCCATGAGTTGGAAGGTGAAGTCTTAACCACTGGACTACCAGGAAAGTCCCAACATTTTCTATTGAGCAGAGCTAGATAAAGAAAAACAGAGAGTGCAGCAGGAACAAAAGTCATGATCCTTCCCATCAAGATGCTTTGACTTTATTTGGTGAATAAGTCCAAGGTCACCTTGAGCCACTATTTCACCTTATTTCCTTTTTGCAATATCCCTTCAATGGAGCAGGATTGCCTCCTTAAAAGACTTTCCTATCACACCAATAATGTACTATGCTATACTTTACTTTGTTAAGTTATTACTGTATTACAATCCAGAAAATGATAAATGATAGACAAATAGAAGTTTATTTAATTGGGGCTGTTTCTGTCTCTAATTTGGCTAAGGTCCTAAAAAGTAGGGGAGAAGACAGTAGGTGGCAGGTACTTGCACCTTTAGAAAGAAGTTGGCTGCATGCTGTCATTTCCATCATGTCCGACTCTTTGTGACCCTATGGGCTGTAGCCCACCAGGCTCCTCTGTCCGTGGGATTCTCCAGGCAAGAATATTGGAGCGGGTTACCATACCTACTCCAGTGTATCTTCCCAAACCAGAGATTGAACCTGAGTCTATTCCATTTCCTGCATTGGCAGGCTGGTTCTTTACTACTAGGCTTCCTTGGTAGCTGAGTTCGTAAAGAATCCACCTGCAATGCAGGAGACCTCAGCTTGATTCTTTGTTGGGAAGATCCCCTGGAGAAGGGCTAGGCTACCCACTCTAGTATTCTTGGGCTTCTCTGATGGCTCAGGTAGTAGAGAATCTGCCTGCAATGAGGGATACCCGAGTTGGATCCCTGGGTTGGGAAGATCCCCTGAAGGAGGGCATGGTAACCCACTCCAGTGTTCTTGCCTGGAGAATCCCCATGGACAGAGGAGCCTGGCAGGCTATAGTCCATGGGGTCCCAAAGGGTGGGACATGACTGAGCAGCTAAACACAGCACAGTGCCACCTAGGAAGCCCAGAAATGAGAGGTTAGGCTACAAAAAGAAGAAGTTTGTGTTTCCCTAGTAGGTTTGATCCCTGGGTTGGGAAGATCCCCTGGAAAAGGAAATGCAACCCATTCCAGTTTTTTTGCCTGGAGTATCCCATGGACAGAGGAGACTGGTGGAAGTTTATGGCCTGAGCCCACACTTGTCTCAAGTGTATGAAAAGGTTAGAACATCTCAGAGGAGGAGAATTTGGGAATGTTGTTGGTTTGTGGTGAATTTCCCCTTCCTCTGGGTTTGTCCCCAGTCTGATTGAGACCTTTGGAGACTGTGTCCCTTCAGTGGTGTGAAACACTTCATGGGAAAATCTCATGGAGAAAAATAGATTGTAGCCATCCTTGCTAGTAAAATGAAAATCTTTAGCTATAAATGAAAGTAAGAAGCTACTTAAATGAAATGGTTTTGTGCCTACATATAAATGGAGAAATTTTTTGTTGGAATGATGATATAAGTTGAAGTTCTGGGATTGGACCAACATTTCATCCAGGAAATTTCACACAGAACTGTCAAAATGGTGTTATTTTATGACTGTTTCCCAGAGCTTTTTCTTTCAACACATCAGTTCCATATTTTTATATGCTTGCTGATTTTCTCTCTTCCCCATTGGAACATAAACTCCCCAAGGGCAAGGACCTTATCTCTTTTATTTGTCACTGATTCCTCCAAGCCCAGAAAAATGCCAACACATTGGAGTAGTTTTCAATTATCTGTTGATTAAATGCACAAGTGGGTAGCACGGCATAGGGGATTAGAAGATTTTCTACATGATATTTCTATTTTTCCCAAGACTTCAGTTTATTTGAAACAGAGATTGCTTTGGATTTTAAGTCCACATTCCCTGACTTGGACAGATGTTGCTTTTTAAAATTTTTTTAATATTTTCCTTTTTTAAGAATTGAAGCATGGTTGATTTACAATATTGTGTTAGTTTCAGGTGTACAAAAGAGTGATCCGGGTATACATATACATATGTCAATTACTTGTCACATTCTTTTCCCATTTAGGTTATTAAAGATTATTGACTATAGTTCCCTGCGCTAATAGCAAGTCCTTGTCGGTTATCTATTTTATGTTTAGTACTGTGTCTATAGTAATCCCAAACTCCTAATTTATCCCTAATTTCCCTTTTGATAACCATAAGTTGTTTCTTATGTCGCTGGGGCTGTTCCTGTTCTGTTTATAAGTTCAATCTTGAAAAGAGTACCTTGGCTGAAGGTTTTTCCAAGAAAAGAAATATAAAAAGCCTGTTATATGTCCTCTGGAAAGAATAGAATAGAAATAGTTCTTTGCACTCTAGCCATAATTTATCCTGGCTTCAATGGAGGAGGCTCGAAAGTCACATCTAGGCTTCTCTTGTATAAAGTCACAGCCGCCTAACGATAGTCAGCGTGTGTAACTAATTACTACTGTGGCAGCTTTGCTTTCGCTTTTGCATTTTCTCATGTGCTATTCTACTGCTAATAAAACTGTCAATTTTCCTTTACTTCAACAAAAGGTCACACATGACAACAACCCCTTTTGCCTACTAACAGCAAGAGCCTTTATTAATATTTTAAATGTACACAGTGATATTTCCAAAAGGTCAGATGTTTTAAGAGACATAAAATGTCAGTCCTAATTCTTTTCCCTCCTTTTCTCTGCCCCACATCGCTACCACTTTGCTCTTCAGCCTCAGATATTGTGCTTATTATAAATTATGTTCAACCAGGTAAACGTCAGGTAGGGTATCGGGTGAGGGGCATAGCAGGGGAGGCACATGCATTTCCAGAGTTCTCTTGCAGCTACATGGACAAATGTTACCAGAAATTGGCAACTCTTTGAATATTAAGATACTCATGAGCCATCAGCAATCAGTTTTATAATCTTAGTACTTTTTCCAGTTCTAGAAATACTAAGTGACAAGCACAGTGATAAGGATTTTACATGAAATAACTCATTATCTATGAAAAAATTCTCTAAGCTGGGTGCTATTAATAGCCACATTTTATAAATGAAAATACTGAATCTCAGAGACATAAGGAAATTTCTCCAAGATTTCATGACTGATCTGAGGCAGATCCTGCCTCTTAATCTTTACATCACACAACCATATCCTACTCCCTATCAAGCTCTCCTCTGTGATCAGTAATTTGTTGTTGTTATTCAAGTCATGTCTAACTCTTTGTGACCCCATGGACTGCAGCATGCCAGGATGCCTCTGTCCTCCACTATCTCCTGGAGTTTACTCAAATTCAAGTCCATTAAGTCAATGATGCTTTCTAACCACTTCATCCTCTGTTTCCCTCTTCTCCTTTGGTTGACTTTCAATCTTTCCCAGCATCAGGGTCTTTTCTAATGAGTCATCTCTTCTCATCAGGTGGTCAAAGTATTGGAGCTTCAGCATCAGCATCAGTCCTTCCAATGAACACCCAGGACTGATCTCCTTTAGGATGGACTGGTTGGATCTCCTTGCAGTCCAACGGTCTGTCAGGAGTCTTCTCCAGCACCGCAGTTCAAAAGCATCAGTTCTTCAGCGCTCAGTCTTTATGATCCAACTCTCACATTGGTACCTGACTACTGGAAAAACCATAGCTTTGACTATAGAGAACTTTGTCAGCAAAGTGGTGTCTCTGCTTTTTAATATGCTGTCCAGGTTTATCACAGCTTTTCTTGCAAGGACCAAGCATCTTTTAATTTCAGGGACTTCTCTCCTGGTCCAGTGGTTGAGACTCCACACTCCCAACACAGAGGGTGCTGGTTCAACCCCTAATCAGAAAACTAAGATCCCACTTGCTGCAATCAGTGACAGACTTATAGAAAGGTAGCTGGCTAGCGCTTGGATGACATCACTGGCTATGAGAGACGATGCGGTGCACCAGGTTACTCAAGAAGAGAACTCTAACTGACAGGCAACAAACAGGATTTGCTGACTCAGTTTGCCTAGGAAAGCCAAAGCATGGTTTCTGACCATGGATAATCCATAAGGATCCTTCTCCTCTCTCCCTGTGAAACATGATTTGCAAAGTTGCCTAATGTTGGGCTTTACTAAACCAGTGCCAGTTACTGAAGTGCAGATTTAAATTTACCAATTTAAATCCCCTAGACAGGTAATTTTATTTAATTTGGTGTATATATAATCCTTTAAGTATTTGATAAAAACTGGGAACATTCTAACTTAGACAAAGTAAGATATACACAGCATTATTACAATGTCAGTGTTTTCTGTGTTACCAGAATTTCAGAGACTATGGAGGATTTCACTTTTAAATACTTCTTTGTTTGGTGTAAGATAAGTCAACAAACCATTCTATTTAAATATCAAGATATTGACAAGAATTATTTGGTACTAATCATCAGTGCCTTTTGCATGTATCCTGGACAGTCAGGCTAGAGAATCACATCTAGTCAATCAAACAGTGCCCAGAATACTCCAGAAGGAACTATTATATATTCTTTTTTCCATGCAAATGAGAGGATCACCCTTGCTACAAAAAACTCCTTGAGGGGAATTAGAATCCCTACATCAGTCCAGTAATAACAGAGTATCCCCACCTCTGCAGTCAACAGAGGCCACGTGGAGAAGTGACAGTTCACCTAACCCCTTGCCCTGCTGGAGCTGCGTAAGAGAAAACCAGCTGAAGCAGGAGGGTTGAACAAGAGCAGAGTCTTGGGACCAAATACAAACAGGCAGGTTTCAGTCAAAAAAGCATCCATCATACTAAGGACTGAGAAAATCTAAAAGTGCACTGAGAAAGACGGTAAAAATGAACAAAGCTTCTGGACCTGTGGCACTAAAATGAACATCTAATATATGTGTCATTAGAATTCTGGAAGGAGAAAAGAAAGAGGGCAAAATTGAAAAAGTATTCAAAGAAAGAATGGCTGCAAACTTTCCAGATATGACAAGAAATGTAAACCTACTGAGTCAAGAAACAGTGAATTTAATATAAACAGAATAAACTCAGTGAATCCACACTGAGACATATCATAACTAAATAGCTAAAAACTGAAGACCAAAAAAATCTTCAGTCTCTCAGACCCCATACCTTAACTATGGGGGGAAACAACTTAAATGACAGTGGATTTCTCATCAGAAACCATGGAGGCCAAATGGAACAGTTGCAGCAATTTTAAAGTGTTGAAAGAAAAGAACTAATAACCCACAATTCTATACCAAGTGAAAATATCCTTCAGGAATGAAGGGGACATCAAGATCTTCTCAGATGAAGGGAAATGCAGAGACCTGTTGCTGGGATATATTTCCTAAAGTAATAGTTAAAAAAATTCTACAGACAGAAAGGAAATGATTAAAAAAAAAAAAAAAGAAAGAAATCTTGGGAAAACACCATAAGCACAAATGTGGGTTAAGCACAGTGGATTCCCCTGCTCAATAAACCAACAGGATCTAATTGACACCTATAGATCACATCACCCAACAACAGCCGAATATATATTATTGTCAGACATTCACTGAACATGTAACAACACAAACTATATATTGGACCATAAAAACAAACCTCAACAAGTTTAAAATAATTGAAAAGATGCAGAGTGTATTCTCTGACCAAAAAATCAAACTAGAAATCATAACAGAAAGATAAAGGGAAAATGTCCATAATTTGGAAACTAAACACAGTTTCTCTTCAGAGGTAATGAACTTGGGGGATTTAGACATCACTGAAACTACACGGTAGCCACGTAAAACGCTAATGTGAATGTAATCACCAACCTAGAGACAACTTACAGAGATTGTAACTGAAATCTAGTACTTAACAGAAATTCAGTAACTGCACAAATTATAGATATTTCCCACATTTGCTTCTCTTATGGAATATTAGAAAAACCCAGTTTCAAAAAAAGGTAAACCCCATGCTTTGTAGCCAGAGGACAACTATTAATATTAGTCCATTCCAAGCTATGGGGAACTTCTAGATAGTACCACCTAAATAAAGATCATCTTGGAAAGGATTTAGAAATATGTACAGATTGAAGCTCCAATGGACTAAGTAGGTTCTCAACATCAAAGGGAAGATTCCCCAAAGAAATTATTTTTACTAAACATATTTATTTCAAAATAGAATTTAAGGAAATATGTTTCAGAAGAAATACAGAAAGAGTAAGCTTACCCATTTCAATCAAAGTCGTAGAGAGCTAAGTTTTGAGTCCAGTTTCTGCCTTTAGTCCCATATTCTTTCTGCAGTACCATTCTATCTCTATCTGAGGCAAGATAGGTCATATACCATGGTTATGTCAACCTCATTTCAATTTCTACTGCCTCACGTTTGAGAATAAATTTATTTCAAAATAAACAGATGAATTATATGTGTAATCATCCATACCCTAATGCACAAGAAACAGACAAACAATCAAAAGAAATGACCAACGGAAGACCTGGAAAGAAATCCGTTCCTATTATTAAAGTTTGTATGACTTTAGTAAAAGCCTATAATCTTTCAGAGACCTGAGCTGAGTGGGGTTCACGTCTTTGTTTCCTATTGTCAGAGGCCTTATTTTAACAGCATATGAGAGACTTCCCTGGTGGTCTAAAGGTTAAGACTCTGTGCTTCCAATGCAGGAATGTAGGTTCGATCTCAGGTCAGAGAATTAAGATCCCATATGCCTCACAGCCAAAAACCAAAACGTAAAACAGAAGTAATATTGTAACAAATTCAATAAAGACTTTTAAAAAAAAGATCTACTTCAAAAAACCTTTTTAAAGAAGAGCATATGAAATAAAACAAATAGATGAAACTTGAGCAGAAAGCACCAGAAGTGGGACATTTCTAAGTAATGATTGCTGCGATAGAGAGAAAATTAAAGCACCAGACATCTGGTAAAAAATGGTTCTCCTACTGAAGCATTTCTATTCCAGATCATGCCTGAATTTCCACCTTTCTCTACCTTATTTCTAAAGTCTCTTGGTTGTAAATCTCAATAAAACCTTCAGAAGGCAATTTGGTAGAAAAATGTTTTAGCTAAATGTCTTCTGCAATAATATGCCTACAGGATTTAATTCTTCCTGCATATGTTTCTCTCATCTTACAAGGATGTTGAATACCCAATATCCCCTTCTGGATGGTTCCTCAAGCAGAACTGAGTTAAATTCCAGTTGATGACCAATTTAACTCCCACGCACACTAAAAAGTATTTTTAAGAACTGTAGTAAAGTGAAAAAAAATTTAAAAAAGAAGTAGAGGAAAAAGAGTTTGGAGAAAAGCTAGTAAGAATTAGAGTTCTAGTTTACACCCATATCTCAAGAACTCAAAATTGCTTTTACAAGCGAGGTTTAATAAATATGACATTCCATTCCTTGCTACATTTGCCACTCATGTTTCTCATAGCAAACATGAGCCTAAACATCAGTGATTAATCCAACAGAACCTTAGGAGACTGAAATATAATTTTTCAAAAAAAAAAAAACGTGAAAAGTGAAATAAGCCAATTAGGAGAAATGTACAAGGCAAAGTTGGTACAATTTAAGGTAGCTGAGAATAGAAACTAAAGAAATGGAACTTGGAGAGTTAATGAAATCGTTCTGTTTTCCTACATGTTTCCTCTGCCTGGGGCACAGCTATGGAGATCTAAAAGTCTTTATAATCTGTATCATCATTGGAAGAGGTATTCATTGGTAATAGCATCAACCCACAAATGCGGATATGACCAAATGGCTGCTATGTTAATGAAATAATTATAATGAAGACTATATACAAAGAAGGAAAGTGCCAAGTGAAGTATCACAAAGAGGCTTTAAATTATAAAACCTTAGAACTGTACTTTCTCCCAAATGGAGTGGCATCACTTTCGGCTCACACCTCTGGTTCTTCCCTCCTGCATGCCATTAATCTGGCAGGGGCAAGAAAAGGAACCTTTTTCCCTGTAATAAGCCAAATGGATGTTGTTCCTTCCTCTAATTGATACTTTGATTTTGCACAGAACAAGTCTGTCATCTCTTCCACGTGGCAATATTTTAAGTATTTGAAAGAGCTATCACCTTCCTTTCTGGTGTTTTCATTTCCTCCAAGCTGTATAAAAATACAAAAACCTATATACATCATAATTTTGACTACATAAAGATAGATTTCATGAGAGAAAATGAACGAGACACTGAAATAGAATGGAGAAGATAAGCATGATCTTTTTCTCCTTTTCTATATTTTCCAAATGTTCTCTAAGTTTGTGAAATTGTTTAGGTAATAGGGGGGAAAGTTATAAAAAATGAAAGTGTTATCTTTCCTTCTGAAAAAAAATGTAAAAGAAAGAGAAACAAATCAATTTGCTGAATTTTTGGCAAAAGGAGAGATCATATAATTCAAGATTCTTCTCATTTACATGCTAAAATTGAGACCAAAATAGGTGAAGAGTCAACCATGGTTATTTCTCTGGATGACCCAGTCATAGCCTCAAAAGTGAGTTTTCTAAACACCAATCTAGGGTTCATTTTATCCCACTAAGTCCTTCAAATTGCCATAAAGTAAAGGTATTGCAGTTGATTTAAGGTCCTTACTCTTACTGCTTGGCATTCCTTAGATTGTCTCCCTGAACTCATTCATCAATGATAGAAGAAAAAGAAATGGAATTTGGAGATACTATGAAAATGCCTTGTTTTTCCATATCTCTTCTTTGGTTGGGCACAGCTACAAAGATGTCTAAAGTTTTTCAAAGCTGAGTCTTCTCTAGAAGAGTCATTAGTAAGCCTATCAACCCAGAAATGTCAAAATAGCTGCTGTAGCTCTATTGACAAAAAGAAAACATTGAAGACACTGTAAAGCTAGATGGTGGCAGTTAGTAAGACCTCTCATGTTTCCATGTTTTGAGTTACAAAGAGACCCCTCTTAATGTCTGGCATCAGAAAGTCAAGGAAAAACCAGGTAATTACACCAATCTTCTGTTTGTTCTGACTTATCAACTAATCACAGGTTTTCAAAGACACATGTTTCCTGAGAAGATGGGTAAATGCAGGCTTGAAATGGCCTGGATATAGAGGGATGTTCCTAGTGCCCTGGTGAGGATTTCCCTGGGCTGCGTGCTCTACCCTGGCTCTGCACTTACCTAACTTTTCCATCAACCTTGAGCTCTTAGGGACCACAGGGATGACCTGCTCAGTGACACTCCCTTTCCTTCCCTCACCCCCCTTCCAGTGCTTCCTGGGTCACTTTCCAAAAAATCTGCTGTTTCTCATGACTGTGCTTTAGAGTCTGCGTCTGGGGAAACCCAAACTATGACAAGCCTTTCATACACACTCACATGCACACACCCCTGGATACACAACTAGGACCAGAAGGTGCATTATCATGTACATCAGTTAGAAGTAATCCAGAAGCCAATGGGGGAATAAATGTCTCTTCTATTCTTGACATAACTGAACAGGACCCTGTCTAGAGTCAAGTTCCTGACTTGGAGGCAAATGTGCCATGTTAAGAGTTAAGTCCAACCATCCATCTTTGGTTATTCCATCACCCCTTACAAGTTTATCCTCTTCCCAGTATACAATGAAATAGCTCTATTTACTAATGGATGGAAGACAGATTTACCTTGTCATAACAGTCATTATAGGAACCTCAATGGAACTCAGAGGAGTAAACACAGCAACAAATCCTGTGCTAAATACTGACTGATACACTACCTCTCTCTCCAATGTCATGGTGTGGAACTTTACAGTGATTCATGGACTATTTCGCTATTGTTTCCTAATAACCAGCAGGGTTTAGAAGAGAAGTGAGCCTACTCGCCATTAAAAGTCACTTTACTAAATCAGAACAAGAACATTATTAAACATGTCCAGGACTTTTTAGATAAGGAAGAGAAATTAACCAAGAAAATCCCTCAAAGCATTGTCTTTGCTTCTATCCACAATACTTTAGAATTTACTCCCTGGAAGGGAAAGCTTAAGAAATTATATATAATTTCATTAAAGTGTAGACTAACAACTTACAACAATTTTGCCTTTTTGCATTTCTTCTTCTTGGGGATGATCTTGATCACTGCCTCCTATACAATGTCATTAACCTCTGTCCATAATTCTTCAGGCACTCTATCAGATCTAATCCCTTGAATCTATTTGTCACTTCCACTGTATTATTGTAATGGATTTAATTTAGGTCATACCTGAATGATCTAGTGGTTTTCCACTAGATCATTTTTCAATTTAAGTCTGAATTTGACAATAGGAGCTCATGATCTGAGCCACAGCCAGCTCCTGGTTTTGATTTTGCTGACTGTATAGAGCTTCTCCATCTTCAGCTGCAAAGAATAGAATCAATCTCATTTCAATACTGACCATCTGGTGCTGTCCATGTGTACAGTTGGCTCTCGTGCTGTTAGAAGATGGTGTTTGCTGTGACCAGTGCATTCTCTTGGCAAAACTCTGTTAGGCTTTCCCCTGCTTCTTTTTGTACTCCAAGGCCAAATTTGCCTGTTACTCCAGGTATCTCTTGACTTCCTGCTTTTACATTCCACTTCCCTATGATGAAAGGATATATTTTTTGGTATTATTTCTAGAAGGTCTTGCAGATCATCACAGAACCATTAAACTTCAGCTTCAGCATTGGTGGTTGGGGCATAAACTTGGATTGCTGTGATATTGAATGGTTTGCCTGGAAAGCAACTCAAGTACTGTGTTTCAGACTCTTTTGTTGACTATGAGGGCTACCTCATTTCTTCTAAGGGATTCTTGCCCACAGTAGTATATATAATGGTCATCTGAGTTAAATTTGCCCATTCCAGTCCATTTTAGTTCGCTGGTACCTAAAATGTCAATGTTCACTCTTGCCAACACCTGTTTGACCACTTCTAATTTACCTTGATTCATGGACCTAACATTCCAGGTTCCTACACAATATTGTTCTTTAGAGCATTGAACATTACTTCTATCACCAGTCAAGTCCACAACTGGGCACTGTTTTCACTTTGGCTCCATCTGGAGTCATTCTTTCTGGCGTTATTTCTCCAGTAGCATACTGGGCACCTACAACCTAGGGAGTTCACCTTTCAGGGTCATATCTTTTTGCCTTTTCATACTGTTCATGGGGTTCTCAAGGCAAGAATACTGAAGTGGTTTAGTTTTGTTCCACCATCCCCCCAAAAAGAAAAGCAAAATGATTGTCTGAGAAAGCCTCACAAATAGCTGAGAAAATAAGCTAAAGGCAAAGGAGAAAAGGAAATATATACCCATTTGAATGTAGAGTTACAAAAAATAAGGAGAAATAAGAAAGCCTTCCTCAGTGATCAATGCAAAGAAATAGAGGAAAACAACAGAATTGGAAAGACTAGAGATCTCTTCAAGAAAATTAGAGATACCAAGGGAACATTTCATGCAAAGATGGGCACAATAAAGGGCAGAAATCTTATGGACCTAACAGAGGCAGAAGATATTAAGAAGAGGTGGCAAGAATACAGAGAACTATATAAAAAAGATCTTGATGACCCAAATAACCATGATGATGTGATCACTCACCTAGAGCCAGACATACTAGAATCTGAAGTCAAGAGAGCCTTAGGAAGCATCACTAGGAACAAAGCTAGTGGAGGTCATGGAAGTCCAGCTGAGTTATTTCAAGTCCTGAAAGGTGATGCTGTTAAAGTTCTGCACTCAATACACCAGCAAATTTGAAAAATGCAGCAGTGGCCACAGGACTGGAAAATGTCAATATTCATTCCAATCCCAAAGAAAGGCAATACCAAAAATATTCAAACTACACACAATTGTACTCATCTCACATGCTAGCAAGGTAATGCTCAAACTTCTTCAAGTCAGGCTTCAACAGTAAGTGAACCATGAACTTCCAGATGTTCAAGCTGGTTTTAGAAAAGACAGAGGAACCAGAGATCAAATTGTCAAATATTGGATTATCGAAAAGGTAAGAGAGTTCCAGAAAAACATCTACTTTTACCTTATTGACTACGCCAAAGCTTTTGACTCTGTGGATCACAACAAACTGTGGAAAATTCTTAAAGAGATGGGACTACCAGACCACCTTACCTGCCTCCTGTATGCAGGTCAAGAAGCAACAGTTAGAACTGGACATGGAACAATGGACTGGTTCCAAATTGGGAAAGGAGTACATCAGGCTGTATATTGTTACTTATTTAACATATATGTTAACATATATGTAGAGTACATTATGAGAAATGCCTGGCTGGATAAAGCACAAGCTGGAATCAAGATTTCTGGGAGAAATATCAATAACGTCAGATATACAGAGGGCACCACCCTTGTGGCAGAAAGCAAAGAGGAACTGAAGAGCCTTTGGACGAAATTGAAAGAGAAGAGTGAAACAGCTGGTTTAAAACTCAACATTCAAAAAATGAAGATCATAGCATCCAATCCCATCACTTCATGGCAAATAGATGGGGAAACAATGGAAACAGTGATAGACTCTAGTTTTTGAATTCCAAAATCACTGTGGACAGTGACTGCAGCCATGAAATTAAAAGATGCTTTCTCCTTGGAAGAAAAACTATGACCAACCTAGGCAGCATATTAAAAAGCAGAGACATTACCCATGAGTAAGGACATATCCTGCTCTGTCTCCAGCGCATGCATCCAACCAATGCTCTCTACTCTGCCTTTGGTTGCTGCTGTATAATGAGAGCTAGAAAGTGCCAAGACTGATAGAAGCTGAGTAACAGAAGTCAGCTCCTTTACCTCAAGAGAAGTAGCTTCAGAACTTCCTTTGGGCAGGCTGGGGCTGGGATTCCTGACACTGTGCTCTTGTTTGGCTTTGCCCCTCCTTTTTCCCTGTCTTGCTTCCCCCTCATCTTCATCAGTTCCTCCTGGGAGGATGCAAATCCTGACCTGAGGGTCTGACTCTCAGAGACCTGAGCTAAAGAACCCTCTAGACTGTAGTTTTTTTTAGCTCTTAATATCATGAATTCCATCCTTTTCCTTCCCTGCCATTCTCTACTTATCCTTGCCCCATACCAGTCCCTATTAGTTGGTGTCTTTAAAAAAATGAAACCTGTTTATTTAATTGGCCTGGGCCTTAATTGCATCACACAGGATCTTCACTCTTCCATGTAGCATGCAGGGTGTGGAATCTTTAGTTGCATCAACATGAGATCTAGTTCCCCAGCCAGGGATCGAGCCCAGGACCACTGCATTGGGAGCATGGAGTCTTAGCCACTGAACCACCAGGGAAGTCCCCTAGCTGGTGTCTTAATATATAATTTCCATCCAGAGACTGTGTTCTAATTCCGGAGGACATTGTGTCGTCAAGCCTCAGAGCTCTGTTCTGAAAAACCACCAACTCTGCATCTAGGTCTTTAGCTATTTCTTCTCTGAATTACTACCGCCAAGTTCCATGCAAATGTGGAGCTGCCAGAAGCACGATGTTCCTTCTATAAGCAAACAGTTCCCCTGGAATGTCCTTAACTGATGTGTCTGAACATCTTTCACGGGTGTGGTAACACTATCACTAATGACAATGGTAGCTGTTGCTTATCAAGTACTTACTGGGTGTGGGTCTCTGACAGGATGTTCTACACCTTGTATCACCTAAGTCTCAGAGAAACATGGTAAGGTGAGTGTCATTACTCTAATGCACTATAATTTGAGAGAAGCAGGCAATGAGAGTTAAGGAATTTGTCCTATTGGGCATGGCTACATCACATGGCTACAATGTTGAAGATCCAGGCTATGTGCTCTTATCTGGTACCAAAACCCAGTTCTAACCACACTCCTAATGGTGTTTCCCAATAAGGAAGTGTGTGGATGGGCTTCTTGCCATTAATGGGACAAAAATAAGGCCCAGCTATCCTTCCCAGTGGGCTTCCCTGGTGGCTCATGTGATAAAGAATCCACCTGAAATGCAGGAGTCCTGGGTTAGATCCCAGGGTTGAGAAGATCCCTTGGAGAAGAGAACAGCTACCCACTCCAGTATTCTGGCCTGGAGAATTTCATAGACTGTATAGTTCATGGGGTTGCAAAGGGTCAGACATGACTGAGCAACTTTCACTTTCATCTTTCCCAGTGATTGAAAGCCCTGTAGATTCAATTGAGTCCTGCCTCTTGCATCCTGTTGTCAAGCCCCCTGGTCTTGCTGGAGCAGCTTGGAGCTCAGGCTGTCCATTTTCTGTCCTGCTGGGACCCTGCTTGGTAACCCACTCTCAGCCAACTGCATTATTCTTGGATGTAGCTCAAACACTCAGGCATTAGGCTATTCTTTCTTTCTGAGATTCTCAAAAATAACACTTGCACAAAAGAATTTGGGGGCAACATAGGATTTACTGAAGCAAATGTCTTAACAGCAATTATACAGGAAACAATGTAGTAGGTGTGAGGGGCATCTATGTCCTTGAAGCTTCCCCACACTCACTGCTCATTTGGGGATTCCTCCTTCTTTACACAAAATTATTGAAAGTCCTCCTCTGTCTGTTGTGTAAATGTGGAAGCCAGTTTGAATCTGAGTTTCAGACTATAGCCACACATCAAAGGCTTTTATCAGTAGAGGTAGCCTTCTGCCATAAATGAATTTCTTGTATCTGTTGCTAAGATAAACATTTTTCCTATGTTATTTATGTAAAGTTAAGGAGAGCTATCTCAGTTGGGGAACAGAAGAGCATTTATGCTATCCTCCTGACCCCCAGAAAATGCAGATGAGGGAGAAACCTGAGATAGCCAGCTCCTGAGATACCCCACATATGAAGTAAAATAAAGAAGTGTCAAAACAGACTCCCAAAATTGTAATCAATGGGATGTGATTATATTGAAAAAACTCAATGGCTTTAATATACACACATATATACAAAGAAATGCATCATAATATAATGATGCAATTTAAATGACAGTCAAAGGATTTAGTTAAGTTAAAAAAAATGTACTTCAAGTTTTGGGAGTGATCAGATTGTGAATTCAGGTTTAAAGATATATGATGACTATTTTTTCATTGGTGCCAGAGTTTCTTTCTGAGTATGAGTATGACCTCATGAGAAAATATCAGTTTTAACTTTAAGGCTCTCCATGAATGTGAAGTGCTGCCTAACTCAGTATCATATACTTTGGGTAAGCATCAGCCCAAGCAGCAAGACTTATTCCTATTTGAGTGAAAGCATCTCTCACATATATGTCGATTCATAGATGGAAGACATACATGAAGGAGCATTAAGAGGAAAATATACAACCAGACTAAATGAATGAAAAGACACATTAAATAGAGCAGTTGCTTTCAGGGCTGTCCCTAAATAGTAAATTACTTTGTCCAATTACTCCATTTATTCAGTTGCATAAACAAATAACCCCTGAAACCTCTACAGGAAATACACTGCCTTGCAGTGTGTACTACATGCATTTGCAGAACCAGGTCAACTTAAAACTAAGGAAACAGTCCACATCATATTATCCAGACTCTAAGATATCCCATAGTTGATGAGGTTACATAAAACATTAAGTCACTTGACAAGAAAATGTCAGAGAAAAATAAAACTATTACAACCTTAGGGTACCCTAAATGTAGCTCTACTTAAAAGGCTACCAGAGTACATCCAAGTGTGTAGTTTTCAGCTTTCCTCTAGTAACAATGAGTAGCATCAATGCCTTGTCAATGAGATATTAAAAAGAGAAAGTACCATCTTTTTATTCACCATAGGTTCAAAATGGAAGAGCTTCTTAGATGACTAGGTATCATGTAGATTTAGGTCAAAGAAGTGAAAGTGTTAGTTGCTCAGTTGTGTCTGACTATTTGTGACCGCATGGACTGTTCCTGCCATGCTTCTCTGTCCATGGAATGCTCCAGGTAAGAATACTGGAATGGGTAGCCATTCCCTTCTCCAGGGTATCTTCCTGACCCAGGGACTGAACCCAGGTCTCCTTCATTGCAGGCAGATTCTTTACCACCTGAGCCACAAGGGAAGAGTAAGATAGATAGACTCCAAAAATAAGGGGTACCAATTCCTTCTTGCTCATGCTGCACCTCACCTCCAGAAATAAGACCCAATCCCTCTCCCCATGAAACTGAGGTGGCCTTAGTGATTCGCTTGACAATAGAATGCTATAGAAGGGAGACCCTGAGCTTCCAAGGCTAAGTCTCTCTAAGATTTCACCTGGGTCTCTTGAATGTCCCTTCTCTGAACCCACCTTCTGTACTGTGAGAAACCCAAATCACATGGACAGACCATGTTCTAGTTGATGGTCCCAGATGAGCACCTAGTTAATACACGCATCAACTGCCATCCATGTAAGCGAGTCATCTTGGATGTCCAACCCAACCAAGCCTTCAGATGTCTGTATCCTGATGAGCTATCTGACCACAACTTGGTGAAGGATCAAAAGTGAGAACCAACCAACTAAGCCCAGTCAACCCATAGACCATGTGACATACTTTAGTGTGTAGTCAGTCATCTTACATTGCTGTTTCAAGCCATCAAATATCAGAGTGGTTTGTTCACAACCATAAGGAGGGAAAAGGAGGGAAGAAAGAAAAAAATTCTGCTGAAATGTCTACCAAATTACATATAGAGGACATACCTCACATCTACAAAATTTGCATCACAAAAGGGAGGACTAATGGAGGAATGTATGTTTTGAAAACTTTCCCAGACTCAGTAAGTTTCTTACATGAACGAGTTAATATGGGACAGTGTTGTAGCTTGCAAACCTTAAATATTTAATTACCACATAATTCTGAAACTCTCTCCTTAAGCAAAAAATAATGAACTCAATCTGTTTTAAAATATATATATAAGAGACTATAGAAATGGTGATTGATTCTGTGAAGATAAAAATCATTCATTTGGAATAGCACTAATGTTATTTTTTGAGTTATTTTATTTAATTAAAACTAACCTTTATTTTATCCCATAAAATGTTGCCTCTTGGTATCAACTATAAATTTGAGGGTTTAAATCTGCAGGAGCTTCCTGAACCCTCTAATATTTTCATTGCCATGCTTTTCATTTGAATAATTCAATTCTGAATTATTTAGAGGAGTAATTTAAAATGAAAAGTTATTACCTCATTTCTTTATATAATCTATAAAAGTGGTATATCTTTATTTACTTAAAATGTGTTAATATTCTTGGCTTAGAATAACCGGGGTAGGAAAACTTTTTCTGGAAAGAACCAGAAAATAAATATTTTTAGGATTTGAGGGTCACATAAGGACCTTGTTATACAATCTTTAAAAAAAAACAACAACAACATCTTGGCTCTGGGGTATATAAAAGGGAGCTTATGAATGTATTTGGTTGATGTGTTCTAGTTTGCAAGCCACTGATCTAGAAAAAAAGTTTATGCACAGAATGTGACATGAATTAGAAAAATACAGTCTTTGTCAAATATTACTTTGAAAATGCTGGATTAAAGTAAGCAAGTTTCTTGTTTTAGAATTTCTATACTATGTAAACATGTATTGCAGATACCAAGAGATAGATCCAGTGCCCTATATACATTTCGAAACATATTCTTAACTTTAATCCTGTCTTCAAGTTCATCTTAAGGGAATAGTGTTTTCCATAGAACTCTCTTGGAAACACACATTTAGCCTAGGGAGTGTGACCTGAGTTCTAAGGAAATGACTGAGAGGAGCACAGACGAATGAGAAGCCTAGAAGAAGGGCCCTGGCGTTAGTGCGGTACTGATGAAAATTGTTTCTGTGTTAAAATTTAGTTCCTGAAGCCATCCTGGATTAAGTGCTTGCTGGACATGCTGTAAAGCCTACCTTTTCACAGGACAACCTTCTGAGAGCTGTCTGCCAATTTCTTAAGGATGGAGGGTGGATATATGGGTCAGACAAAAATAGCAACATCCGCACTCAGGAACTTACTGCCTCCTTAGAAAATTACCTCTCTGACCAGGAAGTTGCTAAGAACAAAGTCATAATTTTCCTTCCTTTCTTTTTTAATGTGTCTGACAGCTTCAAAATAGAAACTACTAAGAATGTTA
Organism: Capra hircus; assembly: GCF_001704415.2. Taxonomy (NCBI): domain Eukaryota; kingdom Metazoa; phylum Chordata; class Mammalia; order Artiodactyla; family Bovidae; genus Capra; species Capra hircus. The sequence goes on from NC_030820.1 coordinate 6,118,363, forward strand.
TTTCCCCCCTGATGTGATAAAAGGCTTGAAAAAAAGTGGAATTAAAATGATTAGCTAAAATGTGAAGCTTTGGTGGCGTTAGTTTTTGTTGTCTATGGAATTTCTTAACCCCTTACCTTGGGGTCACCAAAACTTTAGCAACATTTTTATTTATCTGCAGGTTTTTCATTTTGTCATTGGAATTTCAGGATCGGGTAGAGGAACAAACGTTGGCTCATGTTGCAACTCCGGTATGCGTTAATTGGATGAAACTGAAAAAAAAAACAGTAACACATAAAAATTAAATAACATAGCATATGTAGAGTTGTTATCAGGTCATATACACAGAAGGTGATTAAATAGGATTTTTTTTCTTTCTCTTTTAGTCTGTTGCCTAATTAACTCTCAGTTAGAGGCCTGTGCAATACACCACACTCTAAATGACACACACACATAAAAGGACACATGGGTATATCTGAGATGATCTGAGATAATAAGCAGAGGCAGCTGTGGATATAGAGGGTCAGTTTTCTATATTGACAAGGAAGTATTGGGTTGGTTCAAAAAGTTCTTATGGAGAAAATCTGAACAAACTTTTTGGCCAACCCAATAGCAAAGCTTTGTGAAGATCAGAAATCAGTGATCCCCTGTGGTCATGTATGGATGTGAGAGTTGGACTGTGAAGAAGGCTGAGCGCCAAAGAATTGATGAATTTGAAATGTGTGGTGTTGGAGAAGACTCTTGAGAGTTCCCTGGACTGCAAGGAGATCTAACCTATCCATTCTGAAGGAGATCAGCCCTGGGATTTCTTTGGAAGGAATGATGCTCAAGCTGAAACTCCAGTATTTTGGCCACCTCATGCAAAGAGTTGACTCATTGGAAAAACTCTGATGCTGGGAGGGATTAGGGGCAGGAGGAGAAGGGGACGACAGAGGATGAGATGGCTGGATGGCATCACTGACTCGATGGACACGAGTCTGAGTGAACTCCGGGAGTTGGTGATGGACAGGGAGGCCTGGCGTGCTGCGATTCATGGGGTCACAAAGAGTCGGACACGACTGAGCGACTGAACTGAACTGAAGGATGAGAAACTGAGCTGTAGAACGATGTAGGGTACAGAGACTGGTTTCTACCAGGCAACTTTCTGGCAGACGAGACTATTTTGAGGAGCTATGCAGTATCTTAAAGGCTTTCGTGTATGTGTGTGTGAGTGTTCAGTCGCTCAGTAGTGCCTGACACTTAGCGGCCTCATGGACTGTAGCCCGCCAGGTTCCTCTGTCCATGGGATTTCCAATACAAGAATACTGGAGTGAGTTGCCATTTCCTTCTTCAGGGGGTTTTCCCAACCAACCCACGGATCAAAATCCAGCACTGTATGGTACAGGGAACTCTATTCAGTGTTCTTGTTTTTCAGTCACTCAGTCATGTCCGACTCTGCAACCCCATGGATTGTAGCATGCCAAGTTTCCCTGTTCTTCGCCATCACCCAGGGCTTGCTCACAGTCATGTCCATTGAGTTGCTGATGTCATCCAACCGTCTCATTCTCTGTTATCACCTTCTCCTCCTGCCTTCAGTCTTTCCCAGCATCAGGGTCTTTTCCAAGGAGTCTGCTCTTTGCATCAGGTGGTCATAGTATTGGAGTTTCAGCTTCAGTATCAGTCCTTCCAATGACTATTCAGGATCTATTTCCATTAGGGTTGACTGGTTTGATTTCCTTGCAGTCCAAGGGACTCTCAAGTCTTCTCTTGCACCACAGTTTGAAAGCATCAGTTCTTTGAACTCAGTCTTTTTTATTGTCCACCTCTCACATCCATACATGACTACTGGAAAAACCATAGCTTTAACTAGATAGACCTTTGTAGGCAAAGTGATATCTCTGCTTTTTAATACACTGTCTAGTTTTGTCATTGTTTTTCTTCCAAGGAACAGGTGTCTTTTAATTTCATGGCTGCAGTCACTGTCCACAGTGATTTTGGAGCTCAAGAAGTTAAAATAAGCAGGGTAACAATATACAGCCTTGATGCACTCCTTTCCCAATTTGGAACCAGTCCATTGTTCCATGTCTGGTTCTAGCTGTTGCTTCTTGACCTGCATGCAGATTTCTCAGGAGGCAGGTAAGGTGCTCTGGTATTCCCATCTCTTTAAGAATTTTCCACAGTTTGTTGTAATCCACATAAGTCAAAGGCTTTAGCATGAAGCAAAAGTAGATGTTTTTCTGTAATTCTCAAGCTTTTTCTATGATCCAAAAGATGTTGGCAATTTGATGTCTGGTTCCTCTGTCTTTCCTAAATCCAGCTTTTACATATGGAAGTTCTCAGCTTTATAGTGACCTAAATGAGAAGGATATCCAGAAAAAGGGGCATATATGTATACAGATAGCTGATTTAGTTTGCTATACAGTAGAATACACCAATAAAAATTAATATAGAAAATAAATAAAGTAAAATGCCATGTCTCAAAAAAAAAACCCATTCTTGATTTCAAAATTTAAAAACCCATAAAGTCACAGTAAAACAATGTTCTGAAATGTAAAGGATCACAACCCAAAGTCAGCACTAGCTTTATAAGGAAGCACTAAAAAGCATTTTCATTAATGTTGGAAGTAAAATAAGGGTTCTATACTATCACCATTATCATTTAATGTTGCTTTAGGAATACCAACCAACACAATTAAACAAATTTAAAAAAAGATTTTAGTGAGAAACTAAGAAATGAAGTGCTCAACTGCAGGTGTTAATATGGAAATTAGAAAATGTAATTAAAAGTTACCACAGAATCGCCAGTCTATGTCTGATGCAGGATACAGCATGCTTGGAGCTGGTGCATGGGGATGACCCAGAGAGATGTTATGGGGAGGGAGGTGGGAGGGGGGTTCATGTTTGGGAACGCATGTAAGAATTAAAGATTTTAACATTTAAAAAATAAATAAAAATTAAAAAAAAAAAGTTACCACAAACTGAGAATTCAAACAGGATCTGGGCACAAAATTAATGCACAGAAATCAATAGCTTTCATGCATTCAAATAATCAGAAGATATAACGGAATAAGATACACCATGTAGAGGAGCAACTAACAAAATGATACATACATGAATTTAACAAATATATGCACAATTTGTAAAAAAATATTTTACAACACTAGTGAGATGCAAAAAGGAGGAAAAAATGGGGAGAAACCTTGTGTTCTTAGCATTTTATACTACTAAGCACTCTTGGGTTGGCTGTAAGTTGAAGACAGTAATCCAAAAAGAAGTGAATGGTATTCTATTTGGAACTAGATAAAGTCACTCTAAACCTCATGTGGAAAAATAAGCAAACAAAAATAATCTTGGATATTCACAGGGAGCAATAAAGAGTGAAGACTAGAGCTATAAATACTGATGCTTGTTATATGACCACAGAAATTTTAATAGTGTGGTGCTGACACATGAATAAGAGAAATATCCATATACACATGGCAATTAAAATATGTTGTGAAGATAACATTTCAATTCCAGGAGAGGAGTGAAGAAGGCTTATTCAACAAATATATTGAACAGCTTAATAGCCTTCTGGAAAAATAAAGTATATATATCTTAAACCTCATAATTTAGCTTTAAAATGAAACATATTTCAGACTGATTAAAAAGAAAAATATTTTATGGTGACTAAAACATTAGATAGCAAAAAAACATTAAAAAACGTGTATAATTTTGAGGCATACGAGACTGGTGTGATAAAGTAGGTAGGGAATATAAAGGTTGGTAAATTAAATAAAATTATTTTTTTCTTTGCATTCAAAGTACTATATACAAAGTCAAAAGTCAAACAATAAATTTGTAAAAAAATATTGTGGGTCATATCACAAAATATTAATTTCTTTGCTATACAAAGTTTCTACAAATCCATTTTTATTTTTATTTTTTTGTTTTAATTGAAGGCAATTGCTTTATAATATTGGAGAAGGAAATGGAAACCCACTGCAGTATTCTTGCCTAAAGGGTCCCATGGAGAAGGACCCTCCAAGACGAGCCTGGTGGGTTACAGTCCACGGGGTCGCAAGAGTCGGACACAACTTAGCGACTAAACCACCAGCACTTTATAATATTGTGGCGGTTTTTGCCATACAACGCCATGAATCAGCCACAGGTGCACATGTGTCACCCATCCTGAACCCCCTCCCACTTCCCTCCTCACCCCATCCCTCTGGGTTGTCACAGAGCACCAGCTTTGAGTGCCCTGCTTCATCGAACTTGCACTGGTCACCTACAAATCAATTTTTAAAACTCCCAATAGAAAAAGTGCAAAGCATATGACATCAGTTCAGTTCAGTCACTCAGTCATGTCCGACTCTTTGCGACCCCATGAATTGCAGCACGCCAGGCCTCCCTATCCATCACCAACTCCCCAAGTTCACTCAGACTCACGTCCATTGAGTCAGTGAAGCCATCCAGCCATCTCACCCTCTGTCGTCCCCTTGTCCTCCTGCCCCCAATCCCTCACAGCATCAGAGTCTGTTCCAATGAGTCAACTCTTCCCATGAGGTGGCCAAAGTATTGGAGTTTCAGCTTTAGTATCATTGCTTCCAAAGAAATCCCAGGGCTGATCTCCTTCAGAATGGACTGGTTGGATCTCCTTGCAGTCCAAGGGACTCTCAAGAGTCTTCTCCAATACCACAGTTCAAAACATCAATTCTTCAGCGCTCAGCCTTCTTCACAGTCCAATGCTCACATCCATACATGATCACTGGAAAAACCATAGCCTTGACTAGACGGACCTTAGTCAGCAAAGTAATGTCTCTGCTTTTGAATATACTATCTAGGTTGGTCATAACTTTTCTTCCAAGGAGTAAGCATCTTTTAATTTCATGGCTGCAGTCACCATCTGCAGTGATTTTGGAGCCCAAAAAAATAAAGTCTGACACTCTTTCCACTGTTTTCCCATCTATTTCCCATGAAGTGATGGGACCGGATGCCATAATCTTTGTTTTCTGAATGTTGAGCTTTAGAGTTCATTAAAAAGTTTCAAAATAGTAAAAATGTTAGCTTGTAATAGAATGTGCTCGGCGCTCAGTCGCTCAGTTGTGTCTGACTCTTTGCAACCCCATGAACTGTAGCCAACCAGGTTACTCTGTCCATGAGATTTTCCAGGCAAGAATACTGGAGTGGGTAGCCATTTCCTGCTTCAGGTACAATACAGGGTGCACGTTAAGTCGCTTTAGTCATATCTGACTCTTTGTGACCCTGTGGACAACTAGCTCACAATAGTTGCATATTAAACTTTGATATTACCATTTACAGATTAGGCGAGATTGTAAAGTTTGAAAACACACTTTATTTGGTATCACTGTGAACAAAGTATCTTTCATCACCAGTGAAAGCATAAATTAGAACAACCTCTGGCAGAGCTACCTTAAAAAATGTATCAAAATTAAAACTGCACATACCCTTTGAAATGACAATTCATCTCTAGAAGTTTACTCCATAGATATGCATTTGTCAAATAATGGATATGCAGCTTCATTCCTTGGAGCATTGCTTATAACTGCAAAATAGTATAAACAACCCTCATGTCTATAAATGAGGACCAGTTAAAAATTACGAGCAATTTATTAAAATAGTACAAAGCCATTAAGAACTAGCAGAACTATTTAAACTGATATGAAAAGATAAACTTTAAAAATATCAAAGTGCAGAATTGCATGTAATATATGTATTATTTCTGTGATTACAGAAAAATAAAAGATTTTCTCCAGAAGGATACACAATTGACTGGTATTTGTTATTGCCTCCAGGGAAGGCAAGCTGTAGCTTCAGAATGAAGAAAGAAGGTCCTCTTCATGGACTTTTTTATAAAAATTACTTTTGATTGAAGTATAGTGCTTTCCAATGTTGTGTTAGTTTCCACTGTACAGCAAAATGAATAAGCTGTATGTTTACATATAGCTCCTCTTTTCTGGATTCTCTTCCCATTAAGTCACGACAACAGAGTGGAGCTCCCTGAGCTATACAGTAAGGACTCGTTAGTTATCTATTTGGAGAAGGCAATGGCACCCCACTCCAGTACTCTTGCCTGGAGAATCCCAGGGACAGAGGAGCCTGGTAGGCTACAGTCCATGGGGTCGCTGAGGGTCGGACATGACTGAATGAATTCACTTTCCCTTTTCACTTTCATGCATTGGAGAAGGAAATGGCAACCCACTCCAGTATTCTTGCCTGGAGAATCCCAGGGACAGAGGAGACTGGTGGGCTGCCGTCTATGAGGTCGCACAAAGTCGGACATGACTGATGCGACTTAGCAGTAGCAGCAGCAGTTATCTATTATATACATAATATCTATAGTGTGTATAGGTCAATCCCAATCTCCCGGTTCATCCCATTCTCTCTTTACTCCCTTGGTGTCCATTCTATATTTGCGTCTCTATCCACAGCCCTTGGTACTCTACCCATCCACTCTTTATATATGTGTGTGCAGGCATGCTCAGTCACTTCAGTCATGACTGACATTTTGTGATCCAATGGACAGTAGCCCATCAGGCTCCTCTGTCCATGGGATTCTCCAGGAAAGACTACTGGAGTGGATTGTCATGCCCTCCTCCAGGGAATCTTCCAAACTCCAGAATCAAACCCACGTCTCTTAATGTGTCCTGCATTGACTGGCAAGTTTTTTAACAGTCGCACCACCTGGGAAGCCATATATATATATATATATATATATATATATATCAGTTCAGTTCAGTTGCTCAGTCATGTCCGACTCTTTGTGACCCCATGAATCGCAGCATGCCAGGCCTCCCTGTCCATCAACAACTTCCGGAGTTCCCTCAGACTCACATCCACCAAGTCAGTGATGCCATCCAGCCATCTCATCCTCTGTCATCCCCTTCTCCTCCTGCCCACAATCCCTCCCAGCATCAGAGTCTTTTCCAATGAGTCAACTCTTCGCATGAGGTGACCAAAGTATTGGAGTTTCAGCTTTAGCATCATTCCTTACAAAGAACACCTAGGATGGATCTCCTTTAGAATGGACTGGTTGGATCTCCTTGCAGTCCAAGGGACTCTCAAGAGTCTTCTCCAACACCACAGTTCAAAAGCATCAATTCTTCAGCACTCAGCTTTCTTCACAGTCCAACTCTCACATCCATACATGACTACTGGAAAAACCATAGCCTTGACTAGACAGACCTTTGTTGGCAAAGTAATGTCTCTGCTTTTGAATATACTATCTAGGTTGGTCATAACTTTCCTTCCAAGGAGTAAGCATCTTTGAATTTCATGGCTGCAATCACCATCTGCAGTGATTTTGGAGCCCCAAAAATAAAGTCTGACACTGTTTCCACTGTTTCCCCATCTATTTCCCATGAAGTAATGGGACCAGATGCCATGATCTTCGTTTTCTGAATGTTGAGCTTTAAGCCAACTTTTTCACTCTCCTCTTTCACTTTCATCAAGAGGCTTTTTAGTTCCTCTTCACTTTCTGCCATAAGGGTGGTGTCATCTGCATATCTGAGATTATTGACATTTCTCCTGGCAATCGTGATTCTAGCTTGTGCTTCTTCCAGCCCAGCATTTCTCATGATATACTCTGCATAGAAGTTAAATAAGCAGGGTGACAATATGCACCCTTGATGTACTGCTTTTCCTATTTGGAATCAGTCTGTTGTTCCATGTCCAGTTCTAACTGTTGCTTCCTGACCCTGCATATAGGTTTCTCAAGAGGAAGGTCAGGTGGTCTGGTATTCCCATCTCTCTCAGAATTTTCTACAGTGTATTTTGATCCACACAGTCAAAGGCTTTAGCATAGTCAATAAAGCAGAAATGGATGTTTTTCTGGAACTCTCTTGCTTTTTCAATTATCCAGCGGATGTTGGCAATTTGATCTCTGGTTCCTCTGCCTTTTCGAAAACCAGCTTGAACATCTGGTATATATATATGTGTGTGTGTATATATATATATATGTTTATTTATTTATATATAAATATATTTATTTGTTTATATTATTATTTAAATATATAATATATATATAAAGAGTCAGACATAACTGAGGGCTGACACACACACATATATTATTGTATACATGTATATATATATATATATAAAAGCCTCTTATCTTTATTCATCAGAAGACAGACAGAATGAAAACCACAATCACAGAAAACTAATCAAACTGATCACATGGACAACAGACTTGTCTAACTCAATGAAACTATGAGCCATGCCATGTTGGGCCACCCAAGATGGACAGGTCATGGTGGGGAGTTCTGACAAAATGTGGTCCACTGGAGAAGAGAATGGCAAAACACTTCAGTATTCTTGCCTTTAGAACCCCATGAAGATCATGAAACAGCAAAAATATATGACACTGAAAACTGAACTCCCCAGGTTGGTAGGTGCCCAATATGCTGCTGGAAAGACTGGAGAAATAACTCCAGAAAAAATGAAGATACGGAGGCAAAGCAAAAACAATGCCCAGCTGTGGATGTGACTGGTGATGGAAGTAAAGTCCAATGCTTTAAAGAATAATAATGCTCAGGAACCTGGAGGGTTAGGTCCATGAATCAAGGTGAATTGGAAGTGGTCAAATAGGAAATGGCAAGAGTGAACATTGACATTTTAGGAATCAGTGAACTAAAATGGACTGAAATGAGTGAATTTAACTCAGACGACCATTATATCTACTACTGTGGGTAAGAATCCCTTAGAAGAAATGGAGTAGTCCTCATAGTCAACAAAAGTGTCCAAAACACAGTTCTTGGGTGCAATCTCAAAAATGACAGAATGATCTCTAATTGTTTCCAAGGCAAACCATTCAATATCACAGTAATCCAAGTCTATGCCCCGACCACTAATGCTGATGAACCTGAAGTTGAATGGTTCTATGAAGACCTACAAGACCTTCTAGAAATAACACACAAAATAAGTCCTTTTCATCAGAGGGGAGTGGAATGCAAAAGTAGAAAGTCAAGAGATTCCTAGAGTAACAGGCAAGTTTGGCCATGAAGCACAAAACGAAGCATGGCAAAGGCTAACAGAGTTTTGCCAAGGGAATGCACTGGTCATAGCAAACACCCTCTTCCAACACAAAAAGAGATCACTCTACATGTGGACATCACCAGATGCTCAACACCAAAATCAGATTGATAAAATTCTTTGAAGCCAAAGATGGAGAAGCTCTATACAGTCAGCAAAACAAGACTGGGAGTTGGCTGTGGCTCAGATCATGAACTCCTTATTGCCAAATTCAGACTTAAATTGAAGAAAGTAGGGAAAACCACTCAACCAATCAGATATGACCTAAATTAAATCCCTTATGATTATTCAGTGGAAGTGAGAAATAAATTCAAGGGATTCGATCTGATAGACAGAGTGCCTGAAGAACTATGGACAGAGGTTTCTGACATTGTACAGGAGGCAATGATCAAGACCATCCCCAAGAAAAAGAAATGCAAAAAGGCAAAATGGTTGCCTGAGGAGGCCTTACAAACAACTGTGAATAGAAGAGAAGAAGAAAAGGAAAGATATAGACAATTGAATGTAGAGTTCCAAAGAATAGCAAGGAGAGATAAGAAACCTTTCTTCAGTGATCAGTGCAAAGAAATAGAGGAAAACAATAGAATGGGAAAGAATAGAGATCTTTTCAAGTAGATTAGAGATACCATGGGAATATTTCATGCAAAGATGAGCACAATAAAGGACAGAAATGGTATGGATCTAACAGAAGATACTAAGAAGAAGAGGCAAGAATACACAGAGCTGTACAAAAAAGATACTCAGGGCCCAGATATCCACAATGGTGTGATCACTCACCTAGAGCCAGACATCCTGGAATGTGAAGTCAAGTGGATCTTAGGAAACATCACTAGGAAGAATGCTAGTGGAGGTCAGGGAATTCCAATTGAGCTATTTCAAATCCTAAAAGATGATACTGTGAGAGTGCTGCACTCAATATGCCAACAAACTTGGAAAACTCAGCAATGGCCACAGAACTGAAGAATGTCAGTTTTCATTCCAATCCCAAAGGAAGGCAATGCCAAAGAATGTTCAAGCTACCACACAATTGCATTCATCTCACACGCTAGTAAGGAACTGCTCAAAATTCTCCAAGCCAGGCTTCAATAGTACATGAGCCATGAACTTCCAGATCTTCAAGCTGGTTTTAGAAAAAGCAGAGGAATGAGAGATCAAATTGCCAACATCTGTTGGATCATCAAAAAAGCAAGAGAGGTCCAGAAACACATTTACTTCTGCTTCATTGACTATGACAAAGCCTTTGACTCTGTGGATCACAACAATCTATGGAAAATTCTGAGAGAGATGGGAATACCAGACCACCTGACCTGCCTCTTGAGAAACCTGTATGCAGGTCAAGAAGCAAGTTAGAACTGGACATGGAAAAACAGACTGGTTCCAAATCAGGAAAGGAGTGAGTCAAGGCTGTATATTGTCCCCTTGCTTTTTAAAATTATATACAGAGTACATCATGCGAAATCCTAGGCTGCATGAAGCACAAGCTGGAATCAAGATTGCCAGGAAAAATATCAATAACCTCAGAAATACAGATGACACTACCCTTATGACAGAAAGTGAAGAAGAACTAAAGAGCCTCTTGATGAAAGTGAAAGAGGAGAGTGAAAAACTTGGCTTAAAGCCCAACATTCAGAAAACTAAGATCATGGCACTAGGTTCCATCACTTCATGGCAAATTGATGGGGAAACAATGGAAACAGTAAGAGCCTTTTTTGGTCTCTAAAATCACTGCAGATGATGACCTCAGTCATGAAATTAAAAGACACTTGCTGCTTGGAAGAAAACCTATGAACAACCTAGATAGCACATTAAAAAGCAGAGACATGACTTTGTCAACAAAGGTCTGTCTAGTCAAAGCTATGGTTTTTCCAGTAGTCATGTGTGGATGTGAGAGTTGAACTAATAAATTTGAGCACTGAGTAATTGATGCTTTTGAACTGCAGTGTTGCAAAAGACTCTTGAGAGTCCCTTGGACTGCAAGGAGATCCAACCAGTCCATTCTAAAGGAGATCAGTCCTGAATATTCATTGTAAGGACAGATGCTGAAGCTGAAACTCCAATATTTTGGCCACCTGATGCAAAGAACTGACTCATCTTAAAAGACCCTGATGCTTGGCAAGATTAAAGGCAGGAGGAGAAGGGGACAACAGAGGATAAGATAGTTTGATGGTGTCACCGACTCAATGGACATGAGTTTGAGCAAGCTTTGTAATCCAAGGGGTCACAGAGTCAGACATGACTGAGAGACTGAACTGACTGATATATACATATATACATATATATATATATATACATATAAAATTCTATTTATTTATTGGCTGTGCTGTGCTGAATCTTCATTGCTTTTCTAGGGCTTTTTTTGGTTGCAGTGAATGAGGACTGCTCTTTGTTGCCACAGTTCAGGCTTCTTATTGTGGTGGCTTCTCTTATTGCAAAGCACAGACTCTAGGAATGAGGGCTTCATTCGCTGCAGCACACAGGCTCAGTACCTGTGGCTCCTGGGCTCTCAAGTGAAGGTTCAGTAGTTGTGAGGTACAGGGGCTTTATTGCCCCATGGCATGTGGAATCTTCCAGACCAGGGGTCGAACCCATGTCGCCTACCCTGGCAGGTAGATTCGTGTCTACTGCATCACCAGGGAGGTCCTCCATCCACTCTTATTTGACATTTCAATTAGTCCTTTTGCTTGCTTGCTTCTTGCAAGTGTGTCTGACTCTTCACAACCCCATGGACAGTAGCCTGCCAGGCTCTTCTGTCCATGGAATTTTTCCAGGCAAGAATACTAGAACAAGTCACCATTTTCTACTCCAGAGGATCTTCCCAACCTCGGGATGGAATCCAGTACCCCTAAGTGTATATAATATCCACTTTACTTGTCTGGGTTTTGTTCTTGTTTGGGGATAGTTTATGAAAAAAGGAAGAGGTTGATGCTATCATCATCAGACCAGAAATATCTACTTCCTTTTGTGTCTTTTGAATTTTTAACCAAATGCACCTATCACTTATCAAAAACAAGTAAAAAATAATTTTAACAAAAACAAAATGAGCAAGTGTCAAATGTTTAATTTTGGCTAATGAGCCTTCCTAATTTAGGGTCACAATTATGTCTAGCAAAGTTCTTACACTGTACCCACCATGTAAGACAGAGAAGAGGAAGGATGAGAGGGTTCGGGAAATCCACTCTTGTTTGCACTTCAACAAAAATGTTTCCTTCAGGTTTATCGCTTGGTGTTCTGAGTGGAAGATTTCAATAAAAATGGCTTCTGCATCCACCAAGTGCTGAAGACCCATTGAAACACTGTCCCTGCTGTTGACCATTTTTTATGTAATTGGCTGCATTGGGTCTTACTTCCGGCATACGGATCATTTTTGCATCGTGTGATCTTTTGTTGTAGCACGTAGACTCTCTAGTTGTGGCACACAGGCTCAGGCTTAGCTGCTCTGTGGCCTGTGGAATCTTAGTTCCTTGACCAGAAATCAAACCTGCACCCTTTGCATTGCAAGGCAGATTCTTAACCTCAGGACCACCAGGGAAGTCCCCTGACACTGCTGTTTGTAGCCCCCTGGAGTCACTTTTAGATCATTGTTTACCCTACATTTATGGCTACCAAGCCTAAAGGATAATTTAACTATTTTAAATTATTTTATGGCTTGAAGTTCTTATGTGTTTGCTATTAACACCAATTCTGATGGTTTTTAGAGTTCCTCAATGCTGAGTCTTTCATGGGAAATGCAACCCCCACTTTTACACTATTAGTTTAGAAGCTTTATTCTTCTTGTTGTTAGTTCATTTACTGCTGGGCTTCCTTGAATTTTTGTTGTTCAGTTGCTCAGTCATGTTTGACTCTTTCCTTGAATACCTTATGGTGAAATTGGTAACTTGCCTTTACAATGCCTACCTTTCCAAAGAAAATTCATGGTCCAATGAGATATCGAATAGAGTCATAAGTTTCGGTTCCCTAGCCCTGTGCTTTTTTAGTATTTGTCTTAGATGCCTCAGCAAATAATTATACATTCACTTTATATACAAGACAACCAGAATTTTATGGATCACTATGTTCTGGGGAATCATGCCAAGCAGACTTCTTAAGTCAATATGAAAACTGTAGACCTCAGCAGTTTCAGCCAAAGTGTATGATGCAGATTGCCAATCAGGAAATTAGAGGGGAAAAAATTAACTCTGAATTTAAAAGCTTTCCAAATGTTACCCCCATAATCTTCACATAGGCTTGAAGTCTAGAGTCACACAAAGAAGCTGAAAGCAATGGGGTTTGTAAATACAGCTCTTCTGATTTCTCATTGAATGATAATGCCTCAGCTTGCGTGTTACAGATGAGGACTGGGAGATGAGGTGGCATCTCTTTTCCTTTCTATTCTTTGCTGCTGTTAGTTCCAGTGTTTATAATATACGGATTGGGCTTCCCTGGTAAATTCCATGGACTGAGAGGCTCCTCAGAGCCTGGTAGGCTACAGTCCATGGGGTCGCAAAGAGTTGGACATGACTGAGTGACTTCACTTCACTTCCCTTCCCTGGCGGCTCAGAGGTTAAAGCGTCTGCCTGCAATGTGAGAGACCTGGGTTCAGTCCCTGGGTTGGGAAGATCCCCTGGAGAAGGAAATGGCAACCCACTCCAGTATTTTTGCCTGGAGAATCCTGTGGATGGAGGAGCCTGGTGGGCTATAGTCCACGGGATGGCAAAGAGTCGGACACGACTGAGTGACTTAACTTTCACTTTCATTTTGATAGATAGAAAGCATTTCAGAAATGGCTATAGTCTCCACAGACTGGAAAAAAAAAAAAAAGGACTAAATACAGTGGAGCTGATAAATCTTGAATTACTTCATGATCCTTGGTTCCAGTGTTTGTCTTACTTCCACCAAAAATAAACATCTTTTGGGAATCCTCCATGTAAAATTGTCCCTAATAGAATCTACTTGGGCATGGTGATGGCACAAAAAGGGGTGTATCGGGGTCTGCTGCCTGGGACAGGTGAGAGAAATCTTTCTGGAAGATAAAATCTAAGCTGTACTTAGATGAGTAGAAGTATGATAAGAGAAGCATCTCAGGCTGCAGCTAAACAACTAGAGAGAATTCTCTGGTTGTTCAATTAGGCAGAAGCACAGGGAGCTTACACCACAGCAGGAGGAAGTGAGGTCAGAGAGCAGGCAAAGCCAGGCTAGAATCTCTAGGCAGTCTGCACCACGTACAACAGGAAGCTCAGGGAGCTCATGGGCTCTGCTTTATCTGCCTCCTACTTCAAGACGGAGAGAAAAGCGGCAGGGGTTCAGTGTTCCCCAAATTAGTCTGTGCTCAGGGGCCACTGCATTTCTGAAGTTACCTGACATGTGCATATCCCACCAGCCTACAATTACATAAGCTTTAAATTCAGGAGCTAGTATCAGCATGCCACAGAGGGGCTGGAGGGAGAGAAAAAGGTGTTACCTTACATGACCACTTTTTAGTCACCACAGAAAAACCAGCCTGGAAACTAGATTTGATGAATTTAAAAAACCTATAAGACAAAAATTTTACTTACCTCTAATTTTTATCTTTTAGTCTGCATCATAATATTCACTTTTTGGTTGAAACTGCTGAGTTCTACAAATTATATTTTTGCAAATCATCTTTAAAAAAGGAATAGTTAGCACTTTCAACTTAGGATCTACCCAATGTAAAGCCATTTTTGTAGGTCCCAGATTTTAATCACCATTTTTAAAAAATCTCTATATCCGCACTTCAAGGCAGATTTATTTAATTGACTATCCCTGCTAAGTGAGCATGTTTTCATATGTGTGTATGGATTGTGCCCTATACTTCACTGGTGTTTTTCTCAGCACCCAGAAAAGGGATCTTTTGCACATAGTAGGAATTTAATAAATTTTAAAAATGAAGCACACAGTGTTCCAAGTGAAATTAGATAGTTGTTTTGAGTTAAGTATATGACACCATCTGGATCCAAAGTTGGCCACACAGGTAGACACTTTGATGCTCTCAATTACCTGTAATGAGGAGAGGGCTACTTGTTGTCGCTGTTTTAGTCACTCAGTCATGTTCCACTCTTTGTAACCCCATGGACTGCAGTTTGCCAGGTTCCTCTGTTCATGAGACTTCCTAGGCAAGCATACTGGAGTGGGTTGCCATTTCCTTCTCCAGGGGATCTTCCCAACCCAGGAATTGAACTTGTGTCTCCTGCATTTTCAGGTGGATTCTTTACAACTGAGACATCTGGGAAGCCTGAGGGCTACATGAGGACTTGCCAAACCAATTTCCAAACTCTTAAACAGGATTAGTCAATCCGTCAGTTCAGTCACTCAGTCATGTCAGACTCTTTGCGACCCCATGGACTGCAGCACGCCAGGCTTCCCTGTCTATCACCAATTCCCAGAGCCTACTCAAACTCATGTGCATTGAGTCAGTGATGCCATCCAACCCTCTCATCCTCTGTTGTCCCCTTCTCCTCCTGCCTTCAATCTTTCCCAGCCTCAGGGCCTTTTAATGTTATCAAATCTTGTTGCCCCAGAGTCATATTCTCTCCCTCTTAATTAAGTTTCAGGAGGAAGCTTTAAAGAGAAAAAAAAAATTAGAATCAGAAACAAAATTAGAAACAACCCAACCAACCCAAGAGAGCAGAGGATCTGACTTCCAACCTCATCATATGATCGTAATAATACATCAGCATACTAAGTGACACACCCACCAATGCCACAGCAGTTGACAATTGCCATGACAACAACTGGAAAAGTGCACGTATGCTAAGTTGTTTCAATAATGTCCGGCTCTGCAACCCTATGGACCATAGCTCACCAGGTTTCTCTGGCCATAGCATTCTCCAGGCAAGAATACTGGAGTGAGTTGCCATGCCTTTCTCCAGGGGATCTTTCCAACTCAGGGACTGAACTGGGGTCTCCATTATGACAGGCATATTCCTTATCATCTGAACCACCAGGGAAACCCCAGAAAAGTCCACACAAGGACTGAAAAGAAGAGTTGCATTAGTTCCAGGTTCAGATCACAACCCTATTCTTGGTAAGTCATGAATATTCCTCCCACTCTTTCCAAATTTGGTTTCTCTTGCCCTATTTGGGTTGAGAAATTGATTTGCAAACTAGGTTCTAACTTCTCCATTATTTAGCCATTGAATAAACCTGGTGTCAGTTCCAGACTCAACATCAGTTTTGTTACTGGCTTTACAGATCTGATAAAGAAAAAAAAAAAAAAAGAAGAAAAGAAAAACCTCCTTGGACAAGACAGGGGATCTTGGCCCAGGTTAGCACCAACTGGGTCTGGTTGACCAATTCAGTAAAATGGAGATAGATTTTGTGACTGGAAAATAACACTTTGCAAACCATAATTGTGACTTGCTTTTTCTCAACAAATTACAATCAACATCCACAAGCAGCTGAGTGCGGCTTCAGTAAACATAAGGACGTCACAGAAGAAAGAGAAGCTAACCACAGTGCAGTTGCCTTCAGGTGCCGTAGCCACCACCTCCAGTGAGTCTGGACACCAGCTGACTGTTACAAGTCCAGTTAAGTGACCACTTGAGAAGCGATAAAGGATGGCTGATAACTCTCTCTGTGTAGTCCTGTTGAGCTCAGCTAATGCAATTTTTTTTGGAATTAAAATCAAATTGTAGTCTGTCCATTAGGAGATAGGAAGCTAATGTACTTTAACACATTTGTCTGCCTGCTTCCATCACCCTCGCTTGCCATCTTGGCAGAGACGCCCTTGTGATGACGGGAAAGAGTCGGCATTTGTTGCTTCAGGCACTGAGTTCAGACTAAATGTCTCTTCCTTTGTCCATCAGGCTGCTTTCATACTCGGAAAGAGCTCTGCCTTAAATCTGTTCAGTTCTCATTTTCCTCTTGGTAAAGACACTGTCTTCTTATTCTATGTCTCTCATTAGACTGTCATCCAAAATTTATACTCATTGTTAACAGAACCAGTGCTGTCTCCTAAATCTTTTCTCATGAACTACCTTGTCTGGTAAAATGCTGATAAACTTTAGGAAAAACCTTAAAAACAAAAAATGACCCATTGCACGTCATTATTTTATAATGCAGTCATTATATTACAGTATTTATTATAAAGTTACTATAGCTAATTACATATTTCCAAAGGGTGTCTTAATTAAGGAGAAAATGGCATGGTTTTCCACATCAATTATAAGAAGAAATGATTGTGAAGATTGTGAATAAAAACAAGTGGTCAAAACAAACAAACAAACAAAAAGTGGTCAAGAACTGGTGCTAAAGCTTGAAATCTTTACAACTGCTTTCATACAAATGTAAATTCCTTGTAGTAGAGTCTATCTGAATAGTCATTAAAATAATGTGAACATGGAAAGAGTTATTACCTCCAGTGAGTAATATATCTGTTCTTGATGCCTAAAATTATGTTTAGCTTTGACTACTGTATGTAGAAAACACTTCTCTACTGTTGTAATGAATATAGCAATTTAATTAGAAAGCATTATTTCAGAAAGAAATTTGATTTGGGAAATTTCCAGCTGTGTTAATGTGTTTCATGTAACTCACAGTAAGATCTATAGTTCACTGTAACTGGTAGCATTTGCTGTTTGCTTAGTGTCCTAGGCATTATACATGTATTATTTTGTTTATTTTTGCATCAACCTGTTGAGGTAGGTTCTATTGCTACTTTGCCCATTCTACAGGTGAGTATATTGAGATACAACGGTTTGAATAACCCATCGAGGATAGCAAGTGACCATGCTGATGGCCCCTTGCCCCTCTTTGTTGTTTTATTTCAGGCATTATATAAAGAGCCAGTTTGAGAATATTGAGGTTGGACCATGCATTGGCTGATAGGAAACACTCCAGCTGTGCTAAGATGATCCCACATAGTCAACAAGCACTTTAGAAAGTCTGGTGACTGAATATGAATGAGCCCTTAAAACTTTTCTAATAATGCTGTGCAGAGTGATTCATAAAAGGTCTTATCTAAGCCTTGATTCACTGTTCTTCAAGGATAAATTTTCATGATGGATAGAATCCATTTTAATCTAAAACACCAATTTTTCTGCTCTAAATGAGTTCAATGGGTATCTCATCTCTGGAAATACTTGGTTACCTAAGAATGTAAATTGTAATGCCCCTGTTAACATTCACTGTTGTTTGGTGAGTGGCACATTTAAGATCATTTTTCTACTTGAAACTGGATCCATCCATCAAAATTTTACCTTGGGTTGCCAAGTTTGAAAAGGTCATGTGATATCTCATCTTCTTTGGCTGTGAACACATAAAATAAGTGTGAGATTATTCAACTAGAGTAGGCTTCCCTGGTGGTTCAGTCAGCAAAGAATCCACCTGCAATGCAGGAGACAAGGGTTCAATCCCTGGGTTGAGAGGATGCCCTGGAGAAGGAAATGGCAACCCACTCCAGTATGCTTGCCTGAGAAATCCCATGGACAGAGGAGCCTAGTGGCTACCATCCTCAGAGTCTCAAGAGTTGGACACAACTTAGCAACTAAACTACCACCACCATTCAACTGAGTGACAGAATTCCCCAAAGAGACGGGGGTGAAGAGCAGATCTTCCATTTGCTCTTGCAGTATCTTTCAGCTGGATTTCTTCCTATAATTTCCAACATATTACTCATTTCTTCTAGCTGTAAAGACTAATACTCCGTTCAAAACAAATGCATATCTTGTCATTTTTCCACTTTACTGACCACTGACCAACTCATTAACTATTCACCGTAGACTCCATTCAAATGAAAGATTTCCGTATCAATAAGAAGTTACTCTATTCCTAAGAAATAGAGTAAAATGAGTGATATGATGTGCCAAGCCTGTAATAAGACTGGGGATAAAAGAATAGGGCCCTAACATGGCACCTTCTGAGGTCAGACACAAAGAGACTAAGCTGGAGTCTAACCACACGTGCTTTAACTTCTGAAAAGTTAGTTTGATATTT
The DNA here is from genome assembly GCF_001704415.2 of Capra hircus. Taxonomy (NCBI): domain Eukaryota; kingdom Metazoa; phylum Chordata; class Mammalia; order Artiodactyla; family Bovidae; genus Capra; species Capra hircus. The sequence goes on from NC_030820.1 coordinate 6,137,281, forward strand.
AGTCTTGATTTAGTCATTGTGTTTTCTCTTTTGTATACCATTTTAGACAGAAAGTCACAAGCTAGGGATGTTAAGCTACTAAAGAAGTATCTAGGAATATATAACTGAAAATGAGATGGTAAAAAAAAAAAAGAAAACACATTATTGCTTCGAGTCTTAGTAAATCATTTCCCCAAATTGTTCTAAATTCTATGACAAACAAGCAATACTTTTGAACCAGTGTTGTTCTCTTTTCTAAAAATCTACCTAACATTTTAGACTGTGAGTAGCTACGTAGTCTCTGACTCAAGGTGAAATTACCTTCTGTTAGCCTTGACATTAGAGCAGTTGGAGGAAGGAGGCTTCATGTTCTGCAGTTATCCAAGAAGGAAGACAAACCACTTAGTTACCAGCTAGACTCTGTTATAAAAATTATAATCTTTGGTAAAAATCAATTAAATGCAAGGCATTTTAATTCACTATCTCTAGTCCTCATGGCAACCAATCGAGTAGGTATTATTATCACTGTCTTAAATAGAAATAAAAACTTCAAGAGATTATATGTGCTCCACATCCAAAAGCTAGTAAACACTGAAGTCAATACCTGAAGTCAAGTATTATTGGTTCTCAAATCCATGCTCAGTCTACTACTAACTTTTAGGTTCTAGCTTTAATTTAGAGCACAATTTAATGAAATGAAATTTTCCTGGAGCCCTAGCATGATAAAAAGTGAGGTGGTTCAGGTTGAATTGAGAAGAGAACATGCAGAACCTTATTACTGAGATCCCTTCCCCATCTCCCACCCTCTCTGCAGAAACTTCAGTGTTTCATGGGAAGCCAGGCATTTGTGGAAGCTCCCTGTTAGGTCTCCTATCAGCAACATCCCCACCATAAACATGAGCTTCCTCATGCATATTAGCTATCTGGCACAGACTCAGAGGCCTATAGGTTCTCCCAACACAATCTCCCCACAACTGTAAACACAAGTTTCTTTTTCTCCTCCTACCATGAGTTTTAAAGTCATAAGTCTTTATGGATCAATGTGGCTATTTCTCTTTTGGGTTTTAATTTCTGATTCCAAATTCTAAACTCAGAATGGTAAGAAGACTATTACTGAAACACCATGTAAACACAATTGTCCCTCCCACACTGTTGGTGGGAATGTATATTGGTATAGCCTCTATGGAGAATGATTTTAGAAACTAAAAGCAGATCTACCATACGATCCTGTGATACCACTTCTGGGCGTATATCTGGATAAAACCACAATTCAAAAAGATACATGCATCCCAATATTCATTGCAGCACTGTTTACAGTAGCCAAGACACGGAAGCAACCTAAATGTCCTAAGTGGACAAAAATGATGTGGTACATATACACAATGGACTATTACTCATCCACGGATAATGCCATTTGCAGCAACGTGAATGGACCTTGAAGTAAACCAGACAAAGACAAGTATCATATGGTATTCATTACCCCCAAGAACTCATGTCTTGATTTATTGGCCTGTAGTGTGAAAAGCACATTTCAGATTTGCATGTGAAATCTAAAAAAATGATACAAATGAATTTATTTACAAAACAGAAGCAGACTCATAGACTTAGAAAACAAACTAATGGTTACCAAAGGGAGAGAGGGGAGAGGGTTAAATTAGGAGGTTGTAATGAACATATAATCAACAAGGATCTAATGTATAGTACAGGGAACTCTACTTAATATCCTGTAATAACCTAAATGAGAAAAGAATATGAAAAAATAATAGGTATGTGTATATGTAAACCTGAACTGTATACTTTGCTGTACACCTGAAACTAATATAACACTGTAAAAAACTAAAGATCTTATTTAACAAACCTGATACAGCACCTAGAAAGGTGACACTATTTATGTTTTTGTACACTTTACATCCACATATGGTGTGTATATATATATATGTATATTACATATATTTGAAAGTATAGTACATGCACACTCAAATATAAAAAGTGATATTAAACTCCCTTATGTTTCTCTGTGTGTTAAATATGAAATTAGAAAAACTATCTCTTCACTAAGAAATTTTCCCCTGGCAAAGCTGCTCAAGGCAGAAAGATGTTATTTTAAATTCTTCTCTCATTAAAAGAAAAAAGAGCTTCTTCAAAGCGTGTGTGTATTTATACCAGAGCTTAACTGGCATTTTCATCGTGGTGTTTATGAATCCTAATATAGTTTCCCTGCAGTTTCTGACACGCTCATTAATTTGCTCCCAGCGGCTGTTCATTACCAACATCACAAGCAAAACCTGCTCTCTCCACGGGCACTGAGGGTCCACCGGAAACGAAGCAGGCAGGGCTGCGGAGCATCTGAGAGCTGAGCCGGCGACGTCACCTCCCGCAGCAGGCTGAAGGCGACCGAGAAGAGAGGCACCAGAGCCTTCCGGGGGCCTCGACGCCCTCTGAGTTTCGAGCTGACACGGAGCAGTGATGTCCCGAAAAGGACGGGACTGTGCTGTCTCAGTGATGTGACTGCTCTGATCAGCCTGCTCAGGACTTTCCCCTACCAAGACGACTTGGGGACCTGCCGCTTCCTGTGCTGACTTCTCCTGTCAGTGGGGAGTTCTGCTAAAACCTCTGAGACGTGTCAGCCAACCAGTGCCACAAGAGACAGAGCCTCACTGAAGTTTGCCCTTAGAAAGTCCTGTTTTTGAAAAAGCTCAGTGTTTAAACAAGCTGGCTTGAAAAATAACAAAAAATGAAGCATTGTCTGTTAATTCTTTGTGGTTGTCAGCAGTCCCCTGGGCCCCTAGATGAGGCCACACAACACCAGACAGTCTTAGATGAACAGAATTTCACCTTGACCAAAGGAGTGTGGGCTCTGGGCATCTCAGAAGATACTTCATTTTACTGATTGTGGAGCTGTTTCCATCTACTCCACACCAGTAAGGTCACTGGGAAGCGTGGATGAGGCAGGACAAGGGGAATGATTCGTCAGGTTCACATGAGACCATGCATGTGAGGGACACAGATCAGAGGTGCTCAAGTTAGAACCCTGTTACACTGGATAAACCACTTAACCCTTGACCTTGAGATGTTTCATCTACAGAATCAACAAGTTTCAGGATTAACAGAAGACCACATGGTCCTTCTGAATAGCAAAACAGTTATTTGAATGTGGTCCACACTTGTTCAATTCTAAAGTGAGATATTGATAGAATATTAATATATTAATATAATGTTAATATCTAACATATTTGGTGATTAGCTTAGAGCAAAGCTGGAGGGTGGAGGCCTGGTGCCAGGTGCAGACACCAGGAGGCCCACCTCCTCCAGAGCTCACCAGGAGGTCTACAGCGCAAACTCTCCATCACCTCATTGAGGAGACTCCATGGTACAGACCAGGAGGTTAGAAAGAACAGTGAAGGGAGCTCTTTCAGGGGCTCATCCCAAACAGGGGTGTCACCTTGAACTCCTCTCTCTTGCCTCACGTCCTGGCTGTCTGCAAACTTGGTCAGCTCTGTCTTCAGAAAATCCCAGCTGTTCACTGCCTCCACAGCTTCCCATCCCAGTGTGAGGTGCCATCATGTCCCCTGCAGCTCTGAAGAGCCTTTGAGTCAGCTTCTCGCTTCCACCTTTGCTTTTTCCTGTCTATCCTCTTCACAGCAGCCAGAGCCATCATTGTCAAAATGTTAAAAGGGACATCATCAGCCTCCTGCTCAAAAACCCAGGGTTGTTTCAGGCAGAGTAAAATTCAAAATCCTCATCACAGCCAGAGGGACCTTGATGACCTGGTCCCAGGCCACCCCCATGAAGACATCTCCTTCACTTCCTACCACCCCGTCTCCCTCTGCTCCAGGGGCATTGGCTACTTCACTCTTCTGGAAATATATGCACACACATGATACTGCCTTTCTAATCAGAAAGAACAAATCTGACTCCATATTGGATCTCTTTTGTTTAACTTTGTATTCTATAGCTTGTGTTACAAGAACATTGCCTGTAGCTTGAAATACACAGGATAGCCCATTCTCAAGGCTCTGGCCTTTAAAGGTATAACAGTTTTCCATTCATACAGAGATATAAAATTGCAGAACAGAGAATAACATTTCTCTTATTGGGGTTTACAGGAACATTGTGATTCAACTTACCTCTGTGGACAGCTGCAAGAATGAAAGAGCCCAACACCAAGACATTTACTGCAACCAAACACTCCCCTTTTAGTATAAAAGAAACCTGAACTCTAACACTGGTAAGATGGTTCTTTGGGAACTATCTCCTTGGTCTTCCAGCTTTCTGAATAAAGGCACTATTCATTACCCCCAAGAACTCATGTCTTGATTTATTGGCCTGTAGTGTGACAAGCACAATGAACCTGGGCTCAGTAACACCTTGGAGCAGTTTATCTGTTTCCTTTACTAGAAACACTCTTTTCTGGGAAGCTCCAAGAGTCCATGTCCTCCCTTAGAGTCTTACTGAAATGTCAGCTTTACAGAGAAGTGCAGCCCTAATTGTAATAGTGTGGGTACATGCATGTACACGTACGCATGCCTACATGCACACAATGTATGTTTACCCTCCACTCCTTACCTTCTTTGTTTTTCTTCATACACTTACTGTCACCTTCTATATATCATTCATTTATTTTTCTACTGTCTGTTCCCCACCTCCTCCCTCAATCAGAATACAAACTTCCTAAGAGCATAGTCTTGATCTACTTGATTCATTATTCTATCCCCCTTGTCCAGAATACTGTATGATACATATCAGGTGTTTAATAAATTCCTATTGTAGAAATGACAGCATGAATGAATTATTTCAGATACTAGAAGTCATAAAAGTCATGAAGCTGTTTTTAAAAAAGTGATTCCTGTGTAGAGAATATCCTTTAGCAAAAGGATATTTGCTAAAGGAAACACACAAAAAGGGTGTAAAAACTCAAGTCCAAAACAATAAAGTAAATGCCAATGGGATCACACTTATCAATAATTACCTTAAACGTAAATGGATTGAATGCCCCAACCAAAAGACAAAGACTGGCTGAATGGATACAAAAACAAGACCCCTAAATATGTTGTCTACAAGAGACCCACCTCAAAACAGGGGACACATACAGACTGAAAATGGAGGGCTGGAAAAAGATTTTCCACTCAAATAGAGACCAAAAGAAAGCAGGAGTAGCAATACTCATATCAGATAAAATAGACTTTAAAACAAAGGCTGTGAAAAGAGACAAAGAAGGACATTACATAATGATCAAAGGATCAATCCAAGAAGAAGATATAACAATTATAAATATATATGCACCAAACATAGGAGCACCTCAATATGTAAGACAAATGCTAACAAGTATGAAAGGGGAAATTAACAATAACACAATAATAGTGGGAGACTTTAATACCCCCACTCACACCTATGGATAGATCAACTAAACAGAAAATTAACAAGGAAACACAAACTTTAAATGATACAATAGAGCAGTTAGACCTAATTGATATCTATAGGACATTTCACCCCAAAACAATGAATTTCACCTTTTTCTCAAAGGCACATGGAATCTTCTCCAGAATAGATCACATCCTGGGCCATAAATCTAGCCTTGGCAAATTCAAAAAAAATTTGAAATCATTCTAAGCATCTTTTCTGACCATAATGTAGGAAACTTAGATCTCAATTACAGGAGAAAAACTATTTAAAAATTTCAACATATAAAGGCTGAACAACACGCTGCTGAATAACCAACAAATCACAGAAGAAATCAAAAAAGAAATCAAAATATGCATAGAAATGAATGAAAATGAAATCACAACAACCCAAAACCTGTGGGACACTATAAAGCAGTGCTAAGGGAAAAGTTCATAGCAATACAGGCATACCTCAAGAAACAGGAAAAAAGTCAAATAAATAACCTAACTCTACACCTAAAGCAACTAGAAAAGGAACAAGTGAAGAACCCCAGGGTTAGTAGAAAGAAAGATCTAAAAAATTAGGGCAGAAATAAATGCAAAAGAAACAAAAGAGACCATAGCAAAAATCAACAAAGCCAAAAGCTGGTTCTTTGAAAGGATAAATAAAATTGACAAACCGTTAGCCAGACTCATCAAGAAACAAAGGGCGAAAAATCAAGTCAATAAAATTAGAAATGAAAATGGAGAGATCACAACAGACAACACAGAAATACAAAGGATCATAAGAGACTACTATCAGCCATTATATGCCGATAAAATGGACAACATGGAAAAAATGGACAAATTCTTCGAAAAATACAACTTCCCAAAACTGAACCAGGAAGAAATAGAAAATCTTAACAGACCCATCACAAGCATGGAAATTGCTAATCAGAAATCTTCCAGCAAACAAAAGCCCAGGTTCAGACAGCTTCACAGCTGAAATCTACCAAAAATTCAGAGAAGAGCTAACGCCTATCCTACTCAAACTCTTCCAGAAAATTGCAGAGGAAGGTAAACTTCCAAACTCGTTCTATGAGGCCACCATCACCCTAATACCAAAACCTGACAAAGATGCCACACAAAAAAAGAAAATTACAGGCCAATATCACTAGTGAACATAGATGCAAAAATCCTTAACAAAATTCTAGCAATCAGAATCCAGCAACACATTAAAAACATCATATACCATTACCAAGTGGGCTTTATCCCAGGGATGCAAGGATTCTTCAATATCCGCAAATCAATCAATGGAATTCACCACATTAACAAATTGAAAAATAAAAACCATATGATTATCTCAATAGATGCAGAGAAAGCCTTTGACAAAATTCAACGTCCAGTTATGATAAAAACTCTCCAGAAAGCAGGAATAGAAGGAACATACCTCAACATAATAAAAGCTATATATGACAAACCCACAGCAAACATTATCCTCAATGGTGAAAAATTGAAAGCATTTCCCCTAAAGTCAGGAACAAGACAAGGGTGCCCAGTTTCACCATTACTATTCAACATAGTTTTAGAAGTTTTGGCCACAGCAATTGGAGCAGAATAAGAAATAAAAGGAATCCAAATTGGAAAAGAAGAAGTAAAACTCTCACTGTTTGCAGATGACATGATCCTCTACATGGAAAACCCTAAAGACTCCACCAGAAAATTACTAGAGCTGATCAATGAATATAGTAAAGTTGCAGGATATAAAATCAACACACAGAAATCCCTTGCATTCCTATTCACTAATAATGAGAAAATAAAAAGAGAAATTAAGGAAACAATTCCATTCATCACTGCAACAAAAAGAATAAAATACTTAGGAATATATCTACCTAAAGAAACTAAAGACCTATATATAGAAAACTATAAAACACTGGTGAAAGAAATCAAAGAGGACTCTAATAGATGGAGAAGTATACCATGTTCATGGATCGGAAGAATCAATATAGTAAAAATGAATATACTACCCAAAGCAATTTAAAGATTCAGTGCAACCCCTATCAAGCTACCAACGGTATTTTTCACAGAGCTAGAACAAATAATTTCATAATTTGTATGGAAATACAAAAAACCTCAAATAGCCAAAGCAATCTTGAGAAAGAAGAATGGAACTGGAGGAATTAACCTGCCTGACTTCAGGCTCTACTACAAAGCCACAGTCATCAAGACAGTATGGTACCGGCACAAATACAGAAATATAGATCAATGGAACAAAATAGAAAGCCCAGAGATAAACCCACTCACCTATGGACACTTTATCTTTGACAAAGGAGGCAAGAATATACAATGGATTAAAGACGATCTCTTTAACTAGTGTTGCTGGGAAAACTGGTCAACCACTTGTTAAAGAATGAAACTAGAACACTTTCTAACACCATACACAAACATAAACTCAAAATGGATTAAAGATCTAAACGTAAGACCAGAAACTATAAAACTCCTTGAGGAGAACATACGCAAAACACTCTCTGACATACATCACAGCAGGATCCTCTATGACCCACCTCCCAGAATACCGGAAATAAAAGCAAAAATAAATAAATGGGACCTATTAAAATTAAAAGCTTCTGCACAACAAAGGAAACCATAAGCAAGGTGAAAAGGCAGCCTTCTGAATGGGAGAAAATAATAGCAAATGAAGCAATGGACAAAGAATTAATCTCAAAAATATACAAGCAACTCCTGCAGCTCAATTCCAGAAAAATTAATGACCCAATTAAAAAAAAATGGGCCAAAGAACTAAACAGGTATTTCTCCAAAGAAGACAATCAGATGACTAACAAACACATGAAAAGATGCTCAACATCATTCATTATCAGAGAAATGCAAATCAAAACCACAATGAGGTACCATTTCACACCAGTCAGAATGGCTGTGATCCAAAAGTCTACAAGCAATAAATGCTGGAGAGGCTATGGAGAAAAGGGAACCCTCTTACACTGTTGGTGGGAATGCAAACTACTACAGCCACTATGGAAAACAGTGTGGAGATTCCTTAAAAAACGGAAAATAGAACTGCCTTATGACCCAGCAATCCCACTGCTGGGCATACACACCAAGGAAACCAGAATTGAAAGAGACATGTGTACCCCAGTGTTCATCACAGCACTGTTTATAATAGCTAGGACATGGAAGCAACCTAGATGTCCATCAGCAGATGAATGGATAAGAAAGCTGTGGTACATATACACAATGGAGTATTACTCAGCCATTAAAAAGAATCAGTTCTAATGAGGTGGATGAAATGGAACCTATTATACAGAGTGAAATAAGCCAGAAAGAAAAACACCAATACAGTATACTGCCAGGAGCAAGCACAGGAGATCCCATCCGTGACAAGGTCATGCAGGACTCAAGGGAATCCCTGGGCCATCCGACCCATGACAAGGTCATGTGGAAGAGTCCTGATGAGCAAGTCCTCAGGACTCGACGGATCCACTGGACCTGCTCGAGCATCTACCCCCGAACCAGAATCTGTCTGTCTTACTATTTTATGTCTTTCACCAGCTCTTCTGACATTGGCAGGGGGCTGTCTCTGACTAAAAGAGTTAACTTAGGGCTCTAGTTGATAAATCTCCTGGGCATGAATGGAGTGTTTCAAACCCTCTGTTAGCATTCTAGATTACTTGGCAGATTTATCCAGACTCTTGCAACATTGAGCCTATGCTTCCTGCCAAGTTCTCACATCCCTTATCCATTGTGTTCCTGGGAGTGCATATAGTTAAGATATAGAAATAGCAAGCAGTCGCTTTAACATTAGCAACATTAGACTTTCAGTTAATAAGTTCTTTCTTTGCTATAACCTGCTGAATCTTTGCTCCGTAAAAATGTAACTCTGTACTTTAAGAGTGATGCAGGCTAAGAATTTAAGAAGAAACACTTTAAAGGAAGATTATTGTTCTAGCTGACCAACATTTATCAAAAAGAGGTCATGGAATATCAACAGGCCTCTGGAACAGAAGATGACGTACAGAGAATAAGACTCTTACAAGAAGGAACCTGATATTGATAAAAGTTATTACTGATGGGATGTTGAGTTGACTCTGCATTTTTCACCTTGCTGTATGTATAATCAGGGTATAAAAGCCCCGAGAAGAATAAAGTAAAGGGTCCTCTCTCACTGAAGCTTGGTCACCCTGTGTCGTCTCTTTCTTTATCTCTTTATCTATCTTTCTTCATTCGCTGACGTCGTCCATCCTGAGGATATCCCTGGACTCTGCTGAGGCTGGACCTCGGCAGTATACTAACACATATATATGGAATTTAGAAAGATGGTAACGATAACCCTGTATGTGAGACAGCAAAAGAGACACAGATATATAGAACAGTCCTTTGGACTCTGTGGGAGAGGGAGAGGGTGGGATGATTTGGGAGAATGGCATTGAAACATGTATAATATCATATATGAAACGAATCACCAGTCCAGGTATGATGCATGATACTGGATACTTGGGGCTGGTGCACTGAGACAACCCAGAGGGATGGTACGGGGAGGGAGGAGGGAGGGGGATTCAGCATGGGAAACACGTGTATACCTGTGGCAGATTCATGTAGATGTATGGCAAAACCAATACAATATTGTAAAGTAATTAACCTCCAATTAAATAAATTTATATTTTAAAAGTTTTTTTTAAAAAAAATTGACTAATTTACTATAACAATGCAGAAAGTAGACATGACCTTAGCCAGCAGGTCCCAGGGTACAGACAGCCACATAAACCTTGATATCACAAGAACAACTTTATGTTATGTAGCTAAATCTTCCACTGTCAGGTAAAGAGGCAACCGTGACCCCTACCCCCACCCCCGCTGCCCATTAGAAAGAACCACCCCTTAAAATCATTAGAAAACAACCAGGCTGAATTTATATGCAACCTATGTTCTACTCCATGCTAGAGTTGATACTTTTCTGGACACTTTCCCTGAGATTTCACCCTCCTGCTTCCTCAACTATGTCTCAGGCAGCAATTTCATGCCACACAGAATATGAATCTAACAGGTGAATTTCCATCCTAGGGACAGTTCTCTTGCTACTGATGTGGGAGAAAATGTAAACAAAGCTACAGTAAAGTCTTCCTTTTGAGGCTGAGAACAGTCAGCAGAGAAAGCAAGAGAGAATTGTAACAAAAAAAAAAAAAAAAGGGGGCTATTTGGGACATGGGAAAATAAATAAACATCCCTAACTCATTTCTTTCAAAGTTGCATAATGTTCAATAGAATGTATGTATCATAATGTATTCAGTCTTTACACTGTTGATGTTGATGCATTTTTTTCAGCTTACTTTTCATTCTTTTCCTCTGCAAAGCTGCAGTAAACAATTTGCTGCTGCTGCTGCATAATATCATTATTTTCTTGTGCTTTTATTTCTGTAGGGAAGAGTCCCTGAAGTGGGATTTCTTGGGCAAAGGGTATCAATACTTCTGTTTTCTAATTTTCGTCAGTATTTCCAGTTTCCCCAAATGTGGTAGCAATTTACTCTCCCACGAGAAATATATCAGAGTCTCCTCTTTTGCCTCCCCCTAAAATCTTATCATATGAGATTGCCAATTTGATGATTAAAAAAAAAAGGGCTATTTCAATTTTTAATTGCGTTTTTCCTGCATGTGTTTGAGCATTTTTTCTAAATTTTCTGACGTTTCGCAGATCTTCTCTGAAATGCCCTATTTACTGGAATGATTAATCTTTCATGTTAATGTTATCAATTGAAAGAGTTATTTGAACAGTTGAGACTGTACTCTTTTCTTGGAATTTGTTGTAATTATGTTAATAATATACAGAGTTTGATTTTTACTTTACCAGTGCTATGTTTACCATACTGTTTTAAAAATACTTATGTAGTTAAATGTCTTTATTTTATGATGGCTTCTGAGATTCCTGCCTTGTTTGAGAGTGCTCCATCATCCCAGAGTTGTAAAAATATTCTCCTACAGTATGTTCCAATACCATCATATTTTTATTTGTGTCCGTAATGCATCTGGAATTTACATCGTGTGTAGAGTCAGGAAGGGATGTCACATGTTCTTCCACATAGGTAGCAATTATTACAGTAGGATATAGTCAAAAACTATCCCAAATTAAAATGCAATCTGATCACATGATAAACTTCCAACTATAAACCTAGATGCAATTTCTGTTTTTTTTTTTCCTCAGGTGTGCTGATGTAAACAGCTTCCCTGAAAGCCATTATGATCACCTGAAATAAGATGTGTTTTGCTGACAGAATTGGTCAGATATGGGTCCACATACTTTGTCAAATTTTCAGGCAGCAGTTCTCTTACTTTAGTTGAAGTTTTCCACTAATTCAAGCCCCCTGATGAGACATCCATTGGACCCTCACATGCACCAAACACACTCCTAAATAATTTTTATAGATTTCTTCTTTTATTCCTTATATTAACCTTATAAGACAATTATTACCTTAAAGCCCATCTTGCATATTTAAAAAACTGAAAACTAGAGACATTAGTTGTTCAGGCTTACAAAGGTGATAAATATTGGGGCTGAGATTTGGAGCTTACAGTGGTATTCCAGCTTCTGTGCTCATAACAGTGGGACTCTATCAACCATGCGCTTTTGCTGTTGTATCTTTTTTACTTTTAAAAAAAATTAGAGTATAATTGCTTTATAATGTTGTGTTAGTTTCTGCTATCAAACAGTGTGAATCAGCTATATGCATACATATAGTCCTGCCCTCTTGAACCTCCTCACCCCAGCCGCATCTCACCCTTCTTAGGTCATCACAGCGCTGAGCTGACTGTGCTATACAGCAGCTTCCCACTTTTACATTCCACTTATCGTAATACAGAAGGTACACAGTGACTATCTGTTTGACTGGGTGGAGCTGAATTCTTCTCCCATAGCCCCTCAGAATAAATTTGGCTCCATCAACCAAGGTTAATGAAGGCCCAAATGGCCTCTGCTTCGATCATGTGCCTGCAAAACATTCCATCAGAAAACGAAGTGTGAGTGGAATATAGATAAAAAAATAAGTGTTCAAGACCTCATGATTGGACTAAAAAAAGAATAAAACAATTTTTTCATGCTACAGTCTTCTAGCATTTGGAATTAAGAACTTGAAACGAGTTTGTTTCTTGAAAACAATGACAATTTCAAAACAAGGTAATTTCAGGAGCTGCAAAGGAACAGCCATAATGAGTTTGGCTGGAGACTATTCTTCTCACCCGGAAATGATTGAAGACAAGGAGATAACCTCTCATTAATTCCTTGTTAACTATTTTAATCAGGATTACATCACTGTCTCTCTCCCAGCACAGACAGTTGCCAGCAGGTTTTGGCGATCCAATCCATTAAGCTGAACCATGGAACGGTCTGGACAGAAACAGAGGTCACGTTTACGCCCCCAACCCCATCGCAGGGGCCATATTTGATGAAAGCGTGACCCCCCGCCCCATTTCTCACAGCAGCAATTTCTATTTCCAGTTTATTGCCACACATTCCTCAAAAGCCGGACACAAATGACTTCTCGTGTCACACAAAGACTCACGTGGCTGTCCTGTGGCTAAGAGCAAGAGAGCTGTGCCAGGAGTCCTGGCAGGCAGAGGCCAGCAGCTCCTATCTTGGGATCCAGACCCATTCCCCACCGGGCAGAGCCTGCCCCCACTCCCAGGGTGACGGAGTATCCAGCCTCCTCAGGTTCACCCCTCTGGGACAGACACTAGTCCACGTCCACCGGCCAGGGCTTCAGGAAACCTGCTGCGCTTGTGTGAGGGGCAGGGGTCATTCTGCAGCCGTGAAAACCACCAAGAGAGAACAGAGCCATGGGGGCTTGGGATTCCTCTGTGGTCAACACTGCAGCTCTCACTCAACTCGAGTCACGGCCCTGCGGAGACACACCTCTTCCCGATTTTTAGTGCATGTCGGGTGAACACGGCCCATGCTCCTACTTCAGGCTGCCACACATGACTGGGGACCAAGCAACCGACCGCTGTGGGACCGGCTCAGGGACCTGTGCACGTGGCCCAGTCACGGCCAATGAGCTCCACCTGCAGGGCTTTCGGGCGGCCACATGGTGTAGTAACGCCCAGCCTCCCCTCGGTTCGCACACCCGCCGCCAGCCGCCCGCCGGGAACAGCTGAGGAGTCCGCATCTCCAATCAGCGGCCTGCTGCTGCGTGTGGACTTGGCTTGTTATCTCACCTGTCTGGACCCCAGTTTCTTTATTTATAGTGTAGAAATATTCTAAGTGTGGGTCTCACATGGAAAATGTAAAGATTAAAGAAGTTACTGTGTGTAAAGTAATAAAATGTTAAGTAGCAAATTAAAAGCTGATTGAAGTATTGTCTTTCTTTTTTTTTTTTTTTCTTCCCCAGGATCTTCTAGGAAAGAAATTCTCATCCTTTTCCATGGGATTCGAAGCCTGGAAAATGTAAGGTCTAGAAGTGTCATTTCAACTTCAGGAAGCAACTGTCAAAATAAAGCCTATGTGGAGTTTGCTAATTTAAGAAAACTTAGGAGAGTGAAAACTGGTCCTGCTGATGTCATTTGAGGCTCAGATCAAGCTGTTCCTAAAGCCAGCCCTTTTCTGTGGCATTCTCTTTCTCTTAAGCGGGTTTGATTTGGTTTTTCAGGTAATTTTACCCTAACTCTTACTTGCTTTTCTCTGTGGGGTGCAGCTGTGACTGTTTCTGGCTTTGCGTTCTGTGTGACTCAGTGGACCAAAGCCTAGGAAAGAAAAGCTGAAGGTGTCCTTCATGCTCATGTAGAGCTACAGTGCCTGAAAGCTGATTTAGGAGGCAGTGAACTTTTGCGTATACCCAGAGTTGCCGGGATCTCCATTCCTTCAAGTTGGAAGAATAATATTTCACAGCATCTAAAATTTCTACATGAATTGGCAGGTGGGCAGAGTACATACTGATGAGATTAAAAGAAGTAACCTACAAGGAACAGCAAAGCCCTGAGCCCAGATGTTCACCTAGAGGAGCATAACTGTGGACAATAATGATATGCAAAAAGCACATAGACACTCAGATGGTCTCAGAGGGTGGGGAGAAGAGGCTGCCAAATCGCCTTTGGATGGATTCAAGGATCATGGCACCAGGAAGACACATGTGGATTCATATACATTGCTTTTGAGTTGTGGTGCTGGAGAGGACTCTTGAGTATCCCTTGGATTGCAAGGAGATCAAACCGTCAGTCATAAAGGAAATCAACCCTGAATATTCATTGGAAGAACTTTTGCTGACGCTGAAGCTCCGATACTTTAACCAGCTGATGCAAAGAGCCGACTCGTTGGAAAAGACCCTGATGTTGGGAAAGAGTGAGGCAAAAGGAGAAAAGAGTGACAGAGGTTAAGATGGTTAGATAGCATCACTGACTCAACGGACATGAATGTGAGCAAATCAGGGAGATAGCAGAGGACAGAGGAGCCTGGCATGCTGCAGTCCTTGGGGTCACAGAAAGTCTCACATGACTTAGTGACTGAACAACAACATGCATTAATCTGCTCAGATACCCAGAGCTGTGCTAGAATCCCAACATCAGCCTACAGAAATCTATCTTGTCCTTCTTTACCTTTCTGAGCTACAAGTGGTTCCATTTTCAGACCCAAATTCACTTTAAAAGTATCATTTTTAATTTCTTCATTTTAATTTATTTATTAATTTATTATTAATTTATTATTAATTTATTAATGAATTAATTTATTCATGTGGTTGCTTTGACCAACAATATACACACATGAACATACACACACACACACACACACACATACATACACACACATCCCACTCCTCTCTGATTTGTAAATATTTTAAGAAATATTTCACCTTATTCAAATCTCAAATAACTTCAGCCTACAGCATTCTGCTTTCCATGAAATTCCATCCATTAAACTAATATTTCTCCAGAAACGTGTGTGCTAGGTCCTGTTTCTGCAGACACTGGAAGAACAGCAGCAAAAGTACGAAGTCTTGCCCAACAGAGTGATGGTAGAGCTTAAGGATTTCCTCCATCCTCTGCAACAGAGAGCCCAGATTGGTAGCACTAGTCAGTTTTCATGGTGTAAAGACATCTACTATGGCCAATTTCAAACTACTGACATAAGTTGCTGAAAGATGGGTAGTAGTATACTGTCATGTAATATTTCAACTCTAAAGACACAATAAATACAAATAACATCTAGAGCATGAATAAGAATGTTAAAAAGCAAGTAGAAAATGATAAGGACTAAGTATTTATTACCTTTGTTTTCAATGTAATTTATTTAATCATGAGTTCATATACTTTAATTTCAATAATGGCTGTATTTCAAAGCCAGCTCTCAAAATTCCTGGAAATTTAACAGGTGGCTCTCATGACCCAGTACAAGCTGGATACAGCATACCACTGTCCCTTCTCTATTGGTACATGTCTTTTAGAAGATATTTGAAATAAACAGGCAAACAACTGCTAAATAATTAAAACAACATATAAAATAAATAGGCATTAAAATATATGATGGTATATCTGAATCTAATATAATGTTATGTGTCATTACGTGTGTTTGCTGTGTTTGCTCAGTCATGTTCGACTCTTTGAGGCCTCATGAACTATAGCCCTGCAGACTCCTTTATCCAGGGGATTCTCCAGGCAAGAATACTGGAATGGGTAGCCTTGCCCTCCTCCAGGGGATCGTCCCAACCAAGGGATCAAACCCAGGGCTTCCACATTGCAGGTGGATTCTTTACCATTTGAGCCATCAGGGGAGTCTAGTGTATGCCATTGCATATCAGTTTAAAATAATTAATAAATAAATTATTCTTTCAGCATATTAAAAAGGAGAGATATCACTTTGCCAACAAAGTTCCCTGTAATCAAAGTGGTTTTTCTAGTAGTCATGTATGGATGTGAGAGTTGGTCCATAAAGAAGGCTGAGAACCAAAGAACTGATGCTTTTGAACTGTGGTGCTGGAGAAGACTCTTAAAAGTCTCTTGGATTTCCCTGTAAGCAAATCCAGCCAATCAACCCAATCCTAAAGGAAATCACCCCTGAATATTCACTGAAAGGACTGATGCTGAAGCTGAAACTCCAATACTCTGGCCACCTGATGCAAAGGACTGACTCACTGGAAAAGACTCTAATGCTGGGAAACGCAGTAGGAGAAGGGGGCAACAGAGGATGAGATGGTTGGATGACATCATTGACTTGATGGACATGGGTTTGAGTAAACTCCAGAAGACAGTGAAGGACAGGGAAGCCTAGCATGCTGCAGTCCATGGGGTTGCAAAGAGTCAGATACAACTTAGCGACTAAACAACAGGAACAACAAAATATATCTAATGACAATAAGCATTGTGTTGGCCAATAAGTTTGTTCAGGTTTTTCTGTAAGATACAATGAAAAATGAACTTTTTGGCCAGTCCAATATTATGGGGAAAAAAATCAGGATAAAGAGATATTGAGCATCAGGAAATGGGAGTTTATTTTAGGTAGAGTGAACAAGAAAGACTTGTCAGAAGAATGGCAAACCTTTTCTCAAATCAGTAAAGGAGTAAAAAATAAAGAGAAAATCCAGAAAAATGCATTCCAGTGGAGAGAACAGCGTGTGCATAGGCCTCGGGGGAGAGGTAAGTTTCGGGTATTCAGAAATAGCAAAGCTAGTATGACTAGAGAGGAGCACACATGTGAAGGGTGCTAAGAGAGGCACTTGAAGAGACAGTCAAGGTCTTGGTCACATGCAGCCTTGTAAACCATGAGAAGGAATTGCCCTTTCAATATGAATAGGCCGAGAATCCACTGGAAGGATGTCCAGTGGGAGTAACTATCCTAGTAACCATGTTATTCAGTTCAGTCGTGTCCCAACTTTTTATGACACCATGGACTACAGCACACCAGGCCTCCCTGTCCATCACCACTTGCTCAAACTCATGTCCATCAAGTTGGTGATGCCATCCAACCATCTCATCGTCTGTCGTCCCCTTCTCCTGCCGTCAATCTTTCCCAGCATCAGGGACTTTTCAAATGAGTCAGCTCTTCACATCTGGTGGCCAAAGTGTTGGAGTTTCAGCTTCAGCATCAGTCCTTCCAATGAATATTAAGGACTGATCTCCTTTAGGATGGACTGGTTGGATCTCCTTGCAGTCCAAAGGACTCTCAAGAGTCTTCTCCAACACCATAGTTCAAAAGCATCAGTTCTTTGGTGCTCAGCTTTCTTTATGGTCCAACTCACATCCATGCATGAATACTGGAAAAACCATAGCTTTGACCAGACGGACCTTTGTCGGCAAAGTGGTGTCTCTGCTTTTTAATATGCTGTCTAGGTTGGTCATAGCTTTTCTTTCAAGGAGCCAACATCCTTTAATTTCATGGCTGCAGTCACCATCCACGGTGATTTTGGAGCCCCAAAAATGTCTTTTACTGTTTCCATTGTTTCCCCATATTTGCCATGAAATGATGGGACCAGATGCTATGATATCAGTTTTTTGAATGTTGAGTTTTAAGCCAAATTTTTCACTCTCCTCTTTCACTTTCATCAAAAGGCTCTTTAGATCTTCTTTGCTTTCTGCCACAATGGTGGTGTCATCTATCTGAGATTATTGATATTTCTCCCAGCAATCTTGGTTCCAGCTTGTACTTTATCCAGCCCAGCATTTCACATGATATACTCTGCATATAAGTTAAATAAACAGGGTGACAATATGTTAAAAAAAAAAAGCAAAGACAAATAGGTAAAATTATTTTAATTATACTTAACCCAGTGTTTCCAAAATATTCTTATTTCAGCATTATTATAAAGTTGGGTCTTGACAAATATTAACTGAGTTTTGAAAGAGAAACACATCTTTAGCTACTTTATAAATGATACCCTCTTTCCTTCACGCAGAGAATTTCAATTCTCTGCAGGGGCTGTCAATTCTACCAGTTAATCCTCATTGGAAAACCTCTATTGATTTTATTCAATATATTCGTACCTCCAGATTCTGTGAAACACTTCAGAGGTACTATCTTCTGCCCATATTGTACCAAAATAATGCAGTTAGCAGTAATAAAACTCTGTTGGGGGGAGCACAAAAGCATTAGGCACTTTTAGCCCCCACAGTGAAGCAGGCGATAATGGATAGTTAGATGTCCCTCGGTCTCTGATCTTGGCATAATGCCCCTCTCTTGGGGTTCCACTCTCTCAGGGTCTCATTGGAACACAGCTCATATGTGGCAGCCTGAATCCAGCTTTTATGGTGTATGACAGCAGATGCTTAACTTAACAGCCTCTTTTTTCTCTTCCTTATACAAACGCAGTGCCTTGGCACCCATCTTTCTATTGAATTGCTGTCAGGTAAGGCTTTGCCCAAGGTCAACATAAGAAGACTCTGCCAGCTACCACAGCCAACGTTAATATATTCGGAGGATTTATGTCAGATTCCAACTGCTAAAGATTGAGCTGATAATCGTAGGTATTTGGCGGAGGCATTAGCATTTCTGTCTGTGCAGATTTCAATGCCTTATTAACTTTTCTGAGAAACGTTTACCCAGTGGGGGAAAGTACTGAGTTGAGTTAGGGATTCCTCACTGCCCACCACAGGCAATGTCATAGAAATCTCTATTGCTTTCTGCATGGAGAAATTAACCAGGGTGGCACATCGTTATGGCTCCTAATGAATATGAATACCCAAACATGAGGAATCCAAAAATCATTAGAGCTAGAGAGAAAAAACATGCTTCCAAGTATGATCCCTCTGTGGAGGCACTCAGGAATGATTTTCTTGGAAAACAGTGAATGATGGTTTTCTGTATACTTCCAAAGAACATAAAATCTGGCCCATTCTCCAGAATGCATACCAATAGTAGCTACAGGATAGGCTGTCTTTGGGAAACTCTCCATTTAAATGCAAACAGCTACAAAAAGAAAACCAAACTGTGGGTAAGTAATAATTCAGAAGAAGGCCTGAGGCAAAGGAGTTCACAGAGGTCAATTTTTTTTAATGCATTTTAACTCTTTGAACAGAAATACAGAACCCTTTTTAAGTACCAGAGATGAAAACTGATCACACTTGGTTTTCTGACTCCCAATGTGCTCTATGATTGGCCTTCCCTGGTGGCCCAGACAGTAAAGAATCTGCCTGCAGTGCAGGAGACCTGGGTTAGACCCCTGGGTTCAAAGAGCCCCTGGAGATGGGAATGGCTACCCATTCCAGTATTTTTGCCTGGAAAATTCCATGGACAGAGAAGCCTAGTGGGCTACAGTCCTTGCTTCATGATTATCAAATGATGAGGCTAATGTTTAATTCGAGCCCCTGAATTCTACCAAGGAATTAGAGGCAGCTGCTACAGTAGTAATTTTATGGTCAATAAATATATGACTCTTCTTGGGAAAAAATAGTTAACTCTTTTCTTAATAATGTCAAATAACCATCCATTACACTAGAAAGAACTAGCGTACTTGAATTGGCACCTTTTGGAAGGTCGGTACTTATAGGTCACCAGCTGACTCCCTCAGTGGGGTTGTACATTCCCTGATGAACTTTATGCCTCATGAGACCCTAAGCTTCTGGGAGATGAGAGTAAGAACTATCTACCATGTTTTTTTATCCTTCAAACCTCCCAGCACATTGCAATGCCCAGAGTTAATCCTCTCAAATAAGTCTAACAGAATTACTGTTATCATGAAATTTCCATTATAGGCATTGTAAGAAACATAGATCAGACTTTTAATGATTGAACATTTATTAAAGCCTCTTGTTTTCACTCACACTCAGAGTTTCTTTTTAAAAAAAAATTATTTTATATTGGAGCATAGTTGATTTAATAAGGTGTTCGTTTCAGGTGTAGAGCATGGTGATTCAGTTCTATATACACATGTATCTATTCTTTTTCAAATTCTTTTTCCATTTAGATTATTACAGAATACTGAGCAGAGTTTCCTGTGCTGTGCTTGTTGCTTATCTATTTTAAATATAGCAGTGTGGACATGTCAATCCAAAACTCCAGCACTCATAGTCTTCATTCAAGATTGCTATTTAAGATCCTGAGCCTGTCTGTGAATGTTTTCTACCCACCCGTTGTTGGAGATTTTGAAGGATATAAGGAGTTGGCTGTTCTTTGCCCCAGAAGTATAGCCACTCTGAGGATGTCTTTAGGAGTTCACTCAGCTCCCTCTTTTGTTAAAAAAGAAAGAAAGAAAGAAAGAAAAGGCAACTGTGAAAAGCAGATACTTATTATATACTCCTACCAAATATAGAACTTTAGAAATGTTACTCTGCCTCTAATTTCAACCCAGCATAGCACAACATGTAAAATATATTTTCTTCTAATATATCAGATTCTCTTAGGAACTCTGCCTTCCACTTCATCAAATGCAAATTGAATCACTATTATGAGTAAGGCAGAGTGCTTCACTCTGTAGTACATTCAGAGATGTTCATCGCAGAGCCTCAGCCTCATAGAGTTGGTCATTCAATGGAAGGAACAAGGCAAGAACTCACGTAACTTGTCAAAGGCCATTTGACAAAACATTTTTCTGAGCAAAAGAAGACTGACTCAAAAATCTTTTATATAAGTCCATTAATGTGATGTTCTAGGATAGTCACAACTAATCTATGGTCACACACACAAAAAATGAGAGCAGTGGTGTCCTCTGGGTACAGAAGTGACTGGTTAAAGGCATAAGGTACTTACTATTTTGGAAGGTTTGGTGGTTACACAGTTGTATGCATTTGTTAAACTCATCATATTATCTACTTTAGATGTGTGTCGCCCATTGTATGCAAATTTTACCTAAGATAACCATGAATAAATATGGAACTCTGGTTAATGATATGCTACTGCAGTATTTAGGGAGAAATGTGCAAATGTCTGCAATTCTCTTTGAAATGCATAGAAAATAAGAGGGGTTGATGTATGGATGCAGGATGGATGATGGATGAATGGATGGTAGATATATGATAAATCAAATACCATAAAGTATTAATGGTAGATAGTAGGTATAATATAAGAAGGTTCACTATAAAATTCTTTCAATTTTTCTTCATGTTAGAAAGTTTTAATAATAAGTATTGATGGGGGGAAATAGCTTCTTATATGAGGAGAAATTGACAAATGTTTCTTGAAAAACACATGAAGGGTTTTGAATGGTAGAACATCAATAAAGAACATCCACCTCTGAGTGAATAACAAAAGCAGAGGGCTAAAAAAGTGACAAGCATTGTCAGGAAACATGAGCTTGCTCACGTATAGAATATAAAAGGAAGAGATGGAGCCAGGAGGAGTGTAGCTGAGGTCATACCATGGAAGAGTTCATGCCAAGCTGGGAATCATGAATTTCTGGATGCAGTGAACAGCCCCTGTCGAGGTCTTCTGAGCAAGAGGATCAGGGGGATCATAATTTCCATTTAGGAAGGGGCTTGAGTAATGCAAGAGGAATGGGGGCAGAGAGAGTCATTGTTGAGTGATGGGAGTCTGAACCAGAAAGGAAACAGGAGCTAGAAACGTGGTGTCCTGGAGTCACAAAACACTCAGTATGTGGAAGAAGTGTGGTTGCAACGTAGAACACTGAGCTACCTTGCTTTTACCTCTCATGACCCATGTAACATTTGGCCAGTCCTTCCATTTAGCTTCTCTGATAGATTGATTAAGAAATTGTTCCCCAATTCCCACTTCTCCCTGTTTTCACATCCTGAGCCTTTCTGCTCTTTCCATTAGGAATCTGATCTGGCCTTGTGGCTTGCTATTGCCAACAAAATCCAGTTGAAATTATAGCCTGAAGGGGATTCACATGCTTCCACTCATTTTCCTGGCCCTCTATCACTAGTATGTGATCCAGCCCCAGCCAGTCTTCTGGAGAATCACCAGTTCACAGCCCATCTGGTAAATAAGGACGTCGTAGGCCAGCTTACACCTGTTGACTCACAAGCATGACCAAATATGCATGAATGAACCCAGAATCCAGTATGATTGAGACCAGAAAAATCTCCTAACTAGACTTGTAGACTCGGGAGGATAAAAAATATATATATATTTAAAGTTACTGAGTTTTTGAAAAGTTTGTCATGCATCAAAAGCTAACTGAAACAATATCTTGAGACCTTGAACTTGTCATCTGTAGAGAAGGGAACTAAATGAAATAAATTCTAGAGATTTTATAATTTCGTGCAGTTTCCCCCTAGCTTCATTATTCCATGGTTTTAAGATGAAATGAGAGACTTCATTGTCTTGTTAAATACATTGATCTCTTGGACTCTAGAAAGCTGGTGGGTGCTAGCTGCACCATATGTGCACATGAACAGGTAGGCACTTGGAAACATACATGCACGCATAGGTGGGGGTGGAGGAGAGGAGCAGAGGCCGTGCTTAATAGCGCAGGATCCACAGAAAAGGTTACCTGCCAGATTGGGGTCCATTTTTACTCTGGTCCCATACTCTAACCCTCTCCTCACTGCAGGTCTTCCTAGACTTCATTTGAGAAATGCGTTTTCATTGCTTATATTGATTTTAGACCCAAATTTCTCTTTTGTAGAAATGGACAAGACTATTGCAAACGTTAACAATTGGTTGGGATTTATATGGTCAAATGGATTAAGCCTGTAGAGAAATCATTTGGCTTTCTTTAAAAATAAAGCAACAACAAAAAAAATCCTACTGTTTGCTTAATGGAACAAAATAGTCTCTACCCAGAAGATCTCTCGGGGTCTAAATAATGCATATAATAGTATGGGGGATTCTATTGATCCAGCTGAACCCATCTATAAGTGCTAAACCTGCCTTATTCTTTTTTTTTTTAAATGATGAGCCGTTTAAGGAAACTGAACCATTTAAAGTTTCAAACTGCACTAAGTTGGAGCAAGTTACTTAACCTTTCCAAATACTTAACAGGGATAAATAACTGGAGAGCAAACGGCTAGTGTCATAGGGTTATTGTAATAATTCAATGACACACACGGAACAGTTTGAGACACTCTCTGTTGCTCAGTTAATATCCATTTTTTTCTACTCTGCATATTAATTCATTTTGTATACGTCATTTAAAATCTAGCTTAGATGAGGCTCCTTTGTAAACTCTTTATCTGTAAGGTCAGCTCATGGTAAACCCTTTTTTCCCCTCTTATTTATATATACATATATGGGGCCTCCCAGGTGGCGCCAAAGGTAAAGAATCCATCAGCCAATATAGGAGACATAAGAGCCGGTTCGATCCCTGGATCGGGAAGATCCCTTGGAGGAGGAAATGGCAACCCACTCCAGTATTCTTGCCTGGAGAAGCCTGGTGAGCTACAGTCCATAGAGTTGCACAGAGTTGGACACAACTGAGGTGACTCAGCACGTGCACACACACATATACATGTATGTGTATATATATATGTGTGTGTGTGTGTGTGTGTGTATATCACTTTGCTATACACCTGAAACATTGTAAATCAACCAACTTCAATAAAAATTTTAAGATAAAATTTAAAAAATTAAAATTGGCTAACCAAACAAAACAAAAAAGAAAGAGGCAGAGCTTATTTCTGTCTGTCTGAACTCTGACCAATTCTTTTATTTCCATACATACTCATTGGTGCTTCAGTTTTGTATTGACCTATAGAATTTTCTAATAGGTTCATGTGGTTTGTCTCCCCAGCTAGCTTTTACATTCACCTGGGGCTTATGAGTTGTACTTTTTTTTAAAAAAATTGTTCTTCTAAAGCTTAACAGAGCCAGTCAAATGCTGAAGGTTAATAAAGCCTGATTGATTGATAACAAAAGATAATAAAGTTACTTAATCTGACTGCCATTGATTATAAGGCATCTCAAGTGCCCTACAATAAGTATCACTTTTGAATAATTTGTTGAGGTATAGCATACATAGGGTTTCCCAGGTGTTTCAGTGGTAAAGAATCTGCCTACCCGTGCAGGAGGCTCAAGAGTCATGGGGTCGATCCCAGTTGGAAATGGCAACCCATTCCAGTATTCTTGCCTGGAAAATCCTATGGACTGGTGGGCTCCAGTCCATGGAGTCGCTAAGAGTCAGACATGACTGGGAGACAGCACGCATGCATAGGATACATACAGAAAGGAGTACAAATCATACATGTACAACTCACTGAGTTTTCACAAAGTGATCATATCCAGGTAACCCCTCCACCATTTCAAGAACATTGAAGTCCCCCAAAGCTCCTTGAATCCCCTTCCAGGTAATACCAAAGATAGCCATTACTCACTCTGACATCTAACAACAGGTCTTCGTTGGTTTCCTGAAGTTGATAAAAAGTGTGTTCTCATTAATACCTGATTTCCTATCAGTTCAGTTCAGTTAGTCACGTCCAACTCTTCGTGATGCCACAGAAGGCAGCACACCAGGCCTCCCTGTCCATCACCAGCTTCCAAAGCTTGCTCCAATTCATGTCCATTGAGTCGGTGATGCCATCCAACCATCTCATCCTCTGTCATTCCCTTCTCCTCCTGCCTTCAATCTTGCCAAGCACCAGGGTCCTTTCCAAGGAGTCAGTTCTTTGCACCAGGTCACCAAAGTATTGGAGTTTCAGCTTCAGCATCAGTCCTTCCAATGAATATTCAGGACTGATCTCCTTTAGGACTGATTTGTTTTAATTTCTTACAGTCCAAGGGACTCTCAAGAGTCTTCTCCAACACCACAGTTCAAAAGCATCAATTCTTTGGTGCTCAGCTTTCTTTATGATCTGACTCTAACATCCATACATGACTACTGGAAAAACCATAGCCTTAACTAGATGGACCTTTGTCAGCAAAGTAGTGTCTCTGCTTTTTAATATGCTGTGTAGGTTGGTCATAGTTTTCTTCCAAGGAGCAAGTGTCTTATAATTTTAAGGCTGCAGCCACCATCTGCAATGATTTTGGAGCCCCACAAAATAGTCTGTCACTGTTTCCATTGTTTCCTCATCTATTTGCCATGAAGTGATAGGACCAGATGCTATGATCTCAGTTTTTTGAATGTTGAGTTTTAAGCCAACTCTTGCACTCTCCTCTTTCACTTTCATCAAGAGGCTCTTTTGTTCTTCTTCACTTTCTGCCGTTAGGGTGATGTCATCTGCATTTCTGAGGTTATTGATATTTCTCCTGGAAATCTTGATTCCAGCTGTGCTTCATATAGCCCAGCATTTCGCATGATGTACTCTTCATAGAAATTAAATAAGCAGAGTGACAATACCTTGACGTACTCCTTTCCCAATTTGGACTTTCTATAGTTAAAATTTTGCTTTTGAAATTCATCCATGTCTTTGGAAAGAGCTGAAGTTCTTTCATTCTCATTAGCATGGAATAGTCCATTGTAAGAATACAATCTATCCATTTACTCTTTTGTTTTAATTGAAGTATCGTTGATTTACAATGCTATGTTAGCTTCAGGTATACAAAAAGTGATCCATTTACTCTTGATGGACACTGGGTGTGCTGCTCTGAACATTCACATGCACATCTTTTTTAAAGATATGGAGTTAGTTCAGTTCAGCTCAGTTGCTCAGTCATCTTGGACTCTGTGATCCCATGGACTCCAGCACGCCAGGCGTCCCTGTCCATCACCAACTCCCAGAGCTTACTCAAACTCATGTCCATTGGGTAGGAAATGGCAATCCATTCCAGTATTCTTGCCTGGGAAATTCCATGGACAGAGAAGTCTGGCAGTCCATGGGGGTCACAAAGAGTGGGACACGACTGAGTACAGGCACGCACACACACACACACACACATACACAATGAATTCAATAAGTGCTGAATGTATACCCAGAAGGAGAGTTGCTGGGTCATAGGGCATATCTATCATCTATCCATCTATATCATCTGCCATGTCCTGTCTTTAGAAGAGATACTGCTAAAAAGCTTTCCAAATGAATTCCACTAACTTTGCTTTCACCAGCAATATGCCAAAATATTTATCAAATCCACCCACATTATACAGCAGAGTATCAGAGTCCTTGGTGCCAAGTGGTTAAAAAGATACTTGTGCACATAGAGATCTGAGGATTTTCCCAGTCAGTTCCTTAGCTCCCTTGTCCTACCCACATCTTGGTAAACTTTAGTGGAGAAAGGTCACAGAGTCTCATTGGACAGTGCATGTTCTCCAATAGGTTTTAAAAGGAATCACTGTTCCCTGGTGGGACTTGTACAGACAGGTTCTTTCTCTTTCATCTCTCCTATGTATTCTGTTAAGAGGGAAAAAACTTGTTTCCAGAAGATGGAAAGATAAAAAAAAGTAAACAGACTGAGAAGACAGACTCAAATGTGTATGTGATATTTCCCACAATTGTGAGGTTTTCTTTTCATTCTGTCTCTATTTTCATACAGATGCTTCAACTCAATTTCTCTCATCTGGGCCAGGGACAGCCTATACTCCAGAGTGGCCTCCTTCACCCATAGCAGGCTGTGAATCAAGAGACTTCTGGCTCAAAATGATGCTTACTGCCATTGTCAGCAACTTCTGTTTGCTGGCAGCCCATGTCAGCTGAGTTAAGATCATAGTCAGTTATTAAGGAAGAAACTGATTGAGGAAAGAACAGATTGTGAACAATGGCTTTGTAGCCCTTGAATTTTAGCCCATATATTTAGAATTCATATGTTTTCATAGTGCCTTACACACAGTAGAAACTCAGGAAGAATTAATCTCACTGGGGTCTTGCCCTTTGCACTTGGGAACCAGGTTTATAACATGATGACTTGGGTAAGAGGCTGCATGTTCCTCCCCTAGACCGTCAGCCTTCTATAAGCAGTGCCCCCATGACATTCCCGGCACATAGCACAGTGCCTGGCAGAAGTTCTTCAGATATGCTTCAAATCTTCAGTGACAGATGTAATTAATGCCAAGGAGCAGGGGAAAATATAAAATAGTCCAGATAACTGATAGCTAAACAGAAAGCCAACTGATGAGCTATTTAAATGATCCTCTCTCATCCAACATAGCTGGCACTCAGCCCTTGGTTCTAACAGGGACACACAGTTTATCTCCATGTGTACATTGGCATTACATCTATTATAAAAGCCCCTTCTTAAAACAATACTGTGTCAGGCAAGCCTATCTGAGCTTCATATATGCCAATTAGACAGGCTTATATAAATGTTTGAAGGAAAGAATTTTCCCCTGATTAGTTTCTCTCCACTATCCAATAGAACCAACTTACTCATACTCCAAAATGATCCTAAACCAAGCCACTGAGGGTTCTTTGACATATTTAAAAGTGATAACATAATCATTGTGATTTAATCAAGTTCATTTCAAGTTTATTGTTAAGGGATACAAGGACTGGCCATGCTCCCCAGGCAGATTCTAAAGGTTTTTGGCTTGTGGGGAAAAAAAAACAAAAGCAAAGACAGCTTGGGATGTCATCTCTTGAAAAAACAAATTTAAAATGTGCCTTAATTTGGATTCCCATCTGAACATTCTATTGATATCCTTTTTCACCACCCAGATGTTCTGTAAGCGAATGTCATCAGTACTTGTTTAAAAGAGACTCAGAAGTATTTTTCGCTTCCAATACCTAATGCTCTGTTTTCCCTTTAAGATGAATTGTAGACTGTGACGTTGAAATTATTCAATCTAGCAGCACTTCAGAATAAAGACAGTTATGATAATATTGCTCTAGAAGAACACAGGGGCTTTAACCCCCATGTCTCCTTATTGGTTTGTCATGAGCTATTGACCACCTATCACCTCTTTTTCTAACCTTGTTTTGCAGAGTGATTTATTCACATTTATTTATTAAGGATATTACATTATTTACAGCTTGATCATCGACAGTCTGTCTCCAAAAGTGACAAGGAAACAGTATAATTTGCTATCCTTAGTAAATATCTAAGGAGTAAAAAAGAAGATATTATGCAAAGCTTCTTGAAACTCACAAATGAGGCAAGATAAGAATCTCAGCAGAATTTATAACATCTGTACTATGCCTTGATCTTAATATATTGCAGCCCCATCCCCACTCAGCCGTCACAGTGATGTCTTCAATATTTTACTCTGCTGGCCTAACACACAGCTCACAATTTTAAACTGATAAATCTGAGGGCATAAATTTTATATGCCTTTTGCAAAACAGCAAGGCTGAGGACAGACTGTACATTCAGAGGATTATAGCCTGTTCTATTTCATGCCATTTCCATACTTCTTCCCTCCTTTTGGAGGCTTTCAGGGAATATTTCAAACAAATATCAGACCTTTGTGTTTATGCTATGTTATAAAGAATATCTGAAGGACAATGTCTGTTTTCCAAATCATCTCATTTATGGAAAGAAAATGGATTCTACTTTGAGTCCAGATGTAAGAGTAGCCCCACAAATGAACATTTAAAATCTGTCTGTTTGGGATTTGCTGCAGGACTTCCAGCTGTTTGTTACTAACATAGGCTCCATCCACAGGTGGATGCAGTGTGATGGGGCATCCAGGGAAAGGTTGATTGCCTCCAGGTATTCTCTTCTCTTCTCTTCCCATTCCCCCTTAACTCTCCCCTCACTCCAGTCCTATGAGAGTCCATGACATTTAACTGATAGAAAAAGCAATCCCACTCCTGGCCATATACCCTGAGAAACCATAATTGAAAAAGACTTGTGTAAGGCAATGTTCTTTGTGGCACTATTTACAATAGCTGGAATATGGAAGCAACCTAGATGTCCATCAACAGATGAATGGATAAAGAGTTGTGGTATGTATATACAATGCAATACTACTCAGTCATAAAAAGGAATGAAATTGGGTCATTTGTAGTGATGTGACTGAACCTAGAGTCAGTCATGCAGGGTGAAATAAGTCAGAAAGAGGAAAACAAATATCATATATTAATGCATACATTATGGAATCTAGAAATAGGGTAGTGAAAGTGAAGTTGCTCAGTCACGTCTGACTCTGTGACCCCGTGGACTGTAACCTGCCACGTTTCTTTGTCCATGGGATTTTTCAGGCAAGAATACTGGAGTGGGTTGCCATTTCCTTCTCAGGGGATCTTCCCAAACCAGGCATTGAACCCAGGTCTCCCACATTGCAGGCAGATTCTTTGCTATCTGAGCCACCAAGAAAATCCCTAGAAATAGGGTAGTGATGAACCTATTTGCATGGCAGGAACAGAGAAGCAGAGGCAGAGAGTGGACTACACTCCCGTCTGGAAGGAGAGGGGCTGACAAACTGAGGGAGTAGCACTGACATATATACACCGCCATGTATAAAACAGACAGCTAGCAGAGAGCTGCCGGATGGCACAGGAGCTCAGCTTGAGGCTCCGTGATGATCTAGAGGGGTGGAATGGAGGGAGGGGGAAGTGGGCAGGAGGCTGGAGAGGGAGGCGATGTATGCATATATACAGCTGATTCATGCTGTTGTACAACAGAAACTAACGCAACATTGCAAAGCAACTATAGTCCAGTTAAAAAATAAATTAAAAAAAAAGAAAAGGTAGATGAGGGAAGACCATCTCTGGAGTTAATTCCCTATTATAAACTCAGCACCCCTGGGGATTGTGCCCCACTCTTCATTGTGACGACTTAAGTTAGTAGAAAAGTAGATTTCTTTTAAAAGAGATAGGAAGATCCAGAGCATCGGTTGCAGGGAGGGGCAACCAAGGAGGACAGACTCAGTGATTGGAGACCTCTGAGCTGTGGGAGTACAGTGGGCAGAAGACAGAAATGACAAATGTGGCACCGTGTCACCACCCCCTCCTGTGCTTCTGGGAGATTTCCCAGTCAACCATTATACTTCTTCTCGCCAAGTTTTCACGTGGCCTCAGGCTCTGCCAGCATTTCAGGCAGCCCCAGTGGACCAGAGGGAGCTGCAGGTATTTCAAATTATGTACCACTTCTGGTTATCAAAATGGACAATTGGGATTAAGAGTGGCCTTGGAGGTTGAGGAGATGGGGAAAAGAGATTTGGAACTGGGCTTACAGGCCAGCTTTCTCTTTGGGCACTGTTAATAAGAACAGTGACCGTCATAGTTACTAAAGGCTACCATGTATGAAGTCCTTACTATGTGCTTCATAACCTACTGGATTCTTTACTTAGTGCAATGAAGTGTAGTTACTAAATTGGGATGCTCTAGAGTCATGTCTCAGAATTGGAATCTTAGCATAAGAAGATACCAAGAGATTTCAAGCCTCAGTCTCTCATCTGTAAAAGGGGGATAAAAATGTCACCATAGTCAATTCCCTTGGCCTGTTTCCTATATTACTCTTGACACGTGATCATCATTCTATAAAAGATCACTATGTAGCAACATTATTTCTTAGACTATAAATCAGAATATTTTCTGTGTTTTTATCCTTCCCCTCTCCTCTCATGGGTATTTTGAGAGCAGAGATTCCTTCCCCAGGCACAGAAAACAGGATCAAGCATTTAAAGGCCTAAGGGCCTACTGAATATCCTATTAGTCAGTTTTTCATCTCTTAGAAACAAAGTAAGCACGAGGTTGCTGAAAAGTCAGAGGAGTGAAGCATCTGTGGGTCTTCCTGAGCCAGAAGAAAGATGGGCCGGGGCGTGGGGAGCTGCACTCAAAGTGGAAAATAGAGAAAGAACCTTCCATGATGAGGTCCAGGACAAGCAGTAGAAGGGTTAATGCCAATGGTCTTCTCTTGATTCCCTAAATGTCCCTGAAGAGAGGGTGGGTGACGTGGAATTTTTTCCTGGGAGATGGGGATGTGAAGCCTCCCTCCCTTCCTCTGTTCCCTAACAGTGGATCAAGCAGAATCTGCCCCTCTAAGTGGGATAGTGGTAAACTCACAGCCAAAAATATGGCTCTTATAAGCCAAAACCTAAAGGATGCTGTCCAATAGAAATATATTATGAGCCACATACATAAATAATTCAAGTGCTTCCCAGGTGGCTCAGTGTTAAAGAATCTGCCTGCCTATGCAGGAGACACAAGAGACCCTGTGTTTGATTCCTGGGTTGGGAAAATCCCCTGGAGGAGGAAATGGCAACCCACTCCAGTGTTCTTGCCTGGGAAAATCCTATAGACAGAGACACCTGGCAGGCTACATCCCATGGGGTTGCAAAGAGTCAGACACGACTGAGTGACTGAGACCTCATATAATTTAAAATTTCTCTAATAGCTGTGTTTTAAAAAGTAA
The DNA here is from genome assembly GCF_001704415.2 of Capra hircus. Lineage (NCBI taxonomy): Eukaryota > Metazoa > Chordata > Mammalia > Artiodactyla > Bovidae > Capra > Capra hircus. Next base: position 6,168,667 of record NC_030820.1, read on the forward strand.
AAAGAAACAGATGATATGAAATTTAGTACTGTATTTTATTTAAAACAATATATACAAAGTAGTATATTTTCCATGTGTAATCTACATGAAACCAATGACACCAAGTCTTTAAAATCCAATACATTAGTTAAACCTCCAATGGCAACCCACTCCAGTGCTCTTGCCTGGAAAATCCCATGGACGGAGGAGCCTCGTGGGCTGCAGTCCATGGGGTCAGTAAAAGTCGGACACGACTGAGTGACTTCACTTTCACTTTTCATTTTCATGCATTGGAGAAGGAAATGGCAACCCACTTCAGTATTATTGCTTGGAGAATCCCAGGGACGGGGGAGCCTGGTGGCCAGCCATCTTTGGGGTCGCATAGAGTCGGACACGACTGAAGCGACTCAGCAGCAGCAGCAGCAGCAGCACAGCACATCTCAGTTTGGAGGAGCCACGGGTGCTAGTGGCTATCTTGTTAGCCAGTACAGATCCATAATCTTCATCCTGGAAACTGAAGGCATCATCTCTATTTTCACAGACAGAAAAAATAGAGAAGTCATACAACTTGATGAAGAATTAATATTTAAAACCAGTCCTGTCTCACTTCAGCCTCTATATGAGTTTGTTGACTTACACTGATTTCTTGGGCATCTTCATGAAGAAATGTGAATAATAACCTCTCAGAAGGTCAACACAAGACCAGAGAAATTAAGGAAGTACAATATCACACACATATTCTACCACAATCACCACTTAAATTTCATTTTTGCTAGGATCTTCTTTGCACTTTTTAAAATAATCTATTAAGCAGGTGTCAATACTGTTGTAGATGCTTATTTTGGCAACAATATGACAGAGGTCAGCTTCTTCAAGTCAAGCAGGAAATAGCCAAGGCCACAAGGTAAAATGTTTAAGAGAGACTCCAGTGAAGCAGAACTCAGAAACGGTCATTATCATCAGGCATGTGAAGTAGATTTTCCCTCACGGGAATTCCTTCCCAAGTACAGAACTCTCAAAGCTACTTCCTACATGGCTAGAGATTTAAAACAGTAGGAGGAAGGGAGCAGGTTGGTGTGTTTTGCAAAACTGCCACCTGCGTCTACTATAGCTCTTTCCTTTCTCCTCATCCAGTTCGAGCCAGCTGAGAGGAGCCTCAAAATCTTAATTTACAATTGTACTCAACCTTTGCAAAAGGATGTATGCAATACAGGCTCAAGAGAAAAGTAAAAATCAAGAAACTGAGTTGTCATTTTACTGATTAGAAGAAGGAAATGGCAACCCATTCCAGTACCTTTGCCGGGAAAATCCCACGGATGGAGGAGCCCGGTAGGCTACAGTCCATAGGGTCACAAAGAGTCGGACACGACAGAGTGACTTCACTTTCACTTTCACTGATTAGAACATTTTGATCAAGAAAATAGGTAAATGGCCCAAGACCACAGAGCCTAGAACCATAAGACTAGGAGTAGGAATCTCCTGAGTTTCAAAAGTTGTCAACCCAGAGAAGAAGAGAAGTTATTCACAATTTATGTGTCTAATAGAGGACTCATGTTCAGGATCTACAACAACTCCTATTCATCAAATTGAAAAGGACAGATCACCCAATAAAAGAAAAATTGGTGAAAGGCTGAAACACACACTTCATACATATAAATATACTAATTACCAGTTAATAATTGTGTGGACTATGTTCACACATAAATTCCATAGAAACTTTTTAAAAATTGTATTTATTTGACTGTGCCAGGACTTAGTTGTGGCATGTGAACACTTCGTTGCAGCATGTGGTGTATCATTCCCTGACCAAAAATTGCACCCAGGCTCCCTGCTTTGGAAATGCAGTCTTAGTTACTGAACCACCAAAGTCCTGATAGAAGTCTTTTCTGATAAGTGCTAAAATCTGGAAACAAATCAAATGTCTATCGACAACAGAATGGATTGAAAATCAATGCAATGTGTTCACACAGTGGCAATGAGAATAAATGAACTACTGTCATATGCAACATAGATGAATCTCATAAACATAATATTGAGCAAGAGAAGCAAGAAACAATAAACAGATGCACAATTCTATTTATTTAATACTCCAAAACAGGCAAAACTAATCTGTAGTGTTAAAAGTCAGAATAGTGGTTAGCCCAATGGGAGAACCGAGAGGGTAGTAACCAGAAGTGTGTGTGTGTGTGTGTGTGTGTGTGTGTGTGTGTGTGGTCCTAGAAGGCTGAAAATGCTGTTTTGTTGTTGTTGTTGTTGTGTTTCATCAGGTGCTGGTTTCATGAGTGTGCTTGATTTCCGAAAGTATATCGTTATACATTTATGATAAGTGTATTTTTCTGTGTGTATATTATAGTTCAATGAAAGCTTTTATAAATTGTAACTAAAATTGCTAGAATTATCCCCAAACTACTTACTTGCCCTAGATAGTGGATTTGGGGAATAAATATTTCAACATTGCCCCACTTCCTTCACCCCCACCTCTGTCAGCCATGGCCATGATCCAGGAAAGTATCTTTTGGGTGATTAGAAGCTCGATTTAATCAAATACTTCAGTGAAATTTTAGGATAGGAGTTAGATTGAGGTCACTCAAGCCTCAAAGTTCTTTTAAAATAGTATCAAGGTGATGTTTATATTTAGAACACTTTTTTCTTTCCTCTCCTATAACCCGGAGCTCTCCCCAGGGTTCTCACGCTAAAGTTTGCACCAGGAATTTTGCACTAATAAACCAATAAAGATTACTTTTATCACTCAATTTTCTAGACCTTATATATAGAGGAATGTCAAAATGGCATTTATAAAGGAGGCCAACTTCTGCTTTGGGGATTTATAATTGTAGCAACACTCCCATGAGGCTGCAAACACAAACTGTCCTTCCGGCAAAATTTAGGAGCGCTCCCATCCCAGAGGAAGTTCTGTGGTGCTAAGGCAATTCTCAAGGGTCTAGTTCTGGAGGCTTCCAACAGTGGCAGAGCCTTGATGTTGTTATTAAAGAAGGTTTAGCAGCTTTCCTCAACCTTGAAGAAAAAGTCAGTGGCGACGGAATAATATCATCAAAAATAAACTGACTTGCTTCCCTCTTCTTTGCTCACCATCTTTTTTCCCCCAATCCCTGGTACTTAAATCATTTCTGCCTCATCAATATGACTGTAAAATAAGGCAACAAAAAGAGAAAAGGTAATTCTTGGTCTTTGTTTTTCAAAACAGAGCTTGGAGGAGAAGGTGGAGTGGAGCCAGGGGCTGCACATCAACCTAGAGCTGCTGGCACAAGTCTTGCAGGTGTGTGCCAACTCCTGCTTGTCCCCTGCATGGCTATCCACAAAAGCAATGCAGTCAATTTATATCACAAGCTGCCCCATCCCCAGCTGTGGGTGGACCAGTGGAAGGCTCTACTGAGCCTTATGAGTCCATAAGGGAGGATATGGTTGTGACCTCCATGGCCACTAGATTGGGCAACTGGAAGACCCAACAGTCTCTTCATCAACAAAAGATGAACGAGAAAGTGTGACCCTGTTTCCCAAGGCTGTTCAGAAAGACGCAGCACACCTACCTCTTCACCTCCAGGAGAATCCGCAGCTCACGATGATGACACTTTCTGATGTATAAGTTAGAGCTGGATAGACCTGCCCTCTGTACAACCCCACAACCTGGTAGAAGACCATGAACAAAGACCCCATGGTCTCCATGGACCAGCTGTCACGGAGGGTGTGGTTCACTGCACCAAACCTCAGCCTAGCAGACCCTGCCCCTGCAGCTGGCTGAGAAGCTGTGCATCATTGGATTTGGGTAGAGTGGGGTTTTGAAGCAACCAAAGAGTGCTGAAGAATTGATGCTTTCAAACTGTGGTGATGGAGAAGACTCTTGAGAGTCCCTTGGACAGCAAGAAGATAAAACCAATCAGTCCTACAGGAAATCAACCCTGAATATTCATTGAAAGGATTGATGCTGAATTTGAAGCTCCAATACTTTGGCCACCTGATGTAAAGAATCAATCTACTGGAAAAGACCCTGATGCTGGGAAAGATTGAGGGCAGGCGTGACAGAGGGTGAGATGGCTGGATGGCATCACCAACTCAATGGGCATGAGTTTGAGCAAACTCCAGGAGATAGTGAAGGACAGGGAAGCCTGGTGCTGCCATTCGTGGGATTGTAAAGGGTTGGACAAGACTAAGCTGCTGAACAACAACAAGGCATTCACAAGGCACTGAGCAGGACAAGAAGGATGGATGGCCTTCACAAAAACGAGGACCATGAGTGCTGGGGAGGTGGCAGGGCGGCGAGTTCAGACAATTGATCTCTGCATCTGCAGTCCCCACAGCCCAGACCTCTCAATCTGCAAGCACAAGACAATATACTCTCTCCCCTCCATCTTCCAGTCACTAAAGTTCATGTAGAATTGGAAAAAAAAAAAAAAAGAGTTTTCCCCCATGGAGTCCATTATAGATGAACTAGAGCCTTGAGATGTAGATATCATGAGACAGGTCTTCATGGCTTCTGTGTTGCTACTCAAAACCATACAGTTGCCCTAAGAAGGTGCCTTTAAAGTATTCAATTTGTAATCGCTTTATTATCATTGACATGCATATACTGCATATATTTCAATCATGACATTTTATGTGTTAACATATGTAGACAATCCATAAAACTATCATCACAGTCATAATAATGACCATCTCCTTCATCCCCCCAAATTTCCTCATGATCTTTTAAAATCACTCCTTTCAGCCTCATCCATGCACAAATAGTGATCTGAAGTCTGTTCTATAGATTAGTTTGTGTTGTCTAGAGTTTTATTTAGGTGCCATCCAACAGGATGTTAGCCTACTGTCTGGGGTGGAATTTATCCATGGTGTTGCTTTTATCAGGAGTTTATTCCTTCTGTTGCTCATTGGCATTTGATATATAGGTATCACACACACATGCCTGCACATACATACATGGAACTTTGAAGGGTGTGGCAGAGATATAAAATATTTTTTAAAACTATTTAAGTTTCCTTTCTTCACCAGTCTGGATAAAATTGCCATAGACAATGATGTGTAAAACTCTCTAGGAAAATTGGGAGAATAAAACCAGTTGTTTCTCTCCACCCAGGGACAATGTCCAGGTGAGATGGACACAGATGGGAAAACCCTCTGATAGGCGGAGGACCCAGAATATAAGAGAACAGTGTCCGAAGTCTAGATAGGAAGGAAGATATCTTAGTGATACTAGCATGAGCAGAGAAGGCAGTGGCAACCCACTCCAGTGCTCTTGCCTGGAAAATCCCATGGGCAGAGGAGCCTGGTGGAATACAGTCCATGGGGTCGCTGAGAGTCAGACACGACTGAGTGACTTCACTTTCTCTTTTCACTTTCATGCATTGGAGAAGGAAATGGCAACCCACTCCAGTGTTCCTGCCTGGAGAATCCCACGGATGGGGGAGCCTGGTGGGCTGCCGTCTATGGGGTCGCACAGAGTCGGACACAACTGAAGCGACTTAGCAGCAGCAGCAGCAGCATGAGCAATCAGTGACAGCCAAGAACATCCCAGATAATGCAAGTACAGGGGGAGGAAGGTACAGCAGGAAATACTGTGAGAAGAAGCAGGCAAAATCCCTAAATGGAATGAGAAAGCCCAGACCCACCTTAGAAAATGCTGTTTAAATTTACCTTGGGATTAAATTTAACTGGGGTTAACAGTTCCCTAACTGGAAATTAAACTGAGTTACATGAGAGAACAAATTACAACTTGCACAAGGGAGCACTTCCCTCTGAAGTCACACCTGCTATAGAATTGGGTGGATGATTCTAAATGCTTATGCGCTGGATGTTGATTCCTAATGATGAAGTCCATGAGATATTGATGTACAAAGTCAACAGATGAAAACAATTTTCCTTTACATTCACCTGTCTGTCCCAGGTATCATCCTGGCTTTGTAACAGCTTCATCTCTTGCTTTCCCACCTGCACCTCACTCTCCTGCCTCTGTACAGACAGAAGGATCCTGAATTCTGCTAAACCCTCAGGTCACATTCTTTAACTGTTTAAAATCCTCAGATAGAAGCCCATGCCCTGTTAGTGGGTGCCCGCCTTAGCTGGTGCCATGCTCAGTCACTCAGTCAGGCCCAACTCTTCTGCAGCTCCATGGACAGCAGCCCACCAGGATTCTGGAGTGGGTTTCCACCTCCTCCTTCAGGGGATCATCCCACCCAGGGGTTGAACCTCCATCACCTGTGTCTCCCGCATTGGCAGGCAGATTCTTTACCACTTAGTCTCCAGGTTCCCATCTTAGAGGGGCTGCCTGTTTCACTCTTCCACTCAGCCCCAGTTCCCAGGCACTCCTGCCGCAGCCCAGGCTGCAAACTCTGTGTTCCCTCCACTTGCGTCTCCTCCAGAAACTCCCCAAGCCACCCTGCCTCACTTCCTAGAGGCTTTTTCTCCAAAAACCTCTTCTTTACAAAACTGTTCTGGCCAGTCTTAAAATTTCAGCCTCAGCCAACACCAGTCCCCAAATCAATAGGTGCACAGATGACTTATTCCAGGCTGGGATAATTCCCCTAGTAGGTTTCTTTTTGTTTTAATCACATTTTTAAATTTTCTATTTTATATTGAAGTATAGTTGGTTAGGGGCTTCCCAGGTGGCTCAGTGGTAAAGAATCCACCTACCAATACAGGATATTCCTGTTTGATCCGTGAGTTGGGAGAATCCCCTGGAGAAGGAAATGGCAACCCACTCCAGTAGGTTTCTTGCCTGGGAAATTCCATGAACAGAGAAGCCTGGTGGGCTATAGTCCATGGGGTCGCAAAGAGTCAGACACAACTGCACACATGCATAGCTGGTTAACAACGTAGTTTCAGATATACAGCAAAGTGATTCAGCCATACATATTTTTATTCTCTTTCAGATTCTTTTCCTTAGTTTATTACAGAATATCGAACAGAGTTCCTTCCCTGTGCATTAACAGTTATGTCCCTGTTGGGTATCTATTTTAAAAATAGTAGTGTGTATATTGGAGAATTCCTGATGGCTCAGCTGGTAAAGAATTTACCTGCAAAGAATCTGCCTGCAATGCAAGAGACTCAGGAGACTCAGTTTCAATCCTTGGATCAGGAAGATCCTCAGAGAAGGAAATGGCAATTCACTCCAGTATAACTGACCAAAAATTTCCATGAGCAGAGAAGCCTGCAAGGCTAGAGTACAAAGGGTCCCAAAGAGTCTAATACAACTAAGTGACTAAGCGGGCAGTCAGTATGTATATGGAAACCCCAACTCCCAATTTATCTCTCCCCTGACCACCGCTTGCACCTAGTAACAGTAAGTTCATTCTCTAAGTCTGTGAGTCTGTTCCTGTTTTATATGTAATTTCATTTGTATGGTTTCTTTCTAGATTCCACATATAAGGAATGTCATATGATATTTCTGCTTCTCTGACTTACTTCACTAAGCATGAAAATCCCTAGGTCCACTGAAATCTCCAATGATAGATGAATGGACAAGGAAGGTGTGGTATATATATTCAATGAAATATTACTCAGCCATTAAAAAGGAGATAATGCCATTTGCAGCAGCAGGGATGGACTTACAGACTGTCAGGCTGAATGAACTCTTTTTCTGATACTTCTGCAATTGAGCCCCTCTTCCCTGGTGGGTAAAGTCATTTTAAAAAAAATACATTTCTGTGTTTCATCAAGTTCCAGACAGATCTGGGGGCTCTGGATATCACTACAATGTCTGTACCCCAGTCCATTATAATTAGAGTTTAATTCTTAAAAGTCTATTAATTTTCAGCTTGAGGGGGAATATCACTGTAGCTCTAGAGAATATTTCCTTTCCCAAGACACATACTTGCAGGTGATGTATGGAAGCAACTACTTGGGCTAATGAAAATATAATAATTGAATTTAATCAGTTCCATCCAAAGGGCAGAGAGTACCTAGACTTTTTACATACACTAATTTCATTCAATAACCCTAAGGGGTACATACTATCATCCATGCCATTTTATAGAATAGGAAACTACAGCATAAACATATTAGGCAACTCACTAAAATTGTATAAGAACAAGTGACAGGCCTACTGTAGTGTTATATATAAAGTGATAACTCAAGGATAATATTTAAAACCTTAACAACCAGCACTGTAATATAAATTACAATGTAAATCTATCTATAAGTCAAAACATAAAGGAAAACATTTCTTTTTATTTCTAAACTAAATAAATTATAAGCATAAAAAATGATAAAAATGATAGTTCAGTGATATAAATTATAACACAAATCATTCATCAAATTAACCTAATAGTTCCCTAATTGTGTGTTAATTCTAGGAAATGTTGTATAATCTTGTGCGGGAGGGGACCATCCCTAGCTAAATCTCTTTGACTCTGAGGTGACAGGTTGCTGCATCAAGCTCTCCCAGTGGTTTCCTTATTAAACCAAAAGTGAGGACTTCTCTGGTGGTCTAGTGGTTAAGAATCTGCCTGCCAATGCAGGGGACATGGACCAATCCCTGGTCCAGGAAGACCCCTCGTGCCAAAGCAGTGACACCTCAAGCCCCCAGCCCAACATGCCACCACCAGTGCCATCTGCTCCTGTTCTGTGGCCGCACAGTAGCAAGAGCAGGGATGGAGCAGTACCCTGGGGGGAGTTTCTGTAGATCACCATAGAGAAGGACCACACAAGCAGAAAAATCTAGAAAGATGCACAGAAAACTTGATAACAACCTTTACCTCTGGAGCCTACGGAAGATGGACAAAAAAGATGTCAGACCCCACTAAAAACACTTAAAAGCAAATGCTTTCATGTGTTACTTTCATAAATAATATTTCATAAAATAAAAATTCCATTAAAATTAATTTTATAAAACTAGTTAGCTGGAGGAAAATAGATTTTTTAAAACTACTATCCTCTGTCTTAAACATTAAATTCTTTCCATTGACCCCCATTTTCCTCTGCTAATCTAATACACTTTAATCCAATTTAATATTAGATTATTATCTGGATAATGATTGAGCTTCAGCTCCCAGTATTAATGTGTAAGGTTCTTTGCTATACTCCATTATTGATTCATTTAAAAGTATTATTTTAATGAGCACCCTCTTTCTGCCAGGTACTGTGGTAGGTTGTGTGGATAAAGAATGAACACAGCACATACGGCCCCTGCTCACAGCGCTGCAGATGGAGACAGGAATTGTAGAAATGGAAAGGAATATATCTGATGCCTTCACTGGAGACTCACAAGCAAAATGAATAATAAAGTTAAGAATTAAGGGAAGACGACAAACCCAAACCTGCTGTTCATTGCTGGCAGATAGAGGATTCTAGACTGGAATTAGTTGAAGCTACTAATGAGTTTCCAACTGCTAAGCTACTAGATTGGATTTGTGTTATTGAAAAAAACAGTGGAGAAAATTGATTTGAAATGAGCAATATACAGTTCATTGGAAAGATGATGTTGAAGCTAAAACTCCAATACTTTGGCCACTTGATGTGAAGAGCTGACTCATTTGAAAAGACCCTGATGCTGGGAAAGATTGAGGGCAGGAGGAGAAGGGGTGACAGAAGATGGGATGGTTGGATGGCATCACCAACTCAATAGACATAAGTTTGGGTAAACTCCAGGAATTGGTGATGGACAGGGAGGCCTGGCATGCTGTGGTTCATGGGGTCGCAAAGAGTTGGACACGACTGAGTGACTGAACTGAACTGAACACCTGGTTTTTCCAATAATCATAAGATTAAAATGTAATCAAATACAATCAGCATCAACCCTCCCCTGGAATGATTTAATGCCCAATAAATAGAAAATAATAATGAACAAAGAACAGCTTACATCCATAAGGAGCAAGTAAAAAGCCCACCAGTTTAACATGCAATCATAGTGTTACTAGGTGCGAGTTCATGTGTCCCATGCACAGTGAAACCAAAAATACTGAAATGTTGGAATCTGGAGCAGAGAAAGGTTTATTGGAGGGCCATGCAAGGAGAACAGATGGCTCATGCTCCCCAAACCCCAAACTCCCAGAAGGGTTTCAGCAAAACATTTTTAGAGGGAAGATGAAGGAGGGACATGGTTAGTTGTTGCAAACCTCTAGATGTTGGAATCCTTTGTTCTTGCAGCTGTCCACCTAGGTCAGGTCACGATGTTCCTATAAACCTCCAACAGCACAAATGTTATTATCTGTTCTGAAACTTTTTATCTCTACATGAATGGAAAACTGTTACATCTTCAAAGGTCAGGTCCTTGAAGATGGGCTATTCTGTGTATTTCAGGCTATAAGTCACATTCTTTTTTTAATTAATTATTTTTTATTGAAGGAGAATTGCTTTACAGAATTTTGCTGTTTTCTGTCAAATCTCAACATGAATCAGCCATAGGTATACATATATCCCCTCCCTTTTGAACCTCCCTCCCATCTCTCTCCCCATCCCACACCTTTAGGTTGATGCAGAGGCCCTGTTTGGGTTTCCTGAACCTACAGCAAATTCCCATTGGCTATCTATTTAATATATGGCAATGTAAGTTTCCATGTTACTCTTTCCATACATCTCACCCTCTCCTCCCCTCTCCCCATGCCCATTAGTCTATTCTCTAGTCTGTTTCTCCATTGCTGCCCTGTAAGTAAATTCTTCAGTACCATTTGTCTAGCTTCCATATATATGCATTAGAATATGATATTTATCTTTCTCTTTCTGACTTACTTCACTCTGCCTAGTAGGCTTTAGGTTCATCCACCTCATTAGAACTGACTCAAAGCTGTTCCTTTTTATGGTTGAATAATATTCCATTGTGTATATGTACCACAACTTCTTTATCCATTCATTTCTTGATGGACATCTAGGTTGCTTCTATGTTCTAGCCATTTTAAATAGTGCTGCAATGACCAATGGGATACCTGTGTCTTTTTCAATTTTGGTTTCCTCAGGATATATGCCTAGGAGTGGGATTGCTGGGTCATATGGTGGTTTTATTCCTAGTTGTTTAAGGAATCTCCAAACTATCTTCCATAGTGGCTGTATCAATTTACATTCCCACCAACAGTGCAAGAGCATTTCCTTTTCTCCACATCCTCTCCAGCATTTATTGTTTGTAGACTTTTTGATGAAGGCCATTCTGACCACTGTGAGGTGATATCTCATTGTTGTTTTGATTTGCATTTCTCTAATAATGAGCAATGTTGAGCTGCTTTTTCATGTGTTTTTTAGCCATCTGTGTGTCTTCTCTGGAGAAATGTCTCGTTAGGTCTTTTCCCACTTTCTGATTGTGTTGTTTATTTTTCTGGTGTTGAGTTGTATGAAATGCTTGTATATTTTGGAAATTAATCCTTTGTCAGTTGTTTCATTTGCTATTATTTTCTCCCATTCTGAGGGTTGTCTTTTCACTTTGCTTATAGTTTCCTTTGCTGTGCAAAAGATTTTAAGTTTAATCACGTCCCACTTGTTTACTTTTGTTTTTATTTCTGTTACTATAGGAGGTGGGTCATAGAGGATCTTGATTTGATTTATGTCATTGAGTGTTCTGCCTATGTTTTCCTCTAAGAGTTTCATAGTTTCTGGTCTTACATTTAGGTCTTTAATCTATTTTGTGTTTATCTTTGTGTATGGCATTAGGAAGTGTTCTAATTTCATTCTTTTACATGTAGCTGTCCGATTTTCCCATCACCATTTACTGAAGAGTCTGTTTTAGCCCCATTGTACATCCTTGGCTCCTTTCTCAAAAATAAGGTACCCATAGATGCATGGGTTTATTTCTTGTCTTTCTATCTTGTTCCATTGGTCTATATTTCTGTTTTTGGGCCAGTACCATACTGTCTTCATGACTATAATCTGAAGTCAGAAAGGTTCCATTCTTCTTTCTCAAGACTGCTTTGGCTATTCAGGGTCTTTTGTGTTTCCATATGAATTCTGAAAATTTTTGTTCTAGTTCTTTGAAAAATGTCATTGGTAATTTAATAGGGGTCACATTGAATCTGTATATTGTGTTTGGTAGTATAATCATTTTTACAATACTGATACTTCCTACCCAGGAACATGGAATATCTCTCCATCTGTTTATGTCATCTTTGATTTATTTCATTAGTGTCATAAGTTTCTGTATACAGTTCTTTTGCCTCCTTAGATAAGTTTACTCCTGGATATTTAATTCTTTTTGTTGCATTGGTGAACGGGATTGATTCCTTAATTGCTCTTTCTGATTTTTCATTGTTACTATATAGAAATACAAGTGATTTCTGTGTATTGATTTTGTATCCTTCAACTTTGTTAAATTCACTGATTAGCTCTAGTAATTATCTGATACTATCTTTAGGGTTTTCTGTGTACAGTACCATGTCATCTTCTTTACTGAGAGATTTACTTCTTCCTTTCTTATCTGGATTCATTTTCTTTCTTTTTCTTCTCTGATTTCTGTATCTAGGACTTCCAGTACTATGTAATAATAGTGGTGAAAGTGGACAGCCTTGTCTTGTTGCTGAACTTAGGGGGAATGCTTTCAGCTTTTCACCACTGAGAATAATATTTACTCTAGACTTATCATATATGGCCTTTACTATGTTGGGGTAGGTACCTTCTATGCCCATTTTTTGAAGTTTTACTCATAAATTGGTGCTGAATTTTGTCAAAGGCATTTTCTGCATCTATTGAAATGATCATATGGTTTTTGTGTTTCAATTTGTTAATATGGTATATCACATTGATTGATTTGTGTATTTTGAAGAATCCTTGTATCCCTGGAATATACTCAGTTTGATCATGGTGTATGAGCTTTTTGATGTGTTGCTGAATTCTGTTTGCTAAAATTTTGTTGAGGATTTTTGCATCTATGTTCATCAATGATATTGGCCTGTAGTTTTCTTTTTTTGTGTTGTCTTTTTCTGGTTTTGCTATCAGGTGATGGTGGCCATGTAGAATGAGTTTGGAAGTGTTCCTTCCTCTGCAATTTTTTGAAAGAAGAATAGGCATTAGCTCTTCTCTAAATGTTTGATAGAATTCTCCTGTGAAGCCATCTAGTCCTGGGCTTTTGTTTTTTGGGAGAGATTTTTTTATCACAGTTTCAATTTCAGTGCTTGTAATTTGGGTTGCTCATAATTCCTATTTCTTGCTGGTTCAGTCTTAGAAGATTGAACTTTTCTAAGAATCTGTCCATTTCTTCCAGGTTACCCATTTTATTGCCATATAGTTATTCATAATAGTCTCTTATAATCCTTGGTATTTCTGCATTATCTCTTGTAACCTCTCCTTTTTCATTTCTAATTTTGTTGATTTGATTCTTTTTTTTTTTCTTGATGAGTCTGGATAAAGGCTTGTCAACTTTGTTTATCTTCTCACAGAACCAGCTTTTAGTTTTTATTAATCTTTAGTATTGTTCTTTCATTTCTTTTTATTTTTGCTCTGATCTTTATGATTTCTTTCCTTTTACTAATTTTGGGGGGTTTTGTTCTCCTTTTTCCACTTGTTTTAAGTGTAAATTTAGAGTGCCTATTTGATGGTTTTCTTATTTCTTGAGGTAGGACTGCATTGTTATAAACTTCCCTCTTACAACTGCTTTTGCTGCATCCCATAAGTTTTGAGTTGTTCTGTTTTCATTGTCATTTGTTTCTAAAATTTTTTTTTAATTTCCCTTTTGATTTCATCAGTAACTTGTTGGTTATTTAGAAATGTATTGTTTAATCTCCATGAGTTTTTGTTTCTTACAGTTTTTTTTCTTATAATTGATATCTAGTCTCATACCGTTATGGTTGGAGAAGATGCCTGATGCGATTTCAATTTTGTTAAATTTACAGAGGTTTGATTTGTGACCCAAGATGTGGTCTAACATGGAGAATGTTCCATGTGGACTTGAGAAGGTGTATTCTTCTGCATTTGGATAGAATGCCCTGAAGATATCAATGAGCTTCATCTCATCTAATGTATCATTTAGAACTTGTGTTTCCTTATTAATTTTCTCTTTTAATGATCTGTCCATTGGTGTGAGTGAGGTGTTAAAGTCTCCCACTATTATTGCATTACTGTCAATTTCTCCTTTTATGTCTGTTAGCATTTGTTTTATGTATTGGGGTGCTCCTATGTTGGGTGCATAGATATTGACAGTTGTTATGTCTTCCTCTTGAATTGATCCCTTGATAATTATGTAGTGTCCTTCCTTTTCTCTTGTAATATTCTTTATTTTAATGTCTATTTTGTCTGATATGAGGATTGCTACTCCAGCTTTTTTTGCTTCCGATTTGCATGGAATATATTTTTCCATCCTCTAACTTTCAGTCTACATGTGGCTTGAGATCTGAAGTGGGTTTCTTGCAGACAGCACATGAAAGTGAAAGTGAAGAAAGTGAAGTCGCTCAGTCGTGTCCAACTCTTTGTGACCCCGTGGACTGTAGCCCACCAAGCTCCTCTGTCCATGGGATTCTCCAGGCAAGAATACTGGAGTGGTTTGCTGTTTCCTTCTCCAGGGGATCTTCCAGACCCAGGGATCGAACCCAGGTCTCCCGCATTGCAGGCAGACACTTTAACCTCTGAGCCTCACTCAAATTAGACAGCACATATATGGGTCTTATTTTTGTATCCATTCAGCCAGTCTGTGTCTTTTGGTTAGAACATTTAATCCATTTACATTTAAAGTAATTATTGATATATATGTTCCTATTGCCATTTTCTTAATTGTTTGGGGTTGATTTTGTAGGTCATTTTTCTTCTCTTGTATTTCTTGACTATATAAGTCCATTTAACATTTGTTGTAAAGCTGGTTTGGTGGTAATGAATTCTCTTAACTTTAGCTTGTCTGAAAAGCTTTTTATTTGTTCATCAATTTTGAATGAGATCCTTGCTGGGTACAGTAATGTTGGTTGTAGATTTTTCCTTTTCAGTACTTTAAATATATCCTGCCATTCCCTTCTGGCCTGCAGAGTTTCTGCTGAAAGATCAGCTTTTAAACGTGTAGGGTTTCCCTTGTGTGTTACTTGTTGCTTTTCTCTTGCTGCTTTTAATATTCTTTCTGTTTAGTCTCTGTTAGTTTGATTAGCATGTGTCTTGGTGTGTTGCTCCTTGGGTTTATCCCATAGGGGACTCTTTGTGCCTCTTGGACTTGATTAACTATTCCCTTTTCCATGTTGGGGAAATTTTCAACTATAATCTCTTCAAATGTTTTTTCATACCCTTTCTTTTGCTCTTCTTCTTCTGGGACCCCTATAATTTGAATATTGGTGCATTTGATATTGTCCCAGAGGTCTCTGAGACTATCCTCAGTTCTTTTCATTCTTTTTATTTTATTCTGCTTTTCAGAAGTTATTTCTACCATTTTATCTTCTGCTTCAGATATTCTGCTATTGATTCCTTCCAGAGTATTTTTAATTTCAGTTATTGTGTTGTTTGTCTCTGTATGTTTATTCTTTCATTCTTCCAGATCTTTGCTAATTGATTCTTGCATTTTTTCCATTTTGTTTTCAAGGTTTTTGATCATCTTTACTATCATTATTCTGAATTCTTTTTCAAGTAATTTGCCTATTTCCTCTTCTTTTATTTGCATTTCTGTGTTTCTAGTTTGTTCCTTCATTTGTTCCTTCCTTCCCTGCCTTTTCACTTTTATTTTTTAACTTATTGTGTTTGAGGTCTCCTTTTCCAAGTTTTCAGGGTTGAATTCTTTCTTCCTTTTGGTTTCTGCCCTCCTAAGTTTGGTCCAGTGCTTTGTGTAAGCTTCATGTAGGGTGAGATATGTGCTGAGCTTTTCTTTTTAGCTTGTTTGTTTGTTTTTCCTCTGATGGGGAAGGCTGAGTGATGTGGTAATCCTGTCTGCTGATGATTGGGTTTGTATTTTTGCTTTGTTTGTTGTTTAGATTAGGAATCCTGCACAGGGTGCTACTGGAGGTTGGTTGATGCCGGGTCTTGTATTCAAGGGGCTTCCTCTGTGTGAGTTCTCACTATTTGATACTTCCTAGAGTTAGCTCTCTGGTAGTCTAGGGTCTTAGTCAGTTCTCCCACTCCAAAGGCTCAGGTCTTGATCTCGAGTTTTGTGTGTTTCTCTATATTCTTTTCCACTGGTCAGGTACTCCTGTCTGCTCTCAGCTGGTGCTCTGAAGGCACTTCTGTGTCTGAAGGTGTATCCCTAATGTATCTGTGGAGAGAGATGTACTGCACATCCACCTGATCCTCCACCATCTTGTTCTCTCTCTTTCTCTTTTTTAATTGGAGGACAATCACTTCCCAACACTGTATTATATGAACACAGATATAAACCACATTCTTGACTCAATGCAAAAGAATATGAAAGTTACAGTAAAAGAAACAGATCCAACATGGAGTCAGAGCTGCTCTTTCCAGTTACAGGAGCAGCACAACTCCATTCCAAACTTTCCCATATTAACCAAAAAATAATTTAAAGGAAAATATGGGTCTCATTTTAAGTAAGTCTTTGTCTTATTTGCTGGGATGTGGCTGATTGCTCCTCATGGCAGCCCTAGAGTTTCCGTACTGCAATCCTTCACCTTCACTTAGTTGGATCCTCTGCACATTCTCTTGAATGCTCATGTACATGTGTTTTTGTTGTTGAATTAAATTACCATGATCTTTATTAGAAAATGTTAACCTGATGCAAGTTTCTGATTCCTGGGGTCTTAACATTATATGTCTCTATTTCCAATTCAGTAATTCAGCCAGTTGTCATTTCTCCAAGCTTTTTTAGATTGGTGAGCATTCTGACAAAGGATCTCAGAAGACATCAACTCAGAATATCTTAATTATTCCACAGCCAGCTTATCAGGGGGTGCTACCCAGTGAGATGGAAGTAATGTGCTTTTATTCTGCAACTGACAGGCAAAATATTGTATTTGTTTTACAGTAAACGTCATCCTTCAAACAAGAGGCATTTGCAGCTCTGGGGGCAGTGAATTCTCTTCCTTTAGATAAACCCTGGCGTCCATCTCACATGCTCCTCTGTCATAAGAAAGCTGATCAAAAATTGTCTTGCCTTGCTAAATCAACTACAACTGGAAAGCTGGGGTGAACAAACATACTTTGGTATTTTATTGCTTATTCCCATTTTCATTTTACAAGGTTTAAAAGAGATGAAAACAGTGCAAATGGGAACTGAGTACCCTCAACCCCCGCCCCCCACACAAGCTGGAGTCAGATACAGTCAAAGTGTATTTAAGTCTGATCCCAGACTTGTCTTGGTGGAAGGCCTGGTGTGGCAGCCACAGCAGTTCTGGAAGTTGCTTACAGAGGCAGCAGGTGGTCAGATGGTAGACAGGGCTGGGGGTGGTGGAGGCGGGGGGGGGGGGGTGCCCTAGAAGTGGACTGGCTATCTAATCCATGGGCCCTGGATTAGAATGAAATGAAAATGTGGGTCCCTGGATCAAAAATAATGAAGACTTTCATGAGAGTGATGGCTAAGCTGTACATCAAGCTCATGATCCTTGTGGGAATGGACTGCCACCCCATCCTGGCCCTGCCTGCAACACAAGTCCAGCAGCAGATACACAGCGGAAGTCAAGGCTCCACACAGTGTCAGAATGTAGAGGCTGGGGACCCTCCATCGTAAGAGGAGATTTACAACAAATGGGCTTGTTTAAACAGCCTGGTTAGCCTCAAAACCTTTATTTATTTATTTTTGTCTTATTTTTCATTTATGGACAGAGAGGCAGAGATCAAAAATACATTAAAATATAAACAGAGTTTCCATCTAAAGGTATTTATTTCTTGTATAAACTAGAGAGGATTCAGCCAAATGGCTAAAACGATCCCATCTGGGTGGGGGGAGAAAAGAGGGGAGTGACTGTAAACAGCATATTTTCAGTTGATAGGAGGAAAGGGGATAAGCTTCTCTAGAAACAGCTGGTTGCCATGGTAAAATGGGGAGAGAGCAGTTTCTCCAGCTTTTCTCTTCTGATTTAGAAACACAGCTTTGAGGAGAGGGGCTCAGGGGGAACTTTAAGGAAAAGAGTAGCACTCGGCCCTCCTGTAAAGATACAGGAAATGACCTCAGAGGAGGGGTTAGCTGAGGTGTCAGCCTCCCTCCACTCATGCCTCGTAGAAAAAGGAATTAAGAATGTAAGTCTCCCAGGAACCTCCAAATTTGGGAACAGGATTGTAAACAATACTGATCGAGTATGAATCCTGTACCCAGAGCTGTACCAGGCACCTTCTGGACATCATTTTGTTTAATTAGTATATTCATCACAGCCCCCTGGCATGACAAGTATTATCATCCTCATTTTGCAGAGGAAGAAACTGAGATCAAAAGGTCACATAATTTGGCTGAAGTCATTTTGTTGTTTAGTGGCAGGCTCCAGATTTGAATCTTGACAGGATGTGGTCTGTAAAAAAGCTGAACAAATGCTATAAGATAAAGCCATATCACAGAAATCATAGACTTCATAGCAATAAAACCAGTCATAAATATTGAGTGTAATAAATTGGAAGATTAAATGTTTAATTGGCAATAACGGTTTGGCATTAGTCCCTATGCCTTAAATATTTTGGGATTGATATTTGGCTTTTCTTATATCTTTTGGAAATGAGTTCTATGAGGTAATTAGTAAAAGCTCAGATCTCAGTTTTTCATCAAAAGAGAAACTGTCCACTTTTTTGAATAATAGAAATAACAGGTGTTTGACATAATAGCATCTGAAACAGATGCTAAAGGTGTATTATCCTTTTGATACCCAGGTGGCAGAATAAGGGAGGTATCAAGGGAGGCTAAGTGCCTTACAGTAAATGTTCAATAAATGCCTAGGGAATGAACGACCACAAAATGGGGAGGGAGAGGGAGGGAAGGTGCAAGTGATACGAAGATTAAAATCTTCTTGTTTCTTCCATATTTGTTATTATTTAACTTCAATAATGCCAATTTGCACTTCTAAGCAGGTCACTGTATGATAAGTAAAAGTTATGAACCTTCATACAATGATATATAAATATAATTATATATCATTAAGTAATTCTCCTCCACCAAAGATATATTTATAAGCCTATGATTGTCATGGGACTTGCATTTTTATGGTAGAACGTAATTTAGTAACCTTGAACACTAACTGCAACTTCATTTCTACAAAGAATTTCCATTTACATTGATTAAGAATTCTGTGTGGTAAAGAAAGATTTTCCATCTTGCTATGCTCTGGGTTACTCTCCTACCCAAAAGTGAAGCAAGGGAGGTGAGTGTCCATTCTTTCCCATTTTGGCCCAACAAGGACCCTTAGAACCACATGGAGTGAAGCAATGCCCCTCTCCTCTGCCTGCCTCTTTGTACCTTCAAGGTTGCCTCAGGAGCCCATCACAGTGGCTGATCAGCATCCCTAGCACAGTCATGGTCCATGACACCTGTCCAACAGAATTTCTATTTTTAACACTGACGCTTTTCACCACCGTCTCCCTGTCCATCACCTGAGCTTTGTGACTTATTCCCTTGTATTCTCAGGCACCTGTCACAATTGAAAAAAGGCCCATTAAGCTAACCTCCACTGAAATATTCATTGTGGATAACTGCATAATGTGTCACCTGCTCAGAAATATTTGCATGTTGTGTGGGACTTAGAAACAGACAAGTCTTATCTGGTGCATAACCCACTCAGTGTTTCATAAATGATATTTGATGAATTGTTTGAATTAAACTAACAAAGAAATAAATCTCTAATAGTAGAACTTTAGACACTAAGGCAATGGCACCCCACTCCAGTACTCTTGCCTGGCAAATCCCATGGACAGAGGAGCCAGATGGGCTGCCATCCATGGGGTCACGAAGAGTCGGACACGACTGAGTGACTTCACTTTCACTTTTCACTTTCATGCATTGGAGAAGGACATGGCAACCCACTCCAGTGTTCTTGCCTGGAGAATCCTAGGGACGGGGAAGCCTGGTGGGCTGCCGTCTATGGGGTCGCATGGAGTCGGACACGACTGAAGCGACTTAGCAGCAGCAGCAGCAAACACTAATATAGTCTAGTAGGGAATCCATTTTTGGACAAGGATGTTTTCCAAGCATAACTTAAATCTCACATAGAATGAACTTTAATCCTGATTTCCCATATTAATCAGAAAAATATCTCGCGTACATCTGGATGGAATTCCTTCTAGCAACATGTAACCTAAATCCTTTCCTACATGGTTCCATGGAAACTGAGCAAAGTGATTTGCTTTCCTCCGCAAAAAAAACTTGTTCACATTTTTGAGGATTATAGTACTGGGGCAAAGTGGGTTAGGGAGAGACTGAAATGTTTATCCATAGGACTTTTTTCTATGAAGTTATGAAGCAATTCAAATGTATAAAGCTAATATTGTTTCAAATTAACTTGTACCACATATTTAATTGCTTATGCCTTTCCACTAATTAGCTCCTAGTAATTATACAAAAGAAAAATCTCCTAATCTTCATTACAGAATATGTCTTAAGAAGACGTAGGCACTTGGTTCCATTTTTTTTTAATTGATTGAAATGTAACAAATATCACACTGTACTTGGGTTTTCAGTTCCTAAGTGTCTCCATTATATGACTTTAAATTCAAACTTTGCTTTAGTTTCTTGTTGGCAAGATGGGCATTTAATTATTTAGCATTCTCTTGCACCTGTTTTGAGCCAGGCACTGATCAGAGAGCTTTGCAAATGTGAGCTCATTTAATCCTCTTGGAAACCTCAAGGAACAGCACTATTAGGAGAGTTTTTCAGATGAGAGAACTGGGGAAGAGAAAGGTTAGTAATACGCCCAAAGTCATACAACTGGCAAGTCATAGTCAGAACTTGAACCCAGGTACTCAGTAGTCTGAGGTTTTAACCATTGCATGGCAGCCTGCCTCCATAAGCTGGAACCTTGGGTCCTAAAGTAGCTAAGGGTTTGGGGATGACCTGACCATGACTTAAATTGCATGGGGAATGGATCTGCTTGACACACAGAGGCCCTGAAAGACACACAAGGGAGAAGGAGGGTCTCTGTTACATGCTGATGAGCATTCATTTCATTTGGTTTCCCCGGGAAGTGGTCCATGAGACAGGAATACAGTTTACTTAAGAGGTGATCACAGGAAACTGGGCTTCCCTGGCAGCTCAGCTGGTAAAGAATCAGCCTGCAATCAATGCTGGAGACCTGGGTTCAATCCCTGGCTTGGGAAGATCCCCTGGAGGAAGGCATGGCAACCCACTCCAGTATTCTTGCCTGAAGAATCCCCATGGACAGAGGAGCCTGACAGGCTACAGTCCATGGGGTTGCAAAGGGTCAGACACGATTTAGTAACTAAGCACAGAACAGGAAACCATGATGACTGGGGGAGTGGTTGAGCAAGGCAATGAGGAAGAAACATTGGAAAGAGATGGAAATCAGTGAAACAAAACATATATTTATGAGCAGGTCACCCAGGCAAAGGGAGCTCAAACCCCCCTCTGACCTCTGGGATCAGGGAACCATTTTTAACATGGTTGAAAATAGTCACTCCCAAGGGCAGGGAAGCTGGGGTGATTAGCCATCACCTCCCATTTCTCATAATTCCTGGGACATTAACTCCCTGGAACTTTGAGCCCATGCCTGCTCATGGGTCCTACCCATGCTTCTTTGGGAAGAGAAAGCATTCAAGCAGAGACACAGATGCTGAAGCAGGAAGGCCAGCAAACACCAGGACCACAGGCATGACAGAATGCAAGGTACAGATACCCAATTATGACCATTTCATCCACTTAGGAACCGTGCAGCTATCTTCTCTGTGCACAGATGCTGTCTGCCTTCCAATACAGAGGTGTTCTCTCTTCCTGGGCTTTCCCTGCCACCAGGTATGAGCATCACTCAAACCCAAGAACATGCCAAGTATGAAGTAAGAGTTTCCAGGATTCATTAATTCATTTAGCAGGTTTCTGTGGAGCATCTCTCTGAACCAGGAACTCTTCAGTCACTGGGGATACAACAGTTACAAAAAAATGTGTATATATGCAAAGATTCTTGCCACATGGAGCTTATCTTCTGTTAGGGGAAGATAAGAAAAAATATAATCCATATGTGAATTGTATTATATGCTGGAAGTTCAGTGCTGTGGGACGTAGACAACAGAATAAGGGGATTGGAAACCACTGTGAGATTGATGCAATTTTAAATATCATAATCAGGGAAGACTTCATGGAGGAGGTGACATTTGCATAGAGATTAGAAGGTGAGTGTGAGCCGTTCAGATGCCTGGAATGTGGCAGGAGTGGGTAAGGAATGTGAAGAGCACTCCACTGTTGGGAAACCGTTGGTGCATGGAGATGTGAGGAGGGACAATCAAGGAAAGAAGGGTGGTTATACAACTGGATGGAAATAGTCACATGGGAGCTGGTGGGCAGTGGGATCAGAGAAGCAAACCCGGGTCAGATCCTCAGGGTTGGAGGGCATTGCAAAGACAGGGAGAAGATGGGAGACAGTGAATGGAGTGGTAGGTGGGATTTGAGTGAGATCACTCTGCTGAGAACGAGCTGTGGAGGGCAGAAGAGAGAGCGATGGGTCAGTGTGGAGGCTACTGCGGTCAGGGATCCAAGTAAGAAGACCGGGAGGTGGCCTAGGTGGCGGCCACAGGGACAGTGAACAGAACTGTGTCGTGCTTTGATCATAAAAAGAATTTCCAGAAAGTCTACGTAAGGCATATAAGAGAACCATAGAGTCCCAGGGCATAAGATCTTGGGGCCTGGACTCAGGTCCTAGACCCTCATGTTGCAGTTGGAGAATCTGAACTCAGAAATTCAGAGAACGCACGTTCCTTTCCCAGGGACACACAGCTGAGCTAGGAGGACATGCCAGGACTTGTACTTTCCACGTCCCCTGACCTCTACAGAGTGCGTCCAGTGATGGATGCCAGCCAATCCCCCAGGGAGAGGCCACAAGCAAATGACCTGGAAGTCGTGCTCCCCTGCCAGGTCTTATCCCTGCCACCGCTGCCCTTAGCCCTTCAGAGCAGTGACATTGTCCTTGGCTGAGCCCAGACCCAGCTAATAGTCCTATTCTCACGGAAGGCTTGCACAATTCAAAGAGAGACAGTAACCTCCTGGTAAAATCTTGGGGTCCTTTCATGATGTCACAATGCCGGTATTGTTGGAAACGCTCATCACAACGTGCTCCCTTCCCCTCTTTTTGTTATCACTTTGACATTTCTCAAAAACACATCTCCTGCTCCTCTAATAATGTCTATGGGGCTGTTTGGCTATCAGCAGCAAAGTTCCCTCGAAAAGTGAAATTGTTAGTCCCTCGGTCCTGTCTGACTCTGCAACCCCATCAACCATAGCCTGCCAGGCTCCTCTGTCCAGGGAGTCTCCAAGCCAGAATACTGGAGTGAGTAGTCCTTCCCTTCTCCAGGTGATCTTCCTGACCCAGTGATCAAACCCAGGTCTCCTGCATTGCAGGCGAATTCTTTATCATCTGAGCCAGTAGTTCCCTTGGGTGATCTCAAAACCTTGGTTCCCTGCTCATCTCACAGTCAATTTGATATCAGTAGGGACCATTGCAAATAACATCCCTGTTTTATATATGTATCATAAAAGAAGCCTCAAAACAAATATCTAAAGACTGATTTTCCACTCATATGGGGCTGAATTAGGACACCGGCTCTGGAATGAAAGCAAAGTAGTTTGGAAGAAAGTCCATTTTCACTGACAACCCCCACCCTGCCCCACCATGCCCTGGGACTGAGATACATGCCCCCCTCCCTTTTATTAGACATATTTAACTAATGGGAGCACCTGTGAATCAAATTTGTCTTATATTTGCAACAGAGTACAATGTGTACGATTGTCTTACGAAACATCTAGGTTACTGGTTGGCTTTTTTCTTCATCTAGTAATAGAATCAGTTTTCATTCTCTGAGCATATATCCATCAGCTAGCAGGGAAGCCTCCAGAAGCCTGCTGAAAGACAGGAAGAAGTCTGTCTTGACACAGAGCCAGCTTGGCTCCTCCTATAAAACTACTCATTCAGCTTTCATGGTGACTTTAATACGGGGCCCATCTATGCCAAGTATTATTTTGAATATCATGTTTTATTGTAAAGACTAAGTCAAACTCTCTCTGTCTCACGCAATACTGATAACAGAAAACAACCTTGAACCTAACAGATTTTTCCAGTTATTCTTTCCTATTCTTTCCTCTGATACCCTTGTCATCACATTCTTTTCTGAAAACTACCAAGTAACCCATGTCTGTATCAAGTTATGGGACACTGCATCCAGTGCTCCTGAAATCTGAAGTCATATTTTCTTCTTAAAACACAAATAATAAATTCCCGTCATTGGAAGGACTGATGCTGAAGCTGAAACTCCAATATTTTGGCCCTCTGATGCAAAGAACTGACTCATTGGAACTGACTCATTCCCTGATGCTGGGAAAGATTGAGAGCAGGAGGAGAAGGGGACAACAGAGGATGAGATGGTTGGATGGCATCACCAACTCGACGGACATGAGTTTGAGTAAACTCGGGGGGATGGTGACGGACAGGGAGTCCTGGTGTGCTGCAGTCCATGGGGTCACAAAGAGTCAGACACGACTGAGCAACTGGACTGAACTGAACTTTTCTTCCACCTTTCATTCAAGACCTAGAGATGGGGTTCATATGGAGATGTTCAAGGCAGCTCACATTTTTATTTCTGTTGGCATTACATACAATAGCCAAAATGTGAAAACAAACTAAATGTCCATTGACAGATGAATGGATAAAGAAGATGTGATGCATATACAATGGAATATTATTCAGTCGTAAAAAGAATGAGATAATGCCATTTGCAGCAACATGAACCTAGAGGTTATCATACTAAGTGAAGTTAGGTCAGAAAGAGAAAGACAAATGCCATATAATACCACTTGTATATAGAATCTAAAATATGGTCATAGAACTATCTATGAAATAGACTCACAGACACAGAGAACAGATTTGTGGTTGCCATGGGGGAGACAGGGTAAGAGAGGGATGGACTGGAGTTTGGGATTAGCAGAAACAAACTATTATATATAGAATGGATAAATAAGGTCATACTGTATTGCACAGGGGATGATATTCAGTATCCTGTAATAAACCATAATGGAAAAGAATATACGTGTGTGTGTGTGTGTGTGTGTGTGTGTGTGTGTGTGTGTGTTTGTTCCCCGATGGCTCGGCTGGTAAAGAATCCACCTGTAATGCAGGAGATACGGGTTCAATCCTTGGGTTGAACAATCCCCTGGAGGATGGCATGGCAACCCAATCCATTCTTGCCAGAAAAATCCTATGGGCAGAGGGAACCAGGTGGGCTATGGTCCTTGGGGTTGCAAAGAGTCAGACATGACTGAAGCAACTGGCACACACACACACACGCACACACACACACACACACGCACACACACACACACACAACTGAATCACTTTTCTGTACACCAGAAACGAACACTACATTGCAAACTACACTTCAATTTAAAAATAAAAAATCACAGGCCTTCCCTGGTGGTCTAGTGGTTAAGACTGAGCTTCCACTTCAAAGGATGCAGGTTTGATCCCTGGCTGGGGAACTGCGTCCTCCATGCTGATGCCTGCGCAACACGGCCGAAAAGGAGAACACTAACACCCACCCCCACCCCCCAAAGAAAGATTTTACCTCTGCTGATAAGAAATGCTCTTGGGATAAAATAAATAGTACCTCTGCTCGATTAACTCTTGTTTACAGGAAGAACACTGGACAGATTCAGACCGGATATGCTTGAAAATGGGAGGCAGGCTCAGTCTCCACACAGAAAGGGATTTTGACAGGAGTTTATGAATATGTGGGGGCAGAATCTGGATTTGAAAGTGACATGCTTACTGGGAGATGAGATGTTCACGCCTGCTTAAATCCTTCTGTGTGGTTATTAATAATCCCTGAACATCACAAACTCACAAGGCATCTGTCTCAGTTACAGCAAAACCAAGCCACCGCATCATCAGGCGGAAAACAGACAAAGCTTAGCCCCGTGGTTCCGTCAGGAAGCAGGCAGCCCTGGACGTGGATGAGCAATGATCCTGCATCAGCTCCTGGCACTGGTACCCAGGAAGCTGGAACAGAGAAAAGGAAATAAATTAGGTCACAGCCCAGGTGGGACTGACATCCTGTTGGGCAGCAGAAAGGGGTGCAGAAGAGAGCATGTTCCGTAATTCTGCCCAGTCCCTGCAGAGATAGGCTGCGATGCACTCAACACTTTCAATAAGACAAAAGTGTGATTCAAGAGTGGGGTAGTGGCGCTGGTGGTGGTGGTGTTTCAAGATGTTTGCGGTGTATCTGTCCCGTTTGAAGCTGGTCACTTTACCTGCCTTGGCACTGGCTTCACACACTGCCGTCTTAGCTCCCTATCAGTGATTCTGCTTTTGGCTTAGCTTCTTTCACTTTAGAAAGTCAGTTTAAAAGTAAAGATGTTATCTGAAAAAGAGTGGTGTATTCAGCAATTGCGGCCCACTAGAAGGTCATTTCTGATGGGTGGAAGGATCTGGGCATTAATCATGACCCTTGACTCTAAGTCTCTGATACACTAAAGGTGATCCATCAAACAGCACCATCACAATCTCCTTGGAGCTTATTGGAAATGCAGGACCTCATTCTGACCTGTTCAGTCAGAATCTGCATTTTTAAAATTTATTTTAATTTCTTGTCCCTGCTGTGCAGCATGTGGGACCCTAGGTCCCTGACCAGGGATTAAACCCACACCCCTACATTGGACATGCAGAGTCTTAACCATTGGACTACCAGGGAAATCCTAGAATCTGCATTTTAACAAGATCCCCAGGAACTTCATGCCTATAGTGAAGACTAAGTGGTGTTTCTAGGTTCCCTGGGATCACTGGGTTCTAGAAAGCTGTCTTTGGAAACACAATGTTGGAAGTTACAGAAAATAAAGTTTCCTTAATTGATTATTTGGCCTTGGGAAACACAATATGCTTATTTCTATTATTCCACTAAACAGCTGTATCTCTCAGGAACATTAAAATACAAAGGATAGGGGATAAAGGAAAAGAATGAAAGCACAAATGAAAAAGAAAAGGAGTAGGGATAAGAGAAGAATTAAACTGGTTAAAGCAAAAGTGGGACTGTGCTAGATCATGTCATAAAATGTCCCTGGCCATGTGTCTTTGGGTCTGGCTGAAGCAGAATCTGTCACTGGGTATTTGTCTCTTTCTTTCTGTTGGAACTTTGTTTGAAAACAAACTTTTTCAAAAGGTAATAAGAAATGTGGCCATTAGTGAGTCCAGGTTTGCAACCTGGCAGTTTTGCTGTAGTATCAAAGGTTAAAAAAATAAAAAAACCTTATCTTCCAATTATTTTATATTAAAAAAAAAAACTCCAAATCCAAAACTCACTTTAGTAAACCCAACTGGGCCATGGAGTCATGGCTGGAGCAATCACTCAGATTGGCCAGGTCAAGTCATACGCATGCTCCTTGGCCAATGCGGTAAGGTCAGTCCCCATGACCTTTGAGTTAGGAAGATGTGATTTCCAAAGGAAAATCTACTTTCTCTTATTTGAAGGAGAGGCAACAACAACAGATACCCAGTACTTTGGTGTCTTACAAATTAATATTTCTGTCATCATTTACTGAGGTCCCACTTTGTGTCAGGAACTACGAATTACATCAAGATGAATAGTGCCAGTCCTGGAAAAAGAGGAGTAGAAAACCCCTAATTATTGTGCAAATAGTTACCGTGCAAAGCCAAGTGGAAGCACAAGTCCTGTGCTATGGATTCTAGAGAAAGGAGTGTTTCATTCTGCACTAGACACATGGAATGGCTTTATTGGGCTTCAAGAATGGCTGGGCTTCCAAAACATGGAGCTGGGAGGAAAGCAAATACTAAGCTTTAGAGACATGTGACCAATTCTTATAGTTTAGGAAGTAAATCAATGGGGAATTGGAGCCAGATAGCAAAGGGCATCTTTGACTGTGAACTTGCTATGAGTTTAAACTTATTAGAAAAGAATCTTAAAAAGATCTAAAGAGGAGAATGACACCCAGAGAGTGTTTTGAAAAGAACGTAAGTTTGAAAACAGTTGTGGAAGGATTAAAATCGTGGATGAGGGATGACGTTAAATGTGCTTAATGACCCTTCAGATGAAAAAAAAAAAAAATCAAGATTCCTTATGCCACACGCGGACATCTAAACTAAATTCAGCTGGCCATCAGTGGCCCCAAACAGGCATTAACACATGGGTTAATGCATGCATGCTAAGTCACTTCAGTAGTGTTTGACTCTTTGCAACCCCAGGGACTGTTGCCCTCCAGCCTCCTCCATCCATGGGATTTTCCTCACAAGAATACTGGAGTGGGTTGCATGCCCTTCTCCAGAGGATCTTCCTGACCCAGGGATCAAACCATGTCTCTTACGTCTCTTGCATTGGCAGGCAGTTTCTTTGCCACTAGCACCACCTGGGAAGCCCACACTGGTTAACAGTTAAAGAATTCTCTATTGGGGAAGAACCGGGTGAGTTAGTTAAAAGTCAGTCCTCAGTGCCTGTGGCTGTTAAGTACATTCTGTAACAAATCTGAAGCGTGCTCCTTCTCTAAAGAACTAGACATCCAGGGGCTTGGATTATATTTTAGGTGGGGGCTGCCCTGTACTCTTCCTCCTGAAATATAATACCGTAGCTTTTCTGATCTTAATTTTAAAAGACAAAAAGACTACAGAGGGAGGAAAGGAGAATAAAAGAAAAGAAAAAAGGAAGGAAGGGAGGGAGAGAGGATGAAAGGAAGGAAGGAGGGAAGGGAGGAAAAAGAGCAAGGAGGTAAGTAAGAATGGAAGAAAACATCCAAGGGGTACAGAGGCCAAGGTGAGCAGGAAAGTCATTTACCTAGTCTGGTCGGATTCTCAGTGTTTTCCTTGAATCGATTTCCCGTCAGAGCTGACTTTAGACAATCCTTAAACTTGTGAAGTCAGATGTCACTCTGAGTGCAGGCCTGCTCTGCATTTGACCTTCACGCTCAGTTCTGACGGCTGTCTGCAGTGCATTTAGAACTTTTGAGGAAGGTGCTGCTGGGAAAGGCTGTTTGATAACAGAATGTGAGGCTGTGCTGTGGCTCCTGACTGGATGCCTGGCCTTCCGTCGGGAGAGAGTCTCCCTTAGAGCGTGTTGACACTTCTCTGAGCCTCCACAGGCATCGAGCTGGGCTCTGGCCTCCCCAGGGATCCACCAGCCATTCTCAGGAATCAGAGCCCTTGGTCTCCCAATGAGCACTGTTACTGAGCATGCAGGTCTCTCTAATAATGAGATGCCAGGAGTTTAGGGATCATGCTCAACACACAAATGGCACCAAGGCAAGGGGTGCCGAGCATGAGAGGGTCGTCCGTTCTGGAGGGTATTCCAGGGAGGACCGTCACATCCTCCCCAGCAGCGGACAGCTACATCTTCAGAGCGATCTCATAACACATGGCATAGCCCCCGTATCTTCTGAAATCAATACCGCTCTCTGTCACTTCTCCAAGAGCATTGGTGTGTGTGCCTTGGTGTGAGTGCAGGCATGTGTGTTGTGGTCACATACCTGGATTTCGTTTTTGAAGTTTTGTCCTTGGTCACTGGTTTTACTTGAGAAGGACTGTATCTGAGGTGAGCACGGACAGCACATGACCAAGAAAGGAAAACTGCTACTCCGCCCCCAAACCCTGACTTTCTATAAAGTCACTAAAATGTCTGCAATAACCTTAAATTCCAAAATATTTCCCAACATATGCTCCAATGTCTGTTTCTTAATGTACACTTTGTCTTCCATTTGTTCATACATTTCTTCACTATTGTTTTTGATGGGGTAATATTTTCCTTCATCTTCATACTGCAGGTTGATCAAGTGTATATGTGGTTTGTGTAGATGTGGATTGCATGTGCGTATGTAAGTGCATGTGTGTATTCATGAATACATGCATATGCTGTGTTTGGGGGAGAGTGAATGTGTGTGATTACAGGTGTGCACTTGAGTTGTGTGTGTGTGAGCAGTGTGTTTGTGATTGTGTCGGGTGGTACATGTGTGCATTGCAGTATGTGTATCTGTGCTTGGGATGTGTGTGCTTTATACTTGGGAGACTATGTGTGTATATGGAGTGTGGCTAGGTATACATATGTGGTGTGGGGTGCAGCATACATGGAATTCATATGTGTTGATGTGTATCTATATATATTATGTTTGGGAGTGTCAAGGGTGTATGTAAAAATTGTGTGTATATGCACTTGTGGGTGCCAGTGAGTTTATGGACTATGTGCTGATATAATAAAT
The DNA here is from genome assembly GCF_001704415.2 of Capra hircus. Lineage (NCBI taxonomy): Eukaryota > Metazoa > Chordata > Mammalia > Artiodactyla > Bovidae > Capra > Capra hircus. Next base: position 6,198,809 of record NC_030820.1, read on the forward strand.
AGTTTAGGAGAATAAGAGAACATTGTTTTATTACTTTTTTAAAAAAATCTGTGTTTGAAGTAGATTTTGAATATTTGTTTTCATACACAAAGCAGTTATTCTAGTTTTTAGCCAAAGGCAGCTGTCTTGGACACCTGGGAAAATGCCCAAAATAATACTTTCTAAAAAGCAATTTAAAATTGAAATGGACATGCCATTTTTTAGGTGTCCAAAGGGATGACAGAAGATAGTTGATGGTGTGCTATTTGAGACAGAAAAAAACTATTAAAATGTTTGACTGTAGCAACAATAAAATACTAATGAACCAGAAGAACAGATGGAAATTGAAAAGCATGTGTGGTGTCAGAACCCAAAATACAGCGATTTGTTAAATTACAGGGTTTGTTCCCCTGAGAGGGGAGCTGCAGTGTGCTGATAACTTGATGACACCCAGGATTCTTACTGCAACACAGCAACGCCATTTTCTGCCTGCAGCCTGCAAAAACGAATTAATTACGGAGCTTTGGTTACCAGGTTAGGACCAAGTGTTGCTACCCAATTTCCAAAGACTGAACTTTCTAAATTGTCACAAGAACAGCCTTTTCCTAATTGTCTGCTGACTATTGTAGATGGTTACAGTCTGCTGTAAATTGCTCTTAAGGAAAATGTCTCATGATAAATGGCTTGCTTTTTGACCATTTGGAAAGTCTTTTCTGTTACAGCTTTGAAAATTCTTGAGTCATCCAGACTTCTTTAGTGGACTGAAATTTGTCCTATTGAGTTGTACCTCAAAAGATAGTGTGTAAACCAGGGGGATGAATGGCTCCTGAGAAGGGTTTTACAATAGTGCCAGCTGGGTGTTCCAGGCTAGGTACGTGATGGAGAAAAAATATTTCTCTCTGTTCTAAACAAAAGACCCCAGGCTACTTCTTAAGAAAGATGTGAGATTTTAGAAGCTTCCTGAGCACAATTAAGTGGAAAGTAATGTTCTGCCCAATGCAGGAAAAAAAAAAAAAAGTATCCTTTTTGTGTTACTTTTTCCCCCAGAAGTAGTTGGGAGTTGGAAACCAAAATGAATGCAGGGAGCCCAGTGGGGAACCGTGAAGGCGCAGACACTTGTCTTGAGGCTCTGGTGGGTTCTCTGGGCAACATTCCTACTGCCAGAGAAACAAGCCCTCTAGTGGCCAGTGGAAACATGAATGGATAGAGACACACTGGAGAACAGCTTGCTGGAATCTTCTAAAATTGCGATCATAAACAGTCTATGCCCACAGTATCTTGCCTAGAGAAACATCCACAAACCCCAGGAGGATGGTACTAGAGTAGCCAACAGAGCATTGTTTGCAATAGCAAGGAATTGGAAGGGAATTTCATGTTTACCAGTAGGAAGGACTGTGAAATAGACAGTATATTTAAGTTATTGAATTACTGGCAGCACTTTATATTGGATGGGTTTATATGAGTTACCATATGACTTCCAGTGTATGGCACTGAGTTAAATAAAAGCAAGTAGCAGAAAAAAAAATAAAAAGGAGCAGCTCCTCATTACTCATGAGTTCCTCATATGCGAATTCACCTATTCATTGAAATGTATTTGTAATTCTAAAATCAGTACTCATGGGACAGTCACAGACATGCATGGTGGTGGAAAATTTAAGCTGCCTGACGTACACGTTTTCAGCTGAGTTTAAGCAAGATAACTCTGCTTTCCTGCCTCAGTTCTCATCCTACAAATCAGTGTCCTAGTCAGTCTATCAAGTGTAGATTTTCGCCACACTTTCCTGTTTGTCACTGGTCATTTTGCTGTTTGAAATGCCCCCCCCCCCCCAAGATAGTGCTGAAGTGCTGTCCAGTGTCCCTAGGTGCAGGATAGCTGTGACGAGCCTTACAGAGAAAAGACACGTTAGATAAGCCTCATCTGGATATGAGTGACGGTGCTGTAGACTGTGAGTTCAGTGCTAATCAGTCAGCAGACTGGGCCACCCAGACAAAAGGAGAGGAAATTCACCAGGCTGTTCATAATTCCACTCCAGAAAGTTGTTATGTTAGTTAAGATCTACAGTGCTATGGAAGAGATAGAAAAGTAGCCAAATTTGTGGATTCATGAGCTGATGACCATTAAAAATGAGGAGTGGACAGCATTGTTGTGAGGCTGAGAAGGAAAGAAATTGATGGTCCTGTCACCCAGGGTCAGGAAAATGTCAAGCCCTTCTCAGCAAGTGCTGGGGGCTTGTGAATTTCACAAAGCAACACCACAGTGAAAAGTGTTACATTTGCAGATGCTATGAAAGATTTCTTTTTTCTTGCTAAGTGTTATACAGGAAAAAGGGTAAGTAAAAGGGTAGATTTTCAGTGATGCTGAGATTGACTTGTTTTATAAGAATATTGGTAAGCAAAGCTATATAGCACGAGTGGCCCCTTGGTTGATCATAACGTTGTGAGCAGAGACACGCAGGAATGTCACCCTGTCTTTCCTCTAGGAACAGATATTTCAGTATCCGCTAATTCAGGGCCCTTGACACCTTGGAAGGAAAGTTATGACCAACCTAAACACCATATTAAAAAGCAAAGACGTTACTTTGTCAACAAAGGTCCGTCTAGTCAAGGCTATGGTTTTTCCAGTAGTCATATATGGATGTGAGAGTTGGACTATAAAGAAGGCTGAGCGCTGAAGAATGGATACTTTTGAACTGTGGTGTTGGAGAAGACTCTTGAGAGTCCCTTGTACTGCAAGGAGATCCAACCAGTCCATTCTAAAGGAGATCAGTCCTGGGTGTTCATTGCAAGGGCTGATGTTGAAGCTGAAACTCCAATACTTTGGCCACCTCGTGCAAAGAGCTGACTCATTGGAAAAGACCCTGATGCTGGGAAAGATTGAGGGCAGGAGGAGAAGGGGATGATAGAGGATGAGATGGTTGGATGGCATCACCGGCGCAATGGACAAGGGTTTGGGTGGACTCCAGGAGTCGGTGATGGACAGGGAGGTCTGGCGTGCTGCAGTTCATGGGGTTGCAAAAAGTTGGACACGACTGAGAGACTGAACTGAATGAATGGAACCTTACAAAATATAACTACGGCAAATGATGAGCATATACTACAAATATCTGTCTCTATGTGTGTTGAAATATCTCATACTAACTGAAAATGATTCCCTAATAAGTGAAGTTCCATTTAATTTCTCCTAATTTCTCCAGTCACAAATCTAATACTTCCAGATCAGATAATATTTTCATTACACATCTTAGTTATGTTATATTTTTATAATTTTTTGTTTGTTTTGGTTTGGTTTTTTAATCTGTTAAAGTGAAATCTCTCAGTCATGTCCAACTCCTTGCGACCCCATGGACTATAGCCTACCAGGCTTCTTCTTTCCATGGAGTTCTCCAGCCAAGAACACTGGAGTGGGCTGCCATTTCCTTCTCTATTTAATCTGTTAATCCTTTGCTATTTTTTAATGTCAGCTGTCATGGGAACTGTGACTGATACTTCTTTTTTTTCTAATTGTTTTAGCTATTTTTTGAAGTTTTGAAGGGTTTACTTCTAGAAATTGGCTTTTTGTGTAAAACTGGAAGGTAATTTGGCACTGACTGTATCCCTCTGAATTATCGTAATTGGGAGGCATACACTCAAGTGTGAAAGAATGGCTAAGAATTGTTATTTCCTAAATGGAAACTTGGATTTTTCTTCCTTCTGCAAAAATCTCATAGGGCTCTTTGTCAAAGGAACCATTTGCAACCTTTTTGAGCATTGCAGTGTATGTGTATAATTAAGGCAAAATCTGGTAAATAAGTAGGTCTCCTCTAATGCACACAGGTCCCATTCTTTTCTAAGAATCTAAGAATTATTTTTAAATTAACTTGGAATATAAATTGAAAATTGAAGAGTAATAAAAAACAATAATTTCTATTTCACCTCTGCCCAGATTTCCCATCTCCAACCAACTCTGGCTGTGGTTTAGTGGACTGTGAGGCAGTCTAACTGCTTTTCTTAACTGTAAGTTATTGGACATTCAAGGAGACGATGCATCTACCTTGGCAAATATATTATTAAAATCTTTGAAATATGCTTGCACAGAGTAATGGAAACATTACTGCACAGATAGGAAGGAAATAACCTTATCTGTGTTGTAACACCAATAGGACTGTCATAAATATGCAGTTATCCTGAGATGCTTGGTAAGCAGATGGGGTGGAAGAACAGTGGATGGACCTTCTGGAAAGAGAGCAAGGGCTTCAAATGCATAAATGAAAAGTGATATGCTGCCATCTCTCTGTATTGATCCTATAGGAACTAGGATTCTAGGGACTAGAGACCTGGGAGAAAAAGGGGACGGGGTCATGTAGCAGCCAGTCAGTGCCTCACTTGTACTGACCTCATCTTGTACCACTCTACTGCTTGCCTTCCAGTTTCCAGCATCTGAGAAACCCTCAATCTCCAAAGCCCGCGTGGCTTGCTAGTGCAGCTGGCCGAAAGTCCTGTGGAGTGGATACCACCCTACCCCAGCAGTCCTTAGGCAGTGAGTGAGGGCTGCCCGCCTGCACTAAAGGGCAGACCTCTGGAGTATATTCCGCACTGGCCCCCAGGGCTCCCTGATTGGATGGAGCTCAGATGCCCACACTGGATCTCTCTCTCTCTTTGGCCTCTTTTCCTCCCTTGTCTCCCTTCCCTACTCCCAACCTCGTTTCCTAGGAATCACCTGTCCCCCCGAAAATAAACCATTTGCACTCACATCCTTATCTCAGAGTCTGCTTCCAGGAAAACCAAGGATATAAGTTTGCCAGGTTCCAGAATCCTCTAAATGAATAGATGCGGGCCCCTTATATTCACAGCTGGTGTCACAAATGATACAGAAAACCAGAAACAGAGATCAAAAAAGTATTGTCAGTGAGGGGAGTAATCAAAAAAGTATTGTCAGTGTCACAAATGAAACAGAAAACCAGAAACAGACATCAAAAATGTATTGTCAGTAAGGGGGTACTGAGTGAGTCCCAGCTGCAACTAGCTCCAGCCAGCTTGATGTCATTTGCCAATGGGACCTTCGGTTTGCCAGATCTTCTAATAGGAAATCTGATGTTTAAATGTTCAAAACTCAGTCAAACTTTTTAAAACCTCAAAGCACAATACAAGTTTGGAAAACTATGAGGTCTATCAGTGAAAGCAGAGCACGAGCACAACCTCTGACAAAGCAATTTCACTCCTGGGTAGTTAAGAGAACTGCATACTTGGAAGCATGAAAAGACATGTACTAGAATGTTCATGGATGGACTTGAATGTTCATGCTATATTCATAACAGCTCCAAACTGGAAAGGACACAAATGATCACCAACCGTAGGGTGCATAGATATACTGTGCATATCCATACATATCCATGTGATGGGGTACCATGCAGCAAGGGAATGAGTGAATCATTACTACCCACCACAATAGGAATACTCTCAAACATCACATTGAACAAGTTAGAAATAGGAACACTCCCTGAATGATACCAATATATAAACTACATAAATAAACAAAATTAGTCTATGCTGCTAAGTGTCAGAATAAGTTTCTCAGTTCCAAATCAGTTCTCCTACTCACCTGCCCCACTGTCCTCATGCATAAGGATGGAGACGTTCTTCATAGTTAAATTCTTCCTGCCCCTTTTAAGGTATAATTCTTCCTGGGATGGGTGGTAACATGAATCTATAAGTCATTACACCTTCACATGAATTAGACCCCAACATTGACAGAAGACCTGCTACTGAGCTTATAGTTTTGCTAGGAACTGTAGGCATGGAAATGGAAAAGTCAAATCCCCACTCTGTTGGATGTGCAATGCCTAGACAAGCCACCAAACCATATACTAGTACGTAGGTCTTAGTTACTGCTCACCCCTAAATCAGTTGATGACAACAGGGATCATGCTCATGAGATCACACTCATTTACTTGTGTCATTCAGATGGTACCTTTGAAATGGAAATTGGAATCGGAAATTGGATGCAAACCTTTAAGACTACTTCCGTATTACTTTGAGTTCCCTTAGAAATATACTCTGAAAACAAAGATTTAAATGTAAGTAGCCTATCTTGGGAGAAGGCAAAGGCACCCCACTCCAGTACTTTTGCCTGGAAAATCCCATAGACGGGGGAGCCTGGTGGGTTGCAGTCCATGAGATTGCTAAGAGTCGGACATGACTGAGCGACTTCACGTTCACTTTTCACTTTCATGCATTGGAGAAGGAAATGGCAACCCACTCCAGTGTTCTTGCCTGGAGAATCCCAGGGACAGAGGAGCCTGTAGGAGGCCGTCTATGGGGTCGCACAGAGTCAGACACGACTGAAGCGACTTAGCAGCAGCAGCAGCAGCAGCAGCCTATCTTGGGGGTTTCCTAAGTGATTCAGAGGTAAAGAATCCACCTGCCAATGTAGGAGATGTGGGTTCAATCCCTGGGTTGGGAAGACCCCCTGGGGAAGGAAATGGCAACCCACTCCAGTATTCTTGCCTAGGAAATCCCATGGGCAGAGGAGCCTGGTGGACTACAGTCCATGGGGTTGCAAAGAGTCAGACATGATTGAGCAACTAAACAACAACAAGAACCTTATCTTGGAAGGAATTCTGGAAAATTCTAGTAAAGGAGTGAAGAATGAGGCAGACAGGGGAAGGCTGAAGGGCAAGGGGCTGGGATATTTATACACCCTTCCTATCAGTGTTAGATGAGGACTGATTATGATTCAGTGTTAGATGAGGACATTGATTCTCTGTAATTTTCTGTATGGCAGAGAAAGCCCTAGAGGTTAAAGAAAGTTCTCAGAGTAAGGAAGGCAGGAACCAACAATTGGAGTCAGATGAAATGAAATGATGGACAAAAGAAGCCAGAACCCAGAGTACATACTACACATTATAGGGGCAGAGCATTTACAGCCTCTGCTCTGACCACCCATTCGAGGGAGTTTTTCAAATGAAAATCTGGGTGCAGTTAAACGGAAAGAGACAAAACGAATGTTGGACATTCACCCAATAAGTGTCACTATGTACTCAAGCTACAAGTCTGTCATTAAACAATGAAACAACCACGTGTGGAAAATAGCACCCTTCTGCTTGTCTTGAAGTGCTCACCAAGGTCACCATGCCACGTGTCTACACTCGCCCTTGGGCAGCTAGCTTCCTGATCACACAGTCAATGCTTAGAAGAAAAGTGACCCCAGAATCTGCCTCACTGTGGGATGTCAACTCAAAAAAATCTTCACCAGTGCAGGAATCCAACTTCAGTGCACCTTGCAGGCGGCCTCCAACCTTTCCCACCAGTAGGGATCACACTCTCTCTCAAGGCAACCTCTCCCGTCAGTAGAAAGTCTTGCCTGTTACATGACTCTGGCATGATGACTGAGTTCTGCATCCATATGACTTCCTCTGTGTTTCTCTCTGTTGCTCTCTGACCCATCACCCCGCCTTATACTTGCCTTGGTCTCTGTTCCCACCTCTGCAATGGCATCTCAGGTCCATGCACAAGGGCCTTGGATGGGCACTATGTTCACAGCATAGACGTCGGCAGGGGGGTGGTATTTCTCTTTCATTTGATCTTCATCATGAGGATTTTTAGATGAGGTCAATGAGATTCAGAAAGTTTAAGTAACTTGGCTGGGATTCTACAAGTGAGAGAAGTGAGATTCAAACACAGAAGTATCTGACTCCAGTATAACACTTCACTCACAGAGTTCCTGGGGGGGAGGGGGGGTGAAGAAGTGTGTGTGTATGTGTGTTCTGCCCACCACTCCCAATCCAGTCAGCAGCGCTCTGTTTCCCACACCCATCACTGACTCCAGATCTACAGTGAAACCAACCTCACATCAGCAGCCCTGACTCTTCCCTTCCCAGCCATCAACATGCTTTTTTGGGGGTCCCAGGCTCCAGAGCCGATGACCTGCCACCAAAAGAGCAATGGGTCCTCCTACTCAAATATTTGGGGTCCTTAATGGCTGGATGATGCAGAGAGGCAGCTGTGGAGCCACAGGAGAACTAAAGTTCTCTGTGGGATTCATGGTGCTACCCAATCACATCATAGAAACACAGGCCCACTCACTCAGCCTGTGGCTACACTCAACCTCAGACCCCACCTACACTGAGACTGGTCTGCCCCAAGGAACCAAGACCTCTGGCCCACAGTGAAGACCAGCATTGCCCCAGGGTCAGAGACCCCTGCCACGACTCCTGTTTCAGATTCTGCGTGTCCTTCCTCTTTTATTCATTCTTTAAAAAATATTGTTTTTATTTATTTGACTACACCAGGTCTCAGTTGTGGCATCAGTTCAGTTCAGTTCAGTCGCTCAGTCGTGTCCAACTCTTTGTGACCCCATGAATCGCAGCACACCAGGCCTCCCTGTCCATCACCAACTCCCGGAGTTCACTCAGACTGGCGTCCATCGAGTCAGTGATGCCATCCAGCCATCTCATTCTCTGTCGTCCCCTTCTCCTGCCCCCAATCCCTCCCTGCCGGGAGCCAGCGAGAGGAATTCCACCCATGACAAGGTCATGCAGCAGATCTCTGATGGCAAGGCTAATCCAACCTCAGGTTTTCCCCTTGGAATTTCCTGAGCATCCACTCCCCAAAAAATAAGAATCTGCCTGCTTTTCCACTCTTCTGACATTCTCTGGAAAAAGTCAATTCAGGGCTTTAGTCTTCTGCATTTGAAAGAGTGTTTCAATCTAAAAACCCCTCTGATGGCTTTCTAGCCTGCCTGCAGGACTCATACAGCTGCACATGTGATTGAGGCCTCCTGACCACAGGAGGAACAGGAAGCTAAAAACATCCTAGGAATGTAGGGGCTTCTGAAGAGTCAAAATCATTAGAATAGGACTGATTAAAGGTTTCATTTGTTGAGCCAATATTTGCTGCCAAATTTTCATATCCTTTATTTTTAGATATAGTTGGTATATAGAAAAGCAAGTAGTAGACCTGGTATTAGCAACATTAGATCTTTGAGTTAAGTACCTTCTTTGTTATAACCCACTGCACCTTTGTTCTATAGAGATGTAACTTTAGTGCTTTAAGGAGATGCAGATTAAAGAAAAACACTTCAGGGGAAACGAGATTAACATTCATTAAGAAAGAGAGCCAAAAAAGTGTTAGCAAGCCTCCTGGCCAGAAGATAATGTAAATCACCGGAGACATTTTGCATACAAAAAAGATATATAGAAAGGGTCAGGACTGCTGCCCCTGCTTGACTCTGTATCTTCCATTATGTAAAATGTAGGGTATATAAACACCTTTTAAATAATAAAGTTGGAGGGGGTTTTTGCACAAGCCTGGCCTCCCCCGTGTCGATTCTTTCTCTTGCTCCCTCCCCTCTCCTTTTCAGGCTGATCCCTTGGAACGTGGAGGCTCACTGTGTCTACTTACTTGTCCTGGCCTCTAAGATGCGTAAGAGAGAGAGCCCAAGGCAGGGCACTCTCCGATATTCAAACGGGCGCCAGCGGCCTAACGTAGACAGTGCAAGCTCCTTGTCTGGAACTTTATTGATTTTCCACGTAACCCAAGTTACCCATTCTCTCCACTTAATTTTTCCTACTACACTATTTCTTCCTAATCTAATCTTATATTAATAAATAAATAAGTCTTTCCTCGCCGACTCCATCCACCCTTCGAATTCCCTGGATCCACCTGGGCTGGACCCCGGCACCTCCCAGCATCAGAGTCTTTTCCAATGAATCAACTCTTCACATTAGGTGGCCAAAGTACTGGACTTTCAGCTTTAGCATCATTCCTTCCAAAGAAATCCCAGGGCTGATCTCCTGCAGAATGGACTGGTTGGATCTCCTTGCAGTCCAAAGGATTCTCAAGAGTCTTCTCCAACACCACAATTCAAAAGCATCAATTCTTCAGCGCTCAGCCTTCTTCACAGTCCAACTCTCACGTCCATACATGACTACTGGAAAAACCATAGCCTTGACTAGACGGACCTTAGCTGGCAAAGTAATGTCTCTGCTTTTGAATATGCTATCTAGGTTGGTCATAACTTTCCTTCCAAGGAGTAAGCATCTTTTAATTTCATGGCTGCAGTCACCATCTGCAGTGATTTTGGAGCCCAAAACAATAAAGTCTGCCACTGTTTCCTCTGTTTCCTCATCTATTTCCCATGAAGTGATGAGACCGGATGCCATGATCTTCGTTTTCTGAATGTTGAGCTTTAAGCCAACTCTTTCACTCTCCTCTTTCACTTTCATCAAGAGTTGTGGCATGGGGAATCTTTAATTGTGGCATGTGGGATCTAGTTCCCAGATCAGAGATTCAACCCAAACTCCCTGCATTGAGAACATGGAGTCTTAGCCACTAGACCACCAGAGAAGTGCCTCTTTCTTTCCCTTTTAGTATCAATAAAGTCACAGCCCTGCCTCATGGATTCTGCAGACAGATGTGCTAACCAGACTCTACAGTCCAGTTGTCTCCCTAGAGAGTTTTCATCCTCCCTGGAAAGCGATGGGACAATCAGAGCTATTTCTGGAAGAGGTTCTTCTTTTCAGGGTAAGAGTGAGAAGTTTTAATCAGACACTATGCACTCTGAGGCTCTGTCTTAAACTATTGATGGGGCAAAGGGCTTGTGTCTCAAACTCTCTGAGCATCAAGCCCCATGTGGATGTGAGGATGACTTTCACCACTTGCCAGGCTGCCCTGAGGATTAAGTGTTATGATACCTGCAGAGGCTCCTTGCATACTCTGTATGACCACTGAAGTCATTTTTCTTCTCTTGCTCTCAAAACAAGTCCCCACGATCATTCCAGTACAGAAAAAAGAATGTTGAGATCAGGGTTCTCTCTCCCTCAATCTATCTTTCTGGCTTACATATTTTTCAAAAGTATTGTGAGACAGTGGCACTAAGCTTCCTCGGCAGAGTCTGCGGGTAACAGGGATGTGTTTTATGAAGGACAGAGAACACCTCTGCTGCCCCTCCTTGTCCCCTGCATTGGTCTTAGCCACTGCTCAAAAGTGTGCTCTATCTACCCATTCGCGGTCTGTTAGACTCCGCTACAAAAATCTGCCTTCGCCCCTGCCCAAAACGATCATTTTCCCTTTCCTTGCTCCCTTCTGGACTCTCCTTTTCTTTCCTGCTGTCAAACGAAGGCTTGTCTTTCCCTCCCCCAATCTATTGATCTTAAATTCAGTCTCTCGCTGCTATGATTTTCCTTGAGCATGTAGGTTGTTTGACTTACTGCATGCCATGGGGGATACAGATACGCCACAGATGTGAGGCTAAGTGGAAGGCGTATTGTGTCAAATGGAAAACGCCTCCCAGTTGTCATGCGGATGGTAGTGTTATTTTCCTGAAGACCTCTGGCCCTGAAACTTGGTTAAAAGTTAAGGTTTTTTTGAGCATCTTACTGAAGCAGGACACTCTAGAAGAAAAAAAAAGGGGGGGGCCCCATCAGGAACTCGTGGATAAAATTCACAAACTGAACACACCTGGGTAATCAGAACCTAGATCAAGTAAGAGATCACTGACAGAACTCCACTTACCTGCCCATCATTACTCTCACAAAAGTTACCATCATCTGACATCTGGCAGCATAAATTAGTTTTTGAATCTTGTACAAATGAAACCATACATTAATGTACTCTGTTCTGTCTGCCTTCATTCCTTAAATACTGTTTATGAGATTTATCCATATCTGGTTTATGTCATCCCCTGGAGAAGGAAGTGGCAACCACACTCAGTCAACCCACAGACTGGGTGACTTCACTTTCACCTTTTTATGTCATAGTTGTTCACGTTTTCTCATTGCTGGACCATGTTGCATTGCATAAACATGACACAATTCATTATCCATTCTATTGTCAGTGAGCATTTGGAAAGTCTCCAAAGCAAGGCTTTTATGAGAAGTTATGTTGTGAAGATTCTTGCACATGTCCTCTGTACACACATGCGTTTTCTTGGGTACACAGAGAACAGTGGAATGGCTGGGTCCCGGGTATCCCCATATTCAGCCATAGCAGACTGCCAGTTTTCCAAAGTGGTTGGATCATTTTATCCTCCCATTGTCATGACATAGGGGTTCCAGTCACTCTGTATCCTGACTAACACTTGGTATTGTCTGGGGATGTTTTCTTATTTGCTTTTCTTTTGCATTCTGCTGGATGTTTAGTTGTTTCTCATTATGGTTTTAATTTTCATTCTTCAAATAAAAAATGAAATTGAGTACCTTTTCACATATTTATTAGCCACTTGGATATTCTCTTCTGTAAAGTGAAAGTGGAAGTGTTAGCTGCTCAGTCATGTCCGACTCTTTACAACCCCATAGACTGCAGCCCGCCCAGCCTTCAGGCAAGAATACTGGACTGGGTTGCCATTTTCTTCTGCAGGGGATCTTCCTGACCCAGGAATCAAACCCGGGTCTCCTATGTTGCAAGCAGATTCTTTACTAGCTGAAACACCAGGTCTATTCAAATCTGTTGTATATTTTTTAAATATTGTTACTGTCTTTTTCTTAGTGATTCAAAGATTTAACATGAGACTAAAGTGAAAAGAGTTGGTCACCCTTTTATGGGCTTTTCTATCACTCATCCTAACTTTACAATAACTATAGATGTCTTCAGTCATCTCTAACAGTGTCTCAAGTTGTTAGACATTTCTAGAAGCAGTTTATTTTTTATTTTTTTTTATTTTATTTTTTTACTTTACAATACTGTATTGGTTTTGCCATACATTGACATGAATCCAACACAGGTGTACATGACTTCCCAACCCTGAACTCCCCTCCCACACCCTCCCAATATCATCTCTCTGGGTCATCCCAGTGCACCAGCCCCAAGCATCCTGTATCCTGTATCGAACCTAGACTAGCGATTCATTTCTTACATGATAGTATACATGCTTCAATGCCTTTCTCCCAAATCATCCCACCCTCTCCCTCTCCCACAGAGTCCAAAAGTCTGTTCTTTACATCTGTGTCTCTTTTGCTGTCTCGCAAACAGGGTTATCATTACCATCTTTCTAAATTCCATATATATGTGTTAGTATACTGTATTGGAGTTTTTCTTTCTGGCTTACTTCACTCTGTATAATCGGCTCCAGTTTCATCCACCTCATCAGAACTGATTCAAATGTATTCTTTTTAATGGATGAGTAATACTCCATTGTGTATATGTACCACAGCTTTCTTATCCATTTGTTGAAGCAGTTTAATTTTATTCAAAAAATGTACTCTGAAGCACTCTGAGAAATATGGAGAATCAGAGACCTGGCTTGGCTGTTTCACTTACTAGCTCTGTGACCGTGGGTAAATCTTTGTATGCCCATCTGAAAAAATAAAAAATTTGCGTTTGATATCTTTCAATCCTAGGGCTCTATTAAATAGTAATAAGATCTATAGTTTTGGGGGGTGAGGAACAGGAGAAAAAGGAGACTAGAAACTTACAAAACTTCCACAAAATTGGCCAGCCCTGCTTTTAAGTTAAAAGGACACTAAACACTCTAACCTTAATAATAGTTTCTTCCATGCTCTTGTGTATTTTAAATTTTACCAGAATTGTAAGCTTTCCATGTTAACAGAAGAGAAATTATATATCAATATGCTCTGTTTATCCTTCTCCTCTTTTCTTTTATGGAAAATAATACCTAGATCAGAGTTAACTAAAAACAAAAAAGTCAAAAAAACAAAATTGTGTTTTTTTGCGTGTGTGTCTGAAATGGAGCTAATAGAAAACACACTATCCCCCATTACCCAGCAGTATGCACTCTCCTAAGACCAGCCTGTGGCATCTGACCTCCATCCTCCACACTTTTACTTAAGACCCTTGTAAACATCTAAACCACAAGCCTGAAACCTACATCTCCTTCCTCCCACTTCTCACTAGCAGCTTACCTCCAGCTGCCAGATGACGAGCTCTGTTTTGGCCTCACTCTAACCATCAGTGTATAGAAACTAATATTTAAAAATGTCTTCACAATCTCAGAGAAAAGAAAGGTTACATACAATAAGATACAAAAAGCCCTAAGCATAAAGGAATTTACTAATAAATTAGACAATAAAATTAAGAACTTGGGTTCATGCAAAAATGTATTAAGAAAATGAAAAGGCAAGGCACAGTGTGAAGAAAGAGAGCTGATACATGTGTAACAAAGGGCTTGTATCCAGATTATAAAATAAAAAAATATTATAAATCAATGCTTTCTGACAGATAACCCAATGGAAAATGGGCAATAGCTTTGAACAAAGACTGACAAAAAGAGGATAAATAAATTCATAAACAGATATGGCTTCATTAGTAATCAGAAAAGTGCTTATTAACACTTCAAAGAGATGTATGTACACCAGCCTAGTTAGTGTTTAAACATATAACAGCACTGAATGTTGAAGAGGCTATAGAACAAAACAAAAATCTCATTCTTTATTGCTGCTGCTGCTGCTAAGTCGCTTCAGTCGTGTCTGACTCTGTGCGACCCCATAGATGGCAGCCCACCAGGCTCCCCGGTCCCTGGGATTCTCCAGGCAAGAACACTGGAGCGGGTTGCCATTTCCTTCTCCAATGCATGAAAGTGAAAAGTGAAAGTGAAGTCTCTCAGTCGTGTCCGACTCTTAGAGACATCATGGACTGCAGCCTACCAGGCTCCTCTGCCCATGGGATTTTCCAGGCAAGAGTACTGGAGTGGGGTGCCATTGCCTTCTCCGCATTCTTCACTAGTGGAAGCACAAATCAGAACATCCACTGAAAAACAAACAAAACAGCTTGGGAGTATCTACTCCAGTTAAAGATTAAAGATACATACAACCTGTGACTTGGTAATTCTGCTCAAACAGCCTATAGAACTGCATACATATGTGCTCCAAAACCTGTGTACCTGTTAATAGGTTTATCATTTACTATTCCCTGCATTATTCTCTGCAGCAAAAGGTTAGAAACAGCTTAAATGCCTGTCATTAGTACAAGATAAGCTATTCAATATTATGTATTCATACTGTAGAGTACCATACAGTAATGAAAATGAGTGGCTAAAGTTATATGGGAGAAGACAGATGAAGCTTTAAAATATGAGAGTAGCTAAAGAAAACAAATGAGGAAGAATACACATTACTTGATTCCACTGACACGAAATTCAAAAAGAGGCAAAATTTGACTCTTTAGGGATTTAGTGACTGAATAACATTAAAATATTAACAAAATAGCACCTGATACAAAGACCCAACTGATTGGAAAAGACTCTGATGCTGGGAAAGACTGAGAGCAAGAGGAGAGAAGGGGACGACAGAGGACAAGATGGTTGGGTGACATTATCACCTCAGTGGATATGAGTTTGAGCAAACTCCCAGAGACAGAGGAGGACAGGGAGGACTGGTATGCTGCAGTCCATGGGGGTCACAAAGAGTTGGACATGACTTAGTTGCTGAGCAACAAAAACACTAAAACAGTGGCGACCTCTAGCCGGAGGAAGAGTTATGCAGGGCAGTTTCTGGACCCCTGGCAAAGTTTTCATTCTTGACATGATGGTAACCTTCACGATGAATTCTTACATTGTTTAACAGTATTTTAGGAACTTTTCTCTCTATATTTTATTCCATTACATTATATAAATTAAAATAATGTTTTTCATGTTTGGCATTTAGTAAGCACTCAATAAATATCAATTACTATCATAAACACATGACAATACTATATTTTTATCCTACTTTGTACTTTACAAAGTGTTTTTCATGAAAATCACCTCATATGAAAATCACCTCATTTAAACTCAGGCATTGTTATTATTGCTGTGAGAAATCTAAGGCTTAATCTTCACATGTGTGCGCACACACACACACACACACACACACACAAACGACCATAGAGCATAGCTGGAACCACAATTCTGGTCTTCTGGTTTCAAATCTGACTCCTGCTTTCTATGCCATGTTGGTTAATGGGAGAAAGATAAGTAGGGAGCTTGACAATTTAAACTCCATCAAGAGCTAGTACTTTTTGACTGTGTAACCTGAGTCAAAGACCTTGATGTGTATGTGTTGGTTTTCCCATCTGTCAAAAGGACATAAAGACTTCCTACAATGCACAGAACTTCATGAGAAGCTGAGATGGCAGAAATGCATTTGTGTTGTGATGTGTGCAAAAATGCTACACAAATGTAATGGGTGTTATTTGGATGTACTCTGGCCTATGCTTTGAGGCTGAGCTGAATTCACTGTCAGCGCTAAATCAGCACTGATACAAGTATCTCTCTCTCTCTCCTCTCAAGGCTTCCACCTATCCACCTACCAAAATAAATAAATAATGGAGAGATTAACCTAATTGGAAGGCTTGCACATTGGGCCCAGTTGAAAACAAGCCACCCATGCCCAAGCCAGGCAAATGTAACTGGAAGCAGCAGAAAGCCTACATCTTTTCTTCACTAAAAGTGGATACAAGGCATTTTCTCAATGCATCAGCCTGAGGTTAAAGTGCACAGTCTGGGAAATTAAGCTTATTCTCAGCCAACTTTCATGGAAAACAATCTCTAGGACTATCTCATGTGTCTGCTGATAGAGGGGCATCAATTGGGAAGATTACGTCTGTTATCAAGGGAAGCAATGAACTTTCCATTTACATTGAACTTTTATAATCTGATGAGAGAAAAGGTGCATTTATCTAGTCTTTTAAAAAGGAAAAGGAAACCCTACAGATTTGTCCATTATACCTGCCAAGAATCTAAAGTGAGGTCAAGACAAAAACAGATTACTTTTGAAAGTGTTAATAAGAGTTTATTGAGAGGCCTGCAAGCCAGATCTCCCTCTGTGGGTTTCTGAATGGCTTTGGGAGCTGGGCTATTCTTAGAGTAATGAGAAAGAGCCTTATCTCAAACCATAGGAAATTCAAAGACTCCTACAGCTTCAAAAGTCTTATCGATGCACTTTAGTAGAACTAAAAGCCAGCATGGTTACTAATCACAAAAACCTGTCCAGTGTGGGGCATAGGGGAGAAGCCTTAAGAAGTACAGACATGCAATTTCCAGTACAGCTTATTAACAGCACTGAAAAGGACCCTCTAATTGTTCATGACTAAATCGTGTTCTAAGGCAGTACCAGCAATATAAGTACTAGTGAGTTAGAGTTATGGGTTATAGGTAATAGGTATCAGACACTGACTCTGACTTATTTAAGTAATGGGGAATATATTGGAAAAATATTGGGGATTCAAAGAATGAGTGAGTGGTTGTGTTTTAGAGGATGTAGGAGCATAGTGCAGGAAGCAGGAAGCAAGAGGCACACCAGTGGTTTCCAGTCCGGAAAACCCTAGTCAAGACACTACCTTATCGTGTATGATCTGTCCTCACCGTGTTCTTGGGTCACTGCCTCAAGATCAGTCCCAGAAGAGAACAACTGGTTCTTTGAGTCATAAGTAATCTCCCTCTCCCCTAAACAACCCTATAGAGGGCACAAGAGAGATGGAATATGGCTCTACTCAGCTTGAAAAATAGGCACTGGATACCTGAGCTTGCTCTCCCACTAAGACTATACATGGGCTCATAGGGAAAGAAATGGATGCTGTATTGGTCAGTTTTTTGCTTCAGTTATGCTGAATAACAAGCATTCCAAACTCCAATGGTCTACAGCAACCAACATTTCTTTTTCTTGCTCTTAGGGCTGTGAGTAGACTAGGATGGCTTTGCTTTAGGTAACAGACTGATGGGGCTGCCTCCAAACCACAGAGCAGAGTCACATCTGCTCCATGTCTCTGCCTCCTCCTTGGCTACTCCAAGCATGTTACTTTCTCATATTAACAGAAAACCACAATAGCACAAAAGGATAAGTTGCTGCTGGCCTCATCTCTGCTCATATTCCTTTGGTCAAATACCATCAAATGCTCAAACCCAAATTTAGTAGGGCAGCCAAATCTACTCCACCCCAAGGAAGCACAGAAGGAAAGTGAATAATATTGGTAACAATAATGCAATCTCACACGGATACTAAATAAGCATCCTCTACACATACGTCTTAGTCACCTCACTAACAGCTCCCCAAAGCTTCCATTCTGTGTCTAATCCAAGTCATCAAATAAATATTCATGAAAAAGATCCTGGTCACTGTTGCTGGAGGATACACGCTAATTGTCCCTCTATGTGTCCTTCAGATCTCAGTCCTGCTTTCTTGGTTAATTATAAACATGCTCTTTTTTTCCCCTTTTAGATAATGAATGCCTTTAGGGCAAAGCATGTAGCTTTGTGAGGATCTTTGCAGATGCTTGGCTTGTCGTTGTTTCCCTTGAGTCGCTGGTGAATGAACCAGGGTGACTTTTGCCAGTCACTGTAGTTGCACAGAGTCCCTCAGCCTGAGAAAAGGGTGGCATCTGTGACCCAGGGAAAAACCAGTGATTTGGATAAAAGTTAGTTTAGACTTAACACCAAAGTTTCATAGCCAGCATGAAGGAAAGACAAGTCATTTACCCCCTCAAATCTCATGTCTGGCTCCTTATCATCCCAAATCCTGACTCCACCCACTGCCAGTCAAGGTCGAGGGCACTTCAGCAAATGAAGGAATTGCCCAAACCCGCGTTTAAGGAGGAGCTTCAGGTCTCTCCTCCTTTGTACTCTGTCTCAGCATCCTGTCCTCACTAAGTGGCTTCCTCCTTCTTGAAGTCGTGTAGCATTCTTTCAGGTACTGTTCACCATGAACACTATCCCAGGCCAGATACTCACTTTTACTCCATTTACCATATTCAGTTCTTACAACTTCTACATTAGGCAAGAACAATCGACATTTTTGACTGCTTCGCTTGGCAGCTCAGCCTGGACTTTACCCGTTCTGCACTGCTTACATTGTTGGAGAGGCACATAAAAGTCTGAGTGTTAAAAGTGCAAATTCAGGAATCGGACAGCTTGAATTCAAATCCGATTCTCAACCCTTACTATGTGTGTGAGCTTGGACCTGGTTCTTAATTTCTCTGTGCCTCAGTTTCCTTTTCTACATGGACACTGTAATAGTACTGAACTTATAACGTGTTGTCAGTATTGGACGGGCAAAAACACCCAGAACAGAACAATGCTTGAAACATTACAGGTGTTTGATAAATGTTTGGAAGACCCATTGACCCTTCATCCATCTGCTTGGCACCTTACCCCGTGACCAGACTCCCCCATTAAGGACTGAACCCCGCAGCTGGGACTGACACATGATTCTGGTAGATGGGCCCAGACAGTTGGATCTGTACCGTGTCATCCAGAATGTTTATGCTCCTTCCCACCTTGATCAAAAGAAAAAAATCCTTTGTCTCTCCTGTTCAATTTTTCTCTCTCACATTGTAGCATTTTTTGTTCATTCTCCTTCAGCACCTGTCTAGAGGTTAGCCAGTTTTTGATTATGGATTTGATGGCTTAAGCCAGTTTATTATTTTTATTATGAGTTTGACAGCTTAGAATTTTTGTTCTTAATTGGGACATTTATATCTCATTTTCTTTATGAGAAAAATCTAGGAATTATAGTTTTAACATCATAATAAATAATATTAAAATAAATGACAAGCCATGAATTGGGAATTAAAACACCTAATAATTGGGCTGGAGAAATATAAAAATGCTGGGTTCAGTGAACCAGCACCAGTCTAATTTAAATGTCTAATTAAAAGTTACTTGAAGGCACAACATACACAAGCTGCATTGCAATCTTCTAGGGCTGGGAAGGAAGCTTGGTAACCAGAAGAAAAATCAGAATTGCATGAAGAAATGGGGATGGACTGTAATTTTTAAGCAGGGTGCTCCATTTTAGTCAAGGCATGTCCTACTCTACATCCCATTACCACTTCATTAAAATACTCTGTCCGCAGTACTGAAACTGCTGTTAGTTGTTTAACAGCAGAGAAACCATGCTTCCAGCCAGGAAGGGAGGTAGCAATACCCGGCTGCAGGCAGGAGCTTTTGTTAGCTGAAGCACTATTTATCCAGAAATGCCTGAGAGTTACAGAGGAAGAAAAAGAAGAAGGACTGTGATTAGGCAAGTTTAGATGAGAACTGATTTGACAAGAACAAGCCTGCCGGTCTGCAGGCTAATTCACAAAGAGGGCTATTCATAGCAGCAGGCTATTTAGCACATTGTCAGATATGACATTCCAGAAATGCAGCATGATCATTGGTACAAATAACTAATGAACAGTGACATATTTAGATTGCCTGTGTAAAGGTGGCTGGATGTGTGCAGTTAGACAAAAAGAACTCCATCACCGCATGAGGGGATAAAAAAGAAGAAGAAAGCCCGAAAATGTCCGAAGTAAACTTCTGAAGTTGGGTTTGTTTTCAGAAGTTGCCGATTCTGGCACTGTCAGTTTGTCATTGTCACCACTGTCTCTCGGTCTTCTCATCCGTAGTTCAGGATAATAATTGCACCTACGCTTTCTAAGACTCCACCTGAGATTAAAGGGTAAATTCTCAATAAATATTGCCTATCATTATTAGTATTTTTATTGACAAATATTTTTCACTCTTAAGGAAGTATGAAGTGTAATCATTTGTATAGATATCGCTAAACTGAACCTACATTCTAAACTGAGCACCATTTATAGTTAAATGGTACCTCTGCTTCTGACGGAGGCAATTTCTTTCTCTAAATATTTTTCCTATGTTTCAGAGGTCAAAAATAGATTCCTACATTCCCTCAAAGATGTCTCATGTTTTCTTTTCCTCCCATTTTTTTACTGTCATCAGTTTCCTCATTCATTCATTTATGCATTTTTTAAAATATATGTTTATTTATTTATGTATGCTGTGCTGGGTCTTCATTGCTGCACAGGGCTTTCTCTAGTTGTGATAAGTGGGGCTACTCTCTAGTGGCTGTGTGCAGGCTTCTCATTTCAGGGGCTTCTCTTGTTGCAGAGCATGGTCTTTAATGCACTCAAGCTTTATTAGTTGCTGCATCTGGGCTCAGTAGCTATGGTGCATGGGCTTAGTTGCTCCTCCCTATGTGGAACCTTCCCAGACCAGGAATCAAACCTGTGTCCCCTTCATTGGTAGGCAATTCTTAACCACTGGACAACCAGGGAAATCCTTCATTCATGTGTTTTTAAAAGCCATTTTTATGTGTCAAGCTCCTTTAATGAATCAGGCATTGTGCTAAGCTAGGTTGCTAACACATGTAAATCAAAGAG
Source organism: Capra hircus (assembly GCF_001704415.2). Classification (NCBI taxonomy): domain Eukaryota; kingdom Metazoa; phylum Chordata; class Mammalia; order Artiodactyla; family Bovidae; genus Capra; species Capra hircus. Next base: position 6,219,860 of record NC_030820.1, read on the forward strand.
TTTAAAGATCTGTCATGAATGAAAAGAACTGCCTTAAATACAACAATCTCCAATACATCTCACATTAACAACTGCACATACATGTTAAATAGGTTTGTTATTATCTCCATGTTACAGATGAGTAACTGAGGCTTAAAGGAGAGAGGAGGAAGGATCTGTCTTTAAGCATCTGTCTTCAGGTCTCAGAGTAGATACTGCAATGTCCAATCTGTGCTTACACCTCATTCAGGGGGTTCCCTTTCTCAGGACCCTACAAAGGGAACAGTTTGGGGAAATGGAGTAACTTTGAGACTATGAGTGTCCAGTAAAGGACAAAGTCCCAGCTCCTCCTCCTTCCCCACAAGACACTGCCAACAAAAAGAAAAATCTCTGCAGTCAAAACGGGGTGTACACAGCAGATGAATTATCCCTTATCTTTACTTCAATTCCTTTCTTAATGAATAAATGAGTAAATCAATAGATCCCTAGGTCTTTGGCACCCCTTCTTATTCCATGCAAGTCTTGTTTTTCTTTTTATAAGCTGAGCAACCCAAACAACCAGAGGCCATTTTCACAGTTTACCATCTAACAAAACACAGCAGTGGTAATTAAAACAATCTGGGGGTAGGGAAAGGAAATCTGTCACTGCTGAGACTATCAAGTCAAGAATAAAGTGCTCTGGGAGTGAGGCAGAAACACTGACAATTTGTTAGATCTAACCCCAGACTGACACAGAATAAAAGGATGAGGCAGAGACTGTTGCTGGCAAATGTCAGCTTTGCATGAACAGCCCATGGAAAAACTCTGAAAAGCCACCCATAGTTTTCATCTTCTGCCAAAGTCAGGAAGGAACCAGATTCCCTCTGCACAAATAAGAATTAGCTACTCTGTAGTCACTGGTTAAGGTCAGCTTTGGAAAGAATGACCATATCCCCAAGCCAACTTAAAATCAAGGCTTAATTTAAAAAAAAAAAAAAAAAAACAACCCTTATATCCTGACTTTAAAGTACTGTAACTTTAACTTTTACTAGATTTTAAGAGTCTTTCAGAGGCACAGTCTCCTTCTCCTTATTCTAAGGTATTTCATCAAGTCCACATCCATTGGCTGAATCCTTTTAACCCTCCAATTGGGGTGAAATTGCTCAATAGCTCCCACCTCCAAATTGAACCTCATAAAGTAAAATCAGCAAGAACTACCTGGCAAGACTCCCTACTGCTCTTGATTCATTTTGCAGGATAGATTTCCCCAACCAAATAAAAATCATGAAACCCAATGAATAATTTTTGGTCTTCTGTATCTCACACAGCTGTAATCTTATGGCAAGGAGATCACCAATGATTTGAGAATGCTCACACAATAGGAAAAATAATCATTGAATTTGGAGCAGTTCTTCTAATATCATTTATTTTGTCATGCTGGTTGGCTAAAGGATATAGATTGGACAAATTACAACAACAGCAACAACAATAATTGTAGGTAACCACTATGAGAAAGGCTCTGCTATTTATGGTAAATATTGTCATTATTTTACCTCAAAGCACTCCTGTGAAGTAGGGACATTTATTACCTCTATTTAACTAGTCAGAAAATACCCACATTAATTTAAGATGATGGTGGCATTCAATGCACAAAAAACTAAAATTAAAACTTTGGTTTTACTGCCTTCATAAAATGTTAATCATTTGATTTACTATAACAAAAATATAAGCATAGTATCAATAGGCAGTATAGGCTACTTGCATATACAGAGGATTTCCAGTATTTAGAAATTCAATAGTTTTTAGCCAGATAAAACTGGAGCAGTTAATTACCTTTGTCTAGTTCCATTTTGAATGATTTTTGAAGAAAAGCAATTCTAGTCCCAAGAAAACCTTCTCAATAGCATCATTAGATACAGATACTGGAGAACAGAAAATGTTAAGGAGTGGAGCCAGATAAATATGCACTGAAGAGGTAAAATTGGCAACTCTAGGAGAGTGGAAGGTGGAATTACATATGCTTCTTTCCCCACACATTTGCTAAATCTTCATTTTATAAAAAGACTAATAAAAATGCAAGAAGCTATTAACTTTGCCAAAGAATTGCAGCTATTTTTGCATAAGCAGTTTGTTCCTTTAAATTCAAGAGTCTAGAGTAAGTGCCTACCAAGACACGCTTCTTAGATCTCTGCTTTCCCTCCTTAACTGTTCCTCCTGGTAATTTAGCCAGAATCTGTTGTTCTCATTGGCACTGTCCAGCCAACCAGTCCAGAGTCAAGGGGAGCAATATCTTCAGAGAACAAAAGGCAGTTCTAGGCAGGATAACCCTGGATGTACATTTCAGAGCAAGAAGCCCCAGCCTGAGAGAGAGAGAACAATCCACGGAGGAAGAATGAGTCAGGATAAAGAGAAAGCAACTCAAGACAGAGAGAGATGAGGTACAAAGTAGGGTAGAGGCAAAGAGGCTCAAAGCTGTGGGACAAAAGTAATTCAGAATCAAATCTTGTAATTATCAGAGTCTAATCAATAAGTCTTGTAAAGACCTAGTTGGCCTCATGTTCATTGTGTAGACTATGGGTCATGCTGCTTGTGTAGAGCACCCAAATGGACAGGTCACAGTGGAAAGGTCTGACAGAATGTGGTCCACTGGAGAAGGGAATGGCAAACCTCTTCAGTATTCTTGCTTTGAGAACCCTATGAACAGCATGAACGGGCAAAAGATAGGACACTGAAAGATGAACTCCCCAGGCCAATAGATGCCTGATTTGCTATGGAGATTAGTGGAGAAATAACTCCAGAAAGAATGAAGAGACAGAGCCAAAGCAAAAGCAGCACCCAGTTGTGGATGTGACTGGTGATGGAAGTAAAGTCTGATGCTGTAAAGAGCAATACTGCATAGGAACTTGGAATGTTAGGTCCATGAATCAAGGCAGATTGCAAGTGGTCAAACAGGAGATGGCAAGAGTGAACATTGTCATTTTAGGAATCAGTGAACTAAAATGGACTGGAATGAGAGAATTTAACTCAGATGACCATTATATCTACTATGGTGGGCAAGAACCCCTTAGAAGAAATAGAGTAGCCCTCATAGACACAGAAGAGTCCGAAATGCAGTACTTGGATGCAATTCCAAAAGCAACAGAATGATCTCTGTTCATTTCCAAAGCAAAGCATTCAATGTCACAGTAATCCAAGTCTATGCCCCGAGCAGTAATGCTGAAGAAGCTGAAGTTGAATGGTTGTATGAAGACCTACAAGACCTCCTAGAATTAACACCAAAAAGATTTCCTTTTCGTCAGAGGGGACTGGAATGCAAAAGTAGGAAGTCAAGAGATACCTGGAGTAACAGGCAAATTTGGCCTTGGAGTACAAAATGAAGCAGGTCAAAGGCTAACAGAGTTTTGCCAAGGAATGCACTGGTCATAGCAAACACCCTCTTCCAACAACACAAGAGAAGACTCTACACATGGACATCAACAGATGGTCAACACTGAAATCAGATTGATTATATTCTTTGCAGCCAAAGATGGAGAAGCTCTATACAGTCAGCAAAAACAAGACTGGGAGCTGACTGTGGCTCAGATCACGAACTCATTATTGCCAAATTCAGATTTAAATTACAGAAAGTAGGGGAAACCACTAGACCATTCAGGTATGACCTAAATCAAATCCTTAGATTATACAGTAGAAGAGACAAATATTTAAGGGATTAGATCTGATAAACAGAGTACCTGAAGAACTATGGATGAAAGTTCATGACATTGTACAAGAGACAGTGATCAAGACCATCCCCAAGAAAAAGAAACGCAAAAAGGCAAAATGGTTGTCAAGGAGGCCTTACAAATAGCTGAAAAAAGAAGAGAAACTAAAGGCAAAGGAGAAATGGAAGATATGTCCATTTCAATGCAGACTTTCAAAGAATAGCAAGGAAAGATAAGAAAGCCTTCCTCAGTGATCAATGCAAAGGAATAGAGGAAAACGATAGAATGGGAAAGACTAGAGATCTCGTCAAGAAAATCAGAGATACCAAGGGAACATTTTGTGCAAAATGGGCACAATAAAGGACAGAAATGGTCTGGACCTAACAGAAGCAGAAGATATTAAGAAGAGGTGGCAAGAATACACAGAAGAACTATACAAAAAAGATCTTCATGACCCAGATAACCACAATGGTGTGATCACTCACCTAGAGCCAGAGATCCTGGAATGAGAAGTCAAGTGGGCCTTAGGAAGCATCACTACAAACAAAGCTAGTGGAGGTGATGGAATTCAAGTTGAGCTATTTCAAATCCTAAAAGATGATACTGTTAAAGTGCTGCACTCTAAATGCCAGCAAATTTAGAAAACTCAGCAGTGGCTACAGGACTGGGAAGTGTCAGTATTCATTCCAACACCAAAGAAAGGCAATGCCAAAGAATGTTCAAACTACTGCACAATTGCACTCATCTCACACGCTGGTAAAGTAATGTTCAAAATTCTCCAAGCCAGGCTTCAACAGTATGCGAACCATGAATTAACAGATGTTCAAGCTGGATATAGAAAAGACAGAGGAACCAGAGATCAAATTGCCAACATCCGTTGGATCATCAAAAAAGCAAGAGAGTTCCAGAAAAACAACTGCTTCTGATTTATTGACTACACCAAAGCCTTTGACTGTGTGGATCCCAACAAACTGTGGAAAATTCTTAAAGAGATGGGAATACCATACCACCTGACCTGCCTCTTGAGAAATCTGAATGCAGATCAAGAAGCAACAGTTAGAACTGGACATGGAAGAAAAAAAAAAAAAGAACTGGACATGGAAAAACAGACTGGTTCCAAATCAGGAAAGGAGCATGTCAAGGCTGTATATTGTCACCCTGCTTATTTAACTTATACGTAGAGTACATCATGCAAAATGCCAGGCTGGATGAATCACAAGCTGGAATCAAGATTACTGGGAGAAAACTAAAGAGCCTCTTGATGAAAGTGAAAGAGGAGAGTGAAAAAGTTGGCTTTTTAAAGCTCAACATTCAGAAAACTAAGATCATGGCATCTGGTCCCATCACTTCATGCAAATAGAAGGGGAAATAATGGAAACAGAGGCGGACTTTATTGGGGGGGGGGGTGCTCCAAAATCACTTTAAATGGTAACTGCAGCTATGAAATTAAAAGACACTTGCTCCTTGAAAGAAAAGTTATGACCAACCTAGACAGCATATTAAAAAGCAGACATTACTTTGCCAACAAAGGCCCATCTAGTCAAATCTATGTTTTTTCCAGTAGTCATGTATGGATGTGAGAGTTGGACTATAAAGAAAGCTGAGCACTGAAGAACTGATTCTTTTGAACTGTGGTGTTGGAGAAGACTCTGGAGAGTCCCTTGGACTGCAAGGAGATCCAACCAGTCCATCCTAAAGGAAATCAGTTCTGAATATGCTGAAGCTGAAACTCCAATAGTTTGGTCACCTGATGCAAAGAACTGACTCATTGAAAAAGACCCTGATGCTGGGAAAGATTGAAAGCAGGAGGAGAAGGGGACAAAAGAGAATGAGATGGTTGGATGGCATCACCGACTCGATGGACATGCTTTCGAGCATGCTCCGGGAATTGGTGATGGACAGGGAAGCCTGGCATGCTGCAATCCATGGCGTCACAGTCAGACACGACTGAATGCCTGAACTGAACTGAAACATTAAGTCTTGTGTAGACCTAGATGGCCTCAAGGACAAATCATAGTCCTTGACCAAAGAGGCAAGAGGTCCTAGCATCTTTACCACCCTCATTTCCCAAAGGGAATCATTTTGACCCTTGCACTGATTGATATTTTAGTAAACCATGTTCTGCCCTGGAAGTCAGTGAAGACTTTGCATTCACAGACAGAGTGACAAAGACAGGGCTTGTAAGTAGTAATAGTGATAGTAATGATAATAATAGTAATAGTTTCAAAAGTAGTAATTGTTTTAATAATCATATTTAATGAGAGTTTATGGTGTGATTTCACTGTGTTGCATGCTTTTACTAGCATAATTCACTTAATCCTGACAACTCTGCTGCTGCTGCTGCTGCTGCTGCTGCTGCTGCTAGTCATGTCAGTCGTGTCTGACTCTGTGCGACCCCACAGATGGCAGCCCACCAGGCTCCGCCGTCCCTGGGATTCTCCAGGCAAGAACACTGGAGTGGGTTGCCATTTCCTTCTCCAATGCATGAAAGTGAAAAGTGAAAGTGAAGTCTCTCAGTCGTGTCCGACTCTTAGAGACATCATGGACTGCAGCCTACCAGGCTCCTCCATCCATGGCATTCTCCAGGCAAGAGTACTGGAGTGGGGTACCATTGCCTTCTCCCCTCAAAACTCTGTTTCACCCATTTTGTAGAAAAGGAAAGTGAGCCACAGAGTTAGGTTCCTTATCTAAAAATCTACAATTATCATAGGCTGGAGTCAAGATTAAAATCAAAAACCAAAGTCTGTCTAAATATGGGGACTTTAAAAAATACAGGATGGAGTTCCAAAAGATGGCGGAGGAATAGGACGGGAAGACCACTTTCTCCCTCACAAATTCCTCAAAAGAACATTTCAACGCCGAGCAAACTCCACAAAACAACTTCTGTAGGCTGGCAGAGGACATCAGGCAACCAGAAAAGCAGACCATTGTCTTCAAAAACAGGTAGGAAAAAATATAAAAGACAAAAAAGGAGACAAAGGAGGTGGGGAGGGAGCTCTGTCCTGGGAAGGGAAGCCCTTTCCGGGAAGGGAATTTTAAGAAGAGAGGTTTCCAAACACCAGGAAACACTCTCCCTGCCGAGTCTGTGGCGAGCCTTGGAAACACAGAGGGCAACATAACAGGAAGGAAAAAATAAAGAAATAATTAAAACCAACAGATTACAAGCCCAACAGTAACTCCCCCAGCGGAAAAGCAGCACAGACGCCTGCATCCGCCACAACCTAGTGGGGGCAGGGCAGGGACGCGCGGGAGGCGCGGGCTGCAGAGCTTTGTAAGAATCGGGCAGGAACGCCCCACGTGCAACCAGAACGATCTAACTTGGACTAGCAAACCAGACTGTGGGATAGCTACCACGCAAAAAACTCGAACATAAGACACCGCCAGGACCGAGCACAGAACAAAGGATGGAACGGAAAAAGCTGGCTGCAGACCATCCCCCGCCGGGGACAGGCAGCCAGAGCCAAGGACTGGAAAGGGGCAATTGCAGACCCGGAGAGACTTTACTTACCTAACTGCAAGCAGGCTCCTTTCCTAAGACTTCTGGGGGTGCTGGACAGTCACCATCTGCCTCACGGGGGGCGCCAGCGGTCCACCCAGAAAGCTGAGCAGCAGCGGCAGAAAAGGTGACAAGTCGCGGCGATCGCGCTCGCCAAACTCCTGAGCTACTCGGACCTGGGAAGGGCACAAAGCACAGTCCCAGCCGAATCTGTGCCTCTGAGGGCTGCCTGAGCGCCGAACCTGAGCGGCTTGGACCGGGGAAGTGCACACAGCCTAGGGCCGGCCCCAGACAGTTCCCGGCTGAGCATCGTAGAGCTGGAGCGGTTTGTGCGCCACGAGAAGGGACAGGTCAAGCAGGGCTGAGACACTGTGTGCACACGACAGTGCTATTTGTTTGCAGCATTCCCCCTCCCCACAGCACGACTGAACTAGTGAGCCTAAAAAACCAGCAAACAGAAGAAGTTAAACAAAGGGAACCACCTTGGAAGTGATCCCACATGGCCCACAACATCAGAGAAGGGCCAGATATTTTTACTATTTTTAAAATCATTCCTTTTTTTTTCTTTTTTTTTCTAACTTTTTTTTAAATTGTTAAGTCTTCTATTTCTCCTCTAATTTTTATTTCTATAACCTACTATTACTATTTTAAAAAAAAAAAAAGACTTTTTTTTTTTAAGGCAAACACCATATATAGTCTTTGGATGGTTGATGGTGGTTTTTTTTGTTTTTTAAATAATTCTTGTTTTTTTTCTTTTTTTTTCTTTTTTTTCTCTTTCTCTTTTTTTTTCTTTCTTCCTTTTTCCTTCTGCTTCTTTTCTTTAATAATGTATTTCTGAAAATCCAACCTCTACTCTAGATTTTTAATCTTTGCTCTTAGGTTTTTGTTGTCAATTTTGTACATTTAAAAACCCAAACTTACTACCCAAGTTTACCTGAGAGTGAGATTACTGGCTTGACCACTCTCTCCTCCTTTGGACTCTCCTTTTTCTCCACCAGGTGGCCTCTGTCTCTTTTCTCCCCCATCTCTTCTCTATCCAACTGTGTGAATCTCTATGTGTTCCAGATGGTGGAGAACACCTAAGGAACTGGTTACTGGCAGGATTTGTCTCTCTCTTTCTCATTCCTCTCTCTTATCCTCCTGGCCACCTCTGTCTACTTCCTCCCTCTCCTCTTCCCCGTATAACTCCATAAATACCTCTGAGCGGTCCAGACTATAGAGCACACATGAGGAAGTGACTACTGGCTAGCTTGCTCTCTCCTCTTTTGATCTCACCGCATCTCATTCCAGTTACCTCGAACTACCCCCTCCATCTTCTCTTCTCCTTGTAACTCAGTGAACCTCTCTGAGTCTCCCACAGTGTGGAGAAACTGTTCATCCTTAACCTACAAGTTTTATCATCGGTGCTGTATTGATGGAGAAGTCTAGAGGCTACTGTAAAAATAAAACTGAAAACCAGAAGCAGGAGGCTTAAATCCAAAGCCTGAAAACATTAGAGAACTCTTGAATTCAGGGAACATTAAGCAATAGGAGCTCATCAAATGCCTTCATACCTACACCGAAACCAAGCTCCACCCAAGGGCCAACAAGTTCCAAAACAAGACATACCACGCAAATTCTCCAGCAACACAGGAACACTCCCCTGAGCTTCAATAAACAGGCAGCTCAAAATTATCCCAAAACCTTTGATGTCTCATAACCCATTACTGGTCACTCCATTGCACTCCAGAGAGAAGAAACCCAGCTCTACCCACCAGAACTCCAACACAAGCCTCCCTAACCAGGAAACCTTGACAAGCCACTGATACAACCCCACCCACAGTGAGGAAGCTCCATAATAAAGTGAACCCCACAAATTACCAGAATATAAAAAGGCCACCCCAAACACAGCAATATAACCAAGATGAAGAGACAGAGGAATACTCAGCAGGTGAAGGAACAGGAGACTTGCCCACCAAACCAAACAAAAGAGGAAGAAGTAGGGAATCTACCTGAGAAGGAATTCCAAATATTGATAGTGAAAATGATCCAAAATCTTGAAATCAAAATGGAATCACAGAAAAATAGCCTAGAGACAAGGATTGAGAAGATGCAAGAAAGGTTTAACAAGGACCTAGAAGAAATAAAAAAGAGTCAAAATATAATGAATAATGCAATAAATGAGATCAGAAACACTCTGGAGGCAACAAATAGTAGAATAACGGAGGCAGAAGATAGGATTAGTGAAATAGAAGATAGAATGGTAGAAATGAATGAATCAGAGAGGAAACAAGAAAAACGAATTAAAAGAAACGAGGACAATCTCAGAGACCTCCAGGACAATATGAAACGCTCCAACATTTGAATTATAGGAGTCCCAGAAGAAGAAGACAGAAAGAAAGATCATGAGAAACTCCTTGAGGAGATAATAGTTGAAAACTTCCTTAAAATGGGGAAGGAAATAATCACCCAAGTTCAAGAAACACAGAGAGTTCCAAATAGGATAAACCCAAGGTGAAACACCCCAAGACACATATTAATCAAATTAACAAAGATCAAACACAAAGAACAAATATTAAAAGCAGCAAGGGAAAAACAACAAATAACACACAAGGAGATTCCCATAAGGATAACTGCAGATCTTTCAATAGAAACTCTTCAGGCCAGGAGGGAATGGCAAGACATACTTAAAGTGATGAAAGACAATAACCTACAGCCCAGATTACTGTACCCAGCAAGGATCTCATTCAAATACGAAGGAGAAATCAAAAGCTTTACAGACAAGCAAAAGCTGAGAGAATTCAGCACCATCAAACCAGCTCTCTGACAAATTCTAAAGGATATTCTCTAGACAGGAAACACAAAAAGGGTGTATAAACCCGAACCCAAAACAATAAAGAAAATGGTAACGGGATCATACTTATCAATAATTACCTTAAACGTAAATGGGTTGAACGCCCCAACCAAAAGGCAAAGACTGGCCGAATGGATACAAAAACAAGACCCCTCTATATGCTGCTTACAAGAGACCCACCTCAAAACAAGGGACACATACAGACTGAAAGTGAAGGGCTGGAAAAAGATATACCACGCAAATAGAGACCAAAAGAAAGCAGGAGTGGCAATACTCATATCCGATAAAATAGACTTTAAAACAAAGGCTGTGAAAAGAGACAAAGAAGGACATTACATAATGATCAAAGGATCAATCCAAGAAGAAGATATAACAATTATAAATATATATGCACCCAATATAGGAGCACCGCAATATGTAAGACAAATGCTAACAAGTATGAAAGGGGAAATCAACAATAACACAATAATAGTGGGAGACTTTAATACCCCACTCACACCTATGGACAGATCAACTAAACAGAAAATTAACAAAGAAACACAAACTTTAAATGATACATTAGATCAGTTAGACCTAATTGATATCTATAGGACATTTCACCCCAAAACAATGAATTTCACCTTTTTTTCAAGTGCTCATGGAACCTTCTCCAGGATAGATCACATCCTGGGCCATAAATCTGAACTTGATAAATTCAAAAAAATCGAAATCATTCCAAGCATCTTTTCTGACCACAATGCATTAAGATTAGATCTCAATTACAGGAGAAAAACTATTAAGAATTCCAACATATGGAGGTTGAACAACACACTTCTGAATAACCAACAAATCACAGAAGAAATCAAAAAAGAAATCAAAATATGCATAGAAACTAATGAAAATGAAAACACAACAACCCAAAACCTGTGGGACACTATAAAAGCAGTGCTAAGAGGAAAGTTCATAGCAATACGGGCATACCTCAAGAAATAAGAAAAAAGCCAAATAAATAACCTAACTCTACAACTAAAGCAACTAGAAAAGGAAGAATTGGAGAACCCCAGAGTTAGTAGAAGGAAAGAAATCTTAAAAATTAGGGCAGAAATAAATGCAAAAGAAACAAAAGAGACCATAGCAAAAATCAACAAAGCCAAAAGCTGGTTCTTTGAAAGGATAAATAAAATTGACAAACTATTAGCCAGACTCATCAAGAAGCAAAGAGAGAAAAATCAAATCAATAAAATTAGAAATGAAAATGGAGAGATCACAACAGACAACACAGAAATACAAAGGATCATAAGAGACTACTATCAGCAGTTGTATGCCAATAAAATGGACAACGTGGAAGAAATGGACAAATTCTTAGAAAAGTACAATTTTCCAAAACTGAACCAGGAAGAAATAGAAAATCTTAACAGACCCATCACAAGCACAGAAATTGAAACGGTAATCAGAAATCTTCCAGCAAACAAAAGCCCAGGTCCAGACGGCTTCACAGCTGAATTCTACCAAAAATTTCGAGAAGAGCTAACACCTATCCTCCTCAAACTCTTCCAGAAAATTGCAGAGGAAGGTAAACTTCCAAACTCATTCTATGAGGCCACCATCACCCTAATACCAAAACCTGACAAAGATGTCACACATAAAGAAAACTACAGGCCAATATCACTGATGAACATAGATGCAAAAATCATCAACAAAATTCTAGCAATCAGAATCCAACAACACATTAAAAAGATCATACACCATGACCAAGTGGACTTTATCCCAGGGATGCAAGGAGTCTTCAATATCCGCAAATCAATCAATGTAATTCACCACATTAACAAATTGAAAAATAAAAGCCATATGATTATCTCAATAGATGCAGAGAAGGCCTTTGACAAAATTCAACATCCATTTATGATAAAAACTCTCCAGAAAGCAGGAATAGAAGGAACATACCTCAACATAATAAAAGCTATATATGACAAACCCACAGCAAACATTATCCTCGATGGTGAAAAGTTGAAAGCATTTCCCCTAAAGTCAGGAACAAGACAAGGGTGCCCACTTTCACCACTACTATTCAACATAGTTCTGGAAGTTTTGGCCACAGCAATCAGAGCAGAAAAAGAAATAAAAGGAGTCCAAATTGGAAAAGAAGAAGTAAAACTTTCACTGTTTGCAGATGACATGATCCTCTACATAGAAAACCCTAAAGACTCCACCAGAAAATTACTAGAGCTAATCAATGAATACAGTAAAGTTGCAGGATATAAAATCAACACACAGAAATCCCTTGCATTCCTATACACTAATAATGAGAAAGAAGAAAAAGAAATTAAGGAAACAATTCCATTCACCATTGCAACGAAAAGAAGAAAATACTTAGGAATATATCTACCTAAAGAAACTAAAGACCTAATAGAAAACTATAAAACACTGATGAAAGAAATCAAAGAGGACACTAATAGATGGAGAAATATACCATGTTCATGGATTGGAAGAATCAATATAGTGAAAATGAGTATACTACCCAAAGCAATTTACAAATTCAATGCAATCCCTATCAAGCTACCAGCCATATTTTTCACAGAACTAGAACAAATAATTTCAAGATTTTTATGGAAATACAAAAAACCTCGAATTGCCAAAGCAATCTTGAGAAAGAAGAATGGAACTGAAGGAATCAACCTGCCTGACTTCAGGTTCTACTACAAAGCCACAGTCATCAAAACAGTATGGTACTGGCACAAAGACAGACATATAGATCAATGGAACAAAATAGAAAGCCCAGAGATAAATCCACACACATATGGACACCTTATCTTTGACAAAGGAGACAAGAATATACAATGGAGTAAAGACAATCTCTTTAACAAGTGGTGCTGGGAAAACTGGTTAACCACTTGTAAAAGAATGAAACTAGATCACTTTCTAACACCGCACACAAAAATAAACTCAAAATGGATTAAAGATCTAAATGTAAGACCAGAAACTATGAAACTCCTAGAGGAGAACATAGGCAAAACACTCTCAGACATAAATCACAGCAGGATCCTCTATGATCCACCTCCCAGAATTCTGGAAATAAAAGCAAAAATAAACAAATGGGATCTAATTAAAATTAAAAGCTTCTGCACAACAAAGGAAAATATAAGCAAGGTGAAAAGACAGCCTTCAGAATGGGAGAAAATAATAGCAAATGAAGCAACTGACAAGCAACTAATCTCAAAAATATACAAGCAACTTATGCAGCTCAATTCCAGAAAAATAAACGACCCAATCAAAGAATGGGCCAAAGAACTAAATAGACATTTCTCCAAAGAAGACATATGGATGGCTAACAAACACATGAAAAGATGCTCAACATCACTCATTATTAGAGAAATGCAAATCAAAACCACAATGAGGTACCACTTCACACCAGTCAGAATGGCTGTGATCCAAAAATCTGCAAGCAATAAATGCTGGAGAGGGTGTAGAGAAAAGGGAACCCTCCTACACTGTTGGTGGGAATGCAAACTAGTACAGCCACTATGGAGAACAGTGTGGATATTCCTTAAAAAATTGCAAATAGAACTACCTTATGACCCAGCAATCCCACTGCTGGGCATACACACCGAGGAAACCAGAATTGAAAGAGACACGTGTACTCCAATGTTCATCGCAGCACTGTTTATAATAGCCAGGACATGGAAACAACCTAGATGTCCATCAGCAGATGAATGGATAAGAAAGCTGTGGTACATACACACAATGGAGTATTACTCAGCTGTTAAAAAGAATTCATTTGAATCAGTTCTGATGAGATGGATGAAACTGGAGCCGATTATACAGAGTGAAAGAGCCAGAAAGAAAAACACCAATACAGTATACTAACACATATATATGGAATTTAGAAAGATGGCAATGACGACCCTGTATGCAAGACAGCAAAAAAGACACAGACGTGTATAAAGGACTTTTGGACTCAGAGGGAGAGGGAGAGGGTGGGATGATTTGGGAGAATGGCATTCTAACATGTATACTCTCATGTAAGAATCGAATCTCCAGTCTATGTCTGACGCAGGGTGCAGCATGCTTGGGGCTGGTGCATGGGGATGACCCAGAGAGATGTTATGGGGAGGGAGGTGGGAGGGGGGTTCATGTTTGGGAACGCATGTAAGAATTAAAGATTTTAAAATTAAAAAAAGAAAAGAAAAGAAAAAGAAAAAAAAAAGAAAAAATATATATGAGGACTTCTACTGGCAGAAGAAGGATGACACACTATGCCCCATTTCTTATGCTAGATACAACTAAACTCCCTAGATGCTATACATTAAAATAATTTTAAAAATTAAAGTACTCTGAAATGCAGAGAGAATAAGGCAGATAAAAAACGAGAAATCCAAAATGTTAATGAACACAGGCCGATAAAATCCTCCAATAAAAGCCTACTCTTCTAGCCAAAGGACCAGGAAAAGAGAAGCCCAGTAAGACACAAAACTTTGAAACAGTAACCACATTCCTGCAGCCAAACAACCAAAGGGGGGAAAAAAAAACCTGTAAACCACTCATGACAGTAAGTACATTAAAAGTAAGCAGTCCAGATACATCAATTAAAAGATGTAGACTGGTAGAGTGGATTAAAAGTATCACCCAACTATGTGATGCTCTCAGCAAGGAAAAAAAAAAGACTCTTCAACATGTCTCACACTTGGTACAAAAATTAACTCAAAATGTGTCACTGACTTAAATATATAACATAAAGTTATAAAACTTTTAAAACAATAAGAAGAAGACAAAATCTTTCAAGTTTAGGGCTAGGAAAGATTTCTTAAAATTTTGACAACAAAAGCATGATCAGTAAAAGGAAAAATTGATAAATTATACCACATCATAATTAAAAATGTCACTCTGTAAAGGACAATTAAGAAGACAAGCTATGGACTGAGAAAATATTTGCAATTCACATATCTGACAAAGGACTTTAACTAGACTTTAAAAGAACTCACAAAAATCAACAGAAAAAATCCAATTAGAAAATGGAAAAAAAGACATAAAAAGATGTATTTCTGGAAAAGATAAGTAGATGACAAATAAGCAGATGTAAAGATGTTCAATATCATTAGCTTTCAGGGAAATGCAAATTAAAATCACAATGAGATATCACTATCCACACTGCAGAATGGCTTTAAAAATGACCATATATGCTAGCAAGAGTGCAGGTATATTGGATCACTCATATAGTGCTGGTACAGCCATGCTGAACAACAATTGTCCATCTCTTTAAAAAGTAAATATGCAACTACCACACAACCCAGACATTGTTGTCCTGGGCATTTTATTGCACAGAAATGAAAACATGTTCACACAAACACCTGTAAATGAATATATATAATATTTTTAATCATAGTACCTCAAAAATGAAGACAACTCAGGTATCCTTCGATGGGTGACTGGTTAAACAAACTGTGGTACATCTATACAATAAATACAGCTCACTAATAAAAGGAAACAAACTATTGATATGTCCAGCAATCTAAATTAATTTCCAGAGAATTGTACTGATTGGAAAAAAAAACTGATCCCCAAAGTTATATACTCTATGATTCTATTATAGAAATGGAACACATGATACTCATTTTCAGAGGTTAAGGAGTGGTTGGAGACTAGAAGGAAGCGGACGTGTCTATCAAATGGCAAAATGAGGGATCCTTTGGTGTTGGAAATATTGCGTATCTTCACTACAAAATCAATATCTTGACTATGCTATTTTACTATAGTTTTTCAAAACATTGCCATTAGGGAAAACTTAGTAAAGGGTATATTTACATGTGGATTACCTCTATGTATTATTCTCATATGCACAAATTCAGATGCATCTTATATCAAAATTAAAAGTTTAATTTCAAAAACCTCAACATAGGCTGCCCAGAGTTCTGCAGCTTAGTCATCAAAATGTGCATGCTCAGTTCTACCACAACCTGTCAGGAGAAACTGCTCTTCTGCAAGCCCGCTTGGCATGTGAAGCCAGTCTCCGGCTATCTGTACAGACACCATCCCCCAGTCTGCCCACATTCTCATCTTCCTTTGAGACACAGAAGGTTCTGACTCACCTCTCTATTTTGATCTTCCACTGATCCTAAATATACATCCGAACACCAAGTCATGCATACATATGTATAAGTGCTAAGTCATCACAATTCCTATTATCTACTGAAAGCTTCAAGTCAAAGTTATGACACTGCCAAACACTGAGCAGCTACAGCAGCACATGTTCCACACAGCTGGCTCACAGGTCATGGCTTTTGTCCCCAGAGTTCTGCCTAGTACACCTAGCAGTAAGCATCTTACAAACAGGTACTGTATAGAATAGGAAGCAAAAGACACCAAGTTTGCTTGGATAATAGGACCGCAGAAAAAAATTCCAAAACGTTCCAAGTGAGAGTCAGTTATACAGCCTTCATTATATGGATTAAGAAACTTCAGGTTTTGTCTGTCTGTCATTATTGTTGTTCTTGTTGTTTGCATGAAGGGAGAAGAGAATGAAAGTTTTGGGCCCTGTACCCTGCCCAAATACATATGCACTTTTGTCAATTGATCAAAAAAATAATCACTGCTGAAATTCTTGTCTCTAACCTGTATTAAAGAATCCTTAAACATTTAAGATATGTTCCTGTCCAAACTGCAAATGTCAAATGCTTGAGCCTGTGACTACCAGATTTAGTGTAAGGATCTTTAGGGATACTTGTTAACTATAAACATCTCCACTTTATTGTACTGTTTTATTCTTATATTCAAACTGCTAATATTCCTTATCTAACTGTTAGTCTTTCAGTCATGTCCAACTCTTTGCAACCCCATGGACTGTAGCTCACCAGGCTCCTCTGTCCATGGAATTCTCCAGGCAAGAATACTGGAGTGGATCGCCATTCCCTTCTCCAGGGGATCTTCTTGACCCAGGGATTGAAGCCAGGTCTCCCGCATTGCAGGCAGATTCTTTACTATCTGAGCCACCAGGGAAACCCCAATTTTTTTGACCCCCATGGACTGTAACCTGCCAGGCTCCTCTGTCCTCCACTATCTCCCAGAGTTAGCTCAAATTCATGTCCATTGTGTCAGTGATGCTATCTACCATCTCACGCTTTGCCACCCCCTTCTCCTTTTGCCTTCAATCTTTCACAGCATCAGAGTGTTTTCCAATGAGTCAGCTCTTCACCTCAGGTGGCCAAAGTATTAGAACTTCAGCATCAGTCCTTCAAATGAATGTTCAGGGTTTATTTCCTTTAGGATACACTGGTTTGATATCCTTGCAGTCCAAGGGCCTCTCAAGAGCCTTCTCCAGCATGACAATTTGAAAGCATCAATTCTTTGGCACTCAGGTCTCTTTATAGTCCAACTCTCACATCCGTACATGACTACTGGAAAAACCACATTCAAATACTAAACCAACAGGTCAAAAAGTACTGTTAAAACTAAGATCAGTTTTTCTGGTGTATGACTTAGAGGACGATTTCTCAGCCTTGGCATTACTATTGTTTTAGACAGGATAATTCTTTGGCAGAGGACCTGTTTTGTGCATTGCAGGATGATTAGCACATTCCTGGCCTCTACCTAATAGACATCAACAACATCCCCAAGTTATGAATATCAAAAAAAGATTCCAAACATTGCTAAATATTCCCTTGGGATCAAAATTCCCAGCATTTAGTACTATTGCAGACAAATAGTCAGACATTCAAGGCATGGTAAACATTACAATATGGCCAAATAGTAAATATCAGTAACATAATATTTTCTATATTGATATAAATTTGCACTCAAATTAATTCAATTTCATCCTTTTGTACAGTAGACATGAGCTAATCATGCTCCAATTCTTAGAATTACTCTGCCAGGTGGGCGTCATTCTTTCATGCAAACTGATGTTGAAATTGGGCTGCAGTTAAGTGAACTGTTCAAAGGCTCAAAGATAAAAAGACACAAAATTGATTTTTTTAGTTAGCTGGATCTTTACCCACTGCTTTCTGTTTTGCAACAGCAGTTGAAAATATCATTATATAGTGCTTTGTGTGTGTGTTTTCAGATACACCCTTGAAGCCATCAAAAGAATCTATTCCATAAACATATCCATCAGCTCTAAAGCTTTCCCACTGTCCTTTTTATTTATTATTGTATTATTTATCTTTCTTTCCAGTGATCTCCTGTACGTGATAGTGCCTATAGTAAACAATACCCTGTTGTATACTTAAAATTTTCCTAAGAAGGCATTACTTGTTGTTGTTCAGTCTCTAAGTCATGTCCAACCCTTTGTGACCCCATGGACTGCAGCATGCCAGGCTGCTCTGCCCTTCACTATCTCCTGGAGTTTGCCGGAATTCGTTATCTATTGAGTCAGTGATGCTATCTACCCATCTCATCCTCTGCCATTCCCTTCTCCTTTTGCCTTCAGTCTTTCCTTGCATGAAGGTCTTTTCGAAGAAGTTATATCTTATATTAAAACTGATATTTTAACTGAGATTCCCCAACTTATAATCAACCTTGAGTATTAACACATATCTTTATAGCAACTATAAAGATTCCTAATTATTGTAATCATTCCCATTCTGATTTATTAGATATTTGTTTTACATATAAACTTGTGAAAACCAGACTCGATAGAAATACATCAACATTTATATAATATTTTAACTGAGGACCATTTACTATTCATAATACAAACATTAAATAATAAATTACTCAGAAAGTCTTTAACTTCTAAAAGAAATATTCAGATCATACATACATTGTAAAAAGTAATTTTTTCTTTCTTTTATTGAATTATAGTTGATTTATAATGGGTTAGTTTCACATATACAGATTCAGTTATACATACAAATATATCTATTTTTTCAGATTATTTTCCCTTATAGCTTATTACATAATACTGAGTATATTTCCCTGTGCTATATTGTAGGTCTTTGTTGGTTACCTACTTTATCTAGAAAGTACTTTTGATTTTGTAAACTACATCCTGAATCATCACCATCATGAAAAGTATAATTTTCAAGTGAAAATCATGCCGATTTACCTTTTCCTTACCAACTGACTTACAGAATCATCTCAAATCAAAACTCCCACCCAAGTGATTCTCTTTGTATGACAGACACTTGGCCCCTGACAGCTGCAGAGCTATGCTGGATTTCTCTACTGAGTCCTGCCAGATCACCTTCATAGCAGAGCTTGGGTCAGACAGCATCTCACTGTTCCCACCATCACGATCTTAGCTCAGGCCACAGTCTGTCTCCTAGACAACAACGGTAGACCTAGCCCATCTCCTTCTCCACCTTTGCTCCACACAGACTAAGTTCTATGTGGCAGCTAGAGCAAGACTTAAGATAGGTTAATCTATTGAAAGAGATGCTCATCACACTCCTATCTAGAGCCTTCCCATCACACTCAGGATTAAACTCAAGAGATCTTTCCAAGGGCTACAGAGCTGTAACAAGTTGGCTGGGAGCCCTGTCTCTGCCCTCACCTACAGCACCCCTCTCCCCCAACTCCGGGCCTTGCAGCCAGCCTGGTCTAGCTGCTCTTCTTCAGACACATCAAGCAAACTCCCAACTCAGGACTTATAGTTCTGGCTGTTTCACTGGCTCTTCCCCTAGTATGATCCTCCCCAGATCTTCTCTTCAGGCTCTGCTCTAGCACTACTTCCTCTGAGAAGCCTTTCCCGTTCACCCTGTGTGAAACGAAAGGGGGTCACATCTCCTAAGTCTTGACTTATTTCCCTTGCTTTATGTCATGTGACACTTCTTAACAATTGATATTATATTGCATCTGCTTTCTGCTCTTTTGTTGAACTGCCTTTCCCTCTAGAATGTAAGCTCTACACAGACAGGGAACATAGCTTGTTCTTTACTCTGGCTCTGGGATCTAAGTTTATTGTTCGTCCTCAATAAATATCTGGTGAGTAAGTGAATGAATGAAACCTGAATATTGACAGGGGCCTCAAAGTCTTCTGAGATTTAGGTGAAGCTTTCTTAACTGCCCTTCCTACCCCTGCCCCCCCCCACCCCACCACCGCCACCTGCACATACTCTCTACGTTACAGAGCTCTCCGCAAGACTTCCAGGAATTTCCAAAGCTGCCTGTTGTCAGGGCACCTGTAGTTCCAACCACTTGCATTCTTGGTTTGTGAATCATCTTGCCATCCTGTGTGCTCCATCTCTGCCCCACAAAAAGCCTTCTCCCTTAAGCCAACTTGCTGCTGCTGCTGCTGCTAAGTCGCTTCAGTCGTGTCCGACTCTGTGCGACCCCATAGACGGCAGCCCACCAGGCTCCCCTGTCCCTGGATTCTCCAGGCAAGAACACTGGAGTGAGTTGCCATTTCCTTCTCCAATGAATGAAAGTGAAAAGGGAAAGTGAAGTCGCTCAGTGTGTCCGACTGTTAGCGACCCCATGGACTGTAACCTACCAGGCTCCTCCGTCCATGGGATTTTTCAGGCAAGAGTACTGGGGTGGGGTGCCATTGCCTTCTCCGAAGCCAACTCGGGTGTTTGGCAAACTAACTGAAGTTTTATGGATAGTAAAAGGCAAGGTTTTTACAGAGACTTTATAAAGAAAAACTCTGAGGTACATGTTAAAGTGAAGTGTGAAAGTGTTAGTTGTTCAGTCTGACTCTTGCAGACCAACTCTTTCACAGCCTCATGGACTATAGCCCACCAGGCTCCTCTGTCCATGGAATTCTCCACACAAAAATACTGTAGCTGTTGCTGTTCCCTTTTCAGGGCATCTTCCCAACTCAGGGATCAAATCTGATCTCCTGCATTGCAGGCAGACTTTTTACCAAGCTACATATTAAACATCCTTCTTTAAAATCCTTCAGTCACTACCTCCTACAAAGGAGTTTTTCATAAGCACACTACCTTGTAAGTTTTCCTAACCCCACACCGACCTCCCTGTCCCTGCTTCACTCCATCGCTCCCTCACGTCACACTCTCCAGAGTAAAAACATGCTCCTCTCCTCATTTCACACAGAAAGCTCATGCCTTCCTTTCTTACATTTGATCTCTATGGCTTCATGCTTTAGGATCTCTCCTTCCATCCCCCAAAGCCCTTAAAGGCATTTTCCAAAAGAATGTCAAGTCAACTGTTAAGATGATACATCTATGGCTTCTTAAGCTATGAGAGGCTCTATTATTCCACATAAAAACCACATATTGCCACCTGAATAAACATATCTCATCCTTATATACACTAAAAATCTTTCATATATACATACACATGTGTATATATGTACATGAAGACAAGCATACATATAAACACATATGAACATATATATTATATTTGAAATATATAGGTATATATATCATAAAGGAAAGATTATCAGAAAGTATTAATAAATTCACATGAATTCATAGAAACTATCACTCATCTGGTATTTTTGTCAGTTAGTTCAAAAAAGAACAACTTTAATCAGGCAGATGTCTGTAAGCCTTTCTGATGTTAAAAACAGTTTCCTCATACTTGAAAAGACTGAGAGTTTATCACCTATCCAATATCTATTTTTGGAAACAGCATTTAGAGTGAAAAGGGACAAAGGTAGCCATCCTTATAGATTCCCTTCATGCCTGTCAAGTATTTTCACCAGCAGTTTCCACAGGGATGGAGAAAACACAAACACTTTTTATATCTAAATTACATGGACATATCATTAAATGAAAAAAAAGCAATATTTAGTGTGTCCCTCTAAAAGTAAGAACATATCACTTTATCATTTGATTGTGAGACAGGTCTCACTTACTGGAGAGAAGAAACCCCTAGCCCTGTCGGGTGAGAATTACCTGCAACTTCAGGTAGTTAGGTGATGCTGGTGGTGAAAAGACTGGTGCCCACCAATCATAGTACCCAAAACCCCTGGTAGGATTGTTATCCAGGTCACCTTGCATTTTTTATTTCATTTCCAACAGTCAAAGACCTCTTATCTCTCATGTTGTTGTATCTGCCATACCATGCTGGGTCTTGGGAAGAATTGGTAGCCATTACTATGTCCCCTAAAATACTGCTTCTAGTACCTCCAGTATCCTGGCATATTCTAGTGAATTATGTCACCCAGTACTCGCCAGTGAAGCTAATTGCTTAATGGGAATCCTAGGTCCTAAGGCCAAATATACCATGTTGGTACAATCTTCCCCTATTCTAAGATGACAGCATCTTCATTGTTAGTAGGAGAGTCTTGACCTTGATTGTGGAGTAGCTCCAGGCCTGGATTAGATATTCTTGGCCCTTGAACTGCACCCATAAAAGCCAATTTTGGCAATTCCACATGCCGCTTATATCTACCTCTGGGAAGAAGGGCTACTGACTGTTTAACTGCAATGACTATATACAACTAGATGTGGACAGGGGTAGAATAGAGACTTCTCAACATACATATTTGATGTTTGAACATAATAAACATATTACGTATTTTTTTAAAAAAATACAATTAAAAGGAGAAAAGGTTAAAGCAATAATTGCTAGAAAATATATATAGAAATAACTGCATAAATTAATGTCACACAGTTTCCCTCTCTACTCCAAAGCTTTTACATGCATTTGAAAATGACATTTTAAGCCACAAAAATAAAAGCACATAGTGGACAACAGAGACAGCATCCCCAAAGTAAAATATCATGATGGCAAAAGAGTGTTTTATAGGTTTTCTCAAAGAAGACATTAGGATTCAATTTTAGTTAAACCTAAAGAAATGTTTAAAATCCAGAGAGGAAAATTAAAAGTACGGGAAATTTGTACTGTTTAAGAGTGGTGAAATCAACATGACACAGATGGTTCCCCCACTGGGGGTTAGGAAAGCACTATTGATATCCTTTTCCCTAGCTCTTCACGGCCTCACTGGGGAGACAGACAACTAAATGGATAATTAAAATACAGCGTGACATTATACATAAAAAACAATTCCATGTAGATTGCTGATCCAAATACGAGAAGCAAAGCAAGAAAACTTCTAGAAGAAAATATCCAAGACCATCTTCTCTACTTTAGGACAGAGAAAATTTTCTTAAACACAACAAAAAGAGAGAAAAATAATAACCACAGAGGAAAACAACTAATACTTTGGGTGACATTAAAAATAACTTTTGTTCATCAGAAGACACAGTTAAAAGGTGAGAAGGTGGGTCACATGGTGGGAAAAGACATTCTCACCATGTGTAGCTGGCAAGCCACTTCTACAAATTAATAAGAATAAGAAAGACACTCAAGTAGATGAGCAAAAAGAGGACACCTACAGAACCAGTTAACATCTGGGAAGCTTCCTTGGTGGCTCAGTGGCAAAGAATCTGCCTGCCAATGCTGGGTCACAGGTTTGATCCCTAGGTTGGGAAGATCCCCTGGAGAAGGAAATGGCAACCCACTCCAGTATTCTTGCCTAGGAAATCCCACGGACAGAAGAGCCTGGTGGGGTACAGTCCACAGTGTCACAAAAGAGTCAGACGTGACTTGGTGACTAAACAACAACAACACATGACCACTAACAGCTATGGAGTACCAAAAGGAAATTATGACCACGATAAGATACCACCATGGACCGCGCAGAAGCGTGGCCAAGAGGAGCTACCCCTCGCCCAAGGTCGGGGCGGTGACCAAGAGTGCCAGGCTGCGTCAGCACAGCAGTGGCCGAGAGGAGCTACCCCACATCCAGGGTCAGGGGCAGCGGCCGAGAGGAGCTGCCCCCACCCGAGGCCAGGGTCTGCGGCCAAGAGGAGCTACCCCATATCGAAGGAGCAGCGACTGTGCAGGTGAGAGGGCCAAGAGGAGCTACTCCACAATCAAGGTCAGGACAGGTGGCCGTGAGGAGATAACCCTCGTCCAAGGTATGAGAAACCCAAGTAAGATGGTAGGTGTTGCGAGAGGGCATCAGAGGGCAGACACACTGAAACCATAATCACAGAAAACTAGCCAATCTGATCACACGGACCACAGCCTTGTCTAACTCAATGAAACTAAGACATGCTGAGGGGACCACCCAAGAGGGATGAGTCATGGTGAAGAGGTCTGACAGAATCTGGTCCACTGGAGAAGGGAATGGCAAACCACTTCAGTATCCTTGCCTTGAGACCCCATGAACAGTATGAAAAGGCAAAACGATAGGATACCGAAAGAGGAACTCCTCAGGTTGGTAAGTGCCCATTATGCTACTGGAGATTAGTGGAGAAATAACTCCAGAAAGCATGAAGGGATGGAGCCAATGCAAAAACAATACCCAGCTGTGGGTGTGACTGGTGATAGAAGCAAGGCCTGATGCTGTAAAGAGCAATATTGCATAGGAACCTGGAATGTTAGGTCCATGAATCAAAGCAAATTGGAAGTGGTCAAACAGGAGATGGCAAGAGTGAATGTCGACATTCTAGGAATCAGTGAACTAAAACAGACTGGAATGGGTGAATTTAACTCAGATGACCATTAAATCTACTACTGTGGCCAGGAATCCCTTAGAAGAAACAGAGTAGCCATCATGGTCAACAAAAGAGTCCGAAATGCAGTACTTGGGTGCAATCTCAAAAATGACAGAATGATCTCTGTTCATTTCCAAGGCAAACCATTTGATATCACGGTAATCCAAGTCTATGCCCCAACCAGTAATGCTGAAGAAGCTGAACGGTTCTATGAAGACCTACAAGACCTTTTAGAACTAACACCCAAAAAAGATGTCTTTTCATTATAGGGGACTGGAATGTAAAATTAGGAAGTAAAGAAACACCTGAAGTAACAGACAAATTTGGTCTTGGAATACAGAATGAAGCAGGACAAAGGCTAATAGAGTTTTGCCAAGAGAATGCACTGGTCATAGCAAACACCCTCTTCCAACAACACAAGAGAAGACTCTACACATGGACATCACCAGATGGTCAACACCGAAATCAGATTGATTCTATTCTTTACAGCCAAAGATGGAGAAGCTCTAAACAGTCAGCAAAAACAAGACCGGAAGCTGACTCTGGTTCAGATCATGAACTCCTTATTGCCAAATTCAGACTTAAAGAGAGTCGGGAAAACTACTAGACCATTCAGGTATGACCCAAATCAAGTTGCTTATGATTATACAGTGGAAGTGAGAAATAGATTTAAGGGACTAAATCTGATAGATAGAATGCCTGATGAACTATGGACGGAGGTTTGTGACACTGTACAGGAGACAGGGATCAAGACAATCCCCATGGAAAAGAAATGCAAACAAGCAAAATAGTTCTCTGAGGAGGCCTTACAAATAGCTGTGGAAAGAAGAGAAGCAAAAAGAAAAGGAGAAAAGGAAAGATATAAGCATCTGAATGCAGAGTTCCAAAGAATAGCATGGAGAGATAAGAAAGCCTTCCTCAGTGATCAATGCAAAGAAATAGAGGAAAACAACAGAATGGGAAAGACTAGAGATCTCTTCAAGAAAATTAGAGATACAAAGGGAACATTTCATGCAAAGATGGCCTCGATAAAGGACAGAAATGGTATGAACGTAACAGAAGCAGAAGGTATTAAGATGAGGTGGCAAGAATACACAGAAGAACTGTACGAAAAAGAGCTTCACGACCCAGATAATCACGATAGTGTGATCACTCACCTAGAGCCAGACATCCTGGAATGTGAAGTCAAGTGGGCCTTAGAAAGCATCACTATGAACAAAGCTAGTGGAGGTGATGGAATTCCAGCTGAGCTATTTCAAATCCTGAACGATGATGCTGTAAAAGTGCTGCATTCAATATGCCAGCAAATTTGGAAAACTAAGCAGTGGCCACAGGACTGGAAAAGGACAGTTTTCATTCTAATCCCAAAAAAAGGCAATGCCAAAGAATGCTCAAACTACCACACAATTGCACTCATCTCACATGCTAGTAAAGTAATGCTCAAAATTCTCCAAGCCAGGCTTCAGCAATACGTGAATCGTGAACTTCCAGATGTTGAAGCTGGTTTTAGATAAGGCAGAGGAACCAGAGATTGAATTGCTAACATCTGCTGGATCATGGAAAAAGCAAGAGAGTTCCAGAAAAACATCTATTTCTGCTTGATTGACTATGCCAAAGCCTTAGACTGTGCGGATCACAATAAACTATGGAAAATTCTTCAAGAGATGGGAATACCAGACCACCTTACCTGCCTCTTGAGAAACCTATATGCAGGCCAGGAAGCAACAGTTAGTAATGGACATGGAACAACAAACTGGTTCCAAATATGAAATACTCCAATAGGAGTACATCAAGGTTGTATATTGTCACCCTGCTTGTTTAACTTATATGCAGAGTACATCATGAGAAACACTGGGCTGGAAGAAGCACAACCTGGAATTAAGATTGTTGGGAGAAATATCAATAACCTCAGATATGCAGATGACACCACCCTTATGGTAGAAAGTGAAGAGGAACTAAAAAGCCTCTTGATGAAAGTGAAAGAGGAGAGTGGAAAAGTTGGCTTAAAGCTCCACATTCAGAAAACTAAGATCATGGCATCTAGTCCTATCACTTCATGGGAAATAGATGGGGAAACAGTGGAAACAGTGTCAGACTTTATTTTGGGGGGCTCCAAAATCACTTCAGATGGTGACTGCAGCCATGAAATTAAAAGACGCTTACTCCTTGGAAGGAAAGTTATGACCAACCTAGATAGCATATTCAAAAGCAGAGACATTACTTTGCCAACAAAGGTCCATCTAGTCAAGGCTATGGTTTTTTCAGTGGTAATGTATGGATGTGAGAGTTGGACTGTGAAGAAGGCTGAGTGCCGAAGAATTGATGCTTTTGAACTGTGGTGTTGGAGAAGACTCTTGAGAGTCCCTTGGACTGCAAGGAGATCCAACCAGTCTATCCTAAAGGAGACCCGTCCTGGGTGTTCATTGGAAGGACTGATGCTGAAGCTGCAACTCCAATACTTTGGCCACCTCATGCAAAGAGTTGACTCATTGAAAAAGACCTTGATGCTGGAAGGGATTGGGGAGAGGAGGAGAAGGGCACGACCGAGGATGAGATGGCTGGATGGTATCACCAACTCTATGGACATGAGTTTGAGTGAACTCTGGGAGTTGGTGATGGACAGGGAGGCCTGGCATGCTGTGATACATGGGGCCACAAGGATTCAGGCTCGACTGAGCGACTGAACTGAGCTGAACTGATACAACCACCAAAATGCCTAACTACTGACTATGTCCTTTTTGGGCAATGGTGGGGAAATTACACATGGTGCTAGAGAGAAAACTGGTTAAGATCAAAACTGATCTTAATGATCCAAAAGAAAGGACTTTTCTGGTGGTCCAGTGACTAACAGTCCATTCTCCCAATACAGGGAACTGAGTTCAATCCCAGGTCAGGGAACTAAATCCTGTATGCCACAACTAAAAAGAGCCTGCATGCTGCAACTAAGACCTGGCAAAGCCAATAAATAAATATTAAAAAATGAAAGAACATATTGAAAACTTTTGGAAGTACTGAGGCCAAACATACATCTACTCAGTAACTCCTAGATAAGCACTCCTAAGAATGAGTGCTTATTTCCCCAAGACAGGAGTGAAAACATTCTTAGCATGATTTTACTTACAATAACCCCAAATTGGAAATGACCCAAATGCTTATCAACAATAAATCAATATACGTATAACTATGGTTATATACATATACAATGGTACACTATACTGTAATGATTATAAAATGACTCCAGCTATAGACAATGGGGCTTCCCTGGTATCTCAGATGGTAAAGAATCCACCTGCAATGCAGGAGACATGGGTTCAGTCCCTGGGTTGGGAAGATACCCTGGAGAAGGCAATGGCTACCCACTCCAGAATTCTTGCCTGGAGAATCCCATGGACAGAGGAGGCTGGCAGGCTACAGTCTGTGGAGTCACAAAGTATCAGACATGGCTGATTGACTAACGCTACTACTACTGTACACAATGACATAGAGAAATCTCATAGGCATATTGACAAGAACA
Source organism: Capra hircus (assembly GCF_001704415.2). NCBI lineage: Eukaryota > Metazoa > Chordata > Mammalia > Artiodactyla > Bovidae > Capra > Capra hircus. The sequence continues at coordinate 6,247,746 of NC_030820.1, forward strand.
TGAGATATAAGAAATCAGGCACAACATTATATGTACTACATGATTCTACTTACATAAGTTCTGAAATAGGCAAAGTAATTGTATCAAAAACCAAATAGTAATTACCTTTGGGAGGAGGAAGCATACTGATTGGACGGGAGTATTAAGAGGGTTCTTGCATGCAGTTATGTTCAATTTCTTGGCTTGAATGGTGGGTTTATGAGTATATTTACTTCAAGATAAATAAACTGTACACTAAGAGTGTTGTGCACTTTTCTGCACAAACCTAATATTTAAATGAGAAAGTTTTTAGAAATAGAATGTTTCAGAATCCACTGAGGGAACACACTGAAGGAAGCCCCAAAACTGGTTTAGATAATTGGGGAAAGCTCCCTGGAAGGCCACGCTGAACTCTAGAAGATGTGTTGGAGTGAGCTTGATCAATGGCAGGAAGAGAATGTTCCAGAACAAAAGCTGGAGATGAGAGAGAATTGCAGTGCCTTCTAGGAACTGTAGCTATTTCTTATAGCTGAAGCACAGTGGAGGGTGAGAGGGAAGAGAGAGAAGAGATGGGAGAGCTGAGAGGGTGCGGGTTAGATGGAGTTTCAACCCCTGCTGAGAAATTTGGACACTGTTCTTGGAGCTGGTTTAAAGGGCTGGTTCTAAATAAGGAATAATGTGATTAGATTTGTATTTAAAACCAGGACTACAACAAAGTATTGAGACTAGAAGATAGGGATTACTGGAAAAATCTAGACTACAGGATATGGAGTGAGAAAGACGGAGAAGAGCAAAGGCTGTTAAAGGGTATTTTGATAGCATGAGTTGGCAAATGATTGATTATTTGTGAGACACACAGAGGAGCCAAGTTCAAAGCTTTAGCCTGTGCCATCTTCTGAGAATAGAACATGGAGGATGTACCGTTTGGGTGGGAAAGATGGAGTTAATAGACCAGCTATAACTCACACTTCTGGAGGGCAACACAGTAGTGAGATTCTCAACAGCCCAAGTGGGACTCTCACATTTTATAGCACTTTTCTAATTTCCCTAGGAGTTTCATAATAGTCATCTCATTCTAGTCCCTCTATGGCCTCTGGCATGGTCCACACAGGCATTATCACTGTGCACAGCAAGCTCCCCACCGCAGATCTGAGGGGACATTAGGGCACTCTGTGAGCTTGACATAGGACAGGGAAGGGCAGAGAAGCTCTACCCCATCTCTCAGGATTCTGTGCTTCTCACTCCGTGGCTCTGACCTGGATTTCTGTGATGGTAAGCCAAAGCAACGCATTCCAAATGCTTTCAGTGATGAAGGAGGTGCATAAAGTCGATATTATCGTATCTGAAGAGCATCTGTAATCTAAAGAAAACCCCAGATGAGCCCAAGTCGTCTTCCCTCACCATTGCTTTCTCCTCACATACTCACCTAAGCCAATCTGAGATTATCCTTCACCCTGACTTGGATTTGTACTCATTTGCATGCCTTTTCAGGTCCAATTACTGATCTTCATAAGGAGCAGTTGTGTTCAGACGGGTAGGTGGCCTAGCTATTTGTCCAACGACATTAAGACAAACTCCTGACAACTTTACGTCTTTGCCATGAACACCCAGATTCAGGGTCTCATCAAACACTGGGGATGCCTTGGCATCCCATGCTGGAGGCCTCCCATTACCCTCCCAGATACACATTAAGGTGATGAATTCCATGTCAACTCATATTATTTATCACCTTCAAGATGGGCGGTTAAAAACCACCATCATCCTATTTCTCATATATCTGTCTCAAGCCAGTCAGGAAAGTCCACAAATCGCTGACACGTGAACATTTTCTTTCTGGAGGAGAAATAAATGAAAGTTGCCATTTCTCTATGTTCAACACAGTATCAAATTTAAAACTAAATATTTTTCTGCTAATAAACAGGAAAGAGTCTCTTAAATGGGATGTGTTGGTGTCACTGGGATATTTGATTACAGGTTGATGAAATGAAATGAGCAGAGAGATAGAGTTCATAAATCATTTTATCTGAATGAAATTTAAAATGAGTGAGATTCAAAGAACTGAAATGGAGGATTAAAATGTTGAAGCAACAATGTCAGGATCTCAGCGTTTGTGAACAGGTCCTCTAAAACAAAGAATCTGAGGCTTGCCACCAAAATGCATGTTATTTATACATTTTCACATTCTACACTTCATTCTGTTGTTGGGATTCACACAGACATATGGTACATGAGATAATTTAAGGGAATTAATTGTATCATCTGTCACTTATAAACCAATAGAAGAAGCAAAATGACATGCATAGGAACACCTTTATCTGAGACTCAGAAATTGATAAGTGTCAGGCATGATGGATCGTGCATTGCAGGAGACTCAGGGAAGGACAAGGAAAGAGACTATCGTCAGGTAGCCAGCAATCAGAGGGTGGATGTACCTACAAGTGAAACCTGATATTCCAAACAGTAACTAGCATCTTTTCTCGGAGGCTCCCAAGCACAGAATGTAGCCCTATGTCCTCAGCTGGGAAAGACCCTAAGCATTATAGCCTTGCCCTTCATTTGTCAGAAGAGGCTTCAGAGGGCTGAGAAATGGAGAAACTGAGCTGGTGTCACACAGCTGTTAAGGGACTATCCTGTGAATAGACCTTGGACCTCTTGAGTCTATGAATGTCCATCTTTCTTCCACCTTGACCTCATGCATTGTATTAACTGATACCATAAATCTCTATTGAACATTATGTGTAATTAAGGTATTATTGTACTGGCTTCCATGGGAATGATTTAATACCATTCATCCTCATTTTGATCAAACAAATCAACTAGTCTTTACCAGACACTTGGTTATCCACCAAGAATTTAATATCACTGAGAATCATTTGTTTATTCATGTCCTTCCTCTTCAAAAATGATACTTCTAAGTACCCTTTCCATAAGAGACATCTGCACTTTCTGGTGTAGCTACTGTTGGCAAACTATCTCCACTGGTACCTCCTACACTCAAAACAGGCCAGCTCCCTTTGCCTTCTTGGAAGCAAAGCTAATTTCCAGCAGGTTTTATGAGGACGTGATGTTTTAGACTGTATTATCACCAAAGTCAGGTTTTGTCTTTTGTGCTCCTGGTTTCCCCCACTTATGCAGTCACGTCTCAGTCCTGGGCCATCCCGCTGTGTCCTACTTATAAGACAGACGAGAAGGAGGGCTTGTGGCTGCAGGGAAAACCCAAGGGGCCACGGTAAGCCTGACCATCCCACTATGTAACAGTTACTGGATCCTGCTATTGTTGCTATTTAGTTGCTAAGTCTTCTCAGACTTTTTTGTAACCCCATAGACTATAGGGCTCCTCTGTCCATGTAATTAAGGTATTGTACTATCTTGACTGTAGCCCACCAGGTTTCTTTGTCCATGGGATTTCCCAGGCAAGAATACTGGAGGGTGTTGTCACTTCCTTCTCTAAGAGATCTTCCCAACCCAGGGATCAAAACTGTGGATCTTGTATTGCAGGCAGATTCTTTACCACTGAGCCACCTAGGAAGCCATCATTAAATAGTAAGAAATCCCATGATTTGATCATTGAATACACCTTTATTGGGGACTTTCCTGGAGGTCCAGTGGTTAACACCATTCTACCCATAGAGGGGGTCTGGGTTCAATGCCTGGTTGGGAACTAAATTCCTACATGCTATGCAGTATGGCCAAAAAAAATAAATAATAAATTGCACATAAAAAATAAATAAATACAATGCATCCAAATATATATATGTATATGTATACACCTTTATTTTATTAAGCACTACCCTCTCCTTTTAAATGCAAATACTTTTGAAATGGTTAGTACAACAGATTTGTAGTTTAGAGGATCAGACTGTGTTCCTCTACAGGAGGGAAAAATGAAGCAGAACAGAGCATCCAAGGCAGTGGTAAAGTGATCCCCATGATGACCTCAGATGAATCCAGTCCTGGGAAAGGAGGTGACGATCTAGGGCCATTCTGTGCAGGCAAATTGGCCCCATGCAGTCTTCTCTGGGGTGTTAATAACTGTAATCATCATAATAGTCATTAAAGCAGCTGATATTTATCTGAGGCTTATGATGTTGCAGATATTTAGCTGCAAGCATGATTCTACAGAGGCCACATTCTCCTTTGAGAATCTTAAACCTTCATTCCTGAGCCCTGCTAGTCTGCCAAAATATTATGACAGATCTTAGGATACATCACCTATAAAGTGACTGATGAAATTGCCCTTATGCCCTTATGGAATTGCCCTTATGGCATTGCCATATGAAATAATGAATATATTTTACTTATTAATAACATAATAATTAACAATGATACACTAAATAATATAGTATTTTATAATATAATAATATATTTTATATTGATAAAATATTTTACAGATGACCCTTGAAAATGCTGATTTGAACTGCATGAGTCCATTTACATGGAGATATTTTCAATGGTAAATACAATAGTATTACATGGTCTGCAGAGGAATCACAGACAGGGAGAACTGACAATAAATTTTATGCAGATTAACCCTTGACTTGTTCAACGATCAACTTTAATTACAAACATGGTTACTTATTTACTAGGTACAAATTTACCTATAATTTCTAGGTATCCACACAGGAAACAACCACAACTCAAGGATAGATCCTAGAGCTGAAGGGTCAACAAGGTTTGAACCGTGGCTCTGTTTCTTCATCAGTAAAATGAATTGTAATATGTCACCTCATAGGGTTTTTGGCTCCTCTGTCCATGGGGATTTTCCAGGCAAGAATACTGGAGTGGGTTGCCATGCCCTCCTCCAGGGGATCTTCTTGACCCAGGGATCGAACCTGCGTCTCTTACACCTCCTGCATTGGCAGGCGGGTTCTTTACCACTAGTGCCACCTGGGAAGCCCAAATGACTTAATATTTGTGAAGTAATTAGAAGTGTGGCTAGCACATAGTGCCTACAATGTAAGAATCTAAAGCCTCGCTTTATTTGATATGTATAACATATATATGATATATGTATAATGGCACGGTTATCATTATCCCAGTTTTTCCTCTCTCCCCTTCCAAGAGCAAGGAAATTATTTTCTACTCAAGATGGAAACAAGTGTGGAAACTAGAATGCATTCCATTCTAGTCTTCTTTCTTTATCTTGCTGGCAAATCTTCAATTTCCCCCAAGAGGACAGGGTTTTAAAACAGAAAACCTGGGAGATGTATAGACTATTACTGGTCTCCTGGCCTCACCTTGGAAATCACTTCTCTGAAACATGATTGGAGGGAAAGGGGGAAACCCAGTGAAAGAAGAAAAGTTTTAAAAGCGAGGTGAATATCTCCGTCTATCAGCCTGCCTCATGTAAACAGGAGGGTGGTTTTAACAGGAATCGAGAACATCAAGAACTCACAGAACGCTGGGTTCCCTCTGCTTGTCTGTCCCTGAGAACCCAGAAACCTCACCCTCCCGCTGTGGTCAGACTCTCATCCTTCGCCCGGCACCGAGCCCTGGTGGACATTCGAGCCAGGAAAGGGGAGGCTGGGCCGCAGGCACGAGTGCAGCTGGCTTCCAGCCCTACGGATGCCAATACTGGCTTTCTGCAGAACGGGAATCTAACTCCACCAGGTGGCCTCTGACCACTCAGTCCCTCTAGTCACCACCAGACTACAGAGGCGGGCAATGATGCCAGCTGCTGACTGGACTTTGTGCAGGCCGGGGTGCTTCCAACCTGGGTAGAAATACCACAAGTCAAGAAACCATTTCTCACTTGAGCCACAAAATAGAATTCAAGTGAGCTGAAGTCCTTGTTCTTCATTTCCTGCTGAGATACCACCCCTCTTGGGGTATATGGGCAGCCCCGTTGGCTCAGACAGTAAAAGAATCCACCTGCAGTGCAGGAGACCCGGGTTCAACCCCTGGTCAGGAAGATCCCCTGGAGGAGGGCATGGCAACCTACTCCAGTATTCTTGCCTGAAGAATCCTCATGGACAGAGGAACCTGGTGGGCTGCAGTCCATGCCATCATAAAGAGTCAGACACAACTGAGCGACTAACACTAACACACTCGGGGTGTGTGTGTGTGTGTGTGTGTGTTACACTGGGGGTTGGAGTCCACAGGACATCAGGCCCTGGGAAGGGAAGGTGGCTGTGAGGTGGAACAGAGCAAGCACAAAATGGAGCCCGCAGGTGTGAGCTGCAGGCTGTGAGGATGGATGGAAAGCTGATTGCCTCTGCCCTTGGCAGTCCAATAACCCCCAGAAGTCAGAGCCTTGGTTATGTTGCTGGGCACACACACCTGGCCTCTGGGTTAGAGGAGCTGTGGGAGGACCGCTTGACAGCAGAGCAGCCGCCAGCCTGAGTGCCACCTCCACCCGGGGGGGTGAGTGTCTCAGATACAGCGGGTGTGGGGCACAGCGCGACTGCTACCTCCCTCCACACCCGCTTCCCACCCGCGAGTCTCTGGAACCACGCAGGAAGAGGGTTCTGAGAGGCAGCTCAGCCTGGTGCATGCAGCTGACACTCTGCTGCGCCGCGCCAGTGCCTCCCCCTCCACCTGCATCTCCTGGATTCACGGATTCTGTCGCTGGGTGTAAAGTCAAGGCAGACTTGGAAAGAAAATGCTAGGGGTGTGTGTGCACGTGTGTGTGCGCACATAGATAGGGCTGTGACTGGAAGTATGCTTTGAAATGGTGTATTTCACAACCTTCACCCCTATTCTTCCCCAGAACTGTATACACATGGGGTAGAATCACAGCCGTAAGTGAACAGTTCTCAAGGGGGCGAGCGTCTATGATAACCAATGAAACCACACCTCTCTCTCATCTCATCTTCAAGACTGTACACTGCCACCTGCCCTTTGATATTTTCTTCAGGCTTCAATCCCAGTGAGAATCATCAGTGGGTGGTTTTACGAAAAAAAAGGTATGAAATTTAGAAAGGTGGTACTGATGAGCCTATTTGCAGGGCAGGAAGAGAGACGCAGACATAGAGAATGGACGGGTAGACACAGAGGGTGAAGGGGAGGGTGGGCGAATTGGGAGACCAGGACAGGCGTATATGTACTTCCTTGAGTTAAATAGCTAGTGGGGAGCTGCCCTCTAACACAGAGAGCTCAGCTCAACGCTCTGTAACGAACTGGGGGGTGGGACGGACGCGGGTGAAACAGCTCAAGGGGGAAGGGATATGTGTGTACATATAGCTGACTCACTTCATTGTGCAACAGAAACCAACAATATTGTAAAGCAATCATACCTCAATTAAAAAAAAAATAAATGCACCAGTATCTAAAGCATGTATCAAAAAGTAAATCAACAAAGATAATAATACTACAAAAAAGAAAAAGGTGAATAAATAGATACTGTCATTAGTGCACATAAAAATGAAATACAAACACTGAACATCTTTATGATTTCATGCAACATAAACTATGTTTTGTATTGTTAACTATTTCTATATCTTCATAATTATTACTGGGCAGTAATATAAATTAGTCTAAAACTGATGGAAGAAGCATAAGATAACTGTTCTAATTACTGCATTAAAGAACACTACTATGGCTGATACAATTAGTGATTGCAAGCCTTAGTGTCCTCAGTTGTTGATTTATATTTACATGGTTATATAATTCCTACACTATTTCATGTCTAATTTTTAAACATAAAATAATTTGTGTGAGAAAAAAAAAAAAAAAAACACCTATAAATCCAAACGAGAGGGCTTCAGAGGTCTTGGCTGGAGGCCAGGCCCCTCTCCTGTCTCTGAAGCCTTCAGTCTGTTCTGACCTTTGCTGTTAAGTGGGCACCACCATGCAGCCCGTTTCCTAGTGGCTTGTCACTCAGGGTCCTGGAGGACAGGGGAGGATACTTAAGGCAGGAACAAAGGAGGTTTCATGGAAGGACTACTCACCGAGGGGGCGGCTGGTTTCTGGAAGCCAGCTGCTTGGGGAAACAGCCACGGGTTAGAAGCTGAGACCACATGAGGGGGCCCAGTGGGATGGAGCGTGCCTGGCAGGACGAGGCAGCTGCAGCTGAGGAAGGAGGCCTCCCCACCCTGGCTGGTGGTGTGGCCCAGGCCCTCCTGCCCCACCCAGAGATCGCTTACCTGTGCCTGCCTCCAGAAGACCTGGCAGGAAACCAGAAAGCGCGTCATCCAGGAGCAGTCATCCATGGGGGTCAGCTTCCTGGAGCAAAGGGCAGGGCAGGGAATAGCTCTGGGGGGACCATTGGGAACCCACTGGCTTCTCAGGAGTCACTTCTTCTTGACAGTCATGACTTCAGGGATGAAGGACACACGGTGGCCAGCAGCCCTGCAGAGACACCTGGGGCGGCCAGTCCCAGCATCACAGAGCAGGACACCAGGGCCCAGTCCCCCTCCAGGAGGCGCGCAGTAGACCTTACAGCGCTGCCGTCGGAGGCTGGGCCCTCTCTGACGTTTCCCGGCGATCCCGGATAGGCGTTCCCCGCACCCTGCTATCAGCTTGATCTCTCTTTTGCTCTAAGGCCTCCTCCAGGGGAAATTGCGAAACAGGAAAAGCTTTAGGCTCCAGAGTCACCTGCCTATCTCCCAGCAGATGTCTTTCCACCTCCAAGTTGCCAGAAAGCAATAGCATTGTTTTTACTCTCGTATTTAGACGGAGAGGCATAAACATACACAAACGTGAAAGTAGCGCTGTGGTCTATCAGCAACACAGCTCATCTGCAGGGCTGGACCGTCTCTGCTGTCCACCTGCGAAGGCAGCCCCCAGCCAACATGACCAGAAGCAAGGCTAGGAGGAGCAGCCGGGGGTCTCTGGCCTGGACACAATGGCCAGGACCTGCCCAGGGGATAAGCCACTTCCTGCCTCCAGGTAGAGGACCTGCTATGGCAGAGAAAGCGATGCTTCTAGGCCTATGAAGGCAACTGGGAATAGGAGAGAAAGATACCGAAAAGCATGCCAGGTACTAATTAAAGAATTGTGTATATATGCATAAATACATTTATATATACACTTATATATATACATAAATATGTTTATATATATACACATATTTATACATAAATACATTTATATATACATACATAAATACATTTTTATATATACACACATATATATACATACATTTTTTTATATATACACATATATATACATAAATACATTCCGTCCATGGGATTTTCCAGGCAAGAGTACTGAAGTGGGTTACCATTGCCTTCTCCATACACATATGCATATATATATACATAAATACATTTATCTATATACACACATATTTATACATAAATACGTCTTTATATATATATACATATATATACATAAATAGAAGGCAATGGCACCCCACTCCAGTACTCTTGCCTGGAAAATCCCATGGACGGAGGAGCCTGGTAGGCTGCAGTCTATGGGGTCGCACAGAGTCGGACACGACTGAAGTGACTTAGCAGCATATATATATATATACATAAATATATTTTTATTTATGTAAAAATACATATATATTTTTATATAATACATTTATATATACATACATATATATGACATTTAAATATATACACACATATATAAATATATATACATATATAAATGTATATATACATATATACACACACACAGAGAAATAAAATGCAGCATAGTAAACCTAAGAAATGCTAAAGAGTACAGAGTCCTAAGGACCCCGACTCAACCTTGGAGGCATATGAATATATAGTGGCTGGAACATAACAGACTTTCAGTAAATAATTTCTGACTTGCCCCTCATACGCTAAGTATAAAATAAATTACTAAACTGAACATTCCCAGGTGTCGGTCACTGAGTAGGCAGAGCCCGTTGCCTGCAGCCACTGGCCGTCTAGCCAGAGGTGGCCTGAGCAGTATGGCCCGTAGGTCCCCAAACACAACCACAGAAACAAACGTCTAGCTCATCCCTGACAGCGCTCTCAGGGGAGAGGCTGGACAGCAGCATGGCCCACACCATAAGATCAGCGTTCAGTCCTGCTATAATGTCCCATCTCTGTTCCCAGAAGTATATGGAAGGATTGACCACTTTGATTCCATCCTAGACACTGATCACCTGAACTCTAGAAGCTCAATGTTTTGCCAGATCGGCAAATCTCTGTCCTTTTTTTTTTTTTTTGTCTTCTAGGCAAACCCCTTTTCTTCTGTGAAAATCAGACCCAGACTGAGAGAAGAAGGGAAGATTTAACTTTTCACTCAGTAATTACCTCTTTTTTCAGATTTGGTTTTTTTGTTTGTTTTCACTCCCCACCATATGCATTATGACCTTTTCAATTAAAAATTAACTTCAAAAGACCAATCATCTGCGTGCTGCCTGCCACCATATTCCTGCCATTATTAGCAGGTGCTAGCTTTGGAGAAGGCAATGGCACCCCACTCCAGTACTCTTTCTTGCCTGGAGAATCCCAGGGACAGAGGAGCCTGGTAGGCTGTAGTCCATGGGGTCACGAAGAGTCGGACACGACTGAGCGACTCCCCTTTCACTTTTCACTTCCATGCATTGGAGAAGGCAATGGCAACCCACTCCAGTGTTCTTGCCTGGAGAATCCCAGGGACTGGGGAGCCCGGTGGGCTGCCATCTATGGGGTCACATAGAGTCGGACACGACTGAAGTGACTTAGCAGCAGCAGCAGCAGCTTTGCAGGAACTAAAGAGACTCTTGGGGTGAAAGAAGAAAGTGAAAAAGCTGGCTCAAAACTCGACATTCAACTTCTTGGAAGAAAAACCAGGGCAAACCCCCCGTGTGCTGTCACATCAGTCGCGTCTGACCCTTTGTGACCCCGTGACTATAGTCCTCCAGGTTCCTCTGTTCATGGGATTCCCCAGGCAAGAATACTGGAAAGTGAAAGTGAAAGTCGCTCAGTCGTGTCCGACTCTTTGCGACCCCATAGACTATACAGTTCATGGAATTCTCCAGGCCAGAATACTGGAGTGGGTAGCCTTTCCCTTCTCCCTTCTCCAAGGAGTAGGTTGCTATTTCCTCCTCCAGGGGATCTTCCTGACCCAGGGATCAAACCCACATCTCTTATGTCTCCTTCATTGGCAAGTGGGTTCTTTACCACTAGCAGCACCTGGGAAGCCCTATGACAAACCTAGACAGCATATTAAAAAGCAGAGACATCACTTTGCCAACAAAGGTTCGTATAGTCAAAGTTATGCTTTTTCCACTCACGGATGTGAGAGTTGGACCATAAAGAAGCCTGAGCGCTGAAGAAATGATGCTTTTGAAATGTGGTGCTAGAGAAGACTCTTGAGAGTCGTTTGGACAGCAAGATCAAACCTGTCAATCCTAAAGGAAATCAACCCTGAATACTCACTGGAAGTACTGATGCTGAAGCTGAATACTTTGGCCACCTTATTCAAAAAGCCAATTCATTAGAAAAGACCCTGATGCTGGGAAAGATTGAGGACAGGAGGAGAAGAGGGCAACAGAGGATGAGCTGGTTAGATGGCATCATCAACACAATGTACATGAGTTTGAGCAGACTGGGAGATAGTGAAGGACAGGGAAGCCTGGCATGTTTTAGTCCGTGGGGTTGCAAAGAGTTGGACACGACTGAGTGACTGAACAACAAAAACTTTGTGGTAGCAAAACTGGCAGCAAGGGAGAAAAATCTTCTTTGATCCCAGCCTCTGACTCAATCCCCTTTTCTGCAACAAGTTCATCAGTGAGATAGAGTGGCAGGACTGATCTCCTTTGCTCTGTGTACTTCAGTGCTGCAAAACCCTGAGCTCCTTGAACTGCAGAAGGACCAGTGTGCACGACACAGCTCTCTGTGGCCTCTCTGCTGAGTGACTCCCTGACACTGTCAGAGGCCGGCTCAGAGAGACAGATGTCAAAAGAAAAACTCATTTTGGCCTATGCTGCCAACACCTGTGTTGTGAACCTCTTTCCTGATAGAGTGGATAGAAAGAAGCCAAATGATACCAGGTGGTAAATTACATAATGATGACCCATTCTTTCATCTAATCCAGAAGTGTCTCTGCTAACATCCCAGAACTTCAAATTCTTCCAGAAGCCCTTTTGTGTGGTTGCTTCCTGACTCAGCACCCAGCTATGCTCCCTCAGTTGTCCAAGCGCATCTTCCCTGGTCCTGTTTCACAGTCTCCCTGCTCACTAGACTCCTTCTTTTCCCCAAATCAGCCGTGAATCCAACTCTTTCATCTCCCTGCTCAGTTGCAACCCCTGCATTAAGAACACGCATGGAGTCAAAGGAAGCAGATGGGTTGTTCAGCATTTGTCACAAGAAGCCGGATGAGAAAACACAGGAAAAAGAAAAGTGGAGGAACGTGAGGCAAATGCTCTTTCCTGCTGGCAAAGATACTTTAGGAAAATGGGCTCTAATTTTGATGGTGTGAAGGCAGGTCTTGCCTCCTGCTATAAAATCAAGTCCATCTTCTGAGTGTCATATCAGTTGAAGCTGGTCTCTCTTGAAACTGAGACCTTGTGTAAGCTCATTTTTATATAAATATTTTAATTAATAGATGCCTTCACCAAGCATGAGAAGAATTAACACTCACCAGAGACCATGAAATTAGATTGATTATCTGCATCTTAATTTGCTTTTTTGACACCACTAATTTATTTTTAATAGGTCTGTAATTTAGCTTTATCTATTTCTTATTCTGCTTGGCAGACTCAAATGCCTGCAGCTTCCAGTTAGCCTCTATAACCTTTAGGCACTGCTATCTACTCAGTGGATTAATTTTTAAATTATGCAACCCAGCGCAGGGAAGAACTTCAATTAATTTCCATATGGGAACCAAACCAACACCCCATCCTCAGCCAGAAATAGTGATATTCAAATGAAGGAGAAGGCTAGTTATAGGGGTAATATAGATAAACACAGTACATTCTCACTCTTCCATTACAGAATCTGATGTCCTTGAAATATCTTTCCACTTGAATTAGTGGCATTGATACTATTATTATGGTGAAAATAAATGTTCCACTGTTGACACCCATTACTGGCAGACTGATTTATGGAATATTGGTGAACAGAGGGCTGGGACCTTTCGAAAGGCTTTTTTGAATTCTCCGCATTTTTAAGTATATGCACACTTTAGTATTCTGGAAAAAAAAATCACCAGAATTTCTCTCAAGCAGGAAGCTGTCTTTGTTTCAGAGAATCCCTTGGTAACTTCATGGGGTCAGAAGTAAGATAAAAAAGTAGAAACCCAAACAACAGAGAAAAATGATTGTGTCTCTGTATGGAAAAACCAGTTAAACAACAGATATTGAGGGGTAGATATAAGAAAGCGTGCCATTGGAGGAACTTGTGTAGGGTGAAAAAGCACTGTGATATTTGCACACTAAGATAGCTGCCATGAGGGTGAGCAGGAGGGCGGTTGCATTAATCCAGATAAAGGTCACGATGATCACAGCTGAAAGGCAGGCTGAAGGACGGGGCGAGAGAGGGCCAAATTCAAGACACTTATTTTAAAAAATCTGCTAGGATCACTGATGGGCACATGTGGGAAGAGGGCAGGTCATGGGTGAGCCTGCACACTTCAGGCTCAAGAATCTGAGTGGCTGGCTGTAAGAGCCAACACTGAGAACAACAACAAAGGTGAGCTGGAGTAGAAATCCAGCATTCCATTCTAGGCCAGTATGTCTCAGAGGCTCATGGGATATCCAAATGGAGACAGCACACAGACAGCTGAGAAAGTACAAATAAAGGCCAAGGGAAAACTCTGGCTTAGCGAGATATCTGGGCACTGCCATTGTAAGATGGCATTTATATTATGAAAGTGGATTAGGTCATCTAGAGAAAGGGAGAGAAGAGGGAGAAAACATGCCCAGTCTATGTGCGTGAGTGCTCACTTGCTTCAACTGCGTCCTCCTCTTTGTGACCCCATGTACTGAAACCTACCAGGCTCCTCTGTCCATGGGATGCTCCAGGCAAGGATTCTGGAGTGGGTTGCCATGCCCTCCTCCAGGGGATCTTCCAAACCCAGGGATCGAACTCGCATCTTTTATGTCTCCTGCATTGGCAGGTAGGTTCTTTACCTGGGACGCCCTCTTAGTCTGTAGGAATCTCAAAATTGGACTGGGTGAAAACACAGGAGCCTCCGATGGGGAGGGAGAAAAGGTAACTCTCAGAAGGGGCATTTTGGAAAGGAAATGTCATCGTGGTTAGGAGAACGCTCCCTGGAGGGGTGCCACGTGCATCCAGGGTAGCGGAAGAACCAGATAACACAGGAACAAAAATTCAACTTTACCGCCGTTACTCTGTTAAATATTTTTAATCCTTTTGAAGGTACGAGGAGAGTGAGTGCTGAACTCCGAGGCAGGACTGGGCCTTTGCTAGCACAGCCATAAAGTGAAGTTGCTCAGTTGTGTCACACTCTTTGGGACCCCATGGACTGCAGCCCACCAGGCTCCTCTGTCCATGGGATTCTCCAGGCAATAGGTCCTGGAGTGGATTGCTATTTCCTTCTCCGGGGGACTTTTCCAACCCAGGGTTCGAACCGGAGTCTCCCGCATTGTAGACAGACGCTTTACCGTCTGAGCCACCAGGGAAGCCAGCCATAAGAGGAGTACAAACATGCCTGACAGAGACTCCCGAATGTCCACAGGGAGTAGCATCCCTAGGGGCAGCCGCTCTCTGAGCCCGAAAACAGCTAATGATCTCACCTGCCTGCACTTCAGACACCTGCAGTCCCCTTAATTCTGAACCCCAGGGACACCATATTAGCATTGTTCTCAGGGCAGCGATTTGGGGATTTGTATAAAAGAATGTTAAATTCTTTTAGGGGTTAAACAAGGCTTTATTCAACTCTGTGTTCTGTGCAGCGCCAGCACAGTACCTAATGCAGAGTTAAGTCTTTAATTCATGCTTTTCAATTGTGGTCAAGATGTAAAAAAAAAAAAAAAAAAAAAAAAACTTCTGGAAAGTTTTTAGCATTGTCCAACTCTTTGTAACCCCATGGACTCTACAGTCCATGGAATTCTCTAGGCCAGAATACTGGAGTGGGTATCCTTTCCCTTCTCCACGGGATCTTCCCAGCCTAGGGATCAAACCCAAGTCTCCTGCATTGCAGGCAGATTCTTTACCAACTGAGCCACAAGGGAAGTCCAATAACACTGAAGTGGGTAGCTCATCCCTTCTCCAGTGGATCTTTCCCACTCAGGAATCAAACCAGGGTCTCCTGCATTGCAGGCTGATTCTTTACCAACTGAGCTATTAGGGAAGCCTTTTTAAGATTGTCAGTGCATTATAAAAGATGGAAGAACCTGGCCCTGAAACTAGCAAAATCAAAAATGAACTAATCTACAAACATATTACTTTTCTAATTTAAAGGAAGATCCTCACACAGGCTAAGAAATTAAAGAAAAAATGAAAAGGGTTAATCACACAAGAGACAGGGTTGTCTGATAATATATTGGTAGTTAGGTAGGAGAAAAGCTCAAAGCCCAGCTCAATATTTCTTCCAAACTGAAAAGCATAATTGGAGTGGGCCAGGAACCAGAACCCACAGTGTCTTCAGAAAATGTGCTTTAAAATAATTTACTCCATTTTTAAATTTTAACATTTTTTTGGAGCATAATTACTTTAAAATGTTGCATTCGTTTCTGCTGCATAATGAAGTGAATCAGCCGTGTATACATGTGTCCCCTCTCGTGCCTCCCTCCCTCCATCCCTCCCCCAGCCTGTCACAGAGCACTGAGCTGAGTCCCCTGTGCTATATAGCAGCTCCCCACTAGCTACCTATTTTATACATGAAAAGTGAAAGTGTTAGTTGCTCAGTCGTGTCCGACTCTTTGGGACTCCATGGACTGTAGCCCACCAGGCTCTTCTGTCCATGGGATTCACTAAGGCAATAATACTGGAGTGTGTTGCCATGCTCGTCTCCAGGGTATCTTCCTGACCTAGGGATCAAACCTGGGTCTCCCACACTGCAGGCAGATTCTTTATCCTCTGAGCCACCACATGGGAGAGTACATGTGTTGATCCTCCTGTCCCTACTCATCTCATTCTCCACTTCACCCTTTGTGTTCACATGTCTGTAGCTCTATTCCTGCCCTGAAAACAGGCTCACCTGTAAAAAGAAGTTCAATCAACCACCTGGACACTTAAAAAAATAAAAAATCAGAAGTAATATAATCAAGTGAATTCCCCTATCTGGCATACATTTTTTCAGCTGAGAAAAAATTTAAAATCTTGAGTGGTCATAATCAATATTGGATAAATAGTTGCTCAATGAAAAAATGAATTAATTTGCTCCAGGGCTCTCAATTGTAACACTTACTCACAACACATGGACTGGAGATCGGGAGAAGGCCATCTCTATGTATGATGTTGCTTTTATGTCTCACGCAGAGTAACTAGCCATGGCCCTTCATTCCTGGCATATCACCCAGTTTATCATCTTAAGAGTAGCAAAGCAGTCTTGGAATTTGTAGGCGAGGTTTACATTCAGTGAATGAGGAACAGAAGGAAGAGGAAGATTTAGTGAGAAGCCTGGAAAGGACTAAGAAATGGTGGGGATGAGGTAAGCAAGATAAAGCTATCCTAACCATTTTCAATAAAGCAGAAGAATATAGCACCCTATGCAGCTAGAAAAGGGAGTCAGGAACACCTGAGAAGTGATCAAGACAAGACTTCAGCTGCTGACCACAAGTTTCGCGTTTGTGTTTTCTGAGCAAAGCACCATGCAGTCCCTTAATTCCTCACTTTTCAAAAGCCCATAACCTGAGTCCTCACTTTCTCCAGCCAGAACAAGACAGCATTCCTCGTGGTCCTAACAGGTCCTAACAGTGGAGGTTCTGAGGGGCACCTCAGGCTCCCCCATGTGGACCTGGTCTACCAGATGCGTTGACAGGCACTGTGGAACTCTGAGAGTCATCTAACCTGTTCTTCTGGTAAGAGACCACAGAAATTACAGAAGATACTTGGAATATTAGAGTCCAGACCCTTCCTCCCAGAATCCAAGAGAATCCTAGTCCAACTCCTGGACAAAGGAGAACGTGAACCAGAGATACCCTGCACGTAGCAACAGGGCACACAGTTTCTTAGCTGCAGAACCAAGACAACAACGTTGTCATGGATGAAGTTTCTCACCTTTTGTTTCAATTTGTTTATCTGTAAGTAGGGGTGATCATAGGGCTTCCCAGGTGCTGCTAGTGGTAAAAAAAAAAAAAAAACCTGCCTGCCAACAGGGGAGATGTAAGAGATGTGGGTTCAAGCCCTGGGTCGGGAAGATCCCCTGGAAGAGGGCATGGCAACCTGCTCCAGAGTCCTGCCTGGAGAATTCCACGGACAGAAGAGCCTGGCAGGCTACAGACCATGGGCTCATAAACAGTTGAACATGACTGAAGTGACTTAGCAAATGCGCGCACACACAGGGATGAACGTGGTCACCCTGATGGGTGGGAGCGGGGAACAAAATCATGGATGTGTGTAAAGTATCTGACACAGAGATTGCTGTGATTAGCACACAGCCCCTGTTCAAAAAATTATCCTCTCCTTCTTTGCCCTTTCTTTCTACCCACAACATGAAGCTGTACCTAATGCTGTTGGAAATAACAGATTAAAGAAAATGCCATAAAGAGTGAAACAAATCAGAAGAGAAAAACAAATATCAAATATTAATGCGTACATGTAGAACTCTAGAAAAATGGCATTTATGAACTTATTTGCAAATCAGAAATAGACACAGACATAGAAAACAAATTATGGACACCCAGGAGAGGAAAGGGGGGAGGAAGAATTGGGAGAATGGAACTGAGGTATAGATATCTAATGAGAACCTACTGTGTAGCACAGAGAATTCTACTCAATGCTCTGCAGTGACCTAAATGGGAAGGAAATTCAAAAAAAGAGGGGATACAGGTATACACATAGTTGATTCACTTTGCTGTAGAGCAGAAACCAGCACAACATTGTAAAGCAACTGTGATCGATAAAAATGAAATTTTAAAAAATGAAAATGAAAAATAAAGGAAACCCAAACCCTTTTCCACTTTTAAGGGCATCTAGGGAAGGGAATCTTCACACACTCCCCTCCATATTTCAAATGAAGTCTGTTTCTCTATGTCTTATCCACAGAGTGTTGAATAACTTGGAAGCTGTTTATGTTGCTTCCCAAATACTGCTTTAAAAGTCCACTTTTCTTTCTTGGTTGTGATGCCCTCAGCTTGGGTCAGGAAGCTCTAGGTAAGAGCTCGTGACTCTCAGACTCTCAACAGACGCCTCAAGCCAACCCATTCTCCACAGACTAAGCTAGGAGAGATTGCAGCTCCCCAGAGGAGAGCTGAATTCACTTCCTTCTGCAGCTCCGCAGGGGCCAGAATGAAATGAATTTCATTGATTTGATTTTTCTCCCTTTGTTTCTTGATGAGTCTGGCTAATGGTTTACCAATTTTATTTATCCTCTCAAAGAACCAGCTTTTGGCTTTGTTGTTTTTGCTATGGTCTGTTTTGTTTCTTTTGCATTTATTCCTGCCCTAATTTTTAAGATTTCTTTCCTTCTACTAACCCTGGGGTTCATGATTTCTTCCTTTTCAAGTGTAGAGTTAGTTAGATTATTTATTTGACTTTTTTCTTGTTTCTTGAGGTGAAAGCTCAGAGATAAATCCATGCACCTATGGACACCTTATCTTTGACAAAGGAGGCAAGAATATACAATGGAGAAAAGACAATCTCTTTAACAAGTGGTTCTGGGAAAACTGGTCAACCACTTGTAAAAGAATGAAACTAGAACACTTTCTAACACCACACACAAAAATAAACTCAAAACGGATTAAAGATCTAAATGTAAGACCAGAAACTATTAAACTCCTAGAGGAGAACATAGGCAAAACACTCTCTGACATAAACCACAGCAGGATCCTCTATAACCCACTTCCCAGAATATTGGAAATAAAGCAAAAATAAACAAATGGGACCTAATTAAAATTAAAAGCTTCTGCACAACAAAGGAAACTATAAGCAGGGTGAAAAGACAGCCTTCAGAATGGGAGAAAATAATAGCAAACAAAGCAATGGACAAAGAACTAATCTCAAAAATATACAAGCAACTCCTGCAGCTCAATTCCAGAAAAATAAATGATCCAATCAAAAAGTGAGCCAAAGAACTAAATAGACATTTCTCCAAAGAAGACATATAGAAGGCTAATAAACACATGGAAAGATTATCAACATGACTTATTATTGGAGAAATGCAAATCAAAACCACAATGAGGTACCATCTCACACTGGTCAGAATGGCTGCGATCCAAACGTCTACAAGCAATAAATGCTGGAGAGGGTGTGGAGAAAAGGGAACCCTCTTACACTGTTGGTGGGAATGCAAACTAGTACAGCCACTATGGACAACAGTGTGGAGATTCCTTAAAAAACTGGAAATAGAACTACCACACGACCCAGCAATCCAGCTGCTGGGCATACACACTGAGGAAACCAGAATTGAAAGAGACACGTGTACCCCAATGTTCATCGCAGCACTGTTTATAATAGCCAGGACATGGAAGCAACCTAGATGCCCATCAGCAGATGAATGGATAAGAAAGCTGTGGTACATATACACAATGGAATATTACTCAGCCATTAAAAAGAATACATTTCAATCAATTCTAATGAGATGGATGAAACTGGAGCCTATTATACACAGTGAAGTAAGCGAGAAAGAAAAACACCAATACAGTATACCAATGCATATATATGGAATTTAGAAAGATGGTAACAATAACCCTGTATGTGAGACAGCAAAAGAGACACAGATATATTGAACAGTCTTTTAGACTCTGTGGGAGAGGGCAAGTGCATGATGATTTGGGAGAATGGCACTGAAACATGTATATTATCATATGTGAAACAAATCGCCAGTCCAGGTTTGATACATGATACAGGGTGCTCAGGGCTGGTGCACTGGGATGACCCAGAAGGATGGGATGGGGAGGGAGATGGGAGGGGGCTCAGGACGGGGAACACATGTACATCCATGGCGGATTCAAGTCAATGTATGGCAAAACCAATACAATATTGTAAAGTAAAATAAATCAACAGAAAAAATTAAAAAGGCAGAGCCAAACCCCCCCCCCCAAATAAAACAATGAATTTCGCATGCGCCGTCCCTGGTGAGCGGTAGAGATAGCAGAGCTGAGGCCCTGGCACCAGGGAGCCAGGACAGCGGGAACGCCGGCTTCCTTAGTGTGGCCCACAGAGGAGGCCACAGCCCACCCAGGCCGCCCTTTGCTGAAAAAAAAAAAAATGAAAGTAGCCTGGGGAATGATGAAGGAAACACAGTTTTGAGGATGGAAAGTTTCTCCAGTATCTGCGGCATTGGATAAAGTAAATACACCTTCAGCCGTAAATAGATAAAACGACTTCCTAAAGATAAGCCTGACCGTGTTGGTGAGAAAGTCGGTGTCTGAACCAGGGTTTGAAATGGCATTTCTTACGCTTTAGAGCATACAAACACAAAAGGAGACTCCGACGCAGAAGCTGTTCAAGATGGAGTCAGAGCGTTCATCTGGAAGAAAGCACAGCTAACACTGTCAGGAACAGAAATGGGCTATGTCAAACCAAATGATCAGTGACTTTGTGTTCAATAACCCAAATATCAAAGGCACGTGTGGCTGTGGAGAAAGCTTTAACATTTGACTCCTCAGGCATGCTCCGGCTGCAGGCCCCTGGAGAGCTGTGGTAGCTCTAGGGCTCTTTGAAGAATCACACGACTGTCACGTGCTTAAGGTGTGTAATGTATGGCTGCCTTACACTGAAAACAAAGTGATGCATTTGAATATGAAAAAAAAAAAAAAAGAATTTCACAGACTCTCAATAGCCATATGGACCCACTAGTCATTTGGATATTTCCATGTAGCCAATTCAAACAGCAACTAATGAGAAATATGTTTTATGTCCATAAATTTTGGCAGGAAAAAAATGAAGAAAAGAGATACAAGGTGCAGGAATGGGGGATAACACAGGTCTTGGAATCCACACAAGATGCAAAGAGTTGAGTGTCATCCCTCTTGACCTGATTACTCCTCTCATATCATGAATATATATTGTTCCCCAAACTTTGGTCATCGCATTGATTTCCCCTTAAATCTTGCTCACCACCTGCCTCTTCTTTCTTAATCTTGAAGAATAGAAAAGCTAAAGCAAATGCAAAAGAATAAGATATGACTACCTGTGTATAGAGTTTAGTTCAACTCAAGCATGTTTCCTATGAGGAATCCTAAGAAAGTTGCATTGTAGGGATCCAAGCACAGAAAGTCCCCCAAAGACAAAAGTTAAAATAACTTACTCTCAGCTTAGCTATAAATCAAAAGAAGAAAGAAGAGAAGGTTTTACCAAGGTTATTTAAGTTTCAGGGAAGACATGTTGGCTTTAGGTACATCTGGTCTTTATCTAACTTGAAAAAGGCTTAGATTTCAAAAATGAAACTATGCAAATGATTAGTCAGTCATTTTGTAAAAATGCTTTGGACTTCTGATGTTACTATGGAAAAGGAAAATAAAACAGCTTCAGCACAGCCCCAGTAAGCTTAGTCCATGGACAGCACATTAAATCCTGAATTACATACTCCACCAAACACTTCCTAATGAGCCATCCAACTCTCTGATGTATATAATATGCCTTTTTAAAAATGCATGAATGCGTATTCTACCCACTGATTTGGATGGCTCCTTTGGGTTATTTAAGTTTCAAAGGAGTCCATCAGTCTCCTAGGTATAACATTCTGTGAATGCCTTAAAAGTGAAAATTCAGAAATTAGAAGCTCAAAATACCTTGAAGGGGAACAATATATCAGCCCCTAAACCAGGCTATATTCCAAGGCAAGGTTGACAAGGCAGCCACCTCCCCGAGTTTCCCATCTTTTATCAGTTTGGGTCACAGTCTCTAAAGCAGCTGTCAATCTGTTCAACTTCATTATACAACTCCAGCTTGTTTTATACATAATTAGAATCCAGTGAGCTCCTCTGCTTCCCAGGGGGCACAGTGGTAAAGAACCCACCTGGCAGTGCAGATGACTCAGGTTCTATCCCTGGGTCAGGAAGTTCCCCTAAAGGAAGAAATGGCAACCCACCGCAGTATTCTTTCCTGGGAAATCCTATGGACAGAGGAGCTGGTGAACCACAGTCCCTAAGATTGCAAGGAGGTGGACATGACTGAGGTACTGAGCATGCACAACCTCCTTTGACTCCTGTCTATGATGCTATTATCTGACTGTTTCTTGAATTCTGGGAGGTGATTGTCCTGAGCAGGGACAGAGAAAATGTTCAAACCCCCAAGATTGGGTCCCCACGGGCTGTTCTGCAAGGACTGTGAAGATTGGGGCTCCCTAGCCTAAGGAAGATGGTGGATCCAAAAAGGAAATACTTGTGGGTAGAAAAGAGAGAACAGATCGCATGAAGGGCTTACAGATAAAGAGCGAATACAACCCTTTTTCTGGGGAAGCGCAGGAAATAAACAATGCACAGCTCAGCAAGCCAAGGGATCCAGATGGCAGAAGGGAGAGGGAAGGATGAAGATGTAGGTGTAAAGCAGGAAGGAAGTAACTTTACCTTGGAAACTTCCCTGCGCCAGACACTCTTTTAGCCCCCCTTGCAATGTGACAGGTAAATGGAATGACCTTCATTCTACAGAGGAGGGAACTAGAGTTCAGAGAGGTTCAGAAATGTACCAGAAATCACACAGCTCAGAGTGGAATCAGAACTCACACCCAGCAACAGGTGACCACAAAGCCTTTTGTGCTCCACTTGGCTAAAGAAGGATGTAGTACCACTGAATCCCAGGTATTGCAGAGATAGAAGGGTATGTCTGGAAGAGCCCAGAGGTATCATTCAGCACAGCCTAACTGCCTGGGTCATGTTTCCTCAACTGTAAAAGACAAAGCTCACTTCGTAGGGTCATTGTGAGAGTTGAGTTAATATAAATTTAGCATACAACATGTGTGCCCAGTCACTGAAATTCTCACATGAGTGGAAGCTAATTGCCATTATATTGCTTGGTTAATGATTTATTTCTCTAATCTGCTTATGGAGGTTTATATTAGACTGGCCAAAATGTTCCTTCAAGTTATTCTTTAAGATCTTACGCAAAAACCCAAATGAACTTTTAAGCCAACCCAACATTATGGGCCCATAGCTGTGTATACATTAGAGCAAGTGTTTGAGGCTGTTTCAAGTTTCTATAGACATCACTCATATTATTCCAACAGTATGGAAATCATAAATTAAGATGATCTGGATATGATTTGAGTAGGACAGGCTGGTTGGAAATTTTTAGATCATGACTCCTGTTTGAAAAAGTAAGACCAGGAAAGCTGCTTCTTTCCTAAGGTTGAGGTATGACAGAAATGCATCTGCCATCTCCATATAATTTAGATTTATAAAGAGCTGATGTAAACCTCAACACTGATGGAGCAGGAAGGGGAGAAGGAGCTGGTTTAATCTGATGCCCTCATTGGACACGAGTGGCCTGGCAGCTCAGAAGAGTCCGGTGTGTCATAGGCGAGTCTTGACAGCCCTTTCCAGGGTCTGGACACTGATAGCTGCACTCTGCCAGTGTCCCAGAGGTGCTGTAGTCACCCTAAAGCACAGTCAGGAATGACACACTATCCATGAAGTCACCTATAAGACAGTGCAAGTATCATGGTGTCAGTGGGTGGACCAGATGACATCAGTGAAAACAGACCTCGTTGACCTCAAGGATCATCCTTTCTAAGATTACTCAGACATAACAAAGAAGCAAGACATTTCCACCACAGCCTCAGAGGACACACGCACAGACCCCAAGAGTGCAGGAGGAGACCTGCCCAGGGGCAGCTCTGTCTCTCCGTGCTGAGAGATGACTTCCCACCATAGCCCAACCCTCCTGGATGAGACCACAGGGAAAGTGTCCACGTATCCTCTGTCAGTGGTAGTGCTGCTAACCCCCTCAGAGTGCCCATCAACCTGTGAAGGACCCCCTTTACTTTCTTCCCAATGGTTCCTCACTTTTCCATGATGCTCCGCACTCTAAAAATTTTACCTTGAGATACAAAGATGAGAAAGAAAGAAAAATGGAAGTGCCTTCGCTGCATTTTGTTGTTGTTTTTCCAGATCCCAAGTCCTGGACACAGGCTAGGGTACCATTTCTTCAAGTCGTCCTCACAATCTCGAGTTTTGTCTTGCCCAAGCTGGAAGCCACAGGCCATTCCCTGCATCCTAGCACTTTGTATCCATCAGGCCACTGTATGTCTTGCCTGAGCCATCCTGGTGATGCGGCGGGCATTACAGGTAATCAGAGAAGCCCAACAGAGTCACAGCTGGGTTGGGAGACAAGAAAAAGCAGCTCTGATGATTTTCCTTGTAAGGCTGATCTGACGTAACCGCAAGATTCTGACACAAAGAAGCCCAGGTTGTAAGTGTTGTGCTTAAAAATGAGAAAAGGGGAAATACTTTCCTTAAATTTGTCCATAGGGCTTCCCAGGTAGCTCAAATGGTAAAGAATCTGCCTGCAGTGTAGATCATCTGGGTTCGATCTCTGGGTTGGGAAGATCCCCTGGAGAAGGGCATGTCAGCCCACCCCTGTATTCTTGTGGAGAATTCCATGGACAGAGGAGCCTGGTGGGCTATAGCCTTGGACTTGCAAAGAGTCGGACATGACTGAGTGACTAACACACACAATGTCAGTAGGATTAATTGAAATCATCCTAACTGCAGATGTCAGTCTACTTTCCTAGAGGCTGTACATTTCACGTGGGCTCACATTGCTGCTGTCCCTGCCTTGCCCTTTGGGCTGTAAGGCCCCTTAACATGCGCCTGATAATAGCCCAACTCAGGGATGATTTCCTGTGTTCTGAGAAGTTGACTGACATGCAGACAAAAGTTTGCCCCAACTGTTCCCTGGTGCTTCTTCTATCAAGAGGATGGAAGAAACTTATGCACAAATGTCCCCAGGAGCAAAGTCCAATGATTACAATTCATAAGGTAAGAATGACAGAGAGAAAAGATCCCTGCAGACAGAATTTCTAGGGGGATCAGAGGAGGTGGTAGAGACAGGAAGTGATGGAGATGGAGAGGGAAAGACCCTTCAGAGAAGTTTCCTCTAACAGCTAATGCAACCTGACCATCAGCTGGCCTCACGGTGCTGACTAGCTCTCCCCTCTGCTTTACTGCCCAGAATCCTGCCCTGGGAGACACTGACTTAGCCATTTCCTTACTCAGATCCTATTATCTTAGCAGCGTTCCTGGCACCAAGTCCACTTTCTGAGTGGAAAGGTCTTGAGAAAAAAATGGGAAAGAAGTTGAGCTGTCAGTCAGTCTTCTTGACACCGTTTCTCTGTTTGTTGTCAGCTTAGTTTGGAATGAATTTTCTTTCTCTTTTCCTTTTGGGCATTAGATTCTCTCACCCCAAATGAAGTATTTTGAAGCTCAGTCCGGCCTGTTCTGAACTGCAAAAGACTGAGTTAATTAACATTTCATGGGCTGATTACTTTCAACCTTTTTTGTGGGCACATTGAGGAAATATATTAGTGGTTACTAATTAAAGGTATTGATATACCTTTACACTTCTTCAAATTCTTAGATTCCTAGAACTAAGTTGATTAAGGAAAAAAGGGAGGATATCTGTTGAATTTATGAAAAAGTGAAGCTCTGACCTTATTCTGTAACCCATGTTTGTAATTGAGTTTTGGGAGCTGAGACCATTTTGTCAGTATAATGACAGCTCAGATTTACTGTGTGTTTTTCATGTGTAAGAAATATGATAATTTTTCATGTGCCATGTTACTTAGCTCTCATAATTCTATGAGATAAATGTGAGTATCAATCCCATATTAAAGGTGAGAAAATTAAAGTTTAAAAGTCAAGAAAATTGCACAAGATCACAAAGTTAGTGCACACCAGAGGAGGGACTTAGCGTGAGAATCTGTCTCTGAAGACAATGCATTTAATCTCATCAATGCTGACCTAACCCTATGACAATGCAGTCAATATTTCTGGAGTACAAAGGCGGTAAAAGAAAAATCCACTTGCAATTCCAGGGTGCATTATTTTTTTCTCACGATTACCCCAAACACTTACTATCTCCACCCAGGAGCAGCTAGGCTGGATGGGCTGGCTCTGATGTCTTCACACGGTGGCAGTCAAGCTGGCAGTTGTGTCTTGAGACAAACCAGGACCTGGGACCTGGGATCCTTTGTTGCAGTCTTGCACCCAGACCAGACAGATGCCTCTTCCAGCTAAAAAAAACCCACAAATTATATGGGACTAAAAACAGCTGCGTGCATGTGCAGTTGGGGCAAATTATGGACAAGAGTATACAAAAAGACCAAAAGCCCAATTGCCACTTCTGAAGAACCAGAAGCAAAAATGGGGTACTGCGCATGCCCCTTGCACACACCACCACCAAAAGGGTGGGCAAACCATCTAAAGCCTGATCCCTGGACACACCCCTACCCTCACTCCTTGTAAGGAAACAGTTTGCCCCTACTCCTCGGGGAGTGAGCTAGCAAGGGAACCTGTTACTTATTTTCGCTTCTTCCTGCTGCAGCAGGAGCCCTAGTAAAGCCTTGCATGAATTTCTGTTGATTGAAAATGAAAGTGAAAGTCACTTGGTCGTGTCCGACTCTTTGCGACCCCGTGGAATTCTCCAGGCCAGAATACTGGAGTGGGTAGCCTTTCCCTTCTCCAGGGGATCTTCCCAACCCAGGAATCAAACCCAAGTCTCCCTCATTGCATGCAGGTAGGTTCTTTTCCAGTTGGACCACAAGGAAAGCCCTCTGTTGTTTGAGGAAGGCCAAAATCCCTGGTTGGTAACAGACTGAAAGCGTGACTAGGGCTACGACCCTTGCTCACTCATGTTACTGTTGAGAGTTTCTTGCTGACTGACAGCCAGAGACCCCCGTTTCTCAATGCATGGTCACTCCACAGCCCCCCAAGGATCCTCATGACATGGCAGCTGCATATGACCCAAGAGGGACAGAGTCCAGATGGGAGCTCAAAGTTTTTAGAGCCCAGGAGAAACATACCATTGGCTCTGTCAGATCCTATGGGTCACACAGCTCAGTCCTGGTACAAAGAGGGAGGAGGGGCTACAGGAGAGTGTGAACACCAGAAAGCGGGAATCCCTGGGGGCCACCTTGGAAGCTGTCTACGCTCTTTCCTTTTCTCCACTGTTCCCTAAGCACAGAATGCCTTTACCCTCTTATCTGCCTGGCTTACTTCTACTCATCCTAAAAACTGACTCAAATGTAATTTTTCTGTAAAGTTGTTGTTAATCACTAAATTGGGTCTGATTCTTTGTGATCCCATGGAGGCAGCATGCCAGAGGGTGGCAGAAGACAGAAGGACTGAAGCCTTCCCTGTCCTTCACAATCTCCTAGAGTTTACTCAAACTCATGTCCATTGAGTCAGTGATGCCATCCGACCATCTCATCCTCTGTCACCCCCTTAACCTCCTGCCCTCAGTCTTCCCCTGTTTTTCATGACCCTGGTAATTGTTAACACACTGACCAAGTTACACTGTGAATAATTGTTTACAGGTTGTCTTCTGCATCTCTCAAAAAGGAGAGACAAGGCTTGCTTGCCCTCAGAGAATTTACTTTGAGAAGTGATTCCCTAAAGAACCAGAGGGGGCACTAAGAAGAATGAGAGAAGGCAAAAGCAATCCAAGAAGCAACTGTTGAACTGCTCAACCCCGTAGGCAGCTGGGTTCTATCCACTGGGACTGTTAATGACCCAGGTGCTTGGACTCTTTAATCAGTAGAAATAGACAAGAGGCCAGATGAGAAATTCAGGTAAGGCTTTACTGGGATTCATGCTGCAGCACAAAGGAGGGAAAACAAGTAACAGGCCTCCCTTGTTTGCTCCCTGCTGGAGCTTGAGCTGGTCTTTGAAACAGGGTGAGTGCAGGGATGGGTCCAGAGGTTGGGCTGGGGGGCTGCCCATGCCATTGGTGGTGCAGGGAGAAGGTATGGCGCCCTACCTTTGCTCTTGGTTCATCAGAAGTGGCAGTTGAGTCTTTTTGTATCTTACCATTCATACTTTGCCCAACTAAGTGCACACAGTTATTTTTAGTTCCTTATGGTTTCTTTGTATCTGCTGCTCAAGGAGACGTGTGTCCAGGTGCAAGCACCTGTGACAGCCAAGGGTCACAGGTCCGAGCCTGTCTCAAGGCCCTCTGATGGACTGTCTTAAGTGTGCCTGGGATAGTCTGCTTAGAGAAAAAAGAGTATTTACTATCCAAGTCCTCTCCCCGCAGTGATCAAGGGTACATTCAGAGAGTATTGGCAATGATGCAAAAACTAAAAGATGTAGGGTATATAGGAAGTGCCCTCAGGATACACCTGAGTGTAGCAGTAGCCAAAGCAAAATGATGGGGTGGGAGGATATAGCTGCTGAACATAATGTATGGATCCCAATTAAAGCCAGAGGTAGTGCATCATTTTTCTTTGAGTCCTAGAGTATAGAACAGGGCCTGGTGGTAGTGGTGGTTTAGTCGCTCAGTCATGTCTGACTCTTGCAACCCCACGGACTATAGCCTGCCAGGCTTCTCTGTCCATGGGGATTCTCCAGGCAAGAATACTGGTGTAGGTTTCCATTTCTTTCTCCAGGGGATCTTCCTGACCAAGAAATCGAACCCAGGTCTCCTGCACTGCAGGCAGATTCTTTACTGACTGAGCTATAAGGGAAGCCCCAGAACAGGGCCTAGAAGCTGGAAAACCTGTGGCAAACTGTTCAACCATCCTGGAGAATCTTAATTTATTCAACAAGTATCTACTAAGCCTGTACTAAGAGGTAAGTACCATGCAAAATACAGATAATCCTGTTGAAGTGATTGACCAAATAATTAGTAATGTACAGGTACTGGCCAATCAATCCGTTCCCTGGTGACTCAGCAGTAAAGAATCTGCCTGAAATGCAAGAGACCTGGGTTCAATCCGTGGGTCAGGAAGATCCCCTGGAGAAGGGCATACAACCCACTCCAGTACTCTTGCCTGGAGAATCCCATGGACAGAGGAGCCTCACAGGCTACAGTCCACAGGGTTGGACATGACTGAAGTGACTAAACAGCAGCAGCAGCAGCATCAGTGCAAGTACTGGGCAATCAAGCAGTAGGGTTAATTATCCTAGAATTCACTTTCTCAATTCAAACGTGGGGGTCTGGTGATCAGGTGGCTCAGACTCCACCCTCCCAACGCAGGGAGCCCCAATTCAATCTCTGGTCAATAAACTAGATCCCACAATCTGCAACTAAGAGTTCACATGCCGCAGATAAAAGATCCTGCAAAGATCTGGCATGTTGAAACTAAGACCCAAGGCAGCCAAATAAATAAATATTTAAAAAACAAATAAACAAGTTTGGAAACGGTTGAACAGTGAGGCATAAACCAAAAATATTTACACACATATTCAACAATGGACCTTTTAAGACATAGGCATGGAGTATGGAGGAAAGAGATGACTTAGGGAGCCATCAAGAGAGGAAAAAGGAGAATGGTCATTGAATACACATACAGAAGGAAAAGGCATTTCCAGGTAAGAGGGAGGGTGGTGAGAAATAATACGCATGAAAGCACAGATCGACCATTTCAAAATGAATGGACCATTCCTTGACACAGCTGGAAATGAATCAGAAATACAAATAATAAAAGTCTCAAGAATTATCGAGCCTCAAGATAGAGAAGTGCAAGGTACAAACAGCATATAAAGATGGGATGTGCAGGGTCATATTGAAGATGTAAAAGTTTATTCTAAAAAGTGACTAAAAGGAAATTTTCATGCTCCTCCATCATTTGCATGCCAAGCTTCTGGGAGGACTGCACAGAAACATTTGTTGGTCAAATAAATGGACAAGAGTTTAAACTTTTCATTTTAAAATGAACAAACTAAATTAAGAAAACTGCAAGACACTGTTCCTTCCACCCTACTTAAGAAGGCAAACAGGAAAAGCTCTAAAATCATTTTTTCAAACCTGTCAGAGAACGAAGGACACAAAGAAGCCTAAATGAACTAAGACATAGAAAACAGCCATCTTTCTGGGAGAAAAGAGAGTCGAGGCTGCCCAGCCCCAGTGGAGGGTGGAGGAGGAGACTCCTCTTTAGGACAGGATCTGTGCTACAAGAGAAGCTCAAAGACGATTCATAGACCAAGGAAAATGCCACATGGAAACTAAGATCACAAAGGAAGAACACCAGAAAGGGGAAACTTGAGGGTTAACATAGAACCCTTTTAAAATGATCATACTATGCTGTGTGTATGCTTAGTCCCTTCAGTCGTGTCTGACTCTTTGCTATCCCATGGACTGTAGCCTGCCAGGCTCCTCTGTCCATGGAATTCTCCAGGCCAGAACACTGGAGTGGATTGCCATTTCCTTCTCCAATCATATTATACTAAATTTCTTTAAAAGTGTATTGATTAAGACAAAATAATGAAAGTATTTTGTAGGGTTTATAACATATCACGATGACGATTTAAAAGGAATGCACAACATAAGAGGTGCAAGTTAAGCTTTATTGGGGGCAAAATGAGGACTGCAGCCTGGAAGACAGCATTCCAATAGCTCTGAGAAACTGCTCCAAAGAGGTAGGGGGGATGGTCCATATATAAGTGATTTTGGTGAAGGGGGAGTACATGCAATCAAGCATGGTTTTGTTTTGTTTTGTTTTGTTTTGTTTTTGCAGGTTTCTGCTAGTCCCAAGAGGCAGCAGTAGTCAACATGAAGGATTTTAGTGCTCTTGTAGATATAAGGGGATACAAGAACTGGGCTCACAAAATCGGCTTCTGAAAATACCTATCTGAAGAGCTGTTCTGCCAGTTTCTCCCAGAGCACAGAGTGCCTCATTTCTGCTCTCCACCCTGAACTCCTTTCAGAGTGTGTTGAAAGTCAGCAACTGCAGCAACACATAATTTAATCTTTGTAGAAAGTAGATGGCAAGTGCCAATGGCAAATGTCAATTTGTGGTTGACAATGGTAGAAAAAATGACTAGAGCATAGAGGGCTGGAGGGAAATAAATTTAACTCTGATGCTACAAATTCTTACACAGGCCGGATGAACAAGTGAGGCAAATAGGAACTAAAACCAGCAAATGATAGACATAAACCCGCCACAGTGACAATTACACCTAAGTATACAACAACAACAAAACGGGAATTGAAAAACAGTATCTAAGAAAATGAAGGAAGACCCAACTATTTGTTGCCTAAAGAGATGTTTTTTTCAAATAAAAACACAAATTGGTTGAAAGGAAAAGGAAGGGAACTGATCTAACATACAAACAATAAGCAAAGAGAAGCTGGAGTCTTGGCTGTACTGATATCAGACGAGGTAAATGTCAAGACAGAAACTGTTTTAAGAGATAAAGGAGGACTGGACTTCCCTGGTTGCACAAGAGGTAAGAATCCACCTGCCACTGCAGGGGACATTGGTTCGATTCCTGGTCCAGGAAGACTCTGTAAGCCACAGGGCAACTAAACACATGGGCCACAGCCCCCGAGCCTACGCTCTAGAGCCCATGAGTCACAGCTACCAAGCCTGCACGCCCCAACAGCTGAGCCCATGGGTCTAGCACCTGTGCACCCCTGCAGAGCACACACTCACCACAACTAGAGAGAGCCCCCCCAGAGCAGTGAGGACCCAGCACGGCCAGAAATAAACAAAGAAAATCATATTGTAAAAGGGATAAAGATAATCATAAAAGAAACTTACCTAGAGCACAGAAGTAATCCCAAATAGGGGAAATGTTGAATCACAGAACTTCCAAACACATGAAGCAAAACTAACATAACTGAAGGAATAGTCAAATTCACAGCAAGAGATGTCAACATTAGCTCAGTTATTGATAGAACAGTCTAGGAGCAAATATTTGCAATGCACATAAGTGATAAAGAACTTGTATCTAGAAGATGCAAAGAACTCTTACAACTCAATAATAAGATCCCCCCCCAAAAAAAAAAAATCCAATGTAAAAACTGGGCAAAGGACTTAAGCAGACACATCAAAGAAAATACAGTAATGAACAATGAGAAGAGGAAAAGGTATTCCCTCCCATTAGTCACCAGGGAAATGGAAAATAAAACCGTGGTGAGATGCCATTGCACATCCACTGGAAGATCTGAAATTAAAAAGATCGGAAATGCCATGTCACCAAACATGTAAAGGCGTTGAAACTATGATGCAACACATTGTTAATCAAAGGTAAGAGGGCTTAACCAGTTTGGAGAGCAGTTTTCCCTATAACCCAAGAATTCTGGCCATTTAACAGGAGGAATGAAAACCAATGTTCACACAAAGCAGCTTTATTTAGTCAGTCAGTCATTCAGTTCAGTCACTCAGTCGTGTCCGACTCTTTGCCACCCCATGAATCGCAGCAAATCCCTGTCCATCACCAACCCCCGGAGTTCACTTAAACTCATCCATCGAGTCAGTGATGCCATCCAGCCATCTCATCCTCTGTCATCCCCTTCTCCTCCTGCCCCCAATCTCTCCCAGCATCAGAGTCTTTTCCAATGAGTCAGCTCTTCACATGAGGTGGCCAAAGTACTAGACTTTCAGCTTTAGCATCATTCCTTCCAAAGAATACCCAGGGCTAATCTCCTTCAGAATGGACTGGTTGCATCTCCTTGCAGTCCAAGGGACTCTCAAGAGTCTTCTCCAACACCACAGTTCAAAAGCATCAATTCTTCGGCGCTCAGCCTTCTTCATAGTCCAACTCTCACATCCATACATGACTACTGGAAAAACCATAGCCTTGACTAGATGGACCTTAGTCAGCAAAGTAATGTCTCTGCTTTTGAATATGCTGTCTAGGTTGGTCATAACTTTCCTTCCAAGGAGTAAGCGTCTTTTAATTTCATGGCTGCAGTCACCATCTGCAGTGATTCTGGAGCCCCAAGAAATAAAGTCTGACATTGTTTCCACTGTTTCCCCATCTATTTCCCATGAAGTGATGGGACCGGATGCCATGATCTTTGTTTTCTGAATGCTGAGCTTTAAGCCAACTTTTTCACTCTCCTCTCTATTTACCATAGTGCAAATCCAGAATCAACCCGATTATCTGTCACCAGGGAAATGTAGAAACAAATTGTAGTATATTGTGGTACACTCATATAATGAGATACTAGAAAGCAATAAAAAAGAACAAACTGTATTCATACCATGTGGATGACTCCTTTAAAGACTCTATGTTGCTCAAAAGAAGCCAGACACTAAGAGACCATCCTGCATGGAATCCAGGAACAGTTAGAAATAAAGTGTAGGTCTAGAGCCCAGAAAAGTGTTGCTCCTAGTGTGAGGACAGGATTTCTGCAAAAGGGCATGAGGGGGCTTGCTAGAGGGATAGAAAATGATCAATAGCTTATTTGGGGTGGAAATGACTTGAGTTCCCCCATGTCCCTAATACATGAGTGTCAGAGTCCATTAAATTCAATAAGAATAGTAAGATCTGTTTATGGTATTTACACAAATCATACCTCAGACCCCTCTGCTCCCTGCCACCCCGCCAAAATTAGGGAACTTGAAAGCCTTTACATTAACCAGATGTCACTGCAATAATGCCCAAATAACCCCAAGGCTCAATGGCTGCAACAGCAAACACTTGTTTCTTGCTCACAAGTGTTCAGGTTGACTGGTCATCCTTTAGGATGTGTCCTTCTGGGGGTTCTAGAAACTGCCCAGGGCAAGATCTTCTCATGGCTGACCAAAGTTGAAGGGCAGTGGGCAGTGAGAACACTTAGACCCTCAGCTTTTAGCTAGCATCCTGCCGTGGCCACCGTCCATTGGCCAAACGCAGCCATCTGGGCAAGTCCAGAACCCCTGGAAGGATACCCCACGCCCATGAGCCAGGACAACGGTGGAGAGGGGAGGGGAAGAGTGGGCACACATGCACCACAGCATCCCCGCCTCTGGGCCGTGTAAGAGGGAGGACAAACCCAGGGCTTTCCTGACAGCTAGCCCAGCATCTCTGCATCAGCCCACACTGTCTCCATGTGGTCTGGAAGCCAAGAGACCACAGCTGTGTCCCAGAGGAAAGTTCCAGCACATCTTCACACTGACTGCCAGAGAAGTGTGAGGAAACCAGAACCACAGTGCTCCATGCAGATCAGATGGAAAGCTTCTCCCTGGTTTCCCTGGTGTTGGGGAAGCTGCCTCCCTCCCAGGGAGACACAGAGCTCTGCATCTTCACTGGGAGGAGAAACCTCTGTTCATAGAAAGAAATGCAATACAGCCATCTAATGGATCCTGGCTGCCATAGGCCAGCTTCTGCTTCCCCAGGACCACCTGAAGTGGATGACAACGCCCGTCTGAGCAGAGGGGTCCACGGACAGAGGTGAAGGGCTGTCATTGGCCTGTTCAATGATTTACAGCAGCTGCTCTTCGACTCTTTGGGGAGCAGTATTACCTGACCTCAACCCACCCCAACATAAACACCCAAGAAGAAGACTAGACAAAACTCTGTCCTACAAAAAGCAAAGAAATGAGGCCAATTTTCACCCAGTTACACCTGGCGGAGACCAGGCCCAGTGAGGCCATTTCTGCCTTGAGTACTTAGATAAATCAACCGGAAAGAAACTCCAGCTTCCTTGTTCCTTCTAGGCATGCTGAACTGTCTACTCCCTGTGTGATCAAGGACACAGAGTCAGCCCAGCAAAATCTCTGAGTTCCTTTCCAGAAAATTGTGGTCTGGCCCCAGGCAGAATCTGAGCTTTCCCCCAAGCTCATGACTGCAGGCATTTGTCCACGAATGCAGTCAACTGGAGAAGTCATCCGATCCTGTCCACTTATCCAACGAACAGTCACTGCTCACCTGCTGGATGTCAGGAACTCTGCTCAGCCCTCGGGCTAATGCTATGAATGAGAACAACATTGTCCCTTCCTGCCCAGAGCTTATACACAATAGATGAGATAGATACTGGTGAAGCAGTTTAAGTGTGATGGGAGGTGAGGAGCAGAATTTCAAAAGGGTCTTTGGAGCTTCAAGAGCTGCAGGAAGGACTCCCATGTTATCATAAGGGCGGCCAGATCCTTTAAAAGGGCAATGTTACAGGGCCTTGTACGTCATGCTTTCCTGCAGTTTTTTTTTTTGTTTGTTTGGTTTTTTGGTGAATGCTTCAAGTTCCACAGTGTTCTGTAAGCCTTCTCCCGCTTCTTATGGTTTCAAGCTGAAGAGCATTTGAATGCACTTATATTTTTACAAACCTTAGTGGGAAAGTTTACCTCTGGCCATACCCTATGGAGGACAGAAATAGTTTGGGGAATCTCAGGGGCAGTGACTAAGGAAGCGGTGACCCCAGAGGCCACACCCAGGCCCCTCCTATACCCTCCCATCTCTTTCAAGACTGAGGCGGATATTGAGCATCTTTTTCATGTGCCTGTTGGCCATTTGTGTGACTTCTTTGGAGAAATGTCTATTTAGGTCTCCTGCCCATTTTTGACTGAGTTGTTTGGGGGTTTTTTTTAATAGTAAACTGTATGAGATGTTTGTATATTTTGAATATTAATCTCTTCTCAGTAGCACCATTTGCAAGATGCTCAATATCGCTAATTACTAGAGAAATACAAATCAAAACTGCAATGGGGTGTCACTCACCTCACACGTGTCAAAATGGCCATCATTAAAAAGTCTATAAATAATAAATGCTGGAGAGGATGTGGAGAAAAAGGAACCCTCCTACACTGTTAGTGGGAAGGTAAATTGGTACAGCCACATGGAGAACAGCATGCTGCTACTGCTGCTGCTAAGTTTCTTCAGTCGTGTCTGACTCTGTGTGACCACGTAGACGGTAGCCCACCAGGCTCCCCCATCCCTGGGATTCTCCAGGCAAGAACACTGGAGAGGGTTGCCATTTCCTTCTCCAATGCGTGAAAGTGAAAAGTGACAAGTGAAACTAAAGTCGCTCAGTCATGTCTGACTCTTAGCAACCCCATGGACTGCAGCCTACCAGGCTCCTCCGTCCATGGGATTTTCCAGGCAAGAATACTGGAGTGGGGTGCCATTGCCTTCTCCAGGAGAACAGTATGAAGGTCCCGCAAAAAAAAAAAAAAAGTAGAGCTACTGTGTGATTCTGCAATCCCATTCCTGGGCATTTATCTGGAGAAAACCATAATCCAAAAACAGACATGGACCCCAGTGTTCACTGCAGTACTGTTTGCAATGACCCTGGTGGCTCAGATGGTAAAAAATCTACCTGCAATGCAATGCAAGAGACCAGGTTCAATTCCTGAGTTGGTAAGATCCTCTGGAGAAGGGAATAGCAACTCACTCCAGTTTTCTTGCCTGGAGAATCCCATAGACAGAGATGCCTGACGAGACACAGTTTATAGTGTTGCAAAGAGTCGGACATGAGTGAAACAGTTTAGCCCAGCACAGCCAGTATGATTGCCTAGAGAAGTCTATGGACAGAGGAGCTTGACAGGCTATATAGTCCACGGGGTCACAAAGAGTGGGATGCGCCTGAGCAGCTAACACTTCCACTTTTCATTTTATAGTGGGATAGAGAAGATGCGGTCCACATACACAATGGAATATTAATCATAAAAAAGAGTGAAATAATGCCATTTGCAGCAACATGGATGGACTAAAGAGAGTCATGCTGAGTGAAGTAAGTCAGGCGGAGAAGGAGAAATGTCATATGGCATTCCCTATGTGCGGAATCTAAAAAGAAATGATACAAATGAGCTTACTTACAAAACAGAAACAGACTCACAGACTTTGAGAAGTTTATGGTTGCCAGCTGGGAATGGGGGAGAGGATGGACAGAAGAGATAGTTAGAGGCTTTGGGATGGGCATGTACACACTACTATATTTAAAATGGATAACCACAAGGACCTGCTGTATAGCACGTGGACCTCTCCTCAGTGTTATGTGGCAGTTTGAATGGGAGGGGGTTTGGGGGAGAATGGATACATGTATATGTATGGCTGAGTCACTTCACTGTTCACCTGAAACTGATAAATTTGTTAATCAACTGTACTTAAATACAAGATAAAAGTTTAAAAAAATAAATAATTCCATTTTGTTTTTTAAAAAAGCGACTAAAATTAGAGTTACCATATGATCCTAAAATCCCACTCCTGGGCACATATTCAGTGAAAACTCTAATTCTCTAATTCAAAAAGATGCAAGCACCCTAATATTCACAGCAGCCCCATTGTTTACAATAAACAAGACATGGAATCAACCTAAATGTCCATCAACAGAGAGGTGGAAAAAGACGTGGTATATATACAATATAATACTACTCAGTCATAAAAAAGAATGGAATAAAGCCATTTGCAGCAATATTAATGGACCTAGAGATTAGCATACTAAGTGAAGCAAGACAGACATAGACAAAATCTTATGATGCCACTTACACGTGGAATCTTAAAAACTGATACAAATGAACTTATTTATAAAATAGAAACAGATTCACAAGCATGGAAAACAAACTTATGGTTACTAAAGGTGGTGGGGGAGATAAATAGGAGTTTGGGATTAACATGCACACATTTATTATACATAAAATAGCTAAACAACAAGGGCCTACTACATGGCACAGAGATCTATATTCAGTATGTTGTAATAACCTATAATGGAAAAGAATCTGAAAAAGAATATATATGTGCGTGTGTGTGTGTGTGTGTGTGTGTGTGTGTGTGTGTGTGTGTGTGTCTGTAGACATACATATATATATGATAAGGCACCGCTTCTTCCTGGCCATGCTCGCCCAAAGCATTTCTTAAAAGCACCAGGAAAGATCCCTGGGTACTCCTGGGTACCACTCGGGCTCTGCACCCAGCCACTGTGTGGTGTTAGGAAAGGACTCAAACCCTCATGTCCTTTTTAGTTTTCCATCAGTTGAATGAGTAGGGGAAACCTGAAAGTCCAGGTCTAGCTGATGTTCGTAAGGTACCATGGCAACCAAAGCAATGAGAAAAATAAAATTAAAATATAATTTCTACAGAAAATGTAACTGAAAAAATACCTTCTTGTTTCAATCATTTATCCCTCAGTAGGTTTTTCCATAGCTTAGAGCTTCCCTGATAGCTCAGTTGGTAAAGAATCCACCTGGAACGCAGGAGGCCCCAGTTTGATTCCTGGGTGGGAAAGATTCCCCTGGAGAAGGTACAGGCTACCCACTCCAGTATTCTTGGGCTTCCCTTGTGGCTCAGCTGGTAAAGAATCTGCCTGCAATGCGGAAGACCTGGATTTGATCCGTGGGTTGGGAAGATCCCTTGGAGAAGGGAAAGGCTACACACTCCAGTATTCTGCCCTGGAGAATTCCATAGACTGTATAGTATAGTCCATAGGGTCACAAAGAGTCAGGACACTGAGCAATTTTCACTCACAGGACCACAAAAAGGTTCAGCAACAGTGCTGCTCCTTAAATTTTTCTTTTCTTTTCTTTTTTTGTTTTGGTTTGTTTGTTAGTTTTGTTATTTTTATTTTATTTATTTGTTTATTGAGGGAAAAAGAAAGAAATAGGGAAAGTGAAGGCGCTCAGTCGTGTCCAACTATTTGTGACCCTGTGGACTGTAGCCTACCAGGCTCCTCCATCCATGGGATTTTCCAGGTAAGAGTACTGGAGTGGGTTGCCATTTTCTTCTCCAAGGGATCTTCCTGACCCACGGATCAAACTCAGGTCTCTCACATTGCAGGCAGATGCTTTACCACCTGAGCCAAGGTGGGGTTTTATTTTCCCACCCAGACTGTTATATTTAGAAGAAACTATCACAAGAAACACCTGGAGTAACAGGCAAATTTGGCCTTGGAATGCAGAATGAAGCAGGGCAAAGACGAACATGCACTGGTCATAGCAAACAGCCTCTTCCAACAACACAAGAGAAGACTCCACATATGGACATCACCAGATGGTCAACACCGAAATCAGATTGATTCTATTCTTTGCAACCAAAGATGGAGAAGCTCTATACAGTCAACAAAAACAAGACCAGGAACTGACTGTGGCTCAGATCATGAACTCCTTATTACCAAATTCAGACTTAAATTAA
Source organism: Capra hircus (assembly GCF_001704415.2). Taxonomy (NCBI): domain Eukaryota; kingdom Metazoa; phylum Chordata; class Mammalia; order Artiodactyla; family Bovidae; genus Capra; species Capra hircus. The sequence continues at coordinate 6,286,627 of NC_030820.1, forward strand.
AGAAAGTAGGGAAAACCGCTAGACCATTCAGGTATGACCTAAATAAAATCCCTTATGATTATACAGTGGAAATGAGAAATAGATTTAATGGCCTAGATCTGATAGATAGAGTGCCTGATGAACCATGGAATGAGGTTCGTGACATTGTACAGGAGACAGGGATCAAGACCATCCCCATGGAAAAGAAATGCAAGCAAGCAAAACGGCTGTCTGAGGAGGCCTTACAAATAGCTGTGAAAAGAAGAGAAGCAAAAAGCAAAGGAGAAAAGGAAAGATACAAGCATCTGAATGCAGAGTTTCAAATAATAGCAAGGAGAGATAAGAAGGCCTTCTTTAGTGACCCATGCAAAGAAATAGATGAAAAGAGCAGAATGGGAAAGACTAGAGATCTCTTCAAGAAAATTAGAGATACAAAGGGAACATTTCATGCAAAGATGGGCTCGATAAAGGACAGAAATGGTCTGGACCTAACAGAAGCAGAAGATATTAAGAAGAGGTGGCAAGAATACACAGAAGAACTGTACAAAAAAGATCTTCACGACCCAGATAATCACGATGGTGTGATCACTCATCTAGAGCCAGACATCCTGGAATGTGAAGTCAAGTGGGCCTTAGAAAGCATTACTATGAACAAAGCTAGTGGAGGTGATGGAATTCCAGTTGAGCTCTTTCAAATCCTGAAAGATGATGCTGTGGAAGTGCTGCACTCAATATGCCAGCAAATTTGGAAAACTCAGCAGTGGCCACAGGACTGGAAAAGGTCACTTTTCATTCCAAACCCAAAGAAAGGCAATGCCAAAGAATGCTCAAACTACCGCACAGTTGCACTCATCTCACATGCTAGTAAAGTAATGCTCAAAATTCTCCAACCCAGGCTTCAACACTATGTGAACCGTGAACTCCCTTATGTTCAAGCTGAAAAGGCAGAGGAACCAGAGATCAAATTGCCAACATCCGCTGGATCATGGAAAAAGCAAGAGAGTTCCAGAAAGACATCTATTTCTGCTTTATTGACTATGCCAAAGCCTTTGACTGTGTGGATCACAAAAAACTGTGGAAAATTCTGAGAGAGATGGGAATACCAGACCACCTGACCTGCCTCTTGAGAAACCTATATGCAGGTCAGGAAGCAACAGTTAGAACTGGACATGGAACAACAGACTGGTTCCAAATAGGAAAAGGAGTACATCAAGGTTGTATATTGTCACCCTGCTTGTTTAACTTCTATGCAGAGTACATCATGAGAAATGCTGGGCTGGAAGAAGCACAAGCTGGAATCACGGTTGCCAGGAGAAATATCAATAACCTCAAATATGCAGATGACACCACCCTTATGGCAGAAAGTGAAGAGGAACTAAAAAGCCTCTTGATGAAAGTGAAAGAGGAGAGTGGAAAAGTTGGCTTAAAGCTCAACATTCAGAAAACGAAGATCATGGCATTTGGTCCCATCACTTCACGGGAAATAGATGGGGAAACAGTGGAAACAGTGTCAGACTTTATTTTGGGGGGCTCCAAAATCACTGCAGATAGTGACTGCAGCCATGAAATTAAAAGACGCTTACTCCTTGGAAGAAAAGTTATGACCAACCTAGATAGTATATTCAAAAGCAGAGACATTACTTTGCCAACTAAGGTCCGTCTAGTCCAGAGAAGGCAATGGCACCCCACTCCAGTACTCTAGCCTGGAATATCCCATGGATGGAGGAGCCTGGTAGGCTGCAGTCCATGGGGTCGCTAAGAGTCGGACACGACTGAGCGACTGAAATGAACTGAACTGAACTGATCATTAGCAAAAATTTGGCATTCACGCAGCACAGCTTTCTGTTTATAAACAAACACACAGCCTAGGCATGTTTTTGTTTAGCTCACTAAGAACAAATAAAATTTCTCCAACCAGCTTTGAAGAGTGATGTATGTTGCCAGGTGCAGAAGGAGGGGATGCGAGGTGTGGTGCAGAAGCCCCCAAGGGGCTTAGGAGCTTGACACCAGAACCAATGGAACTCATTTAGACTTTTTTCTTCTGACTCTGTGTGAATTCCAGCAAGAGATGGCATCTGGGAAAATGACCCTTACAATTTGTTCCCAGAGAAGCCCAACAGGAGAGCATCACCCTGCAACTGAAACTCAGCTGGTCTGGAAACACCAGGTCTTGGAGAGACCTATCACATCCCCAGGATGATGTCAGCATTTTCCTAGGGCTAGAGGCTGGGATCCTCACCAAAGTACAGGATGAACATGTCGGGGCTGGGGGTCCCAGGTCCCCATGCCCACCTTCAGAGCTCTGCCGGTCAGCAGCAGGGAAAATATAAGAGATAATGTTTGCCAAGTATTGATAGGGAAATAAATCACAATCTCCCTTGCTTGGACTAGACTTCAAGCTGGCCTCACCTCTTGGTCTATATTAGGGTTCACTCTGATATCAGAGAAAGTGACTGTGAACACACACCCAGGACTACACACGCATGCACCGACACAGGGGTCCACCATTAACTACACTGTCCTCCTCCCTTCCTCCTTTCAGCAAATATTTGGGGAATTCCTGTTGTATGCCAGGCGCTCGATCTGGAAGTCGAGTTGGTAGATTGGAGCTGGTGGTTGAAGTGAGTGCAGACAAGCTCTCAGTGGGGAGTGACTTGGACCCATTAGAACTCTTAGCTGTGTGAGAATCAGTGGGAGAAACCTGCAGGTTCATCATTCCAAGGCTCTGGAATCAAAGACTCAGAGCTTTTTATTTTCTTTCTTCTGACTTTGTGTTTATACTCAGCAGAAAGAAGAACTTCCCTGGAGATCTAGTGGTTAAGACTTCACCTCCCCATGTAGAGGATGTGGGTTGGACCCCTTGTCTATAGCTAAGATTCTACATGCCTCAAGGCCAAAAAACATCTCTTAAAACAGAAGTAACACTGTAACAAATAGTACTTTGTTACAAATATTACTTTGTTAGAGAGAGTGTGGAGGATGACTTATTCTATTAAAGAAGGAGACAAGGTTTCCTGTAGAGGACATCTGTCTTTCCATGGCTGGTTAGTGTCTATGTTGCATTCTTGACAGTTGAATAGATGTATTTGCCCTTGGCCCACATGGCTGTCTCATCATAGGCAGCCTCCAGCAACCTAGGAGGTTGCACACGTTCAAAAAATTTTTAACATAAAATAGAATCCAGAAGATTTAGAGTATGGCTCTAAGCTTAATTTCACATCCAAGTAGCTGATAGACAACAGTTGTAAGTGAGTGCATTGGCTTTCAAAGGGGAAATGGTCCAAAGAATATCTGATTCCTCTTAAGGCACAAATTAAAATATCTGTTCCCTCCAGAAAGAAGGGCATTTAGTTTCTTAAACCTACTTTAAGAGAAATATGTTCATTTTCGGGATACTTAAGCTTACCGTTTTCCATAAAACGCCTCTTTCTTAGGATTCTAGCTGAAATTGCTAATCTGCTGAACTGATTCACTTAGCAAATATTTTGAGCACTTGCTATACATCAGACACAGTTCAGCCATGCAAGTAGAAAAGCCATATATCACGTATTCCCTTTTATGTAAAAACTCACCTTTATTCACTTAATCCACAACTGTATTTAGGGCACCCAGTCTGTATTAGAAACAGAGAAACAACAGTGGGCCAGACAGTCTCAACTTCCATGCTGCTCCCAGGCCAGGGCCAAAAAGTTCAACAAAAATGAGCTACTGTGGTATTACACAGAAGCAGACTGATATATTGAAGGGAATGGGCCATAAGGAGTTGTTGATGCAATGTGGAAGGATCAGGAAAGGCCCCAGAGATGCTGAAACTCCAACAAATGAACCAGACAGATGAAGATTTGATTGGGAGAAAGTTATTGAGGAGAATTCTAGGTAAGAAGTGCACAAAAGGAAGTCTGTCTCCTTGCTAAGGGTTGCAAAGACCAAACTTGTCAGAAACAGGAAAAAAGGAACACTCTTCCTATGGATATAAAAGCCACTGAAACAGTCAACCCCCAAGTGGGTGAGAAAATGCAATTTGCAAACATGAAAGGTTGGGTGGTCTGCTGTCTTCTCCCACTAAAGAGAAGGGGAAAAAACTGTATTCTGGGACTTTGGGATCTCTGGGGTGTGAGTTGAAACTAAGCTCAGCCACTTTCTAGCTCCAGAACTATGGACAAACTATTTAACTTCTTCTGTGAAGTGAGGTCAAAATGAAGATTCCTCAAAATTGCTGAGAAAATTAAATGAGAAAATGACTATAAAAGCAACTACTATAAAGTCAATAACTACTACAATGATTTAAATTTTCTTTTGATGCCTTGTGATGAATAACTTCTTGGTCCCAATGATGAGTCTGTAGATGTTGAATGTATGAGTGTGTGGAGTAATGATTTCTGTTTTGCACAAGGTTTTTCTTTACATCAACATGTCAAATGTAGAGCCAGTCCTATTTGTCCAAAATATGTGAACATTCACCTGTGTGAAACAGGTCCTAGTCTAAGTTCCTGAATAACATCATTTTTATTTTGTTTGCTGCTGCTAAGCTGCTAAGTCACTTCAGTCATGTCCGACTCTGTGCAACCCCATAGATGGCAGCCCACCAGGCTCCCGCTTCCCTGGGATTCTCCAGGCAAGAACACTGGAGTGGGTTGCCATTTCCTTCTCCAATGCATGAAAGTGAAAAGTGAAAGTGAAGTCACTCAGTCGAGTCTGACTCTTTGTGACCCCATGGACTGCAGCCTACCAGGCTCCTCCATCCATGGGATTTTCCAGGCAAGGGTACTAGAGTGGGGTGCCATCGCCTTCTCCATTATTTTGTTTTAAGTCCCCCAAATAAGGCACAGTGATGCTGATTTTTCCTTTCCAAGTGTCAGTACTTGTAAGAAGACAATTCTTGGGTACAAAACCCACTTTTATTATAAAGTCCTGATGCAGTTCAAAAAATGATTCTGTTTGACTGTGTGTGATTTTGGACTAGATAGAGTAATGCACGGACTTGATTTTTTAGCTCTTCATATATCACTTACTAGCTGTGTGACATCAAGTAAGTCATGTCACCTTTCTGTGCTTCCTAAAATGCATGTTTTAACATTGAGATTGTGAGGTTGCTGTGAAATAAGTTAATTCATGAAGTTAATTTGTGGTAAGACAGTGCCTGACACATGCCAAGTTCCCAATAAAAGTAAGATACTATTATCAATATATATACATATATATATATATATATATTCAATCAGTATGGACTATAAATTAATGGTAAAGACCATAGTGTTTATTGACTGTGAAACTTTCTATGCTAGTTATTGACTGTTATATAACTAGGGACTGTAAATCATTGTGGCTCCTAACAAAATTAATCATTAGTTATTATTGATATTGCCTGCTCCCCAGGTGGCTCAGTGGTAAAGAATCCACCTGCCAGTGCGGGAGATGTGGGTTCCAATCCTGGGTCGGGGAAAATCCCCTGGAGAAGAAAATGGCAACCCAGTTCAGTATTCTTGCCTGGGAAATCCCATGGACAGAGAAGAGTCTGGCAGGCTAGAGTCCATGGGGTCACAAAGAGTCAGACATGACCTAGCAACTGAACAATGACAAAGTATCAATGTTAATCCTCTAATTTATGGCAAAGATTGCACACCCATATTATTTGGGATAATGACCTTTTCGGGATTTGTTTTCATGGGCAAAATCACTTAGGGCCATCCAAAATATATTTGTTCAAGAAATAGATATTTGATTGGAGTGCATTTTTGAATTTACAAATGGATACGAATATGTTGGATGTTGAGATTTCATACCTTGCGGAGAAGGGGTGGATAATTGAAACTCAACTGTGCAAAGGTCATGAGGTGCAGCCTACCCCACTCCCTTCAAGTCATCCATGACTAGAAACAAATTGCTTTCTCTCAGCCCTCTCTACTTGAGTGACTTCCAAACTCATGCAAGCCGTGGAATCCTTTTTTCAAATAAAAGTTAGTGGAACTCCAAATATCAGACAGGCTCAAGCAGGGTGGCCTTGGGGAAGCGTGTAAGGACTGAAGAGCCTGAAGGTGCCTCCAGCTTTTCCCCCGCTGTCACCTCCCTGGAGGCCCCTCACACCTGTCCTGGGTGTGTCATGGGACACAGTTTGAGCTTCTGCACAAATACACAAATGTAGGTGTGAGAAGAGGGAAAGGAAATGTATGAAGAAGTTCACTTTATACTTCTTTTCTGAAACCTAGTTTTATAGAAACAATAGCATATATTCCCCAAGATGAAAATCATTAGTGGGTGTTAGGAAATAAGTGCTTTTTAATTATTAATTTTATCTCCTGTTTTAATTGGGGTATAGTTGCTTCACAATGTTGTGTTAGTTTCTGCTGTACAGCAAAGTGAATTGGCTATATATGTGTGTGTGTGTGTGTGTGTGTGTGTGTGTGTGTGTGTATGCCCCTCTTTATTTCCTTCCCATTTAGGACAACACAGAGCATTAAGTAGAGTTCCCTGTCTGTGCTGTACAGCAGGTTCTGAAAACCTGTTTGCAAGGCAGAAGTAGAGACACAGACATGGAGAACAAACCTATGGACGCCAAGTAGGGGGGAGCGGGAGGGGGGGATGAATTAGGAGATAGGGACTGACATATATACACTAATACATATAAAAAAAAATAAAAGAGTCTTTTAATTTTAAAAGCGTATGTGAATTTTAGGAATCAGACTTCACTAATTTTCTCAAAAACCAACTTCTTTGGTCAAAGTGAAACACTTGCTAATTTATGTTTGAGTATCCATAAGAACCTTTCAAGACAGATATAATAATCATTCTATTGCAGGCACTAACTTGTCTTAAGCCTTTACCCAGGAAGTAAGCGAGTTGAAGGGCAAGTCCACACTCACTGAGGTTTGAAAGAGAGAAGTCTTCAAGCTGCAATGTCACTCTTTGCTTTTGAGTAAGATGAACATGATCAGGGATGAGCCAAAGAGAGATACTGGCTAGAGTTACTAGCAGACACTGACCAAACCAGACCCACAGAGTGACTGACTCAGACCCCAGCTGGCTCGACTGAGCTGTGCCCATCCTAAACCTCCAGGAGGTGAAGGCCTTTACTGTGAGATCAGCAGTCCTAACCTGCTTCATTCAGGACTCACATGAGAATAACCCTGACGCTAGACCGCTAGAGCCTTCTCTCATGGTGTCACAGTGTGGCTATCACTGTGTTCATATTTTTAGTGAATTATATGAATGCATAGCACCATTTATTGGTAGAAGAAAGAGGCATCAATCTGGGTATCTGTGAGTATGAAATCACCTGGGAAGGCAATCCACAGTCTATCAGCCAACTATCATGTGTGAACTTTAAGACTGAACATAATAGGTAAGAGAGCACTGGTGCTGGAGTCCTGGGAGGGCTGGGCTCAAATCTCAGCTCTGTCACTCACTCCGTGTCCCACCATAGGCCTTAGGAAGACACCTAAACTGCTCCGAGCCTCAGTTTCCTCACACAAAATTTAAGGCTGAGAGAATAGCTATCTCATTGGTTTATGATGATTTTCAGTTCAGTTCAGTTCAGTCGCTCAGTCGTGTCTGACTCTTTGCAACCCCATGGACTGCAGCATGCCAGGCCTCCCTGTCCATGAGCAACTCCTGAAGCTTGTTCAAACTCATGTCCATTGAGTTGGTGATGCCATCCAACAGTCTCATCCTCTGTCATCCCCTTCTCCTCCTGCCTTCAATCTTTCCCAGCATCAGGATCTTTTCCAATGAGTCAGTTCTTCTCATCAGGTGGCCAAAGTATTGGAGCTTCAGCTTCAGTCCTTCCGATGAATATTCAGGACTGATTTTCTCTAGGATGGACTGGTTGAATCTCCTTGAGTCCAAGAAACTCTCAAGAGTCTTCTACAACGCCAGTTCAAAAGCATCAATTCTTCGGTGCTTTATGGTCTTTCTTTATGGTCCAACTCTCACGTCCATACATAGCTGGGAAAACCACAGCCTTGACTAGATGGACCTTTGTCAGAAAAGTGATGTCTCTGCTTTTTAATAAGCTGTCTAGGTTTGTCACAGCTTTTCTTGCAAGGAGCATGTGTTTTTTAATTTCCTGGCTATAGTCACCATCTGCAGTGATTTTGGAGCCCAAGACAATAAAGTCTGCCATGGTTTCCACTGTTTCCCCATCTATTTGCCATGAAGTGATGGAATCAAATGCCATGATTTTTGTTTTTTGAATATTGAGTTTTAAGCCAGCTTTTTCACTTTCCTCTTTCACTTTCATCAAGAGGCTCTTTAGTTTGTCTTCACTTTCTGCCATAAAGGTGATGTAATTTGCCTATCTGAGGTTATTGATATGATGATTTTAAGGAATAATCAGATAAAAACATACATAAAACTCTTGCAGAGCCCAGAACATATTAAGAGTTCAACAAATCATACCTATCATAATTAATAAGAATATTTTTTTTCCTGTAATGAGCAATCGGAAGAAATCATTACAAGACAAGGTCAAGAAAGACCAAGTAAAACAGGGCATCAAGCTAAGATCCTTTAGGAGAGATTCTTCTCATCCAAATGCCTCTCAGGATGTGGTCTTACATGCCCTCTATCACGCTATGAGCTATCTAGCAACTTGGAATAAAGTTTATTACTTGACTATGACAGTGGATTCTATTACTTGCAACCAACAGCAATACCATATAGTCTGCCCTCAAGACCACCATGACCTCACAGCCTGGAAATGCGCACTGAGTAAATACTTGTGGGGTGAAAGAATACTCATGAAAATATATCTCCAAAAGAAAGAAAACGTGTTCAGAAAATGGATTTGAAAGTTATGATGCATTCTTTGAGGGTTTCCCGCTTTATTAATAGAAAAAGGTTAATGCATTATTCTTCGAAAAGAATAAGACACTGGTCATGACAGACTTTCTGTTTTGCATTTAATGTGTGTTATCTCATCAGATTGACTTCAGTTCAGTTCAGTTCAGTCGCTCAGTCGTGTCCGACTCTGCACCCCCATGAATCGCATTCAGTATGTGGAATTTGACAAAGTTTTGCCTATTCATTGATCTTAGTCATGACACATGCATTAGGTGACACTTTCATAAACTGAAAGGAATTAATAACCATCTGTAGTCTCATTCTAATTCACAAAATAAAAATACAAATAATGTGGGGTGGGAAAGAGTTTCTGATTGTCTATAAGCACAAAAAAAGCTGGGCTGGATGAAGCACAAGCTGGAATCAAGATTGCCAGGAGAAATATCAATAACCTCAGATATGCAGATGACACTTCCCTTATGGCAGAATGTGAAGAGGAACTAAAGAGTCTCTTGATGAAAGTGAAAGAGGAGAGTGAAAAAGTTGGCTTAAAGCTCAACATTCAGAAAACTAAGATTATGGCATCTGGTCCCATCACTTCATGGCAAATAGATAGGGAAACAGTGGAAACAGTGGCTGACTTTATTTTTCTGGGTTCCAAAATCACTGCAGATGGTGATTGCAGCCATAAAATTAAAAGACACTTACTCCTTGGAAGGAAAGTTATAACCAACCTAGATAGCATATTGAAAAGCAGAGACATTACTTTGCCAACAAAGGTCCATCTAGTCAAGGCTATGCTTTTTCCAATGGTCATGTATGGATATGAGAGTTGGACTCTAAAGAAAGCTGAGTGCTAAAGAATTAATGCTTTTGAACTGTGGTGTTGGTGAATACTCTTGAGAGTCCCTTGGACTGCATGGAGATCCACCAGTCCATCATAAAGGAGATCAGTCCTGTGTTCATTGGAAGGACTGATGGTGAAGCTGAAACTCCAATACTTTGGCCACCTGATGAGAAGAACTGACTCATTGGAAAAGACCCTGATGCTAGGCAAGATTGAGGGCAGGGGGAGAAGGGGATGACAGAGGTTGAGATGGTTGAATGGCCTCACTGACTCGGTGGACATGAGTTTAAGCAAGCTCCGGGAGTTGATGATGGACAGGGAGGCCTGGCACGCTGCAGTCCATGGGGTTGCAAAGAGTCAGACACGACTGAGCAAGTGAAATGAACTGAACTGAACTGAACTGATACATAGGTAGCCTTTGGCATGTGAAGAATCTGTACAAGTGTTATTTTGCAGAACAACTCAATTAACCTTTCTATTTGTCCCATCACCTGGACTAACCCATGTGTCATATTCTGGCCTGAGAAGTATTTGAAATAAATTTCTCTTCCCTATGAGGAATTCTCTTTTCATTTGCTAAGATAATATTTGTTCTCGGCCTAAATGCAGAGTCTGATTCAGTAAGACAGAACAAGGACTAAGTACATGATTTTGAAGACAGATAATCTGGAGAGAAGCCTGATACCACTTTTTATGACCCTTTTTTCTCCTCTTGGGCAACTTTATCACTCCTAGTGCCTCAGTTCCTTCATCTATTAAATGGGCCAATAATACTACCTACTTCACAGGGATGTTGTAAGGATTAAATAAGTTAGCACCTTAAGAAAGTAAAAATTAGCTTATACTAAGAAAGGAGAAAAATCTACCCGGCCCTTCATCAGGCTGGGAAAATAGACAAGAAAACCAGCTGCATATTTCATAGCAAACAATATTCCTCCCAAGGACACACTACAGTAGTCAAACATCATAAAATACTCCCCACTGGGTGACAACTGTTTTCTCACTTACTTAGAAACTTTTTTCCTCCAAAATCATAGACTGTTATGAAACACTCACTGATGTTTGAAATCTAACAGTATAAATTAAATGTTCTATTCTTTGTGTTTGATTTGTCTTGGTCTTTAAAAAAAAAAAAAAAAAAAAAAAAAAAAACATACATACATTTCTGAAGGTCAGAAGCCCAGATCAGCTTGCCTGGTTCTTCTGCTAAGGGTCTTACAACGCTGAAATCTACATGTTGGCAGGGTTGAGCACCCTACTGAGGCTGTAGGGAAAGTCTCTGAGCTCATCCACATTGCTGGCTAAACTTGGTTCCTTCCAACTGCAGGACTAAGGTTTCCTTGCTGATTGTCAGCCAGTCTGGTCTCTGCTCTGGAGGCTTTCCACAAAAGCATTCTACATCTTACTGAGAGAATCTCCATCACTTCGACAAAGGAAAACAGCCTGGACTTAGAGTTCATGTGTGGGTCTTCAAATAAGGGGCGTCGGGCCATAATGCCTGCCTTAACTTGACTGTTTCAGAGTGAAAGAACCCTGCGTGATGTACAAACCTAATGCTGATCTCTCTCACAGCCTGCTTTGCTTTGAGCCCATCAAGATGCTGCTCCAGTTACATTTCGCCTAAGCTCCTCTCTTCTCCAAAATCCTATCATATCTGCAGTTTCCTTTCTTTCACACTACACTTTCTCCAGTGCGTGCTTCTTGTCCACAAAATGATAATCTGCCTTAATGGAACCAGAGACTTGTCCCAGGGTGGTCTTAGACTTCTCAGGCTAGAACACCTTAAAATGCTTAAAAGAGAGCCTGGCACATGAAAATACTTGACTTTATCTTGCCTGTAATAACAAATATAACAATCCTGGTGATTATTATATCATAGACTCTGTGAGTAAATGCAGATAAAAGGGCAATGATGTGGTGCCAAATGATGCTGTGAAGAAAATGATTGGGAAAAAACAAACAAACAAACATGTCACCATACACCGTTTCTGCAGAAATCGCTGCGACCACAGAGATTTTCCAAAGGCAAATTTCCACTTCAGAAGCCTCCCTTGCTGTCATGTGGCAGCACCCTTGGTGCTGGCAGAAGCCATTCAGTCATTTGAAACAACTCTACAAAGTGCAGCCCGGCCCCACGTTTACTTCTCTGGGACTGTGAGTCAGAACCATTAAGACACAGCGTGTCAAGACTTTCAACTTGCTTTGAAATCAGCACTATGATTGATATGAAGTGGAAAATTGATCTTAGAAATGTTTCTCACTTTTTCTTATGAAAAATATGAAAGGCTTATATTTTTAATAATAATCATGACAGTGAAAGTCAGTCATGTCCAACTCTTTTCAACCCCATGGACTGCACCTCACCAGGCTCCTCTGTCCATGGAATTCTCCAGGCAAGGATACTGGAGTGGGTTGCCATTCCCTTCTCCAATAATCGTGATAAACTTGACATAATGTGAAAGTTTTGGGGGGATGTTTCAGAAGCATACCAGGCCCCAGTTTAGTGCTCAAGGAGGACCTATTGAGGAAGGAGGACTTCAGGCATCAGAAAGGCATCCTTAGAGCATCTCCATCTTTATAGCTCACCTGAGCACCATCTCTCACTTGTGTAATTAATATTCATAAAAATAAATTCAAACAACATCCATCAAAAACTCAATTCAATGTAGTTGCATATCCCAATGATCTGTACTATTCTAGGGTGTGATAACTTAGGAGTAAAGGATGTGAACCTAATACATTTTTTTGAAATGGCTATCTTATCTTGAAGATTATGACTTTGGAGGAATTAAGGTGATTGGCAGTGGAAAGAAACAGAACATGTGAAATTCCTTAAAAATGTGTGGACTTAATTTTGCCTATGTTACACATAATAAAAATAAAAAACTTTGCACTTAAAAAAACACTCAATTTGAAAGATTTGAGTCAGTATCTAACAATGTTTGGCATGTAATAAATTCTCAACAAATATCTGTTCAATAAACACATGTGTGCTTCAGACAGAATACAACCTTCTGGAAATGTGAACAGGAAAAAAAAAAAAATGTTGATGAGAGCATGAGAAAGGGCATCCAGACAGCAATGTAAAAATAGTTCAGATATAAATAGACAAAGTCTGCTCTAGGAGCACAGGAATAAAAAAGTGTAAAATTTGGTTTAGACCAAGCAATTGAGCTCAGTGATTGGGAGATCTTATGTGCTTTCTTTAAGTCTATGAAGGTTCACTCTCTACACTGGAGACACAAACTTCCAGTATGTAGTTTGCTTCCAATCTCAACAGATCCTCAAGCTCTAACCAGATGTCTTTGTATAAACACACATGATATTCAACTTATAAGGTCTTACTAAGTTAAGAAACAACTGTTTTTCACAGAAAATACATGAAAAAACAGTCGATTCACTAATATAATATTTGTTGCATTCTTTAGCTATTTGCTAATGTAATTGGGCTTGGGGGTAGTATTTAGAATACAGCAAAAGACACAAAGAACAGTACAGGGAATACCCAAGTGTAAGAAATAAAGCAACTATCCAATCAAAATTCAGTCTCTGATTAACAGACTCCTCTCTCCCCATTAGAGAAATCAACAATCCTGTTTGGGGAATTTTATTTCCATATCATCACTAAGCTTTTTAAACATTTGCAATGATCCCTCCTAAAGTATAGACAGTATGTATTGCATATTTTAGACTCTTTGTGACCCCATGAACCACAGCACACCAGGCCTCCCTGTCCATCACCAACTCCTGGAGCTTACTAAAACTCATGTCCATCGAGTCAGTGATGCCATCCAACCATCTCATCCTGTCGTCCTTCTCCTCCTGCCTTCAATCTTTCCCAGCATCAGGGCCTTTTCCAATGAGTCAGTTCTTTGCACCAGGTCACCAGAGTACTGGAGGTTCAGCTTCATCTTTAGTCCTTCCAATGAATATTCAGGACTGATTGCCTTTAAGATGGACTGGTTGGATCTCCTTGCAGTCCAAGGGACCCTCAAGAGTCTTCTCCAACACTGCAGTTCAAAAGCATCAATTCTTCATTGCTCAGCTTACTTTATAGTCCAACTCTCACATCCATACATGACTACTGGAAAAACCAGAGCTTTGACGAGACAGACCTTTGTTGGCAAAGTAATATCTCTGCTTTTTAATGTGCTATCTAGGTTGGTCATAACTTTTCTTCCAAGGAGCAAGTGTCTTTTAACTTCATGGCTGCAGTCACCATCTAAAATGATTTTGGAGCCCAAAAAAACAAAGTCTGTCACTGTTTCCACTATTCCCCCATCTATTTGCCATGAAGTGATAGGACCAGATACCATGATCTCAGTTTTTTGAGTGTTGAGTTTTAAACCAACATTTTCACTCTCCTCTTTCACATTCATCAAGAGGCTCTTTAGTTCTTCACTTTCTGCAGTAAAGTGTGGTGTCATCTGCATTTCGGAGGTTATTGATATTTCTCCTGGCAACCTTGATTCCAGCTTGTGTTTCTTCCAGTCCAGCGTTTCTCTTGCTGTACTCTGCATAGAAGTTAAATAAGCAGAGTGACAATATACAGCCTTGATGTACTCCTTTCCCGATTTGGAACCAGTCTGTTGTTCCATGTCAGGTTCTAACTGTTGCTTCCTGACCTGCATACAGATTTCTCAAGAGGCAGGTCAGGTGTTCTGGTATTCCCATCTCTTTCAGAATTTTCCACAGCTGGTTGTGTGTGATCCACACAGTCAAAGGCTCTGGCGTAGTCAATAAAGCAAAAGTAGATGTTTTTCTGGAACTCTCTTGCATTTTTGATGATCCAATGGATTTTGGCAATTTGATCCTTGGTTCCTCTGCCCTTTCTAAATCCAACTTGAACATCTGGAAGTTCACAGTTCACGTACTGTTGAAGCCCACCTTGGAGAATTTTGAGCATTACTTTCCTAGCGTATGAGATGAGTGCAATCGTGCAGTAGTTTGAGAATTCTTTGGCTTTGCCTTTCCTTGGGATTGGAATGAAAACTGACATTTTCCAGTCCTGTGGCCACTGCTGAGTTTTCCAAATTTGCTGGCATATTGAGTGCAGCACTTTCACAGCATCATCTTTCAGGATTTGAAAGAGCTCAACTGGAATTCCATCACCTCCACTAGCTTTGTTTGTAGTGATGCCTTCTAAAGCCACTTGACTTCACATTCCAGGATGTCTGGCTCTAGGTGAGTGATCACACCTTCATGGTTATCTGGGTCATGAAGATCTTTTTGTATAGTTCTTCTGTGCATTCGTACCGCCTCTTCTTAATATCTTCTGCTTCTGTTAGGTCCATACCATTTCTGTCCTTTATTGTGCCCACCTTAGCATGAAATGTTCCCTTGGTATTTTCTTGAAGAGATCTCTAGTCTTTCCCATTCTGCTGTTTTCCTCTGATTCTTTGCATTGATCACTGAGGAAGGCTTTCTTATCTCTTCTTGCTAGTCTTTGAAACTGCATTCAAATGAGTATATCTTTCCTCTTCTCCTTTGCCTTTTGCTTCTCTTCTTTTCATAGCTATTTGTAAGGCCTTCTCAGACAACCATTTTGCCTTTTTGAATTTCTTTTTCTTGGGGATTGTCTTGATCACTGCCTCCTGTACAATGTCATGAACCTCCATCCATACTTCTTCAAACACTCTGTCTATCAGATTTAATCCCTTGAATCTATTTGTCACTTCCACCGTAAAATTGTAACGGATTTGATTTAGGTCATACCTGAATGGTAAAGTGGTTTTCCCTACTTTCTTCAACAGGAATAGTAAAGTTACTATTACTATAACTATTAATGATATTGAGAACTAACTAACTTTTCTTAGTCTAGCTCAGATCATGAACTCTGTATTGCAAATTCAGACTTAAATTGAAGCAAGTATTGAAAACCACTAGGCCATTCAGGTAAGACCTAAAATTGAGTCACTTAAGATTATTCAGTAAAAGTGACACTACATTCAAGGAATTAGATATGATAGAGTGCCTGAAGAACTATGGATGGGGGTTCATAACATTATACAAGAGGCAGTGATCAAAACAATCCCCCAAAAAAGAAATGCAAAATGGCAAAATGATTGTGTGAGGAGATCTTACAAATAGCTGAAAAAAGAAAAGAAGTGAAAGACAAAGGAGAAAAGGAAAGATACACCCATCTAAATGCAGAGTTCCAAAGAATAGCAAGGAGAGATAAGAAAGCCTTCCTCAGTGATCAGTGCAAAGAAAAAGAGGAAAATAATAGAATGGGAAAGACTAAAGTTCTCTTCAAATATAAGCAAGGTGAAAAGACAGCCTTCTGAATGGGAGAAAATAATAGCAAATGAAGCAACTGACAAACAACTAATCTCAAAAATATACAAACAACTTATGCAGCTTAATTCCAGAAAAATAAACCACCCAATCAAAAAATGGGCCAAAGAACTAAATAGACATTTCTCCAAAGAAGACATACGGATGGCTAACAAACACATGAAAAGATGCTCAACATCACTCATTATTAGAGAAATGCAAATCAAAACCACAATGAGGTACCACTTCACACCAGTCAGAATGGCTGCGATCCAAAAATCTGCAAGCAATAAATGCTGGAGAGGGTGTGGAGAAAAGGGAACCCTCATACACTGTTGGTGGGAATGCAAACTAGTACAGCCACTATGGAGAACAGTGTGGAGATTCCTTAAAAAATTGCAAATAGAACTACCTTATGACCCAGCAATCCCACTGCTGGGCATACACACTGAGGAAACCAGAATTGAAAGAGACACATGTACCCCAATGTTCATCGCAGCACTGTTTATAATAGCTAGGACATGGAAACAACCTAGATGTCCATCAGCAGATGAATGGATAAGAAAGCTGTGGTACATATACACAATGGAGTATTACTCAGCCATTAAAAAGAATTCATTTGAATCAGTTCTGATGAGATGGATGAAACTGGAGCCGATTATACAGAGTGAAGTAAGCCAGAAAGAAAAACACCAATACAGTATACTAACACATATATATGGAATTTAGGAAGATGGCAATGACGACCCTGTATGCAAGACAGGGAAAGAGACACAGATGTGTATAATGGACTTTTGGACTCAGAGGGAGAGGGAGAGGGTGGGATGATTTGGGAGAATGACATTCTAACATGTATACTATCATGTAAGAATTGAATCGCCAGTCTATGTCTGATGCAGGATACAGCATGCTTGGAGCTGGTGCATGGGGATGACCCAGAGAGATGTTATGGGGAGGGAGGTGGGAGGGGGGTTCATGTTTGGGAACGCATGTAAGAATTAAAGATTTTAAAATTTTAAAAAAATAAAAATAAAAAATAAAACATTTTAAATCTTAAAAAAATAAAAAATAAACAAATAAATTTCAAAAAAAAAAAAAAAAAGAAGAAGTGGCAAGAATACACAGAAGAGCTATACAAAAAAGGTCTTAATGATCCAGAGAATCATGGTGGTGTGATCACTCACCTAGAGCTAGACATCCTGGAGTGTGAAGTCAAGAGAACCTTAGGAAGCATTACTACAGTAGAACTAGTGGAGGTGATGGAACTTTAGCTGAGCTGTTTAAAATCTTAAAGACGTTGCTGTTAAAGTGCTGCACTCAATATGCCAGCAAAATTGGAAAACTCAGCAGGTGGTCATAGGACAGGAAAAGGTCAGGTTTCATTCCAATCCAAAGGAAAGGCAATGCTAAATAATTTTCAAACTATTGTACAATTGCACTTATTTCACATACTAGCAAGGTCATGCTCAAAATCCTTCAAGCTAGGCTTCAACAGTATGTGAGCTAAGAACTTCCAGATGCATAACCTGAATTTAGAAAAGGTAGAGGAACTAGAGAACATCCATCAGACCACAGAAAAAGCAAAGGAATACCAGAAAAATATCTATTTGTGCTTCATCAGTTACACTAAAGCTTTTAACTCTGTGCATCACAACAAACTGGAAAATTATTAAAGAGATGGTAATACCAGACCACCTTATCTGCCTCCTGAGAAACCTGTATGCAGGTCAAGAAGCAACAGTTAGAACCAGATATGGAACAACATACAGGCTCCAAATTGGGAAAAGAATACATCAAGACTGTGTGCTGTCACCTTGCTTATTTAACTTATATGCAGAGTATATCACGCAAAATCCTTGGCTAGATGAAGCACAAGCTGGAACCAAGATTGAGGGAGAAATATCAATAACCTCAGATGTGCAGATGACACCATCCTTATGGCAGAAAGTGAAGAGGAACTAAAGAGCATCTTGATGAAAGCAAAAAAGGAGAGTGAAAATGCTGACTTAAAACTCAAAATTCAGAAACTAAGATCATAGCATCTGGTCCCATCACTTTTTGGCAAATAGATGGGGAAACAATGGAAACAATGATAGACCTTATTTTCTTGGGCTCCAAAGTCACTGGGGATGGTGACTGAAGCCATGAAATTTCTTGTTACATTTCATGAAATTACATGAAAGATGCTTGTTCCTTGGAAGAAAAGCTATGACTAACCTAGAGAGCTTATTAAAAGGCAGAGCCTTTACTTTGCTGACAAAGGTCCAAGTAGTCAAGGTTATGGTTTTTCCAGTGGTCATGTATGGATGTGAGAGTTGGACTATAAAGAAAGCTGAGCACCAAAAAATTGATGCTTTTTTTTTTTAATTTTAAAATCTTTAATTCTTACATGCATTCCCAAACATGAACCCCCCTCCCACCTCCCTCCCCACAGCATCTCTCTGGGTCATCCCCATGCACCAGCCCCAAGCATGCTGCACTCTGCGTCTAACTGTGGTGTTGGAGAAGACTCTTGAGAGTCCTTTGGACAGCAAGGAGATCAAATGAGTTAATCCTAAAGGAAATCAACACAATATTTCTTAGAATGGCTGATGCTAAAGCTGAAGCTCCAATACTTTGACAAACTGATGCAAAGAGCCAACTCATTGGTAAAGACCCTAATGCTGGGAAAGATTGAGGGCAGGAGGAGACGTGGACAACAGTGGATGAGATGTTGGATAGCATCACTGACTCAATGGGCATGAGTTGAGCAAACTCCAGGAGATAGTGAAGGACAGGAAGCAGTCCACGGGATTGCAAAGAGTCAGACAGGACTGAGCAACTGAACAACATCAGTCAATTCAGTTGTTCAGTTGTGTTCAACTCTTTGCAACATAGTTGCTAATCATTAAATGTTAAGAATTATGTGAAGTACTTTATTAACTCCATTCATCAATTTAAAAGACATTGGAGGGGAATTCAAAGAGTTACACATGACACATTTTTTACCATATAGAATGGTAGCAAATTGTCAAAATTTATATTCCTATCAGGCACTTATAAAAGTTTCTGTTCCCCTACATTTTCATCAAAACTTGGAACTACCAGATTTAAAATTTGTTTTCAAATGTATATATAAAGATTGATAATATTGGGGACTCCCTGGTGGTCCAATGGTTAAGGATCCACCTTCCAATGCAGGGGATGCTGGTTTGATCCCTGGCCAGGGAACTAAGATCCTACACACCCCTGGGCAACTAAGCCCGCCCTCTGGAGCCCATGCTCCATGGCTAGAAAGAAGTCCTCACATGGCAACAAAACGTGCCACAGCTAAGACCCGATGCCACCACAAATAAATAAATGGATATTAGAAAATAAAGCATCACCTTCTCTATTAAAAAATAAAAGGATTGATAATGTAAAGGCTATGCACACTGACTCTTTGAAATATTTTGAAAGATCAAGAATGAGAGATAGAAAAGGAGAGAAATCAGAGTAAAAATGAATCTATGTAACCAACAAGGAAAGGCAGTCAAACAAGTTAGGAGTTGAAAACGCAGCACAAACGCCCTGACTGAAGCAAGACGCCGAACTGACGGTCTTGCAGATGCCCTTCCAGCAGCAGAATGCTACATACACCAATCCTTCTTTCACTCAGTGCTAGTTTGACCCCCAAAGCTGGGGGTTCTGAATTAGATATCTGAGAATGGAAAAGTTGTTTTATCTCTAACTCTCAGGGCTTCCCTGCTTTTAACATTATGACTTTTCCATAAATGCTGTGTCCCTAAGCACCTCTGCTTGCTCCTTCTTGTTATGAACAATGTACACAGCACAGAGCAAATCAATAATACCCTTTTTTTTTACCCTAAAGTTATCCCTTTTCACCAGCACTCATTCATTTTCTTTTGTCTCCTCTAGGAGAAAATAACGTTTATTATGTATGCTTGATCGATGGGAAAACACACCCAAAATGTGAACATAAGATTAAAAAGTCTTTAGTGCAAATTAGACCATCCTTTCCCCCTCTCTCCCACCACATCCTCTCCAAAACCACACAATGTTACAACCTTCTAGACTATATTGTTACTAGTGCTGTTTAGTCACTAAGTCCTGTCTGACTCTTTTGCAACCCCATGGACTGTAGCCTATAAAAGGGACTTCTGTGGTTTGTATAGTGTAGAAATGTGAGCATTTTTGCAAGATGACTATAAAAACTTGCTTGACTGGATAAAAGGATTTGCCTTGTTTCACTAAGAAACAAATGCAAGCCATAAAAGTTAAGATAGGCACTAACAACAAAATAAATCATATTTTAGTTACACATTCAATGTTTTTATAGCAAACTCCCTTTTCCACAGAAAACCTTCAAGGTATGATCACTGCCATAAAACACTACATCCTATTTCTCAAAGGGAAAATTCCAGAATGCTGAAAATCCAAGATCCCTATTAACTTTAATTTATGAATTTTTACTGGTTAAGAACTATCTCCTCTGATCTGGCAGCTCCAGTTCCCTTTTAACGTCTCTCAGTCCCATCCACTTGGAAACCATCCAAGTTTTTAAAATACCAACCTGAACTATCCAAAGGGAAATACTGAGAGAAATCAATACCTCTCCTTGTCATTTCAGTTTCAGAGAGAAGCCCAGGCTTGGTGTCACTGACAAAGCCACTTAGCCTCAGAGATGGAAAAATAACCCTCCCCTTTTCCTGAAGCAAAGTACATATTTCATGGTAGATTGTGGTTATTGAAAAGATTTTCAAGCCATTTAACTGTTATAAGCTAGGCTTTATTCTTGCACGAAACCTCTTAAAGGTAGACAGGATCTGCCGTGATTAACAAACAAACACAAAGAGTCCTTGTACATTCTAAAAGACTTTTCATCTGGCTCTTGATCAAGCCAGGTTTTGTCTATTCGGCATTAGGAAATTAGGAAGCCCTTAAAGTTACTAAAGACAACAGTGACCCATGATTCACTACTGTACACTCAACAACTGTTAAATAATATTCCAACTAGCAGTACTTGAACTCTTTTTTTTTTAACAGATAATTTTGCAAGAGGTAAAGGTACAGAGGTAAAGAATCCGTCTGCCAGTGCAGGAGATACAAGAGACTTAGGTTCAACCCCTGGGTCGGGAAGAGCCCCTGGCGGAGGAAATGGCAATCCACTCCAGTACTCTTGCCTGGAGAATTCCATGGACAGAGGAGCCTGGCGGGCTGTAGTCCATGGGGTCACAAAGAGTCGAACACAACTAACACACAGCACACGAAGACATAGGAGGAATGTTACTGTGTCGAAATGTGCCAGCCCTGAGGCAGATGTCTGGTGGTGCCATCTATAGCTTGGGTTTTTTCTTTCTTTCTATTTTATTTTTTAATATAAATTTATTCATTTTAATTGGAGGTTAATTAATTTACAATATTGTAGTGGTTTTGCCATACATTGACATGAATCTGCCCCGGGTGTACATGTGTTCCCCATCCTGAACCCCCCTTCCACCACAACATTGTAAAGCAGTCATACTCCAATACAATTTTATTTAAAAATAATAAATAAATAAGAAGCCAAGCTTCATCTACTTATTCATTTTTATTGATTTACAATGCTGTGTTAGTTTCAGGTGTACTGCAAAGTGCTTCAGTTATATATATATATATTTATATATTTATATATATTTTTTTTATATATATGTACACAAATCTACTCTTTTTCAGATTATTTCCAATTATAGGTTATTACAAGATATTGAGCAAAGTAATCTGTATTATACAGTAAGACCTTATTGGTTATCTACTGTATATATAGGAGAAGGAAATGGCAACCCATTCCAGTATTCTTGCCTGGAGAATCCCATGGACAGAGGAGCTTGGTGGGCTACAGTCCATGGGTCGCAAAGAGTCGGACACGACTGAGCTACTTCACCTTCACTGTATATATAACAGTGTGTGTCTGTTAATCCCAAATTCCTAATTTATTCCTCCCCCAACCTTTCCTCTTTGGTAACCGTAAGTGTATTTGTCTGTGAGTCTGTTTTGTAAATAAATTCATTTGTATCCATTTTTTAGACACACACAAGTGATACACACAAGACACACACAAGATGATATTTGTCTTCCTCTGACTGAACTCATTAGCATTCTAAAGTGTCTCTGGGAGGTGGGAGAGGTCCAGAAAAGACCACATACAGGGAAGGAATGGAAACAACGGAGGGGAGAGGGGCAGGAGGAGAGGGAACAATGGAGAGCAGACAAATACTGGTTCTTTTTTTACCTCCTATAACATCACAGTTCCCCCTGATAAATGAACACAGTAATAAATCTGACAGTTGTCCTTAAGGAAACATACAGACATTTTTTTTCTTTAACTCATTTTACATGTGTTTCTTTGGACCTACACTGAACTCCAGAATATCAGTATAGATATATCATTGTTTAGAATATCAATAAGGAAAAATGAAATCAGTACACCTGCTGAATTCTAGCCTACGTTGGAGAAGATTCAGTTTAAAATCAAGGAAGATTCTAGTTAAAGTTGTCTTTAAGACTTCTAAAAATATAAAGTATGTGATATTTCCAAAGATATAGAAAACTAAAAATACACAGTGTATACAAAATTTGTTTCAACAGATAAAGGCACCTACATGCAACCATATCTAAATTGGTTCTTAAACTGTAATAGCCTGGAATTTAAACTAGAGAACTTTGGCTGATATGGCTTTAAAGTTAAATATCCAGGCAGATTGATTTTTTTCTTCCTTATAGTATCATAAGTGTCCCACCCCCTGATACTTCCTTCCAGTATCATAGTACTTTCCAATCAGCAGAGTGGTCAAGAATCCACCTACCAAAGCAGCAGACGCAGGAGACAAGGGTTCAGTCCCTGGGTCAGGAAGATGCCTTGCAGGAGGAAATGACAACCCACTCCAGTATTCTTGCCTGGAAAATTCTACAGACAGAGGAGCCTGGGGGGCTACAGTCCATGGGGTCGCAGAGTCAGAGAAGACAGCAGCTGAGCATGAGCTCGGTGGTATCATAGTCATTGTATTTGGGGAGTTTCCAAGTTCACTGATTTGTATTCCTCTCTCTTTAGAAAAAGCATACTTTTGCTCACACTAACCTTAAATGTATGAGAAAAAATAACTCATTTTTAAATTTCTTTATAATGGACTTCATATTTCTCACAACCTGCTTGTGTGTGTTTGTGTGTCTGTGTTGCAAGGAAAAAAGGCAATTCTGACTCGTGTTGGACTTGTTTCTTTGACTTGCTTTTCATTTCTTTTGTTATTACAATCATACAGAATGGCCTACCTCAGAGAATCCTGCCCCTCTGTTTGACTGTTAAACTACTTTGTTCAGAACCCTGTCCACCTGTAGATGGCAGGAAGGGAGAAGTTAACACATCCGCTGCCTGAGGTTTGCCATTCTAGGAGATGTTTGCAAGATTAATGGTCTTTTTACTTTGCTTCCTCACCTCTCCCATCTCTGATCTGTAAAAGAACCTGGCATCCAGACCTGGGTAAGATGGTTATTTTGAGGCTCTATCCTGCCATCGTCTCAGTTTCCGGCTCCCTGATTAAACGTCCTTGCCTCAGCACCTCGTCTCTCAGATTCATGGGCCTGTCCTGCCACGAGCAGAGCGAGCTTGGCCTCAGTAACGTGTGCGCACATACGTGTGTATGGTTTAATTCTGTGGGATAGCGTGCAGGTGATGTGTATAGATTTTTAACATTGTTTTCTTCTGAAGTGTAATTAACAATAGAAATATATACAAATCATAAGTGCATAACTGGGCAACCTTTTTCAAAATTCCCTGTAACCCGAGCTCAGATCCAGAAATGGAAGAAACCCAGCAGCTCAGTCTCCGCTGGTAAGCTGCAGAGACTCTCACGTAATTCTGGATCACATGCTCACTTTGCAGTCCTCAGGGACAGAGCCTCTGTGCCCCACCACATCCTCTGGCAGGACCCTCTACCATTCTGCCAAGTATTTCTCTTTCCCCTCTTTGTGGAGGAGGGTAGAGGAGATGGGAAAACTCAGGTCCCATCCATGTGCCAACTTAGAGTTATGTTTTATTCAGTGGGAATTTTTAGGGGAGCAGGAGTCAGGTTATATAGAAGTTTGCAACAAACGGCGGATAGTCTGAACATTAAAAGCATTTGGGGGAATTGAAGAAAACCAGATACATCAAGCTAAGGTATTTAGTGCTTTGGGGAAGACGCAGGAGCCTGGACTCACTGACATCATTCCTTTCATACGCATCACTGCTACTGGAGCCAGTATCCTGCCTTTTATTTGCATCCTGATTTTCTCAGTGCTCACCCGGAGTGACTAATGGCTGCTGGACCACAGATGTTGTTTTCCTTCCTGGTTGCCCTCAGGGCTCAGAAATTCACATTAGGAGAGCCAAAATTGCTGATGATTGGCATATCCTTATTTACGGATGTGACAGGAAATACTCCATCTCTCACGTGGCATTACTGAAGGAGTCTTTTGGGCCTGGAAAAGAGAACAAAGTTTCAAAGGCCCTTGCTGAATCATCTAACTTCGGAGAAAACAAAACAGAACTTTAGGTCCTGCCCTGATGCTCCAGGCTGGTTGCATCTATCTGGGACTTATCACCCCCTGTCCAGAAACTTTCCACCCCCTACACCTGAACAGAAGACTTATCACCCCCTGTCTTGAAACCTGCCACCCCCTACACCTGCACAAAAGACTTATCACCCCCTGCCCAAATACAAATGCCATCTCAATTAAAGAATACCCAAAACATCTCCCCTGATTAATGTTTCCCTTATCGCTTCCACAAACCTCCCCATAAATATGGAGCCTCCCTGATCCCTCTCCGCACTCAGCCTGATCGTTAGGCTGACTGTCGCCCCTCCTGCCTGAATAAAGGTAACCTACTTCTGTTGAGGTCATCTTTCCTCTTTCTGCCTCGGCCCGAACTATACCTTACAATTATCAACTCAAATTCTTCCTGCCTAAAAAGACTGCACCAGGAAAGTGCCATTGGTGGGACTGCACCAGGCTAGAGCGAGGGCATTCTGAGAGGCAGCTGCTGGTCCTAGAAGGAAGGTCAGAGGCCGGTGTCTGCCCCTCCCCTCTTTCTGCCCCTGATGCCAGCATTATTGCCTACTGTCCAGTTATCAGTGACCATATGCAGAAATAAGGGCTTGCAAGCTCCATGCAGTGCACCCTTGGAGGCCACCCAGCCCCCATGCTCCTGGACTGCTGCACAACCACCTGAATGAGGTTAAGGAAAGTTGGCCTCTCCAGTAAATCCAACTTAAACTCGGGAAGTGATCTCCAGCACCTAACCTAGTACTCCTGTCAACCACAAATTGGCACTTGCCAAGAGCATTTGCCAGTGATGGCATAGCAACAACAAGGATGCTCGTCTCTGCCCCTGCAGAGGTTGAACCCTGTGCTTCTGCAGCTGCTGACCTTCAACAGCCCCTGAGGGAAATGCAGGGGGGGATGGGGCACTCTGTGCTCCAGGGAAACTGGCGGAACAGGTCTTGAAAGTTAGATATTCTTAGGAACTGATTTCCAGATCCCAATCCTTGCATCTCCTCATACCTAAGTGGAGTGAAGTGAAAGTAGCTCAGTTGTGTCCGACTCTTTGCAACCCCATGGTCTATACAGTCCATGGAATTCTCCAGGCCAGAATACTGGAGTGGGTAGCCTTTCCCTTCTCCAGGGGATCTTCCCAACCCAAGGATCAAACCTAGGCCTCCCACACTGCAGGCAGATTCTTTACCAGCTCAGCTTCCTATCTAGAAAAGCACTAAATCCTTTCATGGTGACATCAGCTCCTGGTGACTAACAGAAAACCTCTTGTAAAATAAGCACTTGATTGAATTGAACTCCCTCATCACCAAAATGGTTTATATTGACTTTCTGGCATGGTGTCTTTAGAGCAGTCTCTCAGAGCTATCTGAGGTGCTGTCTCCCAGGTTGCAGTCCTCATTTTGCCCCAAATGAAACTTAATTCGCTAGTCTCACATTGTGCATCTTTTTAGTTGACACTGTACTTCCATCTCTCTTCAAATTTTCCTTTCTTCCACACCATATCCTTCTCCTCCAGGGCATTAACTCTTCTAGCTGAGTTTTCCCTTCCTTCACTGTGAATTATCTACATCCTATCCCAGCGGTCATTAAAAAAAAGAAAGTATCTGCCCTATGGTAGAAGAAAATTAGAATCCTTTAAAGTTAGAAAGTACTTTCTGACCCTCAAAATCCTGATTTTCAAGATGCTTGTCCCAACTTGCAGCCCAGGAAGCCAGGCAGCAGTCCTCATTTTGCCCCAAATAAAACTTAACTCGCAACTCTCAAGTTGTACATCTTTTTTAGGCCACAGTTACGGCGACCACGAAGGGACCCAGAGTAGACTTCCTTCCTTCGACTGGACTCCATGAAGAGCCAAAGTGTTGCTACCAGCAGTGGCCCCTTGCACCCATCTGCTTCCTCAGGGAATGCAGACAAATTTGGGTAAGTCTCTCCTGGTTCTTGAATCTCCCATATTTGGTTGAGATTCTGTTTTATTTGATGGTGGAGCAGGATACCTGCCCCCTTCCAGCAGGAAAGATACTGGGGAGGGGGGCCCAGGTGAAACATCCAGGGTCCACCCATTCATGGTCTGGACACTGAGTGGGGCTCGGCTGAAAGATACTGAGAAATTCCCACCCAGGCAAAAGATCCTGGGTGTGGGGGCTGGCTGAAAGATGCCAGGGGAATAACCCACCCAGTGGATAGGTACTGGATGAGGGGGCTTGAATGGGAAAAAAATCAAGAAATACCCAGGGCTCAGATGAAAGATGCCAAGGTCACTCCATTGTAGGGGACTGAACAGTTTTGGCTGAGTGGATAAGAGGCTGATCTGACATTTTCCCTCAATTTGACTTGTCAGGATAAAAGTGAGGAAAACACATGAGAGCTTTGCTCTGAAGAAAAGGGACAAGACTCCTCCTGGCCGGTTTCTGTTTTCTCAGGTGACTGAGAAATTGATGGAAGTGGTGGAGACCTAGTCCTCATACCGCTCAGTGGTCCCACAGGGAAACCCACTCATTAATTAACACGCTTGCTCATCCGGGGGTCACACATAAGAACTGGCCATTCAGCCAGCTGAGCAGCCACGGTGGTCTTAGATCACTGGAGGCAGAATCCGACACACGGAGGCCAAGCTGAAATGACTCTGGGCTGACTCGTGGAAGAGTTAAGCTCACAAGCAGCACATGGACCCAGCACACAAGTTCCCTGGTGACTTTTATCCCTGACAAATTCAGCTTAAAATGGGAAACAAAATCTCTCAAAAACAGAAACAAAGGGGGTGTCAGAAAGCCAGCGTCTGACTAACACTCCAGCCAGGTTCATGTACAATATGTATGGAGCTCATACTTGCAAGTACCTACCTAGCTAACTGGAGAAATTATACTAAAAGAGATCTCAACATAAAATGGTCAAATTGGGGTTCTTCTGATATTACAAAATTGATATTTTTGTGTGCACAATTGGGAAAGACCGGCTGTGCTTACTTTGACTGGTATCTAGAAGCTTCTAAAACAGGAAATGACAGAGTAACTTCTTCGCAGAAAACCAACAAGAAATTGCTTGAAATTATCAAAACTAAAAAAGACTGCCAGCACTGATTGTGCCAGGTTGCAGGTCTAGTGGAACTGGGAAGTCACAGTTGGCATTTACGCCACTTGGCTTTTGATTTCTGGGCGTCTCTTTGCCTTTTGTTTCATTTGCAGTGTGACTCCTGGCTGGTGAAGTTCTGGTTCAGTTTGGTTTTGTGGTTTGGTTTGAGCACACAGACATCTGGTACAAACTGCTTAAGCTAATAGGGAATTGCTCACTCTAAGGTTCCGCACTGCACCTGGGAACCCCTTGAGGAAAAAAAAAAAAAGGTTTTTTTTGGCTGGTCAATCTACAGCTATAATCCAGTGAAAAGAAAAATGGCCTAAAAATATTAGATCTTTATTGATGTAAGATAGGGAAATGGACTGAATTTTCCTTATGTCAAGGACTTCCTTCTGTAATCAACAGCTTGGGGCTGATCAAACTAAGACCCCTACTTCCCCAGAGGGACAGTCCCTGCTGGGTCCAATTTGCCCTTGCCATCAGAGCCAAGTTGAGCACTCTCTGGTCTAAATTTTGGTTATAAAACTATGATCAGAGAAAAATATGATTTTTCACAATGTGGTCATAATATTCTTTAGACTCCAGAGAAAGCTTAAAGAAAAAAAATTATCTCTTTAAAAATTCTTGCCCTAAGAAAATAACTCCTCCTATACCTTTAGACCAGAGCTCTCTGGATAACTTATCTAGACCATCTCTAATTCCTGAAACCAAAAGAAACAAAAAGGGGAACAAAGTCATTTAAAATCTTATTCCAACCATTGTTTACAACTAGTGAGTTTTATTTTGTGATATCTGATTCTCTGATTCATAAGTTTAGAAAACAAAACTATAGGATCTCTTGTGTCTATTTGGATATATATATGTCTCAATGTGTGTCTTTGTTTTTTGGATAATATTGCTGATGGCTGAGACCAGTTTGTAAATGAGTTCTAACCTAATTGGCCTTAAAAAAAAAAAAAAAAGAAGAAGAAGAAGAAGCACTTGCAAATCAAATAATTCTAAATACAAGAGAAATTAAACTAAATGAATTTCACGTTCACATGACCTGGGAAATATTCAGTATTAAATACCTGATACTAAAGTTTGTTTGTTGATCTAATTAATGTTGACATGTCTAAGTATAATTAACATTAAGCAGAATATTTTCATTATACTGTTGTAGCCACACGTTCCGGGAAACAAACTCACTCAGAAGAACAATGCAGATTGTGGAGTGCAGTTTATTATGCTGGCGGGCCCAAGGCAGAGTCTCCTCTTAGTCAAGGACCCCGACCAGTTTTTGTGAAAAACTCATATACCCTAAGTGTACTTGCTCAAACCCACCTCCCCAAATTCCTTGAAACTAGTCTGGACAAGGTAAAATAGAGATACAATCAAAGTTAGCTTATGATTCATGTGTCACAAGACTAGATAAACAGTGGATATTTATCAATAGGCCTGTGGAATAGAATGTGGTCCACTGGAGAAGGGAATGGCAAACCACTTCAGTATTGTTGCCTTGAGAACCCCATGAACAGTATGAAAAGGCAAAATGATAGAATACTGAAAGAGGAACTCCCCAGGTTAGTAAGTGCCCAAGATGCTACTGGAAATCAGTGGAGAAATAACTCCAGAAAGAATGAAGGGATGGAGCCAAAGCAAATACAATACCCAGTTGTGGATGTGACTGGTGATAGAAGCAAGGTCTGATGGTGTAAAGAGCAATATTGCATAGGAACTTGGAATGTTAGGTCCATGAATCAAGGCAAAGTGGAAGAGGTCAAACAGGAGACAGCAAGAGTGAACATCGACATTCTAGGAATCAGTGAACTAAAATGGACAGGAATCGGTGAATTTAACTCAGATGACCATTATATCTACTACTGTGGGCAGGAATCCCTTAGAAGAAATGGAGTAGCCATCATGGTCAACAAACGAGTCCAAAATGCAATACTTGGATGCAATCGCAAAAGCAACAGAATGATCTCTGTTTGTTTCCAAGGCAAACCATTCAATATCACAGTAATCCAAGTCTATGCCTCAACCAATTATGCTGATGAAGCTGAAGTTGAATGGTTCTATGAAGACCTACAAGACCTTTTAGAACTAACACCCCAAAAAAGATGTCTTTTTCATTATAGGGGACTGGAATGCAAAAGTGGGAAGTCGAGAAACACCTAGAGCAACAGGCAAATTTGGCCTTGGAATACAGAATGAAGCAGGGCAAAGACTGATAGAGTTTTGCGAAGAGAATGCACTGGTCATAGCAAACACCCTCGTCCAACAACACAAGAGAAGACTCTACACATGGACATCACCAGATGGTCAACACCAAAATCAGATTGATTCTATTCTTTGCAGCCAAAGATGGAGAAGCTCTAAACAGTCAACAAAAACAAGACCAGGAGCTGACTGTGGCTCAGATCATAAACTCCTTATTGCCAAATTCATACTTAAATTGAAGAAAGTAGGGAAAACCACTAGACCATTCAGGTATGGCCTAAATCAAGTTGTTTATGATTATACAGTGGAAGTGAGAAATAGATTTAAAGGAGTAGATCTGGTAGATAGAGTGCCTGATGAACTACAGATGGAGGTACGTGACGTTGTACAGGAGACAGAGATCAAGACCACCCCCATGGAAAAGAAATGCAAAAACGCAAAATGGCTGTCTGGGGAGGCCTTACAAATAACTGTGAAAAGAAGAGAAGCAAAAAGCAAAGGAGAAAAGGAAAGATATAAGCAGCTGAATGCAGAGTTCCAAAGAATAGCAAGGAGAGATAAGAAACCCTTCCTCAGTGATCAATGCAAAGAAATAGAGGAAAACAACAGAATGGGAAAGACTAGAGATCTCTTCAAAAAAATTAGAGATACCAAGGGAACATTTCATGCAAAGATGGGCTCGATAAAGGACAGAAATGGTATGGACCTAACAGAAGCAGAAGATATTAAGAAGAGGTGGCAAGAATACACAGAAGAACTGTACAAAAAAGATCTTCACTACCAAGATCATCATGATGGTGTGATCACTCACCTAGAGCCAGACATCCTGGAATGTGAAGTCAAGTGGGCCTTAGAAAGTATCACTATGAACAAATAGTGGAGGCAATGGAATTCCAGTTGAGCTGTTTCAAATCCTGAAAAATGATACTGTGAAAAGGCTACACTCAATATCCCAGCAAATTTGTAAAACTCAGCAGTGGCCACAGGACTGGAAAAGGTCAGTTTTCATTCCAATCCCAAAGAAAGGAAATGCCAAAGAATGCTCAAACTACCACACAGTTGCATTCATCTCACATGCTAGTAAAGTAACGCTCAAAATTCTCCAAGCCAGGCTTCAGCAATATCTGAACTGTGAACTTTCAGATGTTCAAGCTAGTTTTAGAAAAGGCAGAGGAACCAGAGATCGAATTGCCAACATCTACTGGATCATGGAAAAAGCAAGAGAGTTCCAGAAAAACATCTATTTCTGCTTTATTGACTATAGCAAAGCCTTAGACTGTGTGGATCACAATCAACTGTGGAAAATTCTGAGAGAGATAGGAATACCAGACCACCTGACCTGCCTCTTGAGAAAACTGTATGCAGGTCAGGAAGCAACAGTTAGAACTGGACACGGAACAACAGACTGGTTCCAAATAGGAAAAGGAGTACGTCAAGGCTGTATATTGTCACCCTGCTTATTTAACTTCCATGCAGAGTACATCATGAGAAACGCTGAGCTGGAAGAAACACAAGCTGGAATCAAGATTGCCAGGAGAAATATCAATAACCTCCACTATGCAGATGACACCACCCTTATTGCAGAAAGTGAAGAGGAACTAAGAAGCCTCTTGATGAAAGTGAAAGAGGAGAGCGAAAAAGTTGGCTAAAGCTCAACATTCAGAAAAGGAAGATCATGGCATCTAGTCCCATCACTTTATGGGAAATAGATTAGATGGGGAAACAGTGGAAACAGTGCCAGACTTTATTTTTTTGGGCTCCAGAATCACTGCAGATGGTGACTGCAATCATGAAATTAAAAGACACTTACTCCCTGGAAGGAAAATTATGACCAACCTAGATAGCATATTCAAAAGCAGAGACATTATTTTGCCAACAAAAGTCCATCTACTCAAGACTATGGCTTTTCTAGTAGTCATGTATAGATGTAAGAGTTGGACTGTGAAGAAAGCTCAGCACCAAAGAATTGTTGCTTTTGAACTGTGGTGTTGAAGAAAACTCTTGAGAGTCCCTTGGACTGCAAGGAGATCCAATCAGTCCATTCTAAAGGAGATCAGTCCTGTGTGTTCTTTGGAAAGACTGATGCTAAAGCTGAAATTCCAATATTGTGGCCAGCTCATGCAAAGAGTTGACTCATTGGAAAAGACTCTGATGCTGGGAAGGACTGGGGGCAGGAGGAGAAGGGGACGACCAAGGATGAGATGGCTGGATGGCATCACTGACTCGATGAACATGAGTTTGAGTGAAATCCAGGTGTTGGTGATGGACAGGGAGGCCTGGCGTGCTGCGATTCATGGGGTCACAAAAAGTCGGACACGACTGAGCGACTGAACTGAACTGAACTGAACTGTGGTCATATCCCGATAAACATAATGGAATTTACCACTTTGTTCTGTTACCGAGATAATTAACATATACTTTTAGGCAATGGAGAGTCCAAGTACAAGTCCTGAGGCTCTTTTATTCGGGGGTCTCTTTCCCTTTGGTATGCCATTTCTATAGACCCCGGGCACAAAGTTCAGAGTCCATTGGGAGGGTGACCATGGGTATAGCCTAATGTTCACAACCTGGCCTGGGATGGAGTCCAGCTCTGTCTGTTTTCTCCTTCAATACCTAGGTTCAATATAAGTTAAATATTATTATATATATTACAAGTCTGTCAGCAAGGAAATCACCTTGAGTGAAGAAACTTCTTTAAAAAGTGTAAGTAAAATATGAGCCTTTAGATAAACTCTATTAAGACTAATTATGCTTTAGGAAAGTTTATCTAATATAGTCTCTCCAGATTGGGGTAACTTGAACTTCTAAGGGTTGTGCTAAACTAAGCGTTGAAAGTCTACTGAATAACTAACTCATTTACAAATAAAAAATGATTTTGAAACATTTACTACTAAACACTAATTACCTCTTACAAAGAAACTAAAGAGATTTGGCATTAAAAATAAATGATATTTGGTGGCATTCTAAAATGTTCTGGGAAAGCAGAGTTTTTAGAAATTATCACTGGTATTTTTGCTCACCAATTATAAAATGCTAATATAAAAGTCAGTTCTTCATTGCTTAAGGAAAGTAGGTAGTGTGTTCTCAGTAAAGAGGGAATGAAAAATGGAGCTGCATTTTGTGCAATTCTGGCTGACAGGTGGCTTTTTAGGATGGAAGAACAAAGTAATGGGTACAGAAAGTGACAAAGTTTGTGGAAAGTGAACCATGAAAAGAGAGTTTTGTACATGTTTGAAAATAAGCTTAAAATAAGTTTAATCGTTTACCTTTTAAATAAAATAAGCTGGTGCAAAAAACTTGAATTTAACTTTTCTCTCTGTTAAACTGAAAGTGAAGTTGCTCAGTCGTGTCCGACTCTTTGCAACCCCATGGACTGTAGTCTATCAGGCTCCTCCGTCCATGGGATTTTCCAGGCAAGAGTGCTGGAGTGGATTGCCATTTCCTTCTCCATTTCTCTCTGTTAAGATGACACCTTTTCTTCAGATGTTGAACTGCCTTTGATAATAGATTTAAGTTTCTTTATCTCTGAAATCCTTTTGTTGCTTTGGTTAAGTGAATAGCTATTGTTACACAGTGACCTATAACCGTATCTGACTGAGGGTTCTAAACCTTTTTGATATTTGTTGACAAAACTTCCTATATCATTCTAATGAAGATTTCTAGCTAACTTTGGGATCCTTCAGAGGGCCCCTTAAACATCTCAAAAGAGAGAGATTACACTAATTAGGTTCATTTTATGTACAGAATTACATGGGGAGTATTGTCAAGTGAGTAATAAGTTTCAGGCTATATTGTATGGTAAATGTTACTAATATAGATATCCTAGAAACTGGATGGAGTTCCTAAAATCCTATTATGTTTGGGTAAAATGTTATTAAGCATAATTCCAGTTACTATCTCAAAATATTGCCCTAGCACAAACCAAGTTTTGCAAAACTGCTTCTTCTTCAAGATTTATAGAAAGGACTTTGGATAAAAAACAAGTTTCTGAACTGGGTAAAGATTCAAATGGAAAAATCTGATGACTTCACAAAGGTTAGCAAAAGGACTAAATAAACTGGTGAAAATGCTTATAACTTTTAATGGTTTCTATCTGAAAAATTACTGATTTGAATCTGTGTTTTCCAGATTTTCCCTGGTGGCTCAGATGGTAAAGCATCTGTCTACAATGCAGGAGACCTGGGTTCGATCCCTGGGTCAGGAAGATCCCCTGGAGAAGGAAATGGCAATCCACTCCAGGACTATTGCCTGGAAAATTCCATGGACAGAGGAGCCTGGTAGGCTACAGTTCATGGGGTCACAAAGAGTCGGACATGACTGAGTGACTTCACTTTCATTTCCTTTTCCAGGTTTAAGAAAAAAAAACCTTCCCCTCAAACTAACTATTATGGTAATTTGGTAAAATTATATTTTATAAACAAATTGAAGCATTTATCTTTTCTCTCTATGTGAACCCTCCAGAGACTGGAAGCTCTTAGTTTCCAGTTACTTTATCAGATAAGTTAGGAAGGTTATCTCACTAACAGAAATCTCAAGGAATTTTGGAGACCCTGAGAAGGCAGGAACTTACTTAGATCTGTCAAGCAAAATATGTGATAAAACTCTGCTAACCGTAAAAGGTTTTATTTTAAAATTTCAGCCTGAGACTTTATAAAAGTTTCAGCAAAGCAAAAAGGTCTATGGTCAATTATGGTTATATAAATCATCAGACCAAGTTTACTGAGACCATACCTATATTATAAACAAGTCTTACTTTGGTTATATTTGGTAAAAATGATGGTGATTTTAGGGGAAATAAAGATGTTTCAGTGAATGTTAAATCCCATTTTGTTAATGGAGGTCTGTATCTACTAAGACTCATTTCCTGGATAGTTCTATGCTGTTAGGATATATCAATGTAAAATTTAATTGAATTGTTCCAGGTCACTCTAGGGTTGTTTCTGAAGCTTATCTCAGTAATCTGTCTTTGGATGATGATCAGATGCCTTACCCATGACCTGCAATCAAGACTGGAAGAAGATATAGTTTAAGGACCTGTCTCCAACCTGGATGGAAGGACCTTTCTATCAGGTTCTCTTAACTAGCTCATGCCCAGTGAAACTGCAGGGAAATTGACTCAGGTTAACTTCCACTTCCAAAGGCCCCTAAGCTGGACTGGACTATAGAGAGGTCTGCTGACCTCAGACTCACCTTAAAGCAATGCTCAAACAGAGGAAACTAAGCTACACTAGGAAGAGAAGATCATGTCCACATCCTAAGCAGACAGCTTGCTCAAGATGCTGATCTGACTTGTAAGATCAATTTATAATGTTTTCTTGATTCCTTATTCTTATGCCTGTCAATCAAATGTTTTCTATCATGGGCATGATTCTATGCTAGTTTGAAACACAATCCAATTGTTGGGTTGTTGCCAATTACCGGTGTCTAGTTTCTGGGTTACCTTGGTGCATTTCTGTTCTCTAGGGCTCTGATTGGTTACCCTCTAGGAAATGTATTTTAGGTGAGTGTTCAGTCCTGTTCTGGGATCCCCTCACCTGGCCAGGATCATTCAAACTCAGTCAGAATGATGAGCTAAGTCTCAATTAAAAAAAATTAACCTCTCATCTATTAAAAGGAAAACTCCCACAATCATGGGG
The DNA here is from genome assembly GCF_001704415.2 of Capra hircus. Taxonomy (NCBI): domain Eukaryota; kingdom Metazoa; phylum Chordata; class Mammalia; order Artiodactyla; family Bovidae; genus Capra; species Capra hircus. Next base: position 6,321,967 of record NC_030820.1, read on the forward strand.
AGGATCTATATGGTTAACACCAGGCTATGGTCATTCAAGTTTAAAGGCTTCTCTATGTTGGGAATGAATTATGAGACAAGACTGGGTGCTTTATGAACTATGCCTAATATTACCCTTAGAGAGAGTGATTGGTATGGAACTCGGTGGATTTATGGCACTAATTTATGGCTTTGACATCTACAGGGATGGATACAAAGGTGTAGCCTGGGATTTCCATGAATTTAAGATCATACACATTAGCAAATTGGAGGTAACCCTACCCAATCTACCATTGGTATGATCCCAATGGGTCAAAGATCTGTATTCTACCAGCATGGCCATTTAGCAGCTTGTGTGTGTGTGTGTGTGTGTGTGTGTGTGCGTGTGTGTGTGTGTGTGTGTGTGAGCCTTCGTCGGGGTTAGAGATTGTAATTGGCCATACTGAAGCCTTAACAACTTTCATAAGCTTTAAATGATAGTAACAGGATATTAGCCTATTGAATTCTGAGATCTCTATGATGAGAAAGGCAGTGCTACAAAACTGTAAGGCCCTTGATGCCTTTTTCCATGATCCAGTGGATGCTGGCAATTTGATCTCTGGTTCCTCTGCCTTTTCTAAAACCAGCTTGAACATCAGGGAGTTCACGGTTCACATATTGCTGAAGTCTGGCTTGGAGAATTTTGAGCATTACTTTACTAGCATGTGAGATGAGTGCAATTGTGCGGTAGTTTGAGCATTCTTTGGCATTGCCTTTCTTTGGGATTGGAATGAAAACTGACCTTTTCCAGTCCTGTGGCCACTGCTGAGTTTTCCAAATTTGCTGGCATATTGAGTGCAGCACATTCACAGCATCAAAATCTTTCAGGATTTGAAAGAGCTCAACTGGAATTCCATCACCTCCACTAGCTTTGTTTGTAGTGATGCTTTCTAAGGCCCACTTGACTTCACATTCCAAGATGTCTAGCTCTAGATTAGTGATCAGAAAAACATTTATTTCTGCTTTATTGACTATGCCAAAGCCTTTGACTGTGTGGATCACAATAAACTGTGGAAAATTCTGAAAGAGATGGGAATACCAGAACACCTAATCTGCCTCTGGAGGTCAGGAAGCAACAGTTAGAACTGGACATGGAACAACAGACTGGTTCCAAATAGGAAAAGGAGTACGTCAAGGCTGTATATTGTCACCTGCTTATTTAACTTCTATGCAGAGTACATCATGAGAAACGCTGGACTGAAAGAAACAAACACAAGCTGGAATCAAGATTGCTGGGAGAAATATCAATAACTTCAGATATGCAGATGACACCACCCTTATGGCAGAAAGTGAAGAGGAGCTAAAAAGCCTCTTGATGAAAGTGAAAGAGGAGAGTGAAAAAGTTGGCTTAAAGCTCAACATTCAGAAAACGAAGATCATGGCATCTGGTCCCATCACTTCATGGGAAATAGATGGGGAAACAGTGGAAACAGTGTCAGACTTTATTTTTTTGGGCTCCAAAATCACTGCAGATGGTGATTGCAGCCATGAAATTAAAAGATGCTTACTCCTTGGAAGAAAAGTTATGACCAACCTAGATAGTATATTCAAAAGCAGAGACATTACTTTGCTGACTAAGTAATTCAAGGCTATGGTTTTTCCTGTGGTCATGTATGGATGTGAGAGTTGGACTGTGAAGAAGGCTGAGCACCGAAGAACTGATGCGTTTGAACTGTGGTGATGGAGAAGACTCTGGAGAGTCCCTTGGACTGCAAGGAGATCCAACCAGTCCATTCTGAAGGAGATCAGCCCTGGGATTTCTTTGGAAGAAATGATGCTAAAGCTGAAGCTCCAGTACTTTGGCCACCTCATGCGAAGAGTTGACTCATTGGAAAAGACTCTGATGCTGGGAGAGATTGGGGGCAGGAGAAGAAAGGGACGACCCAGGATGAGATGGCTGGATGGCATCACGGACTCGATGGACGTGAGTCTGAGTGAACTCCGGGAGTTGGTGATGGACAGAGAGGCCTGGCGTGCTGCAATTCACTGGGGTCGCAAAGAGTCGGACAGGACTGAGCAACTGAACTGAACTGAACTGAACCTGATGCCTTACAGCATTTCAGGGAGATATCTGTGCTATAATTCAAAGTGAATGCTATATTTATATTTCTCCTGATAAATCCTTTAATGTAACACATTTGATGAACCACATGAAAAATCAGATTTCTACTTTAAGTGACCCATTCCCTAGTCTTGATGAGCTTTTAAAAACAAAACAAACAAACAACAAAAAAAAAAACTGGCTTGGTGTGGGAGGCTCATGGCTAAAGTAAGTAAGTAAGTGTTAGTCACTCAATCATGCCTGACTCTTCGCGACCCCATGGACTGCAGCCCACCAGGCTCCTCTGTCCATGAGATTTTCCAGGCAAATATACTGGAGTGGGTTGCCATTTCCTTCGCCAGGGGATCTTCCCAACTCAGGGATCAAACCCGGGTCTTCTGCCCTGCAGGCAGATTCTTTACCAACTGAGCTACAAGGGAAGCCCCATGGCTAAAGTATTTACTTTTATTTCCCCTGATGTCATTAGCTATATCATTTGCAATTTGCTTGTTTCACAAGATTATTATTTCTTGTATTACCAAGTGTATGATTGAGCCTCCAATGAAAACAATGATGACTAGACTTGAAGCAGCTGATCAAATGTACAGCTCGATATATGATCAATGACTGTAACAGTGTGACACTGGATTTGGGAAGATGCAATGAAAGGGGAACACTTTCCTCCTGGACCATAACTAGAAAACAGGTGTCCAGGGATCTTTGACTATTAAGACCTAGTCCAGGAATAGCACGTTGAGTGGCCTATCAATAAAAACTTTCTTTAGAGCTGGGAACTAGCCTTCCCAGCAATGCGGGACAAAACGGTAATGAAAAGTCCCTCAAAGTATGCCTGGATTTGTGACCACAAGGGGGCCGTGTCAACTACAAATTGGCACTTACCAAGAGCATCGCCAATGACTGAACAGCAAAGGCCTTTGTCATCGGCCTCTATAGAGATTGAACCCCATGCTGCGATAGCTGTTGACCTTCAACACCCCCTGAGGGAGTTCAGGGTGAAGTGAGGCACTCTGTGCCCCAGGGAATCTGGTGGGACAGGTCTTGAGGTAGTTGGATGTTTTTAGGAACAGATTTTATGATCTCAATCATTGCATCTCCTCATATCTAGAGAAGCACTAAGTCCCTTCCTGGTGACATCAGATCCTCATGATTGACAAAAACCTTTCGCAAAATGATTGCTTCATGGTATTGAGTTCTGCCTTCACCAAAACCTTACGTATTGGCTTCCCCACACTGCTGCTTTGGAGCAGTCTCTCAGAGCTATCTGAGATGCTGCCTCCTGGGCTGCAGTCCTCATTTCGCCCCAAATAAAACTAAACTCACGACTCTCAAGTTGTACATCTTTTTTTAATTGACACTTGCTGCATGAGAAGGGTGAGGGGGACCCTGTATTTCAAGTCAAGAACTGAATTTTTTCCTCTTAAAATATTTGCTATAATAATCTTAATCTGTTTTCCAACACCCTCCCCCTACCCCATCAATTTATCCATTTCCTTGCTTTGAAGCAAAAAAAAGACAAAAAGTATGTCAAGAAGAGGAAGAACTCACAAACACAGAACCATAGACTCAAAATAGATGTTCTTATGTTTCAAAATATTACTCTCAAGAGATACAAAAATGCATTAGCATAAAATACACCAAAAGTAACTTTGGCACATTTCCCAATTTGCCAGCATGTAACAGAACCACACTTGGTAATTAACGAATCCTAATTCTTTAACTTTTCCTAAATCCATCAACTTCAGAAGACCTGGGTCAAGTAATTCTGAAAATAAAAGAGGGACATTAGTAGCTTGTATTTACATTGTGTTGTATTATTTGCAAGATGCTTTTGAATACTTACCTTAGAAAAGAAAGAAAGTGAAGTGGCTCAAGTCGTGTCCTACTTTTTGTGACCCCATGGACTGCAGCGTACCTCACTCCTCGGTCCATGAGATTTTCCAGGCAAGAGTACTGGAGTGGGTTGCTATTTCCTGCTCCAGAGGATCTTCCTGACCCAGGGATCAAACCAGGGTCTCCCGCATGGTAGGCTTTACCGTCTGAGCCACCGGGGAAGTCCTAAAATATCTCCAGCTCAGAAGTTACCTTCAGTCCTACATGAAAGTGAAAGTGTCAGTCACTCAGTCGTGCCTGACTCTTTGCAACCCTATGGACTGTACCCACCAGGCCCCTATGTCCATGGAATTCTCCAGGCAAGAATACTGGAGTGGGTTGCCATTCCCTTTTCCAGGGGATCTTCCCAATCCAGGGATTGAACCCAGGTCTCCTCCAATGCAGGTAGATTCTTTACCATCTGTGCTACCTGGGAAGCCAGATGTAACCCTATAACACCCTGTGAGTTCTGTTTTGCTGTCTTCACTTAGAGGCCTAGAGCAGTTCATCTATTTGCCACCAACCAACGTGGTGGTGGTGGTAGTGGTGGTTTAGTCGCTAAGTCGTGTCCTACTCTTGTGACCAACCAATGTGGAGCTAGACTTTTAGAACAAAAACAAAACACATTTTAAGGCTGCCTTTCTTGTGGATTTAGAGGTAGAAATGAAATGTGTATTGGGGGTGAACTCTTTTTGCTTTCGTAGGAGACACTTTAGGAAAGTCCTTCAGATGGTAACCAAACATTCTAGTGTCCTGGAGAAACACTCAACAGGTGAAGAAACTTAATGAGGTGTGCTACTGAGAAAGAAGTGCATTGTTCAGAAACAAGAAGCCACTATCTCCCCAGAACAGAGCTCTCCTTAGCGGCTATTATGATGTGAATTGATACTTCATTTCCTGGGCAGGGATCAGAGACAGGGGTTGGGGGTTTGTACTCTGGAGGATCCTAAAAACTTGGATTCTTGAAATGGGAGACAGAGAGAGTCCCAGAGCAGAGATAAATTGCTGAAATTCTAGGAAAAGCATATCTAGTATTGTAAGTTTACCCTTTTCTGCATTGCGATTTCCTTCCGGCATCTTTAAGCGTCAGTAAGTTCTGTTGTACTCAAAAGGCACATGCAAATGGTTCTTTGAGGACTGTCTCAGACCATATAGATGTCAACCCAGAATAGTAATAATGATAACCATGCAGGAAGCTGCAAACAAAAGACTTTATTTGGTGTTTTAAGAATTTCAGCTCGAGAGACATAGATTCAGGTAAAACCAAGAGTGTTCCAAGGAAGTGAAAGAGTCCAGGTTTTAAAAAAAAAAAAAAGAAGAAAGAAAAAGGCCCTAAGGTTGTTAACAGTTGCCTGACAAAAATCATGGTTGACTCTGACTTCAGTCAGAAGATACTTGTTCTTAAGGAATCATGAGTTACTTTTAGAGAAAAGGTCTGATAAGTAGATAGGCTGTCAGATGCTCCAGATGATGTCATCAGGTCAAAGCCATCCAGACTCCTTCATGGTCTTGAAGGAGCAATACTGACTCTATCTTAATTTCCCTTTCATAGAGAATAGCTACATACAAAGAGAAGAGGGGTGGGGCAGAGACTTGAAGAAGCAAAGAGGGAGGGGAGTGGGGAGAGATGAGCCTCCATATGGTACCTGAGCTGCTAAGGGTACAAGTGGACCTGTGTAACACTCCCATGCTCCCCAGTGGTCTCAGAATACCTGCTCAGGTCCAAAGGGAGCTCCAACTTAAGACCACCCAATAATAAAAGAAAGAGGACATCCCGCGGTACAGGACACCTGGGTACAACTGTTACCCCAACATGCAGCCAGCCCAAACACTGTGGGTACAACTGTTACCCCAATGTGCAGCCAACCCAAACACTGAGACACTGAAGTTTGCAATGGAAAGCATGTTTATTCACAAGGTAGCCAGCGAAGAGATGGGAGAACCAATCTCAAATCTGCCTCCCTGAAGGTGAGGAGCTCAGGGTATTTATGGGATAAAGAATAAAGAAGCAGTGTGGTCTGAAGGGTGGAGGGCACAGGGAAAGGTGATTGGGAAAAGGCACAGTCATAATTGTGCCTAAGGATGAGTAATGGCTGATAGGGGACCAATCATGATGAGAGGGTTGGAACTTTCCACCCCACCCTCTGATTTCCAGGAAGGAGAGAAGGCCTGGAAATTGAGTTTCATTACCAATGGCCAATGATTTATTCAGTGGTGCCTTTGTAATGAAATATCCATAAAAATCCAGAAGGACAGGGTTCAGAGAGCTGCTGGGTTGGTGAACAAATAAAAATTGAAGGAAAGGTCAGTCACAGAAGCTCCCTGACTTTTTCCCCATATCATGCCCTGATGCATCTCTTTCTTTGGCTGTTGATTTATATCATCATTTATTTTGTATTAAACCAGTCATCTAGTGAACACATTGCTTTTCTGAATTCTGTGAACTTCTCTAGGAAATTAACTGAACCCAAGGGAAGGAGGGGATTGTGGGGATTGTGGGAATCTATTGACCAGAAGCACTAAATGTACAATTGGCATCTGAAGTGGGCGGCAGTCCTGTGGGACTGAGCCCTTCCCCTGGGGAATCTGATACCGTCTCTGGGTAGACATGTCAGAATCGAGTTGTAAGACACCCAGCAAGTGTCAGAGAACTTCTTGGTGTAGGAGGAAACCTAACGCATGGGAATTGGGTACATAATCTTACTGGCCCTTAGTAAGCACCACGAGTGTCCATCTAGGCGGATGACAAATATCATATGTATGCCAGCTAATGGTCCAGTGATTTTCAAATTTATTCTAGGAAAAATGAAAACTGCAAGTTAATTGGAATTAAAATGTTCTAACCCCTTGCCTTTTGGCATTTTAAAAAACATTGTTTTTCAAAACAATAGGGAAAAATAACCCTTCTGTGTGCTTTGGGGTTGGCTTCCAGCTCCTCACAGGTGGCGTTTGCATTGGTCTGACAGTAAATCTGTCCAGGATGCTGAATAAACAATAGTTTGCCTCCAGTTGGATTTTCAATTATACCAAACATGTCATCTGATGTCTGGAAGCCCGAGGCTGCTGAAGAAAAGACTGCCTTTGCAAGGTTATTTAAAGGAGATCTTTGTTTACATGCCCCCAAATGTCCTCACCTCATATATCTCTTCCAGTCTGACATGCTCTCTTTAAATCCCAAAGGTTTTCTGTGTTCAGAAGCTCCTTATCTATTATAATATGAAAGTCCCTGGTGGGGGGGCGGAGGGGGAATTCTTTATCAACTTATATTTCAAGGAGGACTGAAGCATCAAAGGCTAACAATTTCTTGCAACCCAGGGTGACGGGAGAGGTGTATGGAAGTTAGGGAGGGAGGCCTGGGGCACAGGACAACTGAGGATGAGTTATCTCTAAGAGTGGAGGCAGATGAGAAGGATGGGCTCTGGAAAGAGGGCAAGGTTCAGATGCCCACAAAACCAGCGTCCATGTCTCTCAGCTTCTACTTCCTCCTCTAAAAAAGAGCAGAACAATGTGTCCCTTACAGGGTGGTCTCAAGCAAGTGAGGTAAGTGGACCCTGCTTGTCACTCTGCCCATTAGAAAAAAGTGACAGTCACAAACTCCACTCTGGGCTCTGGGGTCGTGGGGGTCAGGGGGTCAGGGCTCTGGGGTCGTGGAGGTCAGGCCTCCTCCACCACTTGTGTGACCCTGGGCATCCCTTGACCTCCATGGATATAAAGTGCAGACACAGCCTACTCATAAAGAAGGTTATATAGGAGGGATTTTCTTTTTTTAACTTCTGGTTTGAAAACCATAGGAATCACTCAAGTCTGTTGCATTATGTTAACCATTTAAAGGACGTCATCAACTGATATTAGGTTGATGGCTTATTCATTATTCATCTGAACCAGAACTAATCAAACTAGTTATTCATTAGTCAGAAATGTTTGTTTGTAGCATTATAGTTGCAATACTATCTTTCTGGTGTGTTAGTGGGTAAGTCTTGTCTGACTCTCTGCGAATCCATGGACTGTAGCTCACCAGGCTCCTCTGTCCATGGGATTCTCCAGGCAAGAATATCGGGAAGGGTAGCCATTCCCTTCTCCACGGGATCTTCCCCACCCAGGATCTTCCTCATTGCGGGCAGATGCTTTACTGTCTGAGCCAACAGGGAAGACCGTCTGTCTCATAGCTATACTGAAAAATACCATTGAGGAACTATGACACCTAATAAAAAGGAAAATGGAGGAAAAGTGAGGGTGAAATTTTACAAGCTCAAGTTTCTTGTGTTCAGACCCCGCTCCCTGCCTCCGCACCCCTGTGCCCCAACTCCTCCATTCATTTCTCAGTGAAACGCTTTTTTCCGTCTCAGCCACAGGGTGTCAGTCTAAGCTTAGCCATTGTCTCTTTTTTTTCCGGAACCTGAACAGATTTCTTTCTTCCCTTCCCTTCCTCTTGATTACCAGCAGATGGAGCGTCTCTGGATCTCCCACACCAAGTACACCGCCATCCTTTCCTTGAACTCCGAGCACTTCTAAAGGTCTCCGCTCTGCTCCGGGTGCAGTCTCGGGAGGAGCCGCCCTTCCTTCCCGCCGCCTCAGGAGCGCGGAGATCCGGGCGAGTGAGCGCATCCGCGGCGCTTCCTGCGCAGGAACAGAACCTGCTGCCCTGACTCGAGGGGCGGACGCAGCGAACCTGCCTCCCAACAGGGGTGGGGAGATGGCACAGGGCTGGCTCAGCATCTCCACGGTGCGCTCCCAAATGAAAATGGCTTTCCGTCTTGTAGCTTGTCCCCCTCAATGTTGTCATCAGAACCTTCCCTGGGGATAAGAAGTAAATTCGGGAGCTTCTAGAATCACGTTCTCTCCACGCATCAGAAAAGGCAAAAACAAGCAAACAAAAATGCAGCTTATCTTTGCTTTGGGTATGAGGAGCCTCTAGCTTCCTTGAAAACAATGTTCAGTGTCAGAGATCAATGATTCAGGCTGAATTCTAGAGCCTGGAGTGATGAATTTGAATTTAGGACACTTGCCTGTCTGCCAGGAGCTGGGTGAAAAAAAGAGAAAAAAAAAGAAGGTCCAGTTGTGACTCTCAGGAAAGACTGAAGAACTTTGGTGAGACGGAGCAAGGAAAACATCAACGTAGCTGCTGCCTTTTGCCAGAGGAAGAGATCTGTAGACATTTCTCTAAAGAAGACATCCAGATGACCAACAAGCACAGAAAAAGATGCTCAACATCACTGAATATTAGAGAAATGCAAATCAAAATTACAGTAAGGTACCAACTCGTACCACTTAGAAAGACCATCGTCAGAAAGTCTACAAATAATAAATGCTGGAGAGGATGTGGAGAAAAAGGAACCCTCCCTACCTGGGAAGGTAAATTGCTGCAGCCACTATGGAGTTCCTCAAAATACTAGAAATAGAGTTACCGTGTGATCCAGCAGTTCCATCCCGGAGCATGCATCCTCGAAAGATGAAAACCCTAATTTGAAAAAATACATGCACCCCAGTGTTCATTACTCACAAGAGCCTAGACATGGAAGCAACCAAAGGGTCCATTAAGAGAAAAACTGATAAAGAAAATGTGGTGTATAAACAATGGAATATTACTCAGCCATAGAAAAGAATGAAATAACACCATTTGCAGCAACCTAAATGGACCTAGAGATTATCATACTAAGAGAAGTGAGTCATGAAGAGAAAGACAAATGTCATGTGATATCACTTATATGTGGAAGAGAAAAAAATAATACACATGAACTTATATACAAAACAGAAATAGACTCACAGACATAAAAAACAAGCTTACAGTTACCAAAGGGGAAAGAAGGAGAAGGATAAATTAGGAGTTTGGGATGAAAATATACACACTTCTATATATGAAATAGATAAACATTAAGGGCCTACTGCATAGCACAGGAAACTAAAGGACATGAATTTGAGGAGACTCCAGGAGATAGTGAAGGACAGGGAAGCCTGGCGCGCTATAGTCCATGGGGTCACAAAGAGTCAGACACAACTGAACAACTGAAAAACAACTGTATATATATGTGTATATCTCACTTTGTGTTTACTTGAAACTAACACAACATTGTAACTCAGCTATAGTTCAGTTTAAAAGCACTTACATAACCGCTGCTGTCACCTGCCTAGGCCCCAGCATCAAGGCAAGTGCAGGGAGCCCTGGGGCAGGTGTCCGGAGCCAGGAGTTCTGAGACTCGCTCTGCTGAGAGTGTAAGAACTTGAGAATGTGCCTTTGCAGTCTGGGCCTATTCTCTTCCCAAAAGGCAGCCTGTTGCTTCTAGCAGCGCACAAAACCAGGCTGGGCCCTGGCCCCTCCACCAGGATAAGCAGCCCAGGCCCCTGCTTGTCTCTTGATCTGCCCTTGGGCCCCCAGAATGATGGCCACCAGTAATTTCCATCCAGATGAACTGCTGTGCTTGTGGAAACTTTGGAGAACACAATCCAATGGAAACAGTCTCGGACCTTTCCTGCAGCTAATCTATGGGGATCAAGTATCCAGACACAAAAGTAAGGCATCCTCTTTCTGACTGACTTCACTCCATAGGACATTCTCAAGGTCCAGCCGCATCTCTGCAAATGGCAGGGTTTCATCCCTTTTTATGGCCAAGTCATATTCCGTTGTATATACATGCCACTACTTCTTCATCTACCTCTCTGTCGATGGACATTTAAGTTGCTTCTGTGTTCTGGCTGTTGCAAACACTGCTGCTATGAACACTGGGGTACAAATTATGGTTTTCTCTAAATATATGCCCAGTAGTGGGATTGCCCGGTCATATGGTAGTGCTATTTTTGCTGTCGAAAACAACACAACGCTGTAAAGCAACTATACTTCAATTAAAAAAAAATTTTTTTTTTAAGTAGGACATTCTAAGTAAATGGGCCTGGGAAGGTGCTTGATGTGCATGCCTGTAAAATGGGACACATGCTGGTATATTGTTCACTGGACAGGGTTGTGTAAAAAAAGCATTCAAATGTCATGCCCTAGGATGACACCTTCAAGATCATGGTCATCTCCGAGGAAAGGGAAGAGGAGACAGCAAGGAGAGTTGGATTTTGGTTATAGGTACTATATCTTTCTCTTTAAAACAGTTTTGTTGTTGTTGTTGTTGTTGTTTTTAGCAAAGACAAACATGTTGCCTGTTAGGATGCAGATGGCATATGAATAGTCTCTGCAGCCTGGGTGCATCTTCCCCTGGGGCCTCGGGGCCTCGGGGCCTCAGGGCCTCAGGAGACACTAAACCCACAGGGCAGCAGGCTTCTGCTGCTCCAGGAGTCAACTCCAGGGTAACTTCCATGGACAGTGAAGGAAAGGGACTGCATGAGGCTTGTTCAGCTTCCCCAGGGAGCAGGTGGCTCAGAGGGTGAGAAACTCAGCTATGGTCAGAGCAGCTCCAGGCTCCACCCAAAACAAGTCAGGCCTGTGAGCTGCCTTTGGCTTCTCCTCTCAGAACTGTGTGCAAAAGAGAACGTGACATCCAGGAGGAATGTCACTTTTTTTTTTTTTTTTTTTGGAATGTCACGTTTTGAAGGAGGCTTTGCCGAGGTTGGACAGAAAATTTGCCCAGCCAGTCGCTGCCTTATTCCTGTCCTGCTGCTCCTTGTCTCAAGAAAAAAATGCAGTAGGGGAAGGGGCTGTGAAGCAGGAGGGAGAGGGGAGGGCTAGCTTCTTCTGGGGTGCAGAGTGTGGTGTGTGAGTCAGTGGACCCTGTGCACAACCCCCACTCCCAGCTCAGCCACCTGGGGCAAGTTCCCTGCATATGTCTGTAGCTCAGTCTTCTCCTTAGTAAATCCTTCCAGTAATAGAACCCACCTCTGGTTGCTAGGAGGTTAAAACCACAAGATTCAAAACAGTGCCCACGTACAGTGCTCAGTATATGTTAGTTCTGGTCATTTTTACTGTGATTTACTAACTACCCTGATCATGAACAGATGATTTCTCTGAGCCTTAAAGGTCCCACCTAACTCCAAGTCCCAGAGAGATAATAGTTGAAGTTTCTAAAAGGACTACCTACTGCAAAGTTGTAATGAAATCCAGACCCTCCTCAACTGGGTCCCATTGACATGAACAAGGAACCTCCCAACCTGAGCTCTGCATCAGAATCACCTGAGCCTTTATAAATAAAAATATTTTTAAAGGATGCATGTGTGCATGCTAAGTCGCCTTTGTCATGTCCGACTCTTTGCAACCCTCTGGACTAACCCGCCAGGCTCCTCTGTCCATGGCATTCTCCAGAGAGAATACTGGAGTGGGTTCCCATGCCCTTCTCCAGGAGATCCTCCTGAGCCAGGGATAGAGCCCGAGTCCCTCCTGTCTCCTGCATTGGCAGGCATGTTCTTTAGCACTAGTGCCACCTGGGAAGGCCTGAAAGGATGATACATCATAATAGTCTAAACTGGTAATGTTAACTACTGGCATGAGCAAATGCAGTCACCTCTTGGTGTCCTTGGGGGACTGGTCCTGGGACCCCACAGATGGCAAAATCCATGGATGCTCAAGTCCCTTCTGTAATATGGTAGAGTGGTTGCATATAACCTACACACATCCTATTACATACTTTGTTATCTCTAAATTATTTGTAATACCTAGTACTCTGTAATGCTTGTAAAGTTAACCTCTGAAAATGCAGAGGTTAGGAGCACTAACCTCCCGCAAACCAAAGTCTAATATCTGAGTATAATTTTATGGTCAGCTCTCCACATCTACGAATCCCTATGGTACTATAGTCAATATTGGGTTGGCCAGAAAGTTCATTCAAGTCTTTCTGTAAGCTATTACAAACTTTCTGGCTAACCCTATGTTTAACAAGTCTATGTTGTTGAAGGGTATTTAAATACAATGTGTCAAGGCTATGAAATAGTTGTCAGCATGCAGCAAATTCAAACTTTGCCTTTTAAAATTTCCTGGAACTTATTTCAAATATTTGCAACCCATGTTCAGTTGAATCCATGGATGTGAAACCCACGAGTGTAGAGGGCTGACACAGTGAAATAAGCAGTTCCATCCGTGGAAGGTCACAACTTGACCTTGTGACTCGAAATTATCTTCTTCGATGGCAATTTCCGTTTCTGTTTAGACCCACAGTACCTAGAGGTCTGTCTCTAGCCCAGGTTTCCAGGGACACACCCCTAGAAGAGTTCTTCATTCTACATTGTCCATGCTCTTCGGCCAATGACCACAGGAGACAGATCTGTGGTTGAATAAGGTGGTTTGTAGCTTATTAAAACAAGGGAAACACCGTGGAGAACTTTGGGGTCTCTCTTTAAGAGCAAGATAAAGGTTGCAAGTTTCTAGACTATATGGTCTGGGCCTGAGTTAGGTGGTCTAGAGGACAGTTCAAGGAACTGAAGCTTCGCTCTGCAGTGGATGCTGTCAGGAAGTGGAGTCGATTATATGCTGGGGTGACTTGAAAAACCTTATCTAAATTTTGGGAGGCTTTTCTTCTCCAGGCTCCCCTGTTGAGTTGGAGCCGGGCAGGGAGGAGCCATACTGAGACCTGTAAGGAGAGGCCAAACCCGGCCATGGAACAGACTGTTCCAGAGCCATTGAGGAGCCAACACCATCTTCCTCACGGTGCTCAGCGTGGGTGGCACCTGGGTCTGCATCTCCACTACCACAACGCAAGATTTCTGGACTGCCACCTGCCAGTGAGGCCCTCCATCCCATTACAGAAGGAGCCACAACCGTCAACAGATTTTGAAAGTCTTCTGAGAAATTGTCAACACTGCCAAGTGTTGGGGAAATCTTTTCTGCTCCTTTGATGGAGAGAAATGAGCAAATCCAATCCAACAGTAGGCTATGGAGGACAGTCATCACAGGCTGAAAGGAAACTGTCAATAAAATGTGTGATTCACTGCTTATCACCTTGAACTATGGTCACTCAATGCCAGGAAGGTGCTAAATCGTGTACAGCGAGAGAACAGAATAAATAGCGTGCAGCCCAAAACAGAAGCTGAAGGAGCAGCTGAGACGGTGGAGGAGGACGACCCTGAGCTCACTTCCTCCTGTGAGCACACCAAAACTGCAGCTACTTACAATGAGAGCACTCTGAAGACGAGAAGAAAATCTCTCTTACAACTAAGGATGTAAAGAAAGAGCCACAATGATATGGGGAAGAGGGACCAAGTAGAGGGACTTGGTCCCTTTCCCCTTAGTCACAGGCTGTCACTCACCTGGAGTATACAGCTGAAGCAGGAAACGTTTGCGACAGTGTAAACTCCCCCTTGGTTGGTTAAGAGGAAATTCACATATTGTGATTATTCATGTCAACTCTGGCCAATAAATTTAAACTGGTTTGCTCAGGTTCCAAAGAAGAAATGGTGCCACCCACAATATCTGCTAGGGTCAGAAATAAGTCTCGAACTCAATGCAATTTTTCCAGTTGCATTATCCCTAGCATGGGGTCACTATTCCCAGTGTATGTGTGAAGGGGTCTGTTATCCCTCTCGGAATTCTCTCAAATAAACACTATTTGCCTCTTTCTGGAGGTTTCTGGATATTTATTCCTCAGGGAAACATGATCTCCTAGAGAGATGATAGTTTTAAATATCCAAAAGTTTCTAATAATTGTCCTGAATATGCAGGATTCGTATGAGGCAGATGATACACACCAAGCTATGCTTGTATTCAGGATCATTCTGAGAGCCACGTAATCGGCAGAGCTTAGTGGGGTGTGAACTCTACTGGGATTATTAGACATTAGTTTGCAACAGTACTGACCCAATATTTTATCCCTCAAGGAATTAAACAGTTCCTGTAAAGCAGCCTGGAGTATATCTGACTATTGGACCAGTCTTATATCAGTCTCCACTGGGGCAGGCTTTTTTGAGAGGGCTGTAATAGCTTTTAGCAGAAGCATTGTGTTGACGTAAGTCAAGGTTCAGTTCTGATAGTCTGAACTTGGATCAGTTATGTGAGAGAAACTTATGTACTATAAATATCTGTAGGAGAAAATTTACCTTAAATTTTTGCAAGAATAGTTATTAAATTTTTGTCCGAAACTGTTGCCTGAGAAAAATACACAAGAGTAGTTTAATTTTCCCCAAGCTGCAGAAAACCGTGGCATGGGGTGGAGGGGTCAGAAGTGACAGGTTGAAGATAATACGAAGATGTTGTCACAGGACCAGGAATGATTTTTTTTTAGTATCGTTTTTTTTTTAAATGTACTTATTTTCTAATTGAAGCATAATTTTTTACAGGATTTTGTTGTTTTCTGTCAAACAACAACATGAATCAGCCACTATTTGATTCCAAGCGGAAGGGTGCTGAAGAACAGAAATGTCTCTTGTCCTGACGCCTTGGGTGAAAGCTATCTCGTGGGCTCTCTGTCTTTGATTAAAGAAAGGAAGGCAGCAGGACCATGGCTACCAGACAGGTGTTAGTCCACTGGTTTTTATTTAATACCAAGTCCTTTGTGAGGCATCCATGGGACATGTGTTACTAGGCTGTGTTTACTCCAAAAATTGAAGAGACTCAAAGCAGACAGAGGATATCAGTGTGTTTCATTGTCTTCAATATCTGAGAGAGAAAAAGAGACATGTGCCTCTACTGCCGGGTAGAGAAGGTTGAAGAATGAATGACGCAGGAGGAAAGACGAGCTCTCAAAGAGCTGGGTTTCTGTGTCCAGGTGAGCACCTTCACACGACAACCGTTATGTGCATTTAGCGGTAAGCGGTAACCAGCGCCCGGCCCTGACCTCTGCGCAGCCTCGGAGGGTAAATCACTAAGACTTCTCCCCTGCTGCCCAAGCGCTCTGCTGCCGACACAGGAGCCACCGTCAGCTAAGCCAGCGTGCACGCGCCACCAAAGGCTGGGGTGTGCGCGTGATGCTTAGGACAGTGCAGTCAGGGTGATGCTGCTGGTGCTGTTCCGAGGACTGTGCTTCTTGCCGATTCTCTGTTGTGCTTGGTAATTGCGCTGATGAGATTTCTCAGCTGTCTTGTCTCAAATGCTGTCTCTTTAAAACTGCTGTGCCTGTACAATAAAGATGGAAAGTGATAAGAATTGGCTGATGGGAATTCTGACTGTCTGTATGGGATTATATTGTTTTTTCTGGAAATCCTAAAGTTATTCTTCCCAGTAACTGAGCACTGACCCATTCTAATAAAAAGCATACTTTTTAAAATTATTCCATGGACAAATTGTAACCAATTTTGAACATATCAGTAAATTTAAATATATGTTTGGAGGACTCAGTTTTGTTTTTGTTGTCATTGTATTTTAGATGTCTTCTGATATTTGGGTTATTTCACTTTTCTTCCTCACCTCCCCTGTAAATGTTTTTTTGAAGCACCATGTGGGATTCTAATTAAAACATAATCTTGTCATGTTAAAAGTTGCTTGGATTTCTATTCAGATGTTACTTATATCGCCTTTAATACCAAGTCCTTTGTGAAGATTTTTTGAGAAACTTCTTATCTTCTCTTTATAAAGAGCAGATAAAACAGGAGTAACTGTGCGCTGCCAAATCTCTTCCTCTGTGAGACATATCTATTCATTTTCCAGAGGTTGACATTTTCCTCTTACAAGCAACCTTTCTGTACTATAAGACTGATGCTGATTTGGGGAAGATTTTAGTTAAAGTTCATTTAGAACCACATTGGAAGGCATGCAATAGTTTGAAATAGATCAAAATTATAATAAAATATTAAGAATGAGCTTCAACTACTAACACATATAATATAGTACAGGCATATCCCATTTTATTGGGCTTCACAGATACTGTGGGTTTTTGCTTTGTTTGTTTGTTTGTTTGTGCAAATCAAAGGTATGTAGCAACTCTGCATTGAGCAAGTCTCTCAGCACCATTTTCCCAACAGCATTTGCTCACTTCATGCCTCTGGGTCACATTTTGATAATTCTTAAAATATTTCAAACTCTTTTCATTGTTATTATTGCATTTGTTTTGATGATCTGTTATAAGTGATCTTTGATGTAACTATTGCAACGAGATAAAGACTTTCTCAAGGTCAATGCTAAACAATGATTAGCATTTTTTAGGAAAAAAAGTATTTTTGGTATGTACATTGCTTTTTAGATGTAATGCTATACTACACTTAATAGACTATAATTCATTTTTATATACACAGATAAACAAAAAATCTGGTGTGACTCACTTTATTTCAGTGGTCTGGAATCAAACCCTTGTTATCTCCAAGGTATGCTTGTATGTAGACATAACAAGGACTAACTTCTTCAGTTCCTGTCACCGGAAATCGGCCCCTATTTAACTGGCTACTGTAGAGAGTATTGAATATAGAACTAGCCTGAGTTTTTCCTTATGATACCCTTGCCACCCTTTGAAGCGTCTTCCTGGTTCGTGGACTTTGACCCATTTCCATTAGTAAAAGCACATAAAATAAGTGTACACGTTTACTCACACCGCATTCAGGTGTGTGGGAAAAGACGGCGTCTTTATTTCTCTAAAACTGACTTATTTTATCTCACAAGTGCCACCTACTGGGTTGTCTGTGTGCCTGTGACTGTGTATGGGAATTCAGATGCACCAGAATTTTCAAGCAAATTTTTTTTGTTGAAGGAAAATATACATAACAAAATATGCAAGTATCTAAGTGTTCAGCTTTGGGATTTTCCAAAAATACACCCATGGAGTGAGCACCCAGATCAAGAAAAGG
Organism: Capra hircus; assembly: GCF_001704415.2. NCBI lineage: Eukaryota > Metazoa > Chordata > Mammalia > Artiodactyla > Bovidae > Capra > Capra hircus. The sequence goes on from NC_030820.1 coordinate 6,339,550, forward strand.
AGCATTACCAGCAGCCTCAAACCACCCCCTAAGGCCACTCCCTGCTACTAAACCTAGAGCGGGTGGTGGGCAGTAATTGATACAATTCAATCTGGTAAGCCTGATCTGTTTCAATAAACTGTTTATAAAATTGTCCTTTATGTAACATGCTCAATCTGTCACATGATATATTCCCTTTCCCCCTTTTCTGTGCTCAGCAGAGAGAGCATCTAATTATGGAAGCTGTAGGGCAGAGGTGTTGTCATATCTGAAAGCAGGAGGGTCTCAGACCTGCAGTCAGAATCCGCACGGGTTCTGGGAAGAGTCGATGCTCACTCTGTTGTCCTCAGCTTCGGGTATTCTGGTATCTGGTATCACTCAGGTACTGCAGTTGAGCAGTGCCTGGTTACTGCTTCTGCTAACCGGACCCCCATCAGTGCATCAGTTCTGGATGATGCTGTGAATGCCTTTTGGTATAAGGCCATGATCTTGGCCCAGACGGTTCTACAATGATGCTTCTTTCTCTACCACAGTGAGCTTCGGGCAAGATCCTTGACCTTTCTCCCAGGTTTCTCGATTTCTCCTCTGATGGGGGTTGTAGGAGATTCCAGGTCCCACCCATACCATGTAGGAACTGAGGACAGCTTGGGGAGACCTGAATTCAAGCTCTTTCCTAGTGCCTAAGTACACGATGCAGGAGACACGGGTTTGATCCCTGGGTCAGAAAGATCCCCTGGAGAAGGGAATGGCAACCCACTCCAGTATTCTTGCCTGGAGAATCCCATGGACAGAGGAGCCTGGTGGGCTACAATCCATGCAGTTGCAAAGAGCTGGGCACCGCTGAGCAAATAACAGGCAAGTACATTTCACTTGAACACAGTGAAGCTATCTTCTCCAGGGTCATAAACGTGGACTTGGTCTTGAAAGGGTGACTAGACATACGTCTGATCACCCGTCCACCCCCTGGGCTGGGTCTTTGGTGCCTGCAGGAGAATCGTTGCCCATTTTCAGGTTACAAGTGGCCATATGCTGCACTCTCTTAAGGTCTGCAGATCCTCCCCAGTGTTTCAGGGAAGTGAGCCATCTCCCCGGCATTCTTGGGCTGCCCTAGACCTATCCGTAGGTTTGCCTTTTAAAAGCCCAGCCACACTACTAGGAGTTAGAACCTCAGCACCTGATGCATTCCCCGCTCCTCCTTCCCCTCCATCCCCTTTGCTCCCTCCCTTTAAAGCAAACATTGAGCATTTAAAGCAATAATCCTCAGGCTTCTCTTTCTTTGATATTATGTCCCTCCCAGGGCAGTAACCTTCCACTGGGCTTTTCTCTCCTCCGCTGTCTGCCCATTCACCCTTCTCCCAGCAGCCGTGGGTGGAGGAGGTAGAAAGACTCTATGATCCGAGCCTCTGTTTATCTGCTCAGTGGGACCACCGGAGTTTTAGAAGATCCTCTCTCACGTAACAAAGCCCGACTCTCAAGACTCTGATTTAAAAACAACAGCAACAAATATTTTATCTAACAGGTTATCTTCTTTACTCTTTCCATTTCTGCTAGAACAATTCTCATCTCTCGCCATCCTCCCAAACCCTCACTTTACCCGTCTGCCCAAGGAAACAAGGTACTTCAGGAAACTAGCGAGAAGGCCATATGTACAGAAACCTAAAATAGAAGAGCGTATTCGTTTATTTCAAAATGCCAGTCCTAACATACAGAAATGAATTAATGTAACACACGCGAAGAATAATTTTAGCATTTCCTGTCAGTAGTACTGCACTAACACAGAATCATACATTGTACACTCTTGTTTACCAGCTTCAAAAGCGTCAAGATTTGAAATTTTTAAAAATGTACATTTATTTTTATAGAATATTGTTTATGGGATGCTTTCACATAAATTATCTCATCTTATTCTTACTCAGTGAAGTATGTATTACTGCCCTTATTTGGAGGTCTAGGGAAGTAAAACTCTTTATCATCAGCATATAGTGAGATAATGATATGAAACCATGCTTCTATATTAAAACCCATCTTTCACTTCACTTCAGGTCAGTCACTCAATTGTGTCTGACTTTTTGCGACCCCGTGGGCTGCAGAACGCCAGGCTTCCCTATCCATCACCAACTCCCAGAGCTCGCTCAAACTCGTGTCCACTGAGTCAGTGATGCCATCGAACCATCTCATCCTCTGTCGTCCCCTTCTCCTCCTGCCTTCAATCTTTCCCAGCATCAAGGTCTTTTCCAATGAGTTGGCTCTTCACATCAGGTGGCCAAAGTATTGGAGTTTCAGGTTCAGCATCTGTCCTTCCAATGAATATTCAGGACTGATTTCCTTTAGGATTGATTGGTTTCATCTCCTTGCAGTCAAAGGGACTCTTAAGAGTCCTCCAACGTCACAGTTCAAAAGCATCAATTCTTCGGCACTCAGCTTTCTTTATAGTCCAACTCTTACATCCATACATGACTACTGGAAAAACCATAGCCTTGACTAGATGGACCTTTGCTGGCAAAGTAATGTCTCTGCTTTTGAATGTGCTATCTAGGTTGGTCATGGCTTTCCTTCCAAGGAGCAAGCATCTTTTAATTTCATGGCTGCAGTCAACATCTGCAGTGATTTTGGAGCCCAAGAAAATAAAGTCTGTCACTGTTTCCATTGTTTCCCAATCTATTTGCCGTGAAGTGATGGGACCAGATGCCTTGATCTTCGTTTTCTGAATGTTGAGTTTTAAGCCAACTTTTTCACTCTCCTCTTTCACTTTTATCAAGAGGCTCTTTATTTCTTCTATACTTTCTGCCATAAGGGTGGTGTCATCTGTGTATCTGAGGAAACAATGTTTCTATATTAAAACCCATTTTTCATGTACCCCTGAAGGTAAAAGTTAAAAATAGCAATCAGGATAGACTCATCTGTTTTTGAGAAGAACTATCTTTCTGAGCCACTTTTGTCATGAAATGTGTAACGAGCCCATTATTTTGGGAGAAATTGAACACTGGCAAGGTAATCTTAGTGCTTCCAAATGAGGAGATAGTTGTCCCATTTAAATACGTGCTGGGCTGTGGGGTTACATGACCGCAGAGCTGAATGTGATGTGATGTGGTTTCATGCTTTGCTTCATCAGAAAAGGACTAGAGTCAGTTCTCTGGTTCCTCCATTCTGAAAGACACTAAAAATCTGTGCTTTTCTTGGGACAAAGCATGTACCCCAGTATATGGCATCAGGCCAGGAGCTTCGTATGGCCAGCGGAGAAATCAAAGGGAAACAGCAACTCATGAATTCTCAGAAAACAGAATTTTAACTTTTCCCTTTGGGCATTGCAGTTCCTAGATGTTATCCAAGTGTCCTGAGAGTAGAATTCACACCCTTTCTGTGCGTTATGATTGGAGGGTCATCTTTGTCCACACTGTTTGTCAGAACAGACTTGAGAGAAGAACTACGGAGTGGGAAAGGGGTCAAAGACCTGCAAGACGGGACTGAGCCTGCAGCTTGAGGTGTGAGGGGCACAGGTGAGAAACTGTCCAGCGCTCCTCTGGGGTCTCAGAAATAACTGTCAGGACCCACGGGGCTGCTGGGGAGGGAGTGGAGGGTTAGGGTGGAGCTCAGAGCAAGGACAGGTGAACAATAAAGGAAGACCTCCTCCCATATACTGGAAATTAATTGGGTGCAGAGCTAGTCATTTTTGTGTTTATACTAAGTCATGCCCGACACACTGCAACCCCATGGTCTGTAGCCCGCCAGGCTCCTCTGTCCACGGGATTTCGCAGACAAGAACACTGGAGTGGGTTGCCTTTTCCTTCTCCAGGGGATCTTCCTCATCCAAGGATCGAACCTGAGGTTCCTCCATTTGCAGGCAGATTCTTTGCCACTGAGCCGCCAGGGAAGCTCAGAATTAGTCCTATTTGGAGGTGTCATATTTGCAGGTAATTTTAACCTGTGTGGGACTTCCTAGGTGGCTCAGTTATAAAGAATATGCCTGCCAATGCAGGACTCAGAGGAGACTCGGGTTTGATCCTGAGTTGGGAAGATCTCCTGAGGAGAAAGTGGCAGCCCACTTCAGTATTCTTGCCTGGAAATTTCCATGGACGGAAGAACTTGGTGAGCTATAGCAATGGGATGCAAAGGGCCAGGCACAGCTAAGCACGCTTGCACTTAACCTGTGCCATGTGGATCAGCCAGAAGCATAAATATTATCTTTCTCATATATACCCTTCAAATTCAACTATGGAATATCGCCACACCATCCGAAAAAAATTAGCTGCTTTTGTTTTCTTTCTATTCTCATGCCACCTCTGTTCGCACCCACTCGCCAGTCGACGGGAGACATTTGTTAGTGGCACGGCTATTTCATCGTCAACCACAAGATGTCAGCGCAAGCTCAGTCCTCTCATCATTTCCCAAGCCCGCGGAATCAAGTTTGTTTTCTTTCTGTCCTTGAGGAACTTAGAGATTTCAAGATACTTGGGGTCAGGTACAACGACCACAGAGGGTAAGGGTCTTCATGGGTAAGACCCTCGGCCTCGCGATCCCGAGCAGACGGAGCGTCTCTGGATCGCCGGCACCTAGCGCATCGCGGTCCTTTCCTTGATCTCCGCGCACTTCAAAGGGCCTGCGCCTCCTGGGTGTGCAGCCTCGGGAGGAGCCGCCCTTCCTCCCCACCGCCCGGGGAGCGCGGAGTTCCCGGGGCCGAGCGAGCGCATCCGCCAACCCCGGCCCTGACCCGCAGGGAGGACGCGCTGTACCTGCCTCCCAGCAAGAGCTCTGAGACAACCCTGGGGCGCGTTCGGGGTCTCTGAGATGCAGAGACGGATGAAAACAGCTTTTCCTCTTGTAGCCTGCCCTCGCCTGTTAGAAGAACCTGCCCTGCGGGATGCCTGTGGGAGCTCGTAGAATCACGTTTTTGCCACACATCAGGGAAGGCAGAAAGGAGGCGGGGAGCCGCCCTGTGAATTTTGTAAGGATGGTAATAACCGCTTCCAGACACGTCCCATCATGCACGGGCTTTCGGCTCTTTCCTGGGCCAGCCCGGCGCTGGCGGTCACCGGTAATGATCGGTGGAGGACACCACGATGCTTATGGAGCAGTGAGACCCACCCCCAGGGCACGAGACAGACTCCCCCAGACTCCCAAAGGCCCCTTTTATCAAGGCTGTTGGGGAGGCCGGTGGTTGGCAGATTCTGCTTCACCGGATGAAAATCTGAACCAAAACAAACAAGGAAAAAGAGCTACCAAAAAGTCACATGAGTAAATCATTTAGAAGTGCATACCCTGTGTTTTACCTTTGAAAAGTTCTGTGTAGTTATAGTGACTACTTGCAGGGTGATTTGTGAAATTTTAATCATTTGGAATGCATTTTTTTTGTCCAATCACTAAATCTCAACATAATGGGGTAAAAAGAAGAAAAGGCTTTCCTCTACTTCCCACAGTATTGTTTTCCTTGGAGCTCTGTTGGATTTCCTTGTCTAGTCCCTTAGGTGCATATTCAGCAGAGTCCATGATATTATAGTCACTTTCAATTCCAAGATTATATTCATTTAAAATTTTAATCTAAATGCCCATTATATGATATGTGCTCAAACACTCAGTCATGTCCAACTTTTTGCAACCCTATGAACTGTATAGCCCACCAGGCTCTGTCTGTGGGATTTTCCAAGCAAGAATACTGCAGAGGGCTGTCATTACCTGCCAATTCAGGAGACATGGGTCCATCCCTAAGTTGGAGAAGGAAATGGCAACCCACTCCAGTATTCTTACCTGAGAAATCCCATGGACAGAAGAGCCTGGTGGGTTATAGTCCATGGGGTTCTCAAAAGAGTCAGACACGACTTAGTGAGTAAACAACTCTGTGTGTGTGTGTGTGTGTGTGTGTGTGTGTGTGTGTGTGTTTATAGATCCTCTCTCCTCTTCTCCAAGCAAAGGCCCCCATTTCAGAACGGATGAGACAGTGATCCTCTTTTACTCCAGCAATTTGGAGCTGGTAATGGGAAGGCATCGTTGCCCTCTGAGATCGCTCCTGGTTCTCTTCTGGCCTTGGGCTCTCCTGGTGTTGGGTGAGGAAGAAAGGTTCAGGGACAATAGTACAAGCCCTTCTCCTGAGTGAGTTTGCCATTTTTTTCCCCTGTGGCTGCTGCTTCTGAGCTCCCACAGACTGGCCGCCAAACACTCCAAGTGAAAGACACTTTCAAACACTGGCCCTTCCCAGATTTCATGCACAGAATCTTTCAAAGGTCTTACTGGGGTCTCCCTGCCTCACACTTTGCTGCCCCTTTCCAGTTTCCTTTCTATTCCTTTCCTGGTGGAGACTCCCTGGTGGAGACTCTAGTTCTTGGTGAGCAGGCTTTGCTTTTAAGCAACCGTCTCCAGTGAAGAATGGATGTATCTGAGTGCTTAGTGGCTCCGTCATACCCAACTCTTTGCAAACCCCTGACTGTAGCCCACTAGGCTCTTCTACCCATGGGATTTTCTGGGCACGAATACTGGAGTGGGTTGCCACTTCCTCTTCCAGGGGAGCTTCCCGACCCAGGGATGGAACCCGGGTCTCCTACATCTTCTGCACTGACAGGAGAATCTTTACCACTGAGCCGCTTGGGAAGACAAAATGAAACGAAACTGGCTCTCTTCTGTGACGCCACTGTAGCCAGCTCTGCATTCCGGCTGTGGGTGTGCAGATATCGCCGCCACTGGTCCTTGCTCTCTGCCCTGGCCCTTGTCCTTTCTCTCCATCTTCAGCTGGGATTGGGAAGGTGGGTGAGCCTACAGGCCTGGGGAGACGTCCATCCAGGGAAGAGATGCAGCTTTCCCCCTTTGCAGGCACCCCCATCTTTATGAGTGATTTTGTTAGAAATGTCATCATTTGGTCTTGGAGATGAAAACACGTCACTATTATGAACACCCATTTCCCCAGGCTGATACCCACACTTCTTATGAATTCCCCTGCTTCTCCCAGTGCGTCCATATTTGGCTGACTTTGATGAATACTAAAGATGATGCGTCTCACTGTGGGAGGCCTGGAGCTGGGCCTAGTCTCATTGGTTTTAAGAAGATGGGTGTGTAACTCACTTTGTCCTTAGGTCCACTGTGTTAAAGAAAAGTAGACAACTCTAATATGTTTTGAGTACTTACTTTCTTTCAACTAATTATCACAGGAAGACAGTAAAGTAATATGATTCTCACTTGTTAAATGAGGAAAGTTTAAGCTTTAAATATTCAGAGGTCTTACAAATAGCTGATAGAAGAAGAGAAGTGAAAGGAAAAGGAGAAAAGAAAAGATATACCCATCTGAATGCAGAGTTCCAAAGAACAGCAAGGAGAAATAAAAAGGAGAAAGACTTAAGTGAACAGTGCAAAGAAAAGGAGGAAAACAATAGAATGGGAAAGACTAGAGATCACTTCAAGAAAATTAGAGATACCAAGGGAACATTTCGTACAAAGATGGGCACAATAAAGGACAGTAAAGGACAGAAGTATCATGGACCTAACAGAAGCAGAAGATATTAAGAAGAGGTGGCATGAATACACAGAACTATACAAAACTGATCTTCATAACCCAGGTAACCACAATGGTGTGATCACTCACCTAGAGACAGACATACTGGAGTGTGAGGTCAAGTTGGCCTTAGGAAGCATCACTACAAACAAAGCTAGTGGAGGTGATGGAATTCCAAAGAGCTATTTCAAATTCTAAAAGATGATGCTGTTAAAGTGCTGTACTCAATATGCCAGCAAATTTGCAAAACACAGGACTGGAAAAAAGTCAGTTTTCACTCTAATCCCAAAGAAGCACAATACCAACGAATATTCAAGCTACTGCACAATTGCACTTATTTCACATGCTAGCAAAGTAACGCTCAAAATTCTTCAAGCTAGGCTTCAGCAGTATGTGAACTGTGAACTTTCAGATGTATAAATTGGACTTTAAAAAGACAGATGAATCCATCTGTTGTGATCTACACGGTCAAAGGCTTTGGCGTAGTCAATAAAGCAGAAGTAGATGTTTTTCTGGAACTTTCTTGCTTTTTTGATGATCCAACAGATGTTGGCAATCTGATCTCTGGTTCCTCTGCCTTTTCTAAATCCAATTTGTACAAGCCTTTGATTGTGTGGATTACAACAAACTGTGGAAAATTCTTAAAGAGATGGGAATACCAGACCACTTGACCTGCCTCTTGAGAAATCTGTATGCAGGTCAAGAAGCAACAGTTAGAACTGGACATGGAATAACAGACTGGTTCCAAATCGGGAAAGAAGTACATCAAGGCTGTATATTGTCACTCTTTTTATTTAACTTATATGCAGGGTACATCATTTGAAATGCCAGGCTGGATAAAGCACAAGCTGAAATCAAGGTTGCTGGGAGAAATATCAAGAACCTCAGATATGCAGATGACACCACCTCTGTGGCAGAAAGTAAAGAAGTACTAAAGAGCCTCTTGATGAAAGTGAAAGAGGACAGTGAAAAAGTTGGCTTAAAACTCAACATTCAGAAAACTAAGATCATGACATCTGGTCCCATCACTTCATGGCAAATAGATGGGGAGACAATGGAAATAGTGAGAGACTTTATTTTCCTGGGCTCCAAAATCACTGCAGATGTTGACTGCAGCCATGAAATTAAAAGATGCTTGCTCATCAGAAGAAAGGTTATGACCAACCTAGACAGCATATTAAAAAGCAGAGATATTACTTTGCCAACAAAGATCTATCTAGTCAAAGCTGTGATTTTTCCAGTAGTTATATACCGATGTGAGTTGGACTATGAAGAAAGCTGAGCAGCGAAGCTCAGCTCTGAAATTGTGACACTGGAGAAGACTCTTGAGAGCCCCTTGGACTGCAAGGAGATCAAACCATTCAATCATAAAAGAAATCAGTCCTGAATATTCATTGGAAGGACAGATACTGAAGCTGAACCTCCCACACTTTGGCCACCTGATGCGAAGAGGCAACTCATTGGAAAAGACCTTGATGCTGGGAAAGATTGAAGGCAGGAGGAGAAGGGGACGAGAGAGGATGAGATGGTTGGATGGCATCACCAGCTTGATGGACATGAGTTTGAGTTGGCTGTGAGAGTTGGTGATGGACAGGGAGGCCTGGCATGCTGCAGTCCATGGGTTCCCAAAGAGTCGGACATGACTGAGCGACTGAATTGAACTGAACTGAGGAACCAGAGGTCAAACTGTCAACATCTGTTGGATCATACAAAAAGCAAGGTAATTCCAGAAAAACATCTACTTCCGCCTCATTGACTACACTGAAGCCTTTGACTGTGTGGATCACAACAAACTTGAAAATTCTTCAAGAGTTGGGAATACCAGACCACCTTACCTGCCTCCTGAGAACCTGTATGCAGGTCAAGAAGCAACAGTTAGAACCAGACATGGAACAATGAACCGAATCAAAATTGGGAAAGCAGTATACACAAAATTGTCAAGGATGTATATTGAAATACTTCTCAGCCGTAAAAAATTGAATTTTTACTATTTGCAGCAACATGGATGGACTTGGAGGGTATTATCCTAAGCAAGATAATCAGATATAAAAAGGCAAATACTGAATGATGTTGCTTATATATGGAAGCTAAAGAATACAACAAGCCAGAGAATGTAACAAAGAAAGAAGCATATTCACAGACATTGAGAACAAACCAGTGGTTACCGTAGCAAGAGGGAAGGGGAAGGGTTAACGTGGTAGGGGATTAGGAGGTACAAGCTACTAGATATAAAATAAACTGAAGGGATATATTGTACCACACAGGGAATATATATAGCCAATATTTCATAGTAATGATAAATAGAATATAACCTCTTAAATTGTAGATCACTTATTTTATACCTATAGTATATAATATTGTAAGTCAACTTCATTTCAATTTAAATGTCAAAAAAATTTTTTTAAGAGTTGTTGAGGGCTTACCATGAACAGAGAAGAAATGGAATGTGATATGTTCTCATCTTTAGACTAGTTTGCAACTGGGAAAGGGCCGAAAGGCATAGAGAAAATGAACTATAATCAAAAGTGAAAGTGAAAGATCCTATAACAAAGGTAAACGTCAAATTCTAAAGGGATTCTGAAGTTCAGGTACAGGTTTGGGGGAGTGGATGTCTAGAACGTTACAGTCTGAGCTGAATCCTGGGGAATGGACAGTCCATGGAGATAAGAGATATCAGGGGCAACTCGAGGGTGGAGAACAAACAGCAGGAAAGAAAGCAGAGAGGCAAGAAATCTCTTACACGTTTGGGGAAAGCTGTTTGGCTGGAATGTAAAGTATAGAATTTATGTATTCAAGATTGGGAGATAAAGTCAGGAACTTAAGTAAGGGTTGGATCACAGAGAATCTTTGATGTCAGGCTGAGGTTATGACTGAGATGCCATTCCAAGAATTTGAGCTGAGAATTATTTCGCTGGAGTTGAGCCTGAGGGCAGTGAGCCTTGAAGATGCACATAGGATCCATTAGAGTGGGAGAAACTGAAAAAGTGAAAATAAAAGGTGGAACAATCAAGCAACCATTACAATTATCATGGGATGTATTATAAGAAGAAATATTGGCAAAGAAGTGTAGCAACTGGAATCTTGCTACACTGATGGCTGGAGTATAAAGTGGAACAACCACTTTTCAGAGTTGTTTGGCAAATTTCTTATAATGTTCAACCTTATCGTAAGGCTCAACAATTTCACTCTTAGGTACTTATCCAAGAGAACAAAAATATATGTCCACAAAACACTAGTTAGGGAGCTTGAGATTGACACGTACACACTGCTATATTTAAAATGGATAGCTAACAAGGACTTCCTGTATAGCGCAGGGAATTCTGACATTCAGCATTGCTGAATCTCAAAGATACAATGATAAGGACATCAGAAAAGAGTCTGTGCCTTGTGATGTCATTTACATGAAGTCTAAATTCAGGGAAGTTCATCTATGGCGATAGAAATAAAAGACATAGTGGATGTTAAGGGGGGAAAAGAAAGGAGTGGATGGAGAAGGGGGTGGAAAGCTGTGTGAGGGCACTTCTTAAAAGGTATAAATGTTCTGCATCCTATTTTTGGTGGTGGTTACATGTATTATATAATTGTTCAAAACATCATCTGAACATGTGACAACTCTGCACTTTAGTTTATGTTAATAACATCTCAGTTTAAAAAAAAAAGAAAAACTAGGACATTGATAATGTAGTACCCCCTCAACCTCCCTGAGAAAAACACCTAACAAGTCAAAACACTCAAATTCATTATCTGAGGAATGAATCAAAATAAAAAGGCAGAAATAACAGTTGAACAAGACCTAAGTGTGAGCGATAAAACCAGTTAAAAAAAAATGTAGTATATATGAAATAACATACTCAGGTTTAAAATATGAATGTAATTATTTTTGTAAGAGATAGTGAATGTTATAAAATTAATACTTTAATAGTTACCTATATCTCAAAGGCTAAATTACAGCCCCAAATTCTGAAGTCACTGGGAAAAGATAAAGCAGTGGTTTGTTCAAAGAAATCTATAATTAAAATGACTAAAGTCCTACTGTAGAAAAAAATATTATGCTCAAATGTCATATATTTAAAAATATATAAATATATATTTATATTCATGTGTAAACTTTTTAAGGAATATTTTTTCAGTTAGGTTCATGGCTCATAAAAGTTGCTTTAAGAATCAAACTGATTTGGCTGCCTATATTTCTCACCATGAAAAATAATATAGTGCTTACAAAAGTATATCCTTCTATCTGTAGGGCAGATAGAGCTCATGTACAAAAGATAGCATACAGCTTTATGTAATTAGCTTAGAAAGCAAAATTAAATTACTGTTCATTATCTTTCATCCAGATAAGCTCTATGAAGATTACCTGTTTGGGAAGTCAAAAATTATATTTGCTATTCAAAACCAAGATAGAGACCTGTAGAGTCTGTTCTTGTGACTTACTTGGGGAATAAAAGTGAGTTAAGGGCAACAGAAAGTCCATTTGAGAAGGAAAATGTAGCCTTGCACTATGCAACAAGTACAAGTATAACTCATGTACTTCTTTTTAGAAGGAAAGATAAGCTGTTACCTAGAGGTATATTTTCAGTGATAAGCAGGTAATATTCTGTGTAGAAATGCCAGAATTCTGTGCAAATATTGTGTAGAAAGTTGAGAGTGTGAGAGAGTGAAGCAGAATGCAAACTCTGGAAAGGCACCAGGATAGTCTGGGGCTCTCCATGCTCCCACTCTGGCTACTAGTTACTTCTCTCAGCCTCTACTGCTCTAGAGACTGGCACATGGTTGCTGGAAATAAATGGAATGACTCTTAGTAGGCGAGCAGTTGGACAAATCATGGTAAATGTCTGTAAAGAAATATTAGATAGTTAATAGATGGAGTAAGTTAGATCCATCTCGACATTGTGTGCTGTTTATATGTTAATTGGGAAAAAGCAAAATTCAGAATAACGTGTATCATAAGTATTCATATTGGCAAAAACAATTCATAAAGGGAAAAAAATCCCCATATAAAGTATGAAAGCATATCAATAATATTGTCCAGATTTGTGGGAAAACTTGACAGACCTGTTTACAATATGCATGTCAACTGCTATAATGAAGTGGCTTGGAAAATATGTGGACTGTATGGGAAATTCAGTAAAGCTGGGTTAACACGGATGGATGGATGAGTGGATGCCTACGAAAGAAGATGGGAGAAAAGAAAGGGGGAAGAAAACTTATTTTTCTTCAAAAATATGAAGGCATTGTTCTATTGTTATTCTAATATCTGAGGTTTCCAATGATAAGTCTATTACCAAAATATTTTTTTATCCTTATTGCTCTGATATTTCACAATCGGGATCTAAATGTGAGTCTTTCTATTTAAAGAATTTGGTTCATGATTTTCCCTGTTATGAAAATTTTCACTATTATGGGTTGCAGTTCCAGCACTGTCACTTATCACCTAGATGATCGTAAGTATTTTACTTAATTCATAATTTTCACTATTATTTAATAGTTCTTTACCAAATAGACCAGCACTTCCCAACAGAACATTCTATGATAATGGAAATATTCCAGCCAGTACGGAAGCCACTAGCCACACATGGCTTTTGAGCCCATGAAATGCAATTCATGTGATTAAAGAAGTGAACTTTTATTTTAATTTCCCTTTAACTGCTTCATATTCCAATAGCCACATGTAGCTAGTGGCTACCATGTTAAACCACAAATATATAGACCTTTATTCATCCATAGAGAAGTGCTTTTATGAGGTATAATTATTAGAATCATAAATCAGGAGGTGAAATATTTAGTTACATAATTGAGAATGCCATAGCCAAAGGAAAAACAGCATATGAGAGGTTTAAAAGGGAGCCAGTCTTCTTCCTGAAAATACTAAGCTTCTGAACTCTTTCTCTTTTCTTTTCTTTCTTTCTTTCCTTTTTTCATCTCATTTAAGAATTCCAGATGTGTGATATAGACCTGTCTACATCACTGCAAATGAAGTAGCAGAGTTTACTGGATGGCATAAGCCAAAAACACATCAGCAGTGCAGGAAATGCATGAGGCACTCCCCAAAAGGTTTCATTAGGATAGATCTTATCTCACCTGGAATGATCTTACCCACCAGTCCTAATGAGGGACTGACTCATGCTGGGTCTTGAATTCATGCCAAAGCAGTACGTATTCACAGCTGAGCTCTCACTGAGCTTCCTCTTGTTTTTATTTTCTGAGACAGTGGACATCTCCTTGAACATCAGGGATGTGTCCATTTCAACAGTAGACCCGTCCATAGAGGGACTTCTCCCAAAGCTATCACCACTAAATACAAAACATTTTAAGAACATGGATGGATATCTCAACCATTTCTTCAGATTATATTCTGCATAGCATAGGCATAGCCTTGTGAAAAGAGTTCTGAGTGTCGTGTCGGGAGGAATGGTCTCTAACCCCAGTTCTGCCTTTAGCCAATGTGTTCTTCCTGTCATGGACACTCCACTGCACTAAGCCCCAGTTCCCCCCGCTGCAAAGGGGGTGGGGGGATCTTCTACGACATCAACGTTAGCATCTCTTACTGCTTTCTAGTCGGAAAGGTTGTGTCCCTCAGAACTGACCCAGGTAAATAGGTAGGGAACGGGGCAGACTGAGGGTTCTGTTTCCTTGTTGCTGGATCCTCAGAACAGGGCATCCTGGTGGAAGGAAAACCAGCCTGCTGCCTGGTGACTGGATGATGTTAGGGTCTTCTAGAACACATTTCTGTGTCCAGATGATGTCATTTCTCACCGTCCGTCCGGAGACTCCTCAGTCACATGTGGACTAAGATGTAGGAGACGGGCAGCCCAGCGGGGACTCTGCAGGCAAGAGTTCCTTCCTCGCCACAGCTAGAGCTTCTCAGCCTGGCTGTGGGCAGCGGTAATTTGGAGCCCTCAGCGTCACTATAAGCATCTTGCTTCCACACTCAAAATCATTGACCCCATTTGTCTTGAGGCTTTCTTGCTTTATCTTTAATGGCCTGCTTTCTACTTTAGGAAAGCAATTCCTGAGAGTGTTTGGGGGTCATTGTGGGTGGTTCGTGCCCCTTCCGTAAAGACTGCATTTTACACCCCTTTAATATGCATTTCACTTCCATAAATGAAAGTCTATAGGATATCTACAAAGGTGAAGTCCAATAGAATAAACCTATTTAAAACAGAATGCCAGTTTCATTTTCAAATAATGGGCATTACTTTTAAAATAATGGATTTAACTGTTAAAAAATATAATAAATATACCATGAAGTGTTCAAAAGTCTGGAAACACAGGGAAAAATGGTATATGTATTGCTTCATCTACTCTACTCGATGGACATGAGTTTGAGCAAACTCCAGAAGATAGTGAAGGACAGGGAAGTTCTACAGTCTCTGAGATCACAAAGAGTCAGACACAACTGAGCTACTGAACAACTGCAACCATTGTACATTATACAGATGGGAAAATTGAGTCTCTGAATGGCTGAGAGCTCAAAGTTGGGTAAGGAGTAGATCAGATCCAGAATCCAAGCCCATATTGGTTTGTATATCTTGTCCCACATTAGGTATAAGCATCTCAAATTAGAACATGTCTGTATATTTTTTCTCACTGAAAGATCATAAATACCAAGACACCAAACAACTCACCTTGAAAGTGATTCAAGACTTTAACAAAGAATCATTATTTTTTCATTAATTTACTTAAAGAATGTTGCGAAAATTTTCATGTACTTTTAAAGAGAAAACTTTTTATCTTGAAGCCCATTTTTGTGTATAATGAAACTGTTATCTTTCTGTGACATTAAATACATGTGCATATCAAAGTTCCTTGCTAAAAGTAGAAAGCTTAATTGCAGGGTGCATCGTGTCTAACCTGTTTATACCACATATGGCCCAATATCCTGAGCAGCTACAATAATAAAGACCTAAGCAATCTTCAAATGCTTGGGCTGAATAAGAGATTGTAATAGGCTCTGCCAACCCCCTCACTTCACAGATGAATAAACCGAGGCTCATTCATTCATTCAGCACAGCTTTGTTGGACATCTGCCATGCACCTTTCATAGGATTCAGATCAGCAGACTAGAAAAAGATGAATCAGCCCAGAGAAGTCAAGTGATTGCCCAAGAGCACACACAGTCACATGCCACAACTAGGGTAATGACAGCTGGGGCCTGGTGATCAGAACACCTACGATTGAAATGAGCTGGCACCTCTCTGACATTATCTATGAAGGGGCTAGTGGTAAGAGGACCAATGGATACAAACTTACTGAGTACGGAGGGAAGAAAGTCTGAGGAACATTTTTTAAATATTAAAGCCTAAGAACTTCACAATACTCTGTATCTATCTATAAGGGAAAAGAATCTTTAAAAAAAAAAAAGAAGAAGAAGAAGAACAGATATATGTGCATGTATAACAGATTGAGAGAGTTAGGGTGAGTGCCGAAGAATCAATGCTTTTGAATTACGGTCCTGGAGAAGACTCTTGAGAGTCCTTGGGACATCAGGGCGATCAACCAGTTAATCCTGAAGAAAATCAACCCTGAATACTTATTGGAAGGACTGATGCTGAAACAGAAGCTTCAATACTTTGGCTACCTGATTCAAACAGCCAACTCATTAGAAAAGACCCTAATGCTGGGAAAGACTGAAGGAGAAGGAGAAGGAGAAGGGGGCAGCAGAAGATGAGATGGTTGGATAAGATCACCGATTAAAGGACATGAACTCAGGCAAACTCCAGGAGAGAGTGAGGGACAGGGAGGCCTGGCGTGCTACAGTCCATGGGGCTGCAAAGAGTCGGACTTCACTTAGCAACTGAGCAACAGCATAACGTACTCACTTTGATGAGCACCTGAAACCAACACGACATTGTAAACCAGCTATACCCCAGTAAATCTTTTTTAAAAACTGAAAGCATCAAGGACAAATTTCCAGGCTTATCTAGCCATGTCACTTGGATTGAAGAGGCATGGCCTGATGGACAGTAGAACATTAACAGCAGATTCTTCAGAGAAACCCAGGCTTTGGGGTGGTGTGAGACTCCAAACGTATAAGGTGAACCCCATTAGACGCTCAAGCAGCCGTTCCTGCCATGGTGCTTCAGACTCACACGTTTCTCTCCTCCACCCTACTCTCCAAGGGAAACCTAAGGGCATGCCTGCCTAAATGGATACCAAACAACAGATAGAATCAAGCCTTTTTGAGAAAACTAGCAGGCTAAGGGGAAAATAGCAAAAGCAAATCCATTTTGATATCACTTCCCCGCCAAGGAACCCACCCACCATGTGAGCATAGTACACTGAAATTTGTAATGAAAACCTCCCACACTTGTTCTAGAAAGGATTAGAAGAGGCATTCCCGGCCACCACGGCTCCCAAACCATTGCTGATGCCTCCACCAGATCCTCGGCCTCTGGGCAGACCCAATTTACCTTCAGGAACAATGAGATCATAAAAAGACTAACACACCATTGCTTACGCCTCCAAAGCCTACTCAGTCTTAACTCTGTGGGAGAAGGCCTTCATCTGTGAAACTCCCTTTAGATTATTTCTGGCCTCCAGAAGGTTGCCTATGGAACTAGAATGCTTCCAATGACTGAGAATCCAGCTAAGGTGTAAGGGACACGTTTCTCTATGCCCCCTAAGTGTGTCATAGTATTTTGTAATGATTTACAAAATCAATATTATTTTTGTTGTTGTTCAGTCACTAAATTGTGTCTGACTCTTTTGTGACCCCATGGGGTGTAGACAACCAGGCTCTCTCTGTCTATGGAATTTTCCAGGCAAAGATACTGGAGAGGGTTGCTGTTTCCTTCTCCAAGGGATCTTCTCAACCCAGTGATTGAACATACATCTGTTGAACTGGCAGGCAGATTCTTTACTCTAAGCCATCAAGAAAGCCCAAATGTTATTCTTAAAAGTCTTCAATCTCTTTTTCTCATTTAGCAATCGTTGATGAGGGTTCCTCCAAGCCAGTCTTAGAGATCTAAGGCCTTCCTTATCATAGCTGCAAAGCTGTTCATTCAATGGATGTACCACAATTTGCCCAATCATTGCACAGCTAATGAACATTCAGCTTGTGTCCAGGGTTTTTTGTTTGAGGCCATTTATTTTTCTATTAAGAGCAATGCTCTGAACAACTTGATACGTGTGATACACATATCTTTGAGTCCTAGTGCTTATATAGGATAGATTCCTACAAGCAAAATCTTTGGATCAAATTGCACAAGCATTTTTATTTGACCAGTTAAAGCTTGTTAATTTCTCAAAGTTAGCAACAATTTGACACTCACTCTTGGATTTCCCAGGTGGTGCTAGTGGTAAAAGAACTCAATTGCCAATGTAGGAGACTTAAGCAACGTTTGTTTAATCCCTGGTTTGGGAAGATCCCCTTGAGGAGGGCATGGCAACCCACTTCAGTATTCTTGCCTGGACAATTCCATGGACAGAGGAGCCTGGCGGGCTACATCCCATAGGGTTGCAAAGAGGTGGGTATGACAAGCAGCTTGGCACACACAGCATACACGCGTCAGTGTACGGAAGTACCTATTTCCTTGAATCATTGCCAACATTGAAGGTTGCTGTGCTCTAGCATTTTTGTCATTCTTATAGCTCTTGGTGGACTTCTACACTTAAGAAGATAGATTTGCAATTTTTCACTTCTTTATACTTTAAAAGTGCTGATGTGCTGTTATAAAATGTTCATTTTTTAAATCAAAAAGCTTGCATGTTCCTATTTTGCCTATCAGAGTTTTATTACTATAACAGTTTTAGAATGTAACAGATATAGAAAGCAACCATCATCTCTCAGAAATATTTTCCAGTTCTTGTCCATATGCATTTGAATTTTATAAAGATATAGTTCTCGCATAGTGCAATTTTGTACTTTCAGTTTTTTACTATACATTACAAAATAAATACTGTCCTTGTCTTCCATTTTACCAGCTGCTTAATGTTTCATGGTGTATATCTGGGAACTAATTAATGATTCATCCATTGTTGACTGTCTGAGCTACTTTCTGGTTTAACATTTACAGATAACTATGAAGTTAAAATATTCATAAATATCAAACCATCCTTTTTACAGCAGGTTTTCCTTGGAAAATGTTCAAGGACAGAGCAGAATAAATGGGTTAAGAGACCTTGAGATAGAATGACACATTCTTTTCCAGAAGTGTAGTACCTATTCATCTGGGCACAAGCAGAGGGTTAGATTTCTGAATGACATGCAAAGATCTCTACATAAGAACTTTCTTGGCCATCTTTATTTTTCAACAGGTTTTTTTTTTTTTTAACATTTTAAAACCATGGTATTTGGAAGGGATTCTTAGATGAGGAAATGATTAGAAGAGAATGTAAGAGGAAATAACATGGCCTTGTTTATGTTCTATTTCTTGAATTGGAAACTGATTAGTCAGATGTGTTCAGTTTGTGAGAACTAGAAGAGATGGGGCACTTTTCTCTATGTGTGTTGTACATCGATAAATGTGTAAGAAACATGCTGCTGGAATTCCACGGGAATGTCTGTCACATTGCAGAAAGACACCTGAATGCTCTGGAGTACTTTGCCAAGCATCACTTTGGACTGAATTTGAATGCCTATATACATCATATATTTTGCGCCGCATACCGTCGAGAATGTTCCAAAGTCCTGCGGGGGTTAGGAAATTGCCCCAAGTCTCAGATGACCAAACATTCTTTGTTTCCTAAACTTTGGGAGCAATCTGAATGTGGCACCATCTGGAGAACCAGATCTGTCCACCAGGAGCTTACTATTTCTCAAATTAAACTTTGGGAAACGTATCTGGTGACAAAGCCCAGAAAGGTGAGATAAAGTTCTGAGATCCGCAGCTAACTCGCGGAAGAACTAGAACTAATCCCAAGCCTCCAGATCCCCAGAATGGGTTTTCCCCAACTTCTCTGCAGCCTGAGACCAGTGTTAGCCATATGGCTGTTGCTCGAACTCCGGCCAGGCCTGGAGTCAGCTGTGTTTTCAGTCCTTCCCCAAATCACTCTCAGCCTTGCCTCTTTGTTACTTTGGAACAGATAGTCTTCTCCTAGGAGAACCGTGGACTTTTTTTTTTTTTTTTTTTGGAGTATAATTGCTTTCCAGTGTTGTGATGGTTTCTGCTATAGAACCAAGTGAATCATACATACATCCCCTCCCTCTTGAGCCTCCCTCCTACCCGCTCAGCCTGCCCCATCACAGAGCACCGAGCTGAGCTCCCGTGGTGCACAGCGCCTTCCCTCTAGCGGGTCTGTTTTACACAGGGCAGTGAATATGAGTCAACCTTACTCTCGCAGTTCATCCCACCCTCCTCCTCCGCCCGTATCCGCATGCCCGTTCCCCACATCTGCATCTCTGTTCCTGCCCCGCAAATAGGTGCATCTGTACCATTTTTCTAGATTTGATATATATGTGGTATTTGTTTTTCTGCTTCTGACTTACTTTACTCTGTATGATAGACTCTTGGTCCATTCACACCACTACAAATGATCCAATGTTGTCCCTTTTTATGATTTAATAATATTCCATTATATATAAGTACCACATCTTCCCTATTCATTCATCTGTTGATGGACATTTGGGTTGCTTCTATGTCCTGGCTGTTGTAAATAGTGATGCGATGACGGTTTAAGTCCAAAGAAGACATGCAGATGGCCGAAAATCACCTGAAAAGATGCTCAATACCACTGATTACTAGGGAAACCCAAATCGACAGTGTAATGAGCTATCACCTCACTATGATTGTCAGAATGGCCATCATAAAAAATCTACAAACAATAAATGCTGGAGAAGGTGTGGAGAAAATGGAACCCTCTTGCGCTGTTGATGGGAATGTAAATGGATATAACCACTATGGAGGACAGTATGAAAGTGCCTTAAAAAACTGAAAGTAGAACTACCATGTTACCTAGCAATCCCGCTACTAAGCGTATACCCCAAGATAACCATGATTCAAAGAGAACCATGGATTTTATGCTTTGCACCTGTTGCTTCCTTCACCTAGAAGATCTTCCTGTGTTCAGTTCTTTGAATGTCTTACCTCCTTGAACATACTCCACATGGCACTCTAAATAAAGTAGTTTTTACAAATAAGGACTATCCCAAAACACAGATGCCGTATTTTCTCCCAGTTCTCATCAATTCCAAGCCCCATGTCTGACCCCCTCCCTCTTGAGGTCTCTGCGTTCTGCTGTGTTCCCACGGCACTTGTATATCTTCACAGTTTCATGCACTCTGGGGTGGGCAGTGAATCCTCTGCCCTTCCTTACAGCCCTCCGAACTAAGCTTTATTAATGTCTCCACTTAACGATGAATAAACAGAAGTTCAGAAAGGTGAATGGACTTGTCCAGAGTCACACCATATCATAATCCATACCACATCCTTTAGCCTCTGATTCTATAACCTCTTTCACTTAGTTGTCTAAATATTTACTTAGGATTTATTCAAAGTACATTAAACTGGATGCCCTGGGAATTAGAAAGGCTGTTCATAAACTACTTTTTATATGTTAGATAAATCTCTTCCACCTAATGTAGAAGCTCCTAAGTAGAAAAGAGTGAATCCTGCTTGGCAGCCTCTTCCACTGGCTAGCCCAGCCTGGGGCCTAGAATCAGTATGTACCTAATACCATGCTAATTACCTTAGGATCCTCTCAGCATGCCTGCAAGATAATAAGACGCCAATCAGCAATCAACCATTCTTTTCTGAGACTGATTTCAGGGTCTTTCATTTCCTGGTCATTCTTATTTTTCTTATTAGAAAAAAACTTTTCCTT
Organism: Capra hircus; assembly: GCF_001704415.2. Taxonomy (NCBI): domain Eukaryota; kingdom Metazoa; phylum Chordata; class Mammalia; order Artiodactyla; family Bovidae; genus Capra; species Capra hircus. The sequence continues at coordinate 6,360,767 of NC_030820.1, forward strand.
GGGTTTTTTAAAATGATTTTTAAATTCAAACCAGACCTAAGCAAAAGTGGAAATTCCAACCTCCCGAAAAAGTATGGCAAGTCATTGACTAGTTTGTCATTAGAAATTCTTTTCTGAAATGGTAATAAGCATATCAAGTTTCAGGGAAAATATACAATAAATTTTTAAACATTAACAATTCATAAATGCCTTGAATTTTCAGAATAAAATTCAATGGCACCAACAGCGCAAATGAAAAATAAAAACAAGTAAACTAGACTTCATCAAAATTTTACAATTTTGTGTTTCAAAGAATACTATCAAAAAAGTAAAAAGATAACCTACTGAATGGGAGAAAATATTTGCCAATCATTTATATGACAGACTATTTGTAACTAGAATATATAAAGAATTCTTACAACCTAATAATAGGACAAATAATTTAAAAATAGAGGAGCTGAATAGAATCCTTCTTCCATAGAAGATATGCACATAATCAACAAGCTTATGAAAACATGCTCAATATCACTATTAATCAGGGAAATACAAATCAAAACCCTAGTGAGATACTACCTCATACCTGCTAGAATAACTGTAATAAGGGGGAAGAAAAAGAGAGATAATTAAAACTGCTAGTGTGGATGTAGAGAAATCGGAATGCTCATCTGTTGCAGCATGCAATAAAAACGATACACTCAGATGGAAAATAGTCTGGCAGTTCCTCAAATGTTAGAGTTAATATTGTTGTTGTTCTATCACTCAGTCATGTCTGACTCTTTGTGACCCTGTGGACTGTAGCACAGCAGGCTTCCCTGTCCTTCACTGTCTCCCAGAGTTTGTTCAAACTCATGTCCATGGACTTAGTGACGCCATCCAACCATCTCATCTTCTGTTGCCCTCTTTTCCTCCTCCCCTCAATTATTCACAGCACCAGGGTGTTTTCCAATGAGTCAACAGTTCACATCAGGTGGCCAAAGTATTGGAGCTTCAACTTTAGTATCAGTCATTCCAATGAATATTCAGGGTTGATTTCCTTTGGGATTGACTGGTTTGATTCCTGCTGTTCAAAGGAGTCTCAAGAGTCTTTTCCAACACCACAGTTTGAAAGCATCAATTCTTCAGTGCTTATCATTCTTTATAGTCCAACTCTCACATATGTACGTGACTACTGGAAAAACCATCAGTCAGTTCATTTCAGTTGCTCAGTCGTGTCCTACTCTTTGTGACCCCATGAATTGCAGCATGCCAGGCCTCTCTGTCCATCACCAACTCCCAGAGTTCATTCAGGCTCATGTCCATCGAGCCATCTCATCCTCTGTCGTCCCCTTCTCCTCCTGCCCCCAATCCCTCCCAGCATCAGAGTCTTTTCCAATGAGTCAGCTCTTCGCATGAGGTGGCCAAAGTACTGGAGCTTCAGCTTTAGCATCATTCCTTCCAAAGAAATCCCAGGGCTGATCTCCTTCAGAATGGACTGGTTAGATCTCCTTCCAGTCCAAGGGACTCTCAAGAGCCTTCTCCAACATCACAGTTCAAAAGCATCAATTCTTCCTCACTCAGCCTTCTTCACAGTCCAACTCTCACATCCATACACGACCACAGGAAAAACCATAGCCTTGACTAGACAGACCTTAGTCAGCAAAGTAATGTCTCTGCTTTTGAATATGCTATCTAGGTTGGTCATAACTTTTCTTCCAAGGAGTAAGCGTCTTTTAATTTCATGGCTGCAGTCACCATCTGCAGTGATTTTGGAGCCCCAAAAAATAAAGTCTGACACTGTTTCCACTGTTTCCCCATCTATTTCCCATGAAGTGATGGGACCAGATGCCGTGATCTTCGTTTTCTGAATGTTGAGCTTTAAGCCAACTTTTCCACTCTCCTCTTTCACTTTCATCAAAAGGCTTTTTAGCTCCTCTTCACTTTCTGCCATAACGGTGGTGTCATCTGCATATCTGAGGTTCTTGATATTTCTCCTGGCAATCATGATTCCAGCTTGTGCTCCTTGCAGCCCAGCATTTCTCATGATGTACTCTGCATAGAAGTTAAACAAGTAGGGTGACAATATACAGCCTTGACACACTCCTTTTCATATTTGGAACCAGTCTGTTGTTCCATGTCCAATTCTAACTCTTCCTTCCTGACTTGTATACAGATTTCTCAAGAGGCAGGTCAGGTGGTCTGGTATTCCAATCTCTTTCAGAATTTTCCACAGTTTATTGTGATCCACATAGTCAAAGGCTTTGGCATAGTCAATAAAGCAGAAATAGATGTTTTGCTGGAACTCTCTTGCTTTTTCCATGATCCAGCAGCTGTTGGCAATTTGATCTCTGGTTCCTCTGCCTTTTCTAAAACCAGCTTGAACATCAGGAAGTTCACAGTTCACATATTGCTGAAGCTTGACTTGGAGAATTTTGAGCATTACTTTACTAGTGTGTGAGATGAGTGCAATTGTGAGGTACTCTGAGCATTCTTTGGCATTGCCTTTCTTTGGGATTGGAATGAAAACTGACCTTTTCTTTGACTAAACCCACCTTTGTCAGTAAAGTGATATCTCTGCTTTTTAATATGCTATGTAGGTTTGTCATAGCCTTTCTTCCAAGGAGCAAATGCCATTTAATTCCCTGCTACAGTCACCATCCACAGTGATTCTGTATCCTAAGAAAATACAGTCTGCCACTGTTTCCATTTTCCCCACCTGTTTGCCATGAAGTGATAGGACTAGATACCATGATCTCAGTTTTTTTTAATATTGAGTTGTAACCCAGCTTTTGCACTCTCCTCTTTCACCTTCATCAAGAGGCTCTTTAGTTCTTCAGTTTCTGCCATAGGGTGGTGTCATCTGCATATCTGAGATCATTGATATTTCTCACAGCAATCTTGATTCCAGCTTGAGCTTCATCCAACCTGGGATTTTGCATGATGTACTCTGCATATAAGTTAAATAAAAAAGGTGAAAACATACAGTCTTGACATACCCCTTTCTTAACTGTAAACCATTCTATTGTTTCATGTCTGATTCTAACTGTTGCTTCTTGACCTGCATACATTTTTCTCAGGAGCCAGGTAAGGTGGTCTGGTGTTCCCATCTCTTTAAGAATTTTCCACAGTTTGTTGTGATCTGCACAGTCAAAGGCTTTGGTGTAGTTAATAAAGCAGAAGTAGATGTTTTTCTGGAACTCTTTTGCTCTTTCCATGATCCAACAGATGTTAGCAATTTGATCTCTGGTTCCTCTGCCTTTTCTAAATCCAGCTTGTATATCTGGAACTTCTCAGTTCAGGTACTATTAAAGCCTAGCTTGAAGGATTTTGAGCATTACATTGCTAACATGTGAAATGAGAGCAATTACATAGTAGTTTGAAGATTCTTTGTCATTTCCTTTCTTTGTGATTGGAATGAAAACTGACCTTTTCCAGTCCTGTGGCCACTGCAGAGTTTTCCAAATTTGCTGGCATATTGAGTGCAGCACTTTAATAGCATCATCTTTTAGAATTTTTATGTATGGTCTAGCAATTCCTCTCCTATGTGTATACTCAAAAGAAATAAAAATCTATATACAAATATTCACTGCAGCATTAGTCATAATAACCAAAAAGTGGAAACAATCCAAATATCCATCAACTGACATATGGATAAACAAAATGTGGTATGTTTATACAATGGAATATTCAACCTTAAAAAATTAATCAAGTAGTGGAAAAAAAAAAAAGCCATTCCCAAAAGAACACATATTGTGTTGGTTTTGCCATACATTGACATGAATCCACCAATACAGTATTGTAAAGTAAAAAAACTAAAATTTAAATTTTAAAAAATCAATTTAAAAATTTTTAAAAAAAGAACAGATATTGTATGATTCCATTGATATGAAACATTCAGAAAAGATAAAACTGTAGAGACCAAAAATTGGTGAATAGCTGTCTAACTAGAGGAAGATGGTGGGGAGGTAGGGGGGAGGGAAATTGAGAAATGAACGGTAACTTCTACGGGGTGTGGGGTTTCCTTTTAGAGTCATGAAGATGTTCTAACGTAGATTTGGTGATGATTGCACAACCCTGAGTGGAGTGAAGTCATTTTCCCTTAAATAAAGGAAATCAGTGAACTGTGTGCTATTCAGTTTCAAAACACTAGAAGAAAACATCTGATGACCTACTTCTGCCTTCAAAAGCTGCAAAGGTATAACTGATGTCCGTGTTACTTGTGGTCTGTTTCTATGAATTTTTTCAGACTTCCCCATGTACATGTGATATCTTCATACTCATCATCATACTACTGTGGCAAGAACTAGATATTAACTAGTTCAAAATGGAGTGAGGGAAAGTTGTCAGATTCCCAGAACTGGAAAAACAGGTTGAGTTTAGATTTGATATGTTGCCAACTTAAGTTTCCTTCACTAGCTCAGTCACAGGAGGGGAAAAAAAAAAAAAAAAGTAGCCATTTGGAAAAAGAAGATGATGTGTCAACCAATATCTTCTGGATGTTTAACCAATCTTGGTTACTGGGCAACCAACACCCTATTCAAAGGTCAAAACCCGGTTAATATACAACCTGACCTTCCCCACTTCCTTTCAGAGTAGAGTGGATTCATCACAGTGGGTTGTGTATGTTGTTGGTGCATGAGAGAAGACAAATCTGGGGAAGAAGGAGACTTACTATGATAATAAGAGTAACAATTTTATGATTCTATACAATGAATGCTATCCAGCAAGAAGAAGGAAAAAATTACAGTTACATGCAACTGTATCAAAAAACCTCACAATCATAATGTTGAGTAAAAGAAACAATCTCTGCTGCCAGAAGTCAAGATAATGACTACCCTTGGGAAAGTTAAGACTGGAGGGAGGCCAGGGCTAAACCATTCCCTTAAGTCTACTTATTCAATATATTTTCTCTATCTGGATGTTCAAGAAGAAACGCAGCTCTTCAAAATGTCGTGAACCACGAGATCAGGGCAGGAAAAAAACAATGAATACAAGCTAGTCTGAAGAAGGCCAGAATTCTTGTATACATTATAAGATACTTTATATGTTATACCACTACAGATACCATTTGACTTTGAATGACACCTTTCTTGGGGTTTGGCATGGTGAGAAAAAGGAAGATAATCAGGATTGACTGGCTGATTTTGAATCTGAATACCAAGCATTATCTTTTGTGCTTTTCTCTTTCCTCCGTAGAAAAGAATAATTCATTTGATCAGCAGTTACTCATTAATTGTGTTGTCATCTATTCCTTTTCTGAAAAATATTTGTTTAGACCTTTTAATTTTAAGGAATAAATTATATTTTACACGTACATTCCTTGCCTTCACAGTTAGATTCTTAATTGCTGGCAAGCGGGCAAGTCTCTTCAGTTGTGTCTGACTCTTTGTGACCCTCTGGACCATAGCCTGCCAGGCTCCTCTGTCTATGGGATTCTTGAGGCAAGAATGCTGGGATGGGTTGCCGTTTCCCTCTCCAGGGGATCTTTCCAACCCAGGGATCGAACCCACATCTTTTGCAGCTCTTACATTGCAGGCTCATTACCACTGAGCCACCAGGGAAACATCTTGATAGCTAACCACTTATTATTCCTTGATTCTTGAGAGTCCCCTGGCCTGCAAGGAGATCAAACCAGTCCATCCTAAAGGAAATCAGTCCTGAATATTCATTGGAAGGACTGATGCTGAAGCTGAAACTCCAATACTATGACCACCTAACATGAAGAATTGACTCATTGGAAAAGACCCTGATGCTTAGAAAGATTGAAGATGGGAGGAGAAAGGGACAGCAGAGGATGAGATGCTTGGATGGCATCACCTTTGTGATGGACTTGAGTTTGAGTAGGCTCTGGGTGCTGGTGATGGACAGGGAAGCCTGGCATGCTGCAGTCCATGGGGTCGCAGAATCAGACACGACTGAACAACTGAACTGAACTGAGCTGATTCCTTGATTCAACTGACGTGCATTACCCAGATCCTACAGGCATAAAGTAGATACAAAAATTATTGGCTCAGCAGTCTTCATTTCTTACCAAATGTTGCTTTGAATTTAAATATCCAAAGCTAACAGTTTGCTTTTTCTTGAAAATGCTTTAAATGAGGACCCTAAGGTCTTCCAATACTTTAAAACTTACAGGAGGATTGCATGTGTAATCCTAAGAAATTTTAACCTTAACGCTGTTCAGGGTAACAGGGTCAAGGGGTTAAAAACATGCTTGATAACTATTGAAAACACAGCTGTCTTACAGAGTGTTTTTTTAACTACCTGGGACCTAAAATTAAACAAACCATTCTCTGAGCCTCCATTTTTAATGTGCCAAATAGAAACTTTACTACCTATCATTGTGAAGATTATTTTGAAGACTAAACGAAATGTGGAAGAACCCTGAGAAACTGTTGGGAATATTGCTGATGGAGCAAAAAGAGGATGAGTGTGGCAGTTTAGACACTAAAGAAAGAGTTTTTTATGACAAATGGCAATAGTATAATCTTCAAAAGAAAAAAGCTTAATTCCCAAACTTTGTTTTCAAATGAAATTTCATAAAATGAGCACATCAAGGATTTTATTCAATCTATCATCAATAATCAACAGTAGTATGTTAAGTGGGTCAAAGGAGAATTTGAATAATGGACAAATATTGATGTAGATAGATATAAATGGAAATGAATTTTCTAATAAGTATAAAATGGAGTAGTGTCTTCTAAGGTGATGCAATATAATGTTTAGGGTAATCTTTTCAAATTGGCAGAAATGATTATATCTCTACCAGTCAATATTTATTTGCATTGCTAGCCACAAGAATCATCATAGCCTTTGCTATCAGTTTTCTACATATTGACTTCTACCCCTACAGAATTGTAAAATAGTAAACATAAAATCAATCAAAAAGCTTGCAGAATCAAATGTTCTTCTCAGAATTCACAAACTGTGAAAGGACACTGCATAATTTTTCTCACTTATTTCCAAGTCATGAGCATTTTTTTCTTACAAACTTATATACAGCATACTTCAGTGTATGCAGCTGAATGGAAACAATGTGAAATACTTAAACTCACACACATCCATTTCAGATACTATAGTGGGACATTATGTTTGCTTGCTTTCTTCGTATGTGTTCATTTGTTTGTATGTTGTAAGGTACGTAGGTGAATAAGTGTTCTAAAGGATTATTCTGATATATGTTATTCTAAAACATATGGATTATTATTAGAATAATACATTAACTAATGGGCATCATCACAGTCCTCCCCATCCCTCATCCTAGCTGTTAAAATGTTCTATTCTCATTGAACTAAGAGGGAGAGCTTACAAAAAAAGAATGCAGAGGAATAAAAAGAATAAATAAATAAACTATTCTGGACTTCTGTGTTCCAAAAGTGAGGTGCTTAGGGGAACATAAAAACACTCACATGAATGACAGCAGCAGGTTTGGGGAGAGAGGGGTGTTCTGGGGGACTAGAGGAGAGATGCTTCGAGGTTCAGAAGAGGGTGATTAGAAGGGAAGTAAGGCGAGCGGAGGCGCAGATGGGCGGCAGTGAGAGGGGCTTGTCCTGCACCCCGGGCAGTGCCGCTTAGCAGGAGACACTCCCTTGAGCAGGAACCTAGGTGAATGGGGCCCTGGGAAAGTTTGTAAGGACCCCCAACTCCTAGTCTGGCAGAGGGAGCAGAATGACTTCTTTGCTTTCCCACATAACGCAGGGAAAGCATAGAGAAATCTGAAATGTGCCAGAATTGAAGTGGGCAGAAGGGCAGAATTAGAAGATACCCGATAGCATATATCAAGGACCAAGTGAAACAGGAGGGAAGGGGGCAGTTCATGTGTGTTTGCTAAGTCACTTCAGTACAGTCTGACTCTTTGTGACCCTATAGACTGTAGCCTGCCAGGTTCTTCTGTCCATGGGACTCTCCACGCAAGAATGCTGGAGTGAGTTGCGATGCCCTCCTCCAGGGGATCTTCCCAGCCCAGAGACTGAACCCGTGTCTGTTATGTCTCATGCATCAGCAGGTGGGTTCTTTACCACTAGTGCCACCTGGGAAGCCCCAAAGACAGGGTACAACTTTTGAAAGAGTGATATGGCCCAGGGACACAAAATAACCTGATTAGAACCAAATGGGTCCAAGATAGCCAGCAAGTTGACCTCCACTAGACCTTGAGCCTCAGCATATGCTCACTGTGACACATCAGCAAGCTACATGACCTCCCACAGGCACCATGAGGGTTCCAACCATCAAAGATCAAAACGTGGATGGTGGCCCAATTCTTGGAAATCTCTGCCCCTTCCCCAAAATAGCTTGAATGATCCTGCCACTCATTCAGTTCAGTTCAGTTCAGTTCAGTCTCTTCAGTTCAGTTCAGTTCAGTCGCTCAGTCATGTCCGACTCTTTGCGACCCCATGAATCACAGCACGCCAGGCCTCCATGTCCATCACCAAGTCCCGGAGTTCACTCAGACTCACGTCCATCGAGTCCGTGATGCCATCCAGCCATCTCATCCTCAGTTGTCCCCTTCTCCTCCTGCCCCCAATCCCTCCCAGCATCAGAGTCTTTTCCAATGAGTCAACTCTTCTCATGCGGTGGCCAAAGTACTGGAGCTTCAGCTTCAGCATCATTCCCTCCAAAGAAATCCCAGGGCTGATCTCCTTCAGAATGGATTGGTTGGATCTCCTTGCAGTCCAAGGGACTCTCAAGAGTCTTCTCCAACACTGCAGTTCAAAGGCATCAATTCTTTGGCGCTCAGCCTTCTTCAGAGTCCAACTCTCACATCCATACATGACCACAGGAAAAACCATAGCCTTGACTAGACGGACCTTAGTCGGCAAAGTAATGTCTCTGCTTTTGAATATGCTATCTAGGTTGGTCATAACTTTTCTTCCAAGGAGTAAGCGTCTTTTAATTTCATGGCTGCAGTCACCATCTGCAGTGATTTTAGAGCCCCTCAAAATAAAGTCTGACACTGTTTCCACTGTTCCCCATCTATTTCCCATGAAGTGATGGGACCGGATGCCATGATCTTCGTTTTCTGAATGTTGAGCTTTAAGCCAACTTTTTCACTCTCTTCTCTCACTTTCATCAAGAGGCTTTTTAGTTCCTCTTCACTTTCTGCCATAAGGGTGGTGTCATCTGCATATCTGAGGTTATTGATATTTCTCCTGGCAATCTTGATTCCAGCTTGTGTTTCTTCCAGTCCAGCATTTCTCATGATGTACTCTGCATAGAAGTTAAATAAGCAGGGTGACAATATACAGCCTTGACATACTCCTTTTTGTATTTGGAACCAGTCTGCTGTTCCATGTCCAGTTCTAACTGTTGCTTCCTGACCTGCATACAGATTTCTCAAAAGGCAGGTCAAGTCATGTCCAACTCTTTAAGACTGCATGGACTGTAGCACACCAGGCCTCCCTGTCCATCACCAACCCCTGGAGTTTACTCAAACTCATGTCCATTGAGTCAGTGATGCCATCCAACCATCTCATCCTCTGTCGTCCCCTTCTCCTCTACCTTCAATCTTTCCCAGCATCAGGGTCTTTTCCAGCGAGTCAGTTCTCTGCATCAGGTGGTCAAAGGATTGGAGTCTCAGGCTGCTTCTTCCTTCTGCGATGACCCACACCCTGTCTATGGAGTGTGTTTCTCTCTAAATAAATCCACTTCTCCGGTATCACTGTCTCTCACTGAATTCTTTCTGTGATGAGACAACCAGAACCCAAGAACCTGAGCCTCAGTAAGTCCAGATACCAGGTAGGTGGTTCTCATTAAAATATTGTGGGTAAGAGTCCCAAGCAGCGTTTTGGCTGGGTTCGAGTCCCAGCGCATGAGTTCAAGTCCCAATCTGAGGTGAATGGTTTCACAAAGATGTTGACATTCTCGAAGTCTGCTGTCTCCATCACAACCTGATCTCACGAAAGCTCCTCATAACTGGATTGCCGGACTGAGATTATCTTAACCACCTGATGGAAGGAAGAGACGGTGCTCAAAATTAAAAGTGAGCAGTAGGAAAAGGTTATATTTGGGCACAGCTGAGTCATGGGCTGTTATTTATGTGCTGTACATACGGCGGCTGTCCACCACAGCGCAGTGAGCTCAGCCCTCGGCACGTCCGTCATTACTGCGCATCATGACTCTGCACCCTGTTACCAGGTAAGGGGTCCTGCTCAGCTGTTGGGTGGTGCTTCAGTGGGCACCACCCACAAGCAACCAACTGTTAAGAAACAACAGTTAGTAAAGGGATTCAGACCACAGTGGAAGGGTGGTCGTAAGGTGGAGAGTCAGGTAAGAGGCAGACCCTGGCCTTCTGCCTGAGGCCCTGCAGCTCACCCAGCCTTGGGCCAGTGGGTAAGCTGAAGGGCCTGGGGAACAGACTGGGAATTACTCCCTGCAGGGCTCCAGAGCCCTCACTAAGGCCCTCCACCAGCCTTGGCCCAGCCCATGAGGCAGTGGTGAACCTCTCTCCAATCTGGGCAGCCTGAGGCCACTGAGAACCAGTTGGGCTGGATGGCTGACTCCCTTGGGGATGACAGCTCAGCAGAGTGTGGGAACCGGGCCCTGCCGGGCCCTGAAGGAGCGGCCAACTGCATCCTCTTAGCCAAGACTGGGATCATGGAGCGGGAAAGTTGCGCATTGGGACTTTTGCCCTTCCTTGTCAGGACAGAGAGTAACATTCATTTGATAGAAATTTATAGGAACATTGTTACCTGACCATGGTCTGACCTCAAGAACAAACATCTGACATCAAGAAGTCTGCAACAACGAACCCCTCCCTCCCTCACCGTTTCCTTTTAAAGGGGCTTGCTGAGAGCTTTCAGTCACTGTGGAGTTCTTAGGGCATGAGCCACCCATTTCCTTGTATGAACCTGCAGTCAATTCTTCTCTGTTCCAGTCTCTAATGTTTTGGTATTGATTGGCCTCACCGTGCTTGGGGCACATGGATTTGAGATTTGGTAACAGCTGTGCTTAGAGAGGTTTAGCCCGCCAACAGGCCCAAAGCTCGATCTCCAAGGATCCACAGTCCTGAACCTCTTATTACCAGCATCAGAAAGGCTTAGCCACACGCCTCTTGGAAGCTTAGAAAATTTCTCCATCCCAAGGCATAGAATAACCTGAGGACTCACCTTCAGGGTCAGGCCACCAGAGGGTGGATTTATCTTTTGAGAATCTGGAACCAGATAGACTTTTTCTTTTAACTGGAAGCTAATTACTTTACAATATCATGGTGGCTTTTGCCATACATTTACATGAATCAGCCATGGGTGTATATGTGATCCCCATCCTGACCCTCCCTCCCACCTTCCTGGAACCAGATAGATTTTTAAACTGCCCAGTAAGGGTGTAAAGTGACCCAGTCATGCTCAGGAGTCCAAATATATTACCTAGGAGAGACAGGAGATATAAACGCCTTTCATGGAGTCTTCACATTCAAGAAGTTTGGAAATAGGTTTTAAACAACAGTATTTTATGAATATTTTTAAGGGACTACTTCCCTAGCATTCCAGTGGTTATGACTCCAGGCCCCCAACATAGGGAGCCCAGGTTCAATCCCTGGTCAAGGAACAAGATCGTGCATGCTGAAACGAAGATCAGGCACAGCAAAATTTTAAAAAATTGGCATTGACATATACCCACTGGTATATTTAAAATGAATAAGCAACTAGGTCCTCCTGTGTAGCACACATGGAACTCGGTACAATGACGTGTGGCAGCCTGGGGGGAGGGGACGCTGGGGGGGATGGATACACATGTATGTATGGCTGCGTCGCTTAGCTGTGCACCGAAAGCGCTCACAATGTTTCATCAGCTATTCTCCAGTATAAAATTTAAAGTTTAAAAAAAAATTAAGAGCCTTGTATCCTTCCTGCTTTGCTGCCACCATGATGTGGCAATGAGCACTTTGCCATGACTGTGGGAAAGATTGCCCAGGGCCAGACTCTGGACTGTCTGTGGTGAGATGTCTAACAGTCACCAAAATCTACTCTTCTCTCTTCTTCCCAGATGCACAGCTAGCTTCATGGCATTTCCCAGCCTCCTTTACTGTGAAGTATGGCCAGGTGCCTGAACTGCAGCCAGCAGAATTAGGAAAACAAGATGTGTGTCACTTCCAGGCCTGACCCATAAAACTCTCCCAGGGACGCTGTTCTTGCTGTGCCTTTTCTCTTATGGTCAAGGGAAGGGAGTGGATCACAATGGCCTTGGAAGGCACGATCTGATATGGCCTGGGTCACTTCAGTGGGCCTCACCCTTGAGCTGAGTTGTATGGTTCCTGTCAATGCCCAGGGCCCTGGTTTCCAGGGCCCTAACGATTTGCAGTCACGGTCCCCAGTGGAGCCTTCTCAATGGATGACCTCATATCACTGACTAAGCTTAGCTTGTGATCTTTGTACCTTTCTTCCTTAACTCCACAAATATTATGATATTCTCACTAACTTTATTTATGGTGGCTCAGTGGTAAAGAACCTGCCTGTCAGTGCACAAGACTCAGGTCCAATCCCTGGGCTGGGAAGATCCCCTGGAGAAGGACACAGCAACCCACTCCAGTGTTCTTGCCTGAGAAATGCCATGGACAGAGGCGGCTGGTGGCTTACAGTCCATGAGGTCGCAAAGAGTCAGACACGACTGAGTGACGAGCAACAACAGTGTTTGTGAGTAAAGGAGGAAGAGAGACTCAAAACTTCTATACCGCATGCTTTCCGGTGTCCACTCACATAATCCATGTAGCAGCCCTGGAGGCCGTGATCATCTTTTATAGATGGAAACAAACAAGATTCAGAGAAACACATTCACTCAACCCCAGCAATGCTAGTTATCTATGCCACTCAGCCTTCACAAGATACATATAACTAAAATCAAAGTTGAGGCTGTTTCATTGGACAAAGACCATTCAGGTCACTGTTTATTCACATCCATTCTATTTTCTACCTTCTAAACTTGCAGGCAAAACAAAGCTACATGACGCATGTGCTGTAATGTGGAGCATCAGCACCACTGTGTGCCAGGAGCATGCATCTGTATTTTAACAATGACGTAACTACCTGATGGTACGTGACTCCTGCAAGAATGTGACAAGAGCTGAAAAAAGGAAGGAGACTGTTTTGAATTCTGAATGCTCTTGAGTTAATTCTTATCACATACTTGTGGTTTGGCACCATATCCAAGAGCTTGGAGACAAATAGACAAATGCTCGTGATGCCTGGTTACTATGTAATGTTTCTGAGTCTCTCCCTTCCCTTTCCTAGGACAAGTGTCCCCTCAGGTCTGAAGGTAAATGGCCTGTGAAATGAATAACATGTTCTGACTCAGTCAGTCCAATGGTTCACAAGCTTGATTGGATGCTTGCTTATGCCTTTATATTACACTTAGCACTAGAAGGAGTGGGTTAAGAGCTTAAAGTAAACACAGTTTTCCCTCTTCAATCACAAGACATTTAATTCTCCCAAAACCCTCTTGATAAAAAACACACACAAATTGGAATCTTAAAGTTCAAAGAACCTTGCGTGCAGTCACTCAGTCACGTCTGACTCTTTGCGACGCTATGGACTGCACCCCACCAGGCTTCTCTGTCCAAGGGATTTCCCAGGCAAGAATACTGGAGAAGGTTGCCATTTCCTTCTCCAGGGGATCTTTCTGACCCAGGGATCAAACCCACATTTCCTGCATCTCCTGCATTCATTCGCAGATTCTTTTCCACTGAGCCACCCGGGGCAGCCCTTCAGCCCTTGATAAAATTCATTGGATTCATTGAATTGTTCAAACAAAGCTTAGAGTTTGAAAAAAACCATTCAAACCCTTAAGATCTGTGTATTTAACTATCTGTAAATTCTACCTTAAAAAAAAAAAAAAAGAACAACAACAAACAAATCTTAATGGGATATCACTATGCACTCACCCGAGAGGTTAACACATTTAAAAGACTGACAATACTGAATGTTGCTAAGGATGTAGAACACCCAGAATGCTCATGGTCCAAACACCTGGAATACTTGTCAATATCATCCAAAGATGAGTATGTGCACACTTTATGTCCCAGTGATCCCATTCCATAGATACTCAACATTAACGTATGTATATGGTTACAGACAGCTACACTGGAAAATTCACAGTGGCAACATTAGTTAAAACAATCCAAATGGCCACCATGTAATGAATAAATAAATGGTGGTATGTTCATAAAATTGAAACTCTATACAAGTGAGAATGAACAAGTTATTGGTACAAAAGGAAAATCTCTTAAGGCAATAAATGACTGAAGGAAGCAGACACAAAAGAATGTATTCTGTATAATTCTCTCTGTGTCAGATTTAGAGGCAGAACAAATCTGCGATATGGAAATGGAGACACTGTTTTCTGTGGGAGAGAAGGGAATGTGAGTGTGGAGAGCATGAGAAGAGGTCTGCATGCTAGACATGTCCTATTTCTTGATCTGATTGTAGTTTCCAGAGAAGTTCACTTGTTGAAGTGTTCTTTTTTTTTTTTTTTAGACCCACAATCGAAGAGATAACTTTATTAGTTTCTTCAACAAGAGACAGTAATATCAACTTTTTTAAAACAGAAATCTTAGGTAATTTGAGAGGCCAAACAGATCCAAAGAAGAAAGATGATAAACAGTTAAATTAATCAAAAGGCACTACACCACCACCTAAAACCTACTACTGCAGTGGTAGTGGGCTAAGGAAGATTAAGCTACAGCAGAATCATCTCATGTTAATGTTACAGATCTTAGAGCAGGAATTGAGTTTGCTTTCCAGAAAACTACGGCACAACAATCACTTGGGACCAAGTGGATATTTGGTCAGGAAAAGAAGATCAGGCCAAATGGAAAGGAATAGGGACAAAAAAAGAATCCAAGTGACAGAATCCAAGCAAAGGGTGATGGATCAGGCTTTTTCCTCCCAAGAATCATTTGCTCTATGGTGGGTTGCTTCCCCTCAGGCTCCTGCCCTAGGGCTTCTCCAGCCTTACAGGGGCTCAGCAACCAGATCTGGGTTTGGGTTGCCCTAGGTTCTTGCATAATTTAGTACAGACTTTGGAGAACTTATCACACATTGCGGGGTGGCGGGGGGTGGGGTGGGGTGCTGAAGCATTCACATGCAAAGTAGTCTGAGCTTCCCCAAACATATTTGGACACTCTACACAAAGCTTTCCAAAGTCCGACATCTTGTAGAAGCTGAACAGTTAAAGCTGCAAGGCTCACAAGATCAAAGAAGCCAGGATGAGACAATACAGGTAGAAAATCCCAGTGGCTACTGTCACTCTATATTTCTCTAACGTATTGGGTTGACCAAGAAGTTCATTCAGGTTTTCCCATAAGCTGTTAAGGAACAACCTAAATGAACTTTTTGGCCAACACAATAGTAGTATCGCTCATATAACTGATGCGGGATGTAGAGAACTACACTGCAACAAGCTGGGTCTTCTGCTGGATTTTTCATCAAATACCAAAGAAATAAACAAGGGATGGGGCTCACTTTATTTCTGAAAAGCCTCAGGAGTTACTCTATTATAAAGGGACATGGCTGAACAGATAGGAGACGGATTCTCCATTGTGAGTTCTCCTGATGGCTTCCGCGAGGATCATGGAGATGTCGGTCACCTGTATTTTGGAGCAATGCTTCATCTTATCCTCCTGAGGTATGGCATTGGTGACTACTACTGCTTCAAAGCATGCATTATTAATGCGAGAAACGGCTGGGCCAGAAAAGATTCCATGAGTCAGGACAGCATAAACCCTGGTGGCTCCAAGGGAGAGAAGTTTGTCAGCTGCATGTCAGATTGTGCCACAAGTGTCAGCCATGTCATCCACGAGGATGGCACACGGTCCTTCACGTCCCCTACGAGCACCACGCGGTCCACTTCATTGGCCTTCTTCCGTTCTTTGTGAATCAAGGCAAAGTCCACATTCAACCGGTCTGCGATGGAAGTCACTCTCTTTGCTCCTTCAGCATCAGGTGAGACAACTGTGCAGTTCCTCCACTCAGAGGTGTTCTCCCTTATCCACTTGAGGACCGCTGGCTCTGCATACAAATTGTTGATATCAAAAAAGCCCTGAATTTTAGAAGCATGAAGGTCCATGGTGATAATATGATCCGCGCCTGCTACAGAGAGCATATTTGCAACCAGCTTGGCTGAGATTGGAGCCCGGCTCTTATCCTTCTTATCCTGCCGGGCATAAGGGAAGCACAGGATGACTGCAGTAACCCGGCTGGCTGAAGCAATCTTGCAGGCGTTAATCATAATCAAAAGTTCCATGAGATTGTCATTGATTTCACCGCAGCCACTCTGAACAATGTAGACATCCTCTCCACGAACACTTTCTCCAGTCTCCACACAGGTCTCCTGGTTGCTGAATTTCTTAGTTCCAGGCCCAGGTGGTCGGCAATCTTCTGGGATAGATCCTGGTGGGAGCTGCCGCTGAAGATTTTCGGCGTCTTGGCCAACTACCCTAGGCTCTCTTTGCTTAACGATCACTGCTGCTGCCGCTGAGACCTGAACGGAGCTGGCCCAGAGACTCAGTACTAAGCACTCACGTTTCTACTCAGCCATCTTCAGTGTTCTTTGGTGTATGAATATTAGATTGCTATTAAAAAAAAAAAATTCCCCAAAGTAGTTTGGGATAGTCAGTTTGAGAATGAACCTATGGAAGCCTTTAAAAAATATGCATTTACTGTATTCCTTCAAAACTAAAAACAATAAACTAAAGATACACTCTGTGATTTTTTTTTTAAATCTATTTCAAGTTAGTAGTTATAGGTACTGTGGTAGGCGGCGCAATGGCCACCCAAAGACGTCCATACCATCATCCCTGAAACTTGTAAATATGTTATCGAACACAGTAAAAAGGATTTTATGAAGTGATTGAAATTATTCTGACATTATCTTGGAGTATCCAGATCATCACAATCTAATCACATGACTTCTTGAAAGCAGAGAACTTTCCCAGCTGTAGTCAGTCAGAGATGCCATATTGCTGGCTTTGAGGTGGAGGAAGGGGGCCATAAGCCAAGGAACACGGATGGCCGCTAGGAGCTTGAAAAGCCAGTGAAACAGATTCTCTCTAGAGCCTCTGATACCTATTTTCAAAAATTAATTTTTACTGGAGTATATTTGCTTTACAATGCTGTGTTATTTTCCACTATAAGGCAAAATAAATCACTATAAGTATACACACACACCCCTCTTTTCTGGATTTCCTTCCCACCTAGTTCATCACAGAGCAATGAGCTATACAGTAGGATCTCATTAGTTATCCATTTTATATATAGTGTCAATTGTGCGTGTGTATATATATTTGTCAATCCCTGCTGATACCTTGATTTTAGCCCGGTGAGAGCCATGTCAGAGTCCTGACTTACAGAACTGCAAGGTGATGAATCTGTGTTGTTTCAGCCGAGTCTTTGATAATTTATTACAGCAGAAATAGAAAACTAATAAAGACACTGAGCACATAATTTCCATTTATCATCCCTTGGTAGCTAAAAGCAGGATCTCTGCCCAGGAAAGCTTTAAAGAGAGGATAAATCCATTTTACTTTTTCTCCAAAAAAAAATACATGCTACAAGAATCTGTGGAGCTTGCTCTTCATTCAAATGAGGGCTTTTATGATATTGTAACTCAAAATGCATGGCTTTCCTTCCCCTGACTAAGGTGTAGAGACCTTCTCACAAATATCTGACAAACATTTCCTGTAGGAAGCACAAGAACACAGCTTTCCTGTCTCTCTCTCAAATTTATTGACATTTTATTCAATGAACATATTGAGGTTTTTCACATGCTATCTCTCCTAATATTCAGGGCAATCTGATGTCATAATTCAAAAGATCCAATCGGACCTCTGATCAACTAACTGGGCCCTGTTTGTCTTTGTTTAGGTTTCCCCCAAATAGACTCTGAGACAAGGATTCGGATGCAAGCGGTTTATTTGGGGGTGTTTTCAAGAAGAATGATAGGTAAAACCAGGAAAGGAGGAAAGCTAACAATAGATGCTTTCACATGAGGGTTACTGTCAGAGGGAAAGGGGCACAATCCCTCTGGGACTCTAGAGAGACTGTGAACACCCCTCAGAAACATCCCATAGAGAAGAAAAGTATGGGGCTTTTATAGACAGCTCCTTGCCCTCGTTGGCTGACGATTGCTCCCAGGGATGTGACTCCCCAGCACATCTGGCCTCGTTGCACAAGCGGAACACACGCTGTGGTCAGAGAACCTGCTCAGGCGCAGATAGATGCAGGAAGCAGCTGGCAGATCAGAGGACTGTCTGTTGGAAGCCAGAAGCAGTGACTGCATCTGCAACGGTGGGTATGACTTGCTTCAAGCAAAGCTGTGTGTGTGTGCATGCTCAGTCGTGTCTGACTCTTTGTGACCCCATGGACTGTAGCCCACCAGGTCCCTCTTGTCCATGGAATCTTTCAGGCAAGATTACTGGAGTGGGTTGCCATTTCCTACCCCAGGGGATCTTCCAGACTCAGGGATCAAACCCTCATTTCTTGCATCTCCTGCATTAACAGGCAAATTCTTTACCACTAGCACCACCTGGGAAGCCCTCAAGCAAAGATGCATGTATATTTAATCGCTCAGTCGTGTCTGACTCTTTGCAACCCCGTGGAATATAGCCCTCCAGGCTCCTCTGTCCATGAAGTTCTTCAGGCAAGAATGCTACAGTAGGTTGCCATTTTCTCCACCAGGGGATCTTCCTGAGCCAGGGATCAAACCTCGGTCTCCTGAATTGCAGGCAGATTCTTCACTGTCTGAGCCACCAGGGAAGCCACTAGGGAAGCAAAGGTAGGTAGTGATAAATATGTTATTCTTGACTTTCTCAATCACAGTGGTGTGCAAAACCCAGATGCGTCAGAACTACACTTCACTTGACCTTGGTTAAAAGTAGCAGTTTCCATCAGAGAGCAGACAAATTAATGCAGCCACTTTCTGGGGTTTCTCTGAGAATTTCAGTGACTTCTTGGTCAATTCCGATTTCCAGTTTGGTGACAAGTTTCCAGCTTGCTCATGTGTTTTCCCCTTGTCCCTCTCTCTCTCTGTTCTAATAGCCCACTCTGGAAGGAGCAGAAAGTGAGCAACCTTCTTTTCGTTCCCCTGGGTTTCCATGTCTGGCCTGCCGTGCTGTCTGCTCCGTCTCACTCTCTGCAACAGGGAAGCACGGGGCTTCCCCAGTGGTGTGCTGGATGTTCTCTGGCACCAACACGCACTTCCAGGCAGCCTGCTGCTGACTAGCCTCCAGGACACAGCAGCAGTCCCTTTCTAGCCATTCTGGGTACTCACTAACAGCCTCCTGGATTTCCTGGCAGCCTTGAAGGCACTAACGACTTCATAGTTGCTTCTCAGCCCTGCTTGGAACCCACAGAAGTATCCAGATTTCCTCCCACTCCCTTGGAGAGCAGAGGATATCAAGAATGCTATAAGCAATCCCCTCCCTGGGCATCTATCTGGATAGAACTATAGTTCACAAAGGTACATGCCCCTATATGTCTATGGCAGGATAATTCACAACAGCCAAGACGTGGAAACCAGCTAGATGCCCGCTGACAGATGAATGGATAAAGAGGCTGTGGTGCATACATACACTGGCATAGTACTCAGCTGTAAAAGATGTGAAATAATGCCATTGGCAGCAACATGGACGGACCTAAGCAGCAGTCCCTAACCTTTTTGGTACCAGGGACCTGTGTCGTGGAAGACAATTTTTCCCCAGACTCAGGCTGGGGATGGTTTTGGGGTGATTCAAGCACTTTACATTTATTGCACACTATATTTCTATTATCATTACATCGGCTCCACCTGAGGTCATCAGGCGTTAGATCCCAGTGTTTGGAGACCCCTGAAATAGAGATTTATTCTGCCTTATTGACTATGCCAAAGCCTTTGACTGTGTGGATCACAATAAACTGTGGAAAATTCTGAAAGAGGTGGGAATACCAGACCACCTGACCTGCCTCTTGAAAAATCTGTATGGAGGTTAGGAAGCAACAGTTAGAACTGGACACAGACCCACAGACTGGTTCCAAATAGGAAAAGGAGCACATCAAGGCTGTATTTTGTCACCCTGCTTATTTAGCTTATATGCAGAGTACATCATGAGAAACACTGGGCTGGAGGAAGCACAGGCTGGAATCAAGATTGCCGGGAGAAATATCAATAACCTCAGATATGCAGATGACACCACCCTTTTGGCAGAAAGTGAAGAGGAACTAAAAAGCCTCTTGATGAAAGTGAAAGAGGAGAGTGAAAAATTTGGCTTAAAGCTCAATATTCAGAAAACGAAGATAAAGGCATCCGGTCCCATCACTTCATGGCAAATAGATGGAGAAACAATGGAAACAGTGGCAGACTACTTTGGGGGGCTCCAAAATCACTGCAGATGGTGACTGCAGCCATGAAATTAAAAGACGCTTACTCCTTGGAAGGAAAGTTATGACCAACCTAGACAGCATATTCAAAAGCAGACACATTACTTTACCAACAAAGCTCCGTCTAGTCAAGGCTATGGTTTTTCCAGTAGTCATGTATGGATGTGAGAGTTGGACTATAAAGAAAACTGAGGGCCGAAGAATTGATGCTTTTGAACTGTGGTGCTGGAGAAGACTCTTGAGAGTCCCTTGGACTGCAAGGAGATCCAACCAGTCCTTCCTAAAGGAGATCAGTCCTGGGTGTTCATTGGAAGGACTGATGGTGAAGCTGAAACTCCAATACTTTGGCAACTTAATGCAAAGAGCTGACTCATTGGAAAAGACCCTGATGCTGGGCAAGACTGAGGGCAGGAGGAGAAGGGGATGAGGACAGAGGATGCGATGGTTGGATGGCATCACTGACTCAATGGACATGAGTTCGAGTAAACTCCAGAGTTGGTGATGGACAGGGAGGCCGGGCGTGCTGCGGTTCATGGGGTTGCAAAGAGTCAGACACGACTGAGCAACTGAACTGATTGACTGACTGAAGTAGAGATTATGGAACTAAGTGAAGAAAGTTAGGGAAAGACAAATGTCATATGATACGGTTTAAATGTGGAATCTAAACTATGGTACAAATGAACTAATCTGTAAAACAGAAATAGACCGACTGACAAAGAAAACAGACTTTCCATTGCCAAGGGGGTTGGGGAGGTTTGGGAGTTTGGGGTCAGCAAATGCAAATAAAGTGTATATAGGATGGATGGACAACAAGGTCCTACTGTATAGCACAGGGAACTATATCCAATACCCTATGATAAAACATAATGGGAAAGAATATGACAAAGAATGATATAGATATATACATGTATGCTTAACTAAATCACTTTGCTCTGCAGTAGAAATTAACACAACATTGTAAATCAGCTCTACTTCCACTTCAATAAAAGATTTTATTTTTAGAAAGTGAGCTGTGAGGTGTCCTCTGGCCGCCTGCCTTCACCCCTTCCTCCTGCTCTCCCAGCTCCTTGTCCCATCTGCCATTCAAAGAGGACTCCATACGTCCCGTCTCCCTTGGAGAAAGTTGACCTGTCTCTCCTCACACTTACAAGGTCTCTTTTCTCATCTATTTCCCTATGCATGCCTTACATTTGCACATTCATGCCACTCCCTCTGCCTGAAACCTTCTTTCCCCATCTTATCTCCTGATCCTCTCCCATTCATGTTCCAAGTCTCTTTCAAATCCTGCCTTTGATGTGTGGTTTTCCATGACTTGGCAAAATCAGCTGCTCCCTGATCTATGCTCCCTGGTTTTCTCGAACCACCCCCCACCCCGACCCCCCCCCCCACACACACACACACACTTATTGGACTAGAGCTCTTGATGTGTCTCTCTTGCCCACAATTCTTTGAAGGTTCTGATTAAGTCAAATTCATCTTTATTTCCTAAGAGCCAGGAACAGTGATTGGCCTATTTAGGCAATCATTAATTTGAAGGAAATCTAATTGAACTGCGTCTAATAGACCCATCTCAGAGGTTTGTTATTACTAGAACTCTGCTTTGATACAGGATAAATGGGCTTCATGTATATAAAATCCATCTTATTTCAACCATCAAAGAGGTAACAAAATAAAACTTTATTAAAATGTTGTCCTATAACATGGTTGTGGAGTTTTATTTTTAAACTAAAAATGAAATAAACTTGAAATAAGCTTATCTTAATGATCTAATTTTTAAAAATCCATATTTTGACATCATTTGATATATATTCAGTCCAGTTCCCTATGCCCACAGAAGCCTGACAATGAGAACTGAGGCTGTAGAAGATCTAAAGGAGCAATCAGTGATTAGATTATCACAGCTCTGCTTTATTAAATGCACTGAACTTATTAATACATGAGCTAATGAAGGAACTTGATGTCCAAGGAACAGCAATACAGGAAACCAGGACTAAAATCATCATTGCAGCTGCCAAAGAGCTGGGTCTAAGCACACAGTGGAACAACATATGAGAAGAAACAGGATCCACCAAGATGCTGTAAAATGACTAGATTTTTTTAAATTTGCTGGTGGTTCAGATGGTAGAGAATCCACCTTCAGTGCGGGAGACCTGGCTTTGATCCTGGATTGGGAAGTTCCCCTAGAGGAGGGCATGGCATCCCACTCCAGTGTTGTTGCCTGGAGAATCCCATGGACAGAGGAGCCTGGCGGGCTGCAGGCCATGGGGCCCCAGAGTCAGGCACGAGGGAGAGACTAAGCACAATGTGGAAACATGGCAAGGAGCAGTGTGACCATAAAGAGGTGAGCGGTGGAGGATCCAGAACTCACTCTTCCTAGATAAGCAGGTAAGAGCAGATCGCTGCGCAGTCTGAACTCAGAGCTCCCTGATGACACAATTGCAAAATATGGGGCCAGCCAGCGCCTGGGGACCTGAGTCAGCTCTCCCTGATTCCAAGGCCCTGGGCGCACTCACACCTGTTGATTCTCTTTTGCCTTAGGAATGATATCAGGAACCTCAACTTCCCCAAGAGGGTACACTTGTTCCTTAAAGTCAGGTGATTGCACTTCCAATCCTGGGAATATTGAATTGAACAGGGGCATGATAAAGAAAATCAACCCATAGTATTAATTCTTGTCTATTAAGATTAGGAATAATCTATGTGTGTGAATGAGCTAAAGAATCTATAATCATTAAGTTAGTATACATAATAGAATATTAAGTGTTTTATAGACAGTATTAAGATATTGAGAAGAACTTGATCTGCCATATAAGTATATTTTAAATGTGTTAAAATTATATGATTCATGTTTGTGCTTGGATAGGTTTTGCTTGCTTAGGCTAAAAGTTTCCCCAATAGCCATTGAAAGTATTCAAAATGCAATAAAAGTGTTTTATGTTTTAAATTTTAAAGGTATTAAATTAAGTTTTAAATGTTTGAAGATAGTGCTTTACTAAAGTTTGTAAATGGCATTGTTCCTTTGACAATTTAGCCTACTCAACATACATCAATCACATATTATTCAATTCAGTTCTGAATAATCTGTTTGTTTCCAAGGCAACCCATTCAATATCACAGTGATCCAAGTCTATGCCCCAACCAGTAATGCTGAAGAAGCTGAAGTTGAACAGTTCTATGAAGACCTACAAGACCTTTTAGAACTAACACCCCAAAAAGATGTCTTTTTCATTAAGGGGACTGGAATGAAAAAGTAGGAAGTCAAGAAACACCCGAAATAACAGGCAAATTTGGCCTTGGAATATGGAATGAAGCAGGGCAAAGACTAATGGAGCTTTGCCAAGAAAACACACTGGCCATAGCAAACACCTTCTTCCAACAACACAAGAGAAGACTCTACACATGGACATCATCAGATGGTCAACACCAAAATCAGATTGATTATATTCTTTGCAGCCAAAGATGGAGAAGCTCTATACAGTCAACAAAAACAAGACCAGGAGCTGACTATGGCTCAGATCATGAACTCCTGATTGCCAAATTCAGACCTAAATTGAAGAAAGTAAGGAAAACTGCTAGACCATTCAGGTATGACCTAAATCAAATCCCTTATGATTATACAGTGGAAGTGAGAAATAGATTTAAGGGCCTAGATCTGATAGATAAGTGCCTGAGGAACTATGGACTGAGGTTCGCGACATTGTATCAAGACCATCCCATGGAAAAGAAATGCAAAAAAGCAAAATGGCTGTCTGGGGAGGCCTTACGAACAGCTGTGAAAAGAAGAGAAGTGAAAAGCAGAGGAGAAAAGGAAAGATATAAACATCTGAATGCAGAGTTCCAAAGAATAGCAAGAAGAGATAAGAAAGCCTTCCTCAGTGATCCATGCAAAGAAATAGAGGAAAACAATAGAATGGGAAAGACTAGAGATCTCTTCAAGATAATTAGAGAAACCAAGGGAACATTTCATGCAAAGATGGGCTCGATAAAGGACAGAAATGGTATGGATCTAACAAAGCAGAAGATATTAAGAAGAGGTGGCAAGAATACACAGAAGAACTCTAAAAAAAGATATTTACGATCCAGATAATCACGATGGTGTGATCACGCACCTCGGGCCAGATATCCTAGAATGTGAAATCAAGTAGGCTTTAGAAAGCATCACTACAAACAAAGCTAGTGGAGGTGATGGAATTCCACCTGAGCTATTTCACATCCTGAAAGATGATGCTGTGAAAGTGCTGCACTCAATATCCCAGCAAATTTGGAAAACTCAGCAGTGGCCACAGGACTGGAAAATGTCAGTTTTCATTCCAATCCCAAAGAACGGCAATGATAAAGAATGCTCATACTACCACACAATTGAACTCATCTCACATGCTAGTAAAGTAATGCTCAAAATTCTCCAAGCCAGGCTTCAGCAATACGTGAACCGTGAACTTCCAGATGTTCAAGCTGGTTTTAGAAAAGGCAGAGGAACCAGAGATCAAGTTGCCAACATCCACTGGATCATTGAAAAACCAAGAGAGTTCCAGGAAAACATCTATTTCTGCTTTATTGATTATGCCAAAGCCTTTGACTGTGTGGATCACAAAAAACTGTGGAAAATTCTTCAAAAGATGAGACTTCCAGACCACCTGACCTGCCTCTTGAGAAATCTGTATGCAGGTCAGGAAGCAACAGT
Source organism: Capra hircus (assembly GCF_001704415.2). Classification (NCBI taxonomy): domain Eukaryota; kingdom Metazoa; phylum Chordata; class Mammalia; order Artiodactyla; family Bovidae; genus Capra; species Capra hircus. The sequence continues at coordinate 6,385,745 of NC_030820.1, forward strand.
TAGAACTGGACACGGAACAACAGACTGGTTCCAAATAGGAAAAGGAGTACGTCAAGGCTGTATATTGTCACCCTGCTTATTTAACTCATATGCAGAGTACATCATGAGAAACGCTGGGCTGGAAGAATCACAACCTGGAATCACAATTGCCAGGAGAAATATCAATAACCTCAGATACGCAGATGACACCATTCTTATGGCCAAAAGTGAAGAGGAACTAAAGAGCCTCTTGATGAAAGTGAAAGTGGAGAGTGAAAAAGTTGGCTTAAAGCTTAACATTCAGAAAACGAAGATCATGGCATCTGGTCCCATCACTTCATGGGAAATAGATGGGGAAACAGTCAAAACAGTGTCAGACTTTATTTTGGGGGGCTCCAAAATCACTGCAGATGGTAACTGCAGCCATGAAATTAAAAGGCACTTACTCCTTGGAAGAAAAGTTATGACCAACCTATATAGCATGTTGAAGAGTAGAGACATTACTTTGCCAACAAAGGTCCATCTAGTCAAGGCTATGGTTTTCCCAGTAGTCATGTATGGATGTGAGAGTTGGACTGTGAAGAAGGCTGAGCACCAAAGAATTGATGCTTTTGAACAGTGGTGCTGGAGAAGACTCTTGAGAGTCCCTTGGACTGCAAGGAGATGCAACCAGTCCATTCTGAAGGAGATCAGCCCTGGGATTTCTTTGAAAGGAATGATGCTAAAGCTGAAACTCCAGTACTTTGGCCACCTCATGTGAAGAGTTGACTCATTGGAAAAGACTTTGATGCTGGGAGGGATTGGGGGTAGGAGGAGAAGGGGACGACCGAGGATGAGATGGCTGGATGGCATCACTGACTCGATGGACATGAGTCTGAGTGAACTCCGGGAGTTGGTGATGGGCAGGGAGGCCTGGCGTGCTGCGATTCATGGGGTCACAGAGTCAGACACGACTGAGCGACTGAACTGAACTGAACTGAATGGTCAGAAAGGCTAAATAAAATAGTTTGCTATTATTTGGCCAATTCATTCAAATTTCCCAAATCATAAAAATTTCTGTTACATCTTTATTTGGTGGTTGATGATTTTCAGGATAACAGTTGACGGAGAGATGTCCTATCTGGGAGTCACTCTGGACCCAGAAATTCTAGAATTCAAAACATACTTCTGTGGCTTTAGAGAATTCCCAAAGCACGTTGGAATTTTATTTTTTGCATCAGTATCACCCTCTATTATAAAAGTAAAGACCAAATCACTGAGAATTAATGGATTCCCAGATACCATATACTTCTGACCATTTGTTTTGTTTGTTTCCTCCATTTTCTACCAACTTTCCATTTCTCAATAGGTCCCAGAACTTTTTCAGAACACACTACCAAGCCTCTGAACACCCCTTTCTTGCCTACCCTTAGAAGCTTGCAAATGGACAAAAAAAAAAAAAAAAAAAAAAGTCCCTTAGGAAATACCACAAGGCCATCAATTAAGTACTTAGATTTTTTCCTTTAATACACTAATGGGCAGGTTTACTTTAGTCTTCAATTAAGAGATCTCTTGAATAGAAGATATGCAAGGTGCTGCTAACTGCTTCCCTGTGAGGGTAGAAATTATAACTGTCTTGTTCATTGTTGTATGAAAAGGCTTAGCAAATGGTCCAAGATACAGTAGTTATTCAAACATTTGTTGAGTTTACTGGTTGATCTAAAGCACATCTAGTTATTTATACTCAATATTTAGTTTGTGTTTTAGTGATTGATTCTTTAACCCATTTGGGTTGCTTTAACAAAATACCATAAATCAAGTGCCCCATTAACCAACAGAAATTTATTTCTCTCAGTTCTGGAGGCTGAGAAGTCCAAGATCAAGGCACCAGAAGACTTGGTGTCTGGTGAGAGTTTGCACACTAGACAGCCACCTTTCTGATGTAACACCTGGGGGTGAAGGACCAAGGGACATTCCTGGGCTTCTTATAAGGGCACTAATCCCACCACAAGCGTTCCTCACTTCTGACCTAATCGTCTCCCAACAGCCTCACCAGCTAATAGTTTCACCTCTGGGAATCTGGATTTCAACATGTGGATTTAGGGAGCATCCGTTCAGTTCAGTTCAGTTGCTCAGTTGTGTCCGACTCTTTGCGACCCCATGAATTGCAGCATGCCAGGCCTCCCTGTCCATCACCAACTCCCGGAGTTCACTCAGATTCACGTCCATCAAGTCTGTGATGCCATCCAGCCATCTCATTCTCTGTTGTCCCCTTCTTCTCCTGCCCCCAATCCCTCCCAGCATCAAAGTCTTTTCCAATGAGTCAACTCTTTGCATGAGGTGGCCAAAGTACTGGAGTTTCAGCTTTAGCATCATTCCTTCCAAAGAAATCCCAGGGCTGATCTCCTTCAGAATGGACTGGTTGCATCTCCTTGCAGTCCAAGGGACTCTCAAGAGTCTTCTCCAGCACCACTGTTCAAAAGCATCAGTTCTTCAGCACTCAGCCTTCTTCACAGTCCAACTCTCACATCCATACATGACTACTGGAAAAACCATAGCCTTGACTAGACGGACCTTAGTCGGCAAAGTAGTGTCTCTGCTTTTGAATATGCTATATAGGTTGGTCATAACTTTTCTTCCAAAGTAAGTGCCTTTTAATTTCATGGCTGCAGTTACCATCTGCAGTGATTTTGGAGCCCAAAAAAATAAAGTCTGACACTGTTTTGACTGTTTCCCCATCTATTTCCCATGAAGTGATGGGACCAGATGCCATGATCTTCATTTTCTGAATGTTCAGTTTTAAGCCAACTCTTTCACTCTCCTCTTTCACTTTCATCAAGAGGCTTTTTAGCTCCTCTTCATTTTCTGCCATAAGGGTGGTGTCATCTGCATATCTGAGGTTCTTGATATTTCTCCCAGCAATCTTGATTTCCACTTGTGTTTCTTCCAGTCTGGCGTTTCTCATGATGTACTCTGCATATAAGTTAAATAAGCAGGGTGACAATATACAGCCTTGACGTACTCCTTTTCCTATTTGGAACCAGTCTGTTGTTCCATGTCCAGTTCTAACTGTTGCTTCCTGACCTGCATACAGATTTCTCAAGAGGCAGCTCAGGTGATATGGTATCCCCATATCTCTCAGAATTTTCCAGTTTATTGTGAATCATGCAGTCAAAGGCTTTGGCATAGTCAATAAAGCAGAAATAGATGTTTTTCTGGAATTCTCTTGCTTTTCCCATGATCCAGCGGATGTTGGCAATGGGATCTCTGGTTCCTCTGCCTTTTCTAAAACCAGCTTGAACATCCAGAAGTTCACAGTTCATGTATTGCTGAAGCCTGGCTTGGAGAATTTTGAGCATTACTTTACTAGCATGTGAGATGAGTTCAATTGTGCGGTAGTGTGAGCATTCTTTAGCATTGCCTTTCTTTGGGATTGGAATGAAAACTGACCTTTTCCAGTCCTGTGGCCACTGCTGAGTTTTCCAAATTTGCTGGGATATTGAGTGCAGCACTTTCACAGCATCATCTTTCAGGATTTGAAATAGCTCTACTGGAATTCCATCACCTCCACTGGCTTTGTTCATAGTGATGCTTTCTAAGGCCCACTTGACTTCACATTCCAGGATGTCTGGCTCTAGATGAGTGATCACACCATTGTGATTATCCGGGTCATGAAGATCTTTTTGTACAGTTCTTCTGTGTATTCTTGCCACCTCTTCTTAATATCTTCTGCTTCTGTTAGGTCCATACCATTTCTATCCTTTATCGAGCCCATCTTTGCATGAAATGTTTCCTTGGTATCTCTAATTATCTTGAAGAGATCTCTAGTCTTTCCCATTCTGTTGTTTTCCTCTATTTTTTTTTGCATGGATCGCTAAGGAAGGCTTTCATATCGCTTCTTGCTATTCTTTGGAACTCTGCATTCAGATGTTTATATCTTTCCTTTTCTCCTTTGCTTTTCACTTCTCTTCTTTTCACAGCTGTTTGTAAGCCCTCCCCAGACAGCCATTTTGCTATTTTGCATTTCTTTTCCATGGGGATGGTCTTGATCCCAGTCTCCTGTACAATGTCACGAACCTCAGCCCATAGTTCCTCAGGCACTTTATCTATCAGATCTAGTCCTTTAAATCTATTTCTCACTTCCACTGTATAATCATAAGGGATTTGATTTAGGTCATACCTGAATGGTCCAGCAGTTTTCCTTACTTTCTTCAATTTAGGTCTGAATTTGGCAATCAGGAGTTCATGATCTGAGCCATAGTCAGCTCCTGGTCTTGTTTTTGTTGATTGTATAGAGCTTCTCCATCTTTGGCTGCAAAGAATATAATCAATCTGATTTCGGTGTTGACTATTGGGTGATGTCCATGTGTAGAGTCTTCTCTTGTGTTGTTGGAAGAAGGTGTTTGCTATGACCAGTGCATTTTCTTGGCAAAACTTTATTAGTCTTTGCCCTGCTTCATTCCGCATTCCAAGGCCAAATTTGCCTGTTACTCCAGGTGTTTCTTGACTTCCTACTTTTACATTCCAGTCCCCTACAATGAAAAGGACATCTTTCTTGGGTGTTAGTTCTAAAAGGTCTTGTAGTTCTTCATAGAACTGTTCAACTTCAGCTTCTTCAGCATTACTGGTTGGGGCATAGACTTGGATTACCATGATATTGAATGGTTTGCCTTGGAGATGAACAGAGATCATTCTGTCGTTTTTGAGATTGCATCCAAGTACTGCATTTCAGACTCTTTTGTTGACCATGATGGCTACTCCATTTCTTCCAAGGGATTCCTGCCCTCAGTAGTAGATATAATGGTCATCTGAGCTAAATTCACCGATTCCAGTCCGTTTTAATTCACTGATTCCTAGAATGTTGACATTCACTCTTGCCATCTCTTGTTTGACCGCTTTGAATTTGCCTTGATTCATGGACCTGACATTCCAGGTTCCTATGCAATATTGCTCTTTACAGCATTGGACCTTGCTTCTATCACTAGTCACATCCACAGCTGGGTATTGATTTTGCTTTGGCTCCATCCCTTCATTCTTTCTGGAGTTATTTCTCCACTGATCTCCAGTAGCATATTGGGCACCTACTGACCTGAGGAGTTCCTCTTTCAGTATCCTATTATTTTGCCTTTTCATACTGTTCATGGGGTTCTCAAGGCAAGAAAACTTTAGGGAGCATACAAACATTCAAACCAATAGCAGTACATATTTTCAAACTCAAAACCACCCCTCACTCAGACAGACCTTCACATTTATTTTAAATGGAGATGATATGAAACAATAGCCACACTGATTGTACATATCCAAGGTACCTGATGTTTGAAAAGAATTTCACATATTCCATTATGGCAAGTTTCAAAAGTGAGAACATGTAGTACATACTGCCTGAAAGTCACTGTGTGATTACCCAAAGTTGGCAGTTGAGATTAGAAAGAAAAAAGGAGAAGCAGATTTCAGCTGTGGTTTGAAATGTTTTCTTTTTGTTTTTCACTTGCATTAAATATAGTTTTCATTCTGTCTGCCCTCTGAGAGATAAGGATAAGAGGATTATGGAAGATTCCTGATGGGAGAGACTGACCGTGGGGAAACTGGGCCTTGTTCTGATGGATGGGGCCATGATCAGTAAATCTTTAATCCAATTTTCTGTTGATGGGTGGGGCTGTGTTCCTTCCCTGTTGTTTGACCTGAGACCAAACTATGGAGGAGGTAATGAAGATAATGGCGCCCTCCTTCAAAAGGTCCCTTGCACACACTGCTGCACTCAGTGCCCCTGACCCTGCAGCAGGCCACCGCCAACCCATGACTCCACTGGAGACTCCTGGACACTCACGGGCAAGTCTGGCTCAGTCTCTTGTGGGGTCACTGCTCCTTTCTCCTGGGTCCTGCTGCACACAAGGTTTTGTTTGTGCTCTCCAAGAGTCTGTTTCCCCAGTCTTGTGTAAGTTCTGTAATCAAATCCCGTTGGCCTCCAAAGTCAAATTCCTTGGGGGTTCTCAATCCCTTTGCCAGATCCTCAGGTTGGAAAATCTGCTGTGGGTCCTAGAAATTTCTTAACAGTGTGAGAATTTCTTTGGTATAGTTGTTCTGCAGCATGTGGGTCGTCTGCTCGGCAGCTTTATGGTGGGGTTATTGGTGACCTTCTCCAAGAGGGCTTATACCACAGGCTGTGTGAATAACCAAATGGATCACACAGACCACAGCCTTGTCTAACTCAACGAAACTACGAGCCATGCCACGTAGGACTCCCCAAGATGAACAGGTCATGCTGGAGAGTTCTGACAAAATGTGGTCCGCTGGAGAAGGAATGGCCAACCACTTCAGTGTTCTTGCCTCAACAGCCCCATAAACAGTATGAAAAGGCAAAAGTATATGACCCTGAAAGATGAACTCCCCATGTTGGTAGGTGCCCAGTATGGTACTGGAGAAGAATGGAGAAATGAATCCAGAAAGAATGAAGAGATGGAGCCAAAGGATGTGACTGGTGATAGAAGTGAAGTCTGACTCTGTAAAGAAAAATCTTGCATAGGAACCTGTAATGTTAGGTGCATGAATCAAGGAAAATTAGAAGTGGTCAAACAAGAGATGGCAAGAGTGAACATTGACATTTTAGGAATCAGCAAACTAAAATGGGTGAATTTAACTCAGATGACCATTACATCTACTACTGTGGGCAAGAATCCCTTAGAAGAAATGGAGTAGCCATCATAGTCACAAAAGAGTCTGAAATGCAATACTTGGGTAATCTCAAAAACTACAGAATGATCTCAGTTCATTTCCAAGGCAAGCCATTCATTATCACAGTAATCCAAGTCTATGCCCCAACCAATAATGCTGAAGAAGCTTAAGTTGAGTGGTTCTATGATGACCTATAAGACCTTCTAGAACTAATACCAAAAAAAAAGATGTCCTTTTCACCATAGGGGACTTTAATGCAAAAGTAGGACGTCAAGAGATACCTGGAGTAACAGGCAAATTTGGCCTTGGAGTACAAAACAAAGCAGGTCAAAGGCTAATAGAGTTTTGCCAAGAGAACTCACTGGTCATAGCAAGCACACTCTTCCAACAACACAAGAGAAGACTCTACACATAGACATCACCAATGGTCAACACCAAAATCAGATTGATTATATTCTTTACAGCCAAAGATGGAGAAGCTCTATACAGTCAGCAAAAACAAGACCAGGAGCTGACTATGGCTCAGATCATAAACTCCTTATTGCCAAATTCAGACTTAAATTGAAGAAACTAACCAATAGACCATTCAGGTAGGACCTAAGTGACATAAGGGATTAGATCTAATAGACCAGAGTACCTGAAGAAATATGGACAGAGGTTCGTGACATTGTACAGGAGACAGGGATCAAGACCATCCCCAAGAAAAGGAAATGCAAAAACACAGTTGTCTGAGGAGGCCTTACAAATAACTGAGAAAAGAAGAGAAGCTAAAGGCAAAGTAGTAAAGGAAAGATATACCCATTTGAATGCAGAGTTCCAAAGAATAGCAAGGACGGTTAAGAACACCTTCTTCAGTGATCAGTGCAAAGAAATAGAGGAAAACAGTAGAATGGGAAAGACTAGAGATCACTTCAAGAAAATTAGAGATACCAAGGGAACATTTCAGGCAAAGGAGGGCACAATAAAGGACAGAAACAGTATGGACCTCACAGAAGCAGAAGATATTAAGAAGAGGTGGCAAGACTACTCAGAAGAACTATACAAAAATGATCATCATGACCCAGAAACCACAATGGTGTGATCACTCACCTAGAGCCAGACATCCAGGATGCCAAATCAAGTGGGCCTTAGGAAGCATTACTACAAACAAAGCTAGCAGAGATGATGGAATTCCAATTGAGCTATTTCAAATCTTAAAAGATGATGCTTTGAAAGTGCTGCACTCAATATGCCAGAACATTTGGAAAGTTCAGAAGTAGCCACAGGACTGTAAAAGGTCAGTTTTCATTACAACCCCAAATAAAGGCAATGCCAAAGAATGTTCAAACTACTGCACAATCTCATTCATCTCACACACTAGCAAAGAAATGCTCAAAATTCTCCAAGCCATGCTTCAACAGTACATGAACCATGAACATCCAGATGTTCAAGCTGGATTTAGAAAAGGCAGAGGAACCAGAGATCAAACTGCCAACATCCGTTGGATCTCGATAAAGCAAAAGAATACCAGAAAAAAAATCTACTTCTGCTTTATTGACTATGCCAAAGTCTTGACTGTGTAGATCACAACAAACTGTGGAAAATTCTGAAAGAGATGGGAATACCAGACCAGCTTAATGGCCTCCTGAGAAATCTGTATGCAGGTCAAGAAAGAGCAATTAGAACTGGACATGGAAAGACAGACTGGTTCCATATTGGAAAAGGAGTACGTCAAGGCTGTATGTTGTCACCCTGCTTATTAAACTTACATGCAGACTGCATCATGTGAAATGCCAGGCTGGATGAAGCTCCAGCTGGAATGGAGATTGCCGGGAGAAATATCAATAACTTCAGATATTCAGATGACACCACCCTTAGGGAAGAAAGTGAAGAACTAAAGAGCCTCTTGGTGAAAATGAAAGTGGAGAGTGAAAAAGCTGGCTTAAAACTCAACATTCAAAAAATGAAGATCATGGCATGTGGTCCCATCACTTCACAGCTAATAGATGGGGAAACAATGGAAACAGTGAGATACTTTATTTTGGGGGGTTCCAAAATCACTGCAGATGGTCACTGCAGTCATGAAATTACAAGATGCTTACTCCTTAGAAGAAAAGTTATGACCAACCTAGATAGCATATTCAAAAGCAGAGACATTACTTTACCAACAAAGGTCCATCTAGTCAAAGCCATAGTTTTTCCAGTAGTCATGTATGGATGTGAGAATTGGACTATGAAGAAAGCTGAGGGCTGAAGAATTAATGCTTTTGAACTGTGGTGTTGGACAAACTCTTGAGAGTTCCTTGGGCTGCAAGGAGATCCAACCAGTCAATCCTAAAGTAAATCAGTCCTGAATATTCATTAGGAGGACTGATGCTGAAGTTCCAATACTTCGGCCATGTGATCAGAAGAACTGACTCATTGGAAAATACCCTGATGCTGGGAAAGATTAAAGCCGGGAGGAGAAGGGAATGACAGAGGATCAGATGGTTCGATGGCATCACTGACTCACTGGACATGAGTTTGAGTAAGCTCTGGGTGTTGGTGATGGACAGGGAAGCCTGACATGATGCAATCTATGGGGTCACAAAGAGTCAGACATGACTGAGTGACTGAACTGAGCTGAACTGAAAATATAGTTGAGTTACAATGTTGTCTTAGTTTAAGGTGGAGAGCAAAGAGATTCTGTTGTACATATGTATGAATAAAAATATAAATATTCTTTTCTTTACTTTCTCTTCTATTGTAGGTTATTACAAGATATTGAATAGAGTTCCCTGCGCTACACTGCAGATCCCTGTTATTTATCTATTTTATATATCATCATCATCATATAGTCGCTCAGTCTTGTCTGATTCTGTGACCCCACGATCTGCCAGATTCTTCTGTCCATGGGATTCTCCAGGCAAGAATACTGGAATGGGTTGCCAGTTCCTTCTCAGAAGTCTGTATATGTCAGATCCAAATTTCTAACTTGTCCCTCCTGGCTTCCCCTTGACATGTTTTCTTTCGATGTGTTTTTTGCACCCTTGTCAAAAAGAAAGAAAAGTGTGAAGAAAAAGAGGAGAAAGAAGGATGGGGGAAGGGAAACACAGGAAATTCAAAAAGAACAGGGATGGAGAGGAAGAAGATGGAAAAAATCTGAAAGGGTGGAAGCATCTAAGGTTCAGAAGATTCACATCAAAATCCTCACTCAGAAATAATTTTGTAGGGTCAACAGAGCTCTGTTAAAATAACACCATGTACTTAATGTGTCTTTCTAAGGTGAGGCAGTCAGACTAGCAGTTACCAGCACTCCTACTTTCTTTGTCTTCTTTCTTGTATATAAATCTAGAAGGAAATAAGCCAACACAGATTTAGCTCCCAAATCTTAGTGGAGCAACCATAGCAGACAGTAGTCCTTTTTGAAGACAAAGGCTGGGAGAAATGCAATAAAAATTCTGATCCTGAGACCTGAAAGGGAGGGCACACTTAGTACTTTTAAAAATTTATTTACTTATGATTGGAGGATTAATTTCTTTACAATATTGTGTGGGTTTCTTCCATCCATCAACACGCATCAGCCATAAGTACACACATGTCTCATCCCTCTTGAACTTCCCTTCCATGTCCCACCCCGTCCCACCTCTCCAGGTCATCACGGAGCTCTGGCTTGAGTTTCCTGAGTCATTCATCAAATTCCCACTGGCGATCTATTTCACATGCACTGGTATTAGTTCCATCATTTGGCCCAGGTCTCTATGGGAAAGGATACCTTCACAGGCGAAAGCATGGTTGGGAGAAGCATTCTGATCACTTCCTTTGTCTGCCACATCTTCCTGGAGGGGAGACAAACCCTGCCCCAAAGAGCTGAGAACCAGGACATGAGGCTCTGACAACAGGACTACTTCTGTCTTTTTGTTGTGTTTGCTTGTTTGTGTTCATTGACCCAAGAAATGCGTTCCTTTTCTAAGTGCCTGATGTTAAAGAAGTCTCCATTCAAGAGGACCATGAGGGCAGGCTTGGGAGGACTCAAACAGGCTGTAAATGACTAATGCTGTCCAACAATCTGTCTCATCACAAGGCCTTTAGATCTGTCTGGTGACTAGTGCATTGAGAGAAGAACTGGTAAGTAAACCAGAGCTATCAGGGCTAGAATGTTGCCTCCAACACCTGTGTTCATAACAAACTCCCCATCAGAGGTTAGCCCACAAAAAAGGCATTATCTAACTTTATAGCTGGAGAAACTAAGGTAAAAGAGAGAAAACCACTTTCCCCAGGTCACATAATAAAGGTAATGCAGTTATGCGTGTTCAGTCACTCAGTCGTGTCCGACTCTTTGTGACCCTATGGATGGTAGCCTGCCAGCCTCCTCTGCCCATGGAATTCTCCAGGCTAGACTACTGGGGCAGGCTGCCATGCCCTCCTCCAGGGGATCTTCCTGACCCAGAGATTGAACTCACGTCTTTCTGGATCAGTTAGTACTTCTTGATGACACTGGTTTTGACATGAGGTGGGTTCTGAACAGTTTTCATTTGCCATTTTTGCATTATGGTAAAGTATATATGATATCAAATTTACCATTTTAACCACTTTTAAGCGTACAGTTCAGTGGCATAGGGTACATTCATATGGCAATCATCACCACCATTCATGCCCCAACTTTTTCCATCTTTTCTGACATTAAACAGTAACTTCCCATCTCTCCTCCCTCTAGCCCCTGCCAACCACTTCTGAACATTCTTTTACAGCAAAAAGAAGTGTTGACTTTGACCTTGGTTTACAACCAGAAATGTAATTAGATGCAGGAGCGGGTGAGGAGGGGATAAACGTCAATTCAACACTGACTGTCTTTGGTAGGAGACACCTGGGGACTGTACCGTGGTATGTGTGTGTCTCTTTAAAAGATTCTCCACCTCCCGGCCAGCCTCCTCACCATTTGCCACTAGGTTTTGCAGCCTGCCGGCTGCCTCAGTCCAGGCTAGGAGCTGGCAATCTCCTTTGTAGTTTCAGGAGCAGTTTTGTTGCCATGGAGGCCACATTCTGATTTGAGGACTGTAAAGGTAATCCTTTGCTTTTAGTTCCAAAGATCTGCCCCAAAGATAGGCGGCTGCTCTTCTTCTGGAAAAGCCTGATTGGTAGCTTTCCTCCAAGCGCTCAGTCTGAAGTCTTTATCCTGTTCCCTCGCCAACTTCAAAACTCAAGCTCTCCCAGGGCCTCTGGAAGGGAGTCTGTGGCTTCCATCGATTTCCCGCAAATGGCTGATCCTGGAGGTGGTGCACTTTGCAATGGGACGCTTCATAATCAGAGTGCCTCCGACTGTCACCGGGGAAACTGCTGGAAGAACGGGGTGGTGAAAGAGTCCCAGGTAAGAGGCGATCCCTCCCCCTTCATCTGAATGATTGGAACATTTCAATATTTTGCTGTAAAGCTCTTTGAAGCTGTCCTCATTGAAAGTCCTTGGCAGGAAGTGTTTTCCATGTTTGGACTCTGCTTCGGCTCATTTCAAATGCTTGGCAACTAAAAAGTTTAGATATGGGTTAAGGAGGGAATTTCTTCTTTATACAGGAGAGGAGATATGTAGACCCAAGAGCTTTCAACTCCTATATACAAACATCCCTACTAGTTGTTTTCTCTCAAGTGTTTTGGGAAGCACTGTTGCAAAGGCTGAAATTCTTGAGCTGAATTTCAGTCCCTCAGAAAATCACAACAGACTGCGTTCACCAGCTTCATAAGAAATAAAAAAGGAAGTGAAAGTAAACACTGCTGAGATTATGTGGAGTTGGTGGCATTTTCCCCTGGTAGAGGAGGAATGCCTCTCTGTTTGAAAGGCGACTTCTTTTCGGTGTTCCGTGGGGCCTTGTCAGAACTCACAGCTTGATTTGGGGCCAAAGTCTTTCTTTGAAATTTGACATCACAAGCATTCCTTTTTATAAGACACTTCAGAAAGCGTGGCTTATTGTTATACGCTGCACACAGGAACCAAACAGACTTTGAATTGTTTTTCCATGTGAGGCTTTAAAAAAATGTTTTCACTCCTGCTATGGCAGAATGTTTGAGGGGAATGTGCTGAGGAGGAGGAGGAGGAGGAGGAGGAGGAACCCCAGAAATGTTGTCAGCTTATTCAAAGAGGGAGCCAAGCCGGGTCTGCAAGCTACTTGTGAAAACAAGCAGGCAGTCTCCAGCTTCTCACGGGATGCCCAGCCCTCTGCTCCGAGCCGCAGGAGGAGCAGGGTGACCTCACCTGCTCCGGAGCAGATTACCATAGGCAAACTGGCAGCTTCACTCATGGAAAATGAGAAGCTGAGTGGCAAGGAACCCACTTGGGGGAAAGTCAGATGCTTCTAAGATCACAGGACAGGTGGGGCTGGTTGGAGGCCAGCTCACGATTCAGTGAATTAAATTCATGTGTCCAGTGGGATGAAAGAGGTGGAGAGGGGGAATCGCTCTGGAGTATGGGTCCTTTGTGAATAGGCTGTAGTCTCCAAAATGTGTTCCTGTCTCAACAAAAAGCCTTACCCTAGCCTTGAAGTGTCCACTAAAACCCTCAGGTCTGGCCTCCTCCAGCTGACTATTCAATCAGTCAAAAAGTTCATTCAGGTTTTCTCATACTATCTTCCTGCAAACCCAAATGACCTTATTTGGCCCTCCCAACATAATGTGAAGAAAAAGTATTCAAGTCTCATTATTCGCGTGAGGGGGATCATACTAATTCCCACCAGTTCTTCATTACTGCATCAATTCAGATCATTACCACTGAAGACTCTCTTTGCCCCTAAAATGACTGTAACACTGGCCCCTGGCCTACTCACCTTCTGAACCATCCCCACCCTGAGGGCAGAAATGCCTTCAGGGGATTCCTTCTCTCTGTCCCTACTTTATCTTAATTCTGTAACCACCCTCTAGTGTTTGAGGCCAGAGACTTAGCTAGATGGTGATGACCACTCTTAAGTAAGAAGAAAAGCCAGAATCCAGAAGATTTGTTACTAAGTGCTCCTACAAGACTGCAAATAACTTTGAATTTATCGACACTTCCCTAAGAGCAGCAGGAAATATTAGGGCAGCCACTGCCTTTTCCAACAGCTCTTTCTGAAGGAAGGAACATCCAGAACCTATTTGCTCAGATATATTTAGGTGTTACTAAGTTGAAATTGGCTTCCACTGAGAGCCTCAATTATGCTTAAAAAGTATGTTCCAGAAAGAAGAAACTGCTCAGTTCTTAGGGCAGTAGGGCAGACAAGGGTCTGTTTTCCCCTCTGTGGTTGTGGGTGTGGCCGTCTTTACCATCATGATCCTCAGTCACTGGCTTTAGTCCATTTCGCTTTGAGGACACCTTAAGCAAACTGAGGCTTGACCAAAAGCCTTGCAGCTTGAACCCAGTCCTTACAGAACAAACTCACTCTTGGAACCCAACCACCATGTTTGAAGGAAGCCAAAGCAGCTCAGGAGAAGCCCAAGCAGAAAAAAAACAAGTAACCCAGGCAAGATGCAGCGCCAGCTGGTAGACTGAGTGAGTCAGTTATCTTAGAAGTGAGTGCCCCAGCCCTGGAGTCTGTCTGTTCCAATTGTTCTTCATGGAGTAGAGATGACTTGTCCCTACTGCTGCTAAGTTGCTTCAGTTGTGTCCAACTCTTTGGGACCCCATGGGCTGTAGCCCCCCGCAGGCTCCTCTGTCCGTGGGATTCTCCAGGCAAGAATACTGGAGTGGGTTGCATTTCCTTCTCCATGTCCCCACTGGCCCTGCTCAGATTACAGATTCTTGAGCAAACAAAGTGCTATTTGTTTTAAGAATGGTGGTGATTTATTAAACAACAATAAACATGTAAACACATGGATATTCCATTTCTTTAAAATGCCTAGAAAAATCGTTCTACAGTCTTATTACAACCATTCTCAAAGCCTTCAATTTGAGGAAACAGGTTTTGCCATCAACCTTTGGCAAAGATTCCTTTTCCTAAGCTTTATATTTTTATCTTGTTTTATCTTGTATTTTGCATAAAGACTTAAGGTGAGTGCCTGGCTGGTAAAACCAAACACAATGAACTCATATGACATCAGTGCAAAAGCACAACCATTTAAAGGCTGTCAAATCCAAAGTGATTATTCAACCTGAGGAGGTCTGTAACTTGCTGCCTTATCTAAGAAATAGCAGGCAAAGAAGGATGCATGTGTTCAGGTTTAGCTGTTTTGTTGATTGAAAGAATAAATATTTTAAAGTCTATTTAATATCTTCCAATTATAAATTAATTTTATCTATTGGTTAAAGTTTCCTAGAAAATGATTCTCTTTAGAAACACAAGTAGAAGTAGATTGACGTTAACCTAATTATTTTCAAGGAATCCACTTTATTTGTTTTGAAATACACTTGTTTTAATCTTCCTATTAAGTACTGTCATCTCTCTTTTAATGTCTTACTGAAATTCTAAAGTATGCCAACCCATAAATTCATGTGAGAAGTTGTTGCCACCATATTATTGTTAGAAAGTCATAGGGCCATTCATTCACAAATTAAACATTTGGAAACAAACAAACAGTATGAACAGGGCTCAGAGAAGCATGCAAAACTGTTCTCCATAATCTACTTCATCCATCACAATTCTCTCTAAATAATGCTTCACTCAAAAGCTTTACACATTGAAGATCATTTGATTACAGCAGAGGTTGAGATGACAAATACCCAGCAGGCTGGCAAGGCCTGGGGTGGAAATAGAAAGTGGTCAAGCATGGGATAAGGCTTCCCAGGTGGCTCAGCGGTAAAGAGTCTGCCTGCCAAGCAGGAGACACAGGATCAATATCTGGATTGGCAAGATCCCCTGGAGCAGGAAAGAGCAACCCACTCCAGCATTCTTGCTTGAAAAATCCCATGTGCAGAGGAGCCTGACAGGTTACAGTCCATGGGGTTGCAAAGAGTCCATCATTACTTAGCAACTGAACAATAGTAACAAAGCACGGGTTTACCAGAGTAGAGTGAAGCAACTCAGGTAACAGCAACAACAAGAGCTCAGGACAGTGTTGTGTTGACAGATTTTATGATTTTCAAAAGAAGCTGGAAATCCAGATGGGGGAGGAGGGGAAGAGCATATCCTAATTTTTAAGGATTGTCATTTAATCCTTCACAAAGCCAATAGTGTAGATTTCAAGGAGACATTGCTACCAGGCACAAGCCTGTAATCTCTGAACTATTGTTGTTTAGTAAGTTCTGTCCAACGCTCTGTGACCCCACGGACTATAGCCCACCAGACTCCTGCATCCATGGGATTTTCAGAGCAAGAATAATAGAGTGGGTTGCATTTCCTTCTCCAGGGGATCTTTCAGACCCAGGGATTGAACCTGCATCTCCCACATCTGCAGCACTGCAGGCAGACTCTTTACCACTGAGCCACCAGGGAAGTCCCTCTGAGCTACAGGATGAGAAAAATAAGAGGTCCTAAGTAGAGTGAGGTTATTGATATTTCTCCCAGCAATCTTTATTCCAGCTTGTGCTTCTTCCAGCCCAGCATTTCTCAGGATGTACTCTGCATAGAAGTTAAATAAGCAGGGTGCAATATATAGCCTTGATGTACTCCTTTTCCTATTTGAAACCAGTCTATTGTTCCATGTCCAATTCTGACTGTTGTTTCCTGACCTGCATACAGATTTCTCAAGAGGCAGGTTAGGTGGTCTGGTATTCCCATCTCTTTCAGAATTTTCCACAGTTTATTGTGATCCACACAGTAAAGGCTTTGGCATAGTCAATAAAGCAGAAATCTCATCACTTCATGGGAAATAGATGGGGAAACAGTGGAAACAGTGTCAGACTTTATTTTGGGGGGCTCCAGAACGACTGCAGATGGTGACTGCAGCCATGAAATTAAAAGACGCTTACTCCTTGGAAGAAAAGTTATGACCAACCTAGATAGCATATTCAAAAGCAGAGACATTACTTTGCCAACTAAGGTCCATCTAGTCAAGGCTATGGTTTTCCTGTGGTCATGTATGGATGTGAGAGTTGGACTGTGAAGAAGGCTGAGTGCCAAAGAATTGATGTGTTTGAACTGTGGTGTTGGAGAAGACTCTTGAGAGTCCCTTGGACTGCAAGGAGATGCAACCAGTCCATTCTGAAGGAGATCAGCCCTGGGATTTCTTTGGAAGGAATGATGCTAAAGCTGAAACTCCAGTACTTTGGCCACTTCATGTGAAGAGTTGACTCATTGGAAAAGACTCTGATGCTGGGAGGGATTGGGGGCAGGAGGAGAAGGGGCGACAGAGGATGAGATGGCTGGATGGCTTCACTGACTCAATGGACGTGAGTCTGAGTGAACTCCAGGAGTTGGTGATGGACAGGGAGGCCTGGCATGCTGTGATTCATGGGGTCACAAAGAGTCGGACATGACTAAGTGATTAAACTGAACTGAAATAGAGTGATTCAGGGAACTTGGGTCTTCTTATTTAGACTTATTTTATATATTTTTAAAAGCAATAGATGTATCTTACTTCTTAATTTTCTTTACTTGTTATATTAACACATATTCCTGGAGTGTGCAAGTCTGAGGAACAACTCTGACTCCACCATGTATACTGGGTTTCCCAGGCTGACCCTGATTTCGAATATTAGGTGTCAGGAAGTCACAGAACTGACACCATTTTACTGCTCAATCTTCCTCTCTCAAACTTCATAGGAAGTGGCATACAAACTTTTTGTTAGACAGTGCACTCATATATCTTGGTGACCATTATTATTCTCTAGCTATGATATAATCGGGTCTTCAAAAGTTGCCCAGGAAAATGGCTATGTGTAAATATGATTATCCCGTCAACTACAAGTTATACCTGACTGTTCTTTCCCTGCCATGTAAAGCTTATCCTTTGGGAAGTCAAGGATCCTTTGGTATATTTTCTGTATTGAAGAATTTTCCATGTAGAAGGCTCATGTGTTCCTAGACTTTCTCGGGTTCCCAGGTTAAGAACCTTAACTCTCACACCCCGATCAGAAAAACCAACAAACCCATCTTTCCAGAGAAGACAGGGTAAAGGGATTCATAAATTGATTTACCAAGGAGAAACACACACGCACACACAAAGTACGAAGCCAAAGTGATTCAACAAGACCACTTGTTATTAATCTATTAAAAAACTTCATATTAAAATTTGTACCCCACTTTTTAATACTATTTTCCTAATAGTCCGTCTAGTCAAGGCTATGGTTTTTCCAGTAGTCATGTATGGATGTGACAGTTGGACTATGAAGAAAGCTGAGCGCCGAAGGATTGATGCTTTTGAACTGTGGTGTTGGAGAAGACCCTTGAGAGTCCCTTGGACTGCAAGGAGGTCCAACCAGTCCATTCTAAAGGAGATCAGTCCTGGGTGTTCTTTGGAAGGAATGATGCTGAAGCTGAAACTCCAGTACTTTGGCCACCTCATGCGAAGAGTTGACTCAGTGGAAAAGACTGTTATGCTGGGAGGGATTGAGGGCAGGAGGAGAAGCGGATGACAGAGGATGAGATGGCTGGATGGCATCACCAACTCGATGGACATGAGTTTGGATGAACTCCGGAAGTTGGTGATGGACAGGGAGTCCTGGCGTGCCTCCCTGGGGGTCGCAAAGAGTTGGACACGACTAAGCGACTGAACTGAACTGAACTGAATATTTCTTGTACTATAAAACTACGTTTATATCCCGCCTTACAACCTTGAGTAAAAATGAACTTTCCAGGGAGATATTTCTTTTCTGGTGGCTTTTCACAACCCAGCACCCCTCAGGATTTCCCAGGGAACCACTTAAGGAAGAATGATAGCAGGAAAATGAGCTTTGACCTCAGCTAGAAATGGGTTTGAGTCCTAGTTTGCCCCTTACTAGCCGTGCCTCATCGGAAAGGTAGCTTCATGTCTCTGATCCATATCTCATAAGGCAATGCTGAAGATTTGATGAGATAGTGTATGCAAGGCTCTCAGTAACTCTCACATGTGTGAAGTGAAGTCGCTCAGTCGTGTCTGACTCTTTGGAACCTCATGGATGGTAACCTACCAGGCTCCAAGGTCCATGGGATTTTCCAGGCAAGAATACTGGAGTGGGCTGCCATTTCCTTCTCCAGGGGATCTTCCCAACCCAGGGATCGAACCCGGGTCTCCTGCATTGCAGACATACGCTTTACCATCTGAGCCGCTAGGGAAGCCCCCTAGCTCACATGTGTAGTCGACAATAAATGGTAGCTTTTATCTGTGGAAGTTAGCCTGCAGCTATCTCTTACTCCTCTACTGCTATTTTAAGAATGTTCAATATAATGCCTGGCATGTAACAGATGCTCAGTAAATGATAGTCTTATGCCTTGAATTCCCTTATCCAGTCGTGGCTTTATTTTACTTGGTCTGTCAGCAGCACTTGACACAAATAATCATTCCTCCTCCTTCAAGCACTTTGCTCTCTTGGCTTCCAGGTTATGACCCTCTTATATCACCAGCTTTTCCTTCGCAGTGTCTATTCCTGGCTTTACTCATCTCCTTGACCTTTAAACAGTGGAGTGACCCAAGGCTCAGTCCTTGTACCCCTTCTCTTTCCTAATTGTAAATATCTCCTTATTGAACCTTGCCCCATCACTGTACAAACATCACTATCCATGTTTACGTATTATGCATACATATGCCATTTCCAATGGCTTACTTGATATTTCACTTGGAGAATCAAAGGCATCTCCAACTTAACATGCCCAGAACTGAGCCTCTGATACTCCTTCTATCCCAAACACGCTTCCTTTAGAGTCTTTCCCATTGCAGAAAATGACAACTCTAGTCTTCCAGTGGCTCAAACCAGAAACATGAAACCTTTCGTGCCTTTTTCATTTTACATTGAATGAGTCAGCAAATTCATGATCCTCTCTTCACAGAATATCCAGAATCTGACCACTCTTCACCTCCCCACAGCAACCTCTCTGGTCTCAGCCCCTGCAATCTCTCACCTTGATCGTTTTGGAAGCCTCATCCTTTTTCCCCATTCTCTGGTTATCCACTACTGAATAACCACCCATACCAACCAGAGCGACACTAAACAACAACCATTTCGTTATGATCATGGACTCTGCTACCTAGGACTTCGATTGGGGGACCTAGAACAGCTGAGCCTGGAGGATTCGCCTACAAGATGGAGTCCTCACTCCCGTGTCCCATGCAGTCTGAGACAGCTGAGAAACAGGGTAAGCCAAGACTGTGGGCTGCATCGCCCATATGTCCCCACCAGCAGGGAGGGCTCCAAGAGTTTTCTCGTAAGTGAAGCAGAACTCTCACAGCCTTCTGTACCCTAGCCTCAGAGGTCAGCTTCATGAGTGTCTGATGAAGCAGTCACAAGCCCACCAGGTTCAAGCGCAGTCTTTGAGAATAAACAGGCATATAATGCCTACTTAGATTTTTACCAAAAGTAAAGGAGTAAATTTAAGAATATGCTTGGAAAGCAAGTCGATGATGATGTTATTGTATTTGTTATGATGTTACTTTGATTGAGGCAGACTGTCTTTATTATGTAAGACACTTGTAAGTGTAGAGATATTTTTTTCAATTGCATTGTATTTTTTTTCATTGGTATTATAAATGAAGACAGAACAAAGTAGAATGCTTTGTGATGTCATATGGCAATTGCATTTTTTGTCTTTCTCTGGGTAAAAATGTATTAGATCTGTAATTGAAGTCTTTCTTGAAAGCAAAAGCAAACAAATTAAAAAAAAAACTATTTCTCAATGGAAAGATGATTAAAAAGCTTATAGACATCTTTTAAATTTCATACCCTGCTTCCACCCTTGCTCCCTGTCCACTACCATCAGCAAGGCTGCTCTCAATATAGCAGCAGAATGATCCTATTGAAATGACATCAAGAACTCACTTTTCTGCCCAAATCCTCCCCATGGACCCCATTTCACTCAGAGTAAAAGCTGAGATCCTTACAATAACCACAGGCACCACGGGCACTCTGATCCATCCATGACTCAGCTCCTGCCCCTTTCTGGGTGCTTGGGGTGTTCCAGTCACACTTGAGCCAGGAGCCCAGGACCTGCCTACCCAGGGATATCCCCACATCCTCTCCCATTTGTACTTAGCCAGAAATCCACATGACTGTACCTCCCTCCTTTCAAGTCAAATGCTACCCACAATCCTATCAAAATTGCAAACCTCCTTGCTTCCTGCCTCTCTTAACTGCTTGTTTTCTTTAGTACTTAATACCATCTGCATGTACACACATAGATTTATTTCCTCTGTATTTGTCTGCCTCTGGTTCTAGAATGAGAGCTAGGCTCTGGCTGAGATTTCCATCTTACTCACTGCTGAATCCCCGGAACCTCACCAGAGCCAGTAGACAGTAGTTGCTCAATAATGATTGCACAGTGATTAAAGACCTGATTTCAGCTTGTTTTATTTCCTTTGCTGGTTCTGGTTCTTTAAAAGACGGAAAAGGCCCCTTGCCTGGAAAATCCCATGGACGGAGGAGCCTGGTGGGCTGCAGTCCACGGGGTCGCTAGGAGTCGGACACGACTGAGCGACTTCACTTTCACTTTTCACTTTCATGCATTGGAGAAGGAAATGGCACACACTCCAGTGTTCTTGCCTGGAGAATCCCAGGGACGGGGGAACCTGGCGGGCTGCCATCTATGGGGTCGCACGGGGTCGCACAGAGTCCGACACGACTGAAGCGACTTAGCAGCAGCAGCAGCAGCAGCAGCATATCATACATAGTCTACTTTGTAGGTTTTGAAGTGTCTAACCTCCTATTAATTAATTACTAATTTAATTATTAGTGATTAATTAGTAATGAAAGGTTTCCTATCCTTTGTTGGAGAACATAACTACTGTTTACTTCCCTCTTTTTAAAAATCAGTAGATCATTAGATTATTTTGTGTGACCAGGTCACTACATACTTTTATGTCGATATCCAAATATTAGGTATACTCTAAGCCTGGGGTCAGAGAACGTGCTTTCAGCAAGCAGAACTTTTTAAAGGAAATTTTAAAAGAAATAAATATTATTAATTTATCCTGATGATTTTACTACCTCTTAATAGAAGATGAAATATGCCTGCATTAGAGGGAAAATGACTAATACCTCAGGGTATAGAGACCTATTATCTGGTTTTAATAAAAATTCTGCATTCTCAGGATCACATATCCAAGAAAAACCAGAATAACCTGCTTTCCCATTCATGACCCTGTATATGAGATGATTTTTAATGTTTAATTTTACAAATTTTGCATCACCCTGTATGCTAAATACAAGCTTATTTGATTCTCAGAAGCTTATGAACTTAATTATGCAAAGCATTTTTACATTATAGAAAAGTTCAGTAAATTTGCTTAAGATTAAACCTCCTGTTAGTGGAGACTCGCCCCAAGGTCTGTGTTTTTAATCATGAGGAAAAAAAAATAGAAAAGCCTTTTCTTTAAACTTTTTTTAGTGAATAATTTCAAACTTACAGAAAATTTAAAAAGTTCTGCAATGAATACTCATATACCTACCACACAGAATCTGCAATGAACATTTTATTGTATTTGTTTCACCACACTTTTTTCTGTCTGCACTTCCCTCTACTCAGCCATCAATCCATATGTTTGGTGCATTTCAAAGAAAATTGTAAAATCAGTGCATCCCACCCCTAAGTATTAGCTGAACTTCAATATTTGTCCCTAGCTCTTTTTTTTTTCTTTTGAGGCAAAATTTACATTGAATTTTGGCTTATATCATCTTTTGATTTCTCTTGTTGGAAAGAGTTTCATAATGTAGTTTTGACTGTAGCAAGATTTAACCTCTGGACAAAAATACTGATTGGTGTGTAAATTCACATCTAGTGAGATGGAAGATGGGCTTCCCAGGAGGCACTAGTGGTGAAGAACATGCCTGCCAATGCAACAGGTTTGATCGCTGGGTCAGGAAGATCCCCTGGAGGAGGGCATGGCAAGCCCGTCCAGTATCCTTGCTGGGAAATCCCATGGACAGAGAAGCCTGGAGGGCTACGGTCTGTAGGGTCGCAAGGAGTCAGACACGACTGAAGCGACTTAGCCCAGCACAGCAGAGATGAAATAAGGACTCAGCAGAGACTCTCCCTCTTGAGGAACTCCCCTGATGTACATCTGTAATTCTGCATGGATCAAGAGCCATTTTCCTCCTTTTTTTTTTCTTTAGTATAATCCAGGTAACAGGAAAGGAACTTAGTATAGAAATTCTTACAATTCCATTCCATGCCCTGTCTTTCTTACATGTGGAGGAATGAGGTTCAACAAAGCTAAGTAGCTGTCTCAGAAGTCACACCAGTGTGAGACACCCTCATCATTCTAGTCTCTTGATACCTCAACCAAGGACCTTTCTGGAAAGGTCCACTTTATTGGAAACCTCCCACCTGTGAAAGTAATCAGCCAGGGACTAAGGTATTTGATGATTCATAGTGGTACCTGCTATTGCAAATTCTTTAGCTTTGACTTCAAAATTGATGCTGCAAAATTGCATTTGTCTCATGTCAGATGTAAAGACCTCTTTTTTCCTATTTCCTCAAATAAAAGACACATGGAGGGAGCCTCCTTCTTTGTGTATCTTAGAAAAAATATGTCAGAGAAACCAATATTTATTGAGAGTTAATGATTGCTGCCACACACAAGATCCCACCAAATGTTTATGCTTTTTGAAATATTGTTAATTCTCACCTATCGCTTTCAAATTTCACATTAAGAATCCAAGATTCAAGGAAGTGAGATAATCACCCACATGGAAGGCAAATAATAGGAGGCTATTATGACCCCTAATATCACATAAGGGCTTCCCAGTAAGCGCCAGTAGTAAAGAATCTGCCTGCCAATGCAGGAAACATGAGAGACGCAGGTTTGATCCCTGGGTTGGGAAGATTCCCCTGGAGGAGGACATGACAACCCACTCCAGTACTCTTGCCTGGAGAATTCCATGGACAGAGGAGCCTGGTGGGCCATGGTCCATGGAGTCACAAAGAGTCGGGCATGACTGAAGCAACTTAGATGTACCCATGCCATATCACATAAGCTGTTGCCACATCTCACAGCCCTACTGTTCTCTTAAAATGAACCATCATATAGAGATTGGGAGTAGGGCCTCCCCTTTGCACTGCTTGGGCTTGAATTTCAGCTTCACATCATCATTTTGTGACCTTGGGAAAGTGATTTAATCTCTGTGCCTCAGTCTCCTCATCTGGAAGATGAGGATAATAGTAGTGTCTGCCCAATGGATTCCTTGTAAGAAATAAATATGATAGCACATGCAAAGAATCAAAATGATTTCTTGAAATTTAACCAGTGCTTGCTTGACCCCTTTTAACTTTCAGCATCAGCTGTAATGATCCTTATATCCAAGATCTTGTTGGACTCTCACAACTATGCTGTGAAGTTTTGAAGTCTATTAACCCATTTCATGGATGGAAAAAACTGGGCTCAGAAAAATAATGAGACCAAAGACGCATGGATGAAGGGGAAAGAGTTGGACAAGAATCTCAGACATTTTTCAAGTATCTAAGAATCTTAGACATTTCCCTCTAAGTTCAGGGATGTCTCAAAGGACTGGACACATAATAGGCCCATACTCTGCACATCAACTCCATCAACTATTCCTTACAAGAACAGGTAGGAAGTTACAAAAAATCCGTGCTTCTAGTCTTCAGTAGATATATTCATAGCAAGAGATGAAGTGCTATTTTGGTCATTACACTTAGAAGAGCAGCTTTGGGGGTCAGTCATAGTAATTTTTTTTGTAAAAGTCTTGAATAATGTGAATTTCTATCTTAGATTTTCATAGCCAGGCAGCAAAGTGATTTTACATGGCACATCAGATAGCACAACTTCCTATAAATCTTTCTTTAAAAATCATTGACCTTTGTCTTTACATGTTTATGGCAGATAGCAAGTGCGTTCCTCAGAATTACCTTCTTCTGAGCCTTCGTGAATCCTCAATTTCATTTTTAAGTGTGTGCCATCATGCAGGCTTGCTTCCAGACCCAACATGGGAATGCAAGTCAATTCACTTCTTGGTTCCTTTGCTGAACTTCCCCAAAGCAGTGACATTGATGATGTGGTAAGGATTCTTAAGTTTTGCAGCACGGCCTGTTTCCCAGTCATCTACTCTGATAGTCCAAAAGAAACTGCTAAGTCGCTTCAGTCGTGTCCGACTCTGTGCAACCCCATAGACGGCAGCCCATCAGGCTCTCCCGTCCCTGGGATTCTCCAGGCAAGAACACTGGAGTGGGTTGCCATTTCCTTCTCCAATGCATGAAAGTGAAAAGTAAAGTGAAATCGCTCAGTCATGTCCGACTCTTAGCGACCCCATGGACTGCAGCCTACCAGACTCCTCCATCCAAGGGATTTTCCAGGCAAGAGTACTGGAGTGGGTTGCCATCACCTTCTCCGCCGAAAGAAATTAGGCTCCAGATATTCTCAAACACTAGAATATTCATAGCAGAATTGATCTCAGACATCAGAGAAGCATGTTATCTCACTTTATAGGTATTAGCAGCATATTTCTCAATAAAGAACAGAACTGAGACTCACTTGCCCAATATCTCAAAACAGCCAATCTGGGATAAGACAGATGCCTGTCCACTGCCAGTTTCTAGAACTTCTACACAGTACTGTTTCTCAAAGTGCTGAATCTAAAACAAACCCTGTTGGAGCCCTTGACAATAAGGTCTTTTGCCAAACCATGCAAATAATGAGGGTATCTGGGAAAATCCCACAACTGATGTAAGGTTTGATGGACTGGTTTGTAAGTTTACGCAAGAGGGGCTGGCATTTCATTCACTGGTCTATGCTTCTCACTGATCAGTTCTTCCCAAGCCCACTGCAACAGGTGCCCATATGCGAAGATACAAAAGTTCTCCACAGGGTGGCCTGAGATAATGACTCAGTGGCTGAAATAAATAGGTCGTGAATATCAGTTTACTTTTTTAAAGTGTTATATCAATCTTTATACCAGTCAAGATGACTCATGCTTTGTGTCTGCCCATTACTTAGGGCCCATAAATTATGATGGTTAAAAAAAAAATGCCTGTAACTTCTAAATGGTTGATTCAGGAGTACAGGTAAAAACTAATCAAGACTAGCCTTGCTCTGGGAGAAGTTAATTTTAATTTTTTTTTTTTTTGGTTAAAAAAAAAAAAAAGTTAATCAGATAATTATAGGTGTGACCATGGATGCTATCAGGTTTTCTTGGAAGCAAAGAAACAAATCATTGTGGTGCCATACTCTTGGGAAATTGGTTGGTTGGAGACATTATGCCTACTTTCCCAAGAAGCAAAAGGTTTTCATGGAAAATCAAATGCATACTGCCTTCCATGAAAACTGAAGATTTCAGCCAGAGAAACTGTATGCATTCAAGCAGTGCCTCTTTAAGGACACATTCTATCTTCAAAGGCAAGCAGAGAATGAGCCAGGTTATAGACTAACTGAACCTAGACTGTTCTAGCCGTGCATAAAATGTAAGGGATTTTATAGGGTGACGGGTAGAGGGAGGTAAGGAGAATAGGTCTGTGAAACCATGAGCCAAATCCTGATAAACACCCAGGAAAGGGAGACTGGTGGGATCCTGGGCAACTTTCTTTCTTGGTAGGGGGGCTTTCTGCTTCTTCAGATTACTCAATGGCAGGCACCGTTTGGTCCACCTTCAGGGAATGAGAAGTTTTGGTTGGGGTTCAGAGGTGGTAATTCAGCATAATCAAAGGCCAAGAAGAAAGTGTTTCCATTTGATTCAAAGAGAAAAGCCATTGTTTATACTTCAAGTTCAGTTCCCTGAGCTCAGCCAAGTGACTCAGAACCACATATTGTGTGCCTCTGGAGCCCCACCCTCGTTTCAGCTCACCTATGAGTCACCAGCTGCCTGGCCAGAGAAAGGAATGCTACAGCACACACCTCACTTGTGCGGCAAAGCTCGTCTCTGGCGTGAATTCACTCTCAGGTAGCTTAGGAGACACTTTCCTTATGAGTTTTGGACATAGGTTCCAACTTCCAGAATCAACAGAATGAGTTTGCTTCATCAAATATTCTTCCTCAATGGATACAAGAAAGACTTTTTAATTTTATACTGGAGTGTAGTTGATTAACAATGTTGTGTTAGTTTCAGGTGTCCAGCAAAATGATTCAGCTGTATGTGTGTGTGTGTGTGTATACGTATATACACCTGTATCTATTTTTTCAAATTCTTTTCCCATTTAGATTAGTACAGAATACTGAGTAGAGTTCCCTGTGCAGTACAGAAAGGTCCTTGCTGGTTATCTATTTTAAATAGCAATGTGTACAGTCAATCCCAAACTCCTAATCTATCCCTCCCTGCCATCCTTCCCCCCACATATACCCCCTGTTAGCCATATGTCTGTTCTCTGTGAGTCTCTGTTTTATAAATAAGTTCACTTGTATGATTTTTTTTTTAAAGATTCTCCATATAAGTGATATTATAAGCTATCTGTCTTTCTCAGAATTACCAACCACACAACCATGAATCCCTGTGAATCACTGAATGTTGGGGTTCCCTGAAGATCCAATCACATACATGGCTTTGCAGGGGCTCTTATGAAAACAGATATCAGATCAGATTTTAAGCCAGCATTTGCTTAAAACTCATCAGTGGCTCCCCTTAGGATCGAACCTGTGATCCTAAACTCGGTTTACGAGCTCTGTACAGTCTCCCCATCTGTTTCATCCATTTATTCATCAAATATTTATTGGATACCTACTTCATATCAGATGACCTTCTAGGCACTGGAATACTGATGATGGACAAAGTGGGTGACATTCCCCCTTTAGAACTGACCTGCTCCTCGCTAGTCCCTGCCAGCCCACTACCCTACCCCCTTCCCTCCCCAAAGTTCCCAGGCTCTTCCTCCTGCTGGGAACACTGCACCTTGTTAAATCCTACTGACTTTTTGTTCAGTCACTCAGTCATGTCTGATTCTTTGTGACCCCATGGACTGTAGCACGCCAGGCTTCCCTGTCCTTCATTATCTCCTGGAATTTTCTCAAAGTCATGTCCATTGAGCCAGTGATGCCATCCAACCACCTCATCCTCCGTCACCCCCTTTCACTTCCTTCCCTCAATCTTGCCCAGCATCAGGGTCATTTCCAGTGAGTTGGCTCTTCTCATCAAGTGGCCAAAATATTGGAGTTTCAGCTTCCGTATCAGTTGTTCCAATGAATATTCAGGGTTGATTTCCTTTAGGATGGACTAGTTTGATCTCTTTGCTGTCCAAGGGACTCTCAAGAGTCTCCTCCAGCACCACGATTCAAAAGCATCAAATCTTTCGTGTTCAGCCTTCTTTATGGTCCAAATCTCACATCTGTACATGACTACTAGAAAAACCATGGGTTTGACTATATGGATCTTTGTCATCGAAGTGTTATCTCTGCTTTTTAATACACTGTCTAGGTTTGCCATAGCTTTTCTTCCAAGTAGCACACATCTTTTAATTTCATGCAGATCTTATTTTAAGCATTGTCTTCTTCAGGGAGACCTTTCTATTTTCTTTCACAAGGTCAGATCCTGTCCTATCCACTCCATAGCCCCCTAACTTATTCATCATTTCCCTTTTTGTAAGTAATTGTTTTGCATCTGTATTTCCCTTTAGACCAGGGGTTGGCAAAGTTTCTCTGCAATAGGCCAGATAACATTTTCAGCTCTTTGAGGCACGCAGTTCCTGTCCCAACTACTCATCTCTGCTTTATGGCAAGAAGGAAGCCATGGACAACAAATCAACAAATGTGTTTGTTGGCTAAATGAATGAACAAATATGCCTACAGATGATCGTACTAAGTGAGGCTAAGTGAGAGAAAGACAAATATCATATAATATCATTTATATGTGAAATCTAAAAAAAAATGATACAAATGAACTTATTTACAAAACAGAAATAGACTCATAGACATAAAAGACAAACCTATGATCATCAGAGGGGAAATGTAGTGGGGGGGGGATAAATAATTAGAAGTTTGGAATTAGTACATACATACTCCTATATGGAAAATAGATAAACAACAAGGACCTACAGTGTAGCACAAGAAACTACTCAATGCCTTATAATAACCTATAATGGAAAAGAATCTGAAAGAGAATGCTGCTGCTAAGTCACTTCTGTCGTGTCCGACTCTGTGCGACCCCATAGATGGCAGCCCACCGGGCTCTGCCGTCCCTGGGATTCTCCAGGCAAGAACACTGGAGTGGGTTGCCATCTCCTTCTCCAATGAATGAAAGTGAAGTCCCTCAGTCATGTCTGACTCATAGCGACACTATGGACTGCAGCCTACAGGCTCCTCCGTCCATGGGATTTTCCAGGCAAGAGTACTGGAGTGGGGTGCCATTGCCTTCTCCCTGAAAGAATAGATTCATGTATATATGTAACTGAACCACTTTGCTGTACACCTGAAACTAATACAACATTGTAAGTCAACTATACTTCAATAAAGAAAGAGTTCCTAATTCAGAAAAAAAAAAAACTATATTTCAATCAGAAAGTTTAAAAAAAAAAGGAAGAGTAAAAATGAACAAATGTGTAAATATAGAAAGCCATTAAACTTCTGGTTTGCTTTTTTCACTGCTTTACACTTGATTAGATGTTGTCACTAGGACTTCTTGCTCTCTGGTCCTGAGATGTATTCTGCATGCACAGAAGAGCTCTGTGTTCCTCAAGTGATCCAGCTGCTATTAGGTAGATAAGAATATTTTATCCCCTCCTTGGCCCATAAGCATCAGGAGGATGGAAGTCATAAGGTAAAACTACCCGAATGACTCGTCCACTGCCAGGCATAGGTGCTTAAACATGGTCGTCAGCCTTCTCAGGAGAGTTGACAGCTACCCATGCCCATCTGGGAAGGAGAAAGAGCCAGTCTCACGGCTAATTTATTTCTGAAATATGTTCCAATCTGTCATGTCTCAAAGGTTTAAGTTTTGAGCACCTCAAGGATGAACACTCTCACCTGGACTGAGAAATTATAACTTAACTAGAAGACAGTAGGTGGTAGTTAATCTCAGTGATATTGAAACACATGTGCTTTGCTTTCTCTGGCTTATTAGGATAGCTTCAGAAAAGCTGTGCTCCTCAAGTGATCCAGCTGGCTGTAGGTAAGATTAGAAGACTGCAGTCATGACAGGCTGATAAAGGATGACTGCTTTCTTCCAATGTTCAATTATGTCCACCTGACTTTAGAGACTCCACCCCAGCTGTCAAATCAAGCAGGATCCTGGGAAAGGTCTGGCTCATCCTGCCGTGTAGGCCTATTGTATTCCAGCAGGCACTACACATTTCATCTCCAAACAGGCAGGAAATGAGGTCCTTGCAAGGTCCCATTCCTCTCGTTTCCACCACGACGTGCCTGTGCTGATTCTCCTGTCCTGAGAGACCCTCACCTCCTCCCTCAGCATTTCCCAGTCTTGGCTCTGTCTCATTCACTCCTCCAGCAGATCTTCGTGTGGCTTTCTCCTAAGGACTTCATTTAGTCCCCTCCAAGCCATCCGACCTTTTCGGTGACTCCTTCACTTCCCAGTCTGGAACTGCGGAAGCCTGGGACTCTTCATGGGCTGCCCTGACTTGTTCCCTAACTTCCCTGGTGGTGGATGGGCAAGCCGAAATGCGGGGAAAGCAACTTGACCTCTCGACGACTGAACTTGTGCACCATGACAAAGAAAGTTTGGAGTAGCTAATACATAAAGAAATTGTGCCTTCAAGAATTCCCATGTTCATTATCTGTCTGTCTGTCTTTCTGACTTCTGTGGCCACTGAGGCCTCAATCTTTTAATGTGATTTTTTTTCTGTCATGCACCATCTCACATACAGAGATGCTCAATATATCAAGAATTAAATCTTTGGCTCAGCTTTCTGGAATAAGCTTGCCCAGCATGATTGATTGATTGGATTGACTGATTATCTCATTCCATCTTTTTTTGAGTTATAGTTGATTTACAATATAGTTTCAGGTGTATGACATAATGATTTGATACTTTAATAGATTACACCACATTTAAAGTTATTATAGAATATTCTTTACACTCCCTGTGCTGTACATTACACCTTTGTATATTATTTATTTTATACATAGTAGTTTATGCCTCTTAATCACCTTTCCCTATCTTGCCCCTCCCAGCTGGTAACCACTAGTTTGTTCTCTGTATCTAAGAGTTTATTTCTGTTTATATTCATTTGTTTTAGTTTTTTAGATTCCACATATAAAAGAGAAATTACAGTAGTTGTTTTCCTCTGACTTATTTTACTAAGCATAATACCCTCCAGGTCTATCCATGTGGTTGCAAATGGCAGATTTCATTATTTTTTAATACCAGAGTATTATTCCAATATATATATATATATAATACACACACACACATACATACGCGCGCGCACACACTGTACATACATACATTGGGGTACATATATCTTTTCAAATCAATGTTTTAATTTTCTTCAGATAAATACTCAGGAGTGGAACTGCTGATCATACGGTTGTCCTGTTTTAAAATTCTCTGAGGCACCTTCATACCATTTCCACCATGGCCACACCAATTTACACTCCCCAGATTTAAATTAAAATATTGGCCAATGCAGACAGGTCCTGATGCATTCTTTTCCTTGGGGAAGTAACTTAGCTCCCAGGCTTCTTCCAAACCCTTCTAAGCAAGATTTACACATGAAAGAATTTTAAAATGATTCTTATAGTATCTATTCTTCAAGATAGTATTTTAACAATATTAAGGTAATATTTAAGAAATGAGTCCCCAGACTTTCCTGGTGGTCCAGTGGTTAAGAATCCACCTGCAGATGAGAGGGACACAGTTCCATCCCTGGTCCAGGAAGACTCCACATGCCCAGGATCGACTAAGCACATTTGCCACAATGACTGAGCCCCTGGGGTGCTACCACTGACGCCTGTACACTCTAGGGCCTGTGCCCGCAAGACAGCCCGCCACAGCCACACGCCGCAGTTAGAGTAACCCGCTAACCCCAACCAGAGAAAGCCCACACGGCAACAAAGGCTCGGCACAGCCAAAATGAAAACATTTGTTAAAATACTTCAAAAAATGCACCACCCAGTCTCATGGCATAACCCGATATAAGTTTATCTCTCACTCCTATGAAGTCCAATGGGCACTTATAGGAATCTGGAGGGGCGAACGGTGAGGACTGTGCTCCACGGTCCTCTATTCAGGTCACCAAGCTGAGCAAAGCTCTGCAGACTAGACTGGGTGGCTTCCAAGGTCACCACGGCCGTCAGCATTCAGATGGAAACAGGGCAAAGAGAGAACGAGACGGGTCAGGAGAGAGTCACAGGTCAGGCCCAGAAATGGCACGCTTCACTCCTATCAGTTTCACACTGACCGGAACTCAGTCGCACAGTCACACTTGTCGGCAACGGACGTGGGACGTGTCGCCCAGCTGTGAGAAAGAGGTGAGGGAAGTGGTTTGATGCTCACAGCCAGTCTCCCCTACAATGGACATTAGTGTGAAAATATTTGAAATATTCAAAAGGCCTAAGTGAGAGATAATAACAGCTATTATTTTTTGCAAGTGATCCTTTATTTTCTGTCCTTTTATTAAATAACTTGTCTTTTAAAAATATTTTTGTAGTACAGTGTGATGAGTATTACAATGGTGTTATGCAGTGAGAACACCCAGCCTGGATCTTTTTAGGAAGTGAAGACAGAACTAGGTCTCAAACAGTGGATATTAGGCAGGCAAAGGAATAAAGCGCTGGCTTGAAGGAGGGGGGCAACAGAGGACATTCAAAAAAGGAGTAAATACCAAAAAAATTACAGGAATCTGTCAGCATGAGAGAAGGTTTGGAAGGGCATAAAAATCAGGGTATCAGGATGTGAAATGAAAGCAGCTCACCTGTTTGTGACAAGATGATACGAGTTAGACTAGACTGAGACATAGGAGTTTGATAAAGCATTTCTAAACATTTATATCTGTAGCAGACTGTGATTAAAATACTCGTTTCCTAAAATCCCCAGCAACTTTAAGATATGAAGTGCCCTTCCAGCTAAGGTAGAATTATGTACTCTCATCTCTCTCGCTTCACCCCACTTTCATACGCTTTGGAGCTGCA
The DNA here is from genome assembly GCF_001704415.2 of Capra hircus. Lineage (NCBI taxonomy): Eukaryota > Metazoa > Chordata > Mammalia > Artiodactyla > Bovidae > Capra > Capra hircus. The sequence goes on from NC_030820.1 coordinate 6,418,379, forward strand.
TCATTCCTACAAATCTGTTAGATTTCAGCCAAATCTCACTGGCATTCCAAAGTATTTTAGAAGAGAAATAAATGGCAACTTTGAAATCAATAAGATTCTCAAATGTCTTAGAATAAAAATAGAGGATTCCACTGAGGAAAGCGCTGCTCTGAGTTTTACCTGCCACTATGAATGAAAGTTCATTATACAACACAACATACGGCATACACACACAGTAAGGGATATATACTCATCAGTCAGAACAGGGCACTCATTAACCAATCAGAGTGGATGCTCAGGAGAAACAACTGAGATGAATGTATCGTGAATACTAGATGAACACCAGTCCCTCCCACCTCCACCCGCCTCTCACCTGGTCTACAGTTCTTGTTACTCTCTTGACTGGGGAGGAGAACTGATCTACTGGGATCCTCAGCTGCCAGTACTGGAAGACTCAAATTGAAGGAGCTTAAAAATAAGATGTTGTTATTCTCACGTAATGAGAGTCTAGAGTTGGGAAGAGTCTCTAATTGGATGGTCCTTGGATTGGTTGTTTTGGTCCGTTAACTCTTGGTCATCAAGGATCAAGTCTTTCCATTTCCTCTTTCTACCATCTTTTGTGCATAGCTGTCTTCACCTGTGGCCACAAATGGTTGCTGCAATTCCAGATGACCCAAGCATCATGGTCTTTCTCAACTTCAGTATCTCGACAATGCCCCCCCACCCCGCCCCGCCATGCCTCTAACCCCCACCTCTTTGTCCCCTCTCACATTTACTGCCTCCTCATGTGTCCTCAGTCTCTTGCTTCTCCGTATGTATAGGTACTGGCCAGGGCTCTATACATATTCTTTCTCTTCTTTCCCAAATATTTCTCTAAAAGCAGCATCATTCATTCTAGCAGTTTCCTTTATCATCGCACTCAGAAGATTTCAGGAGCATTTAATGAGTGTTTGCTCTGGGACAGGTCCTTTGCATTTAGTATCTAATTTAATTTTCAAAATAAACAAGGGATATGAACTTGGGCAAGTTCCGGGTGACGGTGAAAGACAGGGAAACCTGGTGTGCATTCATGGGGTCACGAAGAGTCGGACATGACTTGGCTACTGAACAACAACAGAAACCTTACTAGCTGCATTTTACACTGAAGGCATTTGAGAGCAAGAAAAATTAAGTGACTTGCAGCAAGTCTTACAGTCAGCAAGTGAAATGCCTGAATCCAAAGCAGGGCAGTCTCCCTGCCCCTGAGCCCTCCCTGCCATCAGGCCCTGCCTCCCTCCAAGACTGGCCTCAGATGTCCCTTTCTGGAGGCCACTCCTGATCACCCCATGTGATACAATCTCACCACTGGTGTCACTCTGATGACATTGCTTTTTGTTCAGTGTTATGATTATACTTTCTCCCCTCCGCCTGTCGCATTATGCCATCAGTTCTGGGGAAAAGAGGCTATATTTTTTATTTCCTATCCTCTCTAATAGCCTGCTGTGCTGCACTCTGCTCAGTCCTGTCTGACTCTTTGCAGCCCACCACGCTCCTCTGCCCATGGAATTTTCCGGGTAAGAATTCTGGATTAGGGTACCATTCTCTTCTCTCGGGGATCTTTCCAAGCCAGGGACTGAACCCCGGTCTCCTGCATTGCAAACAGATTGCTTTACTGCCTGAGCCCAGGAAAGCCCAATGTTAGGCTAGAGCAGTGAAAAACAGGCAGCCAATAAGGGGCCTGCTCATTTCCACCGTGGTAAAGAACCTGCCTGCCAATGAAGGAGACATTAGAGAAGCAGGTATTATCCCTGGGTTGGAAGGATCCCCTGGAGGAGGGCATGGCAACCCACACCAGGATTCTTGCTTGTAGAATCCTACAGTCCCTGGAAGGCTACAGCTAATAGGGTCACAAAGAGTTGGACATGACTGAAGCGACTTAGCACGCACAGCTCACATGCTCGTTTCCATCACCTGAAGGAAATGCAGGAAACAAACAGCCCACAGGGGGTCGCTGAGTCCCAAATGACCAGGCACTCTGGGAAAGGTAGCTCAGGATCTATTGGGGTTTCCAGTCACCCCACTCCAGTACTCTTGCCTGGAAAATCCCATGGACGGAGGAGCCTGGTAGGCTGCAGTCCATGAGGTCACTAAGAGTCAGACACGACCAAGCGACTTCACTTTCACTTTTCACTTTCATGCATTGGAGAAGGAAATGGCAACCCACTCCAGTGTTCTTGCCTGGAGAATCCCAGGGACGGGGGAGCCTGGTGGGCTGCCGTCTGTGAGGCCGCACAGAGTCAGACACGACTGAAGCGACTTAGCAGTAGCAGTAGCAGTACAGAGTGATACTTTGGTATCTTGCAAAACCCCTATTCCTCATTCATTTTTCACTTAACGGATTTAGAATCTGTTGATAATTTTTGCCTGAATCAATTATTTCTTTAAGAGTTGTGGAATAAAATGTACATTGCTGATTACCTTCTTCAGTGATCAACTTCCAATTTTCTCCAAGTATTTTCATAACCTTAAATGTGCTCTTTGACATGTAAAAGATTGAAAGTTCAAAATTTTCAGTGTCATAGTTCATTGTAATGGAAGAGTGGCTAATTTTCCATTTCCATTTGTCTTTTCAGCAAAATGGAAATTCAAATTTTTACAAGCCATTTGTGGAATCCTTTGAGGAAGCACCTCTTCATGTTATGGTTTTCACTTACTTGGGATACGGAATTGGAACACTGTTTGGCTATCTCAGGGACTTTCTGAGGAACTCGGGAATAGAAAAATGCAATGCAGCCGTGGAGAGAGAAGAGCAAAAGGTACGCGTGAGCAGCTCCTGAGTCTTTGTCAAGGCCAATTCTTCTCTGAAGTGTGCTCCCAAGTAGTAATGCATGTACAGATCCTGAAAAGAGTGATAAGTGCTCAGCAACTACTCAAGGTTCCCCTGAACCCCGTAAACCCCCCAAAATTATCCATGTATTCATGGACTTGTTTTCTTTACAATATTTATTGAGCAATTACTAGTTACCAGGCTGCCATCTATGGGGTCGCACAGAGTCGGTCACGACTAAAGCGACTTAGCAGCAGCAGCAGCAGCAGGCTAAACTAAAGGTTTCCATGTACAGTATCATAAATATAATTTTTAAAACAATCCCATGAGATAGATTTCAAAATAGCATTTTAAAGGTGAAAAATCAAAATCAGAAAGTGAGGGCATGAGTGGGACTGTATTCTGGTCTTCTAGTTGTAAGCTGAGTATTATTTATATTCTCTCCTGGACTCGGAAAGTGTGTTTGAGTGACATGTGGTCAGGGTTTCACTTAGATCAGAGTTTCTCAACTTTGGCACTATTGACATTTCGAGCTGGATAATCCTTTGATGTGGGAGGCATTGCAGGATTTTTAACAGCATCCCTGACCTTGACCTGCAAGATGTAGTTAGAACTTTCCCACATCCTTGTGACAATCAAAAATATCTCCAGACATTGCCAAATGCCTCACCAAGTGGAATAGCACCCTCAGTGCAGACCACTGATCTGGATACTTTCAATGGCGAGTGTATAAATGTCTACAGCATCTCCTTTCCACATAAGCTAACAGGACAACTTGGAAACTATTCAGAAATCTGTGAAGAGCCTGTGTCCTTTTACCATGTTTTCCAGAATTGGTTCAAAGGATGTATGATGCCATGAATCTCTTTTTCCCTAAAACTTGCTTTAAAGTATACAATTGTGGCCACAGATTATTCTGCATGATGGAGCTTTGAACATATCTAAGTATAGCATCATTGACACATGTAATAGGAGAATCTCAAATCCTATAACTTACTGACCAGTACCCATAGTAAGCTAAGCTCTTATGATAGACACATAACCATGAACAGGTCATGTAGAACACTTATTTTGGAATTACCAAATTGGAATTAAGTTAAGCCTACCTTCAGGGGGAAATCAGGCCCAGTTTGACTGTTGAACTCTCTCTTACGTTAGCAAGGACTAAGTCGTATGTTCTACAGCAACCGCATGTGAACTATGTCGCTTCAGTCGCGTCGGACTCTGTGCAACCCCATGGACCGTTGCTGGCCAGGCTCCTCTGTCCATGGGGTTCTCCAGGCAAGAATACTGGAGCGGGTTGCCATGTCTTCCTCCAGGGAATCTTCCTGACCCAGGAATCGAACCCACGTCTCATGCCTCCTGCATTGGCAGGCGGGTTCTTTACCACTAGTGCCACCTGGGAAGCCCCATATCAAGTAATGGGGACTAATAGAGAAGAAAATATATGTCCTTCCAGCAGAGAATTTGAAGTCTGGTATGCAAAAAAAGACTCATGAGCAAAACAAGTGATAAAAAGTGATGATGGGGAGGAAGTTGATATGGGAAACAGGGATCTGTGTCCTGTGCTTCTCTTAGGAAGTTAGGAAGGCGTTATGCTGGGACTTAGTGGTGAGCAGGTATTTGCTTATTGAGCAAGGTGCAAAGGAAGACACTCTCTAAGAGGGCTGCAAGCAAGTCAGATTCGTTTGGAGTTTGTATTTTGTGCCAGGCACTGTACAACAGTCTGGAAACATAAGAATAACTAAGGCAGATAATGGTTTTGGAGAGCTAACCACAAAAGAAGCAATTGCAGTGGAATTTGATAAGAGGTACCATTGAGGTTAGTAGATGACATCAGGGAGGCAAAGAATAGAAGCATTTAACCTGGGCTTGGTGCTCAGCGAAGCCTGCTGGGGGGAAGAGAAACTTAAATTCAGTCTTTAGAAGACTGAAGAGTAAGTAATAAGGCAACGAGTGCAGCAAGATGAGCTGGAAGGAGTCTTCAAGGAAAGGAAACATGGTGTGAAGTGGCCCAGAGATAAGAGAAAACATTGAACATTTAAGGAACCAAGGAATTCTAATGATCAGAATGTTGTGAGAGTGGGATTATGTGGGGAGAAAGATTGCTTGAGAGGCAAGCAGAGACCTTACTATAAGGGGTTTTTATAAGCCATAGACATTTGTTTTAAGAACAATGGGAAGGCATTGAAGGATTTCAGGCAGAGGAATGCAGATTAGCAGATTAGAAAGATCATGTTCACTGCAATGTAAAAAATGGATTGCAGGAGGGCAACGCAGGGACCAATAAAAGGAAAAAAATCCAATTAAGAGGCTGAGGCAGAAGTCCAGGTTGATAAAAAATCTAGATGATACCTTGGGCTGGGCCCAGGTTAGTGATAGCTCATGAAAGACAGGCCAAGAGATGCTTAAGGGTTGGAATCAGGACTACCCCACCAGGAAAACAGAATGAAATCATTCCATTTGCAGTAGCATGGATGGACCTAAAATCTACCATAGTAAGTGAAGTAAGCTGGACAAATATCATAATGTACGCTTCCCTGGTGGCTCAGAGGTTAAAGTGTCTACCTCTAATATGGGAGACTTGGGTTTGATCCCTGGGTAGGGAAGATCCCCTGGAGAAGGAAACGGCAACCCACTCCAGTATTCTTGCCTGGAGAAGCCCATGGACGGAGGAGCCTGGTGGGCTACAGACCACGGGGGTCGCAAAGAGTTGGACATGACTGAGCGACTTAACTAACTAACTAATGGAGAATCTAAGCAAATAATACAAATGAACTTATTTACAAACAGAAATAGACTCACAGACATAAAAAACAAATTTATGGTTACCAAAGGGGAAATGGAGGGTGGAGGGATAACAGAGGAGTTTGGGATTATCAGATATACACTATTGCATATAAACTAGGTAAATGACAAGGACCTACTCCATAGCACGGGGAAGTATTAATATAGTCAACATCTTGTAATAATCTATAATGGAAAAAATCTGAAAAAGAATATTGATCTAATTAGATAGATCTGTGTCTATTCTGTATAACTGGATTACTTTGCTATCAACCTGAAACTAACACAACATTGTAAATCAACCGTACTTCAATTAAAAAAAAAAAAGATAGAGTTAGGGATGATTGATTTGACTTGGGAAATTACAGAGATGTACAAATCAAAGCCCATACTTGGTCTACGACTTGGGCAACTGGATATAAAGAAGGCAGTATCACATATTGAGATGGGGAATTGAGAAGGAAGATGGAGTTGGAGGGGAAGGTGATCAATTCACTTTGAAACAAGCTGAGTTGAAAGAATTGACAGCTAGATAGAGAGATCTAGACCTCAGAGAAAAGTCTGAGATGGATATTGTAGCATCTTCAGTATATCTGGAGCATATTAAATTAATCAAAACCGTAGAAGTGGATGTGATCTCCCAGGGAAGGTCTGCGGAAGAGAAAAAGACAAAGGGTGTGAAGAGGACAGAGAACTTTAGAGGATGTTATAAGTGGCAGAGGTGGAATTCCAACTCAAGACTAGAAGCAATGCAACAATAAAAATCCTTTTAATAGTCTAGGAAGGAGATAATATGTGCTTGAGTTGGGGAAGAGACAGATGGAATGAAGAAAAGGAAGCTGGTTATAAAGATATTCAGGAGGTATAACAACAAGTCTTGGTTGCTGAGTATATGGAAAATAAGACAGAGGAGGAAACCAGGATAATCTCAAGTTTCTTCTTTGGTCAGCTGCAAGAATGGCAGTGGCACACTCGTCACTTGAGGACTGAGTTAGTAATACTAAGTGAAAAGATTTAAAAAAAAAAAAAAAAAGCAAAATCTCTCTCCAAAAGAGCCCTAAAAAAATCTCAGACCCAGAGCATCTGCTATCTCAACAGACTTGATTAATAATCAAGACACTAAGGAGGAGAAAAGACAACCCAGACAGATACAAGGTTTCAATATTTTGCTTCAGTTCTTCTTTTAACCCTTTAAAGGCAACTTTAGAGTTGAATTGCAATGTATTAATGTTCAGACCCAGGACTGAAGGACTTCACTTTCACTTTTCACTTTGATGCATTGGAGAGGGAAATGGAAGCCCACTCCAGTGTTCTTGCCTGGAGAATCCCAGGGATGGGGGAGCCTGGTGGGCTGCCATCTATGGGGTCGCACAGAGTAGAACACGACTGAAGTGACTTAGCAGCAGCAGCAGCGGCAGAGATCTCTAGCTATAGTACTTTCTCAGTGATGTCATGGTCCAACTTTGCTAAATCCAGAACAGGATGTCAGAAAATATAATCAAAGGAATATCAAGCATTGTCAGGGATTTTAAAAACTTCAGGTACAGCTGCATGTCTCAATCCCTGTGGCCCCTGCTGGTAAAAGACTTATCAGTTGCGATACCATGTTTCCGTTAGACCCAGGTAGTCCCAGAGCCCTACAAGTCAAGCCCAGATATTTCTGGTTCATCCCCAGAGATTTTTACTCCCACATATAACAAAAACAGTTCAGCAAGTTGTAACTAGATAATTTGGACATAAATTGCCAAATAAATGTTTGCATGAATTAAACCTCGCTCTTTCTTATTCATACTTGGCATTCTGAAACAACAGCAAGATTGGCTCAGTGTGACTTTCTTCTGAGTGTTTTGAAGGATGGGGTTCATGAAGGTCACTGGGTGTGAGGCATGGTTTTGTCCAAAGCAAACAGACGGCCCAGTGCTGGGCTTCCTGTTTGGATCTGGGTGGGTCCAAAATGAGAGAGTTTCCCTGGGAACCCAACATATTAGCCAGCAGCTTGTGGGGCGGGAACGCTTCAGCCCCTTCATTCTCTTCTCAGTTAACAACCAACATGATCTTTTTAATCCTAAGTCAGTTCACATGTCAAGGTGCTACAGAACCACCCTCTCGATGAGCCCTGTCCCTGTTCCTCAAGGACCTTCTTCCTCTTCCTCAAACACAGCCTCTCACACCTAACGCAAGGATTTCTCACTCACCTTTCCCTCTGCTCAGAATGACCCTTCTTCCCTCAGATACCAGTACAGCTCACCCCCTCACTTTCTTCATTAAATCCATCCGGACATCACCAGCTTTAAAGCCAGGAGGAGTCACCAGCAGAGTTATCCCCAAACTCCCCAACCAGGCTTGGTTCCAAATACCTTCTGGCTGCTTCTCAAAAACAAATGCACCCTCACAAGAAAGGCATATTTTCCATGATTGCATCTAGCTTTGGGAAAAACTCCAAAATCAAAGTTTGAGAAATAGTTTGTAAAATATGGCCATGAGTAAAATCAGATTATAACTACCCATGGTGAGTTTTCAGGTCAACATTTATTTTGTTATTGTTGTTTAGTTGTCTTGTCGTTGTTTAGTCTCTAAGTCCTGTCTGACTCTTTTACAACACCCCCTCCCTGCCACCCCACCCATGGACTGTAACCTGTCAGGCTCACCTGTCCACAGGATTTCCCAAGCAAGGATACTAGAGTGGGTCGCCATTTCCTTCTCCAGGGCATCTTCCCAAACCAGGGGTCAAACCTGCATCTCCTGCATTGGCAGATGGATTCTTTACCACTGAGCCACCTGGGAAGCCCCAACGTTTATTTGGATATATATAAATATCCAAATATCCAAACACCCACAGGCATGACATTTCTGATGTGTCATTAAAATGTTAGACAAATCATTTTGTTTTAGTTCTTATACAATATAGACCTTACTGCCTCCCTTGGCAAGAAGGAATCTGCAATAGTAGGTTTTTAACAAGAATAGTAGCAAGGTTGATGCATCTTGATAAAGTAGAGCTTTGCTAGCGCCTATCAACTGGTACTAAGCCAATGTGTGGAATGAGTGGGTTATGACTAGCCTCTTCCTCTGTCCTTTTTCCCTTCCTTTTTATTATGGGAATAGCTGCAAAAGCTATGTTCATCCTTCCTTTCTTTTTCATGCATTTAGTTACATATGAGCTCATTTGCATCACCCTCTCCCTTCCTTAAGGTATGTTCATAACATACATTTGTTGTGTGACTGTCTTTTTTATTTTTGCAAGAAGTTATACACTGAAGATCTTTACCTGCCAGAAGAGGATTACCTTCATTGTTTTTAATAGCCACATGATGGTATTGTATAGTAGGATTATATGATTATTTATTTTTATTCTCTTTTTTATTATTGAAAATAATGCTTCAATGAGCATCCTATGCATTTACTCAAGGATAAAGCATAGAAATGACTTTCTGGGCCCAAGAAATAAACATTTTAACTTCCAAAATATTGGCAAATTGCCTTTAAAAAATATTGCATAGCATGTCTCCAGTAGTATGCGAGAGTGCTTGCTTTCTTGTCAGCACTTGAAACATTGATATTTTAAAAATATTTCTCATTTTTGCCAATTTGAAAAGGGAGGTTTTTTCATGTTCTTGTGTTTCTCTGCATTTCCTTGGTTATAATGAGACTGAGCTTTTCATATGATTAATCTCATGTATGCTTACTCTTCTTGAATTTCCTGTTGATATCATTTGCTCATAATTTTATTAAATTATTTTTATTGATTGAGAGAAGCTCTTTCTATATATCCTTCATTAATAATTTGCCTCTTAAATCTGCTTTAGTTATTTTTTTCAATTTTGTTTCTAGGCTTTTAACTTTAACTTTTTCTTTACCTTTTTTTAACTTTTCCTGTGGCTGCCATCTCTGGGGTCGCACAGAGTCGGACACGACTGAAGCGACTTAACAGCAGGAGCAGTGGCTTTTTAGCCACACATATATTTTTAATTTTTAGGCCGCATGTATCAAACACCTCCTTTATGTTTTCTTTGTTGTTGGTTTTGCTATTTTTTGCTGTCCTTTCTCTTTGTGAAGGGGGAGTAGTTTAGGAAGGCTATTTTCATCTTGTAAGAAAGATAAAAAATTTTCCTATAACTTCATTCAGTACTTTTATAATTTGGAGAATTCATTTAATCTACAAACGCATCTAGGATTTAATTCCATGTGCTCTGTGAAGTAGAAGGACAATTTTTTTTATTGAAGTACAATTGTTTTACAGAGTTGTGCCAATCCCTACCATATAGCAAAGTGACTCAGCTATATAAATCAGTTCAGTTCAGTTCAGTCGCTCAGTCGTGTCCGACTCTTTGCGACCCCATGAATCGCAGCACGCCAGGCCTCCCTGTCCATCACCAACTCCCGGAGTTTACTCAGACTCACATCCATCGAGTCTGTGATGCCATTCAGCCATCTCATCCTCTGTTGTCCCCTTCTCCTCCTGCCCCCAATCCCTCCCAGCATCAGAGTCTTTTCCAGTGAGTCAACTCTTCACATGAGGTGGCCAAAGTACTGGAGTCTCAGCTTTAGCATCATTCCTTCCAAAGAAATCCCAGGGTTGATCTCCTTCAGAATGGGCTGGTTGGATCTCTTTGAAGTCCAAGGGACTCTCAAGAGTCTTCTCTAACACCGCAGTTCGAAAGCATCAATTCTTCGGTGCTCAGCTTTCTTCATAGTCCAACTCTCACATCCATACATGACCACTGAAAAAACCATAGCCTTGACTAGACTGACCTTAGTCAGCAAAGTAATGTCTCTGCTTTTGAATATGCTATCTAGGTTGCTCACAACTTTTCTTCCAAGGAGTACGCGTCTTTTAATTTCACGGCTGCAGTCACCATCTGCAGTGATTTTGAAGCCCCAAGAAATAAAGTCTGACACTGTTTCCACTGTTTCCCCATCTATTTCCCATGAAGTGATGGGACCAGATGCCATGATCTTCGTTTTCTGAATGTTGAGCTTTAAGCCAACTTTTTCACTCTCCTATATATATACAATCTTTATTTAATCTTCTTCTCCATTATGGTTTATCACAGAACATTGATAATAGTTCCCTGTGCTATACATCAGGACCTTGCTGTTTATTCATCCTAAATGTAATAGTTTGTATCTACCAACCCCAATCTCTCTCCCGACAACCACAAGCCTGTTCTCTATGTCTGTGAGTCTGCTTCTATTTTACAGATAGATTTGTTTGTTCCATGCTTTAGATTGCACATATAAGTGATATCATATGGTATTTGTCTTTCTCTTTCTGATTGGCTTCACTTAGTATGATAATCTTTGGCTGCAGCCGTGTTGTTGCAGATGGCATTGTTTTGTTCTTTCTTACGGTTGAGTAATATTTCATTGTGTGTACACGTATCACATGTTTATTCATTCATCTGTTGATGGACGTTTAGATGGTTTCCATGTTTGGGCTCTTGTGACTAGTGACTAGCACATGTATTTTTTTTTTTTTTTTACTGTGATTTTTATTTTATATTTTTTTAATGTGTAAAATTATTGTTTTATTTTATTTTTATTTTTTAATTTAAATTTATTTATTTTAATTGGAGGCTAATTACTTTACAATATTGTATTGGTTTTGCCATACATCAACAAGAACATGTATCTTTTTGAATTGCAGTTTGTCTGGATATATTCCCAGGAGTGCGATTGCTGGATCATATGGTAATTCTATTTTTAGTTTTCTGAGGCATCTCCATACTGTTTTCCACAATGGCTGTTCTAATGTATATTCTCACCAATGATGTAGGAGGATTCCCTTTTCTCTGCACCCTCTTCAGGATTTGTTACGTGTAGATCTTTTAATGATGGCTATTCTGACTGATGTGAGGTGGTACCTCATTGTAGTTTTGATGTTGAGCATCTTTTCACGTGCCTGCGGGCCATCTGTATTTCTCCTTTGGAGAAATGTTCACTAAGGTCTTCTGCCCGTTTTTCAGTTTGGTTGTTTGTTTTGTTGTTGTTATTTAGTTGTGTGAGCTGTTTTTATCCTTTGGAGATTAAGCCCTTGTCTGCCACATCATTTGCGAATATTTTCTCCTGTGTCATAGGTGGCCTTTTCATTTAGCTATTGTTTTTTAATGGTTTCCTGTGCTGTGAAAGCCTGTAAATTTAATTACATATCATTTGTTTATTTTTTTATTGCTATCGCCTTGGGAGACTGACCTAAGAAAACACTGGTATGATTTATGCCAAAGAACATTTTGCCTAGGCTCGCTTCTAGGAATTTCATGGTGTCGTGTCTTTGTTTAAGCCCTTTTGAATACAGTGTTAGGTATGCGCTAACATCACTGCTTTACATGCAGCTGTCCACCTTTCCCGGCACCATTTGCTGAGAGACGTTTTCCCATTTTATATCCTGCCTTCTTTGTTGAAGGCTAATTGACTGTAGATGTGTGAGTTTATTTTCCGGCTCTCAATACCACCCTGTTTTGATTACTACGGTTTGTTGTATCTGAAGCCTAGAAGAGTTATGAGGGGGACTACTTTTTCAAGGGATTTTTAAATTGTCTCAGTATCAGTAATTGAATAGTTCAATTACTTTTTACCCACTGATATGAAATATCGGCCAACATGTTGATTTTTTAGGTAAATTTACAAGTTTTCAAGTAGTTTGTGAAAATTTTCTCAATATATACCTTAGAATTAGCTTTTTAGGTATTGAATTTTTAAGAAGGAACTCTTGCTGCTTTAATTGGTAATGTATTAAATCTATGTTTTGACTTTGGAAAATTTGACATCTTAATAAATAATATAATATTATTCTATTTAGTCTTCTCATTCAGAATGGTGGTATGTCTCTCCTTTTATTTAGATATTTATGTCCTCTAATAAAATTTTATTTCTTTTTAATTTATTTTTTATTTAATTTTTTTTAGCTTTTCTTATTCTAAAGTCATCATTTTCTCTTATTATTGTTATTTGAGTACAATTTTTTGGTGATGGTACTATTTAAATAGTGCTTTTCCCCCTATTTTCGATTCTAATTAGTTATTGATGGCATATGAGAAAGCTATTGCTATTTTTATATTTTAAGTTAAAAAACTCTCACCTTAATGAATTCTCTTTTCAGTTGTCACAGCTTCTCAGACAGTTGTGTTGGAATTTCATGAGTGTCATAAAAAACTATATATTGTCTTTTGATCTATTATAACAAACTTGTTAATTATGCTATTTTTTGTTTGTTTTTATTTTTTTAATTTACTTATTTTAATTGGAGGCTAATTACTTTACAATATTATAGTCGTTTTTGCCATACACTGATATGAATCAGCCATGGATGTACATGTGCTCCCCATCCTGACCCTCCCTCCCACCTCCTTCCCCATCCCATCCCTCTGGGTTGTCCCAGTGCACCGGCTTTGAGAGCCCTGTTTCATGCATCAAACCTGGACTGGCGATCTGTTTCGCATATGGTAATATACATGTTTCAGTGCTATTCTCTCAAATCATCCCACCCTCGCCTTCTTCCACAGAGTCCAAAAGTCTGTTCTTTACATCTGTGTCTCTTCTGCTGTCTCACATATAGGGTCATCATTACCATCTTTCTAAATTCCATATGTATGTGTTAGTATACTGTTTTGGTGCTTTTCTTTCTGACTTCCTTCACTCTGTATAATAGGCTTCAGTTTCATCTACCTCATTAGAACTGATTCAACTGCATTCTTTTTAATAGCTGAGTAATATTCCATTGTGTATATGTACCACAACTTTCTTATCCTTTCGTCTGCCAATGGACATCTAGGTTGCTTCCATGTCCTGCCTATTGTAAACAGTGCTGCAATGAACATTGGGGTACATGCGTCTCTTTCAATCCTGGTTTCCTCGGTGTGTATGTCCAGCAGTGGGATTGCTGGGTCGTATGGCAGTTCTATTTCCAGTTTTTTAAGGAATCTCCAACTGTTCTCCATAGCGGCTGTAGTAGTTTGCATTCCCACCAACAGTGTAAGAGGGTTCCTTTTTCTCCACACCCTCTCTAGCATTTACTGTTTATAAACTTTTTATAGTTTGTTTATATTTATATTAATATAGTATAATTTTATTATTAAGTAAATTAAATAATATATATATTTATAGTCTATTGTTTATAGACTTTTTAGGAAAACTTTTTGCCCTCACCACAATCGATATTTGCGGGGTCTTAGTTTCCCTAACAGGGAGTGAACTTGGGCCCTCAGGAATAAGAGTATGGAGTCCTAACCGCTGGAGCACCAGATTTTCTTTTTTAAATATCTGCCTTTTTGTCATCTCACAGGGCTTTTATATGTGTGGTAGAACACATCCAAGCACTGGATGTACCATCTTTTTTCAACCTCTCTCTAATTTCTTAATAAGAAAAATCAGATTTCACCATTTTTACTTTGTGTTTCTCATACTTCAGTGAATTGTCTGTAATAAACTTACCCTTCCCAACAAAGAGGAAAAGATAAACATGTTTTAATTTTTTTTTCTGAGTTCAACCCTGTTAAGAGAAACAACTGTTTCTCAAAAGGAAGTAATACAATAACATGAAATGTTAGGTGAAAAAAGAAGTGTTACTGCTGGCACAAGTAAAAACTGTGTTTGATAATGACTTTTCCCTCTCTCTACAAATCCATAGTTCTATTTACTACTGAATGAGAAGGTAGTTAAACCCAAAATGAAGAAACATACTTCCAAATTTGGTAGTATTTTTTGCAATAAACCATGGATATGTTCACTTAGCCCTGCAGGGTGGTCTGTTGAAAAGAGCATTCATTGGTACAAATCTCAATCTGTCCACTCAGATTTTCTGACTTTCTGTTGAATTGTCTATGAAAATAGGATAGATAAACCTGTAACACTTGAAAAATGATAAAGTACTCTACAAGGTTAATGGTAGAAAAAGAAAGAATGTCATATTGCAGAAGAAACAAGGTCATTTTGTGGCTGTATTATTATTAGGGTTTCTCCACCCTCCTATAAGGCTTCCCTGGTGACTCAGCGATACAGAATCTGACTGACAATGCAGGAAATGTGGGTTCTCTCCCTGGGTCAGCAAGATCCCCTGGAAAACAAAATGGCAACCCACTTCAGTTTCTTCACCAGGAAATCCCATGGACAGAGGACCTGGTGGGCTACAGTCACTGGGATCACAAAGAGTCGGTCGCCAAGTTAGCAATTAAACAGCAACGATGACCCTCCTATACCCTACTCCAGAAAATGACTGTGTCCTTGTGGCAGGGGGTTCACTCTCACATCCACCTTTTGTGTCAGGAAGAAAAATATAGTAAGTAGACCACATGACTCAGAGGATGAGATGGCTGGATGGCATCACCGACTGGATGGACATGAGTTTGAGTGAACTCCGGGAGTTGGTGATGGACAGGGAGGCCTGGCGCGCTGTGATTCATGGGGTCGCAAAGAGTCGGACATGACTGAGCGACTGAACTGAACTGAACTGAGACCACGTGATGAGCTAAATATGCAGATAGATAAAGATACATCCTATTGCAGTACTTCGGCTTTTGCAACAGCTAGTCCAGATTCATATTTTTATATAGTGACAATGCTGTGGGAGGCTTACCTGAGACTAGAGGACAATGACCTTTAGAAGGCACTCACTGCTCCTGAAGAAACCTCATAGTGCTCAAAGGAGTGGGGTGGGGCGAAAAAACACCCACACAGAGGCAGGAACCTTCATGGGTGCAGAAGAATAGGAGCTCTGTAACCAGAAGGCAGAACTTCTTCACTGGACCAACCAGATCTAGGTTTTGTTTTTTTTATTTATCGAACATTGATTAACAATGTTGTGCTAGTTTCGGACGTACACAAAAGTAATTCAGTTATACATTTATCTAATGTTTTTCAAATTCTTTCCCCATTTAGGTTTTTACAGAGTATCGAGCAGAGTTCCCTGTGCTATACAGTAGATCCCTGTTGGGGATCTATTTTTAATCTAGCAGTGTATACCTGTCAATCCCAAACTCCCTAACAATCCCTCCCCTACCCCCTACCTCCACCCCCAGCAACCATAAGTTTGTTCTCTATGTCTGTGAGTCCATTTCTGTTTTGAAAATATGTTCATTTGTATCATTTTTTAAAGATTGAACATACAAACAATATCATATGTTAGCTGTCTTTCTCTGTCTAACTTACTTCGCTCAGTATGATAATCTCCAGGTCCATCTTTGTGGTGGCAAATGGCATTATTCTCGCATTGTAAGGTTTCCAACCTCATTTTTCCCTCTCAGGAACAGGTAGATGACCGAGCCGGTGACTCAGATTTAAGTTAGCATTTATACCACCCACAAAAAGTAGCTCTATGTGGTTAAAAATTGCCCTACCTCTTCCACAGAGAAGTTTCAAGTGCCTAATTTATAGAAATTTCTATTGAGTGTGGAGATTATTCCATAGCAGAAAGTCCTCTCTGACCCCACAAAACTGGTTAGAACCCCCATGTCTTGCTTTCAGAGCTTTTATCTCAAAGAAGAGCTAGCTACCCATTTCTCCACAGGTTATTCTGGATCTCTGAGCCAGGAGCCAGAAGCTTGGGCAGGGTGGAGCATGTTCACACCTCCCCTCGGGCCGCCTGGTGACACACCTTCATGAGACCTCAGTGACAGAAGCTGCAGACTTTTTTCTTAGGTCAGCGTCAAGTTCCATACGATGCATGCTCCCTCCTCCATGGCTTGGAGGATTGTTGGCCTTCGTAGTCCATATTATAGGTCACTTTTTGAAATTTTTATTTTATATTGGAGTGTAATTGACTAACATTGTGTTAGGTTCAGATGTACAGCAAAGTGGTTAAGTTATATACACACATGTATCTGTTCTTTTTCAAATTCCTTTCCCATTTAGGTTATTAGAGAATATAGAGCAGAGTTCCCTGTGCTATACAGTAAGTTCTTATTGGTGATCTCTTCTAAACGCAGCAGTGTGCACATGTCCAAAGTGACTGCTGGTAGACCAGATGGAGCGGAAGTTGACCAGAGTTCAAATTACTCATCTAATTGGGCCTAGTTTTCCTCACAGGTCAAATGGGTATTTGAAATCCATGATTTCCATTGTTCTTTCTGCCCTGGTATCTTGAGCATCTTGTGGTTCCATGTTTGAAATCATTTTGTAGGCATACTATTTTGGTTCTTTTCTTTCTAAAATCAACTGTTTTCTTAAACCAAAGTTTAACTTCTCTAAACTAACTGCTAACTCTCTTTTGTGTCAGATTTCTCATGAAACCTAGAACTATAATTCCATTCAGAGTCCAGACATATTACTGACAGACCTACTTCTCTCTTTCCTTTCTTTTTGTAGGGTAGGTTTAGATGACTTCATGTCAGATAAGAAATTAAAAATTAGAACTAGAAGGACACAAGCCATGTTTGGGAATATAGAGTAACTGACAGATCAGTTAAAAAAAAAAAAAAGGGCTGAGAAAAATGTATGAAATCAAAACAGAAATAGTTTGAAAAAGATTTTCCTAGAATTACATAATCAATTTTTCTCTCAAATATATGTCCATTTCCATGTTAAATGTAAAAGGGTACAATTATCATAATTTACAGATTTAAATAATAGTAAAATCGGAGTTGGTGATGGACAAGGAGGCCTGGCATGCTGCAATTCATGGCGTCACAAAGAGTCGGACACGACTGAGCGACTGAACTGAACTGAACTGAAAATCTATCTAAGGGCATTTCACTATTTGAGAGAAAATATATTTGATATAAGAATTTCAACTTACAAATGTAATCAGTAGAGTTGTCCAACCGTCCTTCAAATTCACATGCAGTAGTCCTCAGGACTTTTTCTTATAGACAATCACAGTTTTCTCCAGATATGATGCCATTGTCACTAAAAACCAAAAAGTGAAATAACAGAAAAACAGTGTTATGGATGCAGCCAGCAGCCATCAAAGATGCAGATTCTATCTTTTTCCATCTGATTGGACCATCTCAGAAGATGAGAGGGCCAGATTAGTAGCATAAGAAGTCCTTCCGCAAAGCCTTTCCCCATCATCTTCCTTGTGCCTTTAGGATATAAGCTCCATTTCATAGGAGGAAGAAAGAATTCAAAGAAAATGAGAGGGAGAGTAGGGAAGCTCACTACTCCCAATCTTCCGTGGCTCCTTACTTCCGCCAGGGTAATGTCTGAGTTTCTCATGAGCACATGTAAGGCTCCCATGTTCTGCAGCCAGCAGATATGGCAGCCTCACCCACACTACAGAGAATGATAGGGAACTCAGGTGACAGAGTCAGACCATCAGAATCTTGGCTTTGACTCCAAGGGAAGTGCGAGCCATTATAAGCTCGGAACATAGAACGGCAGGATCCATCATGTTTTATTCTTTCTCATTCTTCTCAAATATACCCTACATTTCCAGCAAAGAGACCGATTTACCCTGAGTGCCCTCTCTAAGCATACCTAGCCATCATAGTCTCATCGCACCGTCAGTGACCATCTCCAAAGCCTCTCCTGCATAAAGCCTCTTGATTTCTCTGGCAAAACATGATTCTGCCTCTGGATAAAATCTTACAAACATCGAAACTACTTGACTTTACCCAAGGTTTGCATTTTCTACCTTGTTCTAGCTTAGGAGTTAGATGACAAAGTCAAATATGTCTTGCTCTGAGCCTCACCTGGATTACAGGTCCCTCAGGCATGGATGACATTTAAAACAGCAAAAGAGTGCTGTTGCTTCAACACTGAGAGAAGCCTAATGCCTCCAGAAGCTCTCCAACTCAGTGTCTATGCCCTTGGTCACCTACCAGCAGTTATGCCAATAGATCCAACAAGTCAAGTTCATCCACGTTTCTAAACACATTATGGGTGGGGCTATTTGTGGTCAAAAAAGTTAAGACCAAATAATCATCCAACCAGTTCCTTTCCAACTAAACTGCTTTAGACATAAACACCTCTTGCTAAATTTTCGATGAAATTCACTGGGATTCATTGTCTCCAGCATTCTTTTGGAGACTTGTATTGCACTATCATTTTTGATACCTTTATTTGCCACAGGTTTTCCTTCTCCCACTAAAATGGAAGCTCCTTGGAGGTGAAGGACTCACAGAATTATTTGTGGACCCAGCCCATCCCCGTACCCAAGACCCTTGCTCAAAATATTTGCAGATGGAATATTTTCATGGCTCCTCCGCATCTTTCAGTTTTTATTTGTAACTGAACTATAAAAAGGGAGAGACCAAAGTAAACTTCTGCCTCTCTTATAATAGGATTTTGTGCCACTGTATCAAAACTTTGAGAATTTTTATACGCGGAACCTTTATATGAGAATCAGAGACAACTGGAACCGACCCATCTGCAGTGCCCCGGGAGCTGTGTTCGACGTGATGGAAAGGGTGACAGATGACTACAACTGGACATTTAGGTGAGGCAGCCACCCTGGAAGGGCTTGAAAGAAAATGCTTTCAAGGAAATTCTAGCATGGGTGTCAGATTACAGATCTGAAAGAAAACCAGAGCAATGAAACAGCTGGTCTTCCATTATTCCGCCCTTTGCAAGCCCTCATGATGCCAGTGGAGGAAGTCACAGTAATTAAGTTGCCAAGGGCAGCTTATTTGTATTGCAATTAAGAGAAATCTGTGGCAGAAGGTGCAGGATACACAGAACCAGCCAGGAAGAGTCCTTTTCAGCTTTATTGATAAATTGTACCCTTCTAGTTCCAGCTGAAGGAGCCGGTGATGACCATGGCTGTTTCTCTTTAGACAGTCCTTGCTGCAATTTAAACCAGGGTGTCATGAAAGCAAGCACCCAGGAAAAATCAGAGCTGAGTAATGCTCTATAGCCTGGCTACCTTTTCCCAGTGCTCTGCCCAGATTCGTGATGGAGTTACTCTCCTCCAAGGGCAAATCATTTTGTGGTGACAACAAGGCCGATCTAAAGGAAAATAGAAAAGACGTGATTTAGGCCAAGCCTAAGATCTCTTTCTAGTTGTATTTTATGGGACCCTAGTGTTCTTGCCTGGAGAATCCCAGGGACAGCGGAGCCTGGTGGGCTGCCATCTATGGGGTCGCACAGAGTCAGACACGACTGAAGCGACTTAGCAGCAGCAGGATGCTATTGAATGAAAAAGTCCTTTGTGTTCACCTGACCTTCTCTCTGCAGGTTTACTGGAAGAATCATCAAAGATGTCATCAATATGGGGTCCTATAACTTCCTTGGCCTGGCAGCCAAGTACGATGAATCCATGAGGACAGTAAAGGAGGTTTTAGAGACATATGGCCTAGGCGTGGGCAGCACCAGACAGGAAATGGGTATGTATGTTCACTATTTTGAGATTTTTTCCCAGTTAGGCCTGATTCCTGTGGCTACTCCTCAAATCTAGATCATATCTAGATTGTGTATCACAAAAAGCTATTTTAAAATACAAAAAGAAAAAGGTATATTATGGTCTCTTTGAAAATTTCAAACATTATGCTCATACTAGGCAGTTTATTAAGATTTTAATTCTCTGGAATAAATAAAAATGATTCTTTCCTAACCATGTGATCTGAAAAAAGCAGCTATCATACCTCTTCTATCTGGTCCTTTTCTGGGTCATTTTCTCCACTTTTCTTAAACAGCTTTGCTGTTTTTCAATCACTCAGTCATGCGCAACTCTTTGTAACCCCATGGACTGCAGCATACCAGGCTTCCCTGTCCTTCGCCATCTCCCAGAGTTTGCTCAAACTCATGTCCATTGAGTCAATGATGCCAGCTTTATTAAACAGGTTTACTGAGGTTTAATTATGCCTTGAGATATAATAGGAAATGGCTACCCACTCCAGTACTCTTGCCTGGAAAATGCCACGGACACAGGAGCCTGGTAGGCTACAGTCCATGGGATTGCAAACAATTGAACACAACTGAGCATCTTCATTTCTCATTGAGGTGTGATCGCTATTAAAAGAAAAACATTGTACTTAATATGTATAATTTAACGAGTTTGGACGTACGCATATTCCTGTGAAACTGTCACCACAATCAAGGTAATAAATATATCCATTACCTGAGAAAGTGTCATATCACCATCCTTTTTGTGGTAAGAACACTTAGCGTGAAATTAACTCTTTTTTTTCTATTTTCCCCCTAAATAAAATTTTATTTTTACCTATTGAAAGTTGACTTATAATATTATGTTAGTTTCAGGTGTACACCTGGCAATTTTATATTTTGAGGTCTACTCTTTTAACAAGTGTTTCTAGAGCACAATACAGGATTGTTCTAGGCACTGTGTGGTAGTGAAGATTTCTAGAACTTATTCATCCTGCATCACAGAAGTGTCATAGCCATGAAACAACTTCTCATTTGGATTTAGCTCTTTCTCCTACTTCTCTTGGTGATACCCACCACTTTTGTACTTGATTATTGCCTGTTTCTGCTCCTCCTGTGAAGGGAGGAATGGGTCTTCTTGACTGTTGTGTTGAATGAATAGATGGATGAATGATGAATAAATGAGAAAGGTGGAGCCAACAGGCTTTTTGTTTCTCTTTTAGCTGAAATAATTTTCTCTTAGAAGAGTACAATCTGAGAAGGGAACTTCTGCTCCCCACACTTCTGGGAGAATGAGGGAGCAGCTTGTTCCTGTGGCTTGGCTTCACTGTTCCTGGCCCGGTGACTTCTCCTATATGATCTCATTTATGCCTCCCCAAAACCTGTGCTGTAGAGGCAGTACAAGTGGTGTTATTTGCATCTTCCAGAGGAGGAAACTGAGGACTACATGACTCAGTGATGTGCCCACAGTGGCAGCCGTGGTAACTCCTAGTCTTGCTCAGCTTTTCTACTAAACAGTTTTCCATCTGGGATAATAAACACAGGGCTCACCAGGTCAGCCTCAGGCCTAATAATCAGATGTAAATCTACCAAAAATGGATTCACCATTCATGAAACATGCCACCCCTAGAGAACCAGTTGGCAGAAGGGCTTTAAAATCCCGTGATTAAAAAGACTGGTGCAATAAATCAGTATCATGGTGATCCAAGTCTATGCCCCAACCAGTAGTGCTGAAGAAGTTGAAGTTGAATGGTTCTATGATGACCTATAAGACCTTCTAGAACTAATACCAAAAAAAAAAAGATGTCATTTTCATCATAGAGGTGCTGACGCTGCTAAGTCACTTCAGTCGTGTCCGACTCTGTGTGACCCCATAGACGGCAGCCCACCAGGCTCCCCCATCCCTGGGATTCTCCAGGCAAGAGCACTGGAGTGGGTTGCCATTTCCTTCTCCAATGCGTGAAAGTGAAAAGTGAAAGTGAAGTCGCTCAGTCGTATCCGACTCTTCGCGACCCCATGGACTGCAGCCCACCAGGCTCCTCGATCCATGGGATTTTCCAGGCAAGAGCACTGGAGTGGGGGGCCAATGCAAAAGTAGTACATCAAGAGATACCTGGATTAACAGGCAAATTTGGCGTTGGAGTACAAAGCAAAGCAGGTCAAAGGCTAACAGATATTTGCCAAGAGAACTCACTGGTCATAGAAAACACCCTCTTCCAACAACACAAGAGAAGACTCTATACACAGACATCACCAGATGGTCAATACTGAAATCATATTGATTATATTCTTTGAAGCCAAAGATGGAGAAGCTCTACACAGTCAGCTAAAACAAGACCAGGAGCTGACTGTGGCTTAGATCATAAACTCCTTATTGCCAAATTCAGACTCAAATTGAAGAAAATAGGGAAAACCACCAGATTATTCAAGTATGATCTAAATTAAATTCCTTATGATTATACAGTGGAAGTGAGAAATAGATTTAAGGGACTAGATCTGATAGACAGAGTGCCTGAAGAACTATGGACAGAGGTTCATGACATTGTACAGGAAACAGAGATCAAGACCATCCCCAAGAAAAAGAAATGCAAAAAGGCAAAATGGTTGTTTGAGGAGACCTTACAAATAGCTGAGAAAAGAAAAGATGGGAAAAGGCAAAGGAGAAAAGGAAAGATATACCCATTTGAATGCAGAGTTCAAAAGAATAGGATGGATAGATAATAAAGCCTTCCTCAGTGATCAGTGCAAAGAAATAGAGGAAAACAATAAAATGGGAAAGACTAGACACATTGTCAAGAAAATTAGAGACACTAAGGGAACATTTCATACAAAGATGGGCTCAATAAAAGACAAATGGTATGGACCTAACAGAAGCAGAAGATATTAAGAAGAGGTGGCAAGAATACATAGAAGAACTATACAAAAAAGATCTTCATGACCCAGACAACCACAATGGTGTGATCACTCACCTAGAGCCAGACATCCTAGAATGTGAAGTCAAGTGGGCCTTAGGAAGCATCACTATGAACAAAGCTAGTGGAGGTGATGCAGTTCCAGTTGAGCTATTTCAAATCCTAAAAGATGATGCTGTAAAAGTGCTGCACTCAATATGCCAGCAAATTTGGAAAACTCAGCAGTGGCCACAGGACTGGAAAAGGTCTGTTTTCACTGCAATCCCAAAGAAAGGTATTACCAAAGAATGTT
Organism: Capra hircus; assembly: GCF_001704415.2. NCBI lineage: Eukaryota > Metazoa > Chordata > Mammalia > Artiodactyla > Bovidae > Capra > Capra hircus. The sequence continues at coordinate 6,441,408 of NC_030820.1, forward strand.
CAGACTACTGCACGATTGCACTCATCTCACACGTTAGCAAAGTAATGCTCATAATTCTCCAAGCTAGGCTTCAGCAGTAAGTGAACCGTGAATTTCCAGATGTTCAAGCTGTATTTTAAAAAGGCAGAGGAACCAGAGATCAAATTGCCAATGTCCATTGGACCACCGAAAAAGCAAGAGAGTTCCAGAAAAACATCCACTTCTGCATTATCAACTACACCAAAGTCTTTGGGTGGATCACTATAAACTGTGGAAAATTCTGAGAGAGATGGGAATAGCAGACCACCTGACCTGCCTCCTGAGAAATCTGTATGCAGATCAAGAAGCAACAGTTAGAACCAGACATGGAATAACAGACTGGTTCTAAATAGGAAAAGGAGTAAGTCAAGGCTGTATATTGTCACCATACTTATTTAACTTATATACAGAGTACATCATGAGAAATGCTGGGCTGGATGAAGCACAAGCTGGAATCAAGATTTCTGGGAAAAATATCAATAACCTCAGATATGCAGAGGATACCACCCTTATGGCAGAAAGCAAAGAACTAAAGAGCCTCTTGATGAAAGTGAAAGAGGAGAGTGAAAAAGTTGGCTTAAAGCTCAACATTCAGAAAACGAAGATTATGGCATCTGGTCCCATCACTTCATGGGAAATAGATGGGTTAACAGTGGAAACAGTGTCAGACTTTATGTTTTTGGGCTCCAAAATCACTGCAGGTGGTGACTGCAGCCATGAAAATAAAAGATGCTTGCTCCTTGGAAGAAAAGCAATGACCAACCTAGACAGCAGATTAAAAAACAGAGACACTACTTTGCTAACAAAGGTCCATCTAGTCAAAGCTTTGGTTTTTCCTGTGGTCATGTATGGATGTGAGAATTGAACTATAAAGAAAACTGAGCACCGAAGAACTGATGCTTTTGAACTGTGGTGCTGGAGAAGACTCTTGAGAGTCCCTTGGACTGCAAGGAGATCCAACCAGTTCATGCTGAAGAAAATCAGTCCTGAATATTCATTGGAAGGACTGATGCTGAAGCTGAAACTTCAATACTTTGACCACCTGATGTGAAGAACTGACTCATTGGAAAAGACTCTGATGCTGGAAAAGATTGAAGGTGAGAGGAGAAGATGATGACAGAGGATGAGATGGTTGGATGGCATCACCAACTCGATGGACATGAGTTTGAGAAAGCTCCGGGAGTTGGTGATGGATAGGGAGGCCTGGCGTGCTGCAGTTTGTGGGATCACAAAGTCAGACACCACTGAGTGACTGAACTGAACTGTGCAATAAATCGCCATTCAAATTGAACACATTTTCATCCACATACTCAGTACTTAACTAGAACTCCAGAGTCTATAAGTGGTTTTCCAGATTTCTTGGGAAAGACATGGTATCTTTTTTTAAAATATTTATTTACTTGGTTACATCAGGTCTTAGTTGCAGGATGCAGGATCTTCGTCGTGTTCCATGGGATCTTTTGTTGTGACATACCGATTCTAGTTGTGGTGAGTGGACTCAGTAGTTGAGGCTCATGGGCTGAGTTGTTCTGTGGTGTATGGGATCTTAGTTCCCTGACCGGGGATCAAACCAATAACCCTTGCATTGCAAGAAGGATTTTTAACCATTGGACCACCAGGGAAGTCCCAACACTGTATCTTTATTTTGAGGCATGAGGGCTGAATAAATCAGCAGGGAGAGGAAGAAAAGTTCTCCTTCAGAAGAGCTGAGTCGCCCACAAGCCTGGAAGGACACCCTGTCAAAAGAGACATGGAGTCAGAGACAGTAACAGACACTAGAACCTTAAGGAGACAGCCTGACACAGGATTCCAGTGAAGACAGATCCAGGATAAGGGTCCCTGATTCTGCAGATTCAACAAACTCAGAGAAACCAGACAGAGATGAGGAACCATGTCTGCACTGCCTACCGCCAACATGCTTTCCCCACCTGCTCATCCTTCTGAATTGCTGGACTTTCCATGTTCACTTGCTTCCTCAAGCTCTCCAGCTCAAGCTCTCAGAAGAAAATATTAACAACTTCCAAGTAAACAGAGAGAGAGAAAAACAAAAGCCACCTGCAGTAATTTTAGCAAATAGAAGAACTGAAAACAAGAATGTAAGCAGTCAAAAACTATATGACTAAACAGGGTACATACATTTGAAATTGTTTTGCAAGATTAATAGTAACCTGAACATAGCAGGTATTATTTTAAGAAATACAAGTAGCTTTTGAAAAATGTGTACTACATAGACTTAAGAAAATGTTAGCAGGGCCAACAGACTAACAATACTTTGGAAATATAGAGACTTAATTTTTACTAACTTATTTCAGTTAGTAAAAGGAACCCGAAATAAAAGTTTAGGGACATTTAGATTGAAAGCAAAAAGAGAAGAAGACGGCAAAGAATGAGATGGTCAGACAGCATCACCAACTCGATGAACATGAATTTGAGCAAACTCTGGGAGATAGTGAAGGACAAGGAAGCCTGGCGTGCCGCAGTCCCTGGGGTCGCAAAGAGTCGGACACAACTTAGTGACTGAACAACAGCCATCACTTAGAATACTTCCTAGAACTTTTAAAAATAGTTTCCAACATTCAAAGGGAGAAAGGACACAAAAAGCATATTAGAAAATAGAAAAGTTCAACAAAAAAGAAATCAAGAGGAAATATTTAAAATGTAGTAAAAGGATAAACATCACACATATTATGTTGACCAAAAATATACACTTAGAACATATTTATTTACTGAAAGCAAAAGACAGAGCCAAAAACTAAATTCAACTATGGGCTGCAATCAAAAACAAATACAACTAGATGAAAGTTAGTCTAAAGGGTGAAAAAAAATGGCAAGATTGGTCCCAACCAGACGCCTGGTTCCACCTCCCTGGTACAACCAACACTAAAAAAACACCCTCCGTGCCCAAGAGAGAGGTTGGTACAGTGGAAGGAGCAGTAAAGAGTGCCCAAGAGTAGGGTGTTTGCCAAATCTGCACCTAAAATTTTAAAACCAGGCCCAAAATAGAGCTGGAAATGACACATTTCCAGACAGATGCGCACAGAATTGCAAGCGGTTTTCTTGCAACTTTCTGCCTAGTTTTCTGAGCAACTAAAAGACAGCAGAGCTTGGGGCTCAGGGAGGTTCTGGCCCTCTCCTGGGTGGATTTGACATTTCACAGGCTGAGGGGAGTGGATGATTGCGATTTGTTAAATGTCCTAAACATGAGACAGAGTGAAATGGCAACTTGGAATCATCATTCAAGCGTTTAAACTCTCTGACCCATTTTCAATTCGTATCTTCTATGCTAGTGTTGGTTTTTGTTAGAATGCTCCCTGATCTGGGCTGTCTCCTTGAAACTGTGTGCCTTATGCAACGTTTTTGGTCACTGTAGTCTAGCTTTTTTTTCAATAATATTCTTAATCTGTTGTGAAAGATTGGACATTTTTGACTTTAGGTGTGTGGCATTACTCTCTGAATTAGGGACTTGTGGAATGAACCGTCTGTTAAGTGTTGAGACTGATACTCTCTTTAAGGCGGTTTGCCTTCAGATCTGGAAAGTCTGTAGATTAACTGTCTTTGCTGAAAAGTAGCTGGAATAACTACTGAAATTTATTTAGAAACGGATTCTAAAACTACACAGTTATTTAGATTTTTAGCACGAGGATTAAGAATTCTGTAAAAAATGCTCATAATGTCTGAGTAGTAGCATCAAACAATCAGTAATATCTTCAGGAATTCCCTGGAGGTCTAGTGGTTAGGATTCAATGCCTTCATTGATGGGCCCAGGTTCGATACCTGGTCAGGGAAATAAGATCCTACAAGCTTCACAGCATGGCCTAAAAAAATAAATAAATAAAAATGAAATGGAAAAAAACCATCAGTATTATCTCTATTATGCAAAATATTTCTATAGTTGATTTTTAAATTTCTTTCCTGAAAAGTACTATTTAACTTTGCTGTATGTGGAAGATGTTTGTTGAATATATTGATTTAACAACGGAAGACACTGATGCAGTCACCCTAAGGCAACGTATGTGCAGAATTGCTTGTTCTTCCTTCATAAGAATTAAGCTTCAAGAAAAGAATAAACTGAAACTTGAAAAATAAATAAATAAATGACCAAAGGTGTGGTACAAATGCAAAGAGAAAGGAAAGCAGTTAAGGAAAGTTAAGATTAAAGCATGAATTATTAAATATCAGAAGAGATTCATCTCTTGAAAATTATGTAGAGAGCTTTCTTCATAATGCAGATCAATGCAGCTCCTAGAGACTGTGCATTATGTAACACAGCAGAGGCATAGACGATTCTTAATTTTTCTGTAGAAACTGAAAATTAGTAGGATAATGAATTATCCTAGGAGGTTTCAAAAATCATGTGTGTCAACTTAATGTGCCTGATTAAAAACAAAAGCAAGAAAAATAAAAAATTAAATAGTGATGGGAGACTAAAGTAACTTCCCATCTTTGAAAAATGAAGAAGGCAAAAAAATAAAGACAAAGAAGACATTGATGATATAGTTATTGAGTTTAGTTTAATAATTATGTATTGATGTGTATTATGTGCTGAACTTAAAATGACCAACACAACACTGTAAAGTAGTTTTCCTCCAATTAAAAAATAAGTGTAATTTAAAAAGAGAACAAAAAGTAAATGTTTAGGAAAACTATTTTGAAAAAAAGGAAATAGGGAAAGTTGTTAAAGGCTGCAGAATATGATGTTACATACTGTAAAAATAAAACTCATGTTTCCTGAAAAAAAAAACCTTACCAGTAGATGTAATCTTTTTAAATACTAACTTAATTTTCATAAAAATTTACTGTATTTTATGAACAAAGCAGACCTCATTAAATTCCAAAAAATGAAATCTACATAGGTCACATTCTTGGACCACAGTGAAATAAAACTGAAAATTAGTACCAAAATTAGAAAGGTAACCTTTTTAAAAATCACTTGAAAGTTTTAAAGCCCTCTCCTAAGTAACTCTTGGATCAACATGGAAATGAAGTCACAATGGCATCATATTTAGAAACTAACAATTATGAGAACATCATAGGATCCAACTAGTTGCATAACAGAGGAAAATATGTATTCTTACACTACTAACGGAGTAAAACTGAAGGTAGTAAACTAACCAATCAAGGGAACGAGGGATAAGAGGAAAGCAAAAGTACTGGACTGTTAAAGATTCAAACAGAAAGATAAATTAGAGAAGCGTAATTTCTGTTGGGCTGAGGCACCTATATTTTACTAAGTCACTAGAGGTGATTCTGATGACGACTGAGAGTCACCCACCACTAAGCCAGCATAACCCTGATCCCAAAATTTGACAAATAAACTTTTCATAAAAGGAAAATTATAAGGCAATATTATTTGAGAAAAAAATATATAAGAAATTAGCATTGCATATTCAATAGCACAGTCAAATAACAGAATACCATGATCAAGCAGTTCTATTCAGGACTGGAAGGATAGTTAGCTCAGTAAGACCCTTTGTAACCTTGAAAGACCCATGAAGAAAACACATGATTATTTTGATAGATGTCACTAAAGCCGTTATAAAATTTAATATCCATTCCTTATAAAACTTTTAATAGGATAAAAATAGGAGATTCTTGAATGGAATTTAAAAAAATATCTACTTCAAACAATAAGACAACACTTTGTGATGAAACTTCTGGTTACTAGAAGCTTTCACTTTGAAGTCAGAGGAAAGATGAAGATATGTTTTTACCACCATTTTAATAGCCTTTGGAAGTACTAGGTAGCATAATTATTCATTAACTTTTTATTCTTTATGTCAATAAATATCCACTGAATAACTACCATGTGACAAAATAAGAAATATATGTGCAATTAAAGAAGAGGCGAACAGGTGATCTGGTTGCTTCTTTCTCTAGTTTCTAAGCCTTGATTTTTGAGGAGTAAAGTGGCCCTCTGAAGGGGCTGTTCTCAAGACTATTGTAGAGACGAGGGGTGGTCAGGCAGGAGGGCCAGGGCCCTAGTCTACCTTCCTCCATTTTACATAGTAAACTAACAAACATATTAGAAACGGCAAATATTTAATGAAGAATCCAATAAAGACCTAAATTCAAAAAAGACAATTTTTAAAATTGAATAAGTCCATGATCCACAATCAATAAGAGGACATACTGGGGAAAATAATATTATTAATAAATAGGAGGGAAAACAGCACAGACCTAGGGGATAAGCCTATTTTGAAAATGTTTAGAACCTATCTGAAGAAAACTATAGGATTTTTATAAAAGACCTAAAGGACTACTTGAAACAAACAGAGAGATATGAGTACCTTAGAAGGGAACATCTCATTCTTATAATTTGATCATCTCTTCCCTAATTGAAAAGGTAAATTAAACACAATCCCACGACATAAATAAAAAGAGCAGGCAGTGTGGGTCTAAACTAAAGCTCTAGAGACAGGCACAGTTTAGTCCACCCATTTGTATAAGACAAAGAACAGTATTTCAAACCAGCTGGAAAAGGATCAATTATGTCATAATTAATTTTGTGATAACTGGCTGATCATATAAAGAAATCATCCAGATTCCTGCCTCACACTTTTTATCTTAGTAAGTGGCACTTCACTAAATTGCTAATGTGTTTACAATTGTACGTAAAAACACAAACAGTCACCAGAAATAACTCTATAAAAAAACTGAAACTGAGTGAATGACTAAATGGATGAATGCATGAACAACTGAACAGAATAAAACTACTCAGACAATTCAGGTACAAGATGCACTGGTTTTGTGCTCCTTGGTAAGGACCCTGCTGGAAATGTCAGACTGCAGCGCCCTTGATGTGAGCAATGCTTGTGTCTTAGTCCATGGGCTGATGTAACAAAATACCATGCACTGAGTGACTCATAAACAATGAGTGTATTCCTTACAGTTCTGGAAGCTGAAAGTCCAAGGTCAGGGAGCCAGCGTGGCGGGTGGGGCCCTCTTCTGAGCTGCCGACACCTCCTTGCATGTTTCCTCATGTGGCGGAAGGCGGGGGCTGGCTCTTTGGGGCCTCTTTTGCAAAGGCACAAATTCTATTCTATTTCCATCCTCGAAACCCCACCAAACCCCACCTCCAGATACGAACACTCAGGACATTAGGTTTTCACCGTATGGATTTTAGGGGAACACAAGCATTCAGACTCCAACAGCCACTTCACTAGCTTGTTACATATCAACCCTCAGCCCTGCAACCCATAATGACCTCTGGTCTTTCCGGCTGTGCTCACCTCACCTGGCAGAATGCCCGCTTATGTGGCAGGGATCCATCTAAATGATGTCCAGGCTGCCTCTATGCAACACACTCTACTCAGGTCCATAGTAGACAGGGACTCTTCCTGTTAAGAGAGACAAGTGGCTCCCAAGGCACCACTAGCCACAGCTATCCTTTGGATTTCACAAACCTAATTCAGAGAGTAGTCTACTGTGTGCCTGTGCTTCAGGGAATCAGAAATAGCTTTCCCAGAAACATCAAGGCAAAAGATACAATAAAATGAAACATTGAAACTTCTGTACCAAAAAAAAGAACCAGCAATGGCGACTAAGAGTCAAAGGACCAAATTAGAAAGAATTATTCACCTCCATATAACAAGATATTCATATCCTTAATATGTAACGTGAAAATGATAGTCACTCAGTCATGTCTGACTCTTTGCAACCCCGTGGACTGTAGCTCCGTAGGCCCCTCTGTAGAATTCTCCAGGCAAGAGTACTGGAGAGGGTTGCCATGCCCTTCTCCAGGGTATCTTCCTGACCCAGGGATCGAACCTGCGTCTCTGGCACCTCCAGCATTGCAGGCAGTTTCTTTACAGTCTGAGCCACCAAGGAAGTCCAGGAATGTGTAAAGACTCTTACAAATCAAAAGAAAGAGAACATCCCAGTTTAAGAAGTGGGCCAAGATTTTGACAAATTTCAAAGCAGACGAAACTTCAGAATCAGGACAGTGTGTTGTTCCTCAACCCACTTTTTCATTATCACCTCCTCTAAGATACTTTAACAGCCCAGAGACACTATGTATTTGTTTACGTGGTGCATGGATATCTTTGCTTTACCTAAAAGTAGAGTAAGGTATGTTCCCTCCAAAAACCAATTTTCAACCGTTTGGGGGCAATATCCCTGTTTAGAATGCATATGGTACCTTTGGGGGAGGTGGATGGTGATCAAGGAGGACGCAAAGGGACTTCCTGGAAGCTGTTCATATTGTTTGCTTGTTTGTTTATCTTGATGCAGTTATATGAGTTCTCTTTATGAAACTTCATAGAGCTCCATATGGACAATTTGTTTCCTTTTCTATATGTATGGTCTAGTTTAAGTGAAAATTTAATTTTTTAAAGTAGATCCAGTACATAAGTGGACAATTAAGAAAAATAAATATAAATGGTCAATGAGCCTGTGGAAAATACTCTGCCCTTAAATAAAAAGTGATGAAGGTCCAGAGTTACCATCTTTTACTTCATTGGCAAAAGACAAAAAATAAGATCCCATGGTTTCAAAAGAGTAAAGAAAAGAGCACCCTTATATACTATACTGTTGATAGAATAAATTGCAGGGAAATTTGAAAATGCATCAACAATAGGCTATTTAACTCAATAGTTCCATTTTGAGACAGTTTGCTTTGAAAAATTTGAAGGTGTTCAATGAGGTATGATTGAGAATAATCATTGAATTATATTTAATAATAGAAAAAAATGAAATAAGTGAATTTCCAGCCATAGGAAATTGATTAGATATACTTGGTGGATCTGTTTAATATAATATTAATTAGTCATGCAGAGTTATAATGTAGTTGCTCAGCAGCATGATTGACAGGCAAGTCTCTGGGATGAGGTTGCTGGGATTCAAATCCTAGTCCTTCATTTGAGCGGACCAGGGCCTGAGATAAGCTATATACCTTCTGAGTACTCAGTCTTCTCTTCTGTAAAATGGAAAATATATTATTAATGAAACTATATACTTATATATGAAACAGGAAACAGACTCAGAGACATAGAGGACAGATTTGTAGTTGCTGAGGGAGACAAAGGATGGGGGAGGGGAGGAGGGCGCTTCTGGGATTAACAGATACAAACATATTATACGCAGAACTGGTAAAGGACAAGGTGCTACTGTATTGCAGAGGAAACTATTTAATAGCCTGAGATAAATCATAATGGAAAAGAATATGGAAGAGCATGCCTATACATGTGTAAATGAATCATTTTTCTATACAGCAGAAATTAACACAACATTGTAAATCAGCTATAATTCAATTTAAAGAAAGAAAATACATTATTAAAAGAATAGAACAAGTCATATGTCCATAGAACATAGGACAAGTCATTAGTCCACCTTTTAAAATATGTTTTACATGAATAGCTACATTAACAAAAATGGCTATATTTTATTGGGTAGTGCTTTCTATTTTTCACAATGATCTCATATTTCTTGAGTTATTTTCTTAAAGGTCCACAAGATGAAGGCATAGTCTTATGAAAATAGTTATTGTACTTCTGAGATGTTGCCATTGAATAAGACTGACCATATTTTTTTAAGTGTATTGGAGGGTCTCTGCTGCAGGTTGTGTGGATTTTTTTCACCTTAAATCTGTGTTTTCAAACTTTCGCTCACATTGGCACCACCTGCCAGGCTTGAAAAAACACAGATTATTGGCCCCACCGCCAGAGTTTCTGATTCAGTCAATCTGGAATTGGACCTGAGACTGCACTTCTAACACATTCCCAGAAGGTCCCGTGTGGTGCTGATGCTGCTACTCCAGGGACAACACTTTGGGAACCACTGGAAACTAGCATAGCTGACTTTCTTGACCACATTGTCAAAAACTTTTCCAAAGTGGAATAGTCTTTCACCTTGTGTAGAATGAATACCACGTGTACCTGGGGGATGGAGCCTATAAAAAAAAAACTGCAAAGTAGGTAGGAGAGACCAGAAGTCAGTGAAGCAATTTGATTTTAATCTCTGAATCTATTCCGACACATGTTGCTGGTCTAAATTTCCAAATTCAAGAAAGGTTAGACTCAGGCAAACTAGAGAGAAGCTTTTGTTTCCATTTGCTGATAGAAAGCATCAGTAATCTGTAGGAAGAACAAAATGTTTTATTCCAGCCAAATTGAGGCCTGCAGCCCAGGAGACACAGATTTAAGAAGCACCTGAATTGTGTTCCCCCAGACTACAAAATCAGGGAGGTTCACAATGGTGAAAACTGCAAGGTACAGTTGGCTACATGAGTTGTTTATCAAGGTTTATTACTAGAACTATGAGGATGTACGCATGTTTGTTAAGTAAGGATTGAGTGGGATTAGAAATGGTTGCACAGTTACCAGAGACCTTGAGACCTTAAGGTGGCAGCTGGCAACTGCTAACAGGCGTTATTTCGAGAATGCTGGTGGTGTCCTTGCGTTTGTTAGAGTTCAGAAAAGTCAGGTTCTCGGTGATACAGGAACATGTCTGAAACCGCATCCACAACGGCCACCTTGCTCCATTTTGGATGCCTGAAACACAGTTACACTATTTTGGTTTTTAAATGCATTCTTTACTTTAACGGTTAAATTAGAACCATTTGACAGGCCACAGACAAGTTATTCTAGTTAGCACGTGTTCTGTGCTTAGTTTCTCAGTCATGTTCGACTCTTTGCGACCCCATGGACTGTAGCCCTCCAGGCACCTCTGTCCATGGGGATTCTGCAGGAAAGAATATTGGAATAGGTTGCCATGCCCTCCTCCAGGGAATCTTCCCAACCCAGAGATCAAACCCAGGTCTCCCGCATTGTAGCCAGATTCTTTACCATCTGAATCACCAGGGAAGCCCCTAAAGTGCAACTTGCTGAAGCCTGGGATTGAACCAAGGACCTTTAGATCTGTAGTCTAACACTCTCCTAACTGAGCTATTTTGGCAACTTAGCATAAAGACTTGACATCTGTGTCTCTATTCATAATTATTTCAGCTAGTTACCATAAAGTTTTTTAAATCATGTGTAGGCCAGGATGATTTCCCCATACATCAATATGTGAAAATTTCTTCCATCAGTTTCTCCCTTTTCTCTACTTTTGGCCAGCAAAGAGATGTAGCTTCTTGGTCTTTCTTTCCCTATGTACTGATGGTTAAAAGTGGGTGTGTTGTCATGTACCCCAATATTCACAGCAGCACTGTTTACGATAGCCAGGACATGGAAGCAACCTAAATGTCCAACAACATATGAATAGATAAAAAGATGTCGCACATGAATATGATGGAATATTACTCATCCATTAAAAGGAACAAACTGGATCATTTGTAGCGACGTGGATGGACCTAAAGTCTGACATACAGAGCGAAGTAAGTTGGAAAGAGAAAAATAAATATCATATATAAATGCATATATGTGGAATCTAGAAAATGGTACAGATGAACCTATTTGCAGGGCAGGAATAAAGACACAGATGTCAAAAACAGACATGTGGACGCAGATGGGGAAAGGAAGGGTGGGACAAATGGGAGAGTATTGGCGTATATAGACTGCTGTGTGTGAAATAGACAGCTGGTGGGAAGCTACTGTATAGTGCAGGGAGCTCAACGCTGTGACGACCTAGAGGGGTGGAGTGGCGGGGGGCAGAAGGAAGGTTCAAGAGGGAGGGTATATATGTGCGCATATAGCTGACTCACTTCATTGCACCGCAGAAACTAACACAACATTGTAAAACAATTGTACTCTAATGCAAATGTAAAATTTTTTAAATTAAAAAAAAATTCTTTAATTTTGAAAATTTCAAAAAGTGGATGTGTAGTAATAGCATATTATTTGAATCCATGCTCTGTACGCCCTCTGGGCTGCCATCGCTTCACCTAGCAAGGGTTCAGACGTTCAGAAGTTCACTTGGAAGAAAACAGACTCATGGGATGTCACAAGGTTAATGCTGTGTCCAGAAAAGCTCATCTCTTCATGGAGATTCGTTTCCCCTGAGAAGGAAAGACTTGTGCTCAATTCAAAACATCAGGAAAACCTGAATAGTATGACGACCTAGTTGAGAACACTCATTCAAATCAAATAAATTTCAAGAAGTAGGCTTGAAATATTTCCATCTTAAAAACATCAGAAAGATCATTAACTTACGAATCAATGCAACCAGATATAGTAGGATATTCTGTTCCATTATCAGGTTTCAGATGTGATTTTAATATTAGTTATGTACAAGTTTGCTGGATTTTCTATTTCTCAGTTTGAGAACATTGTCCTTAATCATTAGATATTGTGTCTCCTTCTTTATCTACCTGACAACTTTCTCTGCTATTATTTAATTCAAATTACTGAGGTTCTTCTTGTGTTTCTTTCTCAAACATTTATAGTTAGATTGAAGAATGACCTAAATACTGAAGAAGGGGCCAGCCTGAATTTGAAGTTTACATTCTTAATTTGCACAAAAAAACCTTTATTCATAGACAGTGCCAGTTCCTTTTAGACTAAATCGCTGTAAATTCTGATCAAGGATATTTCATTGCATTTCTCTCAAGACTCTTTAGTTTCACCTAAGAATACTTGTAAAGGAAGGTGGTCTCTCAGTGCAATAGTTTGGGAGGAGGAAAATGAAAATATATCTTGGTTTCTGAAAACCTTTTGGCAATTTCCTGATACTTGTTATAATTCTAACAAGGTAATCACCTTTCTCTTGAGAGTGATAGAAATTACTGCACAGCCAAATTTCAACTAGCAGAGATATTTTTGTAAGTGAGGAATTTGGCCCTGTATACTCAACAAAGCCAAGCAAACATAACAATTTAACAAGGAATGCCAATAATTTTATAAGGATAATACATGCCAGCAAAGTAATACCTGGATAATCAAACAAAGTTGAAACTCACAGAATTTCAGAATATGTAGGTCATCTACCAATTCCCTTCACCTACAAAAATACCATATGATACATGAAGCCTAGAGATATTTTTAATGACTTGCCAATCAGTGTTCATGCAGTCAGCATGCTGAGAAGATTAGACACCAATTCTCCTAAGGCCTGGGATTCCCCTGGTAGTCCAGTGGCTAAGACTCCAAGCTCCCAATGCAGTTTGATCCCTGGTCAGGAAACTGGCATCCACACACCGTAATGAAGATTGAAGATCCATGTGCCACAACTAAGACCCAGAGCAGCCAATAAATAAATATACACAAACACCACAAAAGAACAATTCTCCTGAGTTCTACCGAAGAACTCTTTGCACTGCCCCACACTGTTCAAAGCTAAAACAAGACCAACTGTTCTCAGGGGTTACCAAACCAATCCAGCTACCCCTGGTTTTGTACCCCACGCAAGTTACGAGTCATTTTTATAGTTTTAAGTGACTGCAAAATTAAGAATGATATTTTGTGACATAAAATATATTGAATTTCAGTTTTCATAGCCATAACGTTTCACCGGTGCACAGCCACACCCAGTCTTTTGTGTATTAACTGTGGCTGCTTTCACTTTACAATGGCAGAGTTCACTAGTTGCCACAGAGATCACACAATTCACGAAGCCAAAATATTTTTTTCTCTGCCTTCCTACAAAAAGTGTGCTGGGACTTCACTGGCAATTTAGTGGCTAAGATTCCATGCTTCCAATACCAGGGAGGAGGCTTCCATCCCTGGTCAGAGAACTGAGATCCCACGTGCCATGTGGCATGGTCAAAAGATTTTTTTTTTTTCAATTAAAAAGTTTGTCAATATAGATAAGTACTTGGGAAGATGAATCCTCTAGATTTAAGAGCAATTGTCCAGATTTCTGAATTCGGTGCACATCAGGATATATCAAGCTATAGTCTCCTTTATTTCATTTAGACTAATAATCCTGTTAAATCCCAATATACTAAGGATACAGGTTAACTTTCATTGACATTGGTACTTGTGTATATCCTTTAACCACTGATGGCAGAAAGTGAAGAGGAACTAAAAAGCCTCTTGATGAAAGTGAAAGAGGAGAGTGAAAAAGTTGGCCTAAAGCTCAACATTCAGAAAATGAAGATCATGGCATTTGGTCCCATCACTTTATGGCAAATAAATGGGGAAACAGTGGAAATAGTGTCAGACTTTACTTTTTGGGGCTCCAAAATCACTGCAGATGGTGATTGCAGCCATGAAATTAACAGACGCTTACTCCTTGGAAGAAAAGTTATGACCAACCTAGATAGTATATTCAAAAGCAGAGACATTACTTTGCCGACTAAGGTCTGTTTAATCAAGGCTATGGTTTTTCCTGTGGTCATGTATGGATGTGAGAGTTGGACTGTGAAGAAGGCTGAGCACCAAAGAATTGATGTGTTTGAACTGTGGTGTTGGAGAAGACTCTTGAAGGTCCCTTGGACTGCGAGGAGATCCAACCAGTCCATTCTGAAGGAGATCAACCCTGGGATTTCTTTGGGAGGAATGATGCTAAAGCTGAAGCTCCAGTACTTTGGCCACCTCATGCAAAGAGTTGACTCAGTGGAAAAGACTCTGATGCTGGGAGAGATTGGGGGCAGGAGGAGAAGGGGATGCCCCAGGATGAGATGGCTGGATGGCATCACGGACTCGATGGACATGAGTCTGAGTGAACTCCAGGAGATGGTGATGGACAGGCAGGCCTGGTGTGCTGCGATTCATGGGGTTGCAAAGAGTCAGACACAACTGAGCGACTGAACTGAACTGAATGTCAAACAATAATCAGTCTCAAAGCTGCCAAGAACAAAGAGCTTTATTTGGGATCTTAAGAACTGTAGTTCAGGAAACAGATTTGAAAGAGTCTTCTGAAGAAGGGAAAGCAACATCTCTCGAGAGCCACACACACTGAATCTGAGCCTTGGCTCTAGACTTACTAACCGCTGCCCTTGGGCAAGTGAACTAAACTCTGGCTTTGGTGTCCTTATCTGTAAAACAAGTTCATAACTTCAAAAGATTGTATGCCAATTAATTAATTTAAAGCTTGAAGTGTTTCAGTAGGGCGGGTTGTCACATTGCTAAGGAGATAGCCTGCCCTTATTATCTCCATCTCCTTTGGGTAAGTGGCATCACTTCTGTGTCTATTCCCTCACTGATAAGATAAGGACCAGGACGCCTATTTTATAGAGTGTGTGAAGGTGTAATGATTAAATTTCATCACCACACTCCATAAGTGGACCCTCATTAGAAGTTGATTCCCCTTCTTTCTTCTACCTTTGTTTTTAGAAGTGGATTTTTAAAGTCAGAGAAACAAATGTGAATTTTCTCTGTACAGTAGATAACAGTGTATTAATAATAATAGTACTGGAATTATATAAGTAAATTCCCTGTTTTTAGGAAATAGTGAAATATTTAAGGGTAGAAAAGGCATCATGATTGTAATGTATGAAGTAGTTCAGTAAAAATTAGATATAATTATATATATAATATATAAAAAGAGAGAGAATGGTGTTTAAAGAAGCATACTAAAATGATAACATTTAGGGAATCTGAGTGAAAAGTGTTTAGGGATTCTTGGTAATGTTCTTACAGCTTTTCAGTATGTCTGAAATTACACCAAATAAAATGTTTAAAAGAAAAAGTGTGAAACATAATTCTATTGTGCATGTGGTCAGAGGTTATGTACAGGTCATTTGATCCACTTAAAAATTCTCCTCTTATTGAGATTATTTGTGACAGGAAAGCTCATCACAGTTATGTATCCATGTCTCACTTAAGGTTTTTGTTTGCATGGGATTCTAATTATCTATTAATGCTTTAACCTTCCAAGGGGTCGTAAGGAGTTTGCTTGAAATTAAGGCCTGGGAAGGTGAGCAGATAAAAATTGTTTCTACTATCTTATTGGACTTCATCAGCATGAGAGTTCTCTTGACCCAGCAGCAGTGGCCGATATTCAGAGTGGCAGAGTATTCTAGACCCATTTCAGACACCACATCTGGCTTCTAGGTTTTCCTCTGATTCACAGGGAAACAGAGGTCCTCGGGAGGCTCTGTAGGTCCACAGCGCCTACTAGACTGGACACAAGTGGACCAAGCAGAGAGCAGGCATTCTAGGAACTTTGTGGTGGAGCGCTGAGAGGTGGGATCCCTTAGGTGGAAGGCTTGGTGCTCCTTCTAATGCAGGGATCACCAGTCCAAGCACAGCGGCTCAGAAGTGGGCTGGGAGCCGTGGCGCAGTAGGAGGGGCCAGATGAGAAAGCTGGCAGGTTGCCACCGTAAATGGCCACCTACTCCTTGCTTACATCTAAGGAACAATTGACAGACAGGATATTCTGGATGAAAAGTGACTACAGTCACAGTTTGGAAAATAGTCTTCACATGTGCTGCATAGATAGGCAAAGTTGGTGGTTGGGAACCAGGTTTGTTAATAAGACCCATGCTCTTTACTATTAACCACTATCAATATCAGGGCCAATATCATTCGAAAATCAACTGAAATGTGGAGTTCATAATTTGCTACTTTTCCTTGAATCTGATTTTTGTTGATATGACTAGTGGTGGCATAGCCTGTGCTTGGCATGCAAAAGCACTGCAGAGAGAGCTGCCAAGAGCGTATACCCAGCTTGTATTTATTCTTTTATCACGAAGTAGATTTCCAGCAGCCACTGGATAAATAAACCATCAGGGTAAGAGCAAGTGTCAATATAGGCACAATGTCGCAATTTGGATATCCATTTTTACCAGCCTAGGTGTAGTTGTTATTGACTTTCAGAGACTAAAGAAAAGATGAAAGTCATCACAGAGGGAAAGGGAAATAAAGATTATTGTGGATTTATTGGAACCTTCAGAATCTGCCTGCCAATGCAGGAGACTTGGGTTCAATCCCTGGGTCAGGAAGAACCCCTGGAGAAGTCAATAATAACACTCCAGTATTCTTGCCTGGGAAATCCCATGGACGGAGGAACCCGATTGGCTACAGTCCATGGGGTCACAAATAGTCAGACACAATTGAGTATGCACACACACAGTATCAGTTAGGACTATAGCTCTGCTTTCTTGGGGTTCAAAAAACACCCATATTTACATATCAGCAACAAAAGGTTGACTATAATTCTAGAATTCCTAACGTGCTCAGATCAGTAACTGCCACTTGACAGGACTCAAGCATCTTCATTCAACCAGGACATGGCTCAAACATTGGAAGAAGCAAGCTAGTTAAGTTTCTAGTGGCCATTTTGTTTCCCCAAGGTCCTCCTACATTTTTATTTCCTTTTTTCAGTTTTAATATTTTTATTGAAGTATATAGTTGATTTACAACACTGTGTTAATCCCTGCATTTTCATTTCTTGAATCCAAAGAATAGGAGCAGGAAAGTAGCCATCCATTCATGTGAAGGAGACATATTATTTCTTTTTTCTTAAAATCCCCACCCCCATCCCAGACCAGCCTAGTCTAACTTTGAAAGTCTTGGCTTCCTAGAGTAGAAAACGTCTAGCCATCCTGGAAATGTTTCAAATCTGTTGATGAAACTTGAGCTATGGACACTAATCAGAGAAACTCCATGATCGTGGGAGTTGGGAGTGGGGACTATTCTACAAATTGAAGAAAATAAAGCCCTAGATGCAAAACTGCTAATAACTTGTAACCCACCTATGAGACATCCGGTCACAGAAGCTGATATATGTGAGAATGTACTAACCACCCAACCACTGGAAATTCATAAGACTGGTTTCTAAGGGACCTAATATGGTCACCTGCATTTCCTCCCTTCTTCTTCCCTTTGAGTCAAGCTAATGAAAGAGACCTGGTAGAGGGCAATTTCTCAGGCTGTTCATAGACACACCCACTTTCCATATTATCTTAAGGACTTTTCATGATGCAACTGTTATAGACAAGCCCCTAAAACATCAGATGTGGGGAAGACCTAAGTGGAGGAAGACAGCACAGTGACTCACCATGAAAATCTACTCATTCACTTCTGGGTGATGGGACCAGGACACTGGTGTCCCCTGACCTCTGGGCAGGAAAGTCTCATGGAGAAGGTTACCCAGCTGACAAAGTCTGGGAACCCGCCATCCTCGCTGGAGGCCTTCCTCAGGCATCAGTGTTCCCAGACTGATGCTCCCTGCCTGGTGGGCTGGTGGCCCTGGCATCACAAGGCTTCTTGACATTTTTGGCTCTGCCATCCCCTCCTCTAGCCTCAGTCTTGGCTTCTTTTTCCATCAAAAGGCAGCATGCAACTCAGCAAGCGCCTGTTATGTGTCAATACTGCCACAGGCACCGTGGTTGCCAAGACAAACGTCCCACACCCAGTATCTGCCCTCCAAGGGCTCTTCCTATAATGAGACGGCCCCATGAACATCCCCAGTGAAACCTACTAAGTGCTATAATCATTCTGTGATAAGGCTCATGCAATCTCAGGGGAGAAAATGACCAAGTTTGTCTAGGGAAGCTGAGATGACATCTGAGAAAAGATGTTATGTTAGGTAGGTCTCAAAGAGTGACTCAGAGCTGCAGAAACTCATTCTAGGTGGAGGAAAGAGCACTCCCAAAGTCAAGGATGCCTGAAACAGCACGTCTCCCAGTCCCTCCAGCCAGGAGAGATTGCCAGAGGCCATCCAGCTGTTTAGTGGAAGTGCTGGCATCAAAACCAGTTCCCTCATGGCCAAGCTGGGGGTCATCTCATTACCTGTTCTTGGAGTGGCTCCCTTTAGGATGCAGTCTCTGCTAGGTAAAAACAAGTCTGACATATGTGCCCACATTTTATCTTTAAATTTCAGTTTCTTTTTTTCACACTATATCTTGAATAATAAAGTTTTCAATTACAATTTAAATTTCTAACTATTCACCACCTCCAAATCTTGAGTGAAATTGACTCTGCTAGAATGTTTGTTTTCCAAACAATGTTTTCAGACAGTTTGGAGGATAAATGAATTCAGATTTGAGAAAAAGGCTACCAGCTAGCTGTTGTGACCTCTCAGGAAGAGCAAAGATGGGTCATCAGATATTCTTTTTAATGTTAAAGGCAAAATAAAATTTTCAGCTCACCATACAATGCTTTCTAAAGTTTAATACTTCATCAGTTTAACTCAATAAGCAGGCTGATTTACCAATTTAGATAAAATTCTGACATCACACTCTGTATAGTCAAATGTGTTAATAGAAGCATGATTATAATAGTCCTGAATATGCTAACAGTATTCCTTTAACTTAAATCTGAGTTAAGTCTGCTCCTATGTTCTATGAATATAAATTACAGCATTTCTCAGGTTGTACATTTTTTATTCTGTTAAGTGTATCACTTAGAGAAACGAAAATAAAATGCAAGACATGTGTAATTTAAATTTTTTTAGTAGCTGCCTTTGCAAAAGTTTAAAAAAATCAGGCAAACTTAATTTCATAATACATTTTATTTGACTCAATATATCCCAAATATTACCATTTAAAAATGTAATCAATAAGTAAAATATTAATAAACTATACTATATGTTGTTGTATATTGATTATCATTGTATATTAATAAACTATACTATATTTTTATTGCCTTTATACTATCTTCAAAAAATAATGGATATTACACCCTTCCATATGTGCTCAGTTGCTTCCATCGTGTCTGACTCTGCAACCCCATAAACTGTAGCTGCCAGGATCCTCTGTCCATGAGGATCCTCCAGACAAGAATAATGGAGCGGGTTGCCATTTCTTTCTCCAGGGTATCTTCCCAGCCCAGGAATTGAACCCGCGTCTCTTATGCCTTCGGCATTAGCAGGCAGATTCTTTTACCCTTCCAGCACATGTCAATCCAGACACTAAATTTTCATTGGTTTAAGTGAAATAAATGTCGAATAATCTGACTAAAACAGTAAAATTGTGTTTAGTAGAGAATATTTTCCAGAGCTTGAGTTTTAACGTTTTATTAACTGAAATTAAATAAAATGTAACACTCAGCATTGCACCGGCCACGCGTAGCTGGTGGCTGCAGTGCTGGGCAGTACAGATGTAGAGCTTAGAGATGGCAGGCGTAGGACTGTGGGAGCGTTGACGCTCTCCGCGAGGCCTGAGAGCCTGTACGTGACATGGGGAGAGGGGGATGCTAGAAGCTCCATACTCTGCGCCAGTGGCTGGATCAACGCATATTCCCTCCAGCAGTGTAGGAGGCTTCCCTTCTCTCCACACCCTCTCCAGCATTTCTTGTTTGTAGATTTTTTGGTGGTGGTTAATCTGGGGTGGGGGCTTCCTACGTGGCGTTAGTGGTGAAGAGCTCATCTGCCAACGCACAACACAGAGGAGATGCAGGTTCATCCTTGGTTCGGGAAGATCCCCTGAAGAAGAGTGTGGCAACCCGCTCCAGTATTCTTGCCTGGAGAACCCCATGGACAGAGGAGCCTGGTGGGCTACAGTCCGTGGGGTCACAAAGAGTCAGACATGACTGAAGCGACTTGGCGCGCGCGCGCACACACACACACACACACACACACACACGCATACTCTGGGTGTGCGGTGGCACCTTCCTGTAGCTTTTTATAGAATTGTATTTACTGATTTATTTTTGGCTGTGCTGGGTCCTTGTTGCTGCGCAGACTCCTCTCTAGTTGCGGTGCATGGCCTTTTCATTGTGGTGGTTCCTCGTTGCAGAACACAGGCTCTAGGGTGCTTGGGCTCAGTAGCTGAAGCACGTGGGCTCGGCAGTTTTGCCTACCCGGCTCTAGAGAACAGATTCAATAGTTGCGGCACATAGGTTCAGTTGCTGCACAGCATGTGGGTCTTCCGAAATCAGGGCTCAAAACCATGTCTCCTTTGTTGGCAGCGGGATTCCTTACCAGTAAGCCACCACTGAGCTACAATGAAGGAAGCCCTCATTGTAGTTTTGATTTGCATTTTTCTAATAGTGATGTTGAGCAGCTTTTCATGTGCCTCGTGGCCATCGGGAATCTAGAAAAAATAGTACAGGTGAACCTATCTGCAAAGCAAAAACAGAGACATAGACACAGAGAACAAAAGTATGAAGGCTAAGAGGGAAAGGGAGGAGCAATCATTTGAGAGATTCGGATTGACATGTATTCACTGCTATGTATAAAATATATAACTAATGAGAACCTATTGCAGAGAGCAGGGGGGAAAATAGCAAAAAAGAAATCATAATAAAAAAGAAGTGGTCAGAGAGTAAGCTTTTAAAGGTGGTAGAGTCGTAAACATGTGAACTTTGGAGTTAGACTTGACTGTCTCTGTTGATTTTTATCTGTTACGGCTTCCCACTTCGGTTTTCTTATCTGTAAAGTAATAATATCTGCATTATCGGGTCGTTAAAATTAAATGAGGTAACTTAAATAGTGGGCTGTGAAATCTGGCACATTCCAAAGGTTCAATAAATTATAGCTTGATTGCATGTATGAAAGTCATGAATTCTGCATTAAGAGTGGGGAATCTCTGAGGGAGTTAGAATTTAATTATTCGTGGGGTGTAGGGCCGGAGGAAAGAGGAATTGTGGCATTTTTTATAAATTTTATTACATGATAAAAACATACATATATATAGAAAATTGCACCAATCATAAGTATAAAGTTCAGTGGATTGTCACAAAACAAACATACCCATGTAACCAGCACCAAGATCTAGAAACAAAACGTCTAGACCATCTCAAACTCTTTGCATGCTTCCAACAAAAGCAACCACTTTTCTGACTTTTAGAACTTCTTTGGTGGCTCAGTGGTAAAGAATCCGCCTGCCAGGGCAGATGCGGGGTTTCATCCCTGGGTTGGGAGGATCCCCTGGAGAAGGAAGTGGTAACCTACTCCAGTATTCTTGCCTGGGAAATCCCATGGACAGCCTGGCGGGCTGTGGTCCATGGAGTCAGACAAGGCTTAGCAAGCAACTAAACAACAACAGCAAATACCTGACTCCTAACACTGGTACTATCGGTTGTTTTTGTCTGTTTGTAAACTATAAATTGATTCATACCATATGTGTGTATACATATCTGACTTTTTTCAGTCAACCGCATATTTGTGATGTGTTCCATGTTGTTGCATGGGACATGAGTTTGTTTTTTCTCATCGCTGTGCTGAATTCTACTATATAAATACCCCCCACAGTGTATTGATCCATTCTACAGTGTATGAGTATTTGAATTGCTTCTGTAATGGGTCTACGGCCAATAGACCTGCTATAAACACTGTTATATTTGTCTTTTGGTGATTAAGCGTTGGAATTCTAGTTTTCAATCTTCAGCTTGTTGAGAACAGAAGACTCATCCACCCTATCATTTCATGTGCAGGAACCTTGGATAAGCACAAAGAGCTGGAGGACCTTGTGGCTAAGTTCCTGAACGTAGAAGCTGCTATGGTATTTGGGATGGGATTTGCAACAAACTCAATGAATATCCCTGCACTCGTTGGAAAGGTGAGGCTTTGTTAACATAATTGTCTTCTGCTGTGTTATTCCTGAGACAATCTGAGTAAATCCTCTGTTAGACATACAGCTGAGAAGTTTCTTTTCTTAGGACTGGATGTTCAACTTTTTGAATATAGGTACTATTACCAACCAGGGTCCTTTCCTAATCAATAGAAATTGATGAGACCAGACAAGAGGTTAAGGCAAGGCTTTAAGGGGGCCCCAGGAGCAAAAATAAGTAAGAGGTTCCCTTACTTGCTCACTCCCTGAAGGGGGACAATCTGGTTTCTTACCTGGGGTGAGGATAGAGGCGGGTCCAGAGGTCAGGCTGAAGGGATGGCTTGGGTGGTCTGCCCACTGCTCTGGTGATGTTATGTGCAGGGACCATGTGCAGTACCCTGTTTTTGCTCCCAGCACCCTGCTTTTTCTGCTGGCTCTTCAGAAGTGGCAGTTGGGTTTTGTATTTTGTTGTCCATAATTTGCAGTGTATGCATACAGCTATTTTTCAGTCCCACAAAAATAGTTTCTTTGTACTTTGTTGCTCAAGACCACAGAGAGGTTTGTCTAGGTGCAAGCTCTGCAGCAAAGGGTCCCAGGTCCAGGTCCCAGCCTGTGTCAGTACCAGCTGAGTCCAGCAAATTTCTTCATCATGATATTCCAGTTGTAGAATCTCAGCCCTAGATGTGAGTCAAATTTCTCTTCAGTGATAGTTTAGCAAGATCAATTAAGTTTCTAAGCTCCTGAGTCATTATGTTCAATGTAGCAAATGATTGTTAAGCATTTATTTTGAAAAAACATTTTGCTTGTGTAATTCACTTTTTTATTCACTCAGTCACTTATTGAGAATCTGCTGTGTCCTCCAATGAGGCAAAATGTAGGGCATACAAAGATGTATAAGACCTTTGTCCTGTAAATTCAGGTAGTTTACAGTTTAATGGGGCATAGTGTCCAACTATGCCATCATATGAACCATAGCCCGCCAGGCTCCTCTGTCCATGGGTTTCTCCAAGCAAGAATACTGGAGTGGGTTGCCCTCCTCCAGAGGATCTTCCCAATCCAGGGATCAAACTCTCATCTCTTATGTCCCCTGTATTGGCAGGTGGGTTATTTACTACTAGTGCCACCTTAGGATGAATATTACAGAAAAGGTGTGCCCATAAATGGGGAGGGGCAAAATAATTCTTTAAAGAAAGGCTGGGATGCCTATGCAAAGAAGGTGACATGAGAACAGAATCTGGTACTTATCTGTAGAGATAAGCTATTTCCTTAAGAGAAGGAAATGAAAGTATCATGTATAAAGCACTGAAGTTTAAAAGAATTAGAACAGAAGAGAATGATTGAAGAAGAAATCAGAATGAAGACAGGTATCAAATTGTGAAGAACTTTGCAGCATAAAGGGTGCTAGAGTTTTGGAAATTCTTCTGGAGAAAAATGGAGAGTTGGTTGCCTCATTTTCAGTAAGCAAGTGCCATAATCAGATTTCTGTTTATAAAAATCTGACTGATGGCAACTAATGTAATGTAATATATAACCTTTGATTGGATTCTGCATTGAAAAAACAAAAAAGAAGGAAATGAAACTTCTACAAAAGTCATCAAGACATATTTAGGACTGTTGGCAAAGTTTGACTTTGAATTATATATTAAGTGATGACTCCTTGTCACCCCATGGACAGTAGCCCATAGGATCCTCTGTCCAGCCCATAGGACTGGAGTGAGTAGCCATTCCCTTCTGCAAGAGATCTTCCGAACCTAGTAATTGAACCCCTATCTCTTGCACTGCAGGCAGATTCTTTACCATTTGAGCCACCAGGGAAGCCCATTCTATGTAATAGCATTGTATTAATGTTTAATTATGATCACTGAATCGTGATCATGTAGGAGAATGTCCTTTTTCCTAGTAGATACATGCTAAAGAATTTGAGAGTGAGAAATGATGATTTACAACTCTCATATGTTCACCAAAAAATTACAAATACACAATGTCTGGAGAATGGAGATGTGAGAATTTTGCTCCCTTTGGCCTTGAAAATTTAAAATGTATAGTGTGGAATTTCTATATAATGAAGAACTCAAAGATTCTGGATGGCCACAAAGGAAAAATGCTTTCTTATTTTTTTGCAGGTCCCTGCATTTAAAATATGGTTGGGCAATTTCATAATTTAGAAATCTTTAAATTAATAAAGAAAATAGTTTATAAACATTAATTGATAAGCAGTAAATTAGACTGACCTTCTCTCCATGCCTCAGACTGAATTGCCATCCATACTTTTCCAGATGCAGTTTTTAACTGTAAAGCAGAGATGCTTCTGTCTACGTGGATGTTACTATAATGTGGAATGGGAATCATAAAAGAAGAGCTTGAAATGTCTTGCAGGGAAAAAAAAAAAAATGAACGAACAACCCTGCCTTCTAGTCTCAGTGCTTCAAAACCATTTCAAATAATCCAGCAGGAACTAGAAAATCCCAGAAAATCCACGCCCCACCCAAAAGTATATTCATTTTCCTGCCAACCATCAATCCTGTAGCATAAAAATAATTCAAAAAGATGTTATTCCCTTAAGAGGATCACCATCTCCATCAGCTAATTGCTCTTGAGGATCTTATCCATGCAAACATATAAATACCCATTTAAACTCTCGGCCTTTTAAATTAAAGAGGGCTGTGGGAATCCATGTTACAGGTCTTGAAGTGAGGTCCTATCCCCACGTGTCTCTCCCCCTTTATTTTATTTATTGGCCTGTGTTCCATGTCTTGTTTTCTACACAGGGATGCCTCATTTTAAGCGACGAGTTAAACCACGCATCCCTAGTGCTTGGGGCCCGACTCTCAGGCGCGACCATAAGGATCTTCAAACACAACAGTGAGTATCAACGATTTTATCCAAGAGGTACCACTTGCTCCTAGACAAAAGTAAAGATTATTGATGCAGCTTTGTCCTTGCTCTTCAAACTGGGAGCTTAGCTAATGAAACACGGTTATGTTTATATTCACAACTGGCTTGTTAACCTCCGGTGACCTGGAACAAATGGTTGAACTGCATCAAGCACCCAGATTGCTAAGTGTAACCCAAACATATTAGTGTCACTGTCATTAGTGGTCTTACAAAGCAGCTGCTGAAGCTATGGCAGAGCTCTTAGAGTGCGTACAATTATCAGAAGTGTAAAACTGCCTCCTTTTTGGTAACTCTGCCTTGGAGAAGTTTGGAGACTTAAGTTTTGTTTTTTTTTAGTTTAGTTTTTTTAATCAAAGTATAGTTGATTTATAATGTTATATAAATTTATCATTTATATTGTTGATTTCTGCTGTACAGCAAAGTAACTCAGAAATGACTCAGTGGTAAAGAATACTTCTGCCAGTGCAGGAGACACAGAAGTCTTGGGTTCAATCCCCGGGTTGGGAAGATCCCCTGGAGGAGGAACTGGAAACCACTTCAGTAGTCCTGCTTGGGAAAATCCCAGGGACAGAGGAGCCTGGTGGGCTGCAGTCCGTGGGGTTGCAAAGAGTCACACATGACTGAGCATCCATACAGTCATGCTTATGGTTTACCTCGGGGTACTGAGTATAGTCCTATACAGTTGGACCTTGCTGTTTATCCATTCTCTGTGTGACAGTCTGCATCTACTGAAGTTCCAGTTCTTCCCTCCCCCATCCACCCTCTGTGGGTCTATCTCTGTTTCATAGATAGATTCATTTGCATCATACTTTACTTTATTTTTTACTGAGTATTGTTGATTTACAATGGTGTGCCAATCTGCTATACAGCAACATGACTCAGTTATACACAGGTATACTTTTTTAAATATTCTTTTCCATCATGGTTTATCACAGGATATTGAATATAGTTCCTTGTGCTGTACGCTAGGACCTTGTTGTTATCCATTCTAAATGTAATAGTCTTCCTTGGAGATTCTGTAAGGATGAAGACGATAGGTAGACAGGGCGATAAAACTGATGGGATGTGTTAACAGCTACCACAAGTGTGCTCTACAGCACGTGCTGTGCTGCACTTAGTTGCTTAGTAGTGTCCAGCTCTTTGCAACCTCATCAGCTGTAGCCCGCCAGGCTCCTCTGTCCATGGGATTCTCCAGGCAAGAATACTAGAGTGCGTTGCCATGCCCTCCTCCAGGGGATCTTCTCAACCCAGGGACTGAACCCAGGTCTCCAGCACTGCAGGCAGACTTTTTACCATATGAGCCACCAGGGAAGCCCAAGAATACTGGAGTGGGTAGCCTATCCCTTCTCCAGGGGATCTTCCTGGCTGAGTAATCGAACCAGGGTCTCCTGCCTTGCAGGCAGATTCTCTACCCGCTGAGCTACCAGGAAAGCCCAGTATACAACATACATAAATTTACAACCATTGATTTTTGTTTTTCCTAAGTATAGGCTTTGACCCAAACAGTTGTGTTCTTGTTTTATAGCCTACTATAATGTGGTCCTAGGCAAATTACTTAACCTTCTTAGATTGTTATTTACTACTTCCAAAAATAACTTCTATTATGATGCCTGATTCATAGTATGAAACTAATCTCTATTATGATGCCTGATTCACAATATGTTTGAAAAGGAATATAAAATGCCTGGTAATAGAAGCTACTGAATTGTTTATACCTGTGGTGTTATTAGATGAATTTAAGTAAAAGGTACCTGGGTATTCTTTGTAATATTCTTATTCTTGCAAATATTTTGTGAAGTTTGAAATTATCTTCAAACAAAATTGTAATTTTTAGTCCTTTGCCAAAATTACAATGGAAGAATTTCAATTTATCTTTCAATTTTACAAAGTTCTTAAAACATTCAGTAACTTTTTCTTCATACTCTCTCTCTTTGGGCCCAAGAAAATAGATAACAATTCTCATTTATATCTTTTAATAAATGCTTACTGTGGTTATTTTATATAAGCAACTAGCATTTACTGAGAATTTACACTGCACCAGATGCTGAGTTGATGATCTTTCCTTATGTACTTATTTAACCCTGTGGACAGCCCCATGAGGTCAGTACTAGTTTACAGATGAGTAGATTCAGGCTCCACAACAGGTTGCTTAATATTGTCTAAGATCAGTGCTGCACTCAATATGTCAGCAAATTGGAAAACTCAGCAGTGGCCACAGGACTGGAAAAGGTCAGTTTTCATTCCAATCCCAAAGAAAGGCAATGCCAAAGAATGTTCAAACTACCACACAATTGTACTCATCTCACACGCTAGCAAAGTAATGCTCAAAATTCTCCAAGCCAGGCTTCAACAGTACGTGAACTGTGAATTTCCAGACGTTCAAGCTGGATTTAGAAAAGGCAGAGGAACCAGAGATCAAATTGCCAACATCCATTGGATCATCAAAAAAGCAAGAGATTTCCAGATAAACATCTACTTTTGCTTTATTGACTATGCCAAAGCCTTTGACTGTGTGGATCACAACAAACTGTGGGAAATTCTTAAAGAGATGGGAATACCAGACCACCTGACCTGCCTCCTGAGAAATCTGTATGCAGATCAAGAAGCAACAGTTAGAACTCGACATGGAACAGCAGACTGGTTCCAAATCGGGAAAGGAGTATGTCAAAGCTATATTGCAGAGTACATCATGAGAAATGCTGGGCTGGATGAAGAACAAGCTGGAATCAAGATTGCCAGGAGAAATATCAATAACCTCAGATACACAGATGACACCATCCTTATGGCAGAAAGCAAAGAACTAAAGAGCCTTTTAATGAAAATGAAAGAAAAGAGTGAAAACATTGGCTTGAAACTCAACATTCAGAAAACTAAGATCATGGCATCCAGTCCCATTACGTCATGGCAAATAGATGGGGAAACAATGGAAACAGTGACAGACTTTATTTTGGGGGGCTCCAAAATCACTGCAGACGGTAACTGCACCCATGAAATTAAAAGACGCTTTTCCTTGAAGAAGAGTTATGACCAACCTAGACAGCATATTAAAAAGCAAAGACATTACTTTGCCAACTAAGGTCCATCTAGTCAAAGCTATGGTTTTTTCCAGTAGTCATGTATGGATGTGAGAATCAGACTATAAAGAAAGCTGAGCGCCAAAGAATTGATACTTAAAAAAATAAAAAGAATTGATACTTATTTTAAACTGTGGTTCTGGAGATGTTTGAGAGTCCTTTGGACTGCAAGGAGATTCAACCAGTCCATCCTAAAGGAAATAGGTCCTGAATAGTCAATGGAAGGACTGATGCTGAAGCTGAAACTCCAATACTTTGACCACCTGATGCAAAGAACTGGCTCATTTGAAAAGACCCTGAGGCTGAGAAAAATTGAAGGCAGGAGGAAAAGGGGACAACAGAGGATGAGATGGTTGGATGGCATCACCGACTCAATGGACATGAGTCTGAGTAAACTCCAGGAGTTGGTGATGGACAGGGAGGCCTGACATGCTGCAGTCCATGGGGCTCACAAAGAGACGGACATGACTGAGCAACTGAACTGAACAAGACCCATTTCAGGCCTTTAGCCTCCAGAACTGTAAGATACCAAATTTGTGCTATTTTAAAGCCATAGATTTGTGCTAATCTCTTACAGTAGAAAACTAATAGACTTTCAGTCTCAGATTTACAAATCACTTGTTCTCACTCACTAATGTGCTCAACCCAACATTTACCCATAAAGAATTCTCCCTGCTGCTGTATTTACATCAGAACACAATCACCTTTGAAAGCAGGTGTCCTTGGAACAACTTCTCATTTGAGATGTTCCAGAAATGAGATGGTATAGGGAGGGAAAAATAATTCAGTTTAGTCACAGGAGGTAAGGCGTCAGTAGCTGCTGGCTGTCTTTATTGCTGGATGAGTTCTTGGATTGCAAAATGTGGGCAGTTACTGTTCACCCTCCATTTCTGCGTGTTCCACATCCACCAGATTCAACTATCCACAGACCGGAAATATTTGAGAAAAAAAACTTCCAGAAAGTCACAAAAAGCAAAACTTTAATTTATCCTGGAATAATCCTAAATACCTCAGTAAACAATGATATTTTAATCCTTTATAGATATAAGTGCTGACTGGAATAAGGTAGAGATTTTTCAAAGAATCTGCTGAAGATATAAAGCTGTCTCCCTGTGTGTATAAGAGGTGTGCCAGCAGGCCAGATAGGAGCTAATAACTTGGGAAATGGAGTTTAAAAGTGGCCACCTTCATGATGTATTTAAAGTGATGAAAGAGAAGAATCTACAACCAATAATAGTCTACAGAGCAATCTCATTCAGATTGGAGGAGAAATCAAAAGCTTTCCAGGCAAGCAAAAGCTGAGAGAATTCAGCACCATCAAACCAGCCTTAGAACAAATGCTAAGGGAACTTCTCTAGGCAGGAAACATAAGAGAAGGAAAGGACCTACACAAAATAAACCCCAAACAATTAAGAAAATGGTAATGGGATCAGACAGGTCAATAATTACCTTAACTGTAAGTGGGTTAAATGTACCGACCAAGAGACAGAGAAAGACTGGGTGGGCGGGGACACGTGCATGCATGCACTTCCACTTACCGCATGGCTCTACCTACCCCCCGAATTGTGTGTGATGGTTTTATACTGCTAGGTGAATCGTATTTCCACTATGGCTTGAAATTGTAATTATCTTTTATTTTTTGTCTGGCTACTGATTGTGAAAACTGATAAACATCTTTTACTATTGTGATTTCGTAGCTATTATTCACTGAATTAGAGAAGGAAATGGCAACCCACTCCAGTATTCTTGCCTAGAGAATCCTGGGGACAGAGGAGCCTGGGGGCTGCCGTCCATAGGGTCGCACAGAGTCAGACTTAATACCATTGTATCATGATTGGTCAACAGAAAATAATAGAATTCTATATCACTAAAACTACTATTTAATAGGAAAAGGAAAAGTCTTCCTCTCTGATCCCTGTCTGATGGGCATGTTCCAAGGCTTTGAGGAAGAAATGGAAGGCTTATGTATCAAAACTGAAGGTGGCTTCAAGAAAAGAGGAAAATGTAGTACTTCAGGAGCAAAAAAAATAAGACTATCGTAAAATATCAGTAACGTCACACAAATAAAATTAATTGTAGCTGAGACAAATGTAAAATCCTACATCTGGGCTGGAAGAGTTTACTGCAGTATGAGAAAGAACTCGATAGTGGTTTGTGTGGGGAAAAGTATTTTTGTTAACTGGGTGACGTGATTGCTGAACAAGAAAGACTGGCCCGTGCAATTCTTTATTGGATAGAGGAAAGGACTGAGCAAATAAATAGGCTGACTCGTTGGAAAAAAGAATGGCCACCTAAACTGGAACGCTCTTAAACATCAGGATTACGGGATATCATACAATTGTATGTGTTCCGCTTTCTTGTATGTGGACTTTGCTCCACCTGTGTCCTCTGCTTTCATTTAAAGGTACTGTCCTGACCTTGGAGGGAGAAGAGGCCCTATTTTTATGTAGATTAATACCAAAGGATGCTTGCTTGTTCTTTAGAGTAATTACTAATTAATCAGAATTCTGGGTCCTTGAATTTTTATATTCTGTATGGGAAAAAGATATACCTGAAGTATAGTTAAGACTATTCAGACCATCATAATAAATGTTGAATCCTATGTGACTGGATTGGACCAATAACTTTGAGCTATTCATCATTTCCCTGCCTGCCTGCTAAGTCGTCTAGGTGGAGTCCAACTCCTTGCCACCCTGTGGACTGTAGCCCACCAGGCTCCTCTGTCCATGGGATTCTCCAGGCAAGAATCCTGGAGTGGGTTGCCATGCCCTCCTCCAGGGGATCTTCCCGACCCAGGGACTGAACCCACATTTCCTGTCTCCTGCATAGGCAGGTGGGATCTTTCACTACTAGTGCCGCCGGGGAAGCCCCCATCATTTCTCTAATCTCCCCAAATCAGAATGAGGAACTGAAAAGGCTAAAAGAAGGAAAGTTCTGAAAGGAAGGCAATCTTCTAAGGAAAAGCAAACAATGCGTAAGTCTATTTTTAGCAGAATCTGTCACCAGGGATTAGCTCTTCCTGGACAGCAGATGTGGACAGTTACTGTCAGCCTTCCACTTCTGCCTGCTCCACAGTCATCAGATTCAGCCAACCGCAGACTGAAATTATTCAGGAAAACATTTTCCAGAAAGTTAAAAACGCAAAACTTGGACTCCCTGGGGGTTTAGTGGTTAGAAATCCGCCTGCCAATGCAGGGGACACAGGTTCAATCCTTGGTCCTGGAAGATCCAACATGCAGAAGAGCAACTAGAGAGTAGCTCCTGCTTGCCACCACTGGAGAAAGTCCATGCACAACAAAGAAGGCCTGGCGAGGCTTAAAAATAAGTAAGTAAACACACAAAATTTTTTAAAAAGCAAAACTTTATCACAAGCTGGCAACTATTTATGCAGGATTTACATTGTAATAGGTATTATAAAGAAAGCTGAGCACCAAAGAATTGATGCTTTTGAACTGTGGCGTTGGAGAAGACTCTTGAGAGTCCCTTGGACTGTAAGAAGATCCAATCAGTCCATCCTAAGGAGATCAGTCCTGAATATTCATTGGAAGGACTGATGTTGAAGCTGAGACTCCAATACTTTGGCCACCTGATGCGAAGAGCTGACTCATTTGAAAAGACCCTAATGCTGGGAAAGATTGAGGGTGAGAGGAGAAGGCAGATGGCATCACCAACTCAATGGACATGAGTCTGAGTAAACTCCGGGAGTTGGTGGTGGACAGGGAGGCCTGGCGTGCTGCAGTCCATGGGGTCACAAAGAGTCGGACCCGACTGAGCGACTGAACTGAACTGAACTGAGGTATTATAAGTAATCCAGAGATGATTTAAATTATATGGGAGGATGTGCATAGATTATACACAACCACTATGTCATTTTATATAACTGACTTAAGCATCTGTAGATTTGTGTGTCCACAGAGGTTCCTGGAACCAGTCCTTTGTGGATACCAAGGGACAACCATGTTGAGATCCCAACAATCATTTATTCAACATTCACTGCTAAGCACTGTATTAAGCCTTTTATATAATCAGCCATTTAAATTTAACAAAAATCCAGATTATATTTCTCTTCACTATTCTCACTTATTAAGGGAGAGCTAGGCTCAAAGTGACTGAATGACCTGGCCAAGGACACACACAACATACGGTGAGAGTCAAAATTCAAACCCAAGTCTGTTGCTCCTGTCTTGGTTCGTTTTCCCCAGGACCAGACCCGAGACGTGATGTGAAGGCTAGTCCTTTCCTGAGGAAGTGATCCCAGGATGCAGGCAGATGAGCAGGGGATGAAGACAGGGAAGGGAGGCAGCCAGGAAGGAGTGTGCTGTCTACCACAACAGACAACCGGGGAGCAAGTCTACCAGGAGGCTCTGGGCACCAGAGTGAGCTGCCTCGGTGTCACCCCACCTGAAGAGTGGGAGCCGCAGGATTTACCCACCAGCTCCCACTTGTTGGTTGGTTGAGGGCTGTCCTAACTCAGGCTGAGTACACTGCTGCAGCCAGAAAGAAATCTCTTGGACAAAGAATAGCCTGTGTTTGCAGTGAGAGGACCCAGGTGTATGGACATCTCTGGATGATACTCTTCTACTCTCACTAAGTCCAGCTACTGCCAGACCCCACGCAGGACCCAGAGAGACATGGGTTCTCATGTGAAAATCAGTCTAGTGTGATGCCTTCTCCTGTTAGCAGCCTGTTAACCCAGAAGCTGAAGTCTGGCCTCTGGCACCATGCTAAGAATATCTCCTTGCACTGTCTACTGTGGGTAGCTCCAGGGAAACAGCCAACACTTAGTTTGCATTTGTGACTCATCAGTGCCATAAAACAGAATCTCCAGCCATTTCACAGCACTGGCCCAGGCATCAGCTCCAACCAGGGCCCCACAGGCTTGGTCTCCTTCATGATTCTGGTCGTGAAGAATCATGACCAGGTCTAAGCACCGTGGGGTACCTGGAGGTCTTTAGTGAACGCGTCCTCTGGGCTGAGTATATCATCACCCTGAGAATTCCAGGACTGCAAATCCTGGGGGAATTTCAACTTTCTGGAAAGGTCAACCTCTGCTTTCAGAGGTCTGTGGAAATCAGAACTGAGTTTTGTTTTCACTTTTTCTGAACCTGCTCACTTTACTGGTAAATGCATGGGATGTAGATTCTAGGATAATGTTTCCTAGACTTTAATGTACAAGGAGGCGCTGTGTGGCGACTTGTTAATATGCAGAGTCCAGACTCAGATCTGGGCAGGGGCCTGAGCATCTGCCTTCCCAACAAGCTCCCAGGTGATGCTGCTGTTCCAGGTGCTGGGCCACACTTGGAGCAGAGAGTCCGTGCATAAGCTCCATACTCGAGTGAGTCACAAAGAGTTTCTTGAGCTGGTCTTGAAGAGGAGAAGCAGTCTTTTCAACTAGGAGAGTTGCATGAGGTCAGAGGAATGGGCAGGCCAAGAATTTGGAGTGGTTTGGGGAAAAAAAAGTCGAGAGGAAGAGCCGGGATTCTTTCTAAAGGCATTTATAGGCCGCAAGGAGGGGGAACAAAGGACGCACTGTCTGCGGGAACACTCGGGGCCCTGCCTCTTCTGAGGGCTCACGAGTGTCATTTGAGTGGAAGGTCAAACCCATAAACGTCACTTAGGTTACTTTACAAGCCACAGCCGTTTAGATCTCCAGGCTCTTGAACTAGATTTTCACTTTAATAAATAAAGCAACTGCCTCTATACCTTTTAACAGTAAGAGTACTGAACCGTTGCTGGAATGAAACTTTCACATACACTCACTCATTTCAACCTCAGCTACACAACAAGGCACCTACCAATTACCCCTTGTTCCAGATGAAGAAAAAAGGCACGCAGTGGTGAGGTGACTTGTTCAGAGACAGAGCTGGAAAGAGGCAGAGATGAGATGTAAATCAAGGAGGTCTGAGTTCAGAGTTCCCCTTTGAAACACAATGAACTTAGACCTCCTTTCCACTCCATGCCTCCCCCGGATGGAAGGCTGATGTACGCAATACGCTGCAGCTTCCATCTCTTATGCAACTCTCCCGGGTCAGAGCAGCTGGGTCAGGCAGAAGCAGGCAGCACTCACTGGGTGCCCTTGGCCGCCCCGCGACCTGAAACACAGCCTCCAGGTGCTGACTCAGGCTCCCACAGTGCTCCCTGAGTCAAGGCTCACCTTCCTGCCTTGATCCCACTCACCCAAGGATCCCACTCAGTCTATTCCCACAGGCCCTTGCCTGAGGATCCGAGACCTCCATGCTGTATCAGGCCCCGAACCTGAGTGCATGGGACACGCTGTCCCTTTATGCAGACTCTGTCTGCTCATCTCATGTCCTCAAGGCCAGACATTTCTGCGATGACCCTCTGCTCCCCCTAGCCACCAGTACACCCTCACACCTCAACCCAACTCCTCTCCTCTCTGCTGCCCTTTGCCCTCTTCCAGGAGCCTCACCTTGCTTCTTTGACTTAAAAAGGCCACGTGATACCTGCCCGCATATTTATAGATCCATCCAGAAGACCTGAGCCAAAGTGTGCATCCAAACTGCTTTGCAAAGGCACCACTTCTCCAGGACATCAGAAATGCCCTCACTGATCTTGCGGAGGAGACGCTATAAATGTGACTTTGAGAAGAACATTTGCTTTGCTTGCCAGAAGTGGCCATTATGGTCATGTTTTCCCCCAAAGGCTACACAAGGGAGCAGTGCCCCCAAAACCGTCTTATAAGTAAGACCAGGGAACTTCCCTGGAGGTCCAGTGGTTAAGACTTCACTTTCCAATGCAGGTGGTGCAGGTTCCATACCTGGTCAGGGAGTTAAGACCCACATGCCCTGGGGATCTTAACCAGAACTTAAAACAGAAGCAATACTGTGACACATTGAATAAAGAGTTTAAAAATGGTCCACACACACACACACACACACACACACACACGCACGCACATAAAGTCTCTAAAAAAAAAAGTAAGGATGATTTGTCATCAGTCACAGTTGCTTTAAGTATCTGTTGCTTAATAGTTCACATTTGGGCTCAATATTGGATGAAGCCACTGAGTGTCTCTGAAGGCACCCAAGGACGTGGGGTGGGGGGTGAGGGGATGAGTGGGCAGAAGAATTAGAAAGAGGAGCAAGTAGCAATTCTTCATCATCCAACCATCTTTTCACTTAAGAAGCAGCTATTGAGCTGCTGAGTATCTTGTCTGTAGGCATGAAAAGATTTGGGCAAGCAGCCCACAGAGCAGGGAGCCAGAGGATGTATCTAAACGCAGCTGCAGGCAGGTTTCCTGGAGCTCTGAGGGGTGGAGGTGAATTGCCAGCATGCTGGGCAGTGCCTGGGAAGCGCAGCCTGCCATGTGGCCCCCACCACGGGCCCTGGATGGGCGAGCAGGGCAGGGCAGTGAGGGATGGCTGGGGACAAAGTTCTCTTGTCTCAACAAAAGCTCAGTTGCACAAGAGATGAGGAAAGAGGCAGCCGTGGCAGGAGAAACCGTGTCAGCACTGTACAAGGGAGTTAAAAAGAGGCCAGGGACCCAGTTCTAATCTCTAGGAAGAGGCTCTTTGAATTACACTGAACCTCCCTTCTGAGATGATTGCGGCTTCTTTGTAATTGTCTTTGACTTGGGCTCTCTTCTCAACGTCTGTGCAGATCCCAGAAGCTTGCTGATAGTATCAGGGCTTTGAATTCAAATACAGGTGCAGGAACTGATGCAGACAGTCATTGCCACCTAAGGCTGATTGGAGCTTTGGGCACAAAGATGGGCTCTTCCTGGGATTTAGTAATTGCTTAACTGGTGACAGACTAGGGCAGCTTTGAGCCAGAATGTAACCCCCAGGCTGCATCTCATCGCCCGCCATGCCAGCTCCCTTCTCTCATCCTGTCACAAACCAAAGGAACCCGTCTTGATGAGCCCGATTTGGTGGTGAATAACATCTAAGGCATTGTTGTTACTCAACTTTGTGACGATTGCAAGTCCTCAGTGTGTCATTATGACTTTGTAACAACACGGTAAAATAGCACTGTGTGGGTGCACCTGGATGGCGTCAAATGTACTCTTTTGATTTCCCTAACTCAAGTTTTTTTTATACTCTGACCAGAAACTGATTTTTGTTTAGGCTGAATCTTTTTTTTTTTTTTTTGGTTTGTTTTGGGTTTTATTGGTTTGACAAACTTCTGACTTTAGTTTGCTTATCTGAAAAAAGCCAAAACCTAATTGTTCTTGCCTACTTCTCAGAGGTGTCATAGGGATTAACATAATGTGAGTATAAGTACTTTAATAAGTATTACTATTCGAAAATCCCTTGCAGATGTTAGCACATGATTTGCTGAAACAGTAGACTCTCGAAAGGCCTGTAGAACATAAGCCGCAATGCCCTGTTCCCCCAGGTCTGCAACCCACACGGTAGGATTACACAGTAAGAACCTGAGAATCAGAACGTTACCGTGTTACCAGATGTTACCGTGGGCCCAGAATCCTACAGTGAGTGAGGTCATACCTCTCTGTGTCTAGCCTCAATGATTCTGTAAAGAGGTTAGCTGGTTTATCCCCCAAGGGGGAAACATGACTGACTGATTCTCCCTTTGCGTGAGGATCCCAGTGGGTGGACACCAGGGGTCTTCTCAAGTTCCGTTAAAAACTTCTCCCCAAAGAGCTGTCCATTCATGACAAGCACGATGAGTTCCCTGCCATCTGCAAAATGCAGCAAACACATCAATGGCATTTGCGGGCTGTCTGATATTAGAAGAATGGATGGAAATGTCTCTTTCCCTTAGCGGTGTTGACTTAAACTCCCAAACTCAGCCTCTAAGATGTATGTGACTTTTTTGACTGCATGAAGAGTATGATAATCTAGGCATGTGCAGATTTTTCAAAAGCTTAGAATATCGATTTTTTTTAAATTACAAATATAGAGTGTGATAAACTTTGATGTTCGTCTACAGTGGTGATATCTCCACTAAGAGAATAGTCATCATTCTATCCTCCTCCAGAAGTTTGCCCCTTTGCAGTCTCCCATCTCTTCCCTAGGCAACTAACTACTGGGAGAATATTGATTTTTAAATGACTTACAATTTAGTTCACTTGGGTTTTCTTTTATTATTGGAACCACACTCATCATGCATTATTTCTGTATAAACACTTGTAAATTCCAAGTCCCAGGAGGAAAAACCCTTTAAACAGTTCTGCTTAGACTCATCATCTCTTTATTCTTTGAATCATCATTTCTTTATTCTCTCCCAAGACTAACAGGCCTTCATCAGATTACAGAAAAGGGAGCTGGTTTCTCCAAACACAAGGGTTCCTTCAACACTTTAGGAGCCCAGCTGAAAGCAAAATGTCAATAAAGGTGAAGGGCTGCTATCCCTGAAATTCTCAAAGCTGCTTTTTGTTTCCTTGGCTGCCCTCTAGTGGTCAATGATGCAGAAACATAGGTCATGACTCAGAAGATCCATCTGCCTGTCTTTAAAACAAAAGCTAAAAAGACAGTTATTTAAAGAAATACTACTTCAAGCATGAGGAAACTGTCCTCACTTATAATTCATATTTAGATTCCAAAGTGTCATTCCCTTTCATGTTTCCTGGTCTACAATCCTTTCCATGAAAAGATAAGGAATTCAACTATTACATATCAAATTAGCTCTAACACTGAGCATTAGGCCTAGGCTAAAAGGATGAATAAGATAAGGTCCCTGCCTCCCCTGGAGGATAGACATGAACTCAAATAATGAGCAATGTGATGAGTGCTTAAAAACAGAGTAGACGAGTCTGTCTCTGTTTTATGGATAAGTTCATTTCTGTTGCTTTTTAGATTCCACACATAAGTGACGTCATACGGCACTTGTCTTTCTCTGTCTGACCTACTTCACTTAATATGCTCATCTCTACATCCATCCACGTTGCTGCAAATGGCATTATTACAGCTGAGTAGTATCCCATTGTGTATATTTACTACATCATCTTAAACAACAAAGTCCTGCTGTAGAGCATAGGAGACTATGTTCAATAGCCTGTGATAAACCATGACGGAAAAGATTATAAAAAGGAATGCATAAATGTATAACCGAATCACTTTGCTGTAGAGCAGAAGTTTCTACAACATTGCAAACCAACTATACTTCAGTAAAAACAAAAATTTTTAAAAACAAAATAGACACGCACAGACACAAAATATATGTATGTGTGTATATAAATCATTAAGGACACGAAGGAAGAAAGAAGGTCTGCTGTATCGGCCAAAAGAGCTCTAGTGGGGTCTTGCATGATGGGTGGAAGTTCTCCAGACAGACCAGAGAGGGGAAGTGTGTAAGACAGATGAGAGGCTGTGTGTTGAAGAATACTGAGAAATAATATCAGGAAGATAGCCAGGAGCTCAGTCAGGAAGGGCCTTTGGAGGCTGCGCTCATTAGCTATTCCTGCAACAAACAGCCTCGAACCCTCAGTAGCACCCAGTAAATATCCCTGATTTTTCCCGCATGACTGAAGGTGGGTTGGGCTAACTGTCCTATTTATCTCGCAGCTTCTCTTGGGCCCCTCCTAGGACCAGCTGGGCTAGCCCTGGGGGTGTTCTTTTCCTGTTACTGGCAGAAGCACAAGAGGAAAAGCAGAAACATGGAAGGTCTCTTAAGGCCATACTCAGAACTCACCTGCTCTCTCTTTCCTGGATTCTATTAGCCAAAGCAAGTCATTGGCTGAACCCAAGTCAGAGGCGGGAAAACATCCTCCACGTCTTTAGTGGGAGGGCTGTGAGCTCACATGTCAAAGGACTTGAATGTGCAGAGGGTAGGAATTAGGGCCAATAATGGCACCTGCCGCAAGTTCTACCTTGGAAATGCTGGGTTTGAGGTACTCGTGCATTTTTCTAAAATGTGGTTGGAAAACGTAGCTCAAATACAGATCTGCTGTATAGGAATGGAATCTAGATGAGAGTGAATACATGTATGTGTATGCTTGATTCCTTTTGCTATACAGCAGAAACTAACACAGCATTGTAAGTCAACTGTACTTCAGTTAAAAAGTTAATTTAAAAATGTTAAAATCAAAGTAGAGAATTCTCATTGAAAAAAAAAAATAGAGGTCTGGCTTTGAGTGATGGATCCAGAAGTCTCAAGACCCCACTCGCCAGACTTGTGGACCCCCTCCCATGCCAACTGGTCCAGAATCTCTAGGGGTGAGACTGGGGACGTGCATGTCAACTCGGTCCCCAGACGACGCTTCATGTTGTCTGAAGTCTGAGCCCCACTGGTAGATAAATGACATAAAATGACACTGCCTTAAAGTTTTGAAGCAAACCTGGGACTGCTTTACCCCAGAATGTGGCCTCCGCGCCGCACCCATTCACCCACCTCCCAAAGCTTAGGCAGTGAGACCCCTGCCGGCCAAACATGCTGCCACTCGAGCAAACCCAGCTCAACTCTCCCAAAATGGTGCCCAAAGGATCGGCTGGTGAGTGTTAGATAATGACATCTCTCCAAGCTAATTTCAACCTGGCAACAAATCTTCAGCCTAGGAAATGCGTTTCGCGCATTTTTTCAGTCTCTAAGAGGCGCCATGGAAGAGCCTGTGAAACTATGTATCAATACCTCCACTAGAGGCTTATTCTCCCTGCTTGGAAACCCAACCTCTCATCTTGTCAGAGTGAAATTTTACTAAGAAATAGACCGCTTTCTCCCCTCCAGTTGTTCTCTGATTCTAGCTTTGCTCTCTGAAAATTCAGGCCCAAGCCTGAGTGTAAAATATTTGACTCCTACTCCATAATTTAAAAAAACAGAAGGAAGAAAAGAAAAACCCTTTCATGACTCCAATTTTTTTGTATTATTTAAAGACATGCAAAGCCTAGAGAAGCTCCTGAGAGATGCAGTCATCTACGGCCAGCCTCGAACCCGCAGAGCTTGGAAAAAGATTCTCATCCTAGTGGAGGGCATCTACAGGTAGGTGAATAACCAGAAACATGTTCACACGCTGAGGTGCACAGCGAGCTGACAAGTGGGGCAAGGCTGACCTCTCCTAGTGAAAGAGACAAATGAATGAGATAGAGGAGAGATGAAGGGACCTGAGCCAAATCCACCAATGTGAATTGTCAGGGGTTGGCTCACCTGACCTGTCCATGACCATATCTACGGTGGAGCACCTCAGAGGCTGGTGTGCTAGAGAAAGTGTCTTCAGAAACGTCCTGACTGACGGTGCTAGCTTGCACTGATTCTTCCCACTACCCTTGGCTGCCCCACAGTTTCAAAGACCTCTGGGACTGGGTTATTCAACTTCAGAACACTCTTTGCCTTTACAACAAAGGCAGGAAAGTAGGTACTGCTGATGGGAGCTCAGCTGCCCCTAATTCAACAGTGCACCCAAACTCTAGCTGCTCCTTGAACTTGGCCAGTTGTTGGCATCAGAACACAAAAGGCCTGCACGTTTTCCTCAAGGTAAGACTAACCCGGAGTGCAATTCTTGATTCAGAGCTGGGAAGAGGAGATGGTTTTTGCATCTGAAGACATGTTCAGTCTTCTCTCAGCTTGTGGGCTGAGCAGACAAAACATCCACAGAGCTGGTCAGAACTGCACTTTCATACTTAGGGGTGCAGTTGAATTTGCTTCATTCTCCAAATTGATGATTGTTACTAAAGTCGAAATTGCCCCAAACTCGGCTTCTGTCAGATGCCCTAATCCATGAGTCAACGAAGTTGCTCATTCCTAAATCAATGCTCAGTCCTAAAGTCGGAAGAATCAAGGGTGATACTTCCTATGACATAATTATGGAAAGATGAACAACATTGCAAGGAAGGGAGTGAGGGCTTAACTTCCCAGCAAGAGGGGATGTGGTTGTGAAGGAAGTCTGAGATCAGAAGCAGCATTTCTTTCCGTTCCCAAGGGCACCACCCGAGCATACCTGTCAGTTTTCAGCTGTCAGAGTCACAACAGAGCGCTGCTGGCCCCAGGTGGGCAGAGGCCAGGGATGGTGCCAACCCCCTAAAGCACAGGGGCGGGCCCTGCAACAGAGAATTATCTGGCTCAACATACCAGCAGTACTGAGGGTGAGAAGCCCTGCTATAGACTCATGTAACCAACTACGGGCCCAGAAGTTGCGACTTTTAGGAAATAATCTCGTTTTGACTCTCAGCTGTCACGACCTCCAGGTTGGGTCTTTCTCCCTGTGAGATCTGTGCCAGAGCTCTTATCTAAACACCTGTCAGTCAGGCCTGGACTGGTGGGAGGGCGGATCAGCTGAGCCAGAGAGATGGGCATCTCCCTGAAGCAGAATAAACAGAACCCAACTGCAAACAAACAGAACTCAGCTCCACTAAAAGGAAGTTGTGTGTTCTAAGTACTTTGATCATGGCTGAATCAGGCAGACAACGGGCATTTCACTGTCAAACAGTTCCATCAGTTACAGAAAGAAACTCCTGGGTAATGGCTACGCTGGGGCTGGGTCCTACCTGGTATCAGCAAAATCAGCAATCAACAAATGCACAGCTGCTTTCCAGAGATGTATAATGGGTGTATGCCTTGTTAACATCCACACAAATCTTCCTTAGAGTTTTCACTCTCAGATCTCTTCTATCTCTGTCTGTGGTTTGCCCCTATGGGCAAAGTCCCCCTACCATAGACAGCTCACATAAATCAATTTTTTCAAAACTCCTAATAAGAGTAGTCAGCCAAATCAGTTTCAAAGTAGGTATCAAGGCAGAAAAAGCTAGATACCAAGTCCTAGAAGTCAATAAACTCCACAACAGCAGGTATAATAATAATAGTAGTAGCAGTGATACTATCACCATCCATAGATCATGAAAGTATTAATATTTATATCAAGAAGACAGGGGAGTCAGGATTTGGAGGGAGGCCTGGACATGGCGCAGATCCTGTGTTGCTGCCTATAGCTTTGTGTCCTTCATAGAATTCCTTTGTAAAAATTAAATGAGATCATACATGCCAGTGCTTGGCAGAAGCCCAGCCCATAGTAAACCCACAACCAAGGGTAGCAGTCCTCATCATTGAATTTATTTTCAGTTGAGGAAGACACAGCTCAGAAAACAACAAGCCATCTGCTTGGCAAAGCTGTCTGACACCTGGAGGATGGGTGTCCGAGGACAAAGTGCGCATTTATCCAGTGCCTATGCATTGCCACATTAAACATTTCATGTGGGCCATCTTAAGTAAGTACCTCCAGTACTCTTGAGGTTATTGTGAGGATGGAGGCATTCAGGTTCCAAGATCTAGAAAACTTGCCCCAGGGAAGGTAACTGAGATAAAGCAGAACTAGGATTCAAACCAGGTGGCTCTGCAGGGATAGAGACCCAATGTAAACAGAAGAGTCTGCCCACGTGCCCGCATCCGATGAAGTAGACGTGGAAAATGCAGAGGCATCCATTCGACCTTCCTCACCAACCCATCTAGGGCTTCATTTCTTCATCTATAAAATAGGGAGTTGAAGCTTGAAGTCTAGAGTTCCACGGTGTGGGGTTCAGAAGTACAATAGTATTGCTTTGGTGTTCTCATATGCATTTTCCTTTGTTTCAAAGTCACACTCTTCTAGTTTTGTGTTTCTGGGAAGCCTAGTAGTCAATTCATGGTGGTCGAGGAGTTTTAAAGTAATTCCAATATACACTAGAGACGGGGAAAGTGAAGAGTGTTAGTCTCTCAGTCACATCCAACTCTTTGCGACCCCATGGACTGCAGTCTGCCAGGCTCCTCTGTCCTGGAATTCTCCAGGCAGGAATAGTGGAGTGGGTATCTGTTCCGTTCTCCAGGGGATCTTCTGACGCAGGGATCTCACCTGGGTCTCCTGCACTGCGGGCAGTTTCTTTACTGCCTGAGCCACCAGGGAAACATTAGAAATGGGAGATGGGTCCAAAATAAC
This sequence comes from Capra hircus, assembly GCF_001704415.2. Lineage (NCBI taxonomy): Eukaryota > Metazoa > Chordata > Mammalia > Artiodactyla > Bovidae > Capra > Capra hircus. The sequence continues at coordinate 6,484,468 of NC_030820.1, forward strand.
CTGGGATATAAACTAGTATAACTGGAACCCAAATTTTTAAAATAAAATTAGTCAAGAAATACTATCTAGTCGTATCCAAAACTACATATATAAACAAATGTTGGAATCTCAGCATGCCATTGTCTCTAAGAATGTAAGCTATTCTCCTGACCCAAATAATGTAAGTTTAAGAACTGAGAACTTCAGTAGTAAAGTCTAAACTGTATCCCTATGGTATAAATGAATAAGGACAAAGGAAAAGAAAACAGTAGTTACTTGATTTTTAATTAACCTCAGCTCCTTTTTTTTTTCTGTCCTCTCTTTCCACCTTCTTTCTTCTCTTGGATTATACTCTGGGCCCACCAAGGAGATTTTTCCACCGTGTAAGTTGGCAAACCAGTGGCTTAATTCCCAGTCATGCCAGTGGGTAATATGGTTTAAACACCAAGGAGAAGGTGGTGAGAGAGAGATTTAAAAAAGGAATCTTGTCACTTAGCTAATACATTATGTAACAGAAAAGATATAAAGAGATTATTCACTGGCTTACTGGTTTAAGAATAATCCAAATCCCTGCACAGAGATTTCAATTAATGAGTGAAATTATTTTTACCTACAGTTGTATTTTAGTTTTTTTTTCCCCCCTTTATTGAAGCCAAAAGAAAACATGACCTTCCACTCAAGAAGAAAATACTGTTCTTGGGTTTGTTTGTTTGTTTGTTTTTCATCATTTTTGGCACAGTATTCTTTGACAGCAATTTTAATAACATAGACAGCCTTTTCATGTATAAACCAAACTCAATATACCACTATGGGGAAAGATTCAATTCAAATTTTGTCACATTGAGAAAATGAAAATTTAGTGTGGATGAATATCACTCTTTATAAAAACTGAGTTTTCTCTAGAACTCTTGTGTGCCTTGCATTAACTCCTGGAATCAGCAGTATTGCTGAGTCATTAATTTTTGAGGAAGAAATATAAACCAGGTGGGCAGACTCCTAACATCAGCTAGACCAGTGCCAGCAAAGATGGCTAATTAGCTGCCTAGACTGTCTGCAAACTGTTCAATGTGAACTCTGGCTCCTGCCAAACTCAGTTCCAGCACAAAAAATGGCTATTTGTGACATGTCAGGTTTTTAGCGTTTTTGTGTTACCAACTTACAACATTTTAAAAGGTAAGAAGAAGGTTCTAGAATTTTGAGGGCATCCATCCATGTATTGGATATGACACCCATATGCCTCCTTCCTGAGTCAACACAAAGGGCTCCCAATTTCTCAAATGAGGCCCCAGTGCTGCCGTTTCCTCCCAAGCTCCTCCTGAGGACAAGAACAACCCAATGGGTGCCCACTATGTGTCAGACACTTTACTACCACTATTTCTAGGAATTCACATTGAGGCTTTGTGAGCAGTGTGCTATCATCATGCTAATTTTACACCCAAGGAAACCGAGGCAGAGAGCAGCAACTAAGTTGCCCAAGTCCTGAATTAGTAAATGATGTGGCTACCACCTCAGCTTATGGGGTCAGAGGGCTGGACTCCCCATCAATGGCAATAACTTTAACAAGCAATTACTCTAAGAAAACACTGGAATTAACTTGCAAACTTAAGTAAGAGAAGATGACTCTATGATCTTCGTGTTATTAAAATCTGAAAACATCCATTCAGAATGACCTTGTGAAAAGCACAAATGAGATGGACTTCATTAAAATTAAGAACTTCAGCTCTGCAAGATAATATCTAGAGTGTTAGAAGGCAAGTCACAGACTGGGGGAAATACTTGCAAAAGATTGGATAAAGCACTGCTATCTAAAAGATGCGAGGAGGAGAACACTTAGAACTCAACAATAAGAAAACAAACAACTGAATTTTTAAAAAATGGGCCAAAGACCTTAACATACACCTTACCAAAGAAGACGTACAGATGAAAATAAGCACGTGAGAGGATGCTTCATATCATATGCCATCAGAGAATATGCAAATTAAAACAGTGAGATACCACTACCCACCTACTGGAAGGTTGAAATCTGGAATGCTGACAGCAGTAAGTGCTGGTAAGAATATGCCGGAACCCAGAGCTCTCATTCACTGGTGGTGGGAATGCAAAGTGGTCCAGTGACTTTAGATGGCAGTCTTGTGGTTTCTTACCAACATACTCTTAACATAAAATCCAGCGATCTTGCTCCTTGGTATTTACCCAAAGGAGCTAAAAACTTGTGTTCTCTCAAAACCCTGCACACAAACGTTTGTAGCATCTTTATGTATAATCGCCAAAACTTGGAAGCAACCAAAGTGTCTTGCAGTCAGCAAATGGATAAATGGTGGTGTTTCAGACAGTGGAATATTAGCACCAAAAAGAAATGAGCTACAGAGTCACAAAAAGACAGAGAAAATCTAAATGCATTTTACTAATGAAAGAAGCCAGTCTGAAAACATCACTTAGCGTATGGTTCCAGCGACATAATGTTCTGGAAAAGGCAGAACTATGAAAACAGCCAACAGATCCCTGGATGCCAGGGGTTGGGTGGAGAGATGGATAAACAGGTGAAGCACAGTGGATATTTTAGGGCAAAAAAAAAAGGAGTATGTATTATATCATAATAACAGGTATGTGTCATTATGCATTTGTCCAAACCCATAGAGTGTATGATGATGAAACTCAGCCCCTGTGGGCTGGTGCTAAATTGAATCGCAGAGACAGAGTTTTGGATGGAGTAGAAAGAAATAGCTCTACTGTTTAGCCAGGCAAAGTGGGGCGCAAGGGGATAATGCCCTTAAAACTGTGTGTCCCAACCTGGGGGGATTTGGTGGGGAGTTTTACAGCAGTGGTTCCAAGGCAGGGTTCTGGGGTCAGGGTGTGTGTGCTGGGCCTGTATTCCTTTAATCTGGCCTCAGGTGGTCTCCGGATGAGGTCATCACTCTGTGACCTCTGGAATGAAGAATGTGTCATCAAGTATTTGACATCCTCCATTTGGGGGTTTTAGTTCTGCAGAAGAGCTCGAAGACACTCTGTGTGTGTCACTTGAGGCAGAACCAGAACCCGGCCCCAAGGCTGCCCTGTTGTCTCTTGACTGCTCTTCCCTGCACCTCCTCCCTTCCCTGATTAGCAGCTTATGGGCTTCCTGGTGGCTCAGATGGTAAAGAATCTGCCTGCAACGCAGGAGACCTCGGTTTGCTCCCTGGGTTGGGAAGATCCCCTGGAGAAGGGCATGGCAACCCACTCCAGTATTCTTGCCTGGAGAATCTCATGGACACAGCAGCTTGGCAGGTCACAAAGAGTCAGACACGACTGAGTGGCTAACACTTTGGAACTCAGGGAAAGTTATAAAGGCTAAAGCCTATTCCCTACAACAAGAAACAGGTGACAGAAAGGCTTTTGTGCCCAGGAAAGGCCCTGCTCAGTTTCACGAACAATACCAAGGGTGAACTCTAGTATAAACTGTGGGCTTTAGATGGTGACGTGCCGGTGGAAGTCAACTGGCTGAAAGAAATGTACCGCTTTGGTAGGTGTTGTTGACAAGAGGGGAGCTTATGCCTCTATGAGGCAGACAGCATATGGGAAACCTCTGTACCCTCTGCTCAGTTTTGCTGTGAACTTAAAACTGCTCTGAAAAATAAAATCCTTTTTTTTTTAAAGTGGGGCTTCTCTGGTGGCTCAGTGGTAAAGAATCTGCCTGCCAATGCAGGAGGCTTGGGTTTGATCCTTGATCCCAGAAGATCCAACACGCCACAGAGCAACTAAGCCCGTGCGCCCCAACTACTGAGCCTGGGAGCCGCAACTACTGAGCCCAGGCGCCACAAGTACCGCAGCTGTCAAGTCCTGGAGCACCTCAGTGAGAGAGCTGCACATCGCAACTAGAGAAAAACCCATGCGGCAGTGAAGACCCAGCACAGCCAGAGTTAAATAAATAATAGATGATTCTTTTAAAAAGATCACCCAGTACCCACTGGTCTAGGTGACTACCCAATAGCTGGACTGTTTTGACAGAATGGACCTAATACTTAGCTATTTTCTTAATACATTAAATTTAATAAATAAACTGAGAAGAAGAGACGTTCAGCTCTCTGTTTGCATCAGTTGACTAGTTCTTGAACTAAACTGATGGGTTGCTTGAATTGTTTGACAAGATCCTTCATGGGGGTGAGAGTGTGAGTCTGTGTGTTTTCACAGAGCTTAGCTGACGGCGCAGTCAAAACTGTGTGGGAAAACACAGCTCACAAGATGTCCTGAGAACTGATTGAAGACAAAAGTTCTTTTAAATCCATTGGGTTCCAGTGGTGCCATATAAATACGAATGCTCATTTGACTTGCTTATTTACCTCCTGTCTTTCCGTTTGCTGGAGAACTTAAAGTGATTTTGCAATTTAAAATCCCAAGGAAAGTTACCAAATTGGAAACTGCCGAGAAAAATTAAGCACTTGGGGCTAAAACAAAAGCTGATCTATAGCAGTGGTTCTCAAGTGTTGTCCACAGCCAGAAATCCTGGAATCTCTTGGGAGCTTGATAGAAACGCAAGTTCTCAACCCACCCCAGACCTCCATTGGAAACCCTGGGTGGGGCCCCGAAACCTGCCTTGTAACAAACCATTCGAATGTAATAAAGCATTCAAAGGATTCTGATGCTCACACAAGTGAGAAGCATTGCCCTAAAGGAAGAGAGGGGACACCAGCAGACGCCTCAAATAAGCCTTCAGGTTCAATAAGGACTCAACAGGAGAGCCTAAGGCCTTTCTCCTGTGCTTTAATGAACACTGTGATGTCTTAAGAGACTTCCCTGGTAATGAGGTCTTCAAGTTCTTCTGTGTGTTTTTTCATTTGTTTGTTGTTCCTTATATTAGGCAGAAGTGCCTTTCCCTCTAACTTCGGTGCTGATCTTCATTTTAAAAAATAATTTTATATATTTATTTATGGCTGCACTGGGTCTTCACTGCTTTTCATGGGCCTTTTCTCATGGGCGAGCGGGGACTACTGTTTGTTGAGGTGCACAGGCTTCACTGAGGTAGCGCCTCTGGCTGCAGAGCAGAGGCTTCAGGAATTGCAACAGAGGCTCAGTAGTCGTGGCACAGGGGTGTAGCTGCTCTGGAGCACGTGAAATCTTCCCAGACCTGCGATCGAACCTGTGTTCGCTGCATTAGCAGCTGGATTCTTATCCACCGTGCCATCAGGGAAGTCCCTTTTGTGTGTTTTTACTTCCTTCCTTCAATATTCAGCAATTCAAGCACTGAGTTTAGGTCAGACGTGCCGCTAAGTCACTTCAGTTGTGTCCAACTCTTTGCGACTCTATGGACTATAGCCTGCCAGGCTTCTCTGATCATGGGATTCTCCAGGCAAGAATGCTGGAGGGGGTTCTGGCCAGGGATCTAATCCATGTCTCTTGAAAGTGTCAGTCTCTCATTCATGTCTGACTCTTTGCAACCCCATGGACTGTAGCCCATCAGTCTCCTCTGTCCATGGGATTCTGCAGGCAAGAATACTGGAGTGGGTTGCCATTCCCTTCTCCAGGGGATCTTCCTGACCCAAGGATCAAACCCACATTGCCGACAGATTCTTTACTGTCTGAGCCACAGGAAAGCCTTAATCCGTGTCTCTTAATGTCTCTTGTATTGGCAGGTGGGTTCTTTACCACCGGCGTGGCCTGGGAAGCCGTTCCAAATAGACAGTAGCAGGCTTATATAGATGCATTGACATAGAGCAATTTAATTAAGACTATCAAAATACCTGGAATCCAGTCTGATCAGTCTAGTTATGCTAATCAACAGCACAGTAAGCTAATTATTTACTTGGGAATTAGCTTTAACAACTCAAAGCACTTAAATCCATTGAATGTAAATTAATTTCCCCCTAGTGAAACGAAGCCAGAGCAGCTTTACAAGATAGAGAGCACATCTACACGGAATAAAATAAGCCCGGTTGTCCCTGTTTGGTATCAGGGCAGAAAGGGAGAGTGACACAGAGCCTCCCTGGCGGGTGCACACTACTCACGAGCATTTCTCCTTTTGCGCTAGCATGGAAGGTTCCATCGTGCGTCTGCCTGATATCGTGGCTCTGAAGAAGAAATACAAGGCTTACCTCTACATAGATGAAGCTCACAGTATTGGGTCTGTGGGCCCAACCGGCCGGGGTGTGGTGGAGTTCTTTGGAATAGACCCCAGAGATATTGATGTACTTATGGGCACTTTCACCAAAAGCTTTGGAGCTGCAGGAGGTTACATAGCTGGAAGGAAGGTAAGAGACAGATCCCTTGCATCTATTTAAAACCTGAATGCCCTGGGAATGCAGTCTTGGGGTCCTCTGGTTTCCCTGAGGGCTTCAGTTCCGTTTAGCACACCTGACTGATTAAGGCGACCTGGGCAGCATGGGTTCACAGGCACGAGACGCCCAGAAGGTCAAGGAGCTCATCCTCTGATAGCGCAGAGGATCTTGCGATGAGTAATCCAGCGATCCTGAAACGACAACCCTGGCTGTGCACATAGGCAAAGACAGTGCAAAGGAGAGGGCAGGACCGAAGAAGTCTCAGAAAGACTGTCAGTCTCGTGGACCAAGGGTGGCGAGGGGGGTGTGTGGGTCATATTTCAAAAAGAGAGAATGCTGTTTACCAAACCACAGAAGCGATGCTGCCGAACTGTAAGTAGTTTGGGAAAAAGCTGGTAGGAACGGTGGCAGAGGTCAGATGTTGGAGACACTGACCCTCTGCGACAAGATGTGGGTTTTCAGAGTTTTAACAAAACAGTGACAAGATTGGAGATCTTTTCAAATATATATTATTGAAATATAGCTGCTTTACAATGTTGTGTTAGTTTCTGCTGCAAGGCAAAGTGAATCAGCCATACATACACAAATATCCCCTCTCTTTTGGATTTCCAGCCCGTTTAGATCATCACAGAGCACCGAGTAGAATTCCCTGTGCTCCCCAGTATGTTCTCATTGGTTACCTACTTAATACATATTAATAGCATCAAGAATGTATACATGCCAATCCCAATCTCCCAATTCATTCCACCCACCTTGCCTCCCTTGTCATCCATATGTTTGTTCTCTCATCTGTGTCTCTATTTCTGCTTTGCAAATAAGTTCCTCTGTACCTTTTCCCTAGATTCCACATATAAGAGATATTATGCAATATTTGTTTTTCTCTTTCTGACTTCTCTCACTCTGCATGACAGTCTCTAGGTCCATAAGAGATTTTTCTCTGCAAAGTAATTCTCTCCCACAATCTGGGATAAGCCATGAGTCAAATCTTGTCATCCTCTCATATCTCGTTTGTGTGACTGAAGATTCTGAGCTGATGGAATTAGACGAAAGTGTTATCCCTGTCATTCTACTGCCAACATCACCCAGGAGGTCACCAAAATGAAACAAATGTTTGAAAAGGTTTTCAAAGAAGAGGGAAGAAGACAAGAGAAAGAAAATGAAATATTAAAACCTGACTTTCAGGGCTCAAAAAGCCAGTTCTCTGCTCCATTATACAACAGTTTTACCAAAACCCTGATGGTTCTCTCCTCCAGGTGTACACCTGCCCCAGAGGGACTGTGAGGGTGGCGTCGCTCCCCCGGGCAGGGCACAGCAGTGTATGCAGGTGGCCTATGGCTTCTCTGAAATTCCTGATTCCTCCCTCACTGTCACCAACAGGAACAGGAGCTCAGACTCCTGGTAAACCAGCTAGACAAACCAGGGAGTACAGCTGAAAACAGTCTGCGGTCGGAAAGCCCATGATTTAAAACGGCAGATATTACTGCACGCAACTCGCCTGCCATGAGACGCTGCACAAACGCTTAACATGTTCAGAGGTCCCGGTGACCTTCACCCTTCAAAACGCGCCACTTTCATCTGAGCTCAAAGCACTGCGGTTCAGCCTCCTTCCACAGGCCTGCAGGAATTCATCGAGGGGTACTGAAAACATAAGGAATGCCCGAGATCTTACAGAATTCAGCTAAGTCTAGTGCGAGGCTCGACATTCCCATCCTCGACTGTCGAAGCCACGGCGTCAGAGGGTCCTAAATGTAGGTGAGCCCTAGCCCAGACTACTTCGCTTTGTGAGCTTGCAGTTTTGTGATGATTTTAGCAGCAGTTCTGAGCTGCAAGATTTTTCACCAAGCATAACTCTGTTTCCTGAGCCGAAGGAACCTGAATAAACTGAAGTGAGCGGATCCTTGAAATGCTGTCAAGTTTGGCAGCTGTCACCATATTCCCCCTTAGAGCTCGAAACAGAGGCTCCTGATTGCCAGCTCAGGCCCAGCTCAGTCCACGCTCTCACATACTCCCCATCCTGAAAGCAGGTGGACTGTTTTTAAAGTATAGTTGCTCTTGCCTACCTACCTTCTGCTGATCTGTGGTAGATACGGAGCCATTGTAAAAATCATTAATATTTAGTATTTGCCTTAATCAGGAAGAAGAAAAATATGTGGATCATTTTTTGCTCTTTAAAAAACGGCTTCTTCGCATACTTGGAACCAGAAGGATGGATGTCTCATCCTGTTCTTCCCTCTTCTCCCTCTATATTACACTGCAGTCTCTGAATTTACCACTAGGTGGCAGCGAGAATTAGAGAGTGACAACAGACTGGTTCCAAATAGGAAAAGGAGTACATCAAGGCTGTATATTGTCACCCTGCTTATTTAACTTCTATGCAGAGTACATCATGAGAAACGCTGGGCTGGAAGAAGCACAAGCTGGAATCAAAATTGCCGGGAGAAATATCAATAACCTCAGATTTTGCAGATGACACCACCCTTATGGCAGAACATAAAGAAGAACTAAAGAGCCTCTTGATGAAAGTGAAAGAGGAGAGTGAAAAAGTTGGCTTAAAGCTCAACATTCAGAAGACTAAGATCATGGCATCTGGTCCCATCACTTCATGGGAAATAGATGGGGAAACAGTGGAAACAGCGTCAGACTTTATTTTGGGGCGGGGGGGGGGCACTCCAAAATCACTGCAGATGGTGACTGCAGCCATGAAATTAAAAGACTCCTTGGAAGGAAAGTTATGACCAACCTAGACAGCATATTCAAAAGCAGAGACACTACTTTGCCAACAAAGGTCCATCTAGTCAAGGCTATGGTTTTTCCAGTAGTCATGTATGGGATGTGAGAGTTGGACTGTGAAGAAGGCTGAGCGCCTAAGAATTAATGCTTTTGAACTGTGGTGTTGGAGAAGATTCTTAAGAGTACCTTGGACTACAAGGAGATCCAACCAGTCCATTCTAAAGGAGATCAGTCCTGGGTGTTCTTTGGAAGGAATGATGCTAAAGCTGAAACTCCAATACTTTGGCCACCTCATGCGGAGAACTGACTCATTGGAAAAGACTCTGATGCTGGGAGGGATTGGGGGCAGGAGGAGAAGGGGATGACAGAGGATGAGATGGCTGGATGGCATCACCAACTCGATGGATGTGAGTTTGAGTGAACTCCGGGAGTTGGTGATGGACAGGGAGGCCTGGCGTGCTGCGATTCATGGGGTCACAAAGAGTCAGACACAACTGAGCGACTGAACTGAACTGGCAGAGACCCATTAGCCCTGAACTGGGAAGATGAAAAGCCTAGAAAACACGGGCCAGTTTTCAGGGCGTGGAGGGTGAGCAGGATATGAGGCCTCTTGAGACAGTGTCTCCTGTTGTTCCCTGATGATTTAAAATTCAGTCCGGTAAAGAATCCACCTGCAACACAGCAGATCCCAGTTTGATTCCTGGGTCGGGAAGACCCCCTGGAGACGGGATAGGCTACCCACTCCAGTATTCTTGGGCTTCCCTGGTGGCTCTGACGGTAAAGAGTCTGCCTGCAATGCGGGAGACCTGGGTTCGATCCCTGGGTTGGAAAGATCCCCTGGAGAAGGGAAAGGCTACCCACTCCAGTATTCTGGCCTGGAGAATCCCACGGACAGAGGAGCCTGGCAGGCTACTGTCCGTGGAGTCGCAAAGAGTCTTACCCAACTAAGCACAGCACGGTGCAGATAAAAACACCTCCTAGAATCATCTTGGTGAGCCTGTGACAAATGTGGGTGAACCGGCTTCCTTCCAGCCTAATGAGCCCATGAGTTCATCGTACTTAGCATCTGCTCCTCTGTGCCTTTACCTTGTGAAGTTATTTTAATTTTAAGTTATGTGTAGTTTCCATTTAAACCATGGTTTTTAATTCCCCTGGACTTTGAAGAATTTTGTGAAGAATTTTTACTTTGAATTTGTTCTTTAATCAATAGGCCATAGGATTGGGCAAATGCTGAAGATCTTTGGGAAAAAAAATCTTTCTAATATCTGTTTAAATCATTTGAATTCAGTTTTCAGAGTTTCATCTTACATACTTTTTTCTGAATATTTTAAAATAGATATCTCAATTCGGGCAAGTATTACAAAATATCCAACATTCTAGATATTAATTCTACAAAAGCAACAAAAGTAACCATAAACAAGTTAAAGTGTACACACTAGGACTTTACATTTTTCTGAATTATTGATATTCCAAGTTCACTATGTTCCTGGGCTTCCTAGTAAATCTTGAGAGGTGAAATAATCACTTGGATCCAAAAATCTAGAAAGTGATAAAACTCTCTGGGTCTTAACTCTCTTTTTAAATGTCAGTGTTAGTGGTACAGGGACTGTAATCTTAATAACAGTTTCTAGGAGGCTCCAGAAATCTTTATGGAGCAGGTCAAGGTCAGAAGCACATGCATTAGCAACCAGATGTGTCACGGAAGAAAAAATATTTGGAAACAGACAAGAGAAAAATTGCTTTGGTGCTATGATACAACCACAGAGAGTAGAGATTTTGTCTTCATCCCAGCCCTCCAGTAACAAAATGTCCTAGAAATTCATGTCTGCCTTTGCCCAACCTACCCTCCTGACCCCAGGGAAACTGCTAAAACGGTCTCTCAAGAGCCAGCTGGGTTTCACTGTTTTGCTCACTGCGAGTTTGGAGCTGCTGTAGCTGAGCCACGAACAACCCACACTGAAGCTTTCTGTCCTTTCAAGATCTTCAGGTGAAATGTCAGGTACTTCTCTCCACCTATCAGAGCTCCCTCCCTTCTTCTTTGCAGAAAGCCTGAGCTGATGGGGCTGGTTTCCTTATTTTTTTAATTTGCATTGACCCAGTTGCCGAGGAGATGGGGTCAACAGCACAGACCCCAGCTTCTGGGGTCCAGCTTTCTCTCAGGCACAGATCTGTGCGTGCTCCCCTGGAGCTGACCACAGGCTTTCACAGCCTCCACGAGGCCAGAGATTCGCAACTGAATGCAGCAAATGTAGTGTGCAGGGCTGGGGTTCTGGAGGAGGGGCCGAGGGAGAGCAGCTGAGCGCGGTGTGAGCAGTAGCCCAGAAGCCTGGCACCGAAGGCGGGAGCCAGCTCTGCTCTGCATGCTCAGCCCTGGCTGGAATTAACAGCCCTTTGAAGGAGATGGGGGTCATGGAATGAATGCCAAGATGTTTACCCTGAGAGCCTCCTGTCCGACTTCCTCAGAAAAGCCGCTCTTGTCCTTAAACTCCAGACTCAGGGGTTTGCACTTCCTAATGGTCTTGGAAATCTCAGTCTGAGAAGACCGCTAACCCTCCCTGAGGGAAAACACAGCCCAGGCTCTCCTTGCCTAGGACCAAAGCCAACTCTTATACAGGGCTCATGGCATCCAGTGGGCGAGTGATAGGAGCAAATCGGAAACCAGGAGCCAAGGCGACCCTGAAGATGCTCTGCTGAGGTGCCCCCGGGAGCTCCCCTCTCTGAAGCACACAAGCAAGCTAACTTCCATCCACACACTCAGACTCTGAGAAGGTGGACTCAGTCTGAAAGAAATAAGATTGTGGACAAGACAGTCTTTCTCTTAAAAGGAAGTGATACTGTGCCGATGAGGCACTTACTCAAACTAAGGATGCACATGGCCTTGGCTTTGTGAAATTTCTCAGCTCCTGAGGGAAATTGAGGACTGAGGACATACCTCTAGGAGGCAAAGCCAGCTTTGTTTTGCTTCTTTGATCTTTGTCAGCAATGCCCCAAAGCTAAGAGAATATTGCTACACTAATGCTAAGTCACTTCAGTCGTGCCCGACTCTGTGCGACCCCATAGATGGCAGCCCACCAGGCTCCCCCATCCCTGGGATTCTCCAGGCAAGAACACTGGAGTGGGTTGCCATTTCCTTCTCCAATGCAGGAAAGTGAAAAGTGAAAGTGAAGTCTCTCAGTCGTGTCCGACCCTCAGCAACCCCATGGACGGTCCAGGCAAGAGTACTGGAGTGGGTTGCCATTGCCTAAGAATACAGCTTTGTACCCCCTGACTGAACTTCAGGGACCCTCAACATCCTTCCTTGGTCCCTAAAACCCTTCTGATTTCCATTCGACCATCAGTATTTACCAGACCCCTGCTGCGTACTCACCACTATAGATTTTAAGAGAGCATATAATAAAGTGTGTAACTGTTTGCTACTCTCAAGGAGGTCCCAGTCTCTTTGGAGAAATGAGGGTAACATACAGGACACATTTTGAGACTGATACAATTCAGTCCATGGTTTAGAACTGTGAACAGGTGTGTGTATTAGAAATTCTCCCCTTCCTCTCCTCCCCCCAGGGGTGAAGCCTCCGTGAATTAGGGGAAGTGCCACGTGAGTAGCAATGAACACAGTCTTCTCTGCACTCCCCAGGGCCTCCCCATCACTGTACCAAGCCAGCTCCTCTGCTCTGAAGAAATAATATAATCTGATGCCAAAGGGTGAGAGGAGGGGGGACTCTAGAGCTAGACTCTTTGGGTACAAGTCCTCGTTATCGAGCCACTTTTTGGTGGGATAATGTTCTGATCTGTTCCTTAACACAGTGACCCTACCTATAAAGTAGAGATCAAAATAGTACCTAACTCATAGTGTTACTGAGAAGCTAAAATGAGTTAATGCATTTAATTATGCATGTGAAATGCATTTAAAATCCTTACAGTGGCGCCTCAAGCAGCGCGTGGATATCAGCTCTGGGTCCATCATGGCCCATCAGCTCTACCATCTCTACAGTGAAACACTGTTATCATCAGAAACACTGTTTCTCCCTTCTTTGAAGTGCCTCTTCTTCTCTTCTCACTCTCACTGTTATCATCCAGTACGGATGGGGGAAGCGTTGGGGTGCAAATCTTTGATGCCCAGATCTACCAATGTGTGGAGGCGTACGCATACAGCATGACCCTCTGCTGGACGAGGGGGCTGGGATAAAGACACACCAAGTGTCTGGGTTTTGCCCCCTCCTCCCACCTCGTGCTCCGAGTGTTCAGACTCTCTGGGCTGGCCGTCCGTTAACAAGAGCCACCAACAGCACCAGATATTCACTATGCAGCAGAAGCTTTTCTAGGCACCATGTGCATGTTAGCGCTAATCCCCATAATGACCCTGGACAAAGTATAACCGTTACCCATTTCTCAGAGAAGGGAACTAAGGTGCGGGGAAGCTTGGTAACTTGCCCGTGGTCTCATGTCAGCAAGCGGCAGAGCCAGGATTTGAACCTAAGTGATCCAGGCTCCAGAGCCTATCTTGTAACTCTGAGGTCAGACCTGCCCTGGAGGGAGCGACCCCTCATTACCTGTCTTGGAGACATTAGCTTTTTCGTCCACCTTCATTTGGCTCCGCCATCCTGTGCTGATTAACATGCCATCTTTATTCCTAATTTTAGCCCATGTCCATGCCTCTCCCCTCGTCTGCAACTATCCAAATCTGGTCATCCTTCAAGGCCAAGTCATCTCCTTAAAACTCTCCTTCCTGGACCACAGGAGCCCACATCATCCCTCTTCCTGCATCCCACCCAGCATCCAGCATCAGTAGAGAAAGAAAACCCCTGCTTCTGCTCATAGAGGAGCATGAAGAACAGCCTGGCTGAAGCTCCTCTGGAAAATGACCACCTCCTTCTCCCTGATGCTCCCCCCATCCTCCATGCTCCAAAGTGAACTTCTTGGGTACCATGTGGTCAGTGCCTCCGTCAGGTGATGAAGATGCTTATAAGACTCACTAAACAAAAGAACAAACAGAAAACTTAATTTTGATTTCAGTGCAAGTGGAGAATGGCTGCCAGGGACTAGGCTTTCTGTCCTCCTCCCCTTCTCAGGTTGCTGCACATGGAGCATAGTCCAGAGCATCTCCTTGTACAGACTTGCTGGAAAGAAAGATAGAAGCAGCGTGGAGGCAAGGGGGATGGGGACAGAAGTCAGGGGGGGGAGAACGGAAGGAAGGGAGGCAGGGGGGAAGAAAGAAGGGAGGAAATAGAGAGGAAAAAAAGGACTGGAATGGAGAGTCTAAAATTAAAAGACCTAAAGAGGAAACCAGAGTAGAGCGATGGAGAAGGAAAAGACGCAAAAAATCAGGACTGAAGAGCGTGAAACGCAGGAGAAAGAAAGTCAGGGGAGCAGGAGTGCCGGGGAGGGGACTGCAGACAAGGACACCCCGAAGGGAGCAGGGCAGGCAGACTGCAGCTACCTGGTCCCCCAGGGGGCCAGGCAGACACAGCGCGCCAGCAGCCGCCTGGGAGGCAGGCCTCTGACTACTGCGTGGACATTTAGGAAAGCGCACGGTGGCTGCAGGTACTTTACTTGCATCATAGTGACTTTAGTTACTAGCTCGTAGGAAGATTAACAATGTACACTTAAAATGCGTGGGTAAGGACACATGGCTGTGAGCTACCAGGACACCCACCCTGAGAGGGAAAAGTGACAGGCGGGCATGGTGCCAAGCACAGAGGTAGGTGTGGATGTGGCCAGTGCAGGGGGGTCAGGAGGAGACGGTCTGCTCAAAGCAGAGGTCCCCCCAGGTCACCTTCCAGGCACTGACTGAGAAGACACTGAAGTGGGGTTCTAAGCTCTCTCATGATCCTGGAAGATAAGTGACCGCCGCTTCATGGACCCCACTGCTCACTCCGAGCCATCCTGAGCGCAATAGCATTTCTGCAGGGCACCCCGGGGGTCCTGGGCTGTGAGCCAGGAGGATGTCTTCCCAGGAGGGCTGAGTGCCCCTGGGTGCCAGCGCTGAGCCTCCCCTGACCACACCACTGTAGAAGGAGGTGACTGGAGCTCCTTCAGGCTCTCAGCATGCTTACCGCTGACCTCAGCTTCAGGCTGATCAGGCATGTCGGTGGAGAACCATTTCCACCACCGTAGGGACCAGCATCCTGCAGCGAGTCAGCACTCCAAAGACTGCAGTGCAAAAATCCCAGCGGTTCTCTCCAGCCCATGGCACACCGGAGTTTATCTTGTCCTCACCTCCATGTTGGGTCAATCTCTCCTCTCCCTTCTGCTGCTCCCTTACACTGGAACTTTTCTTTTTATCTTTGTCTTTCTTCAAGACACAATCCCACTGCCTCACTGGAGCTTCCTATGTCTATTCCCAAGCAGCACATCCCCTCTTTCTCCTCTGCCTTCTTGTAGCCTGGCTGCATATATTAGTCTGCATATCTTGTTACTTTCCCTGCCGTTACTTCTTCATGGGCACAAGCTCATGTACTATGCTCAAGGACAAAAATAAAAAGACACATTTTAGATCCTTTAGAATGTGTAGAGGGTACATATTCTTTGTACCCTCCTGAATACTAAACCACTGCTTGCATGACCTGGATACCCAAACAAATGTCTAGGAGGCTATTTTTCCTTTACACATCTGGTTTTGAGTTTCCCTGGTGGCTCAGATGTGAAGAATCTGCCTGTAATGCAGGAGACCCAGGTTCGATCCCTGGGTCGGGAAGATGCCTTACAAACCTCAACTCCAAATCTGGAGCTCCTAGTTTTGTATACCTTCTATGTTGTTGAGGGAGAGGCTGAGAAGAATGGGTAGAAAAAACAAATAGCTTAGTGCTGCGCCTGGAAAATTAGACCGCATTCAAGAATCAAATGTCTTCTGCTGTAATGGGTGGAGATGGGTCCGCCAACACAGATTTATTTGCCTTCTTTTTGGATTTCCCTCCTTCGTTAAAGGACCTTGTGGATTATTTACGGACTCACTCCCATAGCGCTGCTTATGCCACATCCATGAGCCCCCCGATAGCAGAGCAAATCATCAGAGTAATGAAACTCATCATGGGACTAGATGGGACCACAAAAGGTAAGAGGGTCTGCAGCAAGCCCATCTCCCATTAATTCCTTTCCTGGACCCCTCTCTGCCTCCCTTCTGCCCCATCAGCCTCTCCCCTTCTCAAATACACTGCTTTGTCTTAATGTACCCAATTTGTAAATTCAGCCATGTGCACGTTAATAGTACATAAAGTGTAATAGTACGGAGTGCATAAATGTTCTGGAACTGCCATTAGCACACAGAAAGGGTGAGCAGGGCAATGCTTTTCTAAAGCAACAAACACTTTCTAACTCACCTCTTCATATGATCGGCAAATCTGGAGGATTTTGTTTAATTAGTCGTGTTAAAATGAAGCCTGCCTTGGTGTGCGTTTGCCTATGCTTTCTGGGGACGGTCATTTGTTTCCCTGAGAATGAACTAGTCAATTTAATATTCTTTTTTTAATCCCACGCCCATCTATTCATTCATTAATTCAGTAATTCATTTCTTTATACATTTCCTCAATCATTACTCACCAGGGCTTGGGGAGAAGGAATCCACCACTTCCCATTCAAGTATACGGAGAAAACACTCACAACAATAGTTGATCAGCCATTTCTCTGATGTTGGGTCTCCACGGCCAAGACGTGCTACTTCATTTGACTCAAATGAGCTTACTCTTTTTTTCTTTTTTTTGAAATATGCTTTCATCAAGGGCTCTTAGACTTCACCTTCTATCTTTAAGATATAGTTTATAGAGCTTCTACTGTATACCACAATAAGGGACAGTGATGACTCGGGGAGTTCTTCCGGTCAAGCAATCTAGTGAGTGTGTTTATAGAAGCAGCAAATTATTCTGGCCCTAGAACTGCCCCCTGGGCTATACCATCCATGTGCCCTGCCCCACCTCCAAGCTGATGTGAAACCCTACAATGCTTAGTGCGATGTTCTGAGCGAGCCTACTATTTCAGTAAAAGTATGAAGAGATCCATCTTTGTTTAATATTATTAAAGCGACAAAATACTTGATTCACATACACTTTGTACCCAGAAACCTACCATGTAAAATGGACTAGAACAGGGCTGATATGGATAACGTAGTGTCTTTGAAAAAGTGTTAGTCGCTCAGTTGTGTCTGACTCTTTGCTACCCCATGGACTATAGCCCACCAAGCTCCTCTGTCCATGGGATTCTCCAGGCAAGAATACTGGCGTGGGCAGCCATTCCCTTCTCCAGGGGATCCCCCAGGCCCAGAGATCAAACCAAGTCTCCTGCAATGCAGGCAGGTTCATTACCATCTGAGTCTCCAGAGAAGCCCTTACCTACCTCCAAACTGATGGTCCCTGATGCCCTTCCGCTGAGCCCTAGTGCTCCCCAGGTCACTAGGTTGAAAAGAAATGATAGACTTTTCTTTTTCAGTAAAGAAAAAATGGATTTGAGGGTGACTTTGTTCCTCCATGTAAAATGTAATGATTGACTAACTTCTACGGTCATTTCCAGCCTTGCCTTTGGGGTTTTTATGATTCTGTGTCTTATTGAATAGTCAGTGTGAAAAGGAAATGTGATTCCAGTCTATCCATGGTGCAGTGCTTAAGGGCGTTAACTGAAAGTAGCTGCCTGGACTTGGTTCCTGGGACACTGCTTAACCTTCTGTGTGGCCTTAGGCAAGTGTCTTCACTGATCTGTTCAACTCTAAGTTACTTCTCTGCTTCAGCTCCTCCAGTTGCAAAATAAGGGAAAGGCTATTGATGAGCTAAGGTTTTTGTGAGAATTAGGTAAAATAAGACATAAAAGATTTCATTATGACTGAAACAATTCTATCTATGATAAACATTATATAATTGCTTGCTAGATTACTTGCTATTATTCCTGAAGTGTTTGAGAAGTATTTGGGCTACCTCAGGGATGCTGTAGGAAGGATTCTTATGATGGAAGTGAAGTAAAACTAGATTTCCTTCAAGGTCCTGGGTTAGTCAGGATAAGGTAACTTATGCCAGTATAACAGATAAGCCTGGAAAATCACAGTGACTTCACCAAACCAAGGTTTATCTCTTGCTCATAGGTCTAATATCAAATATAACACAAATTGGACAACTCTCTGTCCACTTCCCCTCATGGGAAGTGACTCAGGCTTCTGCTGGCTTGAGGCTTGGCTGTCTCAACACATGGCCTCCACAGTCACCATGGTAACAAGAAAGAGCATCAGCCTAGAAGTAATGCTTATCATCTTCTTACCATCCATCAGCCAAAACTAGTCACGTGACCCACCTGAATCTGGGGAGGTGGTAGTAGTAAATTAATGGGTATGAATATGGACATGAATAAGCAGATATTATTCAATCTTTTAAAACTGAAACTCAAAATAGACCTGTCTCCATTCCCACATGAGCTACCAGGTTATGTGAAAAAATTAGTTTGGAACCACTGGTTTCTTGCAAAGTTGTCTTAATGATATTCTTGACTGCATGGATTTCTTAATGAAAAAAAGTTGTTTGAGACTTACGCTAAAATGCAAGTTAAAGAATTGTACTGTGATGACCAGAATTATCCATTGATCTTATTTTAAAGACAAATAACTAGAAAAAGTTTACTCTGAAAATTAGCCTATGTCTTCATAAAGATCACTAACTTTTTAAACCCTGTAGATTATATGTTTTATGTTTTCTTTTTTTAATTAATTATTTTATTTGAAGGCTAATTACTTTACAATATTGTAATGCCTGTAGGGTATATGTTATCATCATCCATTGATTTACGCATTCCCAACTCGACAATCTTTTCCTTTCTGCCTCTGGACAGCTTTGCCACTTCATCACAAACAGAACTCACTCTGTTTGATCAAAAAGATCTGCAGAAAAGTTACATTCAAAGATATGATCGTAAGCCCTTTGATAGCCACCTGTCATCAGTTTTTCTCCCTCCAAGGAGGGAGATATTTCCTTTAGTTTTCTCTCTTAGCCTCTTAATTAAAGAATTGCTTGGTCATTATTTTTAACTTCCCAGTTACAGTGTCTCTCTTCAGTCTTACTGCCATTTTCAGAGGGAACAGAAAGAAAAAAATTAGAGAAAAATCTGTGTGTACAGTCTGTGTCCTCAGAATCTAGATAGGGGAAGCAGGGAGAAAGATCGAACAGTTTCTTTTCAAAGAAATGAACAAAAGAAAGCAATAGAAAAGAAAATTGATAGAATCATCAGCCAAGTTGCAGATGGTTCAGCCTGACATGGCTTTTGAAGAATTCAAAGGCACCCAGTGAATGATCACCCTGGCCTCATTGACAACAGTGCCTGCTTTAAATAAGATAAACAAGACTGGTTGGGAACATTGCATTAACTCACCCCTTTCTGCAGAGATAGACCAAATCCCAGGGTAAAGTTGCCCAAAGCTCAAAGGACTGCACTACATCAACCCCGAGCTGCCTTATGGGTTCTGAGAAAGTGCCCTGCTCTGAGCCTTCATCTTCAGCCTTCTCCCCTCCTGCTCTGATAGGAGCCTTCCAAGGCTTTGTTTTTGGGTTGAGTTTGGGGAGCTGTTGGCCAGATCCGTTCCTTGATGAATGTCTTCACTTTAATCTGCAAGGCAAAGCCATACGCTTCAAAGAAAGGCAGGCTGCAGGAATAAGGTCAGTGTTCCTTTGAAGCCAAGGTTCAAAGATGAAATAGCAGTCCCAGTGAAATGACAATGTTTATGCACAAACAGCTACCTTGACTGCAGCCAGGCTCCTCACGGAGCTAATACACACAAGCTGAGGGTCTGCAAGCCGCCCAACCCTTTCCCCAGCACCGAGGCCCTTTCCATCGTCTGGCCTATCGCCCTGTACAGCACAATGAACCCAAAGTGGAGATTTGGTTTCTCCATCCTACCGGACGTTGAGTGGTCCACTAGCCAAACACCGATACTGTGAGCCCCTCAAAAGCAAAAGCTGTGTCTTACATTAATCTGATATTCCTCTGAGTATCCAGCCCACTGCTTGGCTTAATAAACATTCCATGATTCAACTTTCACCTTGCAGGCCCACTCAATTTCAGGTCAGTGTTTATGCTGAACAAGATGGAGGGAATGTTTGTCTCATAGGACTGGGAGCTGGGGGGCAGTCCCACGCCAGCTGTGGCAACTGCAGAAGGGGTCACTTAGCGATGGGGATTGCTCAGAGATGGACACCACTTTGGCAATGGTCCAGAAAGATGGCAGCTCTGTCATTTTCTTTATGGCCCAGACAGCTGCAGGAGGGTGAGCCCCAAGCTGCACCAACCTCCCCTGAAGGAAGGATTCTCTACAATTGTCATCTTATTACTTATTTAAATTTTTGATGCATATTTTTCAATTAATCAGTCAACATTCTTTTTGAACCCCTAATTGGGGTTCTCTGCCCCACCCCTCAGCTCTGGGTAATCTTTCACTTTTCAGAGGAAACAGAAGTTGTATCACGTGGAGGGTTTAGGGAGTGTGCTTTGCAGCCAAACTGTGCAGGGCCCAGTCCCCGACCCACCACTTGCTCCATGAAATGGCCAGTTGCCTGCCCTCTCTTAGTCTCAGTTCCTTCATTATAAACTGAGGTTGTGGAAGGATTAAGTGATAGAATACAGAATAGTGAACACGGCATGATGCTTGATGCGTAGTAAGCACCCGATAAAGGCAAACGATTCCTTTCTCCTCTTCCTTCTCTAGTTTTTCCAACAGTGTTTATGCACCCTGGAATCTCCCCATCTCTCAGGCCTTACACCTGCTCCAGCAGCAAATCCAGCAGCAGTTCGTTTGACGTAACCCCAGATGCGGGTCTTCTCACGCGCCCCACCACCCTCTCCATCAGCTCTCACTTGGATCACTGGAGTGATCCCCCACTCCCCACGCTTGTTGTCTTGTGACATTCTCCACACAGAAGCAAGATTCCCTTTTTTAAAAAACTCACTCAGACCAGAGCACTGCTCCACTCAGAGTTTCCCACTGTTTTCCATCTTAGTATAAAAGTCCAGACTGTGGCTTCAGGCTTCTTCTCCTGATGCGATCTTCCGCATTTTCCACCTCTCGCTCCCCTGCTTGGTAATCTCAGAGCAGGTGGTGTCCTTACTTTTCCTGGAACCCAGGGAACAGCGGCTACAGAGGAGGGTCTTCACGTTTGCTGGTCTTCCTGGAACAGCATGTTCAGCCAACACCCGCGTGACCTGCTCCCTCACTTTCCACCCATCTCTGCTCGGAATCAGCCTCCTGAGAGGAGCCACTGGGTCCTGAACTGCACACCCACCGTGCATCCCTCTAATCCTCCTCACCTTGCTTCAGTCATCACAGCACTCATAAGCACCGGGCAAATAATCCACAGATCTGCCTGTTTTCTGGTTTCCCTCCCTAGAATGTGAACTCCAGGAGAACAAGCATTTCGTTTTAGTCTTTACACTGAGAACATTGCCTGGCAGTGACAAGTTCTCAACAAATATTTGCTGAATCCTTCTCTCGTTCCCTTTCAGCTCAGTAAATAAAAGACCCTTATCTCCTCCACACCTCTGTGCTTGATTCTCTTCCTTCCCACCTTGTAAATAGCATTGGCCCCTTTTCTCAACTATGAACTTGATCATTTCGTCCCCCGTAAAAGCCTCCCCCCACCCCTCCTTTTGTTTCTACAGCCATTGAGTCGCATCCCTTCCATTGCTGCAAATCTTCCTGAAAGAATGGCCCATGTGCCAGCTCCCTTTCTCCTCCCCACGCAGCCATCAGCCTTCGTCCTCTGGCCATTTCCCTGGGCTCTGCTCCCTCAGAGGTCACCACCACCCACCTACCCTGCCACTGCTCCCCAAGCCAAACTGGACGGACGTCTCCACCTCACCCTCCCTTCCTGAGAACAGTCTTCCCTTAGTTGCGGAAGACACTCCTCTTTCTGCTGCTTCTTTCTTTGTCTGGCCTTCCTCTCCTTTACTGCTGGGGCCTCTTCCCCATCAACATTTGCCGGAATTCCAGCCTCTGCACTCTTTATGCTTTCCTCTGCACATGCTTGCCCCTCTGTTCCATTCTGATGTGTAGAAACATGCTTCTCAAACTTGAACTCACATCAGTCACCTGAAAAAGTGATGGAAAAAAGCTCTCCACCTCAGGACACACAGTGGATTGCTCCATTGGCTAACACACTCCTTGTCTCTCCAACATGGCTGTTGGAAAAAGGATCTCTGTGATTTCATCAACTTTTCCTGCTGTCACTTCTGTGCTAGGCTGATGGAATTCACCAACTCTGTGAATCACAAAGCCACTTTTGCTATCGTAAAAAAGTGAAAGTGTTAGTCACTCAGTCACGTCTGACTCTTTGCAACCCCATGGACTGTAGCCCAGCAGGCTCCTCTGTCCATGGACTTCTGCAGGCAAGGATACTGGAGTGGGTTGCCATGCCCTCCTCCAGGGGATCTTCCCAAACCTGTGTCTCCTGCATTGTAGGCAGATTCTTTACCATCTGAGCCAACAGGGAAGTCCCTTTGCTATCATATACATGGCAATATTTGATTTGTTTATAATTGAGTGGCCGATAAGTTTCCCTAGAAAGGACAGAGTAGTGGAAATTTACATACAAGTGAAAATAGAGTTCCAATTTCTAGCATATAATATCCAGCTTCAGTAGAATACATTTTCATTGTTGCTAATAAAACCTCCTGTGCTTACACAGTAAAGGAAAATAGACAACTCTTCTAAAAATAGAATCTTCTAGTTTTCTTCAAAATCACACTTGTCTTGCCCTGAAATAGGACCTTCTGGGTGGCAGGGTGGGTGGCAAGATAGAATAATGAATTGCGTTCTTCCTTGATGTAAAGCAGCGAGCTATACAGGATTTGACAGGATGGAACACAATAAGCTGTCTTACCTTTGTAATTTAGCATGTTTTCTCAGTATAGTATTCTGGGATTATTGCTGCAAAAGAGATGAGAGAAATAGTATTACCAGCTTCCCTCTTCAATCATCTTATAAATCAAACTTAGATATTCCAGATATTTGCCTCAATTCTCCACTTTCAATATTTCAATGTGAGACCCAGGCTTTGGTAAACATTAGCAGGAAGGTCAGTAAGAGAGGGATGGGGTAACTGACCCCTCAAATTAGATCTAAGTACCCCTATCATTGTGCTGATACAGGCATTCTTCCTCAAGCGGCGCTTCCTTTGCTCTTTAGAAAATAAAAATTGTGAGGAGCCCAAGATCTGAGGAGGAAGTGTTAGATAGACATGCTCCCCGACAGAGGGCCTCCTCACACTGATTTTCTGAGATTCTTCTTGTTTCTTGCATGACTTGAGAGGTATTCAAAACATTCTATCTGTGAAGAAGCTGTTACCTCAGCCCGAGGTTTCTGTTTGCATATCCCCATGCTATTTTTGGCAAGATTCAGGAATGAAGATTCAGCTAATGTGATTGCTCTTCTTTTTCCCTCTGCATACTGGCCTCTGGTGCGAGGAGGCTCTCCACTCTTGAACCAGGGAGGTGATGTCTTTTAAATCCACATTTTGATTAGATTATAGCATCACTAGTTTATGGTGACATTGCCCATTCTCAAACTAACACTGAGTGTTCTGTCCCTTCCCTGCAAAATCTCTGGTTCTATTCACTGAGAATATCCAAAGAATTCAAGAGGACTGTGGTTTCTATTCAAAAAGGAACAACAGTGGAAAAGGGAAAAAGGATGATTCTGGTGGATGATGTTAGTGGATGAAGTCCAGATCATGTTTAAAAACAGATAAGTCAAAATCAGAGAAGACAATGGTGGTCCCTTCTGCTTTCCAGCAACTTCCACTTTCCTCATTGTTGACGCCTGGACCACCATCCAGACCTTCCTGGCTCCCAAAACCAGACTCAGAAGCCCTTGTGTTTTCTGCTACTCCAGCTCTGTCTCAGAACTTCAGACTGAAACTTGGGGACTGGATGAAATCTGGTCTCAGTACAGCTTGTAATGGTGGCGGCGGGCGGGCGGGGGGGGGGGGCGGGGGGCGGTGTTGATGCCGGAGTGACCCTTCTAACTCGTGCCACTAACCCCAGACCTTCCATAACTATCCTTTCTAAGTATCGCCCCCTCCCTTGTGGGTAACTATCTACTCCTTCATTCCACACCATTTTCCTCCATAGGGTCCATCACCACTTAGAATTATGTTCTTGCTTCTTTGGTGATTGTCTGCTCCCCCAGGAGAGTACAAGTGCCATGAGGGCAGAGACACTGTCCCAACCTCAAGCGATATATGCTGGCTGAATGAGTGACGCCCCCCATTCAGCGTAAGCTTTGGCCATATCCTATAACTGTTCACAAGGCTTCCACCCTTCTGCATGCTTGTGATGTTTCCTCTGTCTAGAAGACTCTCATCTCTCCCCACACATCCACTATACCCACTCTTCATCTTCTGAACCTTTGTGCAGGCTTCTAAGCCCTGTCTTGATGCCGCAGACAGGAAATAATCCTTTCCTCCTCTGTCTCATGCAATCCTTGCCTCTTATGTTAGTCACACACACCTTAGTCCAGTCCTCCAAATATGTAGTGATTAGTTAATTATTAGTAATTGTGCCTTAAGCATCAAATGGGCTTCGCTTGTGGCTCAGATGGTAAAGAATCCACCCGCAATTCAGGAGACACAAGTTCGATCCCTGGGTCAGGAAGATCCCTGGAGAAGGAAATGGCTACCCATGCCAGTATTCTTGCCTGGAGAATCCCGTGGACAGAGGAGCCTGGTGGGCTACAGTTCACAGGGTTGCAAAGAGTTGGATGCAGTCGAGTGAGTGAGCACACATGCAAGCATCAAGGATATGAATGAATGAAAACTGAATGACCAAAGTTAAGGCTAAGCAGAGTCCCTGAATTCTAATCACTCTCTATCAATAATTATAGTATCAGTGCTACAGAGGTTACTTACAGAATTATTTTGGTTCAAATACTGGAGTTATGATCACTTCCTTAGTAGATATATGCATAAGCCAAAATGTACAGTTCCTTTTCTATTATTTTGATAAATGAATAGTTTTACATGATTACATATGCTAAGGCTTGTTCTGGACACCATCTAATATAGAGATGAGTAAGCAGGATAATTCAAGTTATTGCTACCAAATCACAGAAGCAAAAATGGAGTTTTTCCTTTAATTATCCAAGTAGTAGCTGAATCCTTCACTTAAGGTTTCCTATGAAGACACCATCCAAAGCTCAACTGTGCATTTGACTCACACAGTAATCAGCAAAGACTGGCACCAGCTAATCCTCTGTCCGAGCTGAAGTGTATTTCCAAAATACAGGTAAGAGGGTTTTCTTACACATCCAAAATGGCATTTTCCACTGAGTATGCTGAGGGATCACCTGCCCTCCTCTCCCCTATCTTAATGGTGATTTGCACTTAGGATCCTTTTCAATCAAGAAATTTCATGTTTTCATGACATTCCCTGGCAACTAGTAATGAGAGATTGAGGAACTAAATTTCCCACATAAAAATTAGAGTTTCCCTTGTTGCCGTTTAGCCAACAGAAAACAAATGGTCATTAGGATTTTGAATCCTTGAAAATTTTTCATGGTATCTTTCCTTACAAGGTCAGTTTTAGTTAAGTTTAACTTGCTGTGGTAATAAAGTCCAACACGTAAACACAATAGACATTTATTTGTTGTTCATATAAAGTCCAAAAGGGATGTTAACCCAGCCTCCTTCCATCTGGTGGCTCCTCCCACTTTGATCTATGGTTTAAAAGGTTGGGGCTAGGAGCGAAGATGATCTGTGTATGACGTTTTCAGGGGCCATGACTGAAAAGGCGTGTTTCATTTCTGCCCACATCCTCTTGGTAGAACTGAGTCATGTGACCTTGCCTAACCACAAAGGATCCTGGGAAATGAAATTAGCCATCTGCCTGGGAGAAGGAAACGGGTTCGTTGACTAGCCAGCCAGTCTTTGCCACAGTACTTAACCTCAGTCCAGGACATTCTTTCCCCAGTCTTTCTGATGGATGTATGTTGTGGGAAGACATTGTATATTTTAGACAATTTCCCAATCTTTCTCTATTGACTTAGTAAACAAACTCTTGACCTGGAATGGAATAAAAGTAGCTAAAGAAAAAAGAAAAACAAAGTCCAAAAGACTGAAGATGAATCTCTTCTTTTATAGGGACTCTCGGGGCTTCTAGTCTGGCTTTTACTAGAAACACTTCTGCTTCTTTTTCGCAGAACCTGATCCCAGGCCATGGCAGGTACTGAGATTATGATGGCGCTAAATTCCCCAATGCTGTGTGCTTTTTGGAGGCAGAAAGTGGACCCTGGGCATAACGCTTCCCAGAAGAAACTAAAAAGACATGAAATTGGAACAGCTCTGGAAGTCAAGCCAGAACAGGGGAGAATGTGTATTTTGGAAGTGGTAACACACTCTCAGAAATTCAGGACATTTTGGGGGAAGGGAGGATGTGATGAGACAGAAAATTATAAAGTGCATCTTTATCAGAAAATTATAAATTGCCATTTAAAACATGCAACTTAAAACCATGATTATCTGAATTGGGTGGGTTTATTTTGAGACATCCCAACTCTCTGATTCAGCCACACTTTGGTTATCTGGGGACATGGACTAAAAGGAGGCAAAGAGGCTAAAAAAGTATCAAACTTTTCATGTTCATCATATCAGCACCCAGCAGGTGACGAATCAAGGCAAACCAATCAAGGGAAAACTAAATTCTAAACCCAGGTAGGAAGATAAAACTAGCAATTTTACATAAAGATGGAATGTATATGAAAATACGATTCTATGCAATGTTGCTTTAAGCATTCCATCTATTTTGGGAAGCAGTAAAAACTGTGTGCTTCTGTTTTGTACACGTGGGTGAATTCGGTCCACATAATTCATTTTTTACCATATCTGGGACTTTATTTAAAATTTTTCCAGAGGCTTAAATTTCTATTTTTTTTTATTTAATTCTTAACAGGGGTTGAATAAAATAGCAAGATCTTTCAAATAACTTCATTCATTTATGAATCTCAATCATTTTTCTTTTCTTTATCCTCTGGAGAGGAAACTTAAAAGAGTGAGACTTAAACTATAATGCATTTGCACTGGAAAATCCAGCCATGCCTCATTTTAAAAATATTTTGTCTGGATTATTTCATTCATCCTGCTCATTTGTGAAATTTTATCGTGAGATTGGCAGGTGAGATACTGACCCCACTCCTAACCCGACATGGACTTGGAGAAAGTGGCCTCCGCGCCTTCCAGCTGTGACCTTGGACCTTTGCTCTGGTCCCTGGAACAGGGCACACATATTTTTACACTTGAGTTTGATAGGTTTAAAAAAAGGGAATACTAACTGGGAAGATTTAGGACTTTGAAGGCGGAAAGAAATCAGTCCACTGGGTGACAGCAATTCACTCTCCAGAGTGGAATTTTCTTGCTTTCCTCCTGTTTACATTTGACATGAGACTCATTCACGAACTTTTCTCCTAAGATATTGCTTCTCCACAGGGCAAGCTGTTTGGAGGGCTGCAAACCACGCTTCTCCATCCAAACCATCAAGCTTATCCTGTGGCCGTTCTTGCTAACTTACTCTTCACCCAGAAGCTCTATGAGGAATAAAGAGGGACAGCCAGACAGGACTGTGATCAGGCAGATGAAGCCATGATAATTAGATGCGGAGTTTGTAAATATCTTCTCAGCACCCACCTTGGCAGGGAGTTTAGCGAATACAAAATGCACTTCCTCCAAGTCCTTTTCTCCCCTGAAACCCCAACACATTGTTAGTTCTGTCCCTCTGCAGTCCCTCCGTGAGTGCAGAGAAGTCCGCAGAGAATCCCACCTGAAATGGGCCGTCTGGAGCCCCTGGCATCTGAGACCCATGGCCTTGCACAGGGAAGACCCCTGCCGCTGCTTCCTAAATCTGTTTGGCCCTTGGTTGCCAGCTGGAGACACAGAGAAATGCAGAGAAAGAGGCAGAAGGTGCAGAGGGCTGTGCTTTCTAAACGGTTACAGGCCGCTGGCCTTTCAGCAACAGTTAATACAGAACAGATGGCAGGTGCTACGCTCGGCTGGCTCTCAACCGCGAGGCTGCCTCTGTCCATGATTAATCACCTGTGCTGGGGGGTCAGAAAGTTCTACCTGGCCTGGGGTGGGGGAGCGACCTAAGGTTGGGAGTTAGCAAGCAAAGTGACAGTCATTGCCTCTCTGCCCTATGGCTGCTCACATGTTTTCAGGACCACTGCGGGGTGGGGAGGGCATCCAATAAACAGAATTCGCCAACCCGTGGAACCAACCCTACCTAGGCGGGGAAGTTTGTCTGGTTGTTGCAGAAATGGCTCAAAAACTGGTCCATAATGTTCTGTCCCTTCATTTACTTCCCCTTGAGTTAGCCAAGGGTAGGATTTTATGGCAGATCAGTAAATTCTGCACTTGCTTTGAGGCCTTAAACGATTTCCCCAGCACGACTGTAAAGAGAATCTGTTTGTCTTTTCCCTGGCACTGGGGCAAAAGGATAGTGTAGCCACTTCCTTCCTCCCATCCTACAAACAAGATATCCTTTTACAGCATGAGTCCTGCAGAAGTTTCCTCTTCACTTTTGTTTCCTCTGTGTGGATGGGGAGACGGGGGCGTTGTGATGTAACACACATGGAATTCTCTGTCGGTTCAGTCCAACCGGAGAAGAATGTGATTCCAGCTGTAGGATCTTTGAGGGTGAAGGGGAGTTGCTGCTACACATTGATCTTTGTTTTCCCTGTCACAGGTCGTTTTCAACTGAACACCAAAAATCTCCAACACACTGGGGGCCGTACCCTAGCCCCACTCTTGTCTGGAGAAGTTGGGGAGAAAACCATTTACCCCACCAGCCACAGCTGGGGAGGATTAGGCAGGTGGATTTTTGGCTGTGCTCTGGGCGAGAGAGAATGTGTTAGTTCTCTGTTTCTGCATAATAGATGACCACGAATTTCAGGGCTTCCTTTTTTTATCTTTTGGCCATGCCGCACAGCATGTGAGATCTTATTTCCCCAACCAGGGATTGAAGCTTTGCCCCCTGCCCTGGGAGCACAGAGCCTTAACCACTAGACTGCCAGAGAAGTCTCAAACTTCAGGGGTTTCAAACAACACCCATTTATAATCTCACAGTCTCCTGGGCCCGGGAGACTGGGCAGTCTCAGGCAAGGCAGAAATCAGGGTGTCAGCAGCTTTCTTTGGAGCTCACCCTTCTCTTCCAAGCTCACATGGGTGTAGCAGAACCCTGTTCCTGAGGGTCACCAGACTGAGATCCCGGTTTGTCTGTCAGCTGGGAACCCACCTCAACTGCTGGAGACTTGAATTTCTTACCATATGACGCCCTCCATTTTCAAAGTCAGCAGTGGAGAATGTCCCTGTTAAGACCCCTCCCTCCCTCTTTGAGTCTCTTTCTTCAGGGAGAGCCCAGGCCTTTCTCAGAGCTAACCTGATTAGGTCTTAAGCATTGGTTAATGCCTCTAAAATTCATTTCGCCTTTGTCAAATAGGACTTTATGCAAAGATTTCCAGTAGTCATAAGCTTCATCTTGAAGACTCAGAATGAATGTTAGTCTAGTGAATACTTAGCTCTGGGAGATGAGAACATATAAAAAGGCATGTCCTAGGCACCAAAACAAAAAAGCAGCAAAAAAAAACCAGGTTATAGGAACAACCAGAACGGCCGTAGATAGCGCAGGTCGCTTCTGTTGGCCACAGCTTCAGAGAGCAAATCCAAGCAAGTCAGTTCAGTGCTCAGCGATGACTGAAAACGAACTGTTTTTAATCTTTTTGAACCATGGAATTTTTTTCAGATGAAATGTTCCTGGGAGCCAATTTGATAAAGTCGTTGTATACCTTTACAACACTCTTATAGGACCAGTTGGGTACCAGACGCTCTCCAAAGTGCTTAAAATAAAATCCTTGTAACAGCACGAAACGGACATGCTTATTATTGTCATTGTCACTGTCATTATTCACATTTTACTGGTGAAGAACCTTAGTTGCAGAAAGATGAGGTGCCTTGCTCGAGGTAGCAGAGCGGAGTTTGAACCCAGGAAAATCAGTCTCCCAGTCCTCAACTCTGTTGGTGTGGAAGCAAGCTGGAGGTGGGGGGTCTGTTCCCCCAGCTGCTGAGCCTCCGCCTCGCCTTTTCCCCGCACCCTCTAGGCTTCCTCAGTATAACCTGCCCAGCAAACACTCTGAGAACCGGAGCGTCTGAATACTGTACGCACTGCCTCTAAGGGGCTGCCGAGCAGCTT
This sequence comes from Capra hircus, assembly GCF_001704415.2. Classification (NCBI taxonomy): domain Eukaryota; kingdom Metazoa; phylum Chordata; class Mammalia; order Artiodactyla; family Bovidae; genus Capra; species Capra hircus. Next base: position 6,514,608 of record NC_030820.1, read on the forward strand.
CTTTCACGGGCACTGTCTCTTGGTCTGCCGCAGCCGTGGCTGCAGCCCCGCTCTCACCCGTTTCTGCTGCCACCCTGGCCTCCTCCTGTGCCTGGCCACCTCCAGCCTTTCCTTTATCCTACTCCATGCGCCTTATGCTGCAGTCTCCTCTCCCGAAACCCCCTAGAACGTGGCGTATCCTGTTTGTGCTGCTGCCTGGACTCTAGTGCCCCCCAGCTCCTGGGCTGGCAGCTCTAGCCCTCTGAGTCTTATTCCACTGATCTTTCTCCTGGCGGTGAACCAAATGTTCTAGGCAAGTGGGCTACCGACCCCCCTCTGGTGCACAAGGTGTGTTCTTGCCACCTCCGGGGTCTTTGTTGCAAACTCCCAGAGCATTTCTTCCACAGGGCATTCAACTTTCTATCGTTTATGATTATTAGATTAATTTTCCTCATCTATAAGCTCCTTGAAAACAGTAGACACGTTCGTCTTTCAATCCTGCCACACAGCAGCCCCTGTGCTGAATAGCACTAAGTAGCATTCTCCCCAAAGTCCCAGGAGACAGATCGTCACCATCCCCACTTAACAGAGCAGTAAATTAATGCTCAGACATGAGTGGCTCGCTCATCCTCACGGCAAAGAGAAAAGGATGGATGGAAGCTGACATACGGATCTGTAGATGGAGCAGAAAAATGCAAAAATACTCGGAGACAAAATTGCTCTCCAGAGTCTTCAATTAGAATCATCCTTATTATCTTCATAGAATCAGCAGCCGCAATAATTCACGACTACAAGGGCTGGTTTTGAACCAGGGTACACACCACAGTCACCCAGGGGAGGGCTTTCAAGAGGGTCCACACCAGTCCTGCGGGAGCAGAATCTCTGCAGATGGGGACTTAGCATGCTGCTGCTGCTGCTGCTGCTGCTGCTCCTGCTGAGTCGCTTCAGTCGTGTCCGACTCTGTGAGACCCCATAGACAGCAGCCCACCAGGCTCCCCCGTCCCTGGGATTCTCCAGGCAAGAACTCTGGAGTGGGTTGCTGTTTCCTTCTCCAATGCATGAAAGTGAAAAGTGAAAGTGAAGTCACTCAGTCATGTCCGACCCTTAGCGACCCCACGGACGGCAGCCCACCAGGCTCCTCCGCCCATGGGATTTTCCAGGCAAGAGTTCTGGAGTGGGGTGCCATTGCCTTCTCCCGGGCTTACCCATGAGTATCCTAGAAAACAAAAAATTCCCTGAAGACTCTGGTGTGTTCCCCTGATTAAGAATCACCAATTCACAAGGTTCCCAGAAGACTCCAGCCTTCCAAATTACCCTCATTCCCCATCATTAGTAACTAAGGAACTGCTCTCTATTTAAATGCAAATTAAAATTAAATCATATCACTTATTCTGTAAGGATTCAAGAAGCCCTGCTATGTGACAGGCCTGCTGACTCTGTCTCTATTTGTCTTACAGCCCTTCTCCTGTCTATTACCTGATATCTGCCCAGTCTACTGGTAGATTGTGTGCACATGCTAAGTTGCTGCAGTCATGTCTAACTCTTTGTGACCCCATGGACTATAGCCCTCCAGGCTCCTCTGTCCGTGGGATTCTCCAGGCAAGAACACTGGAGTGGGTTGCCACGCCCTCCTTCAGAATGTCTTCCTGGCCCAGGGATCAAACCTGTGTCTTTTGCGTCTCCTGCATTGGCAGGTGGGTTCTTTACCACTAGCAACACCTCAGAGGCACTAACTGGTAGATTATTTCTTGCCTAACTGGTAGATTATTATACAGCCCTAGAATTCTTTTATCTTCTCCATATTAGCAGCTGGCCTTTCTCTGGTACACAGTGAAGGCTTTTCAGTTGTGAAATGTATGAACCCATGAACCATGGGACTCACACCTCATCGGGAATAAGTTTCACAGCTTCTTCAAAGAGCAGACTCTGATAAACTCGATGGCACCACCAATGTCCAGGCCCACTGGGTAACGCAAAAGCCACCTCCCAGCCTCAGTCTCCTTGTCTGTGAAGGGGACCCCAAAGCACAGTGCCTGGCTCATAGTAGCTGCACAAGGGATGTTCATCCTTACCTCTCCTTGTGGATTAAGCCCCTGACGGTGTCTTTGAGCCGCAAGTGGCGAGGTAGAGGCATGGAAATGAAACCATCTAGCCTGCCCAGTCCCGCTCCTGCATGCATTAATGGGGGCATGGAGAGGCCTGGGCAGTCCTTGGCACATGTGCGTGTGAGCATAAAACACGCCGTAACCTTGGAATCTGGACATCAAAAGGGAGCGCTTCAGCGCCTGATAAAAACGTGTGTTCCTTTCTGCAAACCACTCCAAACCCTGTTTTCGCCATCCCACTGGGAAGCTTGTCACTGCTAATGTGATTCTTATGACTCTTGCTGCTCTGTAGCCTCTTGATCTTTCCTGAGATCCCCCTGCCCCAGAGTGTGTTGGAAACAAAATGTCCTGTCTGGTGTCCAGAGCTTAAAATAACAGACGTTGGGTTCCTGCTGCCACGTTGAAATTTTACTCCAAGGTCTCTCCCCAGCACCCCCGCTCCCGCCCCTCCCTGTGCCTGGAGGAGAAGCCTAGTGTGAGCATCAGACAAATAAATGGAAGGAAGGGGAGGCCGTGGACAGCTGGGGTGGGCGCGGAGGGGCAGGGGAGACCTTCTGAGACCACTGCGGGCACCCTGGAGGATCAATTTGGTTGTTGAGAAAGATCAACTTCTTAAATTGTGCGACAGGCTTTAAGGGAAGATTCTACCCATCTCTAAAGAAAAGAACCACCTTTTCCCAGCACAGCTGCCAAGAAGCAGGTTTGAGGTCTCCCAGTCTGTATTCTGCACTGGTGAGAGGAGCGCCATGTGTGTTTCTGTATGTGCCCTTTGCAACCTGGGTCATAATAAAATGAGTCTCCCCGACGGCATCTGGGTCTATGCACATTTCCTCTGTTAGACAGCGAGCTCGAAAAGTCTGCAGAAAATAGAGAGTGTCATTGGTATTGGCTGGCAAATGCGCTGGAGCCTTACAGAGGGAAATGCCTTTCTCTTTCTTGCCAGCCGATGGTTCAACAGAGAAGAAATTTTCCTTCTTTAGCTTCTGACAGGTCATTCTGGGCATGTCCTCCTTCCACAGTGCCTCCTGGCCCTCTGAAGATGGAGTTGTCCCAAGCATATTTTTGGAAACTCCACTGGTGATTGTTTTTATTAGGGGACTGCATGGCTTTGTAGTGGGACGCTTAGGGTTTTATTTGTTTTCCTTCCCCGGCCCCAGCTGTTTTTGTTTTAACAGCATTGGAGAGAAGGTTAAACCCAGTCCATCCCTCAAGTCGGCAGAGCTAGAAACCCGAGTGGGCCGAATGGCACCCTACAGGTCATCTGTCCGATTGTGTCCATCCCTGACCTTATCCAGCCTCACGGGAGGGGCGAGGTTGACAGTGGGTTGATCTCCAGTCAAGTGAGCATTTTGGAGCTGATAACTGTCCAGGAGCAAGTCACCCCCCAAATGTACCACTGGAGACCCCAGGCGTTCAATAACTGCTGGGATGTCATCTTGCCAAACAAGAAGCAAGGACAAATGCCCATCTTTTTACTTTCCATGTCCCACCAAGGAGCATGACTCAGCCAAGACACGGCCAAACACAGCCACCCATGGCCTTGGGGCTGAACTGGTAATGGCCATTGTTTCTACACTGAGTTTCCTTGGCTGCACCTGGTGAAAGCCAAAACTCACGCTTGGTCTCATTCCCAGAGATGCCGATTTCATCGGTCTGGGGTACAGTCCGGGCATGGGAACTCTCTAGATGCTCCGAGGTGCCACTGAGGCTGCTGCGAACTGCTGCTAATGGAAAAATGTAACTAACCTTGTAAATGTCTGTTTCCCAGACATAGTACTAAGCATGTTCCTGCACTAACCCCTTTATTGCTCCAAGTCTTCCTGTGAAATAAGTTTATTCATTTCCAGGTAAAACTGAGGTTTTAAAGCCTTAAGTTGTCCACGTGGAGTTTGGAGTTTCCTAGTCCATTTAACTCCAGAGCTTATTCCTTTTCCAGAGAACCAATACAGCAAAATGACACAACTGCATAAGCTCTCCAGCACTCTACATAAGAGATCTGACCCCTAACTTATTTATCTGGGCGGGGCCTCCCCTGTCTTCTCTATAATGGGTTGAAGGAGAATCAGAAAGTATTTCACTAGGGACCTTATGTGCTGCAAAGGGAAGGTCACTACCACGCCCAGCCTTCATGTCATCTTGGCGTGCCCACCCCTGTACAAAAGGACAAGTGCAAAAATCCCTTCTACTTTGACAAGGTGCTTTTCAAACAAGAAGCTCAAAGTACAGCATAATTAATCAAATCACCCACATCCTGCAGATGAGTAGCATTTTATACGTACAGATTTCTCTCTGCCTCCAGGCCCTCCAACACTAGGAGAATGTTTCCAATTTTCAGAAGTGAGCAATAGAGTAATTGAAAGGAGCTGTATCTTGGCCAGCTCAAAAGACGTCAAGCCATCTATAGGAGCCCTACGTGAGAAAAAGTGGTGTCCACAAAGTGTGTCATAATGGCCTGCCTGCCATGCTATGCTGCGTGGTTCAAAGAGGGAAAAGATGGCAAGAATAAAACATCCAGTTCTTAAGAGTCAGCTGCCCCTGTGATCAATATTCTGATCCATCTGGTCAACTCTCCAAAGGATCTAGAAACCAGAAAGTGACGACATTAGCTGGTGATCCAGTTACTTGGGTTAATCAAGGCAGAGAGGACAGACGGGGCCGATTAAGTAGCGGGGCAGCCCAATGATGGATGAGTCATTATGGGCAAGTGCAAAGATAATGCCATTGGGAAAAGCAATATAAGTCATTCAGGTACTACCAGACTAGGAAATCCGTCTAGTCCTAGAGGGGGTCATTTAGGAAGTATCAGACCCAGCCTGATGAACTCATCTATTCATTTACAGCTAACCAATCAACAGAAGAGCTGCGCATACCAGGGGACAAGCCATATGGAATACATTTTGAAGACTGGGGTGTATATCTGTGCCTTCATTTGAAACACCTTCTTTTTTTTTTTATTTTACTGATGTATAGTTGATTTACAATGCTGTGTTAGTTTTAGGTATACAGGTACATACATATATCTGTTTTTAGATTCGTCTCTCATAGGTCATCACAGAACATTGAGCGGCGTTCCCTGTGCCATTAGTATATAATGGATCCTCATTGTTTATCCATCTTATGTAGAGTCGTATGTGTACATTCATCCCAAGCTCTTGATTTATTCCCCCAATGTTTCCCCTTTAGTCTGTTTTTTACAAGTCTGTTTCTGTTTTGTAAATAAGTTCATTTGTATCTAAGTCACCTTCTTTAAGCAAGTCATAGTCCAGCCCCTCTTTTCTGATCCACAATACCCTTGCTCCTATGTTCTCATCTTCCTAAGCACACACTGTTACAATGTATGGATGAAGAAATTTTTTTAAAGTAATGACAAATATTTTTCTTCTTTACTTCTAGTTCTGTCCTTCAAATAGCTTCCTCTCTGTACCAGAAGACACTTCAGCATGTTCCAAAACAATTCTTTTTTTTTTTTAAAGCACAAAAGAGGCTGTGTCTATGCAACAAAATTTATGCAAATGGCTCTACACCTCTCCAAGTCCCTTTCTTGGATTCATGTTGCAAATCTGAAATTTTAGGGGAGAGAGCTTATTGTTTCAAGAAGGTGGGTAGGAAACTAAAAGCCCATATGAATGAAAGTAAACTATACCTGCAACTAACTGTGTCTTTAAAACCAAGTCCCAGCTAGGAACCCTCACAGCAAAAGTTATCCATGAGTAGCAATATCAATAATGCCAGTGAATGCCAGTTCTCCTGACTTCTTTTCCCTCCCTGATTGCTCCTGCTTTTCTCTCCCTTTTAAGCTCCTCTTCCCAAGCACTCAATGCTGGATTCTCCAATTCCCTGTACTTCTGGTTTTTCAGACAAGCTACTCACTGTTCCTTCTGTCTTGCCCTGCCCTCAACCACATCTTGCTGGTTCTCAACCATTCTGTTTTGCCTACAAACTATAGGACCACTGCATCTGTTTCCTGGGTGAGGAATTCCCTCCTCTTTATTTTGGTAACCTTTGTCTATCTTTCAGATCTCAGCTCACTCATCACGCGTTGCTTTCCTCAGACTTGGTCTAAGCTCTCCACTGTGGACTCTCAAACACCACATGGCGTTCGTTACCACCCTCATCAGAGCTGCAACTTTACATTCATCTGTGATTCTTTGATTCATGCCCGTCTCCCCCCAGGAGCCCGTTTCTACCTCTTTTCTCTCGTTGCTCCTATCTGACCTTGCACTGCCCACTTCTCTACTTCATGGCTGCCCTAGTTTCCACTGACCAGTGATTTCCTCTGTCTCACAGATTCCAGTAATACAATTTTCTCTCAATTCCCATCATTTTTTGTTTTTCATCCCATTGTTGATTCTCTCTAAATTTTTTATAGCCATGCTCTACTAGCAAGACGGTCTTACTGGTCTAATTCATATATATTATCTCTTTGCAAACTTCTCATGAGAAACCCACTCACAGCTCCCTGGGCAGCAGCCAAATGAACTGCCCTTAGGCGAAGCGTGTCCTTCATCCACGGGCTGTTGCCAGCCTGGGGGGACAGGTCAGCTTTCTCAACAAAGTACAACGACCAAGGTGTTTTCTCCCTCACGGTCTGCTTTCTGAGGACTGGCAGAGCTGGAGAGGGATCTTCCTGGAGAACGAGGATGGGGGAAGGGTTGAAGAGCAATAACAGAAGAGAAGAGGGACAGTTGAGGTTTGCAACAATCTCCTTCTTGGTTGGTGTTCTGTTTCACATTCCCTTCCCCTGAACTAATGCGTCTATAGCACTTAGCAGATTCCACACACGGTGGGTACCTGGTAAATAGTAGTTTACCTCCTTTGTTCTGGCGAGACACCCTTCCTGCTCCCCTGCTGCCCTGAAGCCTAGCCTGACTGTAGTTGGCAGCAGTAGCCAGCAGCACTTTCCCCCAGACCCTGTCTTCCAGGCGCAGGGCAGGTCCCGGGCATCAGTGCCCATACCTGCCCACCAGGAGATCTTTGCCTACCCTGCTCTGACCCTCCTCCAGCCCTAAATGCAGACCTGCAGAAAGACTTAACAGCGCTTGCCAAGACAGTCTGGCATCTGCTTCCCTCTTCCAGGTGGGAATTGATGGATTTCATGCCTATTCCTTTCCAGGGCTGCAGAGAGTACAGCAACTGGCAAAAAATACAAGATACTTCAGACAGAGGCTAAGCCAAATGGGATTCATTGTGTATGGCAACGAAGAGTCTCCTGTGGTCCCCCTGCTCCTTTACATGCCTGCGAAAGTAGCGTGAGTATCCAGCAGACCCCCACCATAACACCTAAGCCCCAGGGTGATCTGATGGAGATGGCACTCCAACACCAGGGACCCTTTCAGCGCAGGTGCTGCTCTGCATCTTGAGCAAGACGCTGAGCTCAAAACTCACTTGTCCGGTTTCTCAGAAGTCACAGGGTCTTGTGGGGAGGGAGCCAGCTGCTGCGGCCCACCATTTCCACGCTCTGTGAATTGGGTGAAACCACTTGCTGCCTGAGGCCTCAGCTATAAATGAACAAGGGTCCTGCCCTTCCTCCTGCCCCAAGATCTTTCTTGGGGAGAACCTCAAAAAGCCCTCTCTCCCAACATTCAAAAGCAACATGACCAGGCTCTGTGCATTCTCCCGTTGAACTCTCACAGCCATCCTCCAAAGAAGGCAGCCTACTGTGTGGGGAAACTGAGGCTGAGAGCAGTTAAATAGCTTTCCAAAGTCAAGATCAAGTGTAGGAAAACCAAAAGGCAAACCCAAACTTAGGCTCTTGCTCCAAAACTCTTGCTCCCAACACCAAATTTTAATACCTCTCCTGTAAGCCAACTTCAGGTTGTTTTCCAATGACTGTGACTCTGAAGTTGAGCATCAGTAATAAGTGCATAAAGAGGAAAAAAAAAAGACTTTTTCTCAATATGGTGTCGATGAGTTTTTCCAGGAGTCATTCTCCAATCTGCTAGACATGAATGAACTCTGTGATTTAAAAGAAATTAATTAAAATCTTTTCTAAATATAAAATATTTGTGTGTCTGACCCAGCACATGGGAGAAAGTAATTATCAACAGATGTTCATCAGATTCTGGAGGTCCTGACACCACTCTAACACAACCGTATTGTTGGAACTTTCTATTCGATTCTCTGACAGTCTAGGTTGATTGGCAGAGTATTAGAAGTAGTATAGAAAAGAAGCTCTGGGGCTATTTGTTGAAAACTCATGATGGTTAGGACTGAGTTAAACATTCCTAAAAGATGGTTTCTTTAATGTCCACTCACATCATTTCGCCAGGGCCAAATGACACCCACACGAGTTGCCTCATGCACCACAGTTGTCCACCACTGAGCCCTTTGTTTGTGGATCTGGGTCAGGAAATCAGTGCTTGGGGTGGCCCAGAGGACAGGGTGCTGCAGATGTCACAGGACACTGCTCTGTGCTGATGGCAGCGGGGGTAAGGAGGGGGACAATGGTGATTCCAAGCGGCAGATACTGCAAAGCCCTCTAGCATCTGGTCTTGGATAGCACAGAAAAAATCCACATTTACTCAGAGTGGCCGGGGAAGTGGCCTGTTCCAACTCCATGCTTAGCCCATGCTTATCTAATACTTTATGATTTGCTCAAATGAAGACACCAAAAGTAAGCTTGCTTTATTTTGAAATGTGTTAATTACACAATACTGGAGGGTGGTATTAGGGAGTGTGCTTGATATTTGATGATGGAAGCTGGAATTAGAACCTCAACAGGATGGGAAGCTGAGTCCATCTAATGAGAAGAGCCCATGACAAACTGCACTTAAGTGCGTGGAGACAGAATGAGACAGAGTTCCTCTCCTCCTTTATACGACAGGAGTCCTGACTTGGCAAAGCTTATGCAAAAAATGAAAATAAAACTGAGAAGGAGTTTCCTGGAAAAGTTATGTTCTAGAGTAGAATGAGATGTTTGGAATGAAAAAGACTTCTCATTCTGTCTCTTCCTCATTAAACCAAACTTCTGAATCCCCACTTTTCTCATATTGAAAATGAGATATATCAGGGTATATTGGCCAGTGGTGGGATTGCTGGGTCATATGGTAGTTTTATTCCTAGCTTTTTAAGGAATTTCCATACTGTTCTCCATAGTGGTTGTATCAATTTATGTTCCCACCAACAGTCCAAGAGGGTTCCCTTTTTCTTCACACCCTCTCTAGTGTTTATTGTTTATAGATTTTTTAATGATAGCCATTCTGACCAGTGTGAGGTGATACTTCATGGTAATTTTGATTTGCATTTCTCTAATGATGAGCAACGATGAGCATCTTCATACCCTGAGAAGATCACAATTCAAAAAGACGCATGATGCATGTACCCCGATGTTCACTGCAGCACAATTTACGATAGCCAGAACATGGAAGCAACCGAGATGTCCACTGACAGATGAATGGATAAAGAAGTTATGGTACATATATACAGTGGAATATTGTGCTGTGCCAAGTCACTCAGTCATGTCTGACTCTTTACAATCCCACGGACTGTAGCCTGCCAGGCTCCCCTGTCCACAGGGATTCTCCAGGCAAGAATACTGGAGTGGGTTTCCATGCCATCCTCCAGGGGATCTTCCCAACCCAGGGCTCGAACCCATGTCTCCCATATTGCAAGCAGATTCTTTACCATCTGAGCCACCAGGGAAGCCCAGTGGAATATTATTCAGCCAATAAAAAGAACAAATTTGAGTCAGTTGAAATGAGATGGATGAACCTAGTGTCTATTATACAACATTGAATAAGTCATAAAAAATATCACATATTAACACATGTATATGGAATCTAGAAAAATGGTACTGATGAAGCTATTTGTGGGGCAAGAATAAAGACTGTGAAAACAGAGGGGAAAGGAGAGCGTGGGATGGAGAGAGCCACATTCACATGTGTACGCTACCGTGTGCAAAACAGATAGCTAGTAGGAAGCTGTTGTGTAACACAGGGAGCTCAGTCCAGTGCTCTGAGGATGGGAGAGGGGAGGGAGGGGACACGTGTGTAATTATGGCTGATCCAAGTTCTACAGTGGAAACCGAACAACATCATAAGACAATTATCTTCCAGTGAAACATAAATTTTAAAAAAATGGAAATGGGATTGCATAGGACCTATTTCCTAATATCATTCGAAGATTAAACAAGATGAAGCTATCAGCCTTGGCATGCCACCTCTTACAGGGGTCTACTCAGGGTTGGCTGTTATTTTTAATAGTGTTAATAGTGCATATAAAGCACTTGGTGCAGTGATTGAATAAGCACTCACTCAGTGGAAGACAGCATCATTACAACGACTTCTACTACTGTGGCTACAAGGATTATTATTACTAGTTTCAGCTGAGTATAACATTGAGTCACTGTGGTTGCATGTCTTTTTAAAATAATTACAATATTTTAAAAATATTTATTTCATACAGGATAAAGTAAAATAATTATTATCCTTTAATAAAAATAAAACTTCCGGGAAAAGAGTAGGGAAAGGTCTTGCTATGCCCTGCATCAACTGGACTTTGGATGATGTGTCAAATGATCTAGTGCCTTCCCTTGTAAGATAGTTTTAAGGAGGAGCTAATATTGCTGAATGTTAATTATATGCTAAGGAGGGCTCTTAAACCCGGTGTTCAGCCGTTGAAGGCGGGATGCCTAGCTTGGGTTTAGAAATGAAGACACCTAAACGCACAAAAGGCAAAACTATCTTCTCAGTGTCACTCCTGTTGCAGGTACTAGAGCCCAGAGTTCAGGTCAGTTCCATTTGCCTCCTAAACCAGGGCTCTTTTCAATGCACTGCACAGCCTCTCAAGCTTTAGTCCCTGGGGGAAAATGCACATCTCTTTAAAGCAAGGCAGAGCATAGTTTAACCCTCTTTAATGTCATCATCAGTGAATCAAAAGGGCATGGTTTAGTACAATGGGGACTGTACAATCAGCACCAAAAAAAATCTGATTATTTCTGTTGTTAAAGAAAACTTAGAACAGGTTAGTTCCAAAAGGTAATGTTATCTATTGTTGGCAGGAGTAGCCATTCCCTGGTCTTGTTTTCTTCTCAGATATTCCTTCAATGGAAAGTTTATATGCAGAAAAGCTTTTAAAACAGGGAGTTAGTTGTCTCAGCCAGTGTCTGAACACTTTTTCCATTCGCTTACTTAAAAACCTTTGATTTTATTAGAGAATTGTGATTTCTCCACATTTCCCCCCACTGCAGAATAGAAATATGATCTCTAACCAGGTATCGTTTTGAATCAAGTCCTACTGCAGTTCTACCACTGGACTCTTCTAGGTAGCAGAGTAGAATGGGATTTCACTGCACATATAAAAATTCACTTAAATAATCAGAAGAATTGTATTTCCTATTTGGTAGAGGACTGACATTTTCCAGCCCCAGGCCTCATCATATGCTTGGAGGATGGTGGCGCAGAAAGTGCACGGATGCTGTGCGCAGTGCAGAGCTAATATTTTATTCTTCTTATTCGAGTAGTTTAGTTTCTTTTGGGCTATGCCAGCTCTAATTTGATTTGGGGAGTACAAACCCAGAGGCTCATTATGCTGCACATTCATAACAATCATATCCATTAACTGAAGGAGGCTAGCTTTAGTTGTATAAGTTGTAAGCTTTAAATCTAGACGTGCTCCAGGGAGGCCTCAGATTAACCTAATGAATCAGCAGTCATATATTTCACTCTACATTCTTTGGCAAAACTCACTTCCTCTGGTACAAAGAGAAAAGTGCAGACAGTGAAAATGGTCTTTGGGGAGTCCCAAAAGCCAGCCAGAAATCATGGGTCAGGTGGTTTGTACTCTAGCAATAAAAGCACTTGACTTGTTTCTCAGACAATTACAAGCTCTCATCCTGTGCAGTTCCGTGGGCAGCCTTCCATAGGGTGATCAAGAAAGAGAAAGAATGGCTGGTTTTCAAACTTCCTCAGTTAGAAAGCTCCATCTCCTTGCAACCTTTCCAAATCAAAGGCTGAATCTCGCCTTGCCCGAGCCAGGGGGCCAGAGAGGCTGTGTCTGGTGGTCCCTGCAATCTCCATTGCTTCCTTTGACAACCCACCTTCTGCACGAGGAAACCTAAAAGCTGTCAGCTAGACAGGAGGAGAAGGAGAAACCCCACAACATTCTTCTCCATGGCTGCATCGAGGATTCTTCGTGAAACTCAGGGTTTCTGTGGTGTTGTCAGCTTCCAGCCTAAAATAAGACCCACAAAGGAGAAGGAAATGGCAACCCACTCCAGCATTCTTGCCTGGAAAACCCCTGGACGGAGGAATCTGGCAAACTACAGTCCCTGGGGTCACCGAGTCGGACACGACTTAGCGACTAAACAACAACCACCGCCGCTTAAGCCTAGAGGATCTGAGACATTTACCCCACTTGTGGGCAGAACTTCTCAGGGACGAAGGAGTCCTGTGGGGAGCGATGAGCACAGAGAGGGAAATACTCACTTACTTGGATGCACAAACCTGTGCCTGAGGTTGGATCTCAGTGCAAGAAATTTACAGACTTTGAGAGCTCAGTATTCTAGAATCGTTACTGAGATTAGCTCTGAAATAAAAAGATGCTAGAAATGGTTAAGGAGAAGGAATCGTAGCTTTAATAGGTTTTACTCTATATCAAAGAGCTCTGTAACTCTATGACCTAGGCCTCTAGGCTCCTTCTAGAGAAAGACTCTGTGAATGCACACTTCTTTCCCTCTCACCCTCCTCCCCATCCCCACTTAGTCCAGCCAATGGGTTTATTATCCCTGAAGGCACACATAAAAAGTGAGAAGACCCTTGCTATTTCATATCTTTGGCTTGATGGAAAATAAAATCCTTGTCTCTGGAGAGAGAACGTGGCTTGGGGTTGTCTCCCGCAGACCCTCTGATCTTGACTCTGAAATTCCAGTCACGAAGTAGAGGCTTCTCAAAATCTCCACACTGTATTATTGGTACTGTATTAAGTACTGAAAGCATATAGTTTTGCATCTAACAAATTGTTTCCTTATGTAGTTGCATTGTGTTAGGGTTCTTTTTATTGGAGTATAATTTCTTTACAATGCTGTGTTAGTTTCCATGTACAACAACATGAATCAGTCATATGTGTACATGTATCCCCTTCCTCCTGAGCCCCCCTCTCACCCCACCCCCACCAATCCCACCCCTCTCAGCCATCAGGGATCAAGGACTGGGCTCCTTGTGTACACAGCAGCTTCCCACTAGCTGTCCATTGTACACAAGGTAATGTATATACATCAATGCTACTCTCTCACTTCATCACACCCTCTCCTTTCCTCTGTGTCCACAAGCCCTTGCTCGAAGTCTGTGTCTCTATTCTTGTCCTACAAGTGTGTTAGGGCTTTTATTCCTTAGGAACTCTACAGACAAAAGTTTCCATATATATGAATTTGTTCAACCAGGGTCACGGTCATGTCCACGTCCATCTGCATTTTCTGCTCAGCATTGAAAACTGAACACACCACTGTCTAATGAATGGGCCATGTCCCACAATATACACACACAGTTATGGGTGCCATCAAGTGACTGGCTGCCACATTTCCTGGTCAATTGTATTTGACGGAAGTTTCATTACTTCAGTTATCTTCTACTTATTTTTTAAAAACAAAGTCATTAGCCACATTCCTTTTTTTGCAGTAGAATTTTGTTATCTCTCAGTTAACCTCCTTCTTAATCTTTCCCTTAGGGCTTTTGCAAGACATCTATTAGAGAGAAAAATCGGTGTGGTGGTCGTTGGATTTCCAGCTACGCCTCTTGCAGAAGCGCGGGCTCGGTTTTGTGTCTCAGCAGCACACACCCGGGAGATGCTGGACACGGTGAGTGCCCACGGCCTAGCAGAAACAGCAGGATGGGGCCTCAGAGTCTGAGCACCTTCTTTTACAGAGCTTGCTTGGGTTTCCCTGGATTTTTCTTGGATGGTGTAAGGAAACGACACCAATAACCCTCACTACTTTAAAAAAAAAAAAAAGGGAGGGGGGAGGGGAGTCCCAGCAATGCACAACAATGTGATCAACTCAGCAGAGAGAAAAGAAAATCAACCCAGGGAAGACTTGAGTCAAGTCGCTGTTTCAGTTTCACAGCAAAGACTGACTGAAAAGCCAGACGTCTGCTCTTGGCTTCTTCTTAAATGCTGGTGCTGACTTCTTGTGCTATTTCAGCAGCAATTGCCTACATCCTGGCACTGGTCAGAGCCACTACATCCATCACAAGAAAATAGGACTCAAATTAGCCAGATCTGGAAAGCCAACAGCAAAGACAGACCTATTGTAAAAGCTCATCCTACCTGAGGTGCAAAGGATTTCAAAACCATTTTACCATTTTAATGTCCTTAAAATTTTCAGTCTCTGTATGAATGAATAATATCAGAGCCAAACCAGATCAGTCAGTTTGGGGTTGATGAAACTGTCTCATAAAAATCAAAGCAGTTTAGCAAACACTATCAGGTGTCTGCTCTATGCAAAACTCTGGGGCAAAAAGTCTAAGAGGATGTACTATAAACAGGCACCTCATAATAATTCCAGAGAGAATAAACTCACCTAGTAAAGAATGACAAGTGCAGGACAGAGGCTCCAGATGACGACCTAGTAAAGATAGCTGCCGGAGCATGGAGGTGCAGCGCGTCATCACATGTTTGGAGCTATCCAAGCAAAATAAGAGATGATGAGGTCAAGGGCAATGGAAACAAAAAAAATCAATCTAGGAACGGACATTATGCGTGCATGGATCTGCCAAGACTTGGCAAATATTTGGATGCAGGACACATGTAGGCCAGGAAATCAAGGATAAACCGAGGTCTCTAGCCCTCTAGGGAGTGAAGAACAGCAGAGCCAAGTTACTAGGAAATAAGGTATGTGGCAAAGAATAGCAAATCATCAGCAGGACTAGGGGAATCAAATGAGCTAAGTTGTAGACATGTAGGGATTACATGTCTATGAGCCATTGGTAGAAAAGTTCCAATATTATACATAGGATGGATAAATAGTGAGGACCTACTGTATAGCACAGGGAACTATATTCAATATCCTGGGACAAACCATAATGGAAAAGAATGTGAAAAACAATATCTATATGTATAACTGAATCACTCTGCTGTGTAGAGAAAATTAATACAACATTGTAAATCAACTATACTTTAATAAAATTTTTAAAAAGGAAAATCCAATTCAAGAGCTTAGGAGAACATGCAAGACTGGAGTTGCTGTAATTTGAGGAACTAAGGGGAGATCGGGGCTTCCCAGATGGCTCAGTTGGTAAAGAGTCTGCCTGCAATTCGGGAGGCCTAGGTTTGATCCCTGGGTTGGGAAGATCCCCTGGAGAAGGAAATGGCAACCCACTCCAGTATTCTAGCCTGGAGAATTCCATGGACAGAGGAGCCTGGTGGGCTACAGTCCATGGGTCACAAAGAGTTGGACACGACTGAGTGACTTTCACTTCACTTCAAGGGGAGATCACTAAAGTCAATGGTAAAAGAAAGTATTGTCCAAATATAAGTACATGGGCCAAGAGCAGACTCCAGAAGTGCCTGCATCTGTGGGTGGATACAGGAATCACAGATGAGGACCTGGGCTCAGATGGAGCTCAATTCATTTCAGTTCAGTCACTCAGTCGTGTCCAACTCTTTGCCACCCCATGAACCGCAGCACGCCAGGCCTCCCTGTCCATCACCAACTCCCGGAGTTCACCCAAACCCATGTCCATTGAGTCAGTGATGCCATCCAACCATCTCATCCTCTGTCGTCCCCTTCTCCTGCCCTCAATCTTTCCCAGCATCAGGGTCTTTTCAAATGAGTCAGCTCTTCACATCAGATGGCCAAGATACTGGAGTTTCAGCTTCAACATCAGTCCTACCAATGAACACCCAGGGCTGATCTCCTTTAGGATGGACTTAGTGCAATCCAAAAAGTCATGAGCTGGTGTACTGACCAACACTAAAAAGGCAAAAGCTTCAGGTTGGGGCAGAATCAACAGAACATCCAAATGCTGTGAGAGGGGAGAAGAAAGCATTAGCTTAGCAGTTACCAGGAGCTTGCTGCTGCTCAGAGCAGAGCGTTTTAGGGGAGTGAAGGGAACAGAAATAAGATTACAAAGAATTAAAAATGAAGATGATACTTTGAGTTCGAATTGCACACATGTGCAGCCACACCACATGCACACACACATGGATCCATATCTTTCTGCTTCGCCATTATATTTTTAGGACTTAAACCAATGTGTAGAACATAGTATGTGATGCTGGGAAAGATTGAAGACAAAAGGAAAAGGGGGCAGCACAGGAAGAGATGATTAGATAGCATCCCTGACTCCATGGACATGAATTTGAGCAAACTCTAGGAGATAGTGAAGGACAGAGGAGCCTGGTGTGCTGCAGTCCACAAGGTTCACAGAGTCAGATGTGACTTAGTGACTCACCAACAACAATAACAAAACACAGTAATGATTCACTAGATGACACATTAACAACTGAACTACCCCTAGGTTTTGAGATGATGGGAGAACTTTGCTGTTTCTCTTCTACATTGTCCAGTTTCTCTAAAATGAGTGTGTATTTCCAGTATATTAATTTTAACAAATCGTTTCTTCTAAATGTAATGAATGATGGTAAGAAAGGGTAGATAAGATTTTCAAGAAGTTTGTAAAGACAAGAAACTGGTTTAGAAAAAGCTTCTGAAAGTGGAGGGAGACTTGAGCATGTCTACACGTTGATAGAAGAAAGGGAGTTATGAGAAGAACATTGCAGGTGTGGGGTGAAGTCCACGTGCCCAGAAGCAAGCTCTAGAGACAACAGAAGGGATGAGTAGCCTGGGTGGATTTGCATCTTATTTCTGACCCAAACAGCATTGAGGCACTCAATGAACAGCCAGTTCAGTAGATATCAGACCCTGTGGTTGTCTTTACGAGTTAATCCCTACACATCACCTGGTTTGGAAGAGGCATGGAACTCTTGCCTAGACAAACGCCTCTAAACTTTTGAGATCATCAAATCAATACAAAATTTTGAGCAGGTTTCTTACAGAAGAGAATATGAAAAATGACCCCTGGAAAAGTCAGGGCATTAAGGTGGTGACTGAACATAAACAACACTTGCCAAAAATACGCATTATTAGACAAGTCTATTCAGTGACTGTCTTTGGAACAAGACAGAAACAGGGCCACTTTACAAACACAAAGTGACTTAAAATGTACCTCTTCTAACGTGAATGGTAGTCCTCAGTGAAGGGCTGAGGTCAGCTTTAGTAGTAGCAGGGGTAGTGTTAGTTGCTCAGTCAAGTCCGACTCTTTGCAACCCCATGGACAGTAGCCCACCAGGCACCTCTGTGCCTCGAATTCTCCTGGCAAGAATACTGGAATGGGCAGCTATTTCCTTCTCCAGGGGAGTTTCCTGACCCAAGGATAGAACCCAGGTCTCCTGCATTGCAGGCAGATTCTTCACTGTCTGTGCGACCAGAGAAGCCCAAGGTCAGCTCTAACCTCCTTTTAATCTTCCCACCTTCCAAATAAATCTACATATGGCCAACACTGAGCTTCTCTCACTTCTTGGCAGCATTCTACCCAGAACTGGCCCCCTATTTTCTTAGAATCCTCTCATGCATGAGTCCAAAGGTGGCAAGTAACTCTTCCCAGATGTTACAAAGATGGTTCAGGAGTGTGTATTCCCTGAGGCATAAAGCCAGCTTTTCTTGAGTCCTGGTGTGTTTCAGGTAGTTGATCAATGAGCCTCAACATAAATCCATTTTGGGATTATATATGCATTACCAGCTTATTATGCATATTTTACAACAGACACCAAAAACAGCTAAATAGTTTGAGATACTACGTTACATCTGTCAGAATGGCTGCCGTCATAAAGAACACAAGTAACAGGTGTTGGCAAGGATGTGGGAAACAGAGAACCCTTGTGCACTGTTGGTGGGAATGTAAATTGGTGCAGCTACCGTGAAAACCAGTATAGAGGTTTCTCAAAAGATAAAAACAGAACTGCCACGTGACCCGGGAATTCCATTCCTGAGTATATATCTGAAAAAAGAGCAACTAATTTAAAAAGACACATAGACTCCCAATGTTCGTGGCAGCATTCTTTATAATTGCCAAGATATGGAAGCAACCTAGGTGTCCCTCAAGAGACAAATGGATAAAGAAAATGTAATGTGTACACACACACACACACACAATGGAATACTATTCAGCCATAAAATAGAATGAAATTTTTCCATTTGCAGCAACACGGATGGATGTGGAGGGCATTATGAAAAGCAAAATCAGTCAGACAAAGACAAATTCTGTATGATATTGCTCATCTGTGGACTCTAAAAACTACAACAAATTAATGAATATAACAAAAAAGAAACAGACACAGACATAGAGAACAAACCAGTGGTTACTACTGGGGCAGGAGGGGCAATATGGGGGCAGCTGAGCAGGAGGCACAAGCTACCGGGTTTAAGATGGACTCAAGGGTGTATCGTGCAACATGGGGAACACAGCCAATATTTTGTAATAGCTGTAAACAGAAAGTACCATTTAAAACTGTATTAAAAATAAAAAAATACTTTTAAAAGATTGAGATTAATAAATAATTGAAGTCCTATGCTTCCCTCCCACATCGTCCATGAATTGTCTCCCATCGCCCCCAAGTATGTGGGTCCTTCACTTTCAAAGCCACTAACCTGCCCCATCCCCCACCTTCACCAAAAGCAGTAGAAACTATCGCAGATTTATGCCACTTAAAATGTGATGTCTGTTGCTTTTTCTTAGTGCTTATATTTGGTATAAAAGGTAAGAAAATGCATTGAAGTGAAAAGAAAACTTTAATCGCCCATAATTCTACCAACTAGAAATAAACTATTCATAACATCTTGACAGAGATCTTAACTGATGTCAGTTTGAAAGTCTTCCTAACAGAGAATGTCCATAAGCCCTATGAGTCATTTATTCTGATGTTAGCAACTCTTACTCTCCCTTTTTTTCTAAACATTAGACTCTAATATCTTTCCATTTTCTTTTGACTGGTTGAGAAAAACAGAACCAAAATGTTAAAAAAAAAAAAAAAAAAAAGGCATGCCCAATTCTGTAGGATTAGCAATAGACCGGAAGGAAAAATTACATTGCGTATATTCTGGACTTCAGTTGTTTCATTTGTAAAATTGTACGTTTACCTGCCTGGATTAAGAGAATTGAAATAGATGAGCTCTTGGTCCCTTGCAGTTTTAAACTCTATTGTTCTATGGAGCACAGAGCTGAGTATTTAAAAGCTGAGAGTGGGAGGGATGGGGAAGCATGGGAGAGAGAAAGGAGGATGTTCATTTCCCTACCTATGGGTTAAACCCGGGTCTCCTGCATTGCGGGCAGATTCTTTACTGTCTGAGCCACCAGGGAAGGAATTAGTTACCGCCATGTTCATTTTCTTCCTGGTCAGGTTGATTTCTTGTGTCATGAGGACTTAACTCAAACGTAATCTGTGAACTTTTTTTTTTTTCTCTCACAAGTTTATACTGTCATTAAATTTTAAAAATAAAGACTTCAAGGGTAAGCATGAATCAAATGCATTTCTTCCTCTCTTCACATCTCCACAAAATCTTAAACATGCGTAATGTGGAGTTAGACTGTTAAAGAATATGAAATAAAATGCATTAGCCTCTAACATTCCTCTAGAGCTGGTTTATGATCCTCAGCTTACTGACCTGGATCTTTTTCCTTTTCTTTAAAAAGCAAATAGGCTGGCAAAAGAAGAGTGTGGTTTTCTGTGAGACCTCAGAGGGCAAGGCCATTTGGGAGTTTAAATAAAACTAATGGAAGGCAATCTCTTTGCAGGTTTTGGAAGCCCTGGATGAGATGGGTGACCTCCTGGATGTAAAATATTCCCGGAACAGGAAGTCAGCACGCCCGGAACTCTATGATGAGATGAGCTTTGAACTTGAGGATTGAGTTTCCTGGACCTGAATGGACCCTAAAGACTTGGCCAGGAAGACCTCCTTCTTTGTCTCAAAAGGAATATAAATGGATTTCTCCTCCTCTCTAAGGACAGTTTTGGTTTCCAAAACAATTTCATTGAACCAAGGGAGACACAATCGTTGTTGTGTTTTTAATGTCTCTGTAGAGACATTAACGTTCTCCTCCCCCAAACATCCTGCCACAAACACACACACACCACACACACATTTCTTAGAATATTTGCAATGGCAAATAGCCTGCGTTTTAGCTGCTACTGTGCAGCCTCTTTGGTCCAGACCCTTTTAGGAATTCCAGCCAAATGAGGGGATTTTGACTTTTACTTCAGTAGATCTCACTATGTGTTTGCTAATTTTATCTGCAGATGGAGGCAAGGGCAGTGGGCAGTAGCTGGACTCCTTCTTACCTATGAAAGAACCAGCTAGAACTCATCCATATCACGGGAAGTTCCAGGCGGGAGGATAAAGAAATGTTGCCTCTACCATTTGCCACATTTGGACTTTTTCCAAGGACAAGTGTCAGAAGCCATATTGAGTGTTTGAAGGGAGAGCGCAGACCTGGCCAGCAAGACCAAAGACGTCTTTACAGGAAACTTTCCTTTTTCTGTTCCTGGTTTCCTACAGTTTTATAGCTTTTGAGGTTTGGAAAATGCAAGACTTTTGTTTCATCAGGAAGAGGGAAGAAAGCAAGCAAGCCAACTGTAGGCCTAGACTAAGCTGATACAGGTGTGACGGTGTGAGTGTCCTTGGTGCCTTGTGGACTGAAAGTTTTGTGTCACTTTTACTGCACTGAGGAACGAGCTGTCCTTTTCCTACTGAGTGTGGAGGACATGGGGAAATTCAAGTTCCTTTAGAGTTGACTCCTAAGACTACACTTGAAGAATGGATTGGTTCAAAAGCGACATTTAAAAGTAAATGCTATTCAGCTTTTCAATTCTGACTCCTCCATTCAGACCTATGAAACAGTACTGTCCTCGGACATAAGCACTCCACTTTGGTGCTAAGTGGGCTTTACTTGAGTTGCCTTTGTCTCTCTGTCTCTGTCTGTCTCTATACATCTGCCTGTCTGTCTGTCTCTCCCTCTCTAAATGTGAACACAAACTTCTCTGCAAAAGTAGCCCTTTGCTAATTGAATCTAGTCGGTATGGAAAAAAGCCAGTAGAAAACCTTATCTTTAACAAGCCCCCAGATGGTGCCCAGATTGGGAAACTCTTAAAAAGCAGTGGTGACCTTTTACCAAAGCTTCTGTAATACTTCAAATGAGTTACAGAACATTCCACTCCATCAAATGACACTCTAAACAAATAACTTCAAGAGAGGTTTGACTTCACGTGACATGGATGGACGCAGCTCTCATGCTGTGTGCTGGAGCAGAAACCCCACCCACAGCCCCCACCGTATTCTGGGGGCCCAGATGCTCACAGCTTTTTAAAGGATAAAAATGATCAGTGTGGAAAGCTTTTTACAGGGGAAACTATTACCCTAATAGGTACATCAGCTTAAAACTGAATCCCATGATAAAGTTCCCCCTGAATTTTTGTAAGGAGTCCTATAAGCAGAAGAGGACAAGAAGTAGGTCCTGAAAATGCAGTTGCTCCATCCAATGGCTGATTTGGATAACTAAATTCCAACAGAGACTAAATTTCAAGTCAGTGAACCAGTGCAGCATTCCTTGTGCAAAGAAAATATATATTGTATACATGTGCCAAGAAAAGGAAGGCACAGAGGTCTTTTCTCTTGAAAATGTATGTTTAAATGAAGTTGATCTTAGTTGATTGTCCAAAAGGAATCTTCATCAAGATGCCAAAGTGCTGAGTCATTGATTACATTCTCCAACATGAGATCAATAACCTAGCTCAGTCAGACCGTCTGTGCTGAATATGAACTTATGAGAACAACTGTAATCCAAATGGAATGTTTCCTGAGCACATTAGAGGGGTTCAGGCCCCAGAGGGTTAATAATATAAGGATATATGTCTTATAGAGTGAGACTGGTTAAGAGGGTACTTGTGAGAATTTTTCATTTTTATAAAAAAAAAAATCTACTGCTAAGTTAATAAAAGTGTGATTTCAATTCAATAGGTATTATTGGGTCTTCATAGCTATACCAGAGCCAAAACTGTCCCTTTGGTTGGCTCTGTTTGGAAAGATAATTTTCTAACAGAACTGTAATGTCTTACACCCTCAACCCTCCCAACTGTGAAGAACGCGTGTGTGCACGCACACACACACACAAGCACATTTCCCCCTTTCTTTACAGAGCAAGAGTTTAAAGATTCAGAGATGAGAATCTGGCTGACTAACAAATAGATGGAAGATGCTATTTCTATAAATGACATTCAGGGAAGCAGAAGAGGAGGGATCTAGACTGATATTTGTAAGGAGGGTATATTTGCATAATAGCAAAATGGCATAGACACCTTCCTAATCTTACAGAATGCAATATCCTGTTGTTGACTATCTTGCCTTTTAGCATGTTTTAGTTTGACAGAGACTATGGGCTTCAGAATGTACTAGTAAGCTTATTAAAATAAAGGTTTCTGGGTCCCAAACCAGACTTCCACTGAATCAAAATAGCTCCAGTGCCCAGGAATCTTGCATTTCAGCTTGTTTCCCCAGGGGATTGTCAACCAGGTCATAATATGAGAACCAGGGCTTCCCTGGTGGCTCAGCTGATAAAGAATCCACCTGCAATGTGGGAGACCTGGGTTCAATCTCTGGGTTGGGAAGATCCCCAGGAGAAGAGAAAGGCTACCCACTCCGGTATTCTGGCCTGGAGAATTCCATTGACTATATAGTCCATGGGGTCACAGAGTCGGACACGACTGAGCGACTTTCACTTTCACTGGGACTGGTAACTCTAGTAACTTACCAGGAACTTTGTTCTGATTCTCTGTTGGTGATTAAGAGTGTTTATATTGTTAAAGTAAATTGATTATTCTAAACTTTTCACCCCAATGGAACATTTTGTTCCCATTTTAAAGTACCTTCTCTGTCCCAAAAATGAACCCAGTATTGAAGAATAACCTGCCATTCATTTGAACAGAAGTATCTCTTCTCTAGTTCTCCTTTGTGCATTTCTTACAAGATGTTGCTTTTTCTTTTCATGACTTTCTTCCACCGATTGTGGTATCTTGTTTCCTTTTTTTCTTCCCACCCCCTGAGAAAAATCTTCGACTTCTGATTATTTATTTATTCCAACAGTAGCTCTTGAGCCAGGTGAAAGTCTTAATAGTGTCCAAACATGCAGTGCTCCTCAGCGTTTGTCTTCAGAGATAACAAATATTATAAATGAGTTACTCTAAGGAAATCTTGGCTCTCTTAAATATAGGATTTGATTTATGGCAATAATAACAATTGTAATTTGAACTTATCATACTTCCTCGGCAGTTTTTTCCCAGTTTCACTAAGAACAATATATTCAAAGTATTTTTTCTCAGAATGCTGTATGGAGCTGTGTAACATTTAAGAAATTAAAAGCAGACTGTATTTTAAACGTTTCTAGGTATTTATCGTGGGGCATTGTCTTAGGGTGTTGTGGTGTGGTGTTTTGTATGTGCGTATGTATGTGTGTATTTCACTGAAACATTTGAGGTGACCAACTTCATTTCATTCTGCTGTTATACATTAATTTCTTTAATAAACCAATCACCCAAATTGGCAATATAAAAAAGAGTTGATGTTTTTGTGTTGACTTACTTTGGGTCACCCACTCTAGTGTTCTTGCCTGGAGAATCCCAGGGACAGAGGTGCCTAGTAGGCTGCCGTCTATGGGGTCGCAGAGTCGGACATGACTGAAGTGACTTAGCAGCAGCAGCAGCTCTAAAAAACAAACAAACAAACAAACAAAAACACTAATATTTGCTTTTAAGAATTTCACTGAGAAAAAATGGCCCAGGGTGGAGAGCCAGGACTTGCACTGCGTCACCAGAACCAATGGCGCTCATTTCTTCCCAACTGTTTTCAGTGACATCACCCTTGTAGCTGGAAATTGGCCTTGTTGGGAGTATTTACACCACAGAACTGGCAAACACTACAGATTAGCGGTCTGGAGAGCTGGCTGTTAAAAGTTGATCAGGCAGACCACTGAGACTGCATACAATGTTACAATATCTAGCTTGGAGGGAGGGAACAGGATTGGAAACAGAAGTTGCACTGTGATGTCATCATAACAAAGGCTTCAGTAAGCCCCAGAGAAGCTATACAACTGAGATGGGCATTTAGAAGTAGCTCAAAAGAAGGCCAGGAAGCCAGGTCTGTCCCCCCCACCTACTAGTTAAAGGATTCAGGCTACCAGGGCATCCCTGGGGGAGAACAGTAACTTAGAAAAGATAATTCCTTTCAGTCAAGGGAAATTCTTGGGGAGGGACTCAGCTTTGAGCTGATAGCCATCCATCCACTTAAAACTTTTACTTCTAAAATGCATAATTAAATACCACTGAGTCTCTGAAGAGAAAAATAAATATTTTATATATTTTTAACTTATGTATATAGTTTATTTTGTTATACATCAGTTCAGATCAGTCACTCAGTCGTGTCCGACTCTTTGTGACCCCATGAATCGCAGCAGGCCTCCCTGTCCATCACCAACTCCTGGAGTTCACTCAGACTCACATCCATTGAGTCCGTGATGCCATCCAGCCATCTCATCCTCTGTTGTCCCCTTCTCCTCCTGCTCCCAATCCCTCCCAGCATCAGAGTCTTTTCCAATGAGTCAACCCTTTGCATGAGGTGGCCAAAGTACTGGAGCTTCAGCTTTAGCATCATTCCTTCCAAAGAAATCCCAGGACTGATCTCCTTCAGAATGGACTGGTTGGATCTCCTTGCAGTCCAAGGGACTCTCAAGAGTCTTCTCCAACACCACAGTTCAAAAACTTCAATTCTTCAGCGCTCAGCCTTCTTCACAGTCCAACTCTCACATCCATACATGACTACTGGAAAAACCATAGCCTTGAGTAGACGGACCTTAGTCAGGAAAGAAAGATGATGCTGTGAAAGTGCTGCACTCGATATGCCAGCAAATTTGGAAAACTCACCAGTGGCCACAGGACTGGAAAAGGTCACTTTTCATTCCAATCCCAAAGAAAGGCAATGCCAAAGAATGCTCAAACTACCGCACAATTGCACTCATCTCACACGCTAGTAAAGTAATGCTCAAAATTCTCCAAGCCAGACTTCAGCAATACGTGAACCGTGAACTTCCAGATGTTCAAGCTGGTTTTAGAAAAGGCAGAGGAACCAGAGATCTAATTGCCAACATCCACTGGATCATGGAAAAAGCAAGAGAGTTCCAGAAAAACATACATTTCTGCTTTATTGACTATGCCAAAGCCTTTGACTGTGTGGATCACAATAAACTGCGGAAAATCCTGAAAGAGATGGGAATACCACACCACCTGATCTGCCTCTTGAGAAATCTGTATGCAGGTCAGGAAGCAACAGTTAGAACTGGACATGGAACAACAGACTGTTCCAAATAGGAAAAGGAGTCCGTCAAGGCTGTATATTGTCACCCTGCTTATTTAACTTATATGCAGAGTACATCACGAGAAATGCTGGACTGGAAGAAACACAAGCTGGAATCAAAATTGCCAGGAGAAATATCAATAACCTCAGATATGCAGATGACACCACCCTTATGGCAGAAAGTGAAGAGGAACTAAAAAGCCTCTTGATGAAAGTGAAAGAGGAGAGTGAAAATGTTGGCTTAAAGCTCAACATTCAGAAAACGAAGATCATGGCATCTGGTCCCATCACTTCATGGGAAATAGATGGGAAAATGGCAGAAACAGTGTCAGACTTTATTTTTGGGGGCTCCAAAATCACTGCAGATGGTGACTGCAGCCATGAAATTAAAAGATGTTTACTCCTTGGAAGAAAAGTTATGACCAACCTAGACAGCATACTCAGAAGCAGAGATATTACTTTGTTACACATATCTATATATAATAAAATATGTTTATTTTTAATAACTATATTTATTCATGTTATTCTTTTTAATGACTATTACAAAGAAGTTAATTAATACAGTTTAACATTACTTTAAAGATGTTGACTTCCTGGATTGTTTGAAAAATTCAGTCAGTAAAAAGATGACCTTAAAGTTGAAAAAAATTTTATTTCTAATTTACACACTTTAAAAAGTTTTATAATGGAAAAATCTAAACATACAATAAAACAGAACAGTATAACAGACCCACACATACCTATCACCAAGCTCCAAACATAATCAATTCACAGCCATCCGTTTTCATCTGGTGCCCCCTCCCACCAGATTACTTGAAGGCAACCTCCAGGAATCTTATGACGTCATCAGTATGTATTTCACTGAGTCTCTGTAAAGGGTAGCTATGTCTTAATTTGTTGTTTCAACCTCATTAAAAGATAGATCTTCAGGATAAAAAGTAAAAAGGCACCAAAATGAGTTAAATGTTCTCTGTCTCACATCCTGCACGAGAATTCTCTGGAGTGAGAGTAGGAATTATTTCTGAAGCAGATATGTGGTGTCTTGAAAGAGAATAAATCAATCATTTGGGGACATTTCTCATGCACCAGACACTGTGTATAGAGCTGTGACATTGGGACTTCCCTGGGGGTCCAGGGGTTAACATTCTGTGTTCCCAGTGCAGGAGGAACAGGCTTGATCCCTCGTCAGGGAGTGAAGATCCTACATGCCACCCTGTCCAGGCAATAAGATGGAAAAAATTCCCACTAACCAACAGTATATCATCCTTAAAAAAAATAACAAAGAGCTCTGACATACATTATCTCCTAGGACTCTCTTGGAGATGAGTAATGGGCTCATGGCCACAGTATTGAAGATGTCAGGGGAGGAGCAGGGCCTAAAGAGGACTTCCAAGACTCCAACAGAGTGTTGCTTTTTTTCTGCCCTCCTCCTTCTTGAGTCAAGTTTCTGAAAAAGTTATTTCAGCTAAACTTGATATATTAGCAGAGGTAATTCAAGCAGGAGTACGTGAACCCAGCTTACATACTTGAAAAAAAGGTGATGCCTGGGACAGGGTTGAAGGTAGAAATTGTCACTTGTCATTCTCATTCTACTCCTTGGTCCAGATGACAGGCTCACATCCACTGTCTGCAAGTCAACGGCCCTGAAAAGTTATCACTGATACAAATCAATGGAACATCCGTCATGAGAAGGTAGGAGCAGAAGAAAGAGGGTGTGTTGTTTTTTCTCCCCCACTATGGCATGAAACAGTGCTCCCTTTCATTCAGTCCAGATGCTGATTTTTATATCAAAAATATTGATTGAAGGGGCCCGTGATTTTGGCTCCCACCCAAGTTTATTCAGGATCTTTCCTAATTAGGTTTGGGTATACTGCCCACGGCCAGGGTAGAGTGTGGCTCCAATCACCACATGCTGTCCACTTCATCATCGGCTGAGGAATAAGGCAAGGAAATTGCTGCTTCTTTGTTTCTCCAATCCCATGAGTTTGTTTTTTTTTTTCCTCTGGATTTGAGGCATGCATGGAGCAAATGTGCAAGAATGACTGAAACAAGTGTAACGGCTTCACTGAGATGAGCTCAAGCTAGCCTGCTTGACTAGGGATCCCCAGCGTGAATAAGGCCCTGTGTGCGAAAAATGAAGGGGTAGCCATGTGAGATCATGGAAAAAGATCTTGACATCTTTTAAATGAAAAATGTTCACCAGGTTGATGCAGCCAATCAGACTATGAGTTGTTTGTTTTGTTTTTTTTTTTGAAGGGAAAAATAATCTCTTTAACCAACAATACATGATTTCCTCATAATTTGTCTACTTTGCACATGATTGTAGTTCTCATACAACTATTTTAATAATGTTCATATCAATTTCATACACTTTATACCAGTCTTTTAAAAACACTTCTACATGCATAAGTATCAATACATCTTGGTCAATAATTATAGACACCTATGATGAAAGGGGTTTTCAATATGCATAAAACAGTGTGTTGATCTTAAAAAATACAATCCAGATTCCTGAAAATATTTTCAACTAAATATCTAAGAGTTTTTAACTCAAAAAAAAAAAAACCCTAGGCAAAACCTCGAAGTATATATTTGTAAGATTTTTTATTAATGGGACAATTTATTAAGTTGGATCAACTAAGTAAGATGAACCAAATGTCAAAGATTGTCCACATAGATACTTCTATAACTCCTTTAGGTGTTACAGGTACATTATATGGAAAATTAAAATACCATACTAAAGTGGGTCTATTTCTACTACAAGGAACATTAACTCACTGAAAAGTTGTATGTTTTACAGGATATTGCATGTACTATTTCAATCAGTCAGTCAGCTCAGTCCCTCAGGTGTGTCCAACTCTTTGCAACCCCCTGGACTGAAGCATGCCAGGCTTCCCTGTCCATCACCAACTCCCGGAGTTTACTCAAACTCAAGTCCATTGAGTCGGTGATGCCATCCACCCATCTCATCCTCTGTCATCCCCTTCTGCTCCTGCCTTCAATCTTTCCCAGCATAAGAGTCTTTTCCAATGAGTCAGTTCTTTGCATTTTGAGCATTACCTTGCTAACATGTGGGATGAGTGCAATTGTGCGATAGTTTGAACCTTCTTTGGCATTGACTTTCTTTGGGGTTGGAATGAAAACTGACCTCTCCCAGTCCTGTAGCCATTGCTGAATTTCCCAAATTTCCTGGCACATTGAGTGCAGCACTTTAACAGCTCAGCTGGAATTCCATCACCTCCACTAGCTTTGTTCATAATGAGGCTTCCTAAGGCCCACTTGACTTCACACTCCAGGATGTCTGGCTCTAGGTGAGTGACCATACCATTGAGGTTATCTGGGTCATGAATATCTTTTTTGTATAGTTCTTCTGTGTATTCTTGCCGCCTCTTCTTAATATCTTTTGCTTCTGTTAGGTCCATACCTTTTCTGTCCTTTATTGTGCCCGTCTTTGCATGAAATATTCCCTTGGTAACTCTAATTTTCTTGAAGAGATATGTAGTCTTTCCCATTTTAATGTTTTCCTCTCTTTCTTTGCATTGATCACTTAGGAAGGCTTTCTTATCTCTCCTTGCTATTCTTTGGAACTCTGCATTCAGATGGATGTATCTTTCTCATCTCCTTTGCCTTTTGCATATACTACTTAATAATAGCCAAATAGAAAAGAAACATGCCAGCTATTTAAACTATTAATATGTTCCTTGATTGTGAATCTAGATGGAAGATCAGGGATTACCAGATATTTGAAGAAAACCAATAACACCAAAATGAATAGCAAAGATGAAAAAGGAAAAAAAAAATTCACCAATAACAACAGACAATCATAGAATAGGGAACTTTTAAAATATTCTAATATTCTAACTTTTAAAATATTCTTATGGGTCAAGTTGATTATGTAAAGATATCACATTCCCCAAACAAAAATAGGTTGATATGAAAAGGAACCAGAGTTCATGAAGTTAAAAATAGTATTTAAATGTTTGGTGAAAATAAATTAATAGAGCAAACGAAAAAAGCAACTTTAAAATTTAAATCTCTTTCAGAATATAAATCCAAGGACAAAAGAAATGGAAAACATGAGAGAAAATTTTAAAGATAAAGGAGAGCTATGCAGAAGAACCAATATCTATCTAACAAAATGCTGAGAAATAAAGAAGAAAACTTAAGGCAGGGAAAAAAAATTAAAGAAATAATATAGAACTATTTTCCTAAGGCTGAACCAAAACAGATGGTAGGAAAGGCCCGATAAGTACTGAGTTGATGAATAAAAATAGATTTTCACTGAAAAGCATATTTGTGAAACTTTGCCACAACAAGGATAAAGAAAAACAAAACAATCTCACCTACAAAAGTAAAAGTAACAGATTTTACTTCTGAATATTAAAAATGTGTCCTCCAGAAAGTTTGTTCCAATTTTCATACCCATCAAGTAGTCTATAAAAATATTCATTTCCACCTTCTGGGTCAATGCTGAATATTACCATTTTTATAATCTCTGTCAACCTGATAGAGAAGAAAATGGATTCTTATTAATATCTGACTCCCGTTTACTAGAGACACTTTTTTCTCATATATGTGTGGCTGTTTGTATTGGTCTCTTATGCATTTTTGGTTTGTATCCCCCGCTGCTTTTCCTTCAAGGATGTCTCATTAGCATCTCCTGATGCTAGAAGAGAATGAAGAAATGACTTCGATTTCAGAGGGAAATAGTTTTGAGTCTAAAATCCTATATCCAGTAAAGTACATCTAACCAAGGTAGGGGGAAATAGGGACTTTTTTAAAGATTTTTTTTTAATGTAGGCCATTGTTAAAGTCTATTGAATTTGTTACAATATTGCTTCTGCTGTGTATGGTTTTTTGGCCATAAGGCATATGAGATCTTAGTCCCCCAACCAAGAATCGAATCCATACCCCCGGAACTGGAAGGTGAAGTCTTAACCACTGGACCTTCAGGGAACTCTCAAAACAGGGGGTTTTTAACGTAAAAAGTTTACAAAGTTTACTTACTCAGTACCTTTTCTTCACCAAATTTTTTATCCAAGCAAAAGAAAGATAGGGTATCTAGAAAAGAACAAAATTAACCCAGGAGTATAATAATAATAAACCAAAATAATAATTTATTAGTTAAAGTAGATTAAAATTTGTAAGAAAGGTGATGGGCTGGTTTTTTTCTGGTAGAGAAGTCAAAATCCATGTCTCTAGGTGGCAAGTTCCTCCTCATGTTTCCAGGTCACAGCTACCCACCGCAGCACCACTAAGCCCTAGGACCTTGTCATGTCATGTGTGGTGGAGGCTGCAGATGTCAGCCTGTAAGAAAGGAAAGGTGAGCATAGAAGAGGTCCAACTCTAGCACCATCTGATAGTCGACTTAACCTTGACCCTTTGAACGTCTTCCAAGGAGGATGACAGGCCCTGCTTCCACAATCCCAAAAGGAGCATCCAGGGACCAATAAGAAGT
The DNA here is from genome assembly GCF_001704415.2 of Capra hircus. Classification (NCBI taxonomy): domain Eukaryota; kingdom Metazoa; phylum Chordata; class Mammalia; order Artiodactyla; family Bovidae; genus Capra; species Capra hircus. Next base: position 6,545,536 of record NC_030820.1, read on the forward strand.
AGAATTGTGTGGTCACTCACCTAGAGGCAGACATCCTGGAATGTGAAGTCAACTAGGCCTTAGGAAGAATTACTACGAACAAAGCTAATGAAGATGATGGAATTCCAGCTGCACTATTTCAAATCCTAAAAGATGATTCTGTAAAAGTGCTGCACTCATTATGTCAGCAACTTTGGACAACTCAGCAGCGGCCGCTGGACTGAAAAAGGTCAGTTTTCATTCCAATCCTAAAGAAGGACAATGCCAAAGAATGACCAAACTGCCACACAATTGCACTCATTTCACATGATAGCAAGGCAATGCTCAAAATCCTTCAAGCTAGGCTTCAAAAGTACATGAACTGAGAACTTCCAGGTGTTTAAACTAGATTTAGAAAAGGCAGAGGAGCCAGAGAGCAAATTGCCAACATCCGTTGGATCATAGAAAAACAAGGGAATTCCAGAAAAATATCTACTTCTGTTCACTGCTCTAAAGCTTTTGTCATCAAAGGTCCATCTAGTCAAAGCTATGGTTTTTCCAGTAGTCATGGAAAAATCATGTGGATGTGAGAGTTGGACTATAAAGAAAGCTGAGCACCAAAGAATTGGTGCTTTTGAACTGTGGTGTTGGAAAAGACTCTGGAGAGTCCCTTGGACTGCAAGGAGATCCAACCAGTCCATCCTAAAAGAAATCAGTCCTGAATATTCATTGGAAGGACTGATGCTGAAGGTGAAACTCAAACTTTGGCCACCTGATGCAAAGAACCGACTCATTGAAAAAGACCGTGATGCTGGGAAAGATTGAAGGCAGGAGGAGAAGGGGGTGACAGAGGATGAGATGGTTGGATGGCATCACCGAGTCGATGGACATGAATTTGAGCAAGCTCCAGGAGTTGGTGATGGACAAGGAAGCCTGGCGTGCTGCCGTCCATAGAGTCACAGAGTCAAACACGACTGAGCAACTGAACTGAAAGCCTTTGATTGTGTGGATCACAACAAACTGTGGAAAATTCTTAGAGATGGGAATACCAGACCATCTTACCTGCCTCCTGTGAAACCTGCAAGCAAGGTCAAGAAGCAACAGTTAGAACCGGACATGGAACAATGGACTGGTTCAAAACTAGGAAAGGAATACATCAAGGCTATATATTGTCACACTGCTTAGTTAACTTACATGCAGAGTATATCATGCCCGGGCTGGATGAAGCACAAGCTGGAATCAAGATTGCTGGGATAAATATCAATAACCTCAAATATGCAGATGGCACCACCTTAATGGCAGAAAGCCAAGAGGAACTAAAGAGTCTTTTGATGAAGGTGGAAGAGAAAAGTGAAAAAGTTGGCTTAAAACTCAACACCCAAACTTAACGTGACATCCAGTCCCATCACGTCATGGCATATCAATGGGGAAACAATGGAAACAGTGACAAACTTTATTTTTTTGTGCTCCAAAATCACTATGGACAGTGACTGCAGGCATGAAATTAAAAGAGGTTTGTTACTTGGAAGAAAAGCTATGACAAACCTAGACAGCATATTCAAAAGAAGAGGCATCACTTTGCTGACAAAGGTCTGTATAGTCAAAGCTATGGTTTTTCCAGTAGTCATATATGGATGTGAGAGTCGAACCATAAAGAAGGCTGAGCATTGAACTGTGGTGTTGGAGAAGACTCTTGAGAGTCCCTTGCACTGCAAGGAGATCAAACTTGTCAATTCCGAAGAAAATCAACCCTGAAACTTAGTTGAAAAGACTGATGCTAAAGCTGAAACTCCAATACTTTGACCATCTGATTCAAAGAGCTGACTCATTGGTAAAGATCCTGATGCTGGGAAAGAATGAGGGCAGGAGGAGAAGGGAGCGAGAGAATGAGATGGTTGGATGGTAGCATCAGTTCAATGGACATGAATCTGACCAAACTCCAGGAGATAGTGATGGATAGGGAAGCCTGGCGTGCTGCAGCCCATGGAGTCACAGAGACTTGGACACGACTGAGCGAGTGAACAAGAACAACACCCTGATTTCTCAGTCCCTAGAGATCCAGCCCTCCTCCTCCAGCACTGCTCCAATACCCATCCCATTTACTCCTGACTGATACGTGAGACCTTGTAAGCTCCATCCACAGGCTGGTCCTAGAGCCTAGAGTCAGGTCCCCACAGCTAGTTGGTGAGCAGGTCAGCCTGTGCCTTATCCCATGTCTCGCTCTCTTTTCATGCACTTCATTCCTCAGAACCAACGTGTGCAACACTCTCAGCTAAGGCATCTTTGGACGGGGTGAGCTGGGCCCCGCTGGAGGAGGGGGCACTGCAGTGGTGGGTGTCCATGCACATTCAGCTCTCCAGCAGTGGGAACACTGTCCCGGCCACCAGAACTCTGAGCGTGCTAAGTCTGGCCCATATGCTCCTCAGGATATGAAAGGAGAGGTGGTAGTTTTCTCGCCTCTACGATCTTCACTCTGCCTCTCAAATTGTCACACCTCACTTTGGGACCCTCTTGTGTTTCATTAGTGATGGGGAAAGCCAGCCAACTGGGGATTAGTATAGGTTTGTTTGGGGTTGGTTCTTTTAAAATTCCACTTTCACAGGGGAATAGCCCAGGGTCAACTCTTCAATGAAATGCTGGAAACAAGAAAATACGGTGCACTTTATGGCTTGTTTATTCATCTGCGTCTTCCCTGGTGCATGTTCCTGGGGTCTCTCCCCTTCCTAGGTTATGACCTTTCAGGATTCTGCAGATTGTTCAAAGCTACTCTTCAGTGACAGTTTAAGGACAGCAAGAGGTAGCCCCTAAAAATAACAGTGTGCACAGCAATTCATTCCCACCCCATCCCTGAGCAGTGTCTTCCTCCATGTTGACCTTTCAGCTTTAAATTTGAACATAAGTGAGCGGTGTGAAAATAGCATCTATCTGTAGTAGGGCCTCACCTTGCAGAAGTAAGAATGAGGTAACGTGCTTTTAGAAAACTCCTGTTCAGCAAAACTCCAGGAGCATTCTTGTCTAGTTCTTTTAAATGTGTACTTCCAAAGTTTATGATGAGACAGATGTTCTGTTAAAGGGAGAAAGTACTAGAAACAAGAATCTAACAATGAGCTTCGTACTTTGAAACGCTGTTTCTGCCCCTGGAAAAAATTTAAAGATGCTTATAGGGAGAGACACATGAGCTGAACACAGATTTAGTTAACCAAAGAGATAAGAAATTATTTCGAAGCTGTCCTGTGTTCTCTATTGTGCCCTTGAATTATTCTGATATTTCAACGGGGACAAACTTTAGTCCCGGTCTAAGTCATGAGGCACACAGATCACTTCCTGCTTTAAGCACCTGCCTCGTTCTTTCTAAGGGTTTTCTGTGTATTCAGGAGCCCCCAACCACACAAAGCAAGAGTTGACGCCTCAAGAGCAGCCCTCCTCATTGGGTGATGAGAGTCAGCAGACGAGCACCTTGATTCCTTTCCCATCTGGGGGTATCATTTGAAGGCAAGTTTTACACAGTCTCTCAGAGTGCCCTCAACAGGCTAGAGCTCCAGCTGCTCACTGTGATAACCTGCTCATCAATGAACATTTTATTGGCTGTCTTCTTGCCTACATCTCCCTTCCCCATGCTCTCATCTCCCAAATAAACTCCAACTGTTCAAATACTTGTCCCTGAGCCTGCCATCAGGTGAACCCAAGCAAGATACCTCTTCCCTTTGGCCCACCAATATCTAAGTTTGAGGTCTGTGATCTTACTGAAGTCACAAGAACTTGTCCAGTCTAGCATGACGTTATTACAACCTTCTCCAAGAAACCAAAAATTGACATTTCCAGAGGACCATCTTGCCACAGATGTCACCAATTATACAGAAAGTGCCCAGGCTAGATCAGGTGGATCTCAGCTCACTCACAGAGAGAGGAATGAAAAATAAATGCCAGGGAGGGAAAGAGGAATCCTTGGAAAAATATGTCTCCAAACATTTTCCACCACAACGACCTACTCTCCATGGGTAAAAGCATTGCAAGAGTCTTATCCCATCTTGAGAAGGTGTCTGTGTCTCCCTCCAGTCCCTTCTAGTCTTCTCATTCTATCTAATGTGGGGGAAGCAGGAAGAGGCAAAGTCAACAGGGGGTAGGGCTCCAAAGGAATACATCAGGAATGCTGCAGCCAGGGAAGGAAGCGGAGAGCAGAGGAAGAAGGAATAGATCGGGAATGCTGCAGCCAGGGAAGGAAGCGGAGAGCAGAGGAAGAAGGAATAGATCGGGAATGCTGCAGCCAGGGAAGGAAGTGGAGAGCAGAGGAAGAAGGAATACATCAGGAATGCTGCAGCCAGGGAAGGAAGCGGAGAGCAGAGGAAGAAGGAGCAGCACCACTAGGGATGCACTTGTGAAGGTCACAGCCCAAAGGCCCAGGATGGCGAAAGCATTGGGGATTTAATTGCAAGATTATAAAACATTCCCCCTTCCCAGTATATTATCACTATTAAAACCCCAGTACAAGAACAGGCGGTTACAACTGAATATGCTCATCCAGAATTTCTCTGAGAACAAGCACTTAGAGAACCAGTGAGGTGAAGTCGCTCAGTCGTGTGCGACTCTTTGCGACCCCATGGACTGTAGCCTACCAGGCTCCTCCGCCCATGGGATTTTCCAAACAAGAGTAATGGAGTGGGGTGCCATTTCCTCCTCCAGAGGATCTTCCTGACCCAGGGATGGAACCTGGGTCTCCCGCATTGTAGACAGATGCATTACCATCTGAGCCAAAGCCCAAGGTCAGGATAAAAACCAGAACATCAGAGTCATTTAAGACCTCTTGAACCTATAGCTACAACAAGCCTTACACAAACCCCTAAACAGAAAAGCATCAATCCTCACACTAAAGGCTAATTTTCCCAAGGTCCTAGAGGCCAATAAAGCATACAAAAAGAAAAAAAAAAAAAAAACACTAGTCTGAAGAAGAAAGCAATCATTAGAACAAGATCTGTATATAGCATGGATATCTGAATTATAAGGCAGGGAATCTAAGGCTTCTCTGGTGGCTCAGTGGTTAAGAATCCACCTACCAATGCAGGAGACACAGGTTTGCTTTCTGGTTCAGGAAGACCCCACATGCCACAGAGCAACTCAGTCCATGCACTACAACTATTTAGCTCCCCAGACCACACCAGTAATAAAGAATCCACCTGCCTGTGAAGGAGATGGAAGAGATACAGTTTCAGTCCCTAGGTCAGGAAGATTCCCTGGAGTATGAAATGGCATTCCACTCCAGTAGTCCTGCTTGGAAAATTCCATGGGCAGAGGAGCCTGGTGGGCTACAGTTCATGGGGCCACAAAGAGTTGGACACCAGCAGGGTTCTCACACCTGCTTAGGCAGCAGAAGCAGCCAAAACGCACTCACTGGCCTCACGGTTCTTATACGCCTACCTTTACTGGAGAAGACAATGGCAACCCACTCCAGTATTCTTGCCTGGAAAATCCCATGGACAGAGGAGCCTGGTAGGCTGCAGTCCATGGGGTCGCTAGGAGTCGGACACGACTGAGCGACTTCACTTTCACTTTCAAGTGATATATATACTATATATGATTAGTATAGGACTTTCCTGGTGGCTCAGATGGTAAAGCAGCTGCCTGCAATGCAGGAGACCCAGGTTCAGTCCCCAGGTTGGGAAGATTCCCCTAGAGAAGGGAATGGATGCAGAATTGCCTGCAGAATTCCATGGACAGAGAAGCCTGGCGGGCTAGGTCCATAGGGTCACAAAGAGTCGGACATGACTGAGGGACTAATGTGCACATATGATTAATATATCAAAGGTTCTAAAGGGAAAAGTAGAAACAGGTAAAAACAGATGGATAATATAAGCAGAGAGATAAGAACTCTAAGAAAGAATCAAAAGGAAATGTTAAGGGAAAAAATTGTAACACAAATAAATAACACATTTGATGGGCTAATCAGTAGACTTGACATGACTGAAGAATGAATCAGTGAGCTTGGAGACAGAAATTTTCCAAAGCAGAACATCCAAAAACCGCAGGGCAATTTTGAAAGGCATAACAACATACAAGTAATTAAAGTACCCGTAGAAGAAAAAAAAGATAAGGCATAAGAATTATTTGAAGTTACAGTGGCTTAGAACTTTCAAAAACTAATGACAAACACTAAATCATCACAGATCTGGGAAGCTCAGAGATAAAGAAAAAATACAAACAAAAGAAATGAAGCTAACCAACTGAAGAAAAAAACAAAGAGAAAATCTTGAAGAAGCTAGAGGGGAAAAAAAATACCTTACCAAGAGAAGAACCAGGATAAGAATTACAGTGGGCTTCTCATCAGAGACCATGCAAAGAAAAGGGAGGTGATATGAAATATCTGAAATGTTGAAATAAAACACACCACCAACCGAAAATTCTATATCCAGTGCAATTATCCTTCAAACATTAAAGAGAAATAGGGACTTTCTCCGGAGAAGGCAATGGCACCCCACTCCAGTACTCTTGCCTGGAAAATCCCATGGATGGAGGAGCCTGGTAGGCTGCAGTCCATGGGGTCGCTGAGTCGGACATGACTGAGTGACTTCACGCTCACTTTTCACTTTCATGCATTGGAGAAGGAAACAACAACCCACTCCAGTGTTTTTGCCTGGAGAATCCCAGGAACAGGGGGAGCCTGGTGGGCTGCCGTCTATAGCGTGGTACAGAGTTGGACACCACTGAAGTGACTTCGCAGCAGAGACTGTCTCTGACAAACAAAAATGAGGGAGTTCCTTACCAGTGGACCTGGTCTGCAAGAACTGTTAAAAGTTCTTCAGACAGAAGGAAAATAATATAGGTAGGAAACTAGGATCTGGATAAAAACAGGATTGTCAGAGAAGGGATAAGAAGAGATAAGGTGAACTATATCATTCTTATTATTCTTAAATCAGCTGGAATAATCACTTTTTAAAAGTAATAATAGTAGCAATGAATTGCAGTGAAAATAGCATATAGATAAGTGAAATTAATAGCAGCAAGGTCACAAGGGATAGGAGAGATCAGTTGGGGACATTCTACTAAAAGGTAGTTGGACTTCATGTGAAGTGTGATAGTGTTATCTGAAGGCAAACTTAGCTTTTTCTAAGATATATTTTACAGTCCAGGGAAACCACAAGAATTATTTCAAGTATAACTGATATGCTAAGAAAGAAGATAAAATAGGACTGATCATGTCAAATGCTCAATTAAAACAGACAAAGAATTACAACAGGAAGAAAAACAGAAGGGAGAAGAGGCCAAAAACAGAGACATACAATGAGAAGAAAACAAACATGGTAGACGTTAATCCAATTATATCAATAATCACTTTAAATGTGAATGCTCTAATATGCCATTTAAAATACAGAGATTGTCACTTATGGATACCAACGGGGGAAGGGAGGGTGGGATGAACTGGGAGATTGGGATTGATGTATATATACTATTAAGTATAAAATAGGTAACTAATGAGAGCCTACTGTATAGCATAGGGTACGCTACTCAGAGCTCTCCGGTGACCTAAGTGGGAAGGAAATCTAAAAAAGAGGGGATATATGTATAACTGATTCACTTTGCTGTACAAGAGAAACTAACACAACATTGTAAAGCAACTATACGCCAATAAAATTAAAAAAAAAAACAGTGATTGTCATAGTGTTCAGAAGATCGAACAGGTGGTGACCTGGGAGCTTAGATATGCTCCCGAGACTGAATCCATGACAGAGGTTCTTTCTGCTTTACCAGAGCAGTGGTTTCTTTTATTTTTTTTTTTAAAAAAAAGCACTGACATGTTTGATATCCAAATATCTCCTGAGCTAAGTTACATCTGTCAGAACATAAGAACAAAAACATAGAGTAGAAATCTGAAATAAGCCTAGATATTTAAAAAATTGTTAAGTGATTGCATATACCAGTTTGAAATGCATGAGGCTGCAGGTAAAATAATACTCAATAAACACTGGCTTAAATAAACAGGGCTTAGATTTCCCATCTAAAAGAAAGTCCAGAGACACGCAGTTTCTGGCAGGAGTTCCATTGCTCAACAGTACCATCTGGGAGCCAGACTGTTCCTGTCCTTTCACCCCCACTTTCCTTGGCTTTTGTCCTCATGCTTTTTGCCTAATTATCACAAGCTGGCAACCATAGCTCTGGACTTCTCATAATTGCCTAAGACAGAGAAAGGTGGAAAGGGAAAGAGCCATCCTGGTAGAATATGCCCCGTTTTTAAAAGAAAAAGAAATGGAACTGAAAGTCTCTCTGACGAACCTGTTTACATCTTATTGGCTGAAACTGTATCACATAACTACCTGTAGCTGCAGAAGGCTAAGAAAATGAATATTTTGCTTTTCCAAGCTATTGAAGTGAGGTAGGTGAGGGAAAAGAAGGCAGAAAAAAGCCTTGCATAGTGGCCAACATTGCATATCCAAATAAAAAGAGAATATCTGATTTTCCAGCTATCATTAGTTTCACTTTCTTCTTTTGTTTTCTTGAATGTATGATTTCTTGGGGAAAAAAATGGCTCCAATGAATATTCTCTGTATAAGGCATAAGTTTACTTAAAAGTGAAATATCTTTCTTTTTCCTCTATTTAACTTCCTAGCTGGTCTCCAAGCTATAACCTGGACGGTACTGAAGCTTTCATGGATTATGATTATACACTTCAAGTGATAAGATATAATAATTTAGGTGAACATGTTTTGCAACTGACAAGTAAACTCCCTCTAGGTTCTGCATATAGGAAGTTTAAGTTATTTCATCCTAGGATGATGAGGGGCATTTGGTGTGGAGCACCAAGCAAGATGCTCTCAGAATGTTCTCAACTGCATTTTTGAAAATCCAACTCCAGATGATATTTTTAAACAATAAATGGAGTTCCTCAGCTTCAACAGTTTTATCCACCTAATCAAGAATGTGACCAAGGACCCTGTTTTTGTTTTTCACTTTGGGGGGTCTTTTTATCTGTCTTTTCTGCCATCAATGCCACTGGCTTCACCCTAAGGCTGAGTTGTCTCACGTTCACATGCTGGCTGTCAGGAACTACAAGGCAATGTATTTTCTGATACACATGTAAAATATAAAATCAATAAAGAGCTATCTTTTTCTTATCCTGCCCATTTAGTTTGCCACAGCCCTTCACTTTGCTCTAACTGAACTGAATCAATCATTGTGTCTACTAAGGACACAAAAGTCTGGCTGCCTTCAGCCAAATGAAGCCCATCCCCATAGCTGGGGATGGAGTCAATCCCATACAAACTGCAAAGCATAGTTGCAGAGTGGGAGAGAGAAGACAAGGGGGTGCTGGGGAGGCAACAACCGTTTTCAGTAGAGCCAGATTCCTGCAATGTTCCTTACCATCTGTGAAAATGGGTCCCTGTGAACCTCAGATCCCTCCTCTACATGAGGTAAAACCTGCTCACCATCTCAACCCATCCTTCAAGTCCTTGTAAAGATTAAGATAACATAAATGAAGGTCCTTTGCAAACAGTGAAGTATTCAGTGCTACAAGGTACACAAATTATCAAGTGCCAAAAGCAAACTACTGGATGGGTTTCCACTATACGTACTGAGCAGCTGCTCTCACTGACCTCCACCACTTGGCCTTTCCAACTCCTGCTCACACCATCTGCCTTGCAACTGGCCATAACTCAGTTCAGTTCAGTCACTCAGTTGTGTCCAACTCTTTGCAACCCAAAGGGTTACAGCATGCCAGGCTTCATTGTCCATCACCAACTCCCAGAGCTTGCTCAAACTCATGTGCATCGAGTCGGTGATGCCGTCTAACCATCTCATCCCCTGTAATCTCCTTCTGCTCCTGCCTTCAATCTTTCCCAGCATCAGGGTCTTTCCCAAAGAGTCAGCTCTTTGCATCAGGTGGCCAAAGTATTGGAGTTTTGACTTTGGCATCAGTCCTTCCAATGAACACTCAGGACTGATCTCATTTAGGATGGACTGGTTGGATCTCCTTGCATTCCAAGGGACTCTCAAGAGTCTTCTCCAACAACGCAGCTCAAAAGCATCAATTCTTTGGTGCTCAGACGGACCTTTTTCGGGAAAGAATGTCTCTGCTTTTTAATTTGCTCTCTAGGTTGGTCATAGCTTTTCTTCCAAGGTGTAAGCGTCTTTTAATTCCATAGCTGTAGTCACCATCTGCAGTGATTTTGGAGACCAAAAAATAAAGCCTCTCACTGCTTCCATTGTTTCCCCATCTATTTGCCTTGAAGTGATGAGACCAGATGCCATGATTTCATTTTCTGAATGTTGAGTTTTAAGCCAACTTTTTCATTCTCCTCTTTCACTTTCATCAAGAGGCTCTTTAGTTCTTCACTTTCTGCCATAAGGGTGGTGTCATCTGCATATCTGAGGTGATTGATATTTCTCCCAGCAAATCTTGATTCCAGCTTGTGCTTCATCCAGCCTGGCATTTCATATGATGTACTCTGCATACAAGTTAAATAAGCAGAGTGACAATATACAGCCTCAACTGTTGCTTCTTGACCTGCATTTCTCAGGAAGCAGGTCAGGTGGTCTAGTATTCCCATCTCTCACTATTTCCCACAGTTTGTTGGGATCCATACAGTCAAAGTCTTTGGCATAGTCAATAAAACAGAAGTAGATGCTTTTCTGAAACTCTCTTCCTTTTTCAATGATCCATCAAGATGTTGGCAATGCGATCACTTTTCTAAATCCAGCTTGAACATCTGGAAGTTCACAGTTCATGTACTGTTAAAGCCTGGCTTGGAGAATTTTGAGCATTACTTTGCTAGCGTGTGAGATGAGTGCAATTGTGTGGTAGTTTGAGCATTCTTTGGCATTGCCTTTCTTTGGGATTGGAATGAAAACTGACCTTTTCCAGTCCTGTGGCCACTGCTGAGATTTCCAAATTTGCTGGCATATTGAGTGCAGCACTTTCACAGCATCATCTTTTAGGATTTGAAATAACTCAACTGGACTTCCATCATCTCCACTAGCTTTGTTCATAGTGATGCTTCCTAAGGCCCACTTGACTTTGCATTCCAGGATGTCTGGCTCTAGGTGAGTGGTTATCTAGGTCATGAAGATCTTTTTTGTATAGTTCTTCTGTGTATTCTTGCCACCTCTTCTTAGTATCTTCTGCTTCTGTTAGGTCCATACGATTTCTTTCCTTTATTGTACACTTCTTTGCATGAAATTTTCCCTTGGCATCTCTAATTCTCTTGAAGAGATCTCTAGTCTTTCCCATTCCATTGTTTTCCTCTATTTCTTTGCATTCATCACCGAAGAATATTTTCTTATCTCTCCTTGCTATTCTTTGGAACTCTGCATTCAAATGGGTATATCTTCCCTTTCCTCCTTTGCCTTTCACTTCTCTTCTTTTCCAGCTATTTGCAAGGCCTACTCTGACAACCATTTTGCCTTTTTGAATTTTTTTTTCTTGGTGATGATCTTGATTCCTGCTTCCTGTACAATGTCACGAACCTTGGTCCATAGTTCTTCAGGCACTCTGTCTATCAGATCTAATCCCTTGAATATATTTGTCACTTCCACTGTATAATTGTAAGCGATTTGATTTAGGTCATACCTGAATAGTCTAGTGGTTTTCCTTACTTTCTTCAATGTAAATCTGAATTTAACATTAAGGAGTTCATGATCTGAGCCACAATCAGCTTCTGGTCTTGTTTTTGCTGACTGTATAGAGCTTGTCCATCTTTGGCTGCAAAGAATGTAATCAATCTGATTTCAGTATTAACCATCTTGGTGATGTCCATGTGTAGAGTCTTTTTTTGTGTCGTTGGAAAAGGATGTTTGCTATGACCAGTACGTTCTCTTGGAAAAACTCTGTTTTTAGCCCTTGCCCTGCTTCATTTTGTACCCAAGGCCAAATTTTCCTGTTATTCTAGGTATATCTTGATTTCCTACTTTTGCAAGGGCAAAGGAGAAGCCTCAGCAAGATGGTAGGAGGGGCAAAATCACATTTAGAATCAAAGCTCATACCCACTAGAGACACTTAGAGGGCTCAGACAAAACCTTGCGCATGCCAGGAGACCCCATAGAGACTGAGCCAGACCTGCCTTTGAGTGTCTGAGTGTCCCCCTGCAGAGGCATGGGCCAGCAGTGGCTGGCTACCTGGCCAGGGGCTCTGGGTGCAGCAGACCTTGGTGTGTCATAAGTCTTCTTGCAGGAGGTTGCCATGAACCCAGAGCAGACACACCACAAACTGAAGAACAATTATACCAAAGAAATTCTCACACTGTTAAGAAAGTTCTAGGACCCACAACAGATTTCCCAACTTGGGAATCTGGCAAAGGGACTGAGAGCCCCCAGGGAATTTGACTTTGGAGGCGTTGGGATTTGATTACAAAACTTACACAGAACTGGGGAAACAGACTCTTGGAGGGCACAAACAAAATCCTGTGCACACCAGGACCCAGGAGAAATAACCAGTGACTCCACAAGAGATGGACCCAGACTTGCCCGTGAGTGTCCAGGAGTCTCCAGTGGAGGCGTGGGTCGGCGGTGGCCTGCTGCAGGGTTGGGGGCGCTGAGTGTGGCAGTGGGTGCAGAGGACCTTTAGAAGGAGGCCGCCATTATCTTCGTTACCTCCACCACAGTTTGGTCTCAGATCAAACAACAGGGAGGGAACACAGCCCTGTCCTTCAACAGAAAATTGGATTAAAGATTTACTGAGCATGGCCCACCCCTCAGAACAAGACCCAGTTTTCCCCACAGTCAGTCTCTCCCATCAGGAAGCTTCCATAAGCCTCTTATCCTTATCTTTCAGAGGGCAGACAGAATAAAAATCACAATCACAGAAAACTAATCAGACTGATCACATGGACCACAGCCTGTCTAACTCAATGAAACTATGAGCCATGCCGTATAGGGCCACCTGAGATGGGCGGGTCATGGTGGAGAGTTCTGACAAAACGTGGTCCACTGGAGAAGGAAATGGCAAACCACTTCAGTATTCTTGCCTTGAGAATCCCATGAATAGTACTCAAAGGCAAAAAGATATAACACTGAAAGATGAATTCCCCACGTTGGTCGGTGCCCCATATGCTACTGGAGAAGAGTGGAGAAATAACTCCAGAAAGAATGAAGAGACAGAACCAAAGCAAAAACAATGCCCAGTTGTGAATGTGACTGGTGATGGAAGTACAGTCTGATGCTATAAGGAACAATATTGCATAGGAACCTGGAATGTTAGGTCCATGAATCAAGGCAAATTGGAAGTGGTCAAACAGGAGATAGAAAGAGTGAACATCAACATTTTAGGACTCAGTGAATTAAAATGGACTGGAGTGGGCAAATTTAACACAGATGACCATTATAACTACTACTGTGGGCAAGACTTCCTTAGAAGAAATGGAGTAGCCATCATAGTCAACAAAAGAGTCTGAAATGCAGTACTTGGATGCAATCTCAAAAATGACAGGATGATCTCTGTTCATTTCCAAGGCAAACCATTTCAAGGCAAACCATTCACTATCACAGTAATCCAAGTCTATGCTGATCAGTAATGCTGAAGAAGCTGAAATTGAGCGGTTCTATGAAGCCCTACAAAACTTTCTAGAACTAACACTCAAAAATGATGTCCTTTTCGTTATCAGTTCAGTTCAGTCGCTCAGTCGTGTCCGACTCTTTGTGACCCCATGAATCGCACCACGCCAGGCCTCCCTGTCCATCACCAACTCCCGGAGTTCACTCAGACTTGCATCCATCGAGTCAGTGATGCCATCCAGCCATTTCTTCCTCAGTCGTCCCCTTCTTCTCCTGCCCCCAATACCCCGCAGCATCAGTCTTTTCCAATGAGTCAACTCTTCACATGAGGTGACCAAAGTACTGGAGTTTCAGCTTTAGCATCATTCTTGGGGGCTGGAATGTAAAAGTAGGCCACACCTATGGCTGAGGCTTTTCTCTGGGCACCAGAGCCCTCTTCACATATGTGGGTGTCAGTTCCCAACTGCTGGGAACTAACAGCCTTTCCTGCAGCTCAGGAGCAGCCCAGCCTGTGTCTGATGCAGTTCAGGAATAAATGCCTTGCTCCTGTGGTGGGATAATTCTGGGGCTTGTTCTGCACAAATCCCAGAGTGGTGTCTCCAGTTGTCTGCTCTGGTAACTGGCTTGCTGATGCACCTGGTATTGGCTTTCTTCCCTCCCTGTCTCATCCCTCCCCTGAACCCCTGCTCCCTGGGATCACCCCCAAATAACCTCCTTGCACTTACAACCTTTTCTTAGAGTCACCTTCTAGAGGCATCCACATGAAGACATACACCAAAATCATATCACACAAACATGAGAATGTTTATTTGACACAAAAAGCATATTCCAGACATTGTATTTTAAAACATATGTAATGATTCTTTTAAAGTAATTTCTGTGTGACTTTTCATTTTCTATGTATAGAGTACCTTTGTTGCTGATTAATTCATTATGTTACTAAACTCACTGAAGGGTCAAGCATAGCCTGACTCCAGAGAAAGATGAAACACAAGCAATGGTCCCCAGATGTATTTTTCACAAAGTCCTGTCCTGAAGATAGATAATACCATTAGAACCCAGAAGTTGCAATTAGTATATTTATCAGTAAAATACACACTAAACTGTGATGAATTTGCATGTTTGAAGACAAAAGAAAAAAAAATTGTTCAAGATGCATCCACTTACCCACTGCTTTTTTAAAAGAAGTTTTGTTTTGCATGAAGTTCATTTTTATTATAATCAAGTGATTAAACTGAACTGGAGAGATCATTTCATTTAGGCTCATAAGAAATAACAGCCTGTTGTATTATGTAACCATTCTGAAAAATCAATTTGTTTTTAAGCCATTTAGCAGAGTTGCATACAAGTATTATAAATGGAATGTCTAGCTATGTTTGTTTCCTTATTTTCCAATTGAGTTCAAATTTGTTTTAAAACTTAACTCTGCCTCAGAGCCTTTGTACTTGATAATTCCTTTATCTCTGCATGACTGGCTCTTTCTCATTATTTGGTGGTAGAAAGTCCCTCTTCACCTATATAGTCATGAATAGAAGCCACTAGTCATATGTGGATGTTGAGTACTTCATAGGTACCATCAATTCAGTTCAGTTGCTCAGTCGTGTCCGACTCTTTGCAACCGCATGAATTGCAGCATGCCAGGCCTGGAAAATCCCATGGATGGAGGAGCCTGGAAGGCTGCAGTCCATGGGGTCGCTGAAGGTCAGACACGACTGAGCGACTTCAATTTCAGTTTCATGCATTGGAGAAGGAAATGGCAACCCACTCCAGTGTTCTTGCCTGAAGAATCCTAGGGATGGGGGAGCCTGGTGGGCTGCCATCTCTGGGGTCACAGAGTCGGACATGACTGAAGCGACTTAGCAGCAGCAGCAGGCCTCCCTGTCCATCACCAACTCCCAGAGTTCATCCAAACCCATGTCCATTGAATCGGTGATGCCATCCAACGATCTCATCCTCTGTTGTCCCCTTCTCCTCCTGCCCTCATTCTTTCCCAGCATCAGGGTCTTTTCCAATGAGTCAGCTCTTCGCATCAGGTGGCCAAAGTACTGGACTTTCAGCTTCAACATCAGTCCTTCCAATGAACACCCAAGACTGATCTCCTTTAGGATGGACTGGTTGGATCTCCTTGCAGTCCAAGGGACTCTCAAGAGTCTTCTCCAACACCACAGTTCAAAAGCGTCAATTCTTCGGGGCTCAGTTTTCTTTATAGTCCAACTCTCACATCCATAAATGACCACTGGAAAAACCGTAGCCTTGACTAGACGGACCTTTGCTGACAAAGTAATATCTCTGCTTTTCAACATGCTGTCTAGGTTGGTCATAACTTTACTTCCAAGGAGTAAGCGACTTTTAATTTCATGGCTGCAATCACCATCTGCAGTGATTTCGGAGCCCAGAAAAATAAAGTCAGCCTCTGTTTCCACTGTTTCCCCTGTTTCCTCATCTATTTGCCATGAAGTGATGGGACTGGATGCCATGATCTTAGTTTTCTGAATGTTGAGCTTTAAGCTAACTTTTTTACTCTCCTCTTTCACTTTCATCAAGAGGCTCTTTAGTTCTTCTTCACTTTCTGCCATAAGGGTGGTGTCATCTGCATATCTGAGGTTATTGATATTTCTCCTGGCAATCTTAATTCCAGCTTGTGCTTCATCCAGCCCAGTGTTTCTCATGATGTACTCTGCATATAAGTTAAATAAGCAGGGTGACAATATACAGCCTTGACGTACTCCTTTCCCAATTGGAATCAGTCTGTTGTTCCACATCCAGTTCTAACTGTTGCTTCCTGACCTGCATACAGGTTTCTCAAGAGGCAGGTCAAGTGGTCTGGTATTCCCATCTCTTTCAGGATTTTCCACAGTTTATTGTGATCCACACAGTCAAAGGCTTTGGCCATACAGAAGCCATTTACATAAAACATACATTGGGTGTTAAAGACTTAGTATAAAGAAATCTAGGAAACATCTCATAAATAATTTTTATATTGATTATATGTTGAAATGCTATTTTGGATATATTGAGTTAAATGTGTATTATTAATTTTGCCCATTTCTTTTTACTTAGCATGACTGCTAGAAAATTTTAATGTTACATGCAGCTCATATTTTGGCCCACGTGGTATTTCTGTTGTTCAGTGTTGACCTAAAGTTGGGCCCACATCAACCTCAATACTCTGCTTTATTGTCATCACAGGACTTTATCACCCTTCTGTGTGTGCTCAGTTACTCAGTCATGTCTGACTCTTTGAGACCCCTACGACTGTAGCCCACCAGGCTCCTCTGTCGATGGAATTTTCCAGGCAAGAATACTGGAATGGGGTGCCATTTTCTACTTCAGGGTTCTTCCCAACCCATGGATTGAGCCTGCATTTCCTGCATCTCATGCATTGGCAGGCGGATTCTTTACCACTGCACCACCCAGGAAGCCCCTTATCACCCTTACACAAGCCAGTTCTAAACTGTGCTGTGCTGTGCTTAGTTGCTCAATTGTGTCTGACTCTTTGCAGCCCAATGGACTGTAGTCCAACAGGTTCCTCTGTCAATGGGGATTCTCCAGGCATGAATACTGGAGTTGGCTGCCATTCTCTCCTCCAGGGATCTTCCCAACCCAGGGATAGAACCCAGGTCTCCTGCATTGCAGGCAGATTCTTTACCATCCGAGCCACTAGGGAAGCCGATGAATACTGGACTGAGTAGCCTATCCCTTCTCCAGGGTATCTTCCCAACCCAGGAATCGAACTGGGATCTCCTGCATTGCAGATGGATTCTTTACCAGCTGAGCTACCAGGGAAGCCCAATTCTAAACTAGTTACTTGTAAATAATGCCATTTGCAGTAATATAGATAGACCTAGATGTCATCATACTAAGTAAGTCAAAGACATAGCAGATGATATCATTTATTTATATGTGGAATCTAAAAAGACAACACAAATAACCATGCTTACAAAATAGAATTAGACTCACAGACATAGAAAACAAAGTTATGGTTACCAAAGGGGAAAGGTGGAAGAGGAATAAATTAGGACCTTGGGATTAGCTGATACACACTAGTATATTAAAAATAGATAACCAAGGACCTACTTACAGCACAGGGAACTATATTCAATATCTTGCAATAACCTACAACAGTAAAGAATCTAAAAAATTACATATATATGTGCTATATAAAGCTACATATATATATAACTGAATCACTTTCCTGCACACCTGAAACATTGTACATCAGCTATGCTTCAATTAAAGACATAAACTACTTGTATAATACAATTATACAAGTAAACTCTGAATTGTTAACTTGTATACTGTAAGCTATGGACTTCCCCGGTGGCTCAGAAGGTAAAGAATCTGCCTGCAATGCAGGAGACCCAGGTTCCTGGGTTGGGACGATCCCCTGGAGAAAGAAATGGCTACCCACTCCAGAATTCCTGCCTGGAGAATTCTATGGACAGAGGAGCCTGGTGGGCTACAGTCCATGGGGTTGCAAAGAGTTGAACACAACTGAGCGACTAACAGTTTCACTTTCATACTGTAACCTCCAAGGATCTGGTCGGTCAAGCTTACCCTACACCAGTGTCTAGCACACAGTATAGCTGAAAACACACTTTATGACATGAATAGATGAAGAATTAAAGGAATGAGTGGCCCAGGCGCTCTGCACCTGGTCAGAGGTCCCCTGTCAATCACAACTCAACTTCATTCGGTTTCCACCAGGTTGATGCACTGGACAGGATCTGCCTAGAGGCAGAGAAAGGGCAAGCACATAAAAGAAACAGAACTTGCTCACTGGCCATTTCTTAATTCTATTTCATGTTTTCTTTATGAACTCACAATCAGAAATACAATACATTTGGCTCATCTGGTAAGAATGACCAACACACCCAAGACAGACCTAGTTAAGCAGAGGATTTGCCAGTTATTAGGAAGCTAATGACTCAGTAACTAAGGTGACTGACTGGGATCAAAAAGACTTTAACTGACCTCTGCTTAGCCAACAATCATTACAACAATCATGAAGCTGGAGGTACTTGGTTGGGCTAGAAGTCACCACTAATTGCTGGCCTCTGAGTCCTATAACTGCCATCAAATGGCTACCAGTGATGTAATTAAACTTCACAGTTGACAACCCCATTAGGATGAATGGGAAAGTTCACACTTGACTCACTACTATTATTTTTAGATTGCCTTTCTAAAGACTCAGAGACTTTGTCCAGACCAAGTCAAAGTCTACTTATCTTTTGCTCACAGAATTGGCTCTGTCCTGTATGGAAAGTCATGAGTCAGGAGTTAATGTTAAATTGAACTGTTTTTTCCTCATTATCCTAGAATAGAGATTTCTATATTCAAAGAACAGGAAAGGTATGCAGTGTTCAGCTCACATCCAGAGAGCCTAGGGTTCAAATTTTATCTTGGCCAATGATTTACAGGCAGGTTTTAAACACATTTTTAACCTCTTTCTGTCTCTCTTTCCTGATTTTGGATATGCCCACACCAAAATACTTTAGTTGCCATAAAAATTTTTTAAAAAAGAATTTGATTCTCATGTATATCCTAGTTATGCCTTTCCTAACACAGAAATTATTTCCAAAAATTAATTGAAAATATCATCCTGTGTGAATATATAAATAGCAAAGCCTGGAAAGTTTCAGTCTAATTAATATCTTGATATTATTCTAAATACATCACAAATATTCAATTATTTGGGAATGTTTGGATTTTTTTATTTTTCAAATTATGAAAGTATGATAACACATTTACAGAAGACTTGGAAAATACAGAACAAAGTTACATACATTCCAGTACATATCGCAACTATTTTTTAAGTAGATAAATTAAGATTTTTGGTTGGCGTTTCAATATCAAACTTTCAAAAATTAACAGAATGAATATATAGAAAAGTAGAAGGATCCAGTAGAGCTGAAAAGCACCAAGAAACATTCAACCTAATTAATGCAATAATTTGTGCAATTTTCCCACAACAGTAGGATACTAATTCTATTCAAGTTCCCATAGACTACTGTATCACATATTTATTTCCTGGGTTCTTTTTTTTGTTTGTTTTTTACAACATAGTACTTCTTTATATTCTCAGAATTGGATTATAATGTCTAGTGGAAATATCTGAATTTTTAAATGCTTTGGTTTTAATTAGATTCTCATTATTATGTAGATGTGAACTGGTAAAGGGCTACTCTCTCTTCCTACCTTATACCTCATGCTTAGACGCTCAGCCATGTCCAACTCTTTGCGACCCCATGAACTGTAGCTTGCCAGGTTCCTCTGTCCTTGGGACTTTTCAGGCAAGAATACTGGGCTGGAGGAACTGGTTTGTCAGTCCCTCCTCCAGGGGATGTCCCCACCCAGGAATAGAACCCGGGTTTCCTGTGTTTGCTGCATTGGCAGGTGGAGTCTGTACCACTGAGCCACCCAGGAAACCTTATTCTTAAATGTCTGGAGATCAGCCCCACTCTCTCTGGTTTTTGTTTCATTTGTTTTGCTTTTTTATGGGGTTTTTGCTTTTGTTTTGTTTTTTTGCCATTAACTCCACCTCATTCACAAACCTACATATTCATTTTCATTCTTGGTCTTGTCATTTCCCTCTGCTAAAACGTTCTTCCTTTTCCCCCCTGTTTATCCGTCCTGCCACTGGATGCTTGTTCAGTGTCTTCCTCCTTCCTGAAAACTGTCTGTGTTAATTGGCTTCTATCTGAATAACAACAGCACAGATAGTTTAATTCATTTCCCCCCTCCTGACCTTCCTTCTTTATTTTCCCTTTCCTTGCCCCCTTCCTCCATGTAGTCAAAAAATATGTCTTGTGCTTGAGCTCTTCACTAAGGCCCAAACAGTGAGTGAAACAGACCTGGCTTCTGCTCTGTGAAAGCTCCTGTCATGAAAGAAACAAACAGGAGTGCGTTTATCTCTGCAGCTCATTCACCAGCCCTCTTGAGGCGAGGGATCCTTTGCATGCCGCCAGAAAGAGGAGGTTCTGAGGAATGCCTCTTAAACTGACGAAAACCCTACAAATGAATTAATATTTGTGTTCATGACTGATGTGTGTGTCTGCCTCCTCACCTCTAGTTCTGATTTTCAGTAGCCCACCATCCCTGAGGAAGTCTTCTCAGCCTTTCTGGGGAATACAGAGGAAGCGAAGAGGGGAGAGCCTGTGCTCAAGAAGCTGCCAAGATGGTGACCAATCAGGGATTTACAAGTCAAAACATCACTTGCACTCCAGCTTCCTAGACTGTCTCTTCTGAGCCAGGATGGCTCTGCTGTAGATTAACTCTGTCAACAATGGTGTTGATTCCACTCTGTGGATAGCCCAGTCCCAGCGCCTGAATTGAGAACTCATACACTTGAGGGAGCTTTATTTTTGAACTGTGCTGCGGAAGAAGACACTTGAGAATCCCTTGGAATGCAAGGAGATCTAACCAGTCAATCCTAAAGAAAATCAACACTGAATATTCATTGGAAGGACTGATGCTGAAGCTGAAACTCCAATACTCTGGCCGCCTGATGCGAAGAGCTGACTCATTTGAAAAGACCCTGATGCTGGGAAAGGTTGAAGGCAGAAGGGGGCTACAGAGGATTAGATGGTTGGATGGCATCACTGATTCAGTGGACATGAGTTTGAGCAAACTCCGGCAGATAGTGAAGGACAGGGAGGCCTGGCGTGCTGCAGTCCATGGGGTCCCAAAGAGTCAGACATGACTGAGCGACCAACAGCAACAGTCACTGGCAGTGAAAAAACCCAGTTTCAGAAACATGTGAATTTATCCTTAGAAGATCCTTTCAGACTCCAGTGTCTCTCTTCAAAATGATTCCAAAGAAAGAAGCAATTTTCCCCTTCTCATAAAATATGAGCTGATTTCCCAAAACTCAAATAAAAGTCATTAAAAAAAAAATTCACGAAAGGCCTGCTGGCTTCTGCACCGACATTTTTGCAATTGCATCCTTCCTGAGTTCCAAAATCAAGCTAACAAGCTGAGACAGAAACCACAGAGATAGAAACAGTCCGTTAAAATGGTCATTTGCACCATAATCTGTGTTAAGGAAATTGGACTCCCTGTGAATGATGTTGCTTGTCGAGATGATGCATCTGTTTCATTAAACTGTAATTTTTCCAGAGTAGCAATCTACTATGGGTGTCTTCTCTACTTCAGTGAGCACTAAATATATTCCTAGAAGTTGGTCAACCCCCAGACTAAATAATAAACCTCAGTATCATAAGAACATCACTAGGAACTGTCACTTTCTAGTAAAAGCTCCTCTCTTTCTCTCTCTTTTTCTCTCGTTGGATCCCAATCAAGGAAACAGTGGAAACACAGTGTTTGAGGCTGGAGAAGAGCAGAGTATTTAGGACATGTTTTGTTTATTTTACCATAAACCCAGTTGACTTAGTTCATCTACATCCAACGTATAGTTTCAAAGAGAAGGAAAAAAAAAAAAAAAAAAGCCTGGAAATACTAATAGAATGACCAAAGGAGGAAAATGACATTTGAGTTAAATTGCCACCGTCTCTGGACTATGTTCAGGGCTGCTCCCCATGCCTCAGCGAAGGGGAGGGGTTAGCATCGAGCTTCATTAGCCATAATGATAATTACACATACTTTCAAAGAGGCTTTTATCCCCAAAGCTTGAAGTGCTCTATAAACACTAATTAATTTAAGCTCTGGCTAGTCCAGTGCCATTATGTCTTTTGTAAAGAAGGGTAAACAGAAGTGCAGGAAGTTCAGAGGTTTCACTAGGTTCCTTTGCCAGTTGGCTGCAGAACTGTGAACAAAATCAGGTCTGAACGACAGCCTCCCACCCCAGTCAGAGGCCACAGGGGCTCAGGTGAGGGAGGGACAGAGGAGATCCTGCAAAATTAGGGAAGGTGAGGAAGTGGCTAGATTTTAACCAAAGATGCAGGGAAGCAGTGCAGCTGATACGATGGACATCAGCATACAGATCACTGATTCTCTTTGTCTTTGAGGTGGGGCTTCTCTAAATTTAATGTGCAGATAAATCTCATGGGGCGCCTTGCTAACCTGTGGATCATGGTTTGGCAGGTCCCTGGAGAGACCTGAGGGTCTTTATGTCTAAAGAAGCTCTCTGGTCTTGCTGTGATTTATGTCTAAGAGTGTTTTTCCTATGTTTTCCTCTAAGAGTTGGATAAAGAAGTGGCACACGCATATACAGTGGCATATTACTCAGCCATAAAAAGGAACCAAATTGGGTCTATTATAGAGATATGGATGGACTTGGAGTCTGTCATACAGGGTGAAGTAAGTCCGAAAGAGAAAAAAATTGTGTATTAACACATACGTATAGAATCTAGAAAAATGGTACAGGTGAAACTATTTGCAGGGCAGGAACAAAGACACGGATGTAGAGAGCAGACACGTGGACACCAGTGCGGGACAAACTGGGAAATGAGGATCGACAGATACATGTTACCATGTGTAAGACAGAGGGCTAGTGGGAAGCCGCTGCACGCACAGGAAGCTCAGCTCAGCGCTCTGTGATGACCGAGGGGGTGGGAGGGAGGGACAATAGGAAGCAGATACATGTATGCATATAGCTGATTAACTTCTTTGTACAGCAGAAACTAACAACATTGTAAAGCAATTATACTCCAATTATACGAATAAATAAACTTTCAGGTGATACTGATGGATGATGCTGTTCATGGACCACACTGTGTGACAATTTCTTTTATTGTTAGAGTTTTTTCTTTTTTTTTCACCCAATTCTGCACTACTTGACTTGTTTCAGTAACTGTGTGTTATCTTTTTTTCTTTTAAAAATTGTCACATGATATTTGTGGTGGTGGTGGTGGGGGTGGTTACATAGATCTTGAAGTGCTTGATTCTCTGAGTTCTAATGAATCCATGCACCTAGATGACCCACAGTCCTATCAAGATGGAGGTCATTGCCATTTCTGTAGGAATTCACAAACCCATTCTTTGTAGCCAGGGTATAGGATGTTTCTGTAAAAGGCCAAAATAGAAAGGGATATTGGAACTTCTAAAATGAGAAGCATGTTACTACTCTAAGCCTTTTCAGTTAAGAAAATGGAGTCATCACAACCCCACTCATTTCATTGTGACTTCCTTTGGAATTTGGAGGCAGGACTGCAAACACATTATGCTGCAAACATCAGGCTGGAATCTAGGTCACCTGCCCTTTGATCCCGACACAGAGAGACTGCCAGTCCTTTGAGCAGGTCTGCCTTCGCTCTTCCTACAAAATGTGCAAGAGGAATTTCACTTCATGACATTTATTATTCAGTATTGGTATTTATAGTATTTCTCAGCCTTTCCTTAAAGAGGATACACTAAAAAAAATTTTAAGATGATTTTTAAAGAGCAAGAACTAGACTGAGGCAAATTTGCACTCCTAGAGCAAGGGACAATATAGGCAAGATGAAAAGAAACAAACCCCAGGGACTTTTTAAACAATGCTAAACTACCAAGATGAAAAAGAAGGCATCTAATCAGTCATTCAGAGTTTTCTTTTTTCTTCCATGAAGATAAACATCTGGACATTTGAGAACATTTGGATAATTAACTCAGCTTTTCATCATAAACAAGTTAACTGATCAACTTTTACTGAGAGTAGGGTTATCGGAAAAGTATAGTGCTAGGTTCCTGCCTGGGAGTCACAACTACTGGGCCAACATGCCACAGCTACTAAGCCCAAGCACCCTAGAGCCCGTGCTCTGCAACAAAAGAAGCTGCTGCAATGAGAAGCCTGCACACCACAGCTAGAAAGCAGCGCCTGCTCACCACAACTAGAGGAAAGCCCATCAGCAATGAAGAGCCAGCACGGCCAAAGATGAGTAAATAAATAAAATTAGCTTTATTTTTAAAAAAGAATAAGTCGCCACAGAGGAGGCGAAAGGTTCAATGAAGGGTGTACCATCAGGGAAGACCAAAGGAAAGCTCCCAGAAGAGTAGCCCTTGAGATGGGACCTCAGGGACAGCAAGTGGACAGGAGAGGCAGTGGGTAGCCTGGCAAAAAGAAACAGATGAGTGAAGGGATAAAGGTGGGAAGACACAGATGTAAGTGTTGGGAAACAAACTCTTGTTATCTCGTCAAAGGAGGGGAAAAGCAAAGTGAGGGTTATTTTCATTTGAAAGTGGTAGTTACAGGAAAACGTCAGTCTGGGCTTAAAGAAGTCTTCACGCATAGCCACGCTTTCATCTTTCATTCGGGAAATGTTACAGAGAGCCCACCATGTGTCCGCACTGTGCTAGGCTTTGGGTGGGCTCTGATGGAAAAGACATGGCTTCTGAGCTCAGGGAGCTTATAGACTCACTAGGGAAGCAGACAAAAACAACAGTAAATAAGCTAATACACATTGACACATAATGAAAATTTCTGTAAATGAAGCAAATGCAGACTTGCGGGAAAGACGTATAAAAGGAGGGATATATTTTATGTAGGATGATCAACGAAGACCTCTCCGAGGAGGTGACGTTTCAGCTAAGATCTGTAGGGCTTCAGGACTGAGAGTTGGAAGGATGGTGACTTTTGGCTGGGTTGTGACACTCTCTCATTGTCTGAGCTCTTGCAAGAAGAGGAAGTCTTTCTTCTTTCTGGTGGGCTCTGCTACTGTTGTCCTAGGGCATGAGAGCTCCCCCTTCTGGCCTCCTGAGTCTATTTTAATTGAAGTTTCTTTTTAACAATTTTTAAAGCCCCAAGACAGAAAAGAAAGAACGTATTCCAGGAACTGTCAGAAAAACAATGACTCTGGAAGTTAGGAAGGCAGGCATAGAATGGCCCAGATCTAGTGTAGTATTGTGGGCCCTGGCAAGGAATTTGCATTTAATTCTATGCAAATCACAACCCCAGCTGGGTTTTAAGAGAGGAGTCACATGGCTTTATTTGCATTCCTATAACCAAGTCCTAGAGATCTAATATGAAGTACAGGGCCTATAGTTATTATACTATATTGTGGGTGTTAAAATCTACTGAGAGGGTAAATTACAAGTGTTCTTATCACACACACTCACATAATAATAATAACAATAATAAAGCGGATGCGAGGAAACTTCTGGAGATGATGACTGACTATGCGGATAGCACACGGTTTTACAGTCATAATTCAATACAGTTTTTTTAATGGAAAAAATAGTTAATGTATTCGGAAAAAAAAATGTAAGGCCATTCCTTCTATTGTGAGAAAAAGGGGATTACAGAAGGGGAAAAATGAAAGAAGTCAAGACTTTTGGAGGAGCCTTGTTGAGAGCCAACAGAGGTCTGGCTGAAGGGCTGGCACTGGGGGTGAGAAGCTGGTGAATTTCAGATATATTTTTGGAGATTAAGATCCAGCAGGGCTTGGTAATGGACGAGCTATGGAGAGTGAGGGAAAGGAGAACTGAAACTGGGTGGATGGTGGAGCCTAATTTGATGCTACTTTGCATTTTCCATGACATAGCTTCCTGTATTAGTATACATCTTTGAAAAGTGAAAGTGGCTCAGTCATGCCTGACTCTTTGTGACCCCATGGACTATACAGTCCATGGAATTCTCCAGGCCAGAATACTGGAGTGGGTAGTCTTTCCCTTCACCAAGGGATCTTCCCATCCCAGGGATCGAACCCAGGTCTCCCTTACCAGCAGTCACAAAGTAAGCCCAAGAATATTGGAGTGGGTAGCCTCTCCCTTCTCCAGGGGATCTTCCTGAACTAGGAATCAAACCAGGGTCTCCTGCAATGCAGGCAGATTCTTTACCAACTGAGCTATCAGGGAAGTCAATGCATCTTTAAACACTATCAATTAAAAAGAAAATGCAATATCCAATTCTCCTATGAATTCTTAAAATGCTATACATATGCTGCTGCTGCTGCTGTTGCTAAGTCACTTCAGTCGTGTCCGACTCTGTGCAACCCCATAGATAGCAGCCCACCAGGCTCTGCCGTCCCTGGGATTCTCCAGGCAAGAACACTGGAGTGGGTTGCCATTTCCTTCTCCAATGCATCAAAGTGAAAAGTGAAAGTGAAGTCACTCAGTTGTGTCCGACTCTTGGTGACCCCATGGACTGCGGCCCACCAGGCTCCTCCATCCATAGGATTTTCCAGGCAAGAGTGCTGGAGTGGGGTGCCATTGCCTTCTCCTATACATATGCTGCTGCTGCTGCTCCTAAGTCGCTTCAGTCATGTCCGACTCTGTGTGACCCCCTAGACAGCAGCCTACCAGGCTCCCCCATCCCTGGGATTCTCCAGGCAAGAACACTGGAGTGAGTTGCCATTTCCTTCTCCAATGCATGAAAGTGAAAAGGGAAAGTGAAGTCGCTCAGTCGTGTCGACTCTTCGCGACCCCATGGACTGCAGCCCACCAGGCTCCTCCGTCCATGGGATCTTCCAGGCAAGAGTACTGGAGTGGGATGCCATTCCTTTCTCCGAATACATATGCTACAGAAAGTTAATTATCAAAATGTTTAAGGGCAAAGAAAGAAAATAAGGGGAAATACATGCAGATTTCATCCTGAGTGATCAGAAATATAACAAATATGAGTTTAGTTTTCGGATGTGATAACCTGTGAAAATTTAAATGTCAAGAAAAATTGGGGATGAACAAATTTAAAAAAATGTGGATGATAAACTTTCTGAAGATTTCCACCCCTCCCAACATCTCTCCTGTCCCTACAGGCTAGACAGAGTCAGTGATGTGCTGATTATCATTTATTTTGATGGGGGGAGGCTTGAAGTAGGGAGTAGAGAGTGGTGGAGCCCTGAGTTGCATATTTACTGATTTCTAGGGGATGAGTTCCTTTGGTATCTCTAATTTTCTTGAAGAGATCTCTAGTCTTTCCCATTCTGTTCTTTTCCTCTATTTCTTTGCAGTCATCGCTGAAGGAGGCTTTCTTATCTCTTCTTGCTGTTCTTTGGAACTCTGCATTCAGATGCTTATCTCTTTCCTTTTCTCCTTTGCTTTCCACCTCTCTTCTTTTCACAGCTATTTGTAAGGCCTCCCCAGACAATCATTTTGCCTTTTGGTATTTCTTTTCCATGGGGATGGTCTTGATCCCTGTCTCCTGTACAATGTCATGAACCTCATTCCATAGTTCATCAGGCACTCTATCTATCAGATCTAGGCCCTTAAATCTGTTTCTCACTTCCACTGTATAATCATAAGGGATTTGATTTAGGTCATACCTGAATGTTCTAGCAGTTTTCCACACTTTCTTCAATTTAAGTCTGAATTTGGCAATAAGGAGTTATGATCTGAGACACAGTTTGCTCCCGGTCTTATTTTTGCTGACTGCATAGAGCTTCTTCATCTTTTTCTGCAGAGAATATAATCAATCCGATTGTGGTGTTGACCATCTGGCAATGTCCATGTGTAGAGTCTTCTCTTGTGTTGTTGGAAGAGGGTGTTTGCTATGACCAGTGCATTTCCTTGGCAAAACTCTATTAGTCTTTGCCCTGCTTCATTCTGCATTCCAAGGCCAAATTTGCCTGTTACTCCAGGTGTTTCTTGACTTCCTAATTTGCATTCCAGTCCCCTATAATGAAAAGGATATCTTTTTTAGGTGTTAGTTCTTGAAGGTCTTGTAGGTCTTCATAGAACTGTTCAACGTCAGCATCTTCAGCATTACTGGTTGGGGCATAGACTTGGATTACGGTGATGTTGAATGGTTTGCCTTGGAAACGAATGGAGATCATTCTGTTGTTTTTGAGATTGCATCCAAGTACTGCATTTCGGACTCTTTTGTTGACCATGATGGCTACTCCATTTCTTCTGAGGGATTCCTGCCCACGGTAGTAGATATAATGGTCATCTGAGTTAAATTCACCCATTCCAGTCCATTTTAGTTCGCTGGTTCCTAGAATGTTGATGTTCACTCTTGCCATTTCTTGTTTGACCACTTCCAATTTGCCTTGATTCATGGACCTGATATTCCAGGTTCCTTTGCAATATTGCTCTTTACACCATCAGACCCTGCTTCTATCACCAGTCACATCCACAGCTGGGTATTGCTTTTGCTTTGGCTTCATCCCTTCAATCTTTCTGGAGTTATTTCTCCACTGATCTCCAGTAGCGTGTTGGACACCTACTGACCTGGGGAGTTCCTCTTTCAGTATCCTATCATTTTGCCTTTTCATACTGTTCATGGGGTTCTCAAGGCAAGAATACTGAAGTGGTTTGCCATTCCCTTCTCCAGTGGACCACATTCTGTCAGACCTCTCCACCATGACCCACCCAAATAGAGGAAAAGAACAGAGAAAGAACAGGGAAAGACTAGAGATCTCTTTAAGAAAATCAGAGATACCAAGGCAACATTTCATGCAAAGATGGGCTCGATAAAGGACAGAAATGGTATGGACCTAACAGAACCAGAAGATATTAAGAAGAGATGGCAAGAATACACAGAAGAACTATACAAAAAAGGTCTTCATGACCCGGATAATCACGATGGTGTGATCACTCACCTAGAGCCAGACATCCTGCAATGTGAAGTCAAGTGGGCTTAGAAAGCATCACTAAAAACAAAGCTAGTGGAGGTGATAGAATTCCTATTGAGCTATTTCAAATCCTGAAAGTTGATGCTGTGAAAGTGCTGCCCTCAATATGCCAGCAAGTTTGGAAAACTCACCAGTGGCCACAGGACTGGAAAAGGTCAGTTTTCATTCCAGTCCCAAAGAAAGGCAATGCAAAAGAATGCTCAAACTACTGCACAATTGCACTCATCTCACACACTAGGAAAGTAATGCTCAAAATTCTCCAAGCCAGGCTTCAGCAATACATGAATCGTGAACTTCCAGATGTTCAAGCTAGTTTTAGAAAAGGCAGAGGAACCAGAGATCAAATTGCCAACATCCACTGGATCATGGAAAAAGCAAGAGAGTTCCAGAAAAACATATATTTCTGCTTTATTGACTATGCCAAAGCCTTTGACTGTGTGGATCACAATAAACTGTGGAAAATCCTGAAAGAGATGGGAATACCAGACCACCTGATCTGCCTCTTGAGAAATCTGTGTGCAGGTCAGGAAGCAACAGTTGGAACTGGACATGGAACAACAGACTGGTTTCAAATGGGAAAAGAAGTATGTCAAGGCTGTATATTGTCACCCTGCTTATTTAACTTATATGCAGAGTACATCATGAGAAATGCTGGACTGGAAGAAACACAAGCTGGAATCAAGATTGCCGGGAGAAATATCAATAACCTCAGATATGCAGATGACACCACCCTTATGGCAGAAAGTGAAGAGGAACTAAAAAGCCTCTTGATGAAAGTGAAAGAGGAGAGTGAAAAAGTTGGCTTAAAGCTCAACATTTAGAAAACGAAGATCATGGCATCTGGTCCCATCACTTCATGGGAAATAGATGGGGAAACAGCAGAAACAGTGTCAGAATTTATTTTGGGGGGCTCCAAAATCACTGCAGATGGTGACTGCAGCCACGAAATTAAAAGACGCTTACTCCTTGAAAGAAAAGTTATGACCAACCTAGATAGCATATTCAAAAGCAGTGACATTAATTTGCCAACTAAGGTCCGTCTAGTCAAGGCTATGGTTTTTGCAGTGGTCATGTATGGATGTGAGAGTTGGACTGTGAAGAAGGCTGAGCGCCCAAGAATTGATGCTTTTGAACTGTGGTGTTGGTGAAGACTCTTGAGAGTCCCTTGGACTGCAAGGAGATCCAACCAGTCCATTCTGAAGGAGATCAGTCCTGGGATTTCTTTGGAAGAAATGATGCTAAAGCTGAAGCTCCAGTACTTTGGCCACCTCATGCGAAGAGTTGACTCATTGGAAAAGACTCTGATGCTTGGAAAGATTGTGGGCAGGAGAAGAAGGGGACGACAGAGGATGAGATGGCTGGATGGCATCACTGACTCGATGGACGTGAGTCTGAGTGAACTCCGGGAGATGGTGATGGACAGGGAGGCCTGGCGTTCTGCGATTCATGGGGTCGCAAAGAGTCGGACATGACTGAGCGACTGAACTGAACTGACTGATGGGATGAGTATGCCTTCCATGGCCAGTTTCAACTACCAACATAAATAATATCACTGAACACAGAACTGGGAGGAAACACACAGAGCACACCATTATATAGTATTTTCAGCATATTGCTACAACAGATATGAATAAACTCAACACCATAGGTAATGGTAAAATGGAAGATAATGAGGAAATAAGTTTTGAGCATCACTTTTGCTCTTATTATAACTTATTTAACTGTTCAGTTCAGTTGCTCAGTCGTGTCTGACTCTTAATTAGTCAGACCTATTTAATTGTGCATTTATGTAATTTAATTCCTAAAGACAGCCATGTTTAAAAGCAAGCCCGTAAAATTCCTAGTAATTAAACATTTGACTCTCACAAGGCAGTTTGTCTTTCTCCCGCACACTATTGATCATTGCATAACTCACAACACATACCAATGAAAGTGTGTTGAATAAGCTTTACTGGCCACCTCAGCGAACTAAAATGGACTGGAATGGGTGAATTTAACTCAGATGACCATTATATCTACTACTGCAGGCAGGAATCCCTCAGAAGAAATGGAGTAGCCATCATGGTCAACAAAAGAGTCCGAAATGCAGTACTTGGATGCGATCTCAAAAATGACAGAATGATCTCTGTTCATCTCCAAGGCAAACCATTCAATATCACAGTTATCCAAGTCTATGCCCCAACCAGTAATGCTGAAGAAAC
This sequence comes from Capra hircus, assembly GCF_001704415.2. Classification (NCBI taxonomy): domain Eukaryota; kingdom Metazoa; phylum Chordata; class Mammalia; order Artiodactyla; family Bovidae; genus Capra; species Capra hircus. The sequence continues at coordinate 6,576,614 of NC_030820.1, forward strand.
TGAAGTTGAACAGTTCTATGAAGACCTACAAGATCTTTTAGAACTAACACCCAAAAAAGATGTCCTTTTCATTATAGGGGACTGGAATGCCAAAGTAGGAAGTCAAGAAACACCTGGAGTAACAGGCAAATTTGGCCTTGGAATGCGGAATGAAGCAGGGCAAAGGCTAATAGAGTTTTGCCAAGACAATGCACTGGTCATAGCAAACACCCTCTTCCAACAACACAGGAGAAGACTCTACACATGGACATCACCAGATGGTCAACACCGAAATCAGATTGATTATATTCTTTGCAGCCAAAGATGGAGAAGCTCTATACAGTCAGCAAAAACAAGACAGGGAGCTGACTGTGTCTCAGATCATAACTCCTTATTGCCAAATTCAGACTTAAATTGAAGAAAGTGTGGAAAACTGCTAGAACATTCAGGTATGACCTAAATCAAATCCCTTATGATTATACAGTGGAAGTGAGAAATAGATTTAAGGGTCTAGATCTGATGGATAAAGTGCCTGATGAACTATGGAATGAGGTTCATGACATTGTACAGGAGACAGGGATCAAGACCATCCCCATGGAAAAGAAATGCAAAAAAACAAAATGGCTGTCTGGGGAGGCCTTACAAATAGCTGTGAAAAGAAGAGAGGTGGAAAGCAAAGGAGAAAAGGAAAGAGATAAGCATCTGAATGCAGAGTTCCAAAAAATAGCAAGAAGAGATAAGAAAGCCTTCTTCAGTGATCAGTGCAAAGAAATAGAGGAAAAGAACAGAATGGGAAAGACTAGAGATCTCTTCAAGAAAATTAGAGATACCAAGGGAACATTTCATGCAAAGATGGGCTCGATAAAGGACAGAAATGGTATGGACCTAACAGAAGCAGAAGATATTAAGAAGAGATGGCAAGAATACACAGAAGAACTATACAAAAAAGATCTTCATGACCCAGATAATCATGATGATGTGATCACTAATCTAGAGCCAGACATCTTGGAATGTGAAGTCAAGTGGGCTTTAGAAAGCATCACGACGAACAAAGCTAGTGGAGGTGATGGAATTCCAGTGGAGCTGTTTCAAATCCTGAAAGACGATGCTGTGAAAGTGCTGCCCTCAATATGCCAGCAAGTTTGGAAAACTCACCAGTGGCCACAGGACTGGAAAAGGTCAGTTTTCATTCCAGTCCCAAAGAAAGGCAATGCAAAAGAATGCTCAAACTACCGCACAATTGCACTCATCTCACCCGCTAGGAAAGTAATGCTCAAAATTCTCCAAGCCAGGCTTCAGCAATATGTGAACCGTGAACTCCCTGATGTTCAAGCTAGTTTTAGAAAAGGCAGAGGAACCAGAGATCAAATTGCCAACATCCACTGGATCATAGAAAAAGCAAGCGAGTTCCAGAAAAAGATCTATTTCTGCTTTATTGACTATGCCACAGCCTTTGACTGTGTGGATCACAAGAAACTGCGGAAAATTCTGAAAGAGATGGGAATACCAGACCACCTAACTTGCCTCTTAAGAAATTTGTATGCAGGTCAGGAAGCAACAGTTGGAACTGGACATGGAACAACAGACTGGTTCCAAATAGGAAAAGGAGTACGTCAAGGCTGTATATTGTCACCCTGCTTATTTAACTTATATGCAGAGTACATCATGAGAAATGCTGGGCTGGAAGAAACACAAGCTGGAATCAAGATTGCCGGGAGAAATATCAATCACCTCAGATATGTAGATGACACCACCCTTATGGCAGAAAGTGAAGAGGAGCTAAAAAGCCTCTTGATGAAAGTGAAAGAGGAGAGTGAAAAAGTTGGCTTAAAGCTCAACATTTAGAAAACGAAGATCATGGCATCTGGTCCCATCACTTCATGGGAAATAGATGGGGAAACAGTGGAAACAGTGTCAGACTTTATTTTTTTGGGCTCCAAAGTCACTGCAGCCATGAAATTAAGAGACGTTTACTCCTTGGAAGAAAAGTTATGACCAACGTAGATAGTATATTCAAAAGCAGAGACATTACTTTGCTCACTAAGGTCCATCTAGTCAAGGCTATGGTTTTTGCAGTGGTCATGTATGGATGTGAGTGTTGGACTGTGAAGAAGGCTGAGCACCGAAGAATTGATGCTTTTGAACTGTGGTGTTGGAGAAGACTCTTGAGAGTTCCTTGGACTGCAAGGAGATCCAACCAGTCCATCCTGAAGGAGATCAGCCCTGGGATTTCTTTGGAAGGAATGATGCTAAAGCTGAAGCTCCAGTACTTTGGCCACCTCATGCGAAGAGTTGACTCATTGGAAAAGACTCTGATGCTGGGAGAGATTGGGGGCAGGAGGAGAAGGGGATGACAGGATGAGATGGCTGGATGGCATCACGGACTCAATGGACGTGAGTCTGAGTGAACTCCGGGAGATGGTGATGGACAGGGAGGCCTGGCGTGCTGTGATTCATGGGGTCGCAAAGAGTCAGACACAACTGAGCGACTGAGCTGAACTGAACTGGACTAACAAAACCTCTATCTTCTCATTCAAATTCTAGAAAAGATTTATTTTGGAACTTCCCTGGCGGTTCAGTGGTTAAGACTCCATGCTGCCAATGCAGGGGACACAGGTTTGACCCCTGGTCAGGCAACTAAGATCCCATGGGCCTTGTGGCCAAAAAAAAAAAAGACTTGTTTTCTATTGTAACTGAATATCCATTAATAAGCAATTACTAAGCATTAGCTACATGGTCAGTAACTAGGGGTTGAGGAATATAAGTGACATATATTGAAAGTTACAATGTGCCGAACACTGTTGTAATTTTTAACTGAATTAATACCTGCAGCAATAGTAACTACTAGCATCAACAATGGTACCTAATAGTATAGCAAATACAGTTATTGTCCCTATTTTATGAGGTACATTGGAGCACAGAGGCCAATAGGTTGAAAACATGACAATTTGAATCCTTTCTCTAAAGTTAATATAAATAAATAAAAAATGAAGCAAAATCTCTCCTTCAGCAGTCTCAGGATGACCCATGTGTATATGTATCTACTTCATATGTAAACATTCATCTTAATGTTCATGGATCAAACTTCCCTGCCTTGTCTAGACACTGGAAGTGTTTTTGCATTGTCAATTGCCTCAGTGCATTTGAAATAGTAATCTATTTTCATAAAATGTGCCTTTATGGATAAAAAAATAGAATTTAGTTAAAAGACAATAGGAAACAGCAATCATTGGATTCAGTTAACATGGCCAATACTTAATAATCAGCAATGATTTATCATACATCTTTTATAGCCTTTGACTATTTCTCTTCACGCCACAACTTGTAGAGATTTAAGTTATAAAAATAGTTTATATGCCTGTAAAAACCAGAAGCTCTGTTCAGTGGAAAACAAAGAAAGTAATTTGTACTGTCAAACTACCTTTTACAATTTTAAAATAGGACTGGGGGCTGGGAGCTTCAAACTAAGAAGTACAAAAACTACAAGGATAAGCTTACCTTTTAAAACAATTTCTGACCCAACTCTTTAAATCCATTTTGAAATGACAATAAATAGGCCTCTCAGAGGGGGGAAAAAGTGTTTATCGAAGTGATTGTCACATTGGGTCACACCAAAAACAGCTTTGCAAAATCGTTTCACATAAAACTTAACAACACAGTAAGACTTCTCAGAATCCTCATGAATGTAACAACTCAAATAGTAGTACTCCAGCATCTATACGTTTAAAGACAGACTTAATCAGTCTTTTGAGTACTGATTGGTTTTGGATTTCCATAGTTTTATTTTAATTATGAGACGTCTTAGTTCCAAGTTTCAAACAACATAATTGCTTTCACAACAGAATTCCCCCACCTTTGAAGGAAACGGAGTGACAGAGGCTCCCCTTAGAATGCTGAGTTGCTCTGCCTGTCTGAGCCACTTGTAGTCAATTATTTTACATTTACAGCTCACAGTTGCCCTCCACCCCACCCTCTTTGCCATCTCCAGGATCCCTTGTTGGAGTTTTCAAGGGCCCATTCTGTTAACCTTTGTAATAGAATTCTTCCCCTGGGCATGGAAATATTGCTGGAGCCTCCTTCAATAATTTTAACGGGGTGTAGTACAAAAAGATAATTATTTCTTGTGGGGGAAATGTCCCTTTAATCGTGGCTTATGTTTTCTTCGCATTTTGGAGGAAGCCCACTTTGGATTTGGTATGAGGTAGCGGGCAATTTAAGTTGGGTTGGTGGGGGAGCGGAATACAGGAGAGGGCCCAAGGTGTCAGTTAGAGAGCAGTTGGGGTGTCTTTGCCCAGCCAGGGCACTTTTACTGCCGGTTCTGACTGGAAGGAGGAACAGACAGCCCGCAGAGAGCCTGGCAGTGGGGAGCAGTGGTTTGATCAGTGTGTGTAGAGGCCCTGGACCCCACCGGCCCAGCCTCCCCTCCAAGCGAGGGGCTCACAGTTGGGCAGCTATGATCCCTTTTGCTGAAAGGGCCAATGCCTTGGCTCCCACATTTTCTGGAAAATTCTGTTATTGAACTCTGGAAACATTACTCAGGTTAAATGGTTCCTCTGCTTAAGACCCTTTGCTGGCTTCCCATCTTTCTTAGCATGAATTCAAACCTCTATCCAAGGAGGTAGCCCATGCCCAACTCTCCCCATCGTCCACTGGCTCCTCTCTCACAGAGCTGCCCCCATCGTCACCGGCTTGCCTCTTAGACCTTTCCCATCATCCATCGGCTCGTCTCTCAGAGCTGCCCCATCGCCACCGGCTCTTCTCTCTCAGAGCTGCCCCATCATCCACCGGCTCTTCTCTCTCAGAGCTGCCCCATCATCCACCGGCTCGTCTCTCTCAGAGCTTCCCCATCATCCACCGGCTCTTCTCTCTCAGAGCTGCCCCATCGCCACCGGCTCGTCTCTCTCAGAGCTGCCCCATCATCCACCGGCTCTTCTCTCTCAGAGCTTCCCCATCGCCACCGGCTCGTCTCTCTCAGAGCTGCCCCATCATCCACCGGCTCTTCTCTCTCAGAGCTGCCCCATCATCCACCGGCTCTTCTCTCTCAGAGCTGCCCCATCATCCACCGGCTCGTCTCTCTCAGAGCTTCCCCATCGCCACCGGCTCGTCTCTCTCAGAGCTGCCCCATCATCCACCGGCTCTTCTCTCTCAGAGCTGCCCCATCGCCACCGGCTCGTCTCTCTCAGAGCTGCCCCATCATCCATCGGCTCGTCTCTCAGAGCTGCCCCATCGCCACCGGCTCGTCTCTCAGAGCTTTCCCATCATCCACCGGCTCTTCTCTCTCAGAGCTTCCCCATCGCCACCGGCTCGTCTCTCTCAGAGCTGCCCCATCATCCACCGGCTCTTCTCTCTCAGAGCTGCCCCATCGCCACCGGCTCGTCTCTCTTAGAGCTTTCCCATCGCCACCGGCTTGACTGGCCTTGGGCACACCAGGCCCTTCCCACGTTCAGGACCGTTTGAAGCACCCGAAACTCTTCTCAGTATGTTTCTTCTCAAATTATTGTCTCTGTTCACAAGTCGTCTCCTCAGAAGTGCCTTCCCTCAAGCCGTCTGCCATAGTGGGAGCGGCGTGAGCGCGAGGGGAGGGCGTGGAGGCAGGTGTTGGTGGGCAAGATGCCCCTGTGGGCAACAGGGACGTCAGGCTCTCTGAAGACCCACTGGGAGACTGTGGAGCAGGTCTTGAAGGAAGCAGTGGATTTGCCCATCACCTCCTGGGTGTGCTTTGGTGGAGGGGGCTCCAGGATCACAGGTGATCATAGCAGAGAGTCCTTGACATCTCTAGTGGTGCCAAGGCAACACAGGGCATTGGCAGTGGGGCTTACCAGCTCTTCCCTAATCCTCCTGGGACTAAATCCATGGACAGCATTCCAGGAATACAGCTAGTCTGAGATTTGAACTCCAGCTCTAACTCATTGAGCACACTTGGGTGGCCCCTTCCCTCTCTGAGGCTCAGTTTCTTCTATTGTAAAATGGGGGTTTGGATCAGAGCAGTGGTCAGGAAGATCCCCTGGAGATGGAAATGGCAACCCACTCCAGCACTCTTGCCTGGTGAAATCCATGGACAGAGGAGCCTTGTGGGTTACAGTCCATGGGGTTACAAAGAGTCAGACACAACTGAGCGACTAACATTACTACTACTAGTGTTTCTAGGGGCCTATATGTTACAAGTGGCACAGAGATAAGCTTAGGTCATAAATGGCTGAGTTTGTTCTCATCCTAAGGGTTATGCATTTTTATTAGACTGGTAACTCTAACTTCTAAAACAAATATCTTCAAGGTTCCCAGTAGTTTAACACAGTAAGCATTAATTTCTCACCCCTGAAGGGTCCAGGGCAGACTGGTGCGATGGCAGGAAGGGTAGAAAGAATGTAGGAAGATCTCTTATCTACAAGGCGGTTTAAAAATCAAGGTTCCTTCCCGCTACTGACTCTGCCATTTTCTAGGACCCTAGAGTCCTAAACTACATTCTTTTGCATCCAGGAATCAGGCAAGGAAAGAGAGAGAGAGGAAATTTCAAGAACTGAGTCTAGAAATGAACAAATCAGTACTGCTGAGCCTGACTATTCTTGATCTAATCATTCTTGTTCAGAATTCAGTCATATGGTCCCAACTAACTTGGAAATGCAATCTTCCTAAGTGCCCAGAAAAATAACACATGACATTTGATGGATGCACACATAGAATGATCACCGCCACGGCATGCAGAGATATACACACACATATAGATACAAGTACCAATATAGATATGAAAACTATAACACACTGACATTTATACACTATTGGTGCTTTGAATGAAACAGATGACTAATGAGAATCTGCTGTATAGCACAAGGAACTCAGTGCTCTGTGGTGACCTAAATGGGAAGGAAATTCAGAAAAGGGGGATATATGTATAGGAATGACTGATTCAGCTTACTGTACAATAGAAACACAATATTGTAAAGCAACTATCCTCCAATAAAAATTAATTAAAAATATAACACATCAAACTTTAACTTCATGACTGTTATGGCTTGGATATGGATAGGTGTAAATGTGAATCTAAACTATTGATTTAGAATCAAGTCAAAGAAAGGCACTGGGTTGGTACTAATAAAGAAGTTATGTGGATGTGACAAATTGTAAAAGTGGGATGCCCATGCTTTCAAACTAATAATTTTATGTAGATTTTTTTTTTTCAAGTTTTGTGTCAGGGACAAAGAATTTAGATCATTTTCATGGAAATTTGAGGAATCCATTAAACAGTTCTACACTAAGGCTGGATAGCAATCACCCTATAGTTCAGTGGCTTAAAACAATAATCATGTATTCACATGTCTGCAGAACAGGTGGGGAATGGGTGGCCTGCTCAGACCCAGCTGGCCTTGACCCTGGGCTGCCAGTTGAGTCTAGGTCTGCTCCATACACACCTCTTTTGCTCCTCAGAACAATAGCTGCCCCAGGGCAGAAGCACAAGAGAGTGAGAAGAAAAACACAGTATCTCTCTGCTTTTTAAGTTAATTTCGTTTGGAATATAGCTGCTTTACAATATTTTGTTAGTTTCTGCTGTATAGCAAAGTGAATCAGTTATACGTGTGCATATATCAAGCTTCCCAGGTGGCTCAGTGGTAAAGAATTTGCCTGTGATGAAGGAGACAAAGAGTTCAATCCCTGGGTTGGGAAGATCCTCTGCAGAAGGAAATGCAACCCACTCCATTATTCTTGTCTGGAGAATTCCGTAGACAGAGGAGCCTGCCAGGCTATAATAGTCCATGAGGTTGCAAAGAGTCAGACGACTTAGTGACTAAATAGCAGTAGCAGCATACATATATCCCCTTTTTTGGATTTCCTTCCCATTTAGGACAGGATGCAACACTGAGTAGCATTCCCTGAGCTACATTGTCAGTTCTCATTAGTTATCATAGTATCAATAGTATATTCACTCCCTATCTCCCTGAAGGCCTGGCCTCAGATCTGACACACCACTGCTTCTGCTCACATGCTATATGTGTGGTATGCTTCAGCCGTGTCTGACTCTTTGTGACCCTATGGACTGTAGCCCTTGAGGTTCCTCTGTCCGTGGGATTCTTCAGGTGAGAATACTGATCTTCCCGACGCAGGGACTTAACCCACATCTCATTTGTCTCCTGCATTTGGCAGGCAGGATCTTTACCACTAGTGCCATCTGGGAAGTCCACCTACATGCTATAAGCTAAGGGCCAAGGCAAGTTGCATGGCTAAACCATGTGTAATCAAAAAAGAGATTATAGACTTTTAGGAAAAGATGTATTCTGTTTAGGAATCAGTGAACTAAAATGGACTGGAATGGGTGAATTTAACTCAGATGACCATCATATATACTACTGTGGGCAAGAATCCCTTAGAAGAAATGGAGTAGCCATCACGGTCAACAAAAGAGTTGGAAATGCAGCTCTTGGGTGCAGTCTCAAAAATGACAGAATGATTTCTGATTATTTCCAAGGCAAACCATTCAATATCACAGTAATCCAAGGCTATGTCCCAACCAGTAATGCTGAAGAAGCTAAAGTTAAATGGTTCTATGAAGACCTACAAGACCTTCTAGAACTAACACCCCCAAAAGATGTCCTTTTCATTATAAGAGACTGGAATGTAAAAGTAGGAAGTCAAGAGACACCCAGAGTAACAGGCAAACTTGGCTTTGGAGTACAGAATAAAGCAGGGCAAAGGCTAACCGAGTTTTGCCAAGAGAAAACACTGGTCATAGCAAACACCCTCTTCCAACAACACAAGAGAAGACTCTACACATGAATATCACCAGATGGTCAACACTGAAATCAGATTGATTAAATTCTTTACAGCCAAAGATGGAGAAGCTCTATACCATCAGCAAAAACAAGACTGGGAGCTGACTGTGGCTCAGATCATAAACTCCTTATTGCAAAATTCAGACTTACATTGAAGAAAGTAGGGAAAGCCACTAGACCATCCAGGTATGACCTAAATTAAATCCCTTACAATCATACAGTGGAAGTGACAAGTAGATTCAAGGGACTAGATCTGATAGATAGAGTGCCTGAAGAACTATAGATGGAGGTTCATGACATTGTATAGGAGGCAGGGATTAAGACCATCTCCAAGAAAAAGAAATGCAAAAAGGCAAAATGGTTGTCTGAGGAGGCCTTACAAATAGCTGAGAAAAGAAGAGACGCTAAAGACAAAGGAGAAAAGGCAAGATATACCCATTTGCATACAGAGTTCCAAAGAACACCAAGGAGAGATAAGAAAATCTTCCTCAGTGATCAATGCAAAGAAATAGAAGAAAACAATGGAATGGGAAAGACTAGAGATCTCTTCAAGAAAATCAGAGATACCAAGGGAACATTTCATGCAAAGGTAGGCACAACAAAAGACAGAAACGGTATGGACCTAACAGAAGCAGAAGATATTAAGAAGAGGTGGCAAGAATACACAGAAGAACTATACAAAAAAAGATCTTCATGACCCAGGTAACCATAATGGTGTGATCACCCACCTAGATCCAGACATCCTAGACTATGAAGTCAAGTGGGCCTTAGGAAGTATCACTATGAACAAAGCTAGTGGAGGTGATGGCATTCCAGTGGAGCTATTTCAAATCCTAAAAGATGATGCTGTGAAAGTGCTGCACTCAATATGCCAGCAAATTTGGAAAACTCAGCAGTGGCCACAGGACTGGAAAAGGTTAGTTTTCATTCCAATCCCAAAGGCAATACCAAAGAATGTTCAAACTATTGCACAATTGCACTCATCTCACACGTTAGCAAAGTAATGCTCAAAATTCTCCAAGCCAGACTTCAACAGTACATGAACCGTGAACTTCCAGATGTTCAAACTGGATTTAGAAAAGGCAGAGGAACCAGAGATCAAATTGCCAACATCTGTTGGATCACAGAAAAAGCAAGACAGTTCCAGAAAAACATCTATTTCTGCTTTATTGACTACGCCAAAGCCTTTGACTGTGTAGATCACAAGAAACTGTGGAATTCTGAAAGAGATAGGAATACCAGACCACCTGACCTGCCTCCTGAGAAATCTGTATGCAGGTCAAGAAGCAACAGTTAGAACTGGACATGGAACAACAGACTGGTTCCAAATGGGGAAAGGAGTATGTCAAGGCTGTATATTGTCACCCTGCTTATTTAACTTATATGCAGAGTACATCATGCAAAGTGTCAGACTGGATGAAGCACAGGCTGGAATCAAAATTGCCAGGAGAAATATCAATAACCCCAGATATGCAGATAACACCACCCTTATGGCAGAAAGTGAAGAAGAACTAAGGAGCCTCTTGATGAAAGTGAAAGAGGGCAAAATTGGAGTCAGGAGGAGAAGGACATGACAGAAGATGAGATGGTTGGATGACATCACTGATTCAACGGACATGAGTTTGAGCAAACTCTGGGAGTTAAGTGACGGACAGGGAGGCCTGGTGTGCTGCAGTCCATGGGGTCACAAAGAGTCTGACACAACTGAGGAGTTGAACTGAACTGAACTGATGATATGCTTTTTAACTCAAAAAAGCATATATATTTTTAGAAATTATGAGATTACTGTATACTAAGGAATTTATGGGCTTCCCTCATAGCTCAGTTGGTAAAGAATCTGCCTGCAATGCAGGAGACCTGTGTTTGATTCCTGGGTTGGGAATAACCCCTAGAGAAGGAAATGGCAACTCATTCCAGTATTCTTGCCAGGAGGATCCCTGTTGGGCTATAGTTCATGAGGTCACAAGAGTCAGACAGGACTTAGCGACTAAACCACCACCACCAGAGAACTTTATAAGAAATGTAGTCCAAACCTATCCTCAGAGACATTCATACAGTATTTATGTTCTTATTTCAGTTAATTGAGGTATCACTTACCAGCACCCAGATCAATAATGGAACACTTTTGGCACTTTGATGAGTTCCTTGTGCCCCATCCTAGTCTATACTCCTCCCAAGACACTGCTTCGATCACTCATTTTGATCAGTTTATTTAAAAAAATTTTTTTTTATTTTGGTCACACTGCACAGCTTGTGGATTCTTAGTTCCCTGACTGGGGAGGGAACTGCGTCCCCTGCATTGGAAGGCAAAGTGTAAATCACTGGACAGCCAGAGAAGTCCCACCACTTCAGGGCGGTTGGACATATGCTTGAGCTTCATATAAATGGAGTGATATAGAACGTATTCTTTTGTACCCATTTTTCCTGTTAATCATCATGTCCATGAGAAGCACCCATATTGTTATACACAGCAGTTGACCACTAATTCTTTTCCATTGCTGACATTGCATGGATTTATTGAAAATTGTTTATCCATTCTAAAACTGATACACATTTGGATTGTTTCCAGCTGTAGATTATTAGGAACAAAGCTGCTCTGAATAGTCTTACATATGTCTTTTTGTTGATACAAGCACTTATTTTGTTGGGTATATCTCTCTTAATGGCCTTTTAATTGACGGGATTTTGTACAACATGTGTCCAAAAATAGAAGTTAGGCTAATTAAATTACATATATTCATACAAGATAATATGCTGCAGCCATTAAAAGTTTTCTTATAGACAATTTTCAATGACCATAAGCAATATGGTTTCAGTCATGTCCGTAAACTATGTAAAAATATCTAAATAGGTATGCAGGCTATGTATATTTGTATGTGAATATATGTGTATGTGTTTAGTGTGTGTACATGTACGTGTAAACAGAAAAACACTATACCAGAAAGTTAATGGCAATCATCCGTAGATGACAGAAATATGAATAATTTCAATTTTCCTTTTAAAAATAATTTTCCATATTTCCAGCAGTGAAAATATATTACTTTTATAATGACAAAAAAGCTTAATAAAAGAAATAATAAGAACATAAATCTGCTCATTAGTAAAGTCTTGTACTACAAACCACATTTCCACAATGCTTCTTTTCATATATTCCATTTACTTAATCTACATGATATATAAAATCTTGCCTCTTACCAAACCAGCTAATGAGTCAGGATTGATGTGGTCAGGCCAAGCAGACATCCTCCTCCATGGCTCTCACTAGACTATCCTGTGAGTCCAGGTTCTCATTATTATAGTTGTATAAGAACCAGGAAAAATAACCATCCTAACACGAGAAGAGAAGGAGGAACAAGAAGAAAGCCAGCATCTGAGGCCTTAATTGAGATCAGATTACCAGATGAATCTCCATAAACACAGTCATTACAAAGTACCTAGATAATATTAGCACAATATAACGGCATGTTATGTTGCAGAAGCAAACCCTTTCATAATGACATAAAGGTTTACTCTATTTTGAAATGTAATCTAATACCTCTTATTATTATCCAGGGTAGAGTAAATGTCTTTAACTGCTATCTCCTGTCACTGTTGCCACTCAAAGCTGGTGTTTCATTCTGCCTCATCTTCATCATTTCAGTTAAGTCTATTTGTTGCTGTTTAGTCGTTAAGTCAAGTCTAACTCTTCTGCAACCCCATGGACCACAGACTGCCAGGCTCCACTCTCCATGGGATTCTTCAGGCAAAAATACTGGAGTGGGCTTCCATGCCTTCCTCCAGGGGATCTTCCCCACCCAGGGACCAAACCCGCATCTCCTGCGTTGCAGGCGGATTCTTTATCACTGAGCCATGGGGGAAACCCAATGAAGTCTATATTCTCCTATAATTTGCCACAAATGTTTATCTGAAAAACTCAACCATAGTCAAAATCAGCTTAGGAAGGTTCTGAGAAACAGGAAGATTCTGCAGAGTATTTCCTTATAGAATTTATCTAGTCCAGGGGTCAGTACAGGGGCATTGTCCACAGGCCACTGCCAGCCCATACTGTCACCTTTTGTACCATCTTGAAGCTAAGAATGGTTTTCACATTTTTAAGCAGTTACATTTTAAATGATTATAAAAGTACATATGTAATGTACTTAATTTTTCTTCTTGCCTCACAAAGCTAAAAATATTTATTATCCAGCCCTCTAAGTAAAAATGTTAACCCTTGCTCTATCCAGCCCACCCATGACACTACAAATTTTTGTTCACATACTGGTGTTTTAGCAGAGATAATTCTATATGGAAATAGTACCATGCCTTGGACATAGCCATTTTATATTCCTCCTAGACATACAAGAATTGTCCATTTTCCAGCTCTCCTTGCAGCTGGGTAGAGCCACATGACAGAGTCTCAGCCAGTGGTATGTGGTCTGGCCCTTAGGGCCTCCTGAGCAATCTTCCCTTTCTCTCTTCCCTTGTCTGCTAGATAAGGCACTGGGCCTTTAAATCAAATGAAGGCTGTCTTTTGAATACCAAGGTATTCATAGTATTGCAGTACAAGCAAGAAAATAAATTTTTCTTGTGTTAAGTCTTTGAGTTTGAGGGGAAGTGTTTCTTACAACAGTCAATGTTACTTTCCCTGGCTGGTATATGTAGATTTTTTTTTTTTTTTTTTTTTTTTTTCAGAATCACTGGGCCTGATATTACCATGGCATATGTTTACTCACAACACACACGCACAAATGTGAGAACAGTTTACTCTTCAATCTTTATGAGTATCCAAAACAAACAAGATGATTTGGCTTTCATATCCCCAACAAATAAAAGCTTCATTCTCAAACGCTAGTTTTTGTTGCCATGGATAAAACTGAAGTACAATTTGAGAACCAAGTTAGACACCAGGTAAATAAAGGAAAATCTCAATCTTGTAAAATAACAACTGCCCCAAATTTGAGCTCCAAATTTGAGCTCCAAACACGTGTAAACAGTTCTTTCATGCTTATACCCCCACAAGGCCATTTCACGTCTAGCTTTCATCATCCTGTTTACCAAGTGAGAATTTTCAGATTTCAGTTTAGACACATCTGGTTCACAAATGAGCCACGACAACCCCAATCATTGTGAAATCCTCACCACAAGCATTGGTGATGAGATCTTGTGTTTATTAGTAAAGATGTGAGAACCAGTCTGTTGTGAAGCTATTTTGAGTGGAGACATCTCTGATGTGGCATTTTAAAGGTGTCAGTTTGATCTTTCTTTGTTGAGGAACTATTGTCGTTAAATTCACTTCTAATTGCAAATTCATCAGTTTTAGCTTTCTTTCAGATATAACCTCACCTGGACCAAAATATTTTTGGAAAAAAATAATTCAGCTGCTCTTTAGTTGTTAAAAAGAGTTGACATGATCAATCTGTTGGTGTTTTCTTCATGTCTTTTAAACTTCCCTAGGTATCTTTAGATTCCTTGCAACTTTTTCAATGCATCATAAAACTAAGTCATTTATTTTGACATCACTGAAGTCAAGGGTGATTGATAGCAAATTAATTTCTCTTTTGTCTTATACTGAATCTGACTTACTAACAAAGAGAGGAGAGAGAGAGATTGAGGCTAAACTACTCAGAATGAATTGATAATAACTTTTGATTAGACCAAACAAAAAAACTGAATCTCAGCCTGTGCTGTACACCTGCAACTAATGCATTGTAACAATCAACTATATTTTAATAGAAAAAATCAAATCTGAAAATAATTCATTAATTTAAAAATCAACAGGATCTATTGCTGATCCTGCTCACAGTGCCAATTGTCTTGCTTTTTGCACTGCCTGCACTGTTGGTTGAGCCCAGGGTAGGCAAGGTGGGAGCTGAGGAGCTGAAGCAGACTTGAGGAGCCGTAGGAACTGCAGACGTGTTTCTTCTCTCCTGGCAGGCACAGCAGCCGTGGCAGCAGCCATAACTTAAGACAGCACAACCATACACAACCCTTCAGGTCTTCTCCAGGTAAAGCTCATAGAGGCATTTCACACCAAGTAGTTGAGACCCAGTGAACACCTCGTGATGCGCATGCACGGTGCTATAAACGAGCTCAGCTCTTACGTTACTGTTTACAAAACGTGGGGCGAGAGAGCCTGCACACACTATCTGGGCTAATTTGCTCTCTCCCTACACCCTCCTCCCGAAAAAGACATTACTACATGAAGAGGTTCTTATTTTATGCAGTTTCCAAATAAGTGTCTTTACATTCCACAGAATTTTCAAGATGCTTGACTGTGACTGTCAAAGAACATATTTTGACTAAATAAATATATAAATAACTTATTCATAAAAGAAAGTCAACCTCTAACATGGTCACAGCCCACTGCTCTGAGGGGCCTGGACAAGATTAACAAAGAATTTAGGACAAAGTGGAGTAGGTTCCCGGGAAATTAGATGAACTGTCTTTGCATACACCTACATATTCTCAGTCAACAACTCTTCCCATTTAATCAAGACCTCTGCATCTGGAGAGAGATTCCCCAACAACTGGGCCATCAGGAGTGTAGGCCCTGTGATGTGACATACACATGAGAACATGTCACCATCTGGGCGGTATTCCTGCCCAAAGAGCACAGTCTGAAATTAGACCTGGAGAAACAAACACACTAGTGTGAACTGAAAGTCATTCTGCAAAATCACCTGACCTAGACTTTTCAAACTGTTAATAAGACAAAAGACCAAAAGGAAAAGGGTGGGGTGGGGAAGAGACGGCAATTGTTCAAGACAGAAATAATGAGATGGGACCATGACAACTACATGCGATAGGGAATTCTCACCTGAGTCTGGAATAGAAAGAAGATAACTAGAAAGGACATTGTGCTGCATGCTATGCTCAGTTGCTTCAGTTGTGTCTGACTCTTTGCAACCCCATGGACTGCCACCAGTCAGGCTCCTCTGTCCAAGGGATTCTCCAGGCAAGAACACTGGAGTGGGTTGCTGTGCCCTTCTCCAGGGGATCTTCCAGACCCAGAAATCAAACCCATATCTCTGGCTTCTCCTGCATTGCAGGCAGATTCTTTACCCACTGAGCCACTTGGGAAGGCCCAGAGGGTATTGTAGGAGCAATTAGAAAATTTTGAATGTGAATGTAAATTAGATAAAATTGTACTGATCGTAAATGTCCTAAGCCTAATTATATTGTAATGATGTAGGAGAATCTCTTTATTCTTAGGAGCTAGGCACTGAAATATTTGAAGTAAAGGCTTGCATTGAGTA
The DNA here is from genome assembly GCF_001704415.2 of Capra hircus. Lineage (NCBI taxonomy): Eukaryota > Metazoa > Chordata > Mammalia > Artiodactyla > Bovidae > Capra > Capra hircus. The sequence goes on from NC_030820.1 coordinate 6,592,590, forward strand.
CTTTTTTCTATGTGACAAATCCCCACAAAAGAGCAGCTATGTATTTAGTTTATTTTTCTATTTAGACTCAGCTCCCCTGGGAAGTTCCTGTGAGCTCTGCTGGGGTCCCTTGTGTGTCTGTGATCAGCAGCCAACCGGTTGGACAGCTTTGCTTCTGGGGCGAGTCTGGTGGCTGGCTGGAGTGAGTAGACCCTGTCTCGGTCCCACCTGCAGGTTAGTCCTGACTTATTCACAGGCAGAGGCAAAGTTCCAAAAAAGATACAGAGAGAGAGGAAGCCTGTGAAGTTTCTTGAGACCAGACCACAGCACCGTTACAACCTCACTGGTGATGCATTTTCTCAAAGCAGTCACAAGATCTGCTCAGAGTCTGGGGGTGGATGTCTCTGCGTCATGGTGGGGAAAACTGAGAAGTCACATTGTAAAGGGCCTGGCTGTGGTGAAGGAAAAACTGTGGTCATTTGTGCCAACTACCACAAGGATGGATGGGTGTTCCTTCAATTACACCTGAAATGTTTCTATAGGATTAAAAGCCTTCTAAATATAAAGCTCCAAAATCACTGTGGATGGTGACTGCAGTCAGGAAGTTAAAAGATGCTCGCTCCTTGGAAGAAAACCTATGACAAAACTGGCAGCATACTAAAAAGCAGAGACATTACTTTGTCAGCAAAGGTCCATCTAGTCAAAGCTATAGGTTTTCTAGTAGTGGTGTACGGATGTGAGAGTTGGACCATAAAGAAGGCTGAGTGCCATAGAATTAATGCTTTCAAACTGTGATGCTGGAGAAGACTCTTGAGAGTCCCTGGGACTGCAAAGAGATCAAACCAGTCAATCCTAAAGGAAATCAACCCTGAATATTCATTGGAAGGACTGATGCTAAAGCTGCAATACTTTGGCCACCTGATGCGAAGAGCCAACTCATTGAAAAAGACCCTGATGATGGGAAAGATTAAGGGCGGTGGAGGGTGGGGAGGGGTGGCAGTGAATGAGATGGCTGGATGGCATCACCAACTCAATGGACATTAGTTTGAGCAAACTCTGGGAGATGGTGAAGGACAGGGAAGCCTGGCGTGCTGCAGTCCATGGGGTCACAAAGAGTTGGACGTGACTGACTGAACAACAACAACAAATAAGAAGTTGAAGAGAGAAATGGAGGACAGCACTAGAAGTGAGATGCCAAGAGATACCTTGTAAAGTTGTGCTGTGTGCTGAGTCGCTCAGTCGCGTCCGACTCTTTGTGACCCCATGGATTCTAGCCCACCAGGTTCCTCTGTCCATGGGGATTCTCCAGGCAAGAACACTGGAGTGGGTTGCCATGCCCTCCTCCAGGGGCATGTAACTTGTAAAGTTAAGTTTATATTATCGTCTGCTGCTGCTAAGTCGCTTCAGTCGTGTCTGACTCTGTGCGACCCCATAGATGGCAGCCCACCAGGCTCCGCCATCGCTGGGATTCTCCAGGCAAGAACACTGGAGCGGGTTGCCATTTCCTTCTCCAATGCATGAAAGTGAAATGTGAAAGTGAAGTTGCTCAGTTGTTAGTGACCCCATGGACTGCAGCCTGCCAGGCTCCTCCAGCCATGGGATTTTCCAGGCAAGGGTACTGGAGTGGGGTGCCACTATATTATTGTCTAAGCCCATTCAAACATACAGTGATGAAAGTCAGAATATTGTTAACATCTGGGTAATGGGTTACTGGGGTGCTGGTAAGATATTGCTTCTTGGTCTGAATAATAAAAATGTCATGGAGCTGTATATACACTTAGGATCTGTACTCTTTTTGGTAGGTATGTCATACTTTAATATTTTAAACTATACATTGAAAAGTAGAAAGAGCAATGGCCTTGAAGCAAAAACCTGATGCTGCCACCAGCTCCTTCTGCAAAATTGAAAATGTCCATTTAATGCCCCGGGCCTCAGTTTCCTCATCTGTAAAAGGAAGCCTGATGAATTCTAGTTGGCTCCTACCCACCTCTAAACTCAGAGATGCAACTCTGATCAGTTTGCTTTCTTTCTGCCTAGAAATTATTTGTCAGAAGTTTTTTTTTTTTTAAAAAAAACCTATTTTATATAATATATAACATGGTAATTATACAAATTATAATTATATATTTTATCCTCCAGCTATAGCATGCCTGAGATTTTATTTTGTTTTGCACAGAAATAATTACAGCAAAGCCAAAGCAATAAAGGAGTCTCTTTTTCAGTACAGATGAGCTACAGAGGCCAGCTATCTGCAGAAGTCAGTGGATGGGCAGGACATCACATTTTAATGTCACGTTGGAAATGTAGTCAAGGACCCTGCCACATAAGGAAGAACCATCGTGAACTCTTTCAAACAGCCAACCCTGTTTCATCACCACTCCTGCCCATGCCTGAGAAGAACAGCCCTCCCCTGGGAATGCAGCTCCTCCCCCTCCTGGGGCACACACTCAGGGGTCCCTTGGGCCCTGTGTACAGTCAGGGGCTCTAAGGATGAAGTGAAGAGAGACATAGCATCCCTCTGGTTCTCACACATTTGTGTGTGTGTGTGTGTGTGTGTGTGTATGTGTTAGAGTCTCAGGAGTTGGAGCAACGCTGGAAGCCCAGGTGTCCCACCAGCCTAGCTGTTGCTTTAGCGGGAAGAGCCCCCAGGAGCACCTCCGAGCCTCGGAGGGTGGTGATTTTCTCACTTGTGAGCACTGTGACCCCTGCACAGTTCAAAGGACTCTAGTGGAACAACATTTTGGGGTTTTTGTTTGTGTTTCCTTCAGGGCTTAGAGTCTACCTCTCTGGATCTTTATAGCTACTATTTTCCGCAGTTTTCTAAAAGCTGCATCCATGGAAAATATATTTATGGAACAACCACCAAGTGACTTCAGAAGTGAATGAGACAGACCAATTCCCTGCCCTCACGGACACAGTCTGGAGTACTTCATCTATTGGACAGAGAGACCTGGAACCATTCATCTTGCCTCCTGTGGGAGTGACAGTGGAGCCTGAAAACAATTTACAGATGAGGAAACTGAGCCGTTTGTTGCTTAGTCCCTACGGTGGGTCCAACTCTTTTGTGACCCCATGGACTGTAGCCCACCCGGCTCCTCTGTGCATGGCATCTCCCAGGCAAGCATACTGGAGCGGGTTGCTATTTCCTTCTCCAGGGGATCTTCCCAACCCAGGAATCAAACTCAGGTCTCATGCATGACAGGTGGATTCTTTACCACTGAGCCACCAGGGAAGCCCATAAACTGAGCTGAGAGACCTAAAGAACTTGCCTGAGAGGCTACACGGCTGGTTAATAGACCATTCAAAGCCAGTTTGCTGCAGCTCCTCCACGGATGGCCCTGAGATGAGCGGGTAAAGCATGGTCATCTCTTAGAGCAGGGACTGGCAGAAGCTAAGTCATATGGTCTAGCTGTCTGCCTATTCCGTTGTTCAGTTTTTCAGTCATGTCCGACTCTTAGGGACCCCACGGACTGTGGCACGCCAGGCTTCCCCGTCCTTCACCATCTCCCGGAGCTTGCGCAAACTCATGCCTGTTGAGTTGGTGATGCTCCAGCCATCGTGTCCTCTGTCGTCCCCTTCTCCTCCTCCCTTCGGTCTTTCCCAGCACCAGGGACTGTGCCAATGGGTCAGCTCTTCGCATCAGGTCGCCAAAGCACTGGAGCTTTGTGTATACATGGAGTCTGTGTATACAAGGTCTTATTAAAACACTGCCACTCAGGACCTCCCTGGTGGTCCAGCGATTAAGACTCTGTGCTTCCAATGCAGGGGGCATGGATTTAATCCCTGGTTGGGGAACTAGCATCTAGCATGCCACGTGGTGCTGGGCGGGGGGCGGGGTTGGGGGTGGTGGTGGGGGGTGGCGCTTTGACTGCTTTCCTGCTGCGACAGCAGAGCTGACCAGTCACAACAGAGAGCTGACAGCCCACAGAGACCACGACACCTGCTCTCTCTCCAAAGACACGCCACCCGTCCTCACAGCACGTGGATCAGGGCAGTGTGAGACCAGAAGCAGAGCCTCCAAGTTTAGTGGCTTCACATAATTTTTCAAGTGTATTTTTCCTTAAAAAGCGAAAAATAGAGTTGCCATATGAGCCAGTAGTCCCATTCCCAGTCCCAATAGGCATATATTGGGCAAAAAACTCTAATTCAAGAGGATACACACACTCCTGTGTTTACAGCAGCAGGATTCACAGCAGTTAAGGCATGGAATCAAGCTAAATGTCCATCAACAAGTGAATATATAAAGAAGGTATATATACACACACACACACACACACACACAAAGGATTATTACCCAGTCATTAAAAAAACACAAATTTGAGTCAGTTGTGGCAAGGTGGATGAACCTAGCGTCTGTTATACAGAATGAAGTAAGTCAAAAAGAGAAAAACAAATATTGTATATTAACAAATATAAATGGAATCTAGAAAAGTGGTACCAATGCACCTACTTTCAGGGAAGGAGTGGAGATGCAGATGAAGAGAAAGGGCCTGTGGACACAGCGCGGGAAGGAGAAGGTGGGACGCACTGGGAAAGTAGCACTGACCTATAAACACGCTCATATGTAAAAGGTGCAGCTGGAGGAGTCCCCGTATGCACAGGAGTGCGGGCTGCTGCTATGTGGCCACCTAGAGGAAGGGGATGGGGGAGAGGAGGGAGGCTTAGGAGGGAGAGGATAAATACATAATTAGGACCAGTTCAGTTGTCATATGGCGGAAACTAACACAACATTGGAAAGAAATCTTCCTCCAACTAAAAAATAAATTTTAAAAAATCTTCAAAAAAAGTTGTGGTAATACATACAGTGGAATACTACTCAGCCATGAAAAAAATGAAATAACGCCATTTGCACGAACAGGGATGGACCTAGAAATTATCATACTAAGGAAATTAAGTCAGAAAGAGAAGGACAAAAACCATGTGATATATGTAGAATCTAAATATGATGCCGAATGAACTTATTTATAAAACAGAAAGAATCTCAGACATAGAAAACACACTTAAGATTATCAAAGAGGTAAAGGGGGTGGGGGCAGGATAAATATTGAGTTTGGAATTAGCAAATACAAACAAAATATACAAAGTAACTGAGAAAAGAAGTAAAAGACAAAGGAGAAAAGGAAAGATATACCCATCTGAATGCAGAGTTCCAGCGAATAGCAAGAAGAAATAAGAAAGTCTTTTTAAGGGAACAGTATAAAAAATAGAAGAAAACAACAGAATGGTAAAGACTAGAGATTTCTTCAGAGAAGGCAATGGAAACCCACTCCAGTACCTTTGCCTGGAAAATCCCATGGATGGAGGAGCCTGGTAGGCTGCAGTCTGTGGGGTTACATAGAGTCAGACACAACTGAGCAACTTCACTTTCACTTTTCACTTTCATGTACTGGAGAAGGAAATGGCAACCCACTCCAGTGTTCTTGCCTGGAGAATCCCAGGGACAGGGGAGCCTGGTGGGCTGCCGTCTATGGGCTCGTACAGAGTCAGACACGACTGAAGCGACTTAGGAGGAGGAGATGAGGTGTCTTCGAGAAAATTAGAGACAAGGGAACATATCATGCAAAAATGGGCACAATAAATGAAAGAAACAGTAGGAACCTAATAGAAGCAGAAGATATTAAGACAAGGTGGCAAGAATACACAGAAGAACTATACAAAAAAGATCTTAATGACCCAGATAACCATGATGGTGTGATCACTCACCTACAGCCAGACATCCTGGAGTGTGAAGTCAAATGGACCTTAGGAAGCATCACTATGAACAAAGCAAGTGGAGGTGATGGAATTCCAGCTGAGCTATTTCAAATCCTAATGATGATGTTGTTAAAGTGCCACGCTTAATATGCCAGCAAGTTTGGAAAACTCAGCAGTGGCCACAGGACTGGAAAAGGTCAGTTTCCATTCCAATCCCAAAGAAAGGCAATGACAAAGAAAGTTCAAGCTACCACACAATTGCACTCATTTTACACACTAGCAAAGTAATGCTCAAAATTCTCCAAACTAAGCATCAACAGTACGTGAACTGTGAACTTCCAGAAGTTTAAGCTGGATTTAGAAAAGGCAGAGGAACCAGCCATCAAACTGCCAACATTTGTTGGCTCATCAAAAAAGCAAGAGTTCCAGAAAAACATCTACTTCTGCTTTATTGACTATGTCAAAGCCTTTGACTGTGGGGATCACAAGAAACTGTGGGAAATTCTGAAAGAGATGGGAATACCAGACCACCTGACCTGCCTCCTGTGAAACCTGTATGCAGGTCAAGAAGCAACAGTCAGAACTGGACATGGAACAACAGACTGGTTCCAGATTGGGAAAGGAATATGTCAAGGCTGGTCACCCTGTTTATTTAACTTATATGCAGAGTACACCATGCAAAATGTGGTACTGGATGAAGCACAAGCTGGAATCAAGATTGCCGGGAGAAATATCAATAACCTCAGATATGCAGATGACACTACCCTTATGGCAGAAATTGAAGAGGAACTAAAGAGCCTCTTGATGGTGAAAGAGGAGAGTGGGAAAGCTGGTTTAAAATTCAACATTCAAAAAACTAAGATCATGGCATCCAGTCCCATCACTTCATGGCAAATAAACAGGGAAACAATGACAATAATGACAGACTTTATTTTCTTGGGCTCCCAAATCACTGTGGACAGTGACTGTAGCCATGTAATTGCTCTTCGGAAGAAAAGCAATGACAAATCTAGACAGTGTTTTGAAAAGCAGAGACTAAGAAGGTCCTTCTAGTCAAAGCTATGGTTTTTCCAGTAGTCATGTATGGATGTGAGAGTTGGACCATAAAGAAAGCTGTGCACCAAAGAATTGATGCTTTTGAACTGTGGTGCTGGAGAAGACTCTTGAGAGTCCCTTGGACTGCAAGGAGATCCAACCAGTCCATCCTAAAGGAAATCAATCCTGAATATTCGTTGGAAGGACTGATGCTGAAGCTGACGCTCCAATACTCTGGCCACCTGATGTGAAGAGCTGACTCACTGGAAAAGACCCTGATGCTGAGAAAGACTCAAGGCAGGAGAAGAAGGGAATGACAAAGGATGAGACGGTTGGATGGTATCACCGACTCAATGGACATGAGTTTGAGCAAACTCTGGGAGAGGGTGAAGGACAGGGAAGCCTGGTGTGCTGCAGTCCATGGGGTCTCAAAAAGTCAAACACATCTGAGCAACTGAACAACAACAATATATATTAAATAGATAACTAACAAGTTCCTGCTGTATAGCACATGGAACTATTACAATATCCTGTAATAAATCATAGTGGAAAAGAGTATGAAAAAAGAATATATATGTATAACTGGATCACTTTGCTGCACAGCAGAAACTAACACAATATTGTAAATGAACTATACGTCATTTTTTTAAAAAAGGTTATTTCTAGTCACACACTAGCCTAGCTAAGGTGTTCTGGGCAGAGTTGGAATGGGTAAGGGCTCTGCGTCAGGAATTCAGGCTGATCATTCATCACCCTGCACAGAAATATCCAGCCACCAGACCGAGTTCTGCTAGCCAGAACTCAGGCACACGGCTGTATCTAGCTGTAGAGGATATTGGGAAATGTAGTCAACTCGTGTGTCCAGGAAGAAGAGGAAACAGGTTTTGGTGAACATCTAGCAGCCTCCACCACAATCCCTAAATGCTAATAATTTTTACACCCAGAAAAGCCTCTGGTTTTGACGTTGCAAAAAATCTGATTTACACCTCACACACAGTATGCATGAGTGTAACTTTTTTTTAAATTGAATCCTTATCTTTTTGAGATATATACTGAACTATGTATCAGTGAAATGATATGATGTCATGGATTTGCCTCAAAATAATTTGACAATAGAAAGTTAGAGTACAGATTTGGTCACAAGTGTTATTGAAGTTGGGTTATTTATTATACCCTCTTTACTTTTGTATATATTTTTAAATAATAAAAACATATTTTAAAAGACTATATTAAAACTACCCTTTGCTATCTTCCAACAGTTTTAGTAAAAAAAACTATATATATATAGTAAAAACAATAAAATCCTGATCATAATAGACTACAAGGTTCTGTTAAGTTATATTAACTATAGGTGTTCTGGCTTGTTAATTTCTCTTATTTTACCCAACTATTCCGGTCAAACAAGCCTGTCTGCAAAAGAAATAGACTAATAATAAAATTTGTGAAAGAATAGTATGATCAAGACAGAAGAATTACTATTTACAGATCAGCTACTTATAGTAGGCCAGTCTAAAGAGAGTTAATTCATTAAATAAGGTCTGTATAAAAATCACATGCTGTATCCATTAAACAAACATGGATTGAGCATCTACTCCACACAAGGCTCTGTGCTCAGCTCTAGAAATATAATGAGAGGAGGCACCTGTCCCCGTCTTGAGGATTGTACTTGTCAGCACAGGCTGAACTAGCTGCGTAGCAAACATCCCCAGTCACAGTGGTCTTTAACAACAAAGTGTATTTCTTACTGCACAAGGTTACATGCAGGTATTCCTGGTGCCATAGCTCTCTGTTGAGCAGTAACTCAGAGATGTCGGCTCCTCCCACCTCAAAGTCCTTTGCCTACAGAAAGCAAAGAGACTGTGAGAGATGGTCACTTCGTGTTTAATGGCCAGATCAGAATGTGACCGAGCCCTCCACCATCCCACCTAGACCCAGTGCTGCTGGAAAGTGTCTCTAGCTGTGAACAAAGGAAGAGGGAAAAAAAAAAAAAAAAAAAAACCTGGGTACTGGTGCAAGGGAGATGTGCTCTGGAATGTTCTGCCACAAAGGTGATCCAAGTCTAGTATAAAGGCAGACACACAAACAGACACATTCTACTAATGCAGTTAGATCAATAATAAAGATATGAATAAAGTGCTGTGGACACTCAAGTAGGTAGGATTTTTAAAGTTTCCATTAACTGTTGGTATGATTTCCTAAATGTGCTCGACACTTAATTTGCTTGGGCTATTAAATTTATAATTCTTTTTCACAAAACTTGCAACCCAGTTTTCCCTAACTCCTCAAAAGCAGAGCACTGCCAGTAGCCTTGTTTGGGAACAGTCATCACAAGGCATGGAGGTTTATCAATACTAGTTATGCGTGCTTACTAGAACATAAACTCACCTGGAATTCGGATTTCACAGCATGCAAGAATTTTAATAGGATTCATTCATACATTTGTTCGACATTTTATACAGACTTTAGTCCCCAAAATTCAATTTACAATTTTTACAACATTTTACAAAGACTTTGATCTCCAACTCTCCTTTTACACATTTACAAGAATTTACACTCGCTGCAAGGATTTCTTTCCAACGTTTTTGTAAAAGTTATTTTTCCTAGGATCCAAAAAAATGTTCATTTTAGATGAGAGGAGAGGCAGTTGAGGCTTACATGTGGAGATTGTGTATGATGGAAACATAGGATACAGCAGAAGTGCCTGGATTCTAATTTAGACCAGCCTGCCTCAGGCAATGGGAAAGTCATTTGTCCCTGTGTGCCCACATCACAATCTGGTACAACTGGTGGTTAGAGCCACCCTAAACTCTCTCTGGACACAGGATTCCAGTTTGCCTTCTTAATTTACACATTCCATTAATGTGCTGATTAGCCTGGACTCCCTCACATCTTTCTAAGTGATTCTAACTTGGAAACACACAGGAGGATCCCTGTGGGATCTCAGAGCCCCTGGGATCTCCTCTTTGATCTCCCGTCTGAACCCGGGACCATCTATTGTCTCAAATTCTTCCTCAGCGCTCCAGTTGGCAATTATTGGCATTTTAGAGCCTGCGGATTGCAATAAGATGCCCAACAGGACCTGCTGCCTAAACATTTAAAGCGCTCACTCCCTCCAAACATTGCTCCCTTCCCAAAGCCCTCCCTCCCAACCACACACAAAATGACTGAAAAGGAGAGAAATTGAGCGCTTTAAGAATCTGTCAATGTGTTAGTAAGATGCTAGGGTTGGTTAGGATTTTAGAGATGCTCACAAAGCATCTCCAGAGCAGTAACTATCTCTTCTTGCCCCTGACACAAAACCAACCGGTGCACCAAACTTTGGGCTTCCCTGGCGGCTCAGCGGTAAAGGACCAGCCTGCCAATGCAGGAGACACACGGATTCCCTCCCTGGGTGGGGAAGATCCTCTGGAGAAGGAAATGGCAACCCACTTCAATATTCTTAGCCTGGGCAGTCTCAGGCACAGAGGAGCCTGGCAGACTACAGTCCACGGAGTTCCAAAAGAATCGGACGCGACTTAGCGACTAAACAACCACATACTATACTTTAACCACCGCTATTTAAATACTGCAAAATACCGGAGCGAACACTGCCCTCACCCCCACCCCCGTGAACTTTCGTAAAGATAAAAGTGTTTTCGGTCTGAATTTGGCGAAGACTTGGCTGAGGGGCCTTGTATAAAGACAGGAACTCTCGGAAGGGAGTTGATTTAAGAATCTTACTTGAGTTTGTAAGGATGGGAGCGGGGGAAGGGGGCGTGTCGGAGAGAAAGGTTTGTTTGGTTAATTTCGGTCCCCGAGGGAGAACGGAGAGGCTCCACCATCCGGACGCTGGAACCCAGGATGCGAGGTGCGCTTGGAAATTGGGGAAATTTGGGAACGCCTAGGCTGAAGGTTCCGCTCGCAGGGAGGAAAGGACGGGGCGGGCACAGGGGAGGAGGCAAGGAGGGACCCGAAGGGAGGCGGCGGAGGCGGAGTATAAAAGGCCCCGGCCAGCCCCGGCGCCCGCCACTCCGAGCCTCTTGCAGAAGGCGGGATCCGCGGCGCTGTTGCGGTGAGCTGAGCCAAGCCCCGGACCCGGCTCTCTCGTGCATCCGAGGCGAGGACCGCGCGCCCTCTGCTCGACCCTCGAGCCCTTCCACCGGCCGGCTGTCCCCTGCGAGGCATGAGCGGCGCGCGGGAGCCCGAGGTTTCAGCGCGGTCATGAGACGCTGGCCCGGGAGCGGCAACTGGGCGACGGCAGCCCCCAGGACCCCTCCGGGCGCGGCGCCTCCGGGATGAGCCCCCCGGCCCGCGCCGGCCTGAGCTGAGACTGGCCCCCACTGCCCCACCTCCGTCCTGCGCGCCCGAGCCACGGGCACCTCACCCCTGCCGCTTCTTGCCGAGACACCTGCGCGCTGGACCAGACGGACGCCCGGCGAATCGGACTCGCCTCCCTTCCCAGGCTCTACTCACCGCCGCCGGCGCCTGAGCAGCGGTGCTCGGTGAGCGGGCGGCCCACCGTCTGGGAGCGAGTGTCAAGACCTTTCTGGAACGACCCCGTCTCTTCCCCCTCGTACATAGGCCAGCTGCAGGGAGGGGCGCACAGTCGCCGGCAGACACCTGGCTGGGCCGGCGCCCTCTCGGTTCTCCATCACCACAACTCCCAACTCCACTTGTCAATAAAAGTTTCCAACCTCGCCCAGGCACCCCCCACCACCCCACAGCCCCGAGCCTCGGCGCGCGCCGGGCTCTGCCCTCGCCGGCCGCAGCGACCTCGGCAGCTGGGGCGCGCGCTCGGCGCAGCCCGGCAGGCGGACGCGGACTCCAGAGGGGCTCGCGGGTCACCTCCAAACAGTGACAGCCCCCGCGCACCCGGGGCCCCCGCCTGGAGCCGGCTTTCCCGAGGACTCGGCGGCGGGGCGGCGCGGCCTGCGGCCGGGAGGAGCGCGGGGAGGAGGGGAGGTGGCTCGTCGGGTGAGTGGCTACGGGCGGCAAGGGCGGGGGAGCCAAGCGTGGAGGTAACTGCGGGCCGCCGCTGAAGCCCTCCTCCTCCTCCTCCTCCTCCTCCTTCTCCTCCTCCTCCCGCTCCCCGCGCTCCTCTGGCGGCCGCTCCCGCTCCAGCTGCGGCGCCGCGGCCACATCTGCGGCGCCCATGTGCGCTCGGGGGCTCGGCTGCGCCCGCCCCGCCGCCGCCCCCGCTGCCCGCTGCCCGCAGGGTGGGCCCCGGCCCGGCCCGGGCCCCGGGCGGCCCGCCGTCCCCGCCGCCGCCGCCGCCGGGGAGCGCCGGGGTTCGCTCCGCCGCCGGCTTGGACGCCCCCGGCCCCGCCGTGGCTCCGCCGTGGTGCGGCGGCGGGGACGGCGGTGGCGGCTCCTGCTCCCCGGGCCTGGCGCGCCCCGCGGCAGCCAGCGCCAGTGCTGCGGGCTCGGGGAGCGGGGCCCCGGCGGGGGCCGAGGCGGGAGCCGCGCTGCCGGACTCCCGGGCTCCGACTCCTCCTCCCCCGCCGCCGCCGCCGCCGCCGCCGCCGCCGCCGCCGCCGCCCGCCGCGCCGGGTCCTAAAGCCGCGCGCCTGCGGAGGATGGTGCGCCTGGCGGCCGAGCTGCTGCTGCTGCTGGGGTTGCTGCTGCTCACGCTGCACATCACGGTGCTGCGCGGTTCCGGAGCTGCCGACCGGCCGGACGCGGCCGCGGCCAACGCCAGCCGGGCCCCGCTGCAGGTGAGTGCGCCGCCGGGCAGGGGCGCGCGTGGCGGCCGGGACCCGGGTGGCTGGGTGCTGACCTCGCACCTGAGAGATGCGGGGAGGCGGGTCCCCGCCCCACCAAAGAACAGCTGTTTGGGCAGTAGTTTGGCCGGGGCCACCCGTCTCCAGCCTGGACGGGGCGGGCTAAGTGCTTGGAGGCTGGACCGCTTCGGAGGTCCGGGGGCACGCTCCTCCGAGTCTGTCCCCAGGTACCTGGGCGTGAGACGGGCGGAGGAGTGTGGAGCACGCATGTGTTGGCTTTGGGATGCTCTCAGTCTTCGGTTGCCCTTCAGAGGCGAAGTGATGTTATTCTGAGAGGCGGGGAGGAGCGGGAGGAGACCTCAACCTAGGACAACCCCCAAACGAGGTCTGGGAGGAAGAACCAACCCGGTTGAATCTGCCAACTCAGAAAACAGTGCCAAAGGTCAGGAAATAATTTCCCTGAAGAAAGTATCCCTGGTCGCCCACGTGGTCCCCGAGCCAACCTTGCACCTTCCTAGACTGAGTCAAGCCACCTGTTGTACTTTAAGATGGCGTTACCTGGGGCTTAAAAGTTGACAGCGAAAGACTTCTTCCAGCCTTCCGCCCCTATTGACGGTCGCCTTAGGAATGGAATTCTGACTGTCTGTGCAGCTCCAGCGCAGTGTGTGTGTGTGTGTGTGTGTGTGTGTGTGTGTGTGTGTGTGTGTGTGTAGGGGTGGGGGGGGGGGGTGGTCACAACTAGAGAAGGGATAGCCGGCGTCAGACGCAGAATGGATTCTCCGGTTTCCAAATAAAGGGTTGCCCAGGTAGGGATTTTCTGCCGTTCCCTTGGAAAACACCTTTCCTTGGGTCTGTCAGAGGTGTTGACAACTGTCAACGTGGGGCATGGGTAAAGAAGTCAGCAGGGATTTTCTCAGGAGGCAGCAGGAATTCACTTCTAAAATCTCCTCCTCCAAGCAGCCCCTCTGAAAACTCTGTACTCTGGCAATGTCTAGATAAGCATCATTCATTGTTGCCAAAGGGTTTTAAGATCATTGCCCTGTTAATTCCTCCCTCACATCTTTATGCAGTGTGTCGCCTAAAAACCCTCGTGTAGAGAGAAGAATTCCCTTAAATACTTCCAGAGTGCTTTCCATGTGCTAATTTTAAGTTCTTTGCAGAACTTAACTAATTTAATGATGTAGTTAATGATGTATATTGTTAATATCCCCACCCCCACCCCTGCATAGATGTGAAAACCGAGGTACAGAGGTTGAGAAACTTGCAAAGTTTACACTTCCCAAACTCTTGGTTTGTTACACCATGTTCTGTCTCTGGCAGGGTGTCGTAGACTAAAGCAAGGTGATCTTTACACAGGAATGTAAAACCAGGAATGAAAAAGAATGCACCCCAGAGCCTGAAGTTCTTTTAACCTGGGAACATTTCTGAAAATGTCCTAATTTTGTGAGGTCCTCTCCTCTTCTCCTGTGGGCACACAGGTACAGTGACAGCCTGACCCAATCTCTTTGGGGAAATTGAAGACACCCCCATTCTATAGATGGTGGTACACCCACCCACCGTAACACTGGGAACAATGCCTAATATCTTCAAGAATTCTGGAAGTCATATTCTATACATGATGCTTTCTCTCCTCACGGACTCATGAAAAGCTGTGAAAATGATGTTCTATGGAAAAGTAAATTTGGCAGATTTTTTTATGAGGTGTGTGCTATCATTAGAATAACCTAGGCTTGGCCTTTTCCGTTTGAATGTTAAGGCGACGAGAGAAGCAGCTGGTGGAAGTGGCCGCTGCAAAGGGGAAGTGGATTAAATTCTCGAAAGAGCCCGGGGCTGAAGAACTATCCCAGCAGAGCAGAAGAAATGGGGGATTTAGAAAGAACAAGGCTCCTAGGAGTAGCTTGAGTCCCAAGTAGCTGGTAATCCATCAGCTTTCAGCTTATCTTGTAATCGTGTTTGGTTATTCTGTCCACTCAATTAACTTATTCAGGCAGATTGATGAATTTAACAGTCTAGTTTATAATTTTACTCTTTTGTAATTTGTTATTATGAAAGTTTTATATTCTTCCTGATTAAAGTTATGCCTTTGGTCCTCTGACTCTCAAAAGTTTTGCGATTCAACTGAAGAGAGTGTATTCTGCCAAGTGAGGAGGTCTGCAAAATACACTTATTAGTCTGTGGTTTTCAGGGTTCGGGATGTGAATTCACTGGTAGCAGGTGTATTTGAAAACAAAACTGTGGGCACCATATTCTGTATGTTTACTGGTGATGTTTAACCCATCTTAAGCTGCATTTGAACTTAAATGTGTTGGCTGTGGGATAGCTTAAGCTGCTAAAAACCATGCTTTGCAATCCAAAAGTTCATCAGTCTTTATGTTACATTATTTTTATCTCTGCTTAAAATATTCTAAAATATGAGGTTGGAGTCAGAAAGACACAGCGGTAGCTCTATTTACTCAAACTGTAGTATATCGGGAAATATTTATTATTTTTTAGACTGGGGTATTTTAGTTGTTTTCAGTGTTGTGTTAGTTTCTGCTATACAGTGAAGTGACTCAGCTATATGCACACATATATCCCCTCCTTTTTGGATTTCCCTCCTATTTAGTTCATCATAGCACGCTGAGTAGAGTCCCCGTGCTGCACAGCAGGCTCTCGTTAGTTATTTATTTTATACAGAGTAGTGGATATATGTCCATCTCGATCTCCCAATTCATCCCTCCCCCGTTTTCCCCCTTGGTGTCCATGTATTTGTTGAAGGTCAAGTGTAGTCTTTGTTCTTACCAGTTTAATATTTGGGAACATTTGTAAGAGATGCACCTTTGTTTAAGATCTGACATCAAGGGCATCGAATAGAACAGAAGTCAGAATAACAATAGTACCTGCTGCTGCTGCTGCTAAGTCGCTTCAGTCGTGCCGACTCTGTGCGACCCCACAGACGGCAGCCCATCAGGCTCCCCCGTCCCTGGGATTCTCCAGGCAAGAACACTGGGAGTGGGTTGCCATTTCTTTCTCCAGTGCATGAAAGTGAAAAGTGAAAGGGAAGTCGCTCAGTCGTGTCCGACTCTTCGCGACCCCATGGACTGCAGCCCAGCAGGCTCCTCCATCCATGGGATTTTCCAGGCAAGAGTGCTGGAGTGGGGTGCCATCGCCTTCTCCAACAATAGTAGCTAAGATCTGTCAAATGTCTTTTATGTGTCATGCGCTATTCTTAGCACTTCTCATATGTTTTCTTTTTAAATCCTCACAAAAATCTCATGAGTTAAGCAATATTGTTATCCCTATTTCAAATGAAAAAACTAAGGTTAGGTAACTTGACCTGAGGTTGCAGAGCCAGAAGCTGCTTAATTTGTTGTTATTTTATGAGTATAAAAATCTTTGAAGAATATTTGTGTTCCCAGTTCTTGATAAAGTTATGCTGGCTACAAAAGAAAGGGTAACAATTTACATTATCAAACACATCTTGACAGTCTTATTGTGTCAAATATGAACATATTTATCTATCTTCATTATATATATATTCATATATACACACACATAAACATGGCTAACCATGGGTTTTTTGGGGTTTTTTTTGGTATTTTCAACATGCTATGCTGTGCACAGAGTCGGACATGACTGAAGCGACTTAGCAGCAGCAGTAGCAGCATGCTGTGCTAAGTCACTTCAGTCATGTCCAACTCTTTGCAACCCCATGGACTGTAGCCCGCCAAGCTCTTCTGTCCATGGGATTCTCCAGGCAAAAATACTGGAGTGGGTTGCCATGCCCTCCTCCAGAGTTTCAACATACTAGGAGATATATTTTTGACTTTGTGACTCTCTCTATACCGGTAGGTATATTGTTATGAGGCAGTAACATAATGCTGTTTCTATTGGTTTGTGGCTCATAATGATAATAAATAAGAATGTTAGTCTTTATATTGTTTTCAGTATTTTAAAATATAAGAAATTTTACAGTTGTCTGTAACAGCTATATAAAAATGCACAGAAAAATCAGTTTTTTCACTTTTGAATGAAATCTTATCTCTTCTTGTCTCCTGTTGATCAGATACTCAGATTAGCTCTTTCATATGTCTTTAATTGATAAATAGTAATAAAACAATTATACATAATCAAAAGCAGCCTGGAAGACAGGATATCCCACAAAAGAACCACAGGCAATGATAATAATAACTGTATAGCTTTAACGTATGTTAGTCACTCAGTCCACTCCAGTATTCTTGCCTAGAGAATTCCACGGACAGAGGAGCTTGGAGGGCTGCTGTCCATAGGGTCACACAGAGTCGGACGCAACTGAACTGACTTAGCATGCATGCATGCATTGGAGAAGGAAATGGCAACCCTCTCCAGTATTCTTGTTGGGAGAATCCCAGGGACAGAGTAGCCTGGTGGGCTGCCATCTATGGGGGTCACACAGAGTTGGACACGACTGAAGCGACTGAGAAGCAGCAGCAGTCACTCAGTCATGTCTGACTCTTTGCAACTGTATCTACTAGAGCCGACCAGGCTCCTCTGTCCATGGAATTCTCCAGGCAAGAATACTGGAGAGGGTAACCACTCCCTTCTCCAGAAGATCTCCCTTACCCAGGGATCAAACCCAGGTCTCCCTCATTGCAGGCAGACCATCTGAACCAGCAGGGAAATTCAAATGAGTGCTTCTCTACTAAAGCTCAGGTTCAGAATCATGAATTTTTATAGATTTTACATAGTAAAGCTAGAATTCATTCAAACAATGTGATTTAAGAAAGTATTTGAAATCATCAAACTAATCATTTTTGCAATAACATTAAAGCAAGCCAAACTCTGAAATGTAACTAAATGTTTTTGTCCTCTAACTCCTAAGCCCCATCGTCCATCTACTTGCCTTCAATAAAACTATTCAGTATCTTGTGCTCACTGCTTCAGTCAAGAGCTGATCTGAGCTATGAATAGCAGTAAAAGCAAAAGCAACATCTATTTGTACTTAATCCAGTCCCATCACTCCATGGGAAATAGATGGGGAAACAGTGGAAACAGTGTCAGACTTAATTTTGGGGGGCTCCAAAATCACTGCAGATGGTGACTGCAGCCATGAAATTAAAAGACGCTTACTCCTTGGAAGAAAAGTTATGATCAACCTAGATAGCATATTCAAAGCAGAGACATTACTTTGACGACTAAGGTCCGTCTAGTCAAGGCTATGGTTTTTCCAGTGGTCATGTATGGATGTGAGAGTTGGACTGTGAAGAAGGCTGAGCACCGAAGAATTGATGCTTTTGAACTGTGGTGTTGGAGAAGACTCTTGAGAGTCCCTTGCACTGCAAGGAGATCCAACCAGTCCATTCTGAAGGAGATCAGCCCTGGGATTTCTTTGGAAGGAATGATGCTAAAGCTGAAAGTCCAGTACTTTGGCCACCTCATGCGAAGAGTTGACTCATTGGAAAAGACTTTGATGCTGGGAAGGATTGGGGGCAGGAGGAGAAGGGGA
Organism: Capra hircus; assembly: GCF_001704415.2. Classification (NCBI taxonomy): domain Eukaryota; kingdom Metazoa; phylum Chordata; class Mammalia; order Artiodactyla; family Bovidae; genus Capra; species Capra hircus. Next base: position 6,610,461 of record NC_030820.1, read on the forward strand.
CAACAGAGGATGAGATGGGTGGATGGCATCACTGACTTGATGGACGTGAGTCTGAGTGAACTCTGGGAGTTGGTGATGGACAGGGAGGCCTGGCGTGCTGCGATTGATGGGGTCGCAAAGAGTTGGACACAGCTGAGTGACTGAACTGAACTGAATGCTACTGAGTTTCTTTACAATGACCCTATGAGATAGATAGTATATATATCCTCATTTCACAGATGAGGAAATTGGGACCCACAGAGATTTGAATAACTTATGCAAGGTCATACAACCATGATGGGCAGGGCCAGGATTCAGACCCAGGCAGGCTGGAGTTTTTCTTCCAGTCTATGACAAGACTCCTCCAGCTCTGATTCAAGTCAACAACCTTTGTGTTTCTTATTTTGTGACTTGCCTTGAACCATTTTCCAGGTAGATTGTGTTCTCTTATCTCAGGAATTCTTTTTAAATTATGGCTAACTGGCTCCGCCGTCCCCGGGATTCTCCAGACAAGAACACTGGAGTGGGTTGCCATTTCCTTCTCCAGTGCATGAAAGTGAAAAGTGAAAGTGAAATCGCTCAGTCGTGTCCGACTCTTAGCGACCCCATGGACTGCAGCCCACCGGGCTCCTCCATCCATGGGATTTTCCAGTCAAGAGTACTGGAGTGGGGTGCCATTGCCTTCTCCAACTTAACTATTACTACATAATAAATCATCCCAAAACACAGTGGCTTAAAACAGCCACATTTTGTTTGCTCGTGAGTTCATGTCAGCAGTTTGCCCTGGGCTCTGTGGGTGGCTCTTCTGCGGCTCTTGCCTAGGCTTACTCAGCTGGCTGTCGCTTTCTGTTGGCTTGACGTGGGCTAGGTAGGCTAGAGGACCTCAATCATGCGTTTGATAGTTGGTGTTTGCTGTCACCTACGCTCTTTCCTCATCCTCAAGGAAGTTATTCTGCATATCTTTACATGGTGGGCTCAGAGCAGCCAGAGAGAAAAAGCAGAAACTGCAAGGCCTCTTGATGAACTTTATAGGAAAGTGAAAGTCATCAGTCATATCCGACTCTATACAGTCCATGGAATTCTCCAGGCCAGAATACTGGAGTGGGTAGCCTTTCCCTTCTCCATGGGATCTTCCCAGCCCAGGGATCAAACACAGGTCTCCCACATTGCAGGTGGATTCTTTACCAGCTAAGCCACAAGGGAAGGCCAAGAATACTGGAGTGGGTAGCTTCTCCCTTCTCCAGGGGATCTTCCCAACCCAGGAGTTGAACCGGGGTCTTCTGCATTGCAGGTGGATTCTTTACCAACTGAGCTATCAGGGAAGCCCAATTCAACGTCAGCCTCATTTTACTGATTAAACAAATCACTGAATCAGCTTAGATTCTAAGGGACCAGAAATTGACTCCTTGATGGGAGGACCAGCAATGTTCAGGGATGGGAGGAGTCATCATGGCTGTCTTTGCAAAATGCCTACCATATTGACCTTTTAGGTCAGACACTGCAAATGTTGAACCACTCTTGTATTCATCTTTTCACATTGTTTATGCTGCCTTTGGTCATGCAGAAACTTTCTATTCTAAGTGTAATCAACTCTGGATCATTTCTCACATAACTTTGGATTTTCAAGCCTTACTCAAGAAAGAGTTCCTCAAATAAGGATTGTCAGAATATTGAAATGTATTTTATTCTAGTGTTTTTTAGTGTTTTTGTTGTTCTTGTTTAGAACTACAACTTACTTTGAAGTTATTTGTGGGGTTAAGATAAAGATAAAACTTTGATTTTTGTTGAATAGCCACTTGTCCTATCATATTTTTTAAATATTTCATTCTATATTTGTTAATACAAAATACCATTTTTAACATATACTAAAATTTTCATATATACATTACTGGGATATACATGCATACATATATATATATACATATACAAGAAACAAATGTCTTATATATACATATACAAAAAACAAATGTTTCTTGACATTCATTTTTCTATTAATGTTTTATATTCTATAACACTACACTTTTTTTTAATTTTAATTTTTATTTTATTTTACTTTACAATACTGTATTGGTCATGCCATACATTGTCATGAATCTACCACGGGTGTACATGAGTTCCCAATCCTGAACCCCCCTCCCTCCTCCCACTCCATATCATCTCCCTGGATCATCCCCGTGCACCAGCCCCAAGCATCCTGTATCCTTTTATTTCATGTAGTTTCATAGTATGTTTTAATAGGGAATATATGCTTTGATTAAAATTTTTCCTTAGAAATTCTTATAAAATATCTATTTTCAAACAGATTTAAGAGTTATTTTGTTTAAAAACTCACTGAGCTTTTAATGAGAATTGCTATATATATTTGGGGGAGGATAAACTGAAAAGAATTGAAAATTTTATATTATCCTCTCTTTCAGGACATGGTTTAAGCTTCTCTATTTCTTGAGTGAAGCTTTACAGCTTTCTTCATCTTTCTTTTCACATTTCTTTCGACAAGCTGTTTTCAAGGTTTGGCTGCTATTGTAAATTTTTCATTTTATTTTCTGTTATGTTCTCCAATTCATTAGTTTTAGAATCTAGGAAAGCTATACTTAGCAATATGCGCTTACAGTTTTCTCGGTGTATGCATGAGAGCTAGCAATATCCATTTCTGGAGTAATATCATTGTGGTTTCATGGTGTGCATTAGAAACCCTTTTTTGTTCACTTTAGCGCTTTAAGTAATAAGAATTATCTATTTCTTATAAGACTGTTAGAATTCACTCATTGTTAGCCCTCTTGGGTTTGGCACCTCTTTGATTGAGATCATTGATTAATGTTCCATATTATTCCTTGGTCAACAGCCTAATCAGATACTATAACTTTTCTCTAGTCATTTTTGATCATTTATACTTTCTCAAATATCATGTTTTATTGGATTTTTACTCTATCAGTATAAAGCCTTATATAATACATGCATCAGTTCAGTTCAGTTCATTTCAGTCACTCAGTCGTGTCTGACTCTTTGTGACCTTATGAATCGCAGCACGCCAGGCCTCCCTGTCCATCACCAACTCCCGGAGTTCACTCAGACTCGCGTCCATCTAGTCAGTGATGCCATCCAGCCATCTCATCCTCAGTCATCCCCTTCTTCTCCTGCCCCCAATCCCTCCCAGCATCAGAGTCTTTTCCAATGAGTCAACTCTTCGCATTAGGTGGCCAAAGTACGACTACATGTTCTTTGTAATAGTGTTAGTGTTAGTCGCTCAGTCGTGCCCGACTCTTTGCGACCCTATGGACTGCAGGCTCCTCTGTCCATGAGATTTTCTAGGCAAGGATACTGGAGTGGGTTGCCATTCCCTTCTCCAGGGGATCTTCCCAACCCAGGGATTGAACCTGGGTCTCCTGCGCTGCAGGCAGATTCTTTACTGACTGAGCTACAAGGGAAGCCCCTAAATATCTTTATAAGACCTATCAAGTCAAGGTGGTTAATTATATTGTGAAAACGCTTCATCTTGATTTACTTATTGTTTACTTAATCTGCTTATTCCTCAAATAATTTAATTACATTCTGGCCCTACCACTGTGCATTTTTCTCTTCTCCTTATTATCCATGAAGTTTTGCTTTATTTGTTTAGAATTCATGGTGTTAGGAGATAAAACATCTTTTTTGGTGGGTTTTTTGGGGGGTGAGGGGGAGCAGTATAGTGGCTTTCAGGATCTTAGTTCTCCTTCCAGACCAGGGATTGAACTCATGGCCTCCTCAGTGAAGGCAAGAGTCTTAACCACTGGACCACCAGGGAATTCCCTGGTGGTTATATTTTTATCAAGGCGAAATTCCTCATACATCTTTTTCTTGACTTTTCAATATATTTTGATAGTAATTTTGCATCTCTTGCTTATTTTTTTTCCTCTTGCCATTCATTGGGTATCTTTTTCCAACATTTATTTTCAGCCTTTCTCTCCCCTTTTTGTTTAAATATCTCTTATTAATAACCAATAGCCAGTTTATTTTGTCATGTAATAGATCAATGAATGTAACCCACCTGTATTTATTGTGATTACTAATAGATTTGAAGATATGTTTTCAGTTTTATTTAGTGTTTTCAAATTTTCTTCATTTTGCCTCCCACCTTCCAATTTATCTATGTGAACTTTGGCAAGAGAGTTAGCCTAGGTCTAAATGTCCTCATCTGTTAAATAGGTATACAAAAACTATTTCCTTGTGTTGTAAGAATTATAACACTGAATGCATGTAAGTGCTCTGTTAGAGCTTGGCACTTAAGCATTTAATGGCACCCCACTCCAGTGCTTTTGCCTGGAAAGTCCCATGGATGGAGGAGCCTGGTGGGCTACAGTCCATGGGGTCGCTAGAGTCGGGCACGATTGAGCGACTTCGCTTTCGCTTTTCACTTTCATGCACTGGAGAAGGAAATGGCAACCCACTCCAGTGTTCTTGCCTAGGGAATCCCAGGGACCGGGGAGCCTGGCAGGCTGCTGTCTATGGGGTGGCATAGAGTTGGACACGACTGAAGCGACTTAGCAGCAGTAGCAGCAAGTATTTAAATATTATTTACTTACTTTATTATTCTTCAAGTTTGGAAAGGGTTTATCTCTCCAATTCTTAACATTTAGCAAATAGATTTGAAATCATACTTTTCTATCAATGTTGAGACTCAATGAGTATTTATAATATAACCTAAACTTTCCCTAGTGGCTCAGACAGTAAAGAATCTGCCTCCAATGCAGGAGACTTAGGTTCAATCCCTGGATTGGAAAGATTCCTGGAGAAGGGAATGGCAACCCACTCCAGTATTCTTGCCTGGAGAATTGCATGGAGAGAGGAGCCTGTTGGGCTGCAGTCCAGGGGGTCACAAAGAGTCAGACATGACTGAGTGACTTTCACTAAACTTTCCTCAAACAAGATTCTAATATGCCATTTCTTTCTCTTATCTCTCTCAAATTTTAATCACATTATCTGAATATTTAGTGCTAGGTTATTCATTTTTCTTTCCATTTCTAATATCTTTCTTCTTTCTTTCATTACTTTTCATTTTTGCTGTCTTAGGAATAATTTCTTAGCAGTAGTATAATTCTCCCAATCATTATTTAGACTTAAAGATTTTTTTTTTTAATTTGTCTCCTGCTGCTGCTTCTGGAATCTCATATCTTCATCTTTTATTTTGCTGGAATACATTCTCGAAAAGTTCTCTCAGAAAGGTTTTATCAAAAGATAAACTCTTAGGCGTTCCCTGGAGGTTTAGTGGCTAGGACTTAGCAATCTCACTGCCTGGGCCCCGGGTATAACCCCTGGTTAGGGAACTAAGATCCTGAAAGCTGTGTGGTGTGGCCAAAAGAAACAATAAAAAAGATAAACTCTTAGATTCTAAAATTTTAAGTACATCTTTATGTGCTTCTCACACTTAAATGCTAATTTGGCTGTTAGTTTTTTTCTATCTTGTTTCCCCTAAGAATTTTGAAGATATAATGCAAGTTTTTTTGTAGCATCTCATGTTTCAGTGAAAAGTCTGATGCTTTTTCTTTGAAAGTGATTTTTTAAGTGGAAGCTTTTAGGGTTTTTCTCTTTGTTCATAATGCTCAGAAATTTAATTAGCTTGTGCTCAGAATTAGGGCCTTTGTTGTTATTCCTCTTCAGCATGTGGTGGATGCTTTCAATCTGAATCCTCAAGTTTCTCTTCAGCCTGAGAAAGTTGCTTTAGTAATTTCTTTGCTTATTTCCAATGTCCTTGTATTCACCTTCTGGAACTCCTGGTAGACTTTGACATTAATGTTAGGATTTCAAAATCGAACGGTCTTCCACATCTCTAATGTTTTTCTCTTTGCATTTTTCTAATGCATTTTACGTCTTGGCCTAATCTTCCAGCTTTGGCAGCCTTAGCGCTAGTCCTTTCCCTGTTTATCCGTTTCCTGTCCTTACCCTTTTCACCCAACTTCTGTAGCTTCTTCTCTTTTCTTCCCTTCTTTTCTCTTCCTTCCCTCCTCCCCTCCTCTCCTCCTTAGCTTTTTTCTCTTTCTACATATTTAAAACATTTTTAATGAAGAATAATTTACATACAATAAAATGAATGCATCTTAAAGATTCAGTTCCATTTTTGACAATTATATATACCTATATAACCACTATCAAAATTAGATACAGAACATCTCCATGGTCCCCAAAAGTCTCCTAGTGCACCTTTGTAGGCAATTTACACCCCCCCATAAGCACCCAGTGTCTTACTCTTATCACCATGAACTAGTTTGCCTCTTTTAAATCTTCACATAGATGGAATTGTATGGTGTGCGTGTGTGTGTGTGTGTGTGTCTGGGTTTGTTTTGCTTAACATATTATTTTTGATATTCATCTTTGTTGCTGTGTACACCAGTAAGTTTCTCTTCTTTATTGTTAAGGGGTATTCCATTGTATAACTATCCCACAATTAATTTATCCATTTCCCCATTGATGGTCATTTGGGTTGTTTCCAATGGTTTGGATAGTTACTGTAAATAAGATCATGTTAACTTTTTTGTACAATCCAGGACATAGGTTTTCATTTCTAATACTTGCTAGTGAAACTGACACAGGCTCTATTCTTTACGTTGCTATGGGAATTCCTCTGAAGAAACTCGCTGTTTCTGGCAATCTTTCTCTGACTTTCTCAACTCTGTAACGTTCCACTTTCAATTGGGTGCCATCTGTTTCATGTCTGCCTGAAACCATTTCTTCTTCTGTAGACGGTCCCTCCCAGCTTTCCAGTTCTGTTGGGAATTTATTCTTCTTTTTCATCTTCTTTCTCAGTAGAATTTAGAGCAGGAAAATAAGTAAATGAAAATACCCAGCCTCCACCTTGAATTGAAACACTGTAATTTTATTTTTCACTTTTATTTTCCAGTATACAAACCAGAAGAAAGTCCTGTTATTTGTGCAGCCCCTTCATTCATTGTTTCCCAGCCATGTTCTAAAAGGCATTGATGTTGAGGCTCAGAAGTCGTGAGAACTATCCATTCAATTAAGAAGAATCTATTGTGTTTTTAAAGCCTCCAAAAGAAAGAATATATATATATTATGTATATATATAATTGAAGTATAATTGGCTTACAATGTTTCAGATGCACAGCAAGGTGATTTGGTTATACAAATACATACATATCACTTTTGAAATTATTTTCCGTCATAGATTATTACAAGATACTAACTGTAGTTCCCTGTGCTATACAGTAAACCTTTGTTGTTTGTTGTGTATCTATTTTTTAATTAGAAATCTAGCATTCTATTCAGACTAAGTCAAACAAGTAGAATTAAACTGTCATAATTTTTTAGTTAGGCAAAAATTCACATTTTCAAATATATATATATTATCCATATTTATATATGTATACAAAACCTTTTCTCCTACACTTGATGAAGTCCTGAGAAAGAACATCAAAAAAAAAAAAAAAAAAGAGAGAGATGGAGAAATTGGAGAACATAAGTGAAATGGGAGCACTGAATTTGAAATAGAAATAGTGAAACAAACTAGCTAAACGAGCATCATATAGCCCATTTGTTTTTAAACATGACTGCTCATTACAAACATATCTGGCAAAAAAAAGCAGTACGTGAGTATTTGTATTTTTCAAAAAATTTCATGATAATTCTGACATGCATCTGGATTTTAAAAAGTGATTATAGGTTTTTCTATTAGACCCTAGTTTTGGTGATACAGAGTTCTATTATTTTTCTGTTGACCAATCATGATACAGTGGTATAAAGTGAGTAATAGTTACATAATCACAATAGTAAAAGATGTTTATCAGTTTTCACAATCAATAGCCAGTCAAAAAATAAAAAATAATTACAATTGCAAGCCATAATGGGAACATGATTGACTTAACAGTATAAAATAATCACTAACAATTTGGGAGAGGCAAGCAGAGTGATGTGGTATGTGGAAGTGCATACACACACGCTTTCATCCACCCAGCCAGTCTATGTCTTTTGGTTGGTGCATGTGATTCATTTATACTTGAGGTAATGATTGATATGTATGACCCTATTACTGTTTTCTTGTTTTGGTCTTATTTTCTGTAGGTCTTTTCCTTTTCCTTGTGTTCTCTGCCTTAGCATTTGTTGTGAAGCTGGTTTGGTGGTGCTGAATTCTCTTAACTTTTGCTTATCTGGAAAGCTTTTGATGTCTCCATCAAAAGCAGAGTCTTTCTGGGTAGAGTGTTCTTGGTTGTAGGTTCTTCCCTTCATCGCTTTAAATATATCATGCCATTTCCTCCTGGTTTGTACAGTTTCTGATGAGAAATTAGCTGATAGCCTGATGGGAGTTTCCTTGTATGTGGTCACTTTTCCCTTGTTGCTTTTAATATTTTATCTCTGTATTTAATTTTTTCAGTTTGATTACTATGTGTCTCGGTGTGTTCCTCCTTGGGTTCATCCTGCCTGGGACTCTCTGTGCTTCCTGAACTTGGTTGACTATATCCTTTCCCATATTTGGGAAATTTTCAGCTATTATCTCTTCAGATACTTTCTCAGGCCCTTTCTGTCATTCTTCTCCTTCTGGGACCCCTATAATGCGAATGTTGGTGCCTTTAATGTTGTCCCAGAGGTCTCTTAGGCTGTCTTCATTTTTCATTCTTTTTTCTGTATTTTGTGCTGTGGCAGTGATTTCCACCATTTTGTCCTCCAGGTCATTGATCTGTTCTTCTGCCTCAGTTTTTCTGCTGTTGATTCCTACTAGTGTATCATTCATCTCTGTTTATTTGTTCTTTAGTTCTTCTGGTCTTTGGTAAACATTTCTCGCACCCTCCCGTTCTTGGCCTCCATTCTTTTCCCGAGATCCTGGATCATCTTCACTATCATTATGCTAAATTCTTTTTTTGGAAGGTTGCCTATCTCCACTTCATTTAGTTGTTTTTCTGGGATTTTATCTTGTCCCTTCATCTGGGACATAACTTTCTCCTGTTTCATTATGGTTAACTTTCTGTAATATGTTTTGTGAGACAGTGCTTCTTCTTGCTTCTTCTGTCTGCCCTCTGATGGCTGAGGCCAAGAGGCTTGTGGAACCTTCTTGATGGGAGGGGTTGGTGATGGGAAAAACTGGGTCTTGCTCTGGTGGGCAGGGCCTTGCTCAGTAAAGCTTTAATCCAATTATCTGCTGATGGGTGGGGTTACTCTCCCTCCCTGGTAGTTGTTTGGCCTGAGGCATCAAAGCCCTGGGGTCTACAGGCTCTATGGTGGGGTTAATGGTGAAGTCCAAGAGGGTTTACGCCAGGGGGTATCTTCCAGCACCCCCATCCCTGTGGTGAGCCCCTGCTGACCCACAGGAGGCCACAGAAGGCCCTCCAATACTAGCAGGTAGTGGTGGTTCAGTCTCTTGTGGAGACACTGCTCCTCTTCTCTGGGTCTCAGTGCTGCAAACTTTTGTTTGTGCTCTCCAAGACTGGAGTCTCTGGTTCCCCAGCCCTCTGGAAGGCCTATAATCAAACGCTGCTTGCCCTCAAGGCCAGATTTGCTGGGGATTCCCAGTCCCTTTGTCAGATCCCCAGGCTGGGAAGCCTGACGTGGGGTTCAAAATGGTCACAACAGTGCAAGAACTTCTTTGATATTATTATTCGCTAATCTGTGGTTGCCCACCTGGTGGGTATAGGATTTGACTTTATTGTGATTGCACCCCTCCTAATGTCTCACTGAGGCTTCTTCTTTGTCTTGGGATGTGGAGTACCTTTTTTCTGGTGGGTTCCAGTGTCCTCCTATTGATGGCTGTTCAACAGCTAGTTGCAGCTTTGGTGCTCTTGTAGGAGGAGATGAGGACGTGTCCTACTCTGCAATCTTGATCTGGAAGCCTGTACAAGTACGTTTTTACAGCCGTCAGTGACCAGATAGTTTTTTCTCTACTGTGTCCTTTAAATCTTTTCTGACACATCTTAATATCATGTTTGTGCTTCTTTCCCCACTATTCATTCCCTTTTCAAGAAACATCTCATGCAGGACGTAAAGGTTATTATTTAATAGGTCTTCTCCACATTTGATTATCTCAGTTTTTAACTTGTCTTCACTGATCTAATTTTACAGTGTTTTAATGGTGTATGTGATCCTCTTATTTCCCTTTCATCTGCGGACATCTGTGACCTTGGCTCAGGATTCTATGCTTCACAATGGAAAGGGTGGTGATGAAGCCCCTTTCTTCAGTGACAGCTAAGGGTACCTCACTGTCTGTACTCATTCTTCAAAAGGCAGATTATTCAAGGGCTGGGACTGGGATGTCAACTTAGTTCCCAGGACTGAATGCAGTGAGGTTGAAGAAACAGCAAGGGAGTGTGTTACTGAAAAGGAAAAACTCATTTTGCATTTTATTTAAACCTTGTCTGTACTACTCTTCCGTAAGAACGTCATAAGAAGCCCTAGACGTAAGAGATGTAAAGCTTAATTCCTTTCTTTCTATGGCGTGTCAGTGCAAATGTTGGGAGGAGTACAATGCGAAGAAATAGACGTGCTAGTGCCAGTCTCTTTGGACTATGCGCTCACTGCCCGTCCCGGTCACTGACCTGATCATGTAGCCTTGTGGCTCTTCCCCTTCCCCGCCTCTTTCCCTTTCTCCTACCAGAGCTTCCCGGGGATATCTCCCAAGGACCACTTGCTCTTTGTCTCAGGGTTTGCTTCTGGAAGAAACTAAACTAAACAAAGTGAAGTCGCTCAGTTGTGTCCAACTCTTTGCCACCCCATGGACTGTAGCCCACCAGGCTCCTCCCTCCATGGGATTCTCCAGGCAAGAGCATTGGAGTGGGTTGCCATTTCCTTCTCCAAGGGATCTTCCCGACCCAGGGATCGAACCTGGGTCTCCCGCATTCCAGGCAGAGGCTTTAACCTCTGAGCCACCAGAGAAGCCCCAAACTAAACAAAGCAGTACTCAAACCTCAGCCGTGGGATCACTGGCCATTTCTTCGGGTGCAGGAAGACGTACGGTGTGGAGTTTGCATGAGGTGCCTGCTGTTTCTTGCTGCTGATAACAAGGCTGAAGTCTGTTCACCTCAGAAAGAGATGTACAGTGGCAGCAACAGAATCAAACCATGCCATCCCCTCCCAGAGCAGCTGGGAAGAGCGGAGTTCCGAAATCATAGGAATGGGAAAGGTCAGGCCTAGGCAGAGCCCGTGAATGGCTCGTGTATAGAGAGATGACTGTTGTTTTCCTCAGGAGAGCCTCGTCCTGCACTTGTTTGCCGTTTTAGGTGGGAGGATGGTTGGGAAGCCCTCACGGGTGTGTGAGAGCACCTTCTAATGCCTGAAAAAGGGAGTGGTCACGGTTCCTGGGTGCATGCAGCTTTGCGTCAGCTCTCCAGGCACAGCCCAGCATGTGTCACAGGAAAGCTGTTTCTGTAAGCTGAGTAGAAGTGAAAACACCAGGTTCACTCCTCCTTCCTGTTGAACTGACCCAGGCACGTCTTAGGAAACCCAGTCATCTCACACAGAGCACTGTCTCCAGCTGGTGCACCTCCATCAGACAGCAGCACTCCTGGGCCCGCCTTCCCCAGAAGGAACAGCGTGGCAGGGTCAAAGGGGCAGGAGAATTTCAGTTTTGTGTCTGGTGCTCGGGGCTGCCAGACTCACAGTCTGGAGCACCTCGATCCCAGATGTGCAGCAGAAGTGACCCTGGAAAAGGCAGGTCGACTGTGAATTCAAGAGGCTGCTTCCTGCTGTACACCTCATCTCTATTTTTGAAAATAACAAGGTGTGGCTAGAACCTATATGAAGCATCTCGGGGAAGGGGGGCTGGAAATGATGTCATAGGTCACCCAGGTGCTGCCTTACTCCCACCAGCATCAAGAGAGAGAATCCATGCCAAAGCCAAGGAAACAAAGCACATGCCTTGGCTCCCAGCCACCTCTTAGAGATTGTGATGAGGAGACAACAAGGAGGACAAGGGCAGTTGTGTTATTATTTTTTAAAGATACTGTTTTATTAAGGTGTAGTTGGCATACAATGGACTGTGCATACTCAAAGTGAACAGGGAGGAGTTGACACCTGTGAAACCATCACCACCATCAAGATGATGAATAAATCTACCATCTCTGAAAGCTTCTTTGTGTTCCTTGGGGATTCCTCCTTCATTCCTCAGGAAGCCCCACCACTGATCTGCCTTCTGTCACTATGGATCAGTTTTTACATTTCCTAGAGTTTTACCTAAGCAGACTGGTACTTAGTGTACAGCATGGGGCGCTCTTTTGCTCACCATGATGACTCTGGGATGCATCCATGTTGTTTGGTGCATAAGCGTTTGATCCTTTTATTGCCAGTTGGTAGTCCAAGGTATGTGTATACGATAAGCTTTTCCACTCACCCAGTGAAGCACGCTGAGGTTGTTTCCAACTCGGGCCTATTAAAATAAGGATGCTGTGAGTGTTTGGGTGTAAGTCCTTGCATCGTGAACATATGCTTTCATCTCTCTTGTATGAATTCTTAGAGGCAGACTAGCTGGGTATATGTTTAGCTTACTTAAAATTGTGGCAATCTTTTTTTAAACTTTTTTGAGGGAATATGATTGTGTTACAATATAGTGCTAGTTTCTGCTGTGCAACAAAGTAAATAAGCTGTACATATATGAATATCCCCTCCCTCTTGGTCTCCTTTCCACCCTTCCCCATCCCAGCCCTCTATGTTGTCACAGAGGACCAAGATGAGTTTCCTGTGCTTTGTAGCAGGTTCGCACTAGCTATCTGTTTTACGCATTGTTATATATATATATATATATATATATATATATATACATATATATATATATAAGCTAGGTGGCACCGTGGTAAAGAACTTGCCCCCCAATGCAGGAGATATAAGAAATGAGTTTTCAATCCCTGGGTTGAGAAGATCCCCTGTAGGAGGGCATGACAATTCACTCTAGTATTCTTGCCTGGAAAATTGCCATGGACAGAGGAACCTGGTGGGCTACAGTCCATAGCATTACAAAAAGACACGACTGAGTACACACGCAATCAGTGTAATATATACATGTAATAGATATATGTGTGATATATATGTAGATCCTAATATTCCGATTTGTCCCATGCTCCCCTAAAAAATAATAAATAAATAAATAATAATAAAATTGTGGCAATCTTTTACAGGCACTCATATAACATGTTTAGGATCTATAAAACCCAGGACACTGTTAGAAAACGAGAGAATTTGGAAGTTTAGTTGCAGGATGGTATCTTCCTACAGCTAATACACAAGCGTATAATCCATAATTATGGAAAACTGAAGGAAGAGGAGAAGATACTGTTTCCTTGGAAAGAATTCTCCTACCTTTTCAGGATTCTCCAAATCAAAAGTTTCAGGGTGCTCAATCCTCCAGGTGAGCATGGTTGCTGCTGGTGGTGATGGTGGTGGTAGAAAGAAATAGTTGCTGGACAAGAACTATTTCCAACAAGAGCTGGAAAAGTCTCCTAGCAGGAGACTTGACTTCCTCTGTAAGCTGCTGTTTGATGTTCCCTTCATCTTCTTGTCCTGATGCCCTGCCTGACTGGAAGTTAACAGAACCAGAAATAGATTTGTATCTCCTGCCTGGAGACGCAATTACATTGTGACTTGGAAATCTGGTATTGGTTATGAGCAAAATGAACTGGAAGCCAGGTTTATTGCTGGAAATCTTCAAATTTCAGGAAGGACAAAAATTCAAAAGGGGAGATCTCATTAAGTGTTTCTAATGCTTAGCCCAGGAAAAAGGCTGCAGGAATGTTAACATGAGCTGACCCTCTGGCCACGCTGGACATGAGGAGAGTGATGGCTCTTAGAAACACACAGAGGATTCTTGCTAGAGGGCAAGGACTATTCTTTACTGACACATAAGGTGGCCCATCCACTGCCCCAAGGGACATGGAGCAGTTGTGACTTGCAGGTACAGGTGAGAAGCTAGGGGTGATTTCTCCACACTTGCACCAACGGTGTGGTGCATGGAGCAGCAGCAACAGGGTCTCCTGGGAACTCATTACAAAATAAGAATCTCAGGCCCCACCCAGAATGACTGAACCAGGATCTTCAATTTAATCAGGGCCCCTGGTGAATCACATGCTCGTTACAGATTAAGAAGCTCTGGTCAAGATGCATGCTTTTCTTGCAAGTTGCAAGTCCTCAGAAGCACTCAGGACAGATCAGGTATTATTTAGCTATTGCCCAATTGAGCGTCACAACAAACTACCCCAAACCTCAGTGGCCTGTAAAAACAAGCATGTATTCTCACACTTGAGGGCCTGTGGGTTGCTGGGGCTCAGTAGATGTAGGCAGGCTGGGCTCCAGGCTAAGGCTTGGGTCTGGGTTTCTTCCTGCATCTCCCAGACTTACACAACTAGCAGGCTACCTGCCCTGCACTCCTCTCATGGTGATGAAAAATCACAGAAAGGCAGAGGCAAGCCTGAAGGACACACACTCCAGCCTTTGCTTAGATCACATCTGTTAGCATCCTGTTGGCCAAAACTCTTCACAAAGCCCAACAGGGTGGCCAAAGGCTTTGGATTTGTTTCAGTTCTTCCTCTGCTTCTCATGTGTGTGTCTTCAGCAAAAGTCTCACACTTCTCTGCGCTTCTGTGTCCTGTTCAGTAAATGGGATAGTAAAAGTGGTATCCATGGGAGGTTATAACATTGAAAGGACCATCCTTGGTGCATAAGGACACTGCAACCCCTGAATCTGGTGCTACAGAGCAGCGTGACCCTGGACAAGTCACTTCAACTCTATGCGTTTCATTCTCCTTATCTAAAAGTCGACTGAAAGTGAAGTCGCTCAGTCGTGTCCAACTCTGCAACCCCTTGGGCTGCAGCCTCCCAGGCTTCTCTGTCCATGGGATTTTCCAGGCAAGAGTACTGGAGTGGGTTGCCATTTCCTTCTCCAGGGGATCTTCCCGACTCAGAGGTTGAACCCAGGTCTCCCACATTGCAGGTGGACGCTTTATCCTCTAAGCCACCAGGGAAGCCCTAAAAATAAATAAAAATAGACATCCTAATGGGATAATTATACTGATTTTTAAACTTTATCTTCAAACATGGTGACAATGATGCTGATGGTGATATAAAAGCTAACCTTCAGCATTTATACTGTGCCAAGAGCAGAATAAATAACAACTTTGTGTGTATTTGCACCTTTAATTCTCACAACAGCCCAATGAAGATCCTCTCCCATTTTGCAGCTGAGGAAATGTGGACTGTAGCCCACCAGGCTCTTCTGTCCATGGAATTCTCCAGGCAAGAACACTGGAATGGGTACTCTTTCCCTTCTCCAGGGGATCTTCCCAACCCAGGGATCGAACCTGGGTCTCCTGCACTGCAGGCGGATTCGTTACCATCTGAGCCACCAGGGAGTGGGGTCTGCAGGATCCTGCCTCTGAGAAACCAGACCCAGAAAGGCCACGGGTTGCTCAGTCCATACTGGATTCCACCAAAAGTGATTTCTGAGTCAAGAGACATACGCTTCTCTCTTTCCATCCTCCTCTGCCTGGTCTCTCTTGTGCAATTTCACTACTTAAAACTGTGTGCTTCGTGGTGGGGGTGGGACTGTGCCCACAGATACATTATTCATCACCCATGGGCTTTAACAACCAAAGACGGAAATACCTTTGTAGGGTGTCCCTTACAAAGGGGTACCCTTTCCTGCCTTCCTTTCTCAGACATAACAAGAGAAGCAGGCAGACCTGGGGACAAGAGTTTTGCCAGCTCTCTGAGCTATATATTCTGCTTTCCAATTATAGTTTCTGGCCAGAAGACTCTTTTCCTTGTGACTAATCAGATTCTTCCCTTTCCTTGGTGTGCCACAAAGACCTTTTCCTCAAGGTCTTCTGAGGAGAGAGTGGTCAGGAATTTTTAAGTGTTTCCCATAGTTGAGAGGAGTATCATACTTCCTTTCCTGGTTGTGGCATTACACGGCTAATATCTAATCAGCTTGTGGGCCACCGTGGTTCTAGATCTTTCTCTGCCATCCTTCCCACGTCTCTGACAGCCCTGTACCCCCAGTGAATTTTACCCTTTGTTTTGCTTTGCTCCTGACAGAACTTGTCTCGTACTTTGGATATGTTCTGTAGTGCCCTCTCCCTTCTCTCTTTGCTCCCCAAACATTGGGTTGGGACCAGTCTCATGTCAATGATCTTAACAGCTTAGTAACTTTGTGATTGTCACAGAATTGAACACTGACTAGGTTGATGGCTTCGACAGAAAAACAAATAAAACTTAAAAAAAATATGACCACTAGAAGTGCGAAATCACTATATTATCTCACAGAATGGCAAAATGGAAACAAAAACTAAAGACTGTTGGCAAGAATGTGGAGCACCTATAGGGAACACAAACAGATGGGAACACTTTGGAAAATTGTTTTTCCAGAGTAGCAGCTAAGACAGAATATATATGTACCCTCTGACCCAGCAATCCCATCCTGGGTCTAATCCCCACAGAAATGTATTTATCCGTGGACTCAAAAACCTGAAAAGGAATCCTCATAGCAGCGCTAGTTAAAATAGCCCCAAACTGGAAAGACCCAAAGTGCCTATCCACGGGAGGATGGGTAATAAGGCAGTAAGTGCACACACTGGGAAAAGAGCAAACAACTGCACACAACACGTACAACTTCACAACCGTAGTGTCACGCGGAAGGAGCCAGTCACAAAAGTGTACATGCAAGAAAATTCTGTTAGTGTTACATGGTCAGGAAAAGCTCATCTATGCTGTTGGAACAGAGAAAACACCAGCCACCCTCATTAAGGGGACAGAAGGGGGCATCTGGCTGCTGCTAATATTGTTTCTCGGTCTGAGTGTTGGCTACATGGTTGTGTTCACGTTGAGAAATCTCACTGAGCTGTGTAGTTATAGACATGCATTTCTCTATATGGATATCATCCTTCAGTTAAAAATACAGTAAAGAGGGAATTCCCTGATGGGTCAGTGGTTAGGATTCCATGCCTTCACTGACAAAGGCCCAGGTTTGATCCCGGGCAGGGGAACTAAGATTCTATAAGCCGTGCTGTGTGGCTAAAAATAAAAATTAATTAGGTAATTAACTTTAAAAAATACAGTAAAGAAGGCAGCAGGCAGGGTAGATAGTGTAGGAGAGATGGCCTTTTTTCCCTGGAAAAGGCAACCGGCAGTCCAGAGTCCACTCCCCGTTCTCCTTGGTGTACCCTGCCCTGCAGGCTGCTCTCCAAGTTTTAATGAGTGTGGACTAGTTTCAGCATTAGGGGGGATCCTGCTCTGCCTCCGTGGCCCAGTACTATTGTCATGACATCAAAGACCAACTGCTGGCTGAGATACAGTCCATGTGAAAAGAGTGACCAGCAGATTTACTGCTTGACTTCATCCCCTTTAGATGGAACTGGCCCCATGGTCCCCTTTCAAAGCTCGATTGCGGACATATATCTTCTTTATAGGACACCATGTACAATAAAGCGAGGCAATAACTTAAAATATTTTTAAAAGAATATCTTTGAGAGCACTGCAAGATGGGCATTCCATCACTGTGGTTACGTGGGCTCAAACACTCCTCGGGGTCTAACCATTGGTCTGAGAGCCTTCTATTCAATATGGTGACTTTTTTTTTTTTTGACTCATCAGGTTATATTTTTATGCTCCAACCCTTTCCCTAGGCTCTGCAATGTCTTCGGAAAGTCATTAATGAGGGGAGATCTGCCTCAAATGAGAGGGCCATGTCACCCCAAGTCAGGCAAAATGGCAAAGTTACTATCCCATTATTCATTAACTTGTTTAGAGTTATCCTTTATGGAGTCAACATTTTTAAAGGACTGAGGCGAATCTAAGCTCCTGGATTGGTTCTGTGCAGTTCGCCAATATCCACATGGACCGTATATCTTTGCATAGCCCTGGTGTGGAAATCTCAGGCAGTTGTTAGCGTTTACAGATGGTAGAGCTGGGCGAGGAAAGAACTGAGTTGTTTTGTATGATTCCCAGAAAATGAAGCACCTTATTCCCTTTCTAAGAGGGAAAATATTCCCTAGCATACTCGTGAAATGACTTATACTGTAAAGGATGTCTTTGGCTTGACTTGGAGTCTTTCTCCAGGTGGCGGAGACTGAGGCATCTGCAATCAACATTACCAGCCTGAATGGAACCATCAATGATTCTTCCAATATGTGATTACTTATTACAGCAGGGAAATCAGTCTGCAGAGGATACAGCATTCTGAAGAGTGGCCAAGTCAGCCCTGGCTCGGAGTGTCCCTTCCTGTTTAATCCATTACTCTTGAAAAGTGCAGCACGCCACACTTGGCTGGAGAAAGAGCCTCTGCCTTCCAGTTTCCTCAGCCGGCACGCTCAGGCAGACACAGCACCCAGGTGAAGGGGCTGCGACCTTCCTGCTGAGACTTTGACAGAGGCCAACACTCGATTCCAAAGACCTTGGAAAGGAGATCTCACCTGTAAGCGGGAGTAAGCATCAACTAGAAGATACTGGATCTATTCAGAGAGGCTGGGGAATCCCGAGAAAGTGACTGCCATGTTGAACTGCAGGTGGGGGTGATGAGAGCCAGGCTCCCTGGAAGGCACCCAGTGGCTTGCCCCCCTGAAGAGCCATCCCACGTGGGCACCACACCACAGGCTTCAGTCTGCGTGTCCTCTGCCCAGTGCGAGGCTCTGGGATAGCCCTGACGTGCACGTCCACGCCCTTGGCGAGGCTCTGGGATAGCCCTGACGTGCACGTCCACGCCCTTGGCGAGGCTCTGGGATAGCCCTGACGTGCGCGTCCACGCCCTTGGCCTTCCATTTGTTCATAAATCAGGAAAGGGCAGAATAAGAGAAGGAAAGTGACCGGGGAACTCAATTACAGAGTGATGTGGCCCCGAGTAAGGGGGACACGTGTGCCGTGGGGCCAGGAAGAGCACAATTAATTCCTCTTCCTACCATGAACAGAGAATGAGGCTGTAAACACAGGGGAAAACAGAGACAGAATCGTAGCTTCAAAGAGCCACCTTCTAATGAAGGAGACGCATTTTTCCTCTGGTACTGACTGAATGGTTGCTCCAAGATGGCTCAAATCATTAACTCAATTTACTTTACTTGGAGGGCTCCAGGGGGTGTCCATTGTTCTTTCGGGTTGGGGTTCTGCATGCTGCTTAGGATGGCAATGGAAGGAGGGCTGTGGAAACCCGCCAGTGCCATGGAGCCCGCCTGGATGCCAGGAGCTGCCTGAAGGCTACACAGGCTCCCTTTTGAAGAAAAACTCGGTATCCACAAAAGCCCAAGTGTTCCACCCGGAGTGACCTTGGGGGGTCACCAGCAGCTTTTTTCCTGAGACCCAAGGAAAGCCAGATGCTGGCAGGGAATTGCTACAGCCATGCCCCTGTGCCCATGTTTATGAGCGTCACTGCACATGGGTGCGTGCATGCCCAGTGACCTGCTCACTGGGCTGAGCATGCTCCTCCGGCTCAGCACCATCCCTGCAGCCACAGAGCCACTCTCTGCTTAGAAGGCAGGCTGCAGATGAAACCCTCGAGTGTCACTGTTGGTGAGAAACCTTGAAAACTGAGTCCCAACGTCTCTTTTTAGACACAAGGGATCAAAACCCCAGAGAACGGAAGGACTTGCCCAGTTCCTTACTACTTATTCCAGGATGACTGACCCTCAAGTCCTGTTTCACAAAGCCCCACAAGCACATTTCTGAGCACCCTAAGAGGTCTCATGGTTTTTCTTTGCCAAAGATAATTGGAGCTGATGCCCATTTCAAGTGCCTCAACCCTGTGATGTTACAGTTGCTGTTTGATTGTCAAGGGGAGTGGAAAGGAAACTAAGTGAACATGAATTGTGTTTCTTATTTCAGAGACTCTCAGGTAGCAGTCAGGTAAATGAAATAACATACATGTAAGTGTAGGACATGACCCACCCACAGAATAAGGGCTCTGCAATTCCATTCACCCATTCAGGACTCACATATTGAGTGCCCTTGGTATGCAGGGGTTGCACCAGGTGCTGGAGATTATTAGAGAACAAGCTTCTGTTCCCGGTGGGGGAGAGCAGCTCAGGCAGGTAACATGGCAAATACTGGAGCCTTAAGGTGGGAAAGACTTCAGCTTGACCGATTGCAGGGAGCCAGCATGAGGAATTCCCTCCGTGACAATGAGGGGCAGAAAAGAGACTGAAGGACCGTGTGTAAGGGAGAAGTGGTTTCTGAACTTGTAGAAGAAGGCAGGGCCCTGTAGGTCATGATGAACGATCTGGCTGTTCTTTTGCGATTAACAAGAAAGGAAGCATGAAAGTGACTTTGAGTGATGGCTCTGTATGCTTTGTGGAGAATGGGAAGGAAGGGTACAGACATGTCAAGAGGTTTCATCATAAAGTAATCCAGGCAAGAGAGGAGGGCACATGGGCCAGGATGGAGTGGAGTGGATGGCTAATGCATGCAAGACACAGTTCTGACACAAAACTAACAGGATTTGCTGATGGACTGGACTTCAGAGTCCCAGATAACTTCTGGTTTTATTGGGGGGGCGGGGGCAGTGTATGGTGTCCATGTTGATGGACCTGTATCAGACATGCGACATTTGAGATGTCTGTGGATGTCTAAATGAAGATGATGAACAGGGAAAAGGGTCAGACTGACCAGGAACCGAGTCTGGAACATCATGACCAAAGTGGTAGAAGGGAAACCAAGGGTTGCGTCACAGAAGTTGAGGGAGGAAAGTGACTTCAAGCAAGAGACCTCGTGTTGAATGCTTCCGTCGGAGCAAAGATAAGGACATGGAGGTGCCCGCGGGGAGCATGACCGTGGCTGGTGCCTCGATGGTGCTGTTTCGGTACTATAGGAACAGAGGGAGCCTCTCCTGGATGATGGCACCACCAACCCAGTGGACATGAGTGTGAGCAAGCTCCAGGAGATGGTGAAGGGCAGGGGAGCCTGGCGTGCTGCAGCCCACGGGGTTGCAAAGAGTCGGACACAACTGAGCGACTGAACAACAACTCCCGGATAAACGAGCATGTGGGAAGTAAGGAAGTAGAAATGGAATCTAAAAGTAAGTCTTAGAGAAGTTTTGCTGTGAAGGGGGAGCATGCCAATATGGGACTGAAGGAGGAGGTTTTGGTTCATTTGTTTCGAGATTGGAGATACCAGGGCATCTTTGATGCTGATGAGCCTGAGCCAACAGAAAGGGAGAAATTAATGATGCCAGACTGAGAGGCAAGGACTGGGGACTAGATTCCTCGAGAAGGCTAGAGTGTGAGTGTGGGAACTGGGCTCCGATTGAAGCAGGGGTGGTCATCCACTGAGACAGCTGGGACGAGGGAGACGGTGAGCTACGTGTACAGGCCTAGTGCTGGGAGCGTGAGCGTGACCGTCTGAGGGACGACTTCGTCCCCTCGGTGAATATGCAGTGAGGACAATGAGTGGAAAGTTTGGAGAGAGAAGATACGAAACAGTCCATCTTGAACACCGGAGAAGGCGAGCTTCTGAGGAAGGGCCAGTGGACACTGGAACAGTCCTAAGAGCTCATTAGGGGTCTGAGAACATGAATCCAAAGTGCAGCAATGTTTCCATAACCAGGATGTTTTATTTTTTCCCGTCACCCATCTGCTTGGCTACTAACCTAGAGAAGTCAAATCCTTGGTTTCAACCAGAACTGAACTTTTGCCAGAAAAGACTCATATTGGGAAAGATTAAAGGCAGGAGGAGAAGGGATGACAGAGGATGAGATGGTTGGATGGCATCACTGACACAATGGACATGAGTTTGAGCAAACTTAGGGAGATAGTGACGTGAACAGGTCAGAGGGAGCGAAGGGGGCAAGGAGAGTTGAGGGGCAGGGGTTACAGAGGAATAGTTACAATAATAGAACCTGTGTTGAATAAACAGAAGTAAGAGAAGGCTGAAGGACGGGGAGAAACTGGTAGTGAGTGAAGATCGCATTGAATTTGAAAACTAGGGAGAAGAGCTGACGGAGGCTCTGGTGTCTCCTCAACAGTCTCAGCTCAGAAGGGACACGCATCGCTTCCGCTCACATCAGTCATACTTGCATCAAGGGGGCTGGAAAATTCATTCGTTAGGGCCGGGGCAGGGGGCTGCCTCCGCTGGGGAGCGGCGGGCCCTGTTGTTGGAGGACAGCTGGCCCTCTCTGCCTCATTGCTCACGGTGGCTTCCGCCCACTGCACTCTGTGCGCGCACCTCCGGGCACCACACCGGGGCCTGTGCGTTCATCGGTTTGCCTTCTTCCTGCCTCAGCCCTCGGTTTCCTTATCACGTGACCCATAATGGACCGTTACTTGCCACGCAGCCCACCACCTCTCAAAACACCAGGCCTGCGTCTAAAAAAAGAGAATGCCAGTCCTTCCCCAGCGCCAAAACCCAGGGAAGAAATTAAGCATGTCCAGAATTTGAAAGTCACGTTTATCACCCTTCAGCATCTATTCGCACTGTGAGTATTTATCCGGATACTAATCAGCAAACCACAGTTTGGGTAGGACTTGTTATAACCCAGATGATAGGGAAGAAGGACTTAGAAATTCACAATATACTTGCATTAAGAGTAGCAGGTGCAACTTTCCCTGAATTATTCCAGTGTTTGAAGGAAAGATGGACTTATTTTCTCAACTAGCTGGATAATATGTTTGCTTTAGTGGAATGACAGAAGCCCCAGTGCTCACAGTGTTTGAGAAGAGAAAGTTTATCTATTACTACAGCTGCAACAGAGGTGGCGCTAATCTAGCCACAAGGGAAAGAGAGACCCGTTAGCCAGGTTTAGATGGTGACATGTAAGAACAAACACGGGGCATTGCATTGCAGGAGACGCAGGAGACACAGATTCGATTCCTGGGTTGGGAAAACCCCCTAGAGGAGGGCATGGCAACCCACTCCAGTATTCTTGTCTGGAGAATCCCATGGACAGAGGCGCCTGGCAGGCTGCAAAGAGTCGGACACGAGTGAAGCGACTGAGCACAAGCACAGACACGTGAACAAACACAAGCAGGATACTTTTCTCTTTTCCTTCACTCACAGACAGGAGAGGTAAACAGGCACAGAGAAAATTTGCTGTAGTCCTGGACTAAATGCAAAGATCCGCTCGCACTGTCAAAGGCTGAAACACCTACAGGAGCAGGAGGGGATTCAGAACAGCTCACCCTCTGACTGGCATGCAGGTGGCAGTCCCTCAGCACTGAGACGACCACACATCTTGCCTCAGTGTCAGGTTCAAATACAGAGTCTCTGTTTCCACTGCCAAGGAAGATCCATATGCGAAGCTCAGCCTTAGCTGCTAAAAAGCGTGTGATTACTTATTTGTATATAACATATCATCAGGCTCTACAAAGTATGTGGCAAGATGGTTCTGTAATTTCTTTTTCTCACAGCAAGAGGGCAGATGAAAAGAATTTAACTACAAATAATTATATTTCATACAAAAATAAAAGGTTTTGTATTGAGGTTCATTTCTCAGTTCATAGGCACGATAATTAACTTTTCTAAATACATCCATAATTCAAACATAAATGAAAAGGGACTTCCCTAGTGGTCCAGCGGTGATAATGTCACCTTCCACAGGATGAGGTGTAGCAGGTTCAATCCCTGCTCGAGGAACTTAGATCCCACATGCCTTGTAGCCCGAAAATCAAAACACGAAACAAAAGCAATATTGCAACAAATTCAATAAAGACTTTTTTTAAAAGGGTCCACATCAAAAAGTCTTTTTAAAAAACAACAACAACAAAAAAAACACATAAATGAAGAGATAATGAGATTTCTTCACAATCCCTTGGCCAAGCTTTTTAGCTATCATTCAAGCGTTTTGGTGCCGCTCATGTGTTTCTTCCCTGGTGGCTCAGATGGTAAAGAATCTGCCTGCAATGCAGGAGACTTAGGTTTGATCCCTGAGTCAGGGAGATCCCCTGGAGAAAGGAATGGCAACCCACTCCAGTATTCTTGCCTGGAGAGTTCGATGGACAGAGGAGTCTGGCAGGCTACAGTCCATGGGCTCGCAAAGAGTCAGACATGACTGAGTGACTAACCCCCATGCCTTTCTGGGATGACTCACTGTATGTTAAAAGGATATGTTCCCATTTTAGGACCCCTAAAAGCAAACACCAATGCAAAGTCAGAGGATGATAAAAGGTGGACAAAGGAAAGGTGTCTTTCACCTACGTGTCAGTTTCAGAAGCATCTGCCTGGCCTGGTGTGTATGGCATTAATTTCCTGCCGTTTTTCTATTGGAATGCCCCCCCGAGTCGCTTGAAGTTGAAAATCAAGTCATGTTTCTTTAATCAGCCCTAGGAAACAGTGAAAGAAAGGGGTGGTGAAGAGATTCCTTTTTATGAAAAGTTTCTAAAATCAACAAAGCCTAGAAGAATGAGTGTGTACAACTTTGGGCCATGAGTCTGGGATTTTAACTTCAGAGAGCATCTGTTACTCACCATCCCCAGGTCAGTTAAGTATCTTCCTCCCTGTATTATTTGTCTCCTGTTCCAATATTTAGCAGCTTAATATAATCTCAGAATTTCTGTGC
This sequence comes from Capra hircus, assembly GCF_001704415.2. Lineage (NCBI taxonomy): Eukaryota > Metazoa > Chordata > Mammalia > Artiodactyla > Bovidae > Capra > Capra hircus. The sequence goes on from NC_030820.1 coordinate 6,634,867, forward strand.
ATCAGGAAATTGAACACTCTTGGTCCAGGGTCTCTCCTAGCCTGATCCCGTGTATCAGGCAGGGCTGTAGTCATCTCCAGGCATGGCTGGTGGAAGACTGGCTTCCAGGCTGGGTCATTGGCAGGATTCTGTTTTCTCCAGGGCTGTTAACCACAGGGTGCCCTCAGCTCCTTGCCATGTGGGCTTCTCCATAGAGGGCTTCCCTGGCAGCTCAGAGGTTAAAGCATCTGCCTGCAATGCAGGAGAACTGGGTTTGATCCCTGGGTCGGGAAGATCCCCTGGAGAAGGAAACGGCAACCCACTCTCCATGGTGCAGCCCAAATATGGCAGCTGGCTTCATCACAGCCAGAGAGTGTTAGCAAGATGAAACTCGTGGATTTCTGCTACCTAATCACAGTGACTTCTGATCACTTTTGCCTTATTCTGTTTGTTAGAAGCAAGTCACTTGTTCTGTCCAGTACTCAAACGGAGTGAACTGCACAAAGGTGTGAATTCCAGGGGATGGGTTCATATCCCCCCCCCCACCGTGGACATTGCTCCCTGCCCATTTCTGTTGTTCCAGTGGTGACAGTTCCCTTTTGCTCTGCGGTTTGGTGACCTGGGTCTTTCCTTTCCCAATCTCCTTTTCAAGTCTAGCTTCTCTACTCTCATGCTCCTCAAACTATAGTAAATACTCAACTCCATCTTCTTAAAAATTGTTGCCCTCCTTGCTTAAGAAGCCCAATGGTTTCCCCCATTTCTTACCTCAAAACTGGTATTGAGGTGCTGTGTATCTAGAATTAATCAGCTTTTCTTGCCCTTTGCTTTATGGGCGGAATTTGCAGCCAGATCAGGCTCTTACTAGTCCTTGTGCCCTCCTGTGCACTTTTGCTTCTCTGCTCTGCCCGAAACTGCCTCCTCCCTCTTTCCAGCTGCAAAAGATTCTGGACAAACCACAAAAACTTTCCTGTGAGCTGTGGAGGTAGAAATGGGCTCATGTCTGAACCCACTGCATACCCATTAAATGAAGATTACATATGTACAGTTATCTATCTAGCTGTCTAATCTGTGTCTGTAGAGTGCACCCATTTATATAGATATATGTATCCACGTGATGGTTATAGAATTGTATATATATCAATATACACATAACTGTTTGTATATATACAATTTTATATATATGTAATATGGGCTTCTCAGGTGGTACTAGCAGTAAAGAACCCACCTGCCAATGCTGGAGACGTAAGAGATGCAAGTTAGATTCCTGGGTCAAGAAGATCCCCTGGAGGAGGGTGTGGTAGCCCACGCAAGTATCCTTGCCTGGAGAATCCCATGGACAGAGGAGCCTGGCGGGCTATAGTCCATGGGGCCGCAAAGAGTCAGACACAACTGAAGCGACTCAGCACACAATATAATGTAGCCTGATATAATGTACACATCCCTTCCCCACTCTGCCTGCCAGATCAGAGTAAGAGTCTTGAGAACAGGGTGGCCGCTCACTTCTCTTTCCTTTCTCACAGCAGCTACAGTAGCCCTTGGCGTGTAGTGCTTGTTCAATAAAATCTGTACTGTCATACAGTAATGTGCTTTCCAAAAGGCCTTCCCCACATTTGGGGAGTGGATATTGTTATTTTCATTTTATATATGAGGAAACTGAGACCCAGAAGGTTTACTTACATGCTAACAGCAGACAGCAGCAGAGCCCTGACTAAATCCCTGAGTTCTCACAGTGGCCTTGTCTACAAGCAGGAAGTGACCAGTTTGTACTTCTCCATTCATATTTGTCTTTTTTTTTTTCTTCTTCTTCCAAATGTAAAACCACCTAATTTGACTTGATTTTTTAATGGTACAATTCACATTCACCAACCCCTGCACTATAATAAATGTCCTACTCTTTGAATTTTTTTCTTAACCATGACAAAGGATGGGATTGAAAAGAGACTTTTTAAAATAAATAAAAGACCCATCAGGGGCTGGAGGGGGGCCTGGATCTGTTCTTATTAACCATTTCAATTTGCCCAAAAAAAGCAGTGTCAGGAAACATCATGTTGCTAAATGCCACTGTGTGTGTCTATTGCTGTCCCCGACTCACTTCCGACCCTGAGATGAAGGAGCCCATCATGCCGCTTAGGTCAGGGAGGTTCTAGTGACCCAGGGTCCCTCTGCCAGATGCCTTGGCAGCAATCACAGGCATTTTTGTCAGGAAAGTGGCTTGTGTGTGTGTGTGTTGATGTGTGTGTGTGTGTGTGTGTGTGTGCACGAGTATGTGGGAGGAAGAAGGATTTACAAGAGGGGCTGAGGCATGAAAGATAATTATTCTTAAAACCCCACTGTTCAGACCTCTGTGGGCAACATTCTGCATCCAAAATGACTTCAGCCAAGTCATCTTTGCACCTGGGAACTGTGAAAAGGATGGAAAGCTTCTAAAGGAGATGAAACTTGACCGCCACAGGAAGTGACTTACAGCCCCAGAGGCTCAGATGTATTGACATAAGGTAGTGAAGTAGGAAAGAATTAGAGTTTTCAAAAAGCAGTCGGCTCTTGGCTTCTCTTTTATCGCAGTGTGATGTGTGTGTCCTAGAATAAAACCCTCTAACCACAGTGCAAAATTGGCATTCACACAGCAGGCGTGGTTTGAATCCCTTTCTTTTGTGGGTCTGACACTAAGGAAAGTCAGAATTTCCTCTACGACTTTTTCATCATGTGTCAGTATTGTGGTTTCCAGACACTGTATGGATCGGATTTTCCCAGTTGCAGGGGGGGCAACATGCTGCCTATGGCAGTGACTGAAAGTGTTGGAGGAATTATCTATCTGGATAAGTCCTAGGAATTATCTAGGAATTATCCAGGCGGTGACCTGGAGACTGAGGCACAGTGGCTGCCCAGTTCATGTTAGAATCTTTATTTTGTGCATGAATCATCAGAAAGCTTTATTCTCTAGCATTTCCTCACTCTGTTCTGCTTCAAGAATATTTCTTACTGCTACACTTGAATTAGGGGCCTGATGTCCAGTGAGTGCCTGCATGCTAAGTCCCTTCAGATGTATCCAACTCTGTGAGACCCAATCAACTGCAGTCCACAAGGCTCCTCTGTCTGTGAGATTCTCCAGGCGAGAATCCTGGAGTGGGCTGCCATGCCCTCCTCCAGGGGATCTTCCTGACCCAGGGGTCAAACCTGCATCTCTTATGTCTCCTGCATCGGCAGGCGGCCTGTTTCCCCCCAGCGCCACCTGGGGAGCCGCTGATGTCCAGTAGCTGGTGATTATCCAAAAAGCAGAGCATGGGCTCTGTGTATAGCTGTAAGCCGACTCACGTGGCCATGACTAACTAGAAAATTTCATATAATTTTGACAAGTGGGTCGATCATTTATCTTAATAGATGTCTACACATCACTGGAAGCTTTTTTTTTTTTTCTGTTACCTTTTGCCTGGCACATTATTTCCTGGTCTAGCATCTCAAGTTGATTGAAAGTATGCTCCATCACTTCCCAGCAGGTGACTTCAAAATACACGAGACTGGGACTTCCCCGGCAGTCCGGTGGTTGAGACTTTACCTTCCAGGGCAGGAGGTTGGGGTTCAGTCCTTGGTTGGGGAGCTAAGATTCCACATGCCTTGAAGCCAAAATAAACAAAATATAAAACAGAAACAGTATTGTAATAAATTCAATAAAGACTTGAAAAATGATCCACATTAAAAAATACTACATGACACTATTGACCTTCACTCCTGGAGCTGGTCCCTGTAACACTATAATTTCTGCCACTGTGCCCCTGTTCTCTGGGTGATCTTGTTTTCTCTCTCAGCCCACTTCTTTCCCCCTCATTCACCTGATCCCAGAGTTAGAGGAACAACTTCTGATATCCTAAAGGGATGTCACATGATGACTTCTGATGCCATCTCTTTGATCCCACAAGATGTTTCCCTGTTTTGCATTACCAGCTGTTTGGGAGGAAAAGAAAAAAAAACTGTAGAATAAATATATTTTCATCTACAAAGCATAGCACCAGCTTTGAATTTTAATGTTAAGATGCAAATGAAAAGCAGGTTAAAAGTATATGATGTCAGGAAGAGAGTTGATAAACCTGAAAATGGTAGAAAACCTTGTTATCTCTTAATCTGCTTGTATAAGAGAAAAAGCTATTTACTTTTGGGTGAGATTGACTTAATGCTGTGGGCCAAACTCTGGCCTCAAGTCCATGTGGTCAGCCCATGAGCCCTGGAAAGAATCTGGCTTTGCTTTTATCCAAATATTAGTCATTGCTGAGTAGATTTTTTAGGATGATTTTTTTAAAAAAAAAGATCAATAAAATAAGGCACAAAGACTTGGAAGAAAAGTCAGCTCGTACATGGAACTGGGTCCCTAAGACTAGTCCACTCTCCCAGCAACTGAGAGGGAGCGGAACAGGCTGAGTGGGGACCAGCAGAGAGTCAGCCCGTTTCACAGATGCACCGGGACTTAGGAATGGGTGCAGCCAGCGTGGGCCTACTGCCTACTGATCCCCCATCCCTGCCTCTGCCCCCTAAACTGCTGCCACAAGGCTAGACGTGAAGCCAAAGCAGGCCATGCCAAATGGCATGCAGAGGGACCACACGGAGCCCATTTTTTTTCTGCAAAGCAGTGATGTGTTCCAGGCAAAAACCCAATCTGGGATGTTTTGGCCCAAAGGAAACATTTACAACCAAATTATACACCTTGGAGAATAAATGAGCTTTCATTTTGGAAGGAAATCCTGCCAGGCTCTTTATTATTTGCACCACAATCATAAAGTTGGTTTTAATCTGTATAGTGGAATGCTGCTGAGTTGGCCAACTGGCAGGCCCCGGCGGTTTGAGTGGGCACCACTTCATCCTCAAGAAGGTGCGACGGGAAGCAGGGACACAGCCTCCTCCTCCTCCTGGAACTTTTTTCTCGAGATCCATCATTTGCTTTGTTTTGTGTGTGTTCATTGCAACTTCAAAGCGGACTCTGCTTTTCTTTCTCTTTTCCTTTATTCTCATTTTTAAAAATTCTTGGAGCCTTCCAGAAGAAAAAAAAAAAAAAAAAGACTTAATGTAATGTTTCCTTTCTAAATTGATGAAAATCCAGGAGTAGGTCCAAGAAAGTCTATAATGGATTTCCATTGATTGCTTGGAGGGGAACTGAGTATCAAAGCTCAGAGAGAACAGAAGGGAAGGGCTTAAGAGGCAAGTTCTCTTTTTCAACCTTAACAAAGATGTTGGGTGATTTAAACCTGCTGGGAGTCTGCTTCCAGGACTCATGCCATGAAATGACCTTATCGGCATGGCAACCAGAGGGCTTAGGATTTCTGGGATGGCCTGGCTTTCAAATATATTATACTATTATCATGTGAGGTGTGGGGTCATGTGTCCATGCAGTCCTTCTGGGCTTGTGGAGTTTCACAAGCTGAGTAGGAGCCGCTGGGGTAAGCCACGGGCCAGGCTTCCACGCTCACTGAGCAGGCCAATCCTGGCAAGTCAGCTAAAAATCCTATGTGGTTCCCAAACTTTGCTATACATCAGAACCCCTAGGCGTCTTTTAAAAGTACTAGTACCTGGATCCTACCCAGACACCCTGATTTAAATGGCATGCAGTATGACCTGGAAATCAGGAAGTGAGCAAAATTTGGGAACCCCTGCTGGAGACTATAAATCCCATGAGGGCAAGGACTGTCCCTGCCTCCCTCCATTGTATTCCCAGCACTCGGCATGGAGTCATTGGCGCTCAGGAATTACGTGAGTAAATGAGTAAGTGAATGAGAATACTGAGGCTCATCTGCCCACACACCATTAAAATGAATCCCAGTGAATGAGGTGATTTCAGCACCTAAATATTTGGGGTGACTGAGGGTGGAGGGTGCTGAAGTTCAAGGAAGACCTTGCCCCCATCCATTTCACCCTCTGCTTCTCCCTACTTACAGCATCCCGAGAATGACTGTATAACCTCTTCATGGACCACTTTTCATTTTTGCGACCTCACAGGGGTAGGATCATTGATGCCTTTGTGTCTTTCATAGGTCAGGAATTTATACCTGAGCTCCCTGCTACCTGAATTTCCCTGTCCCTCGCCTGTAATGCTTTCATCATCCAGAGATAGATCCGCACAGGCCTTTGGCAGCCAGGACGTGGGGGCACCCTGCACCCCGCAGTTGGCCGCTCCGCACTTGTTTTCTTGTCTGACGCTCAGGGTTTCCACGTCCCCCTCCTGCAGATGCCGAATGCTGGCAGCGGATGAATCAGCTTTTATTGTAACAGTGTTTATGGAGACTGTCAGTTCTTAACCTTAAAACTGAACCATGCTGTTTGTATTTTTCCAAGCGATGGAGAGTGTGAAGGAGTAATGGGAGCTGAGCGTGAAGAGATCAAACGTGCGCCGGGGAATCTTTGTTCAAGACCTGGAATGGGCGAAATTCCACTCGGGTCAGGGGCAAGGATCCCGACTGGGATCTTCTACTCCGCGAGCTTGAGGCCTGAGATCATGGTCTGGCAGAGAGAGAGCGAGGTGCGCGGGAGGCAGGGAACGCGGACCGGGCACAAGATGCTTCCTCTCTCTTTGGAAAAGCTAGAAACTATTTCCTTTGGTCAGAGCGGGAGCAGACCCACTTGTAACAAACTGTCTCCTGACCCTTTAGAGCCTGCCTTCAAACTCAGGGTTTTGAAAGAAGCCATTCATAAGCCCGTGTAATGGGCTTGGAGAAAGTTGGAGAACTTTCTGCCGACTGTGTGCCTTTTCTGTAGGCTCTGGGGAGGGTGTTTATAGCTCTCAGTGACTGAATCCCCAAGGATTTGGTTAAAAAAACGGGTTTAGCCGTATCTAGAAACCAGTCCTTCTACGTGCAGCGGTGTGGAGTGGGTGGGAGAGAGTCGGCCTTAAAGCAGACACATGGTGTTGTCACGGAAGAGAAATAGATTTGTTAGCTGAGTGGAGCTCTGCTTGCTAGTGAGCCTTGCCAGTTGGGGCCTGCGAGGCTTGTTGGAAGAGTGTTTTTGTGGGGTGGATTCCTGGCAGCAGTGGGTGCTGCCTACGGAGACTGCAGACCCCCAAGATGAAGGCATCCATCAGGCTTCTGTTTTCTGGAAGGTCTCCCTGAAGAATCAGAAGCAGGTGTGCAAGCTGGTGAATGAACGCTTGTTCTTCAAGAAGGATCATTTGGCTTCGATGGTGACTGCTGTGTATGTGTAGGGGATGGATAGATCTTGCTTCTTCAGCTTCACCCATGAGTCATTGCTTAAATCTCCTGGAAAACTGCAGGTTAGGAGTTGCACAGTCTCCAACTGATCCTTGCAGATGGATTTTCAGTGGCGGGGCTTGGGGACACCATGGAGCACTCAGGTGAAAGAGACTCTGTTTGCAAACCTAGCATCTCTCTTCCACGTATTTCATAAGCTGATGGACAGTTTCTCTCTATTACGCCTGCTTGGGGCCCCCCTTCTGGGCCTTGTTTAACCCTCTGCAGGCACTCTGAGCTGGAAAAGTTTACCCAGTCGCCCATCTGGACACAAGCCTGTCCCTCCCTATGGACCTGTTCAAAGACGAGCCCACACAGCATGGGGGAGAGAAATCAGCTGGAAAAGCTCCGCGGCCCCACTTGGGGCCTGGCTGCCCAAGTGAGCGGGAGAGGCAGGGGCCCAGGGAGGCTGGGGCACGCGGGCCGCTGAGTCTCATCGTTCAGGGTGCTCCCAGTCTTCCGGGTTTCATCTCCTCAGCCCCTCTGTCCATGGTGAGTGTCACTTGACTCAGGAACCCAGAAGGCGAGGGGTCTGCCCTTCTCCTCATGGTGTTCTCATTGTGGGGGGATCCCTGGCTGCTCAGAGGGTCTCCCCAGGCTGAACTGGAGCTGGGGTGCCTTTACTATTTCCCTGATCACATCTCCCTTAAGAAAAGTGCACCAGCCCTTTGAGAGTCCATCATTGTCTGGACCTCATTTCTTGTGCTAAAGTGACCCCAGGAGAACAGCTCCTAACTGCAGCTCAGCCACCCACTCCTCATCTTACCTGTGTTTGTGCTGAGTTTCTCAGACATTGGCCTGCATCAGAAACACAGGGAGGGCTTGTTAAAACACAGGCTACTGGGCCCCACCCCAGAAACTCAGATTCTGCAGGGTGACAGTGGGGCCTGAGAATCAGCATTTTGAACAAGCTCCCAGATGGTGCCAGTCTGAGGACCACACTTTGAGAACCTGTAAGTCAAAGTGATAACCACATTATTACCAGCTTTTCTCTGAGCTTGGTTGGGAAAGAGTGGGCTATTTAGGATATTTTAAAATTAAAGTAAAAATTAAAACAGAAATTACCAGCTTTTCTCTGAGCTTGGTTGGGAAAGAGTGAGCTATTTAGGATATTTTAAAATTAAAGTAAAAATTAAAACAGAAATTACTATTGAAGCACGCATATCCACGTGCATGCGTGCTCAGTCACTCAGTCACGTCCAACTCTTTGTGACCCATCGGCTGTAGCCTGCCAGGCTCCTCTGTCCATGGGATTTCCCAGGCAATAATACTAGAGTGGGTTGCCATGTCCTCTTCCAGGGTACCTTCCCGACCCAGGGATCAAATCCAGATCTCCTGCATTTTTTGCATTGCAGATGGATTCCTTACCCCTGAGCCACCAGGGAAGCACATATATCCATATGTGTATATATATTAAATAAATAGTTTTTACATTTATATATACACATATGTTTATACACGCAAATATATATTTATATACACTTAGGACTTCCCTGGTGGCTTAGAGGGTAAAGCATCTACCTGCAATGCAGGACACCCGGGTTCGATCCCTGGGTCAGGAAGATCCCCTGGAGAAGGAAATTGCAACCAACTCCAGTATTCTTGGCTGGAAAATCCCATGGACAGAGGAGCCTGGTAGGCTACAGTCCATGGGGCCGCAAAGAGTCAGACACGACTGAGTGACTTCATTCATTCATTCATGTACATATAAGTCTGTGCATTGATGAATCAGTATGTGTAAGGATATACATTGATATAGTCTTAGAACTATTTGACACTGAAGAGAAGCAAATTCAGAAAGTGTTCAGGGTCAGAAGTGAATTCCAAAGAACAGCATCCCTGGGACCCTGTACTTCCTCCTTCCCCGTCTCCTTTCTGCCCCTCCCAACCCTCCCCACGCCCCCTGCTTCCCAACCCTGCGCTCCCTGGAGGCTCCTCCAGGGCGGCTCCTCGCCACGCTGACTGGGTGTGGAGCAGTGAATCAGTCCCACCCAGACGGTGTCACGGTTGGCACCCCCGGCACAGTTTTCCACATTCTCTCTCTGGGCAAAGGGAGGCACCAGGTACGGCTCATGACGTGACTTGGGGGCTGGTGACCATACCAAGACATGTGGTTGTTAGGCCAGTAGAGACCACGCCAAGAACCAAGTCAGAGAGACCTTCCTCACCCCCACGCCCCAGGACCCAGCTGTAGTTTCAGACACGCAGGGTGAGGAAAGCGTGCCTAGCCTATCAGACTTTAAAATCCTGCTTGTCCACGTAGTCATGCATGCATGCATGCATCCATCCATCCAGATGGCAGCAGTGAGGTCCTACCACATGCCAGGCTCTGGGCTAAGTGCCCAGACACAGAAGCGACACAACAGACAGAAGCCCCATTTCAAGGAGCTGATGCTCTGATGAGGGCCGACAGCAGACTGCATAGGACAGTTTTGTTTGTATATGGAATAGTCTTGTCTTGTGGCTGAGAGTGTGAAGGGTATATGCGGAGTGATGGAAGGGAACTCTCTTGGGGGAGGGACAGTCCTTGATGATTGCAGAAGTCCTCCGTCTCTGGAGGTGATATTTAAGCTGAGATTCGAAAGGCAGAGAGTGACAATGGTAGCCTGGACTAGGACGATGGCAGAGGAATTTTAGAAATAGCCAAAATACTCAGCGGCCAAAGAATCCACCTGCTGTGCAAGAGACACAGGAGACGCGAGTTCAGTCCCTGAGTTGGGAAGATCCTAGAGGAGGAAACAGCAATCCACTCCAGTGTTCTTGCCTGAAAAAATCCCATGGACAGAGGAGCCTGGTGGGCTACAGTCCATGGGGTCACAAAGAGTCAGGTGAAACTGAAGAGCGACTGAGCACCCAAAGATAAGATAGGTCTATGAAATAAAGCCTGATTTGGGGGGGCTTCCCGGATAGCTCAGTTGGTAAAGAATCTGCCTGTAATGCAGGAGACCCTGGTTCAATTCCTGAGCCAGGAAGATCCCCTGGAGAAGGGATAGGCTACCCACTCCAGTATTCTTGCGCTTCCCTTGTGGCTCAGCTGGTAAAGAATCTGCCTGCAATGCAGGAGACCTGGATTCGATCCCTGGGTTGGGAAGATCCCCTGGAGAAGGGAACGGCTAACCACTCCAGTATTCTGGCCTGAAGAATTCCGTGGACTGTATAGTCCATGGGGTCACAAAGAGTCAGACATGACTGAGTGACTTTCACTAAGGATGAATGGACTTGAAGAAGCTAATGTGGCTAATGTAATTTACCCCTTGTGCAGCTGTTTGCAGTTCAGTTAGTTTTTGCGTGCCTGTATTAGTCAGACACTGAACAAAAAATGAATAAAGTTCTGCTACTGCTGCTGCTAAGTCACTTCAGTCGTGTCCGACTCTGTGCGACCCCATAGACAGCAGCCCACCAGGCTCCCCCATCCCTGGGATTTTCCAGGCAAGAACACTGGAGTGGGTTGCCATTTCCTTCTCCAATGCATGAAAGTGAAAGTGAAGTCGCTCAGTTGTATCCGACTCTTAGCAACCCCATGGACTGCAGCCCACCAGGCTCCTCCGTCCATAGGATTTTCCAGGCAAGAGTACTGGAGTGGGGTGCCATTGCCTTCTCCAGAATAAAGTTCTAATAATGTATAAAAATACAAAGAAAAGGAGCAGTATGCTTGCCGGGAAAATCCCATGGACAGAGGAGGCTTGCAAGTCTACAGTCCATGGGGTCACAAAGAGTCAGACACAACTGAGCGACATATGTACATGTATAAAATACAAAAGAGAGGAGAACAAAGAGAGACTGATTCTGCTGAGCATCAGGGAAGGCTTCACAGAAAAGGGTATCTTCACAGGGTTTGTAAGGAAACATAGGAGTGTTCTGTGTTACCAAGGGAAGGAAAGGCTTTGCAGGTAGAGGAGACAGAGGCCTTTGACCCAAGGGCTTCTATTAGCCTCTGTCTGAGTTACAGCAACGCACCCCCTCAGGGGAGAAGACACCATGTCCTCCAGGCTTGGTTTCAGCCCATGCTTGCCCCCCACCAGGCTCTTTTGTTCCATGCACACTGTATACCACAGGCATGGTGGCCCTGAATGAAACCGCAGGGAGTCGACTGTGCCCACACCCACTGGGCTTTGAAATTTGGTTTCTTTATCCATCTATCTACTCAGAGAGCATTTATCAAGGTCCAGATTCATTTTGAGACAGCAACTCCAAAGGGAAAGCCTAACGTTTTGTGCTTCAGTCTCAGGAGACTTGTTGGGGCGGGGCTGAGGGAGCAGCAGGACTCTGCCACCAGAGCAGCCAGTTCCCTCGGAAAAGCCCCAGGCCAGGAACCAGGAATCTCGCATTCTGGGCCCCGCCCAGACACCCTTTTGTGTGCTGGCCCCTCCCCAGCCATCCCCTGCACCCCATCCTGTAAAAGGAGGGCACTGAATTCTTAGACCCAGCTCATACCCTGCTCCCGCCTGGTAGAGCTGGTGTAACTGTTTTCAGGACGAGCTGGATTTTCCTGTGGGATTGTAGGTATGAAAAATGGCTTTAAAACTGATGCTGAATGCATCACCCTCCCCAGCCCTCCTGAAGTCGGACGTCTTTGGAGAGGCTGCTGGCCAGAATCAAGGATCTCCCTCTGTATCCTGGCCACTGTTTAAAAAAACAAATTAAGTGAACATTGTGTTTGCATATTTATTCAGTTCAAGAAATTTTCTCTCTCTCTCTCTCTTTTTTTTTGGCTGAGTGGCATGCAGGAGCTTAGATTCCCTAACAGGGACCAAACCCATAGCCCCCTGCAGTGGAAGCAGGGAGTCTTCACCACTGGACTGCCAGGGAAGTCCCTCCTGGCCATTCTTGACACTGGGTCGGTTGGAAGAAGTACTGGCATTCTTCCCTGTGACTTTGGCTAACGCCAGCTGCTTTCTCTTGTCTCCATGGGTCCAGAATGAGCCCCCACCTGTCTCAGCCATATTTTGCAGCTATGGTCAGCCCCAGCTGGACCCTTTAGGAGCTGGTGACTTTGATAACATCCTCAGCTTCAGTTTCCTCCTCTGTACAACGGGGGTGATGATAATGGTAACCCATCTGGTAGGAGCTTTGGGAGGCATTGATTGAGATGATCCATAATGAGTGTTTGGATAAGACTACCACAGAGTTGCCGCTGGAAAAGGGGGTGGAGGTGTAGCTGGTTATGGTGAAGGTAGATAGAAGCTGGGCTGAGAAGCAAACATTCAAGAGGAAAGGTATCAAGGTAAAGTGAGTCCTAGGAACGGCCAATGGGAGACAGGAATCATGAAGGGAGAGAAGTGCTTGTGCTCAGATATGCTCCTCCTTTTAGAGGTGAAAACACTAGGTCACGGGGAAATAATGGACCAAGGTGGGGGCCCTCTGTTGTTAAAAAAAAAAAAAAGCATATTTTCCTGCATCCTTTATAATTCAGAAAATAGCAGTAACAGAAAGTTTGGCATCTTAAAAAAATCTCTGTGACCTTTCCAAGTGCCATTTCTCCATGAGTCCTTTTCTGCTTTATTTCCCCTTGTGTCTCTAGTAGTTATTTAAGCTCAGCAGGTAAGTCTTGTGCATACAGAAGGGAGCACACATCATACACGTACAGTTCAACAAGTTCCCTAAAGTGAACACGTTGTATAACCAGCCTCCAGAAGTAGAACGTGGGGACCTCCCTGGTGGTCCAGTGGCTAAGACTCGATGCTCCCAATGCAAGGGGCCCAGGTTCGATCCCTGATCAGGGAACTGGATCTCACATGTCACAACTAGAGATACCACATGCTGCAGCTAAGACCCAGTGCAGCCAAATCAATAAATAAAAATAATTTTTTTTAAAGAAACAGAATGTGGCTCTTGTGGCCTGCCCCCCACCCCCACCCCACCGCAGGGCTCCCTTGTGATTACCAGCATCCCCAGGATCACCACTGTCCTGACTTCTAACAGCATTACTTAGTTTTGCCTGCTTTTGAACTTTATATAAATAGAACCATACATTTTATCTGGTTTCCTTTGTTCAACATCATGTTTGTGAAATTCACTGATAATGTTTCATTCTATGACTATATTATGCATATACCTTCCTTATATATTCTGCTGTGGATGGCCATTTGAGTCCCTGTCACTTTCAAAGCTCACCCCAAATGCTTAGCAAATCTCAGGAAGAAAGTGATGACTCCTAAAGCTAATATCCAAAGCAATAGTGTGGGGCCCTGCTCTTTGTGGCCGATTTTCTCCATTCTCTGCCTCATCTGGCTCCCCAAAATAAAGTCCCCTGCTTACTATGTGAACAAATTCCATTCGAGTATGCATTTGTAAGTCCAATTTGTTCCCGAGTCCAACAAAGTTAGCCTAGGTACCCAACTAACACAATTGGCTATAGGGTACAGTACTGGAATAGGTTTAAATACTTTTCACACAAATGACATGTACATAAAAGACAAACAGACATAAAGAATAAAGCGGTTTTACTCTTACACTAAAGTGCCTTGGAGAGTGCAGTAGGGTAACACAGCAGCTGGCATCCAGGGACGGCCACGCATGTTCACAGCTTGAAGGTGGGCGTGCGCGAGACTTGCTGCAGACCTCAGAACACTTGCCCGAAGTATGATGTGCCGTTTCATCCCTGTCTTTTTCCGTCATCGGTTTGCCAGCATCCGTTGTAGTCCGTGCTCGTTATACCAGCTCTTTGTGTTGACCAGCACTTACTGACCCTGTGAGGGCATCAGCCTGCACAAGCCAAGCAGCTTTGGGCTGGACTGGTATCTGGATAGTTCTCCTAAGAAAATGTGGCCAGTACCCCATAGCAAACAAAGTGGGGCAGCAGGGCTGAGAATTAAATCAGCAATGTTCTGCTGGCCAGTGTTCTTGAAGCAGGCCCCTTGAACCCGTTGCCTGAGTGGAAGCTGCAGTGAGAGAAGATGGGAGATTCAAGGTGGCTGCAGACTCTCTTACTCTAGATAACCGCTGGGAGAGAAATTAGGACAGCATACAGTGGAAGGAACAGGGTTGCAGTGCCTACTCTGCTAGCCAGAGGCCTCTTAAATTCAATTTCCTCCTCGTTGGAACACGAGCACTCATGTCTGCTCCAGGGGGTGTTGTGAAGATTAGATCTAGCGCCCTAGGCCTGGCCTGGGTGGTAGTGTGTTTTGTCCTAGATACTTCCCATGTGCCCAGCGTCTTCCATTCACCCCTCTAGACTGACCCCTCAGCCTTCCCCATCCTATCGTGTGCCTCAGCTACGTGATCTGTATGTGTCAGATCAACGGACTCCCTTGATCTTGAGCTTCTGATTGGAATTGGCCAACAGTAAACATGGGAAGAGAGGAGAGGAAGAATAGGGAGGCATCAGTATTTTGTAAGGCCCGTGTACAGACGCACACACACCCCTCGCATCGGGGAGCAGCAACCGCTCCCTCTCCTTGCCTCTCCAGGCCTGGAGGTATAAGATCTCCCTGGATTTACCGGCCCTGGACTCCTCAGCATCTTTGATGGTTTCCAGCCTCCTTGTCCACCCATCTGTCAACTGTTCTTTCATTAAGCTCCCTAGGTCACACATACCTCAAGGCCATGCATTTTCTGCCCAGGTTCAGACAGACACACCCTCGTACCAGGATGTTTATCTTGGGGAGAGTAGCAGCATGTAAGCATGTGCTCTGGTGCACCCCCTTTCATGACCACCCCCAAAAGAAAGCTCCTAAGAAGCTCTGTCTTCTCTTTCCTTGAACCTCAGCTAACTGAGCTTCAGTGGGAGAATGATCTTTATCAAAAACAAAACTAGCAAGTGCTTTGTTTTTCTGGGGTCAGAATAAGAAATCGTATAGGGTCGAGTTAACATCAATACAGTGGCTGAAAGTGGTCTGGTGGGGGCCCTCTGCCAGCTGATGCTTGGCCTTCTGCTCTTTCCAGTAAGAGGAGAAACCCACAAAAAGTCCTGCTTACAGACCATACTTCTCCTTATTGGTTTCTTCTTGTTAGTGCATTAGACAAGTATCCAGAAAAGGCTCTTTTAGAGAAAATGAAAGAACCTTAAATGGTTATTGTTAAAGATTCAGTAGATGGTGAGCTGCAGAATCATGATTAGAAGTATGGATGCTTTTAGTTCCTTACGTTGAACTCCTTCCCTCTTAAAGAATTTCCCACTTTCTCCCTGGCATTTCACATGCAAGCATTTCTTAACTTCCCCACTGGAGGCTGAAGTCTTAAAGACAAAACCTTGTCCAGATATGATTTTCATAAGAGTCTCTTGTAAAATGGATACATGTCCAGAATTCCTTGGCAGTCCAGTGGTTTAGGACTATGTGTTGCACTGCAGGGGGCCCAGGTTTGATCCCTGGTTAGAGAATTAAGGTCCCGCAAACATGTGGCATGGTCCTAAATGAATAATAAAATGAATACTTGTCAAAGCTTTATTGAACTAGCTAATGAGAGAACTAGGAAGATGCTAGTGCCAGTTGAGCACTTGTGAGGAACAGATATTTACAAAATTAGTGGAGAAAATCATGACAGAGTAGATTTGGAGGGACAATGACCCTATTATTATTGTTTTTCCCCCAGTTTTGTTGAAATATAATTGATATGTAACATTGTGTATATTGAAGGTATATAGCATAATGATTTGAGATATGATACCTTGTCAATGATTAATACAGTAAGTTTAGTTAACATCCATCACCTCACATACTTGGAATTTTATCCCTTATGATGAGAACATTTAACAAAATTATTGTTTCTACCAGACCAAAAAATAAATTATATTTCTACAGGGTGGAAATCTCCAAGTTCACATGTAACTTTTAGCCTAAGCCATATGTGTGTGCGTGCGTGTGTGTGTGCATGTCTCTGTGTGTGTGTGTGTGTGTTTATGCTCAGTTGCTTGGTTGTGTCCTATTCTTTGCCACCCTATGGACTGTAGCCCACCAGGCTCCTCTGTCCATGGGATCTCCCAGGCAAGAATACAGGATTGGGGTGCCATTTCCTCCTCCAGGGGATCTTCCCAACCCAGGGATCCAAACCACGTCTCTTCTGTCTCCTGCATTGGCAGGTGGGTTCTTTACCACTAGCACCACCTGGGAAGCCCTAAGCAATAGTAAATAATAAGTGAAACGAAGGTCCATTCTCCTAGAAAAGTAACCAGGGACAGGCCTGTCATACTATGCTCTGCTGGGAACTGATCAACTCGCAACCATCCTTTTGCTTTATTTCCAAGTTTGGATCATTTCTCCTCACAAGGTATACGCTGCTGAACTGCCTCACCACAGGCTCACGGCACCTGGCCCAAAGCAGATGCCCACAAAATGCCTGTTGAGTGAACCTATGACTAGAACAGATCTCCATCCATTTATAGAAAAAGATTAGCCAAGCGAAGTCCGGGGCCCACAGTCGCATCAGCTGCCAGCTTTCCAAGCAGGGATCAAACAGTTTCCCTGGAGGAGAACAGAACAGCAGTCCAAATGAGAACAATGTGTACCGGCAGCTGGGAGAGGGGACCGGTCCTGGTGGGGTACAGCTTTCTCTTCACCTCAGGCCATGATCGGCCTGTGATGGCTCTGTAATTGCTTTATAGTGTCAGCAGGGGCTCCCCAGTAAATGAGCATTACTGGTTTCTGGCAGCCAACAGAGCCCACACAGGTGCATCGTGAAAGTGTGAGGGAGCATTGTTAAGTCTCAGCTCCGAATCTTTGAAACACTGGCTGTGGGGCTGTGAACAGAGCAGCCCCTGCGAATGATGGAAACAGTCAGCAGGGGGATGTTTTTCAGCAGATCTGACCCAGCTTTGAGTCGGCAGGTGGAGGGATGGGGGAAGGTGCAGAGGAAGATAACATTTGCACTGCCTGCCTTCAGAACCATCAGATTTTTGTTTAATTTCCTCACCCTCAATTTGATGTTTTTAGCCTTTTGGTATTGACTATTTTCCTTTAATCATTAGAAAATATTTTTTTTTCTGGGACAAGTGTTTCTTGAGGAGTCCATTCCTAGGAGGTCAGATAGATGGATTGGGAGCTTTTCTCTAGTTCTCATCTGATGTTGCTATACCCATTTTACAGAAGAAATAGCTGAGGCCCTGTATCAGTTAGCTTCTGCTGTGTAACAAACCACTCTGAATTCATTAGCTTAAACCGCAATGTTTACTGTTTCTCATGATTCTATGGGTCAACTGGGTGGCTTTTCTACTCTGGATTAGCTCAGTTGGGGCCAGATGGTCTAACATAGTCTCCATTTGTGTGACAAGTCATTGGCTGGCTGTTTAGTCTAGGGTAGATTATCTGTTTAACCTATCTGTCCTCATCCCACACGCTAGCCCAGGCCTCTTCACATAGTGATCTCAGGATTCCAAAGAGCAATTAAAAAAAAAAAAAAAAGTAGAGCTCCAATATACATTTATCTCTGCTTACTCTTGTCCATCAGCCTCAGTAAGTCATGTGAGCAAATGCAAAGACAGTGTAACAGACCACCACCCAAGGCACAGACAGTCACAGAAGGGATCTGCGGGCATTTTCGCAAACCCTGCCAATCTAGGTGCAAAGGTGCAAGAACTCGCCTAAGCTCACAAAACTAGGTGGGGGCAAGGCAGGACAGAGACCCAGGCCTCAGACCTCCCGGCCCAGGCCCCTTCCTCAACATCATAAGCCCTTTTCTAGGATTCCAAGGTGAAGGTCCAGTTCCCTCTAGAAACCTAGTTTACAGGGTACTTAGAGCAGAGAAATTCATGGTAGGTTTCAGTGATGGGTCTTCACTTTGGGTGTTGAGAGAAATCCATCTTCTTAATTAAAACAATAGCTGGGCAAGGGACCCTCGGGCCATCCCCACCCCCCAGGCCAGTCTGAACTCTGCCAGTCTTTGCCCTTTGACTTGCCTCCCAGGTTCTGAGAGCAGAACAGCAGCCTTGACTTGGTCTTGGGTGTCCCCCTTGTCATGTGAGGAGACACCGCATCACTGCAGGGGGCCTCTACCTCTGGGGTCTCCTTGTCCTGTTCTGTGCTCTTCCTCTGGTCATGGGAGGACTTAAGACAGCTGGGTCCTTTAGGCACGCTAATAATTTGATGTCTCGGCAACTTGGGTCCTGGAAAAGGATCTGGAGAGTTTACCACTCTGTTTTCCTTCCCAGATAATGGAGAAAGCACAATTTTAAAAATCCACAATAATCCACATTCATCAAATATTTGCTTCAACTTTGGCTTAGAGGGGAGGCTGATCTCCACATAGCCGAAGCCCCCTGGTGGCCACGCTTGACCTGTTGCTCGATCCCTGAGCAAGTTCAAATTCAGCCCTTAAATTCAAATCCCCCTCTCAGCACTCAGCAGACAAGGCCTTCCCTTAGCTTACAAGGGCGCCGGGCAGGGGGAGTGGGCAACACGCGTATCTCACACCTCAAGAGATGTTATTTATGCAACTGTCTCGTCTAAGCAAGGTCATCATCTCCCACGAGCAGGATTCTGGAACACAGTCTCTCCATCCACTTCCATTGGCAGAGATGGTTCAGATGATGCATGAAGGTATCTTTGGCTAAATTGGCTTCCCAGCCTTGAACTCTGCTTCTTACATGTTTTCTTAGACTTGAAAGAATACTTAGCATCCCATTTCTGTCCATTCTTTAGTCTAACAGGACATGAAGGACACAGGGCCCGGGTGGCCCTCCCTCTGCTTTCTTTGCCAGCAGCGGAGAAAAGCACAACTTTAAAAATCACCCATAATCCGCACATTTTCAAGATCAAAGCTGTTTATGGAAGTATCCAAGACGAACTAGTGGGGCGTTGACTCCCATTTTGTCAGCTGGCCCCAAGAGCCTTCAATTAAGAAAGAAGCATGGGGGTGGGAGACTCTCATCAGTGGCCCCTTCCCCTCTGGAGCCAGCTCTGTGCCCAAGTGCAAGGAGTCAGACATTCAAAGCATCACCCGGGATCATAAGCGAGGTCACTCCCAAGCCCTAGAGTAAACAGCCCTCTGATACATTCTGCCCCCAAAATGGAAGATTCCTCAGCTATTAGTCAGACTTTGAACAGAAGGCTCCATTCCCAACCAAGATGAGATACTCCTGCATTCCTGAAACATGACGTGCCTGGGTCACTAGCTCCCAGGGTCATCTTCAGGGTCCGACAGCAAAGATCGAAGTACAGTTATGGCCACTTCCCTCTGCCAGGAGTTTGTCTTTTCCTGCAAAGGGGCATTGCATGTTCATGCTTGCTGTCACATACAGCCGTGGATGTCTGCTCTGCTCCTGCTACCTAAAGGGGTGTGATTACCATCACACACCAGCAGAAGGTGGCCAACCTCACCATTGGCGTCTTCAACAATGCGGACTTCCCCCCAGAGATCTGGTTCCTTCTCTCCCATCCTGTGCTGAGCAAGCCTCCACCACCAGCTGGTGCCAGGCCTGTGGTCACCATCTCACAGCTGTCTTCCTGAGTCCTAAGAACAAGCGAGCATCCCCCATCACCTCTCGAGAAGGCAGCTTTTCTGCCTGAAATTCACATTGTTCATCCTTTGATTTTCTCTTCCTGGGAGCGCTCGCCCCCAATCATGTGAAAAGATAATCACTGTGCCCTTTTATCCTTTTTTTCTCCCCAAACAGGGAAACTTGTGCTCTTCCCTTTGAAATACCACCCATGGCATTCTTGAACTTATTTTTAGATGTGTGGAAACATTCCAGACAAAAATCGATGCCCAGCACAGATAAAGCCCCGAGTGTGTTTATCGTGGGGAGAAGAAAACGGAGTGTTTTAATGTGGAAGGAGCGTGGCCATATGCCTGGATGCAGCGTGGCTGCCTTTAATCTGCAGAAAGGAAACAAGCATTGTCGATAATAATATGCAGCTGTCCAGCCCAAATGAGGACATATTGCTAATTAGCTATATTGTTAATATATTTTAAGGAGAGAGGCTGCAGTGACGTTAATTATAATCTTTGTTGTTGGTTGTTCAAAGTCTGTGAGACCAAAAGCCTTGCTAATAATATCTTCTTTAATATCTTCAATAGAAGATTCTTGGATTTTTTTTTTCTTTAGAATCCCACATAAAAGCCACATTAGGGGTAATGAGGCCTGTAGCCTGAGCCTAATTAAAACAACATCTAACTAGGCCCGTGGCCATCATTATCATCAACTAGTACTTATTGGGTGCCCCCCGAGCTCATTTGGAATTGGAGGGTGTGGGGTTTGAGATTGCAGATACGGCCTGTTCTTTGCCCTCCAGAAATTTGCTATCCCGTCTGCCTCCAAGAAGTCTGCCTGGTTGCATTAATCTGGGAATAGTTACCACAGCCTTGAATGAAAGAAGAAAAAAAAAATAGGCATTAAAACTGTCCAAGCCAGCCACAATTTGTTACTAGTGTGTGCCTCTTCTGAGGTTCTGGAAGTGGTCAGATCAGCCCTGGTTTTCACACAACGGCCTTTGGTTGAGGTTTATGGAACAGGGCAGGTGGCAGTGATTCTGAGCACGGTTTTTCCAAAGTTGGACGCATCGCTCCTTTTCATACCCTGATTGTCCTCCCTGGAGCTGATCACCCTAAATAGCTCTGGGGCTCGGTTCTCCAAAGAACCCCTGCCTCTCTCACTCCCGTGCTAAATGAGCAGCTGCCGACTCTGCTGTGAGCGCTCTGACCTCGATGTGGTCCATGGGGGTCCGCCTTGGTGACAATGGAGGCCAAAGGGATGGATCCCCCAGACATGGCTAAGGGCGGCGGCCAGACGTCCCGGCTCTTGGGCTGGGGATGTCCTGTGGAGAAAGTACATGAGGATCAAAGTATCTGGGCCTGTCGTCTTGGAAACCACACGGGGCTGCCGATGAGAGGTTTCCTCAGCGCATCTTGGCAGAGCTTTCCTGGGGGCATTCAGAGCTAGTGACGGGAGCCAGGGAGGTGATGCCCGCCCATGGAACGCCAGCAAGCCTCCAGCTGACCCAGAGGATGCCACCGGGGAAGTGGTGGCCGAATGGAAAATCACAGCACGCTAGGAGAGAAAGCTTTCAGACCAAAGGCTGGTGGGTCCAGACGTCTGGGGTTGGGCCTGGCATTTGTATTATTTACTCAGTGATCTCTTACTGAAGACAGCAGAGTGGCAGTGAGCCTAACCCCCGCTCCATTCCAGCCTGATGGCCCTGGGGCCTCAGTGCCAGGCCCTGGGAGGCCTCGGGGAGTCTGCACACTCCGTGCCCTTTGCCAGGATCGCCAAGTTCGCTGGCCCATCTCCCTCTCTGCTCTGTGATGGTCACCTGCTTCACGGGCTTCATGGTACTCTTTTGTTCAATCTTGGTGCAGACATTATTTCCTCAGGCAATCCTCCATTTCTCTTTAATACAAATGTTCCAAGTAAGGAGTTTCATAAGCCCTACCTCGAGTGCGGATGGTGGCTTTTCCTGGCTTCCTCTGTTTTGTGAGTATCATCGTAGGTTCATTGAATGTCACAGATGTGATGCATGGCATTCAATGACAATTTTTGTGTTTTGATGCCCAAAGTATCTAATCCTGGTGCACCGAGGGCCCTTCAGGATGGCTCCCGCATTGCTCCGAGGGAGCACCATTAATCCCTGAGTCTTCCTTGCTTCCTGCCACAGGAGAGCATCCCAAACTCACCTCAACTTCCCTGCCCCAGCTCTGGAATCAGTCATTTGTCCAAGGAGATCTGGATTCTTTGAGGGCAAACGCCTCGAAATTTAGTGATAGGATTTTCAGACAAATGAAAGGAAATGTGACATTACCCAGCAAGTATCGGGTTTGAGAAATGTAAAATACAGTTGCTGAAACAATGAGAAGATTCTATATGTGGAAGGAGGAGGGAGGTGGTAGAGGGCAGATTTGGAAAGTCAGCAGCCAGGCTGAGCTCTCGTAACCTGGCTGACACCGTGAAGGTCTTGGGAATGATTCACTAAATGCTCGGTTGGTACCCACATAAGCTGGGGATGGCACCCAATCCTGAGTCACTTTGCTGAACAGGGCTTTTCTCTTTTTATTGGTGGTCACGGACTCAAATCAGAGTCACACAGGGGACATTGCTGCCAGCACCGCAGCTGTCGTCAATGTTACCGTTTGTAGCCAGGGTGCAAGAAGTTCAGAGGTCATGATTCCAGGGCTGGTGTGAACGCTCTAGTGCGTTAGCAGGGACCTCAGCCCCTCTATCTTGCCATTCAGCCACCTTTAGAGAATGTCTTCAACCTCATGCCAGCAGCCTCATTTCACTTCAAACACTTGTATTATCCACACTTCAGGCAGGAGAAAATAGAAGAGAGAAAAGAGGCAAAAGGGAAACTGACTCTGCCTTCTGTCTAAGAGTCGTATCAGGGGCCTTCTACTTATATGTCATTGGGTAGGACTGTGTCACATGGTCATCCCTACCTGCAGTGGGTGCTGGGAAATGTAGTTTTAGACAGGTGTGTTGCCTTCTGAAATCAACCCTGAATTACAAAAAAGAAGAATGGATATTGGAAATTGCAATATCTGCCACAATAATACTGCCATCTAAGGCAAAACACCAGGCTACATGAGCACGGAGCCTATTTTATTATTACTGTTAGCATTTTATTATTACCTTATTCCTATTTTAAATAAGAATAAATTACAGAAAAAAATAAGTTGTAGAATAATGGGGGGACAGGAGCTGTGCACAAAGGTGGGAGCGTCAAGTGGCAGCTGAGTAGTATGGCCTCCGTACGTCATTCCCCTCACAGTTGAACAATGCGTGAGTACAAGCCACTCACTATCTTTACCTCTTCTATTTCTTTATTAGTGGTCACAGCTCTCAAATTAGAGAGCGTGTTGCTCCTAGAGCTGCAGCAATGTCACAGGTCGACTCAAAGACACGTTGCGGGCAAAGTGATATTCTCCCAAACTGAATTGATGCCCTTGTATCACTTGAATTCAAACCAAATGAATCAGGCAGCTCCTTGGAAAGAGTGGTACTATTTCTTAAAGAGCAGACTCTCCAAAGCTCACGTTTTCAGAGAAGGATGCTTGCTTTGCTGAATGAAACACGAACTGTTTAAATCTTCATTTTGAGATCCACCCTTCGTGAGAATCCTCGCTCTGCTAGGATTGTTAAGTGAACTCTCAGTGAGTGAGTTTGGCCCTGCAAGGAGGTCTTGCAGATGGGGCCTCTGCAAGGAAGCTGTGTAGTGTGTCTTTGAGAAAGGATAAAGAAACGGTGTTTTCCTGCCTTGTGAGCAGACCCAGTCTACTGTCTCCTGCCCTAGATTCTTGATTATCAAAATAATGGTTGCTCCTGAATCTCGTTAGTGACTGAATAAAGTAGAGCTTCATCTTATGTGAGCCATTGTAAGGCACCCTTCTCCTACCTCATCAGTGCCGTACTCAGTCATGTCTGACTTTTTGTGACTCCTTGGACTAGCCCACCAGGCTCCTCTTGTCCATGCAGTTTTCCAGGTGAGAATACTGGAGTAGGTTGCCATTTCCTCCTCCAGGGGATCTTTCCAACCCAGGGATCAGACCCAGGGATCAAACCCACATCTCTTGCATTGGCAGGCAGATATTCCACCTGAGGGCTTCCAGTTTCCGAACAGTTTGAGAGTGTACCAAGGTTTGGAGGGAGCCGAGGTTTCCAGGTCAACATGTGTTGTAGAAAAGCAAGAATAATTCAGATATTCAGAGATCATGATTAGCACTTTTCATGATTTCCCATTCTCATCTTCTAGATGCTTTGCAAACGCTGAGCTTGTTTGAGGGGAGGTGGGGGGAGGCAGGAGGAGAAGGATTGGGGAAGGATGGAGAGATGCCACAATTGTGTGCATAGTTCAAGCCAAAGCATACTTTAGCCCCCATCTTCCCGGCACAGGCGCTTGTGGCCTGGATCGTCCAGCCCAGTTGCCCTGACTCTACATTCCTCTTTTCAAGTGTAGACCCAACCCACCCTGAGTTCTCTGGACCATCCTGCTGGGACAGCGTGGGATTCTTCTTATTGCCTGCTTTGCTTTCCGTGGAGGATCGTTCAGCCACAGAGAGTCTTAGTTCATGTCTAAGCCAGGATGACTGTGTGCCTCTCCTCCCAGGAGAAATTCCAGAGTCAGATCAAGAAACCCATCAGACCCCACCCTTGTTTTATCAGCCAGCTAAGCCAAACGACAAATATGCAGCCCAAATACCTTTCCTGTCTCTCGGAAGCAATGAACATGAACTTGGGCAAACTCTGGGAGATGGTGAGGGGCAGGGAAGCCTGGCGAGCTGCAGTCCCTGGGGTCACAGTCGGACACCACTGAGCGACTGAACAACAACATCTCTTCTTCTAAAACAAGAGTTGTAGTAGAAAGACTGCTTCATCACAAGGAAAAGGAAAAGGGGCACCATCTTTTAAAGATTTTTTTTTAATGTGCACTATTTGTAGCCTTTATTGAATCTGTTAAAATATGGCTTCTGTTTTACATTTTGGTTTCTTTCTTTCATTTTTTTTTCTTTTATTTTGGCCAAGAGGTATGTGACATCTTAGCTCCCTGACCAGGGATCAACCCTCATCCCCTGCATGGGAAGGTGAAGTCTTTTTTTTTTTAATTTATTTTTTAATTGAGGATAATCGCTTTACAGAATTTTGTTATTTTCTGCCAAATATCAACATAAATCAGCCATAAGTGTGTGTACCTATGTCCCTTCCCTCTTGAACCTCCTTCCCAACTCCCTCCTGATCCCACTGCTCTAGGTTGTCACAGAGCCCCTGTCTGAGTTCACTGAGTCACAGAGCAAATCCCCACTGGCTGTCTGTTATATATGGTAATGTAAGTTTCCCTATTACTCTCTCCATACACTTCACCCTCTCTGGAAGGTGAGCTCTCAACCACTGGATTGCCAGGGAAGGCTCAGAAGCTCCCTGTTTCACCCAGTCGAGCGGTGTGTACCGGTTGCCACCATGAAGCCAGGGCAGGATTTGCAGGGTATCCCTCAGGGTGTGGGCGAGCAAATCCTGCACCCTTTCTGAGAATTAGATTCCCAGAACCTGCTGCAAGAAATTTTCCACGAGAAGTCAGATGCCCTCACTAACATTATTGGGGATCCAGGGAGAAAAACAAGAGGACGATTGCATTCAGTGAGCTTGCCCTGGGCCATGATAGAGAAGTTTTGTGTTGAGGAAAGAATCAGCCTGCCTCTCACTCTGTCTGCTTGCTGGATGGGACAAGCTGGGCATAATGCTTCTGGCCTCTGTTGCATTGAGCAATGTCTGGGAATGCCAGGGAAGCTCTCTCTAGGAGGCTATGCCAGGAGACAAAAGCATGACAGAGAGGTGACTGGAAAGGTGTGCAAAGACTCTGCCCCCGGCCACATCTACCGAGCAAAGAGGAAGGGCAGGCAAAGACCTGGTGAAGGGCAGCCGCTCTCCCCTCCCTAACTGCACGTTTTAAAGAGGAGATAGCAGACAGGCTTCTTCCTAGCTTGGTCCTCTTCTCAGCCTCTGGGAACATTCACAGACGTGATCTCTGCACCAGTGAGTTTATCCTCATCCCATGTCTGCTTAGAGAGAGAGAAAAATCCAGCCCCTCGGGTCAGCTGTTTAATGAGATGGTTATCCACTGCATGTGTTCCGTCCTCAGCCCACTCTTGACCTCGGGTGCTCAGAGTCAGGAGTGTTTTGATCCCAGATGTAACCCCTGACTGGGTCAGAGGCGCTGCAGGCAGAAGGGGCAGGGAGTGCGTGCGGAAGCAACGTGCTGGGATATCCACTCCAAAACCCCCAAACATGCCCAAGAATAACAAGAACATTAACCACTGACCCAGACGCGGGTGAAATTCTATCTCCACATCATCCTCCACCAGTAAACACGAAAATGCTACCCCTTAGGGGATGGAGGAAGCCTCCAACCAGAGGGCCAGGGAGAATGCGAGCCGGAGAAGCTGCTCTGGGAAACAAGTCCAGCAACTTCCTCACTCTCTGATCACTGGGAAAAAATTTTCCCCCAGTGACAACCAAACACAGACCTTTTTTGCTAGCCTGGAAAAACAACATACTTGCAGCTTTTCGCGATAAAGACCCTCAATTTGAGAACGCCTTTGTGTGACTTTTTCTTGGGCTGTCTCCCACCTCTCCATCCCCATCTCAGGTCCTTCTCCCCACCTCCACTCCGTCCCAGCCTCACCGGCCTTCTCTCTGATCCTCAAGTGAGCCAAGTCATCCGCATCGCAGGACGGTCTTCTTTACTCACCCCTCTGCTGTGTTCTTCGCTCAGTGATTGGAGCTGTTCGGGTCTCACTGCACATGCTACCTTTTCAGACAGGTCTTCCTCAGCCACCCATATCATGTTGTCCCTGACTACTGCCTGTTACTTCTCTTCTGAGCAATCACCTTCTCTGACCCGACCCTATTCGTGTGTATATTTGTGGTTTATGCCCCCGGTTAGATGTGCAGTCCAGTAGAACAGGGCCTGTCTCGTTCATGGCTTTCCTATGCCTAGCACATGGTTGACACGTGTTGACTGGATGACTGGAAGGATGGATGAGTGGATGACTGAAGGCAGGAAGGAGGGAAGGCGGAAAGGAGGGAAGAAGGTTAAGTAGGTTGATAAGCAGATGGATGGAAAAGATGATGGATGGATAGATGGATGAATGGATGGATGGATATAATCAATGATTTGACTGAAGTATTTTCAGATCCTTTGCTGACCCACACCAAAGAAACAAACTCTGGACACTGGGGTTATAACTAAAGCCAGAGTGGTTGAAGCTGTGATAAGCAAACTATAATTTGATTCCATTTCTAAATGAACAACTGTTCTCCATCAAGCTCCATCAAGCTCTTCATGTTCATATATGTTGATGTTGGATAAATATCCCAGAACACATTGTGCTATGCTAAGTCACTTCAGTCGTGTCCTGCTCTTTGCAACCCTATACACTGTAACCCACCCGGCTCCTCTGTCCATGAGATTCTCTAGGCAAGAGTACTGGAGTGGGTTGCCATGGCCTCCTCCAGGACATTTTCCCGACCCAGGGATCAAACTCATTAGCCCTCAGAAAATCCCCAAGTAGCAAGCTAGGAAAAATTTTCTGATAATTTAGCTTTTTGAAGATGGAAAAACTAAGCCATGGGAAGAACAATGATTTGAGAATGCAACCCTGGCTTAATTTCAACTCCTAGAATTGTCCTCGTCTTGAATTTTTAAGGGTGGCATTTCTAAATCATGCTTCTACTGTTGATTTGTTTATTTATGTGTTTGTTTGTTTCAGAATAACCTCAACATGGAAAGTACCTTGACATCAGAAACCAGCTTTCCTCCATCCAAAGAAGCACTCGGGGAACATTCAGACCACCAGGCCGGACACCAGCCCTTCCCCAGACAGCAATTCCAGCAAGAGGCTGGGCACCCTTCATTGCAAAGAGATGGCCCCAGATCCTTTCTCCTTGACCTACCCAACTTTCCAGATCTTTCCAAAGCTGATATCAATGGACAGAATCCAAATATCCAGGTAATGCTGGGCAACTGAAAGGTGGAAGAAAATGAAACAGTCTATGCCTTTGTTTCCTGATCCGATCCCACCTCCCTTTTCCCCTTCGCCTCTTGATGAATCCTGTTATCTCTTCCAGAGCGGTGTTACATTGCATCTGTGTAACACCCTGGATTGTAGGATGCATTTTCTGAACCACTGAAAAAAGAAAACAGTGCTAATTAGAGTATGACACACCCATGATTATAAAATGTATCCAGATCTGATTTCAGAGCTGTTGAAATAGAAAAATAAAACAAAATAATATTCCCTGAAATTGATGAAATATGGTAGTTATAGGGAAAGGCCAATCTAACGCGTGAGTAGATGAAGCAAATCGTCATGTGATTTCCAAGACGTTCAGGAAGGCAAAGCCTCTCTCCCTTGCCTTGATCTCCAGAAATTCCTTTAGGAGGCAACAACACTTCAGCTGTCACTTTAGTTGCATTAAAGTGTAAAATGACTGATAAGAAATTTCGATAAGAAGGGAGTGAAAAACAGAAGTCCCGAGGAGACAGAGGGATACATGCCACTAGGATGGAGTGGGATGAAGCTGAAAGAAACAGGAGGTTAGGGAAAGGGGTTCCTGGAACTGAAATTAAGAACTCTCATCTGCACTGAAATAGCAGTTTACTCAACAAGGCAAAGGCAGATCTGACTTGACTCTCCCAACATGTTGAAGCCAAACACGTTGGCTTCTTCCAATATTATCAATAATGCAACTAATTCTCAGCAACTTACCATTTGGTTGGCTTTCCCAAGGTCACATGGCTAGTAAACAGTAGCTGGGGCTCAAACACAGGTTTTCAGGCTCCCAAGAAAACTCACCCTACCAGTCCATGTGTCAGAGACAAACTCCTCATTTTGAATTTCACTTGCCCCTCCCTCTGTTTCTCCCCAGAGATGGGCGTCATGGTGGTGGAGGGAGGCCCATCTCCCTGGGCCGCCTGGCCTCTGCACAGCCCCTGTCCTCAAGTGCTGGCTTCCAAACTTGTAAGCTTTGTCCTCAGGTCTTTTCACTTGGGGAAGGGCAGTTCAGTTCAGTTCAGTTCAGTCACTCAGTCGTGTCTGACTCTGCGACCTCATGGACTGCAGCACACCAGGCCTCCCTGTCCATTACCAACTCCCAGAATTTACTCAAACCCGTGTCCATTGAGTCAGTGATGCCATCCAACCATCTCATCCTCTGTCATCCCCTTCTCCTCCTGCCTTCAATCTTTCCCAGCATCAGGGTCTTTTCAAATGAGTCAGCTCTTTGCATCAGGTGGCCAAAGTATTGTAGTTTCAGCTTCAACATCAGTCCTACCAATGAACACCCAGGGCTGATCTGCTTTAGGATGGACTGGTTGGATCTCCTTGCAGTCCCAGGGACTCTCAAGAGTCTTATCCAACACCACGTTTCAAAAGCATCAATTCTTTAGCACTCAGCTTTCTTTATAGTCCAGCTCTCACATCCATACATGACCACTGAAAAACCATAGCCTCGACTAGATGGGGAAGGGCAGCTTGTCCTTATTCTTTCTCTGCATCAAATTCCAATTGACTTCCACGGCAGAAAGAATACATCTCAGTTAGAATAATACATCCACCAGTCCCCTACCTCCCCATGTATAAAATGCTGTGTTAGCTACTGGGAAGGTAAGAAATGTCGGACCTTAAATGTAAGGTCTTCCCTCCAGGAAATGACCTGGGTGTGAAGATTCCAACTGCCACCTAAGAGAGTGCCAGAAGGATCATGGAAGCGGAGCAGAGCAAGTGCTGTGCTCTATGGAAGGCGGGCCCAGATAGGCAGAAAGGTTGGGAAGGGACCTGACCATTAGGGCGGGGCAGAGACAGGGCACAGAGGTGAACAGTGCTCTGGAAGTCAGGCTTGGACAACCTGTGTGCTGAAATCCCTGCGAGGGCCGATTCATGTTTCTGATAGGTCTTGTATCAATCCAGCTGCTTAATCAGAAAAACAGGCCTTTTTCTCCATTGTCCTCTCTCCAGGAACTGTCCACACGGCTTTCTGATAAAGAACACAGTACCCACTTTGGGGAGGTGCAGACTGACCAAAAAAGGCATAGATAACCCCTTACTCTTGCTCAGTGTGACTCCCCATCACTCCTTCATTGACAGGAAGTGATTTTTCCTTGTTGATGGATTTTTTTGGCTGTAGGACCAGACCACCCTTATCCCAAGGGTGCTTAGCCCATGCCCAAAACAATTTGAGGTTTGCTGCGGCTTGCTTTTTTTTTTTTTGGAGGGATGGGCAATCTCATTGTGGAGCTTAATGCTGAGGACTGAGCTATTAATGCCATCGATTTAAGAGTTACTAATGTAAACTTACAAGAAAAGGCCTGGGTACAGGGGACTAGAGGGCTGAAGTCCCCACACTGGAAAATTACCAAGTTCATGGGCTCCACCTAGGACTGAATTTCTAGGAGAATTTATCAGGATCCCCTTTCTCTCTCCCAGATAAGTCCATCAGTCAGGAAGTCCCCAGACATCACTTGGGTCTTTTTAAATACTAGCCCAAATGTCAAGGAAGAACAGTGATGCAAAGGCAGTTGAGATCCTCAGATCTGGGAAACCCTGATGACTTTTCCATAAAAAGAAAAAGGCAACCATGAAATGCTAAGCCCACGCCAGCCCACACGATGGATTTGCACATGAGCTCAGAAAAGCCCCAGAACTCACAATCCATTTTTCATCAGCATAAGCTGTGCTGTTTAGCCAGATGAAGAGAGCTTTGCAACAGTACCGCTGGGCTTCCTGAGGGGCGAGGCGGCTGTTGGAGTTGATGGAGAGAATAATAAAGCGAGACCAGGGAGTAAAGAATACGTGGAGGCTGAATCATGAGAAGACCACTCTCGAGACCCTCCGACAAAGCCTCTTGGACTTTCATAAAACAGTTTTTATAAAGTGGAAATCATTCGTCCTTGTCCCCACTGAGCCCACAGCCACCTGTCTGTACAGACTTCTAACAGGTACAAAGCAGTCAGCGTTTTGTCTTCTGTTGGTCTCAGCACCGCCCCAGTACCTATGGGAAGCTCACCTCCACGCCACTTCAGAATGGGCTGCTTTGGAGCACAGGGTGGGAAGGGAACCAGGTCACTCCTATAAGTTCCCTAGATGTTTCTAGAGTTTCCTTTTGTACAGACGAGATCACTATACCTCCCAAGAATATAGGTTTCCCCATTGCTCCAACAGGGCAACCCGTTCCTGGCAAAATGGACTTGAAGCAAAAGATGCTTCAACCCAGATACCGTCACACCCAAGGACCCAAAAAGACCAAAGCCAGCACTATCCTGCTGCCCGTTGACCACTTGGGTCATCCCTCGGCCGCTTTGCGCAAGCCCAGTGTCTGATAACTGCCTGAGGCCAGTCAGAGGAGTAGAGGGGCCTGTGTTTTATTGATCTAATGACCTGTTGGCCCTAAAGAAAGGAATACTGAGCTGAGTTCCTGGCCTTCTCTCTCTGGGAAGACCAGCAAAGGAGAGCGTTGGTTGCTCAGAAAGATGCTCAAAGAAAGACCGATGTGTGCTACCCCTGAGAGCTCCAGCCCTAGGTCTGAGTATAAGTGTGTGTGAGTGTGCATACACACACACACACACACACAGAGCTGGCTGCTATAGCCTCAAGCCTCACCACACTAGTAAATCGGCTCCCTGGTAGTCCTTTAAAAGGTGAGGTGCTTTCTCAAAGGGGGTGATGGTTTTCATGCTGACAACTCTCAGAGCTCTACCATCTTGCTGAAATCCACTGGTTTGACACAGGGCTGATGCAGCCAAGCAGACAGCCCCACCAGTCACCCTGAGCCATCCTCTCTTCCCGGGGAGCGGACTGCAAACAGGTGAAGGCATACCAGGGGTCGGCTTCCACTGCCGGGCCCTCTGACCTCATCTCCCCCTCACCCTCTGGCAACCTGCCCCCAGCCCCCACCCAGCTAGCCCTCCCTGGAGCAGGGAGCACACAGGAATTTGATACCCCTGTCTCTGAACCGCACCCCAGCACCGCCCCCTTGTCTGCAAGCACTTCCCACGCTCCAGGGCTGGGGTTCACAGTCTCTCCCCGACCCACCACCACTAAACCGCCCACACCTTTCCAAAGAGACAATGCTGAGCTGGGCCTCTTGACTTTTAGGAAGGGAAATCCTTTAAAAAGCCCAGCTTTTCAGAGCTTTTTTTTTTTTTTTTTTAAATAAACCCCTGAAGCCAGGTGGCCTCTGTCCCAAGTGAATCACGCTCTTCATTTTCAGACTGGCTTCAGGCTGTGGAAGTGAGTAGGGGGTGGGTTGGGGGAAGCCCAACAATGCACAAAATAGAAAGAAATAGCCTCAAACTCCTGAACCCAATCTCCATATTAAATTTAAAACAAAACTAGAAGTTGGGTTTTGGCAACAAATAAATAAATAAACCACTCAGGAAAGAAAGTAAATCCCCCAGGACAAGTTCAAGCGGAACGTCAGTATCCTTGGCTGGGTTTCTGCTCCGCAGCTGATGGTCAGATAGCAGATGCAGAAATCTCTAAAATAAACTCATTATTAGGCTCACTGCATCAATTCCTTACCACAGTAGCTATTCACCACCAAATATTTCTCTTTTCTGGGTCCACCTGAGATTCGTATTCATTTCAACCGATGTGTTTCTTTCTTTTATTCCATTGAGGGAGACTTAAAAATAGTCTTCTAAAAGCCCTTTTTTCCCCTTGCACAGACTTATTTACACGACTGTAGGCCTCTTGATATAATCAGATGAGTTGGCTAGGGCTAGAGGTGTTGTATGCGCTTCTACTTCTGATTTTCCTACCTCTTTTCTTCCTAAAATTCTTTTGGGATGGCAGGCCTGGCCAAGTAAGAACCAAGAAATTACTGTTCCCAAGACATGGACCCACACCCTCCTGGAGACAAGCTGGTACTGTTCAGATTCTCAAGGGGGCCCTGCTGTCCCCATCGTGAACCAGAGTCCACCCACCTCTCTTTGGGCTCCGGCAGCACCGTTTCTGTCAACCAGGCTTGGCCTCTGTGGCTGCTGAAGGTTACTTGACCTCCGTATGCCTCAGTTTCCTTGCCTATACCATGGGAATAACAACGTAGGTGTAGTACTTTTGTAGGACAATACTCCATAGTGGTAGGGTTGTGCAGATTAAACGGGCTTCCCAGGTGGTGCTGCTGCTAAAGAACCCGCCTGCCACTGCAGAAGATCCCTGCGTCGGGAAGATCCCCTGGAGGAGGGCATGGCAACCACTCCAATATTTTTGCCTGGAGAATCCCATGGACAGAGGAGCCTGGTGGGCTACAGTCCATGGGGTCGCACAGAGTCAGACACGGCTGAAGCGACTTAGCATGCACAAGGATTAAATGAGATCATCCATGGGGAGCACTCAGCAAAGCGATGCGGACGCTTCCCCAGGTTGGTGGACGCTGGCTGGTGATGGCAGCAAGCGTGAAAATGACAGAGGAGACCAGTATAAAATAATTAAGAGTCAGGAGATCTCATTTGGAGAGCAGCTCTCCTCCTTTGCTGTTCACCTCAGGAATGTGAATTCTCCAGGCCAGCTTCTCTGCCTGAAATATGGGGCTAGCTTTTGTAGAACAAGCAGCGATACCCGAACAGGAATACTGTAAGGCTCAAAGCACTCACAGCGCTTGCCTGGAGCTGCCAGAGTTGTTTTGAGAGCACGAGTGGGTCTGAGAGGGAGGGATTATATATCTTCCTAGTCCTTTGTGTTCTTTCTTTGGCGTTTATCAAGGAAGAAGGGTTACATTATCGGGGGCCTAACCGTTTGCTGCTCTATGCTTTTGAGGACTCATTTCAACTCCCAGGGCTTCTCCTAGTCTCTGGGAAATAAACACAAACCCAAACTACCTGGTCACCGTAGTGCTCCAGCTCGTTGGTCCTCTAACAGGGCCAACAAGTTAGAAGATTCTAGAAGATTCTCCTGAGTCCCGAAGATCAAGCCTTCTGTATTCTCAGTGTCCTTAGATTATTGCTGATTAGACTACGAATTGTGTTAGTTTCCCAGTGGAAAGTGCTTTTCAGTGCTAAAGAGTGTGTTTCTAATCAATGTTTGAACTTTCAAGAGGAAGAAAGAAACTGGTAATAGTGCAAAGGAGTTTATCCTTTCCTAATTTTGGACGGAATTCTCAAACTTGGCACCTATTCTAGTCTCTCTTTTCTTGGATCTGACAAGATTCAGCCAGAAGTTGGACTTGGGTCTTTTGGAAAAGTTCTTTTTCTTTTACTGTCTTGATTCATGGTATGGAAAAATCCAGAAGAAACAAAAATGCTAACAATGCTTCAGTGCTGTGTGTTGAAGACGCCAAAGAAAGGTAAGATCCAGCTCCGTGAGCTTGGAAATCCCCTGTGCTCCCTGCCGCACCTTCAACTCGGCACACTGATTGTTGTTCAAGACATTTTTATGAACAGATTCTTTGATGCTGAAGAACATGTAAATAAGAGCAAGAGCAACAGGAAACGTAAAACTAATCTCCCTCCACCTCCTCCCGGTCGAGAAGTCATGATCATGCTCATTAAGTCTTTTTAATTGGATGCCTATGAAATTTCACGTTCAAGATTAGATTTCTTCTTTTATTATCAGTACGAGGTTTCCACATTCCTAACTGGAGGAAAGGGTGGATCCTAAGGTTTTCGGGGGGTTTGTTTTGTGTGGGTTTTTTTGTTTGTTTGTTTGTTTGTTTGTTTGTGTTATTTTTAATTCAGTTGGAGCAGTGGCTAGAAATGAAAGGGGAAATAGAAACCTCTAAGCTGATGAGAGTTAGTCATCGATAATAGTTTTTGGAGTAAATTTGTATTTTGCTACTCATTGCCTGGCCAGGCAACAAATCTGTTTTGTTTGGATCCAAGCAGCAGTTTGGGGGGAAAAAGAATCATACTGACGGTAATAGCTTAAAACATGGAATTGTTTTGATTCCCAGCTTGGAGAAATTGCAGGGCACGTTTTGTTTAGGCAATCCCTTTGACTCCAGTCTGGATACAAACGGGATACCAAAACTGTCCAGCCTGTTCCCCCTTATCTCCTACCCAGAGACTGATCTTATTACCATAATTGCAGGCTTGCCTGGCTCTTGGCAGCTTCTCCAAGACCCTTAATAGCCTTGCAGACAATTGTTGCGGCTCAGTTGTTCTGTCTGCAGGCATGGAGGTTGGGACTACATAGGAGAAAGGTTGTGTCTTCAAAGGCTGGGCATCATGGAACCTCTGCTGGCTCAGGTCCATGCCCACCCAGCTGTGCATGCCTTCCACTCTGTCCTGGTAGGGTTGCGTGTAGGTCCTGGGCCCTGTCCCTCTCCAACAGCCATCCCTCCAGCAAACAGCAGTGATACAAGATGAATGATGTAATTCTTCTTTTTGTCCTTTTGGGGGATTACTAAAAGTTCCATAATTATTTATAAATATGCAAGGGATGCTTACAAGACTGGGGTGATGGTGGTGGCATGGAATCAAGCCAATGGTGCCCTCGTAGGCATCCCACACCAGAGGAGATGCTCTCAGCCTGCCACAGCCCAAGTGTACTGGGGTAGAAGACCACCCTGGACCTCGTGTCTGGACCGCACAAGGGCACAGCTAGGCCCACCATGAGTGGGGCAACCTCCTTTGAACGTCGAAGAGAGTAGAATTCAAACTTTTCCATTCCTGAGACAAAAGAAAGGGTCTGTTTGTCTCGGGGATTGGCATGACCCGGTGCAATTTGGCAGAGCATCTCAACAAGTCTCTCAGATGTCGAGTTAGGGCAAAGCTGGAAGAGCATCTGCCCAGTACATCTTGCGCTGATTACTCGGAGCGCATGTTTCTGATTCATTTGCGCATAACTTGTCCAGGGGTTGTTGCAAGAGCCGTGTGATGGCCAGAGGAACCCAAGGAGTCTTTTATTATGTTTTTAAAACAAGTTTCTCTATGCTGATTGTCTCTCGGAGCCAAGAAGCTGCATTCTTTCAGCCCTGTGACTTCCAAACGAGGCTCCGTAAATCCAAGAGCGAGTTCTGACCTTGACTCTGGGACTGTCTGCTCTGACCCTGAGGGTGGGTTAAGGAGGAGTCTGCACTGGGTCCAGTTTCGGGGATGAGTGAAACTCACAGCTGGGACAGCATGGACCTTGTGCTCACATCTCTACAGGACCTGTGGCATCCAGCCCCTACCGGCATCGGTGGTCTCTGGGCTCACCTGGTCACAGGAGGGGACAGGACCTAGGTGACTGACTCTTTGAGAGACAGTTTGGCAAAGTCCATAAGAGTACAGGCGCTGGAGCTTGAATACCCATGGCTGCCAGTTACTAGCTGTGTGACCATAGGCAGCTTGTTAACTTCTCTGTGTCCAGTTCTCCTGTCTGTAAGAAGCTGTCTAGCCACTACTCTGAAATTTAACAGCTTGAAACAACAATCCCTGGACTGCTCGGAGTGCTGTGGGTCTGGAATTTGAGCAGGGCTCAGCTGGGAGAGCTCGTCTCTGCTCTACGTGCTATCAGCTGGGGTGACCCAGTCGGCCTGGAAGACCCAAGATGGCTCCCCGCCCAACTGACTGGGGCCTCAGAGCTTTCCAGGGACTTGAGGAGCCTTTGTTCTCTGCTGTATGGCTCCCTCATCACATGACAGTCATGTGCGCAGTAGTCTAGGCTGGGCTTCCATACGTAATGGTAGGAACTTTCTGAGAGAATGCAAATGGAAACTTCAATACCTCGTGTGGCTGGTCACGTTGACACACCTACCACGCTCTACTGTGAGTCTTTAGGCCAGCCCAGACTGCAAGGGAGGGGGCGTAAACCCCACCTCTTGGTGGGAGGTGCAGCACCCACAGACCAGAATGGGAGGAGTGGCAAGAACATCCTTTCAGATCAGTAACCATGAGGGCCGAGCAACAGAACCAACATAGAGACATTGTGAGGATTAAGTACATTAATACATGGAAAGCCTTTAAAACAGTGCCTGGTACATGGTTAGTTCTCAGTAAGTGTTCCGTTTTATGGGTTGTTCTTGTGCCATTCATGGTACATGTTGACTCCTTGAATTAAAGACTTCCCAGAAATGTAGTCATCCGTAAATCAGGGGCCCCGTGATACTCTGCTTCCTCCCAACACAAGGCCCGTGGGCGTCAGCTCCTCCGGGCGTCCCTGGAGGATCTCCCCCCCGTGTCGCGGTGCAGCCTCCGCTTTCCCTCCCAAGGGAGGCGTGTTTCCCTCCGCTCTCTTAGACGTTCTCCCGAGGGTCACCCAGCGTGGAGGCTGTTGACTCCTCCTTGACCCTGGCCTGTTTTAAATTCCTCAGGTCACCATAGAGGTGGTGGATGGTCCTGACTCTGAAGCAGAGAAAGATCAGCACCCAGAGAATAAACCCGGCTGGTCAGTGCCATCCCCCGACTGGCGGGCCTGGTGGCAGAGGTCCTTGGCCCTGCCGAGGGCCCAGGGCGGTGACCAAGACTACAAGTACGACGGCACCTCAGACGACAGCAACTTCCTCAGCCCCCCCGGGGGCTGGGACCATCCAGCCCCGGGCCACCGGACATTTGAAACCAAAGAACAGCCAGAATATGGTGAGTTTACCACCCAGCAATATAAAATCAGTGTAGAGAATAAACGAGGACGATGAGGCCAGTGGACGTGGAGCCAAGCAAAACCCTGTTTACAGTGTGTGGCTTTGGGTCTTCAACAAGGCAGACCTCATACAGACTCTGTCCACTCCGTCCACAGAAGGCCCAAGAGGCCCCGCTCACCACATTTTTCTAGAAATACTATAATTTTAAAATAATGCCAATTATCCTCGGAAGGATTTTTTTTAAGTTAGGGATCTTTCAGGTCCTGCCTTTTTTTTTTTTTTAAATGACTAAACCACTGAAATAACTTCCTCGAATAGTGTGTGAATGCTCAGTCATGTCCAACTCTTCGAGACCACATGGACAGGAGCCCAGCAGCCTCCTCTGTCCATAGACATTTCCAGGCAAGAATACTGAAGTGGCTTGCCATTTCCTTCTCCAAACTTCCTCATGTATTTGACTGTAAAAACCCGTACTGAACATCCATTTAGTGAAAAAGATGTGCCCAGCTGTCTCCTTTGACCAGGCAACTATGTTATGTTTATCACTGGTAGTGAAGTGGCCCTTTGAAACCCTCATGGACATGTATGTCTCGAGTTATCATGACAAGTGAGGCATCTCCAGCAACAAATTTCAAGACCCCGAGTTGGAACTTACAGTTTCCCATGGTTTTAGAGTAGGATAGGTGAGAAAACAAACTATTTCTATGTTCAATGGCTTAAAATAATCCACGTTCATTTCTCACTTAAGCTGGGATGGAAGACAGGGTCAGAGGAACGCAGCTCCACCCAGTCATTTGGGGACCCAGACTTCTTCCATCTTTAAGCCCCACTAACTGCGAGGGCCTGAGAATTACCCACTGGATGCTCTGCCTCTGGCTGGCAGACAGTTAGAAAGACAGAGTCTGGAAAAGGCACTCATGCTTTCAACCCCCTCAGCCTGGAGAAGACAAATCTGCCCAGATTCTATTGGCAAGACTTTGTCATATGATCCCATGTAGAAGCAAGGGAAGCTGGGAAATGTTTTCTGTGTGAACTAGATGAAGAGGAAACCGATTTGGAAAGCATCTGGCCAGTCTTCATGAAGAATCGGGCAGGGTGCCCCATGTTATAAGAGGATTTGATAGCTTACAAATACATCCACCATGATGATGGCCTTGTGGTTCAAGAGCAGACGGTCTATGAGGATGACTTGTTTTGCACCATTTGCATCCTCACCCTTACCCCCATTTTCAGCAGAAAGGCCACTTGTATATTGGCAAGTCATTTCTGCCTGCTCATAGATGATGCTAAGCAATGTCCAAAAGAGTAGGACTTTCTTCCCAACCACGTCACTTAGTTGCAACTGACATTGAACACATCTTCTGCCCATCATTCTGCTAGGTACTGGGAATCCAAAAAAGATTAAGACATGGTCCTTCCCTGAAGAGCATCTCACCTGTCTTTGAACAAAAGGAGAAAACTTAATGGATGGAGCAAAAGAGAGCCACAGTAGAGATACACAGTAAATGCTAGAGAAGCAGAAAGAGAGCTCCCAGGCCCCACCCAACTGCTCATAAAACCTTCCCCTTTCCCAGAAGTCCAATTTATTTTCCAAGAAGGATTGGGAGCATTAGCCAACCTTTCGGTAGCAGTTGCCTTCCACAGTCCCTCTTCATAGCAGCTCTCAAAAATTAGCTCATTTAATCAGCTCACTGAAGCAGAGACCCCACTTTACAAATGGGGAAACTGAAGCCTGGTGAAGTTAAGCAACTTTGACCTAAGATCCATCTCAGACAGTCTAGGTACAGAGTCTGTCCTCTTCACCACTGTGTTCTTCTGCCTCTCGGGGGTGGAGGGGGAAGCGCATCCTTTAGGGCAGTAAAGTGGGTCTATAAAGGGACAGTTGGGTTGGAAGACAGGAATGGTAGTAGAAGTCCAGGGCTGAGCTGAGCTGTTGAACAAGAGAAATGCCAAGGATCCCAGAGTGCTGGCCTGACCCTGCACAGGACTGCGGCTTCACCTGCCTGCCCAGCCCACGTGGAACATGGTCTCTCTGAGGGAGGCTCAGACCCTCAACATCAGAATCCATCCACTGCCTGTGAAAACGTAATGCCTATCCTGGGCCCAAGCCCCTTCCCTACATATCTCCAGGTATGGTCCCCAGGCCAGTAGATCAGCGTCCCCAGAGACCATAATAGAAATGCAGACTTTTAGACCCCACTCAAGGATTGTTTAATCTCAGACACACTGGAAAAATGAAAGTGACAGGGTCAGTCGCTCAGTCATGTATGACCCTTTGCAACTACTATCCATGGGATTCTCCAGGCAAGAATACTGGAGTAGGCAGCCATTCCCTTCTCCAGAGGATCTTCCCGACCCAGGAATCAAATCTGGGCCTCCTGCACTGCAGGCAGATTCTATACTGTCTGAGCCACCTGGGAAGCTCCTGATCTGGAAGCGCGAGGCCCCACACACCAGTGTTTCTCAGTATGGTTGCCCATACTCATCTGGGCATTTATTTTGTTTAATCCCAGTGCCTGGACTTCTCTCGAGATCCGTTAACTTGGAGTCTCTTGGGTGGGACCCAGGCATCAGGGATTTTTAAAGCTCCATGAGTGACACCAGGGTGCAGCCCAGATCGAGGGCCACTGCCATCCTTCCACGGAATGTGCAGGAGTGAGACCTGGAGTCTTTGTATGCTTCTTTCTTTTTTTAGTCAAGGTCAGCAGGTGACTCTCATGCTCATGGAAGTTTGATGATCACCACTTAGAAACAGTTTTTTCATCTAAAGTTTTTACACAATATATTCTGCTGAATTTATGAACATTAAGAACCCCCCCGCCTCCATTTCCATCTTGAGGGTAGAATCTGCCTCTGCTGGAGCAGTTACTGTGGCTGTCGCAGCTATCTTCACCCCAGCTTTCTAGATCTACAATTCCTGGGGAGGGGGCGGTACCCTGTCTGCATCTTACAGCATCCCTGGGTCATAGAGAGACTTCCATCGTGATGACTGTGAGGTCTCTTTTAGCAACACTGCCATCATTAAACTGTGGTTCAGTCATGTCTGACTCTTTGCAACCCCATGGACTGTAGCCTGCCAGGATCCTCTGTCTATGGGATTTCCTAGGCAAGTATTCTTGCCTAGAGAATTCCATGAACAGACCATGGGGTCGCAAAGAGTCAGACATGAGTGAGCAACTCACAGACACACACACTCCCACATTGCAGGCAAATTCTTTACTGTTTGAGCCACCAGGGAAGCCCCAGACATCAGGATTCCTACTTTATAAAGAAAATCTGGTCCCTTTATGGAACCCCTAAAGCAGTGCTTCTGAGACCTTTATGTGCACACAAATCACCTGGGCAACTTGGTAAATGCTGCACCTGAAGTCACAGATGAAGAAAAGGGGCGGGCGACCTGGTGAAGCCGACCCTGCTGGTCCTCGGAACACGCTTTGAGAAGCAAGATTGTAAGTGTGTAGCTTACAAGCTACAGTCACTCGGTAGCATTTGCAATGTGGATGAATCATTACTGCTTCTCAGTATGGCTGACGGGAATATACAGATTCCAGAATTCTTTACAGGATCAGATGAGCAAAGTCCCCTTTTATTTCAATCAGCAAGAAAGTATAGCACAATTTCTAAGTGTTTATCCCTGTGTCGGGGGCTGGGGAGGATACAAGGAGAGAACATTCAGCCCAGGAAGGTGAGGTTCATGCAGTGGCAAAGCAGTGCCCATCACTGGGCCTTTGTACTTGCTTCCCTGTCTGAGGCCAGCTACAGTTGCCATAGGAACTGGGCTTAGTGGAGGCTATTAATCGCAAATATGTAAAGTTAGGGTTTTTAATAAGAATGCAAATGTCTGCAGCCAGAGTATTTCAGAAAATCCTTGGTGAAATAAGTAGAATGTAACAGTGTCTTTGGAATAAATTATAAAATACTCAACAAAGTTCAGTTCAGTCGCTCAGTCGTGTGTGACTCTTAGCTACCACATGAACTGCAGCACGCCAGGCCTCCCTGTCCATCACCGACTCCTGGAGTCCACCCAAACACATGTCCCTTGAGTCGGTGATGCCATCCAGCCATCTCATCCTCTGTCGTCCCCTTCTCCTCCTGCCCTCAATCTTTCCCAGCATCAGGGTCTTTTAAAATAAGTCAGCTCTTCACATCAGGTGGCCAAAGTATTAGAGTTTCAGCTTTAGCATCAGTCCTTCCAATGAACACCCAGGGCTGATCTCCTCTAGAATGGACTGGTTGGATCTCCTTGCAGTCCAAGAGACTCGCAAGAGTCTTCTCCAACACCACAGTTCAAAAGCATCAATTCTTCAGTGTTCAGCTTTCTTTATAGTCCAACTCTCACATCCATACATGACTATTGGAAAAACAACAAAAGATAAACCTAATTTTTGATGGTGGAAGCATGTAATGACCATGAGTCAGCTCACCTTTGGCCTCTGTGGGTTTGAGATACTTAAGTTGTCACCCAGGGCAAAGAAAGGGTCCAAATAAGTATCTTTCTGTCAAATAATAGTATACCATCCCCAAGATTGCTCTGAACAACCTGATAACGCAATCAGATGAACACAGCGAAGTGTAATTTGGGCTGGTAGTCAATTCTTTGCAATTCTCTGACAGATTGTGGTCCTGTTTTAATAGATTTCATGGTGATTTTTTTGGAAACGTTTTTCTTTGTCTTGTTGAATTATAGCCACATAATGGGTATCTTGGTCTTCTCTGGTGGCTCAGATGGTAAAGAATCCACCTGCAATGCCAAAGACCCGGGCTTAATCCCTGGCTTGAGAAGATCCCCTGGAGAAAGGAATGGCTACCCACTCCAGTATTCTTGCCTGGTGAATTCCACGGACAGAGGTGCGAGTCGGACATGACTGAGCGACTAAGCACACACATACAATAGGTATCTTAAGGAAGGGCTGTTTGGGCCAGAATCAAAGCTGCTGGAATATCAGGATATAGAGCAGGATATGGCCAGAGCAGGCAGATCTCAGATCTCATCCCAGCCCACCAAGTTTGAGCTGTGTGACCTTAATCAAGCACCTTAACCTCTCTGAGCCTCAGTGTCCTTATCCATAAAAGGTGAGTGTTTCCACCTACCTTGCAGGGTTATTACAGCGGTTCAATCAGGGTGCTTAGACAGAGCCGCTGGTTAAGGCAGGGCTTCAATAATTGGCAGTCACAATCATCTAGCTAGGATTAGTGGTGGAGGTTTGCCAGTGGCTGAGCCAAGACTCAAGTCTCTTCAGTTGCCCAAATACTGTAACTGGACCACAGAACTCGAGTGCCCTGAAAGTATATAATGACCACTTTACAATTTCAAATGACATCCTGGAAGCCCAGCTCCCAGCCCACTGCCCTGTGGATTGTTCTCTGCCCTCACTCAGCTCTTTGATGTCACAGATAGGGCTGCCACAGCCTCACATAAACGTTCACAGGGACTATTCTGCTGTCTTTGTTGCCGTCCTTGTAATCACTGCTACTCAAGCTCATCTTCTGCTCTCAGCGATGCTCCCTGGTAGGTAAGCCAATGAAAACAGGCTTATTTGATCATAGCAGAAGGGAAGACTGCCCTCAGAGCTTTGTCGCCTCCCCTACATCAGAAATTCCCTTCCTGTCCTTCGAATACATTAAACAATAGAAATCCCTGGGAGGAGGGGCTTGGCTGGGATGCTCCTCCAGGGCTGTGTGCTCTAGACACTTCTGGCAAGTGGACTGACATGCCTACTCTGTTTCACTTCCTTGCTAGGCCAATAGGAATGATCAGCTATGTGGGGATATCGATGTTCCATGTCTAACTTTGGGGGCCCAGTGTAAAGAAGTGTTTGGAAAATAAATGGCTTTGGTAGCTTTTTTTTGTTTTTAAGCCATGGAGAAATCCACTTACTGAAGTAATAAATCCTTCATGGTTCCAGAGTCTCCAAGCCATTCAGAGAGCATTCATAGGAAAGGTTGTTCTGGTATATTTGTGACAGCTTTTGCTACTTTATTGTTTTCTTTTAAGAATTAAAAATAGTATATTTATTTTTTGGCTGTGTTGGGTCTTAGCTGCCCTGTGGCATGTGGGATCTTAGTTCCCCGACCAGGGATCAAACCCACATTCCCTGCATTGTCAGGTGGATTCTTAACCACTGCACTACCAGGGAAGTTCCCATTCTTGCTACTTTAGAAACTGCTCAACAGTGAAAAAAAAAAAGAAAGAAAGAAAGAAAAGAAAATCCATCTGCAATGCAGGAGATGCAGGTTCGATCCCTTGGTCGGGAAGATCCCGTGCAGAAGGAATCGGCAATTGACTCCAGTATTCTTGCCTGGGAAATCCTGTGGACAGAGGAGCCCGGCAGGATACAGTCCATAGGGTCGCAAAAGAGTTGGACACGACTGAGCGACTAAACAACAGCACACTAAACTTACTGGCTTAAAAGCACAAATGTCTCTGAGAGAGTCTACAGGCTGTCTGCACCGTTGTTCTGCTCTGGGCTGACTTGGCTGGGGCTGTGTGCTCCAGCATGGCCTCATTCCCAATGATGGGGTCCCTGCTGGCCAGCTGGG
Organism: Capra hircus; assembly: GCF_001704415.2. Lineage (NCBI taxonomy): Eukaryota > Metazoa > Chordata > Mammalia > Artiodactyla > Bovidae > Capra > Capra hircus. Next base: position 6,678,526 of record NC_030820.1, read on the forward strand.
GTGCAGGGACCGGTGGGCCTCTCCCCCTCTGGCCCCCTGCCTTCCGGGCTCACCCAGGCTCTTCACGTGGCGGTGGAAGAGTTCCCTCAGGGACAAGGCAAGCCCTGAAGCACTGGCACTTTTCTAGCCTCTGTGTTGCATCATGTTTGCTTTTTTTTCAGGGGCCAGAGCAAGTCACGGAGAAGGTAGTGGCAGCCCACTCCAGCACTCTTGCCTGGCAAATCCCATGGATGGAGGAGCCTGGTAGGCTGCAGTCCATGGGGTCACTAGGAATCAGACACAACTGAGTGGCTTCATTTTCTCTTTTCACTTTCACGTGTTGGAGAAGGAAATGGCAACCCACTCCAGTGTTCTTGCCTGGAGAATCCCAGGGATGGGGGAGCCTGGTGGGCTGCTGTCTATGGGCTCGCACAGAGTCGCACACGACTGAAGTGACTTAGCAGCAGCAGCAGAGCAAGTCAGTGGCCCAGGGCTGGGGTGGGTAAGAAAGGGGGTGGGTACGAAAGGGGGTGGGTACCCAGAGAATTATGGAATCATCTTTCACATAATTTGATACAGTACTAACATTCAATAATTTAGATTAAAAAAAAAACCAACATAAGAAATTACCTCAGGCAGAGATTCCAAGATGGTATGTTTAATGCTAAAATCTCAACATTCAGAGACAATATTCCCCCAAGCTAGCTCTCCCTCTTATTATACCAGGGAGGACATACTGCCAGAGAATTCTGGGTGGTTGAGGCCCCTTTGCTTCTGCTGAGCCAAGCGAGATACCTCTTGGCATCAATCACCTGGATTGTGTCTTAGGCTGAGACCAACCCCGCAGTGGACAGCAACTCTTCCTCTATGAATTAATAAGCTTTCTCTGACTTACCCATTGCCCCCTTTTTATGAGTCTGAAGACAGTAGCATCTTGACTGGTGACTTTTTGTGGTGGTGGTTGTTCCTTTTAACAAATCAGACCCCAGGAAGAGTCACACGGGAGGTGCTGAGTGTGTTCCTGCGTGCATGTAACACATGGATACAGCCACAGACAGGAGTGCAAGCATGTGATTGTTTCAGGCACGTCCTTTGTGTTCTTGGCGAGCTACCAAGAGGCCTGGGAGGTGCCAGCCCCGGCCCCCTGCTCAGCGATCTCTCGGGTTCCCCTGCACTGATGTTCAGGAGGAGATGGAGAGATGGAGGCAGCCAGGGTGGGAGGGGGAGCAGACCTGCCTCCCTTGCACGAGGCAGGAGTTTCAAACATCTGCTTGGCCATGTGGTTGGAAAATCATGTCTTAGAAGGAAATCAAAATTCGGAAAAACCCCTTTGAGGGAGTCAGGAGAAAGGGATGGGGCCCTCGGGGGCAGGTGAGGTGTGGCTGGACCCTCAACCGTGGGTTAGGGGAAAGAATTAGGACTGCCCCCACCGAGTCTTAACAATGGGCTAAAGTCAGTGGCCCTGGGTTTGCCTGAGAGTGAACACACGGTAAACAACAGCCTGGGAGTCTGGCACGGGTCCCACAGTTCAGGTAGAAACATGTGTGGACCGCATTCTTGCCAAGCCTATGTAATGACAATCACCGAGACCTGTTCCGAGTGGAGCAGGACCCTACCCTGTGAGGCCAATGACTGGGGCTGCATGCTTGGCACTGGCAGAGGCCCCAAGGCTGGAGGAAGATTTGGATAAAGTGGGAAAAAGTAGTTCAGAGGGAGATGCTGCAGAGTCAGGCTTTTGAGCAAAACCACTTGGCACTAGGGCCCTCACTTTCCTTTCTCTTCCCCTTCCCCTTGAGTGGGTCACCCAAGCACTCCAGGACTTAGTTTCCTTACTCTTAAAAAGAGGAAATCAGGTGAATTCCCTGGTGGTCCAGTGGTTAAGACTCCAGGCTTCCAAGGCAGGGAGTGTGGATTTGATGCCTGCTCAGGGAACTAAGATCCCACATGCCGAGCAGTGTGGCCAAAAAATTTTTTTCTAATTTTTTTTAAATTAAAAAATAAAAAGAGCAAGTTAGTCTAGATAACATACCAACCTCTCTCGTGGCCCTCAAGCCCCCAGTCTGGTTCATTTCTCCTTTTTCCTTACCCCTCACTGATTTCTGATACACTGTATCATTTAGTCATTTTTGTGTGTGTTTTTTGATTATCATCTGACTCTTCTCACAAAACTATTAGTACCACAGGGCAGAGATCCTTGCAAGTTTTATTTAATGATATATCTCATATACCCAGAATTGGGCCTGGCACATAATAGAGTATTTGTTGGATGGATGTTGAGTGATGACCTCAAAGAACCATCTAGCTCTACCGTTATGTATCAGTTATCTGGGCTTCCCTGGTGGCTTAGCTGGTAAAAATCTGCCTGCAATGAGGGAGACCTGGGTTTGATCCCTGGGTTGGGAAGTTCCCCTGGAGGGGAGCATGGCAACCTGCTCCAGTATCCCCATGGACAGAGGAACCTGGCGGGCTACAGTCCATGGTGTCGCAAAAGAGTCAGACTGCGACTAAGCATACATCAGTTATCTACCGCTGCATAACAACCATTCCAAACTTGGTGACTAAAACATTAGCGGTGTATTATTTCTCACAGTTCTGTGACTCAGAACTTCAGGCAGGGCTCCACTGGGCAGCTCCTCCAGTGCCAGCGGCATCAGCTGCATTTAGCTGTCCCTTGAGAAGTGTCTGGAAGGTCCAAGAAGGCTTTATTCCCATGTGGAGTGTTTTGGGGCCCTTCATGTGACTCCTCTCTGTGCATGTGAAGGAACTGATGGCTGTCATTTTGGAAAATCTTTACCGCATTACTGTGCGGCCCCATGCTCTGTGGGTGTGTACATTCTCAATAAGCACTTACGAGGCATCTTCTGGGTTTCCCTGGTGGCTCAACGGTAAAGAATCTCCCAATGCGGGAGACCTGGGTTTGATCCCTGGATTGGAAAGATCGCCTGGAGAAGGGAAAGGCTACCCACCCCAGTACTCTGGCCTGGAGAGTTCCATGGACTGTATAGTCCATGGGGTGGCAAAGAGTCAGACACACCTGAGCGACTTTCACTTTCAGACATCTTCCGGGCTTCCCCAGGGGCTCAGTGGTAAAGCATCTGCATGCAGTGCGGGAGCCACGGGAGACTTGGATTTGGTCCCTGGGTCAGGAAGATCCCTTGGAGGAGGCCATGGCAACCCACTCCAGTATTCTTCCCATGGACAGAGGAACCTGGCGGGCTACAGTCCACAGGGTCTCAAAGAGTCAGGCATCTTCTAGGGGGTCAGAACCTCAGAGAGAGGCCCTGCATCATGAAGCTAATCCCTGAAATGAGCACTGGGGCCATAACTTTTCACCTCTGGCTGGCACCTGGTCCCCTCCAACAGTGGGGATGCTGCACGTGGGCAGTTGGCAGGCAGCCGGATGGGGGCTGTGAGGGTTCTTTGGGCAAGGCTGGTGACCATCTCCCTGCTCCCTTCCAGATTCCACAGATGGTGAGGGCGACTGGAGCCTCTGGTCTGTTTGCAGTGTCACCTGTGGGAATGGCAACCAGAAACGGACCAGGTCTTGTGGCTATGCATGTACCGCCACCGAATCGAGGACGTGTGACCGTCCCAACTGCCCAGGTGGGTGCGCTCAGGGCTGTGGCTCTACGTTCCTGGAGAAGCTTTTCCTTTTTGTTCTATTTTCTGTTTTGTTATACAATTTCCAAGTGTTATACTCCATTTACAGTTATAACAAAATATTGGCTATATTCCACGTGCTGTATAATACATCTCTGTAGCTTATCTTACACCCGAGAGTTTGTACACCCCACCAACATCCCAGCCCTATGGCGCCCCTCCTCACCCTCCCCACTGCTCACCACTAGTTTGTTCTTTGTCTCTGTGAGTCTGGGTAAGGTTGTAGCTTCTATTTAAAAACTTATAGAAATTGACTGTTTACAAGACAACCATTTTCCTAATGAGAATTCTGACCAGACTGGGACAAGAGGCAATGAGCTTAGAGGATAAAAAGATGGATTTTCTGAGCCTGATATGCAATTGCAGTAAACATGACCTAGAAGACAATGCTCCCATGTACTTAATTTAAGGCGTGATTCTGGTTAACTTGGTCCTTTGATGTGGAATTGGTTGTACCTTAAAGAGACACATGAAGACGGATGTTCATGGGCTAATAAGGAAGCCAGGATCAGAGGCTTAACAGCCATCCAAAGAAAAACCGTGCATTAGCCTGAGAGTTGCTGAAAGTTCCAGAGGGAGCAAATTGGAGCACCTTGGCATTTAATTATTGCTTTAAACTGCATCGTCCATGTTTTTTAAAACTTAACTAATAGTTGCAAACTTAGTGAGAGGCCATATTGGAGTAGAAAACAATTGTGACTGTAGTAGTATTGCCAAACCGCTGTCTAGTCTTGTTTCTGTATGGCCCACACGTTTTTAAAGGGCTGTGAAGAGAGAGGAAGAGGAGGAAGGATATGCAACCAAGTCTGAACGTGAAATGAATTTATTTACAAAATGTAAATAGATGCATGGACATGGAAAACAAACTTACAGTTGCCAAGAGGGAAACAAGTGAGGAAGGGGTAAATTAGGAGTTCAGGATTAACAGATATATCCTACTATATATAAAATAAACAACAAGGACCTACTGTATAGCACAGCGAATTATACTATTATATTTTGTAATAACCTATAATGGAAAAGAATATGAAAAAGAATATATATGATATACATATGATACCGAATATATATTCTTATCATTTTATATACATACATATATATATCACTTTGCTGTACACCTGAAACTAATGCAACATTGTAAATCAACTATACTTCAATTTTTAAAAGACCATATGTAGCCTGCTGCTGCTGCTAAGTCTCTTCAGTCGTGTCCGACTCTGTGCGACCCCATAGACGGCAGCCCACCAGGCTCCCCCGTCCCTGGGATTCTCCAGGCAAGAACACTGGAGTGGGTTGCCATTTCCTTCTCCAATGAAAGTGAAGTTGCTCAGTCGTGTCCGACTCTTAGCGACCCCATGGACTGCAGCCTACCAGGCTCCTCCATCCATGGGATTTTCCAGGCAAGAGCACTGGAGTGGGCCTACAAAGCCTAAAATACTTTCTGACACTTTACCTAAGAGTTTATCAACTCCTGGTCTGTGGTTTTCCACCTACCATGTTCCCTACAGACAGGTGGAAAACCAACCTAAAATACTACCTCAGGCTCTTCCAAGAAATCACACTTTCCAAATGGTTTCCTCTGAAAGAAATTTCAGAAACAGAACATTTGATTCCCCACACCCCAGACTTCCTTTTGCTACCCCTGGAAACTTTGTTCTCAAACCACAAGGCTGAGATTTACAAGAAAAATGTCGGGGAGCAAAGAGTTTTCTGCGGAGAGAGACGATCAGATTGGGCATGCGCGTGGTAACAGATGGGCATGCGCAGAAGACGGGGCTGATGCGTGAGAAAAGGCAGTTCCGGACCCCGTGAGCCGTGCGGATGGATTTCCGAAAGTGCTTGATCAGTTTCCATCAAGAGGTTTCTCCCATACTCATCACAATGAAACAGAGTTAGAAGTCTGGTGGGATGGGTAGAAATAAACCAACAAATAACGAGAAGGAAGAAGAGGAGGAAGGCGGGAAGAAAGGGAAGAGGAGCGGGAGAGGGAAAGAAGATGAAGGCAAGATGAAGCGAAAGAAAATGAAGGTAAAGATGGGGAAGATGAAGAAGAAAAAAGATGACGCGGAAGGTCATGAAGAGTAGAGCTTTTTGAGTATTTCAGTATCAAGCAAACTTCTAAGGTCTTTGCATGTGTTATTTCGTCTAATTCCAACTATAATGTCATGAACTAAACACTGATGATGGTGTTCATTTGGCAGCTGTGGAAACTGGGACGCATGGGCTAATTTGTCTAGAGTCGCGGAAGAAGCAAGTGGTCCAGCTGGGATTTGAATCTAGGCAGTCTGATTCGAGAATCCATGTTCTTAACGATTAAATTCTTCCACCACCACCAGGGTGAAGGGTACTGGGCTCAGGCACACGTGAATACAGACAGCATTTCATGTCAGGGCTAGGCAGCTTGCCTGTTGCTTTCTCCTCCAGAGTTGGCATGCAGACACAAAACAGTGGACCTAGATAACTTGATAGCAGATATCATCTCTCCTCCCATTTTGAATGTTTTCTCTCACTGCTGAAAGCAGCATGGCCAGCAGCCCTGTTCATACATTTCCTTCTCGTCTGACCTGGTTTCCATCCTTTCTGCCTTTCTGTTCCTGACTCCCCCAGCTTTGCAGGGCTCCCTTGAACATGAAGGATCTTCTTTTGCACTATCTCTTTCCTTTCCTGATGTCTTCTCAGCCTCACTGGAAAGACTTAAGGGCCAGGCAGTCTCCCTGATCTGGTGGTGATGACCCTGTAAAAATCTGTCCCCTAGGCTGACCGTACAAATAAGTTCGAAGGGCCTCACATAAAATCAGAGAGAGCCCCTTAAACGAAATCAACTCACACCTAGCAGGACAGCCAAAGTTCTCCAACAAATAGGCCACATTCCACTGTTCCTTCCTCTCCTGACTGCTTCCACTTGCGTGGGATTCCCGTTTGCAAAGGAAGCCTGGGTGCGGATGGTCATTTGAGTAGGGCAGGGAGCCTGGAAACGTGAGGCAAACTAGGTTCCGTTGCTCAGAGCAAGTAATGACAAACCCAGCATATTCTTTTTTTAACATTGAATTTTTTTGTTTTGAACTTTTTAATATTTATTTTATTCAAGTATAGTTGAATTACAATGTTGTATGGCAAAGTGATTCAGTTATACATACATATATATACATATTTATACTGCATTCTTTTTCATATTATTTTCCATTACGGTTTAATCATAGGGTATTGGATATAGTTCCCTGTGCTATACAGTAGAACCTTGTTGTTTATCCGTCCTATATATAATCGTTTACATCTGTTAATCCCAAACTCCCAATCCATCCCTCCCCCAGTTTATTCTTTTTGCAGTATCATCAGCGGTGCTGAAAGTCCCAACATACAAGAAATGGGTCTTTTACCTCAGAATGAGCTAGATAAATATTCAAGGAGAAAATGTCAGCCAACACTTACTGCTTCTTACGCTAAGTGCTTTCTTTATGCATAACTCATTTAATTCATCCAAGGCTCTGAGGAGGGTTGTTGGTTCTCCCTATTTATGGATGTGAAAACTAAATCACCCAGAGGTTCTTGGGCTTACCCAAGTCACTCACTTGAACCCCAGTGAGTCAGTCCTTAAGACCAGTGTTAACCACTAGACAAGTTAACACTGGACTTCCCTGGTGGCACAGTGGATAAGAATTTGCCTGCCAATGCAGGGGACGTGGGTTTGAGTCCTAGGTCGAGAAGATTCCCTGGGGAAGGAAATGGCAATCCGCTCCAGTGTTGTTGCGTGGGAAATCCCATGGGGAGAGGAGTTTGGCAGGCTACAATCCATGGGGCTTCAAAAGAGTCACACACAAGTTAGTGACTAAACAACAACACACAACACCAACACACTCTCCAGTCTCTGGCTCACTTTGCCAGCCTGACACCTCCAGACAAACACACATCCTGATGTGTGTCTAGCACCACCCAAAACCCCACTCCTGGGACCAGGGAATGAGCTCCTTAGGACATTCAGGCACATTTGGATCTGATTTCATGCCGCAAATGGTATCTGGGGTTTTAATATATTTTATGCTCTATACCTGCTTTTTACTGTTTCCTCTGTTGGCAGGTTTCTGCCCATGAGTAGTAATGAGTACAAAAAAGGCTTTGTTCATGTGTATTTGTTTTTTTATTTGCCAGTGGGGCTGGGGCGGGGGCAGGGGGGTGACTTTTTCCATATAACTAGAGAAAAAAGAGCTCCTGTCTGTGTCTAGGAATTGAAGACACCTTCAGGACAGCTGCCACCGAAGTGAGTCTGCTTGCGGGAAGTGAAGAATTTAATGCCACCAAACTGTTCGAAGTCGGTATGAAGAGTTTTCTTTTCGTTTTCCATCCAAATATTGATTTAGTGTCTTAGAGATTCCTTTAGCCTTTGCCATGCCATCCTTGGACCCATTTAAGCACTGCGTCTTTCTCTTATGGGGTCCAGTGCTGTCGGCCTTTTTCTTGCTTGCCAAATATACACCAAGCAAAAGGGAGCCTCCTGCAGTGACAGACGGAGACCAGCAGCCTTGCTGGTGGGACCACCCTGCCCCTGGCGTGGGGCTCACCCATCATGGGGCCTCAGGCCTCAGGGAGTCTCTTCTCGCAGCCCTCACCAAGTGTCCCCAACGAAATAAAGAAGTGATGATGTCAGTTTCCCAGCAGAGGGTCACGGGGAAGAAGGAAGAGAAAGGGCACTTCCTCAACGTTTTGCCTTCCCCATCCCAATCCCGCCCCCGCCCCCCACCATGTGAGTTTTCTGTAAACCTTTGTAACACCCTGCTACTCCTCTGGTAGAAAGTGCCAGAGCAAGTACCATAAACATGGGCCAAACAGAGTTAAAAGTGTCTACTCAGCAAGGGGAAATCCTGCTGTATAAAAATAGCTGCATATGCTTCTGGATGTGATTTTATATTGCAGAAAGGTAAGATTCCTTCTGCCCCATTTCTCATTTGCACCCACTTCTGCCCTCCTCAGCCAAGCTGGAATCAGTTTGGAAATTCTGTTGCCCAGGACTTCCGTTACAGTCCTTCATGTACACCCAGCTGCCACTAGCAGAAGCCTTCTGCAAACACAGTGCGTTTAATCCCCAAAATTTAAAGGTTGTGGGAGTTTTGTGTAAAATAGTAAAGCCGCAAGGCAGGCTTTTGGGGCAGAGAGCAACTCTGTCTTCCCCCGTTTCCTGCCCCACAGGCAAGCAGCTGCTTTGCCCTTTCACAGGGGATGGGACCAGGTGCACCCCCCGCCCCTGCTCCCCCGGACAGCTCAGGACACACCGGATGAGAAGGGATGGCATGTCAGTCAGGTTCCGGGCAGGAACAGACACAGTTCACGCTCAAATCAGGTGACAGAGGAGCATTTGATGAGGATCTGTTGGCAAAGGTGTGAGCAGGTGGATGGAAACCAAGAAGGGCTTGTACAGCACTCTGGGACTGGCAACAGTGGGGAGCCCGCACCACCCGCTGGACTAAAGGGCCTAGGGGAAGGGTCCCAGAACCACTGGGTGGAGTGGACACACTCCTGACTCCCAGAAGGATGTAGCCAATGTGTTAACAGGGAGAGAGGAGCCTCAAGGACAGCACCCTTACCTCGCCCCTTCTTCCTTCTGCCACTCGACCTGGTCCTTCCATCGGCGTACCCCAGTTAGAAACTAGGGCTCAGGGAGTCCACAAACCAGACCCATGCAGGGCAGCCTTCCAGGGCAAGGCAAAGGGAGATGAGGAGACAGAAGGAAAAATGGAATATGCCCAGCAGGGGTGAGAAAAGCTTGACTAGCATAAGGTCAAATGTCTTAACCGACTCCTGCCTCAGTTTTCTGATCTGAAAAATGGTCTAAGGTAATGGTGTATGGCCTTCCCTGGTGGCTCAGATGGTAAAGAGTCTGCCTGCAATGCAGGAAACCTGGGCTTGATCCCTGGGCCAGTAAGATCCCCTGGAGGAGGGCATGGCAACCCACTCCAGTATTCTTGCCTGGAGAATTCCATGGACAGAGGAGCCTGGTGGGCTACAGTCCATAGGGTTGCAAAGAGTTGGACATAACTAAGCGGCTAACACTTTCATACTTTAATGGTGCCTACCTCCTAGATCTATTGTAGAGTTGAATGAGTTGATACTCATAAAGCACTGAAAACATTCACACTGAATACTCCGTGTAAGTCTGATCAAAAAAAATAATAATAAGTCAATGGATGCAAGTCCTGTATGTACTTGACTTTTGATGCCCTTATGCCCTGGAGGGAAAGTGCAAAGCTGTTTTCTGGAGCCTCTGTGAATCTTGTTTCTGAAAACCCTGCCCTCTGAGGAGGACCCCCCACTGGCTCTGCAGACCTGCACTTCCCAGGAAACACTTTCGTTCCTTGCAGCAGCGCACGCTTGCCGGGGTGGAGTCCCAGAGTCTGGCACCTTCCTGCAGGTGGCGTTCCCCACCCTGTTCTGTGTTTGGTCTGCTTACCTTCTGGTTTAACCCTCCTGGGACTTTCTTGAGATGGGTGCTGTTTTTATCCCCAGCACTTTATTTAGAGATGGGAAAACTGAAGCCCACCAAGGTAGCATGCCTTGTACAAGGTCACGGAGCTACTAAGTACTTGAGCCGGGATTTGACCCAGGCAGTCTGACACAGGCGCCCACACATGCCATCTGAGGCCAGGCCTTTCCCACGCTCCTGAGAGGTGCCCCAGATCTCTCTTCCTCATTTCCCTCCAGCTGCAAGCTGGCTCCCAATCCTGACCGCTCGATTTTCACTCTTGACACCACCAGCCTCCCAGGACCCAGGTCAGTGGTGGGGAGTCACTTCTGACACCTCCCTCCCTCCCCTCAAGCCCTCCAAGGCCTGGCAGCCCCACCTTCCCGACTATTCCTGATCCCACCCTCCATACCTGCCAAGCATCTCGCTGGGACTCTTACAATAGGCTTTGAAGAGCTTGCTGTCGCTCAAAAACCATCCATGCTTCCGTAGTGCCCTCTGAATGAGCCTAAACCACACTGAAGACCCCCAGGTCCTGACACCAGTGATCTCCCTTCTGTACATCCTCTGCTCTGGGGAAACAACGTGTTCCCTGCCCTCAGACTCTCTCTGCTTAACCATGGGCCACACAGTTACCGCCAACCTGGCTGGCCTTCCTCGCTGCTCTTGGACGAAGTCTGGGTCCAGTCCAGCCCTCTGAGATGGGACTGGACACTCAAAACCCTCCCTGGGGGAGCCCCCCGCCTGCGAGGGACAAAGGCGTGGGAGCAAGAGGAGGCGGGGAGAGCTTTCAGACGGAGGGGCAGGCCTGACCCCTGCCAAGGGAGGGAAGGAAGGAGAGAGGACCGGGGGCAAGGGCCTCTGAGAAGCTGGAGAAAGTCTCACCTACACCCATGAGGAAGCCAGCAAAGGCTGCCTCACCTGGGAGTCCCCCCTCATGCAGCACCCTGGCTGACCACGAGCAGCCTCAAGGGAGCACAAGCTGGATGTGAACCCCAGGGCAGGTGCACGGCACAGGCAGCAAAGCACCCCTGAGGCCTCCTTGCAGGAGCTCTGAGCGAGACAGCTGTGGCCGCCCCTCCAAGCCTCCGGGCCAGCCCGGGGCCGCTCACCCCTGGATGCACCCCCTGACTTGCCCTGATAGAAAATGACATTTTTAAACACCAGTGGGATATTTTTGCTTTTGCTCCCCACCACACACCCCTGCATTCCACCATGGAGGGTTTCCTGAGATACGGGTCATCCAACCCAGTGCAGCCTCCTGAGCCAGACGCTGCAGGAAACCTGCCCACGCCACATCCTTACCCCCCAGCAGCCCCTGGGGGTCTCTGCCGTGGGCCTGTTCTAGCCCCCAGAGCCCACCAGCCCATAAATGCACAGTCATCCAGAAGTCCAGGAGCAGCCCCCAATCAGTGACTGATACCCAGGCCCCTGCCAAATAAAAATACCTCTCTTCAAAGACTGTATTCCAAGGATTATTTAGTGCAAAGGGCAAGGGGCCTGTTCGCGATAGAGAGAACACTGGATTTAGAGGCTTGCAAGCCTCTCAAGGGTTAGGGCTAAACAGTTTTCTTTGATAGAGGAGTAAATAAAGCTGGAAGAACCCTGTGAGGGGACATGAGATGGAAGAGTGTCAGAATCACACAGGACATGAGAGAATGTTCTACTGGGAGATCAACCTATTTTCGGGAGGCACCCTTAAAGAAAGGCTGTATTCAGGCTGAGGGCAGGCCCAAGTTCAGGGACTTGAAAGAAAGAGAGGATATTCACTAAAGTTTATTTGAGATACATTTTGCTTTAATTGATTGGTGGGGATGAGCAGTTTAGCTAATCATTTATCAGGCAAAGAAAGGGAATCTGGAGCATCTACGTCTGGGTTTTGTTTTGTTTTGTTTTGTTTCTATTTGGCTGCACGGGGTCTTGGTTGCAGCATGTGGGATGTTTAATCATGGCATGCAGGGTCTCGTTCCCTGACTGGGTCTCAAACCTGGGTCCCCTGCTTTGGGAGTGCCAAGTCTTAACCACTGGACCACCAGGGAAGTCCCTGTGTCTGTTTTTATCGTAGGAAAACACAGGGGCAGCGGTGAGACTTACATGTTCTGTGGGGAAGAGGGTTCTTACAGTAAGTGGTTTTCCAAAATGTGCAAAAGTGGGGAGATTTCTTAACCTTGGCTGTTTTGCAGGATCACAGACCTTGGGTAAAGGTCCACCCTGACTCTGAATGGGTTTCCCAGGTCCTGGGAAAAGATGCTCCAGTCTCTCCAATGGTTACGTGTCTGATCCACACTCCACACTGCCCCCCTCCTTCCCTGTCCTGCCTCCCTTCTCTGCTGGTGTTTCCCAGAATCACCTCCCAAAGAACTGTCTCCATTGAATCTTTGTCTCAGGGTTTGGGAAAACACAGACTGACACATGAACCAGCCCAGAAGCCCTAAACTCTGACGACTGAATGACCCAGACCGAACTCCCACAGGGACAGGATCAGGCAGGGAAGGTGACAAACCGGGGACCTCCTGCCTTGACCAAGAAGTAGGCACTTGTCCCCTATTCACAGGACCACTTGTTCCCATGGGAACAATGTATGATCAGCATCAGTATATCTTTTGTTTTTTCAAATGGAACAGGGAATCTACAGGAATAAATAGAATCAACTAATTCTTAAATATTGGCAATTAATTCATTATTTTTAAATACTGTAACGGCCAAACATGACACACCTCTGATGACAAGTTCTGGCTATAAGCCTACAGGTCAGTGGCCTTGGGCCAAATGTTGAATTCTCTAAAACCAGGGTCCACCAGCCTCTTCTTTAAGGCATCTTTCATGGAGATTTGCATATAATGATTGTTACTGTTTCCTGCCTACGGTTAAGAGGTTCAGTTAAGTTCAGTCGCTCAGTCGTGTCCGACTCTTTGTGACCCCATGAATCACAGCACGCCAGGCCTCCCTGTCCATCACCAACTCCCGGAGTTCACTCAGACTCACGTCCATCGAGTCAATGATGCCATCCAGCCGTCTCATCCTCGGTCGTCCCCTTCTCCTCCTGCCCCCAATCCCTCCCAGCATCAGAGTCCTTTCCAGTGAGTCAACTCTTTGCATGAGATGGCCAAAGTACTGGAGTTTCAGCTTTAGCATCATTCCTTCCAAAGAAATCCCAGGACTGATCTCCAAGTCAGTGAGTGGTAGAATATAACTTAGTCTTACAAATATTACTTTGAGGTACTTTCTATCACTCATTGCTTATTTAAAGAGAAGATTCAAAATGGATCTCTGAATTATTATTCATTTAGGTATGAGTGATAGATAATGGGCTTATGGTTATTCAGGAAACCATAGAAAATACACCTTTTTTTGTAGATGCCTACTAAAACTTATTATTGTTCAGTCACTAAACCATGTCTGACTCTTGGGACCCCATGGTCTGCAGCAGGCCAGGCTCCTCTGTCCTCCACCATCTCCTGGAATTTCCATTGAGTCAGTGATTTTGTCTAACCATCTCATCCTCTGTCACCCCCTTCTCCTCCTGCCCTCAATCTCTCCCGGCATCAGGGGCTTTTCCAATGAGTTGTTTCTTCATGCCAGGTAGCCAAAGTATTGGAGCTTCAGCATCAGTCCTTCCGATGAATATTCAGGGTTGATTTCCTTTAGCATTGACTAGTTTGGGAATAATAATATTATATATTTCCAAAAGAAAATTTTAATGAGGGTAATATAATGATGATTGAGTCTAGGTGATGGCATCTAGGCAGTCATTGTATATTTTCTCTCCTATGTATCTGAAAATTTTTTCATAATATAAACTAAGGAATTGGTGGTGCAGAGAACTCTGTGGACAAAGAAATTCCCAAGTTCAAGGACAGTGAGTGTGTTCGCCACGCCAGGGGCTGCCCCCCGGGAATGGAGAGGTTGACTTAAAAGTCATCCTGCTCCCAGTTTTGCACCTGATGAGAAGTTTCTCTGTGGCCTTTTTCAGACACGGACAGCTGTGAGCGCTGGATGAGTTGCAAAAGCGAGTTCCTAAAGAAATACATGCACAAGGTGATCAACGACCTGCCCAGCTGCCCCTGCTCCTACCCCACCGAGGTGGCCTACAGCACAGCTGACATTTTCGACCGCGTCAAGCGCAAGGACTTCCGCTGGAAGGACGCCAGCGGGCCCAAGGAGAAGCTGGAGATCTATAAACCCACAGCCCGGTATTGCATTCGCTCCATGTTGTCCCTGGAGAGCACCACGCTGGCCGCCCAGCACTGTTGCTACGGCGACAACATGCAGCTTATCACCAGGGGCAAAGGGGCGGGGACGCCCAACCTCATCAGCACCGAGTTCTCAGCGGAGCTCCACTACAAAGTGGACATCCTGCCCTGGATCCTCTGCAAGGGCGACTGGAGCCGGTATAACGAGGCTCGGCCTCCCAACAACGGACAGAAGTGCACGGAGAGCCCCTCCGACGAAGATTACATCAAGCAGTTTCAAGAGGCCAGGGAGTATTAAAGAGACGCCGCCTCTGGTGTTCCCGACACAAACGCCCCGCGCCGATCGCAGCCCGGCGGAGAGCCGCTCTCGCCAGCTTGCATGTACAGGTGTATATACCACGCGAGCATGTGTCGTAAGTTACACGAGGGCTTGGCGCCAGGCCCTCGCAACTGCCATATGAAGCCACCGTTGCCATCTTCAATGTCAACGGTCCCCTTGGATCTCTTCCGAGGAAGGGACGTTCTCAGGAGGATGTGAAGAAAGAAGCCGGAAGAAGAACCTGGAAGTCGTGGTGGGTGGAATTCAACTCACCTCGGATTCAGTGGTTCCCAGAGAAGCAATGGGGCAAAGAGACTGAAATTGTAAACGTGATAAGCAGTTTTATGTATAACTTATTTAATATGAATGTGATCTATGCATAACCTTTTCTCTGGAGTTGTCATCCCGAAATTATTTAATCACTTCCGTGAGAGTTCATAAAGAGGCTTAGGGAGGTGGAAGAGAAAGGGAATTTTCCAGGAATGACTTCTTTTAAAACGAGAAATGCAATAGAAAGATATCAGCATAAGAAAACCTGAAACCAAAGGTGAGTTAGCCAGTGAGGTACCTTGCTTAAGTCTCAGCTGCCAAAATGCCCTTCCCTCAGACTGGTAGGGGGTAGAGGGGGAGCAGATGTATATTTTCAGAGCAAATCTGAGGCCTAGTTTTAAATAAGCTTTAAAATAAAGGATGATATTAGCACAATGCTGTAATTCTACTAAAAGACCCCAGAATGGTAGAATTTCTGTTCATGCCTTAATAGGTTCAGAAGACTACAGGAAGATCAGAGTTAAAAACAAGGAGTAGCACTTTTCCAAAGAAAACTGCAAAATAAATGGAAAAAGAACATGAACTTCATTTCATCTATTTTATTTTCATACCATCTTAACAATTTTTTTCTCCACCAATATATTTCCAGTAAATAAATATAAAAATGAGGAAGGGAACTCATCTAGAAAATCCTGATTTTTTATGTTTTAAGAAAGGAAAAAATACATTATTTTTGTAAAGTATTTATTGAGTCACTGAGTCTTGTGCATCAAGCAATTATAATATTGGCCTGGTTCTGTAGGGTGGAACTTAGGACAAATAAAGAGTTGGTTCTTATGTAGTCTTTACTTGCAAAACTCCAGGAAAAGAGATTATATAATAAAATCATAATAAAATGTGTTACCTGCAGTAAATGTGTTACCTGCAAATATTTATGATACAAATTCCATAAATAGCCATGGTAAAACAGGGTTTCAAGACAGGGGAGAGGAAGGTTCAAAACAGGCGGGAATAAAAGCCTCATTGATTGATGTAATGGTGAGTGATGTGAGTCAGCATCTTTGGCACCAAGAACATCAACCCAGTCCCCAGGAGACCGAAGCTCACTGACACACGTGCAAATTTTTGCCCATCCAGAGCTAAGAAAGCTCTGAGAAAGCCAAGCCAAATCAAAGGCTTAAGACAAGCCCAGGTGAATGGACCACTTCCACACAAAATTTTGCAATTACAGTAATAAATAGAATTCTTCATCCTGTAAGTGATCCCTTTTCCAAATGAGGAAACTCAGAAATAACAAGTCAAATTGGGCCCATCTTTCATTTCCTAGCCCAGTGCTCTACTATATCAAATTTTCCATGTCCTTATATTCCTAATCCTACCCTTAGGTTCTCTTAGTAAGATCTTGTTTTATGGAAAAGCTCTTATCATTTATACTTTAGAATAAGTTATACATGTATTGCCCACTCTCAGGATATTTATATTTGAGATCTGTTCCTAATTATGGGAAGAGAATCTTTATTCTGATTTGAAAGAATTTTAGGCAGCTGAACTGCTGGGGTCAGTAGGTTCATATATCAGGGAAGATGTGGTCCCTAATAATAGGAAAACCACTTTTGCCAAGAGAGTTGGTTGCAATGGAATGCACCGCCTTCAAGATGGTGAGCATCTCAGGACAGGTATTCAAGCAGAGTGTGTGAAGATGAGTCACATGAGAGGCTTGTTTTAGTGACGAGGAGAGACACAAACATACAGCAATCACCCCCTCTGATAAGCGTTCTGTAAAGGATAAGTAGAAAGTCTTCGGGGAAAATAGAGGCAGGAAACGGGGCGGTACCTGCTGGATCCAGGGGAGGAATGTTAGAAGGAGAGCAGGTGGATGCATTCAGAATAAGGAAACACTGCGGGCAGAGGCAAGAAACCAGGCAAGAG
Organism: Capra hircus; assembly: GCF_001704415.2. Taxonomy (NCBI): domain Eukaryota; kingdom Metazoa; phylum Chordata; class Mammalia; order Artiodactyla; family Bovidae; genus Capra; species Capra hircus. The sequence goes on from NC_030820.1 coordinate 6,695,327, forward strand.
CGTGGTGATTTCTGAAAACTGGGATGTTTAGGGTGATGAGCCAGAGGGTTATGGAGCCATGTCTAAGGTGTTTTTGTTAAGGATTTAGCATGGGCTTCCTACATGGGCTGGTGGCTCAGCTGGTAAAGAATCCGCCCACAATGCGGGAGACCTGGGTTCGATCCCTGGGTTGGGAAGATCCCCTGGAGAAGGGAAAGGCTGCCCACTCCAGTATTCTGGCCTGGAGAATCCCCTGGACAGAGGAATCTGGCAGGCTATAGTCCATGGGGTCGCAAAAAGTCAGACACGACTGAGCAACTAACGCTTTCACTTTTACTTCACTTAGCATGGAAAATGAAAGCTCTTTCCTACTACAGTGCGAATAGCTGATATGAGCAACATTTCCAATGGGCTCCTTGCCTCTTAACATCAGACCTTACTGACATAATAAACCGAGAGTTAGAAGATGAGGTGAATTGGGAGTGGGGGAGGGTTCCTGGGCCCTTCACCTACTGAGAACACTGCTAGCCTCTCACCCATCATCCAGACGGTGCCATCCCGTCTGGAAATTTGCTGAACTATAATCTGCCTCTATCCAGATGTCCCTCATTCACTAAGGGCCCCAAGCCAGCCCCAGGGTAACCTTGGGTAATCGCTTCATGGAAAGCAGATCATGTGCTCAAGGGCCAGCTTCGCCCACCGCAGAGTAGTCTGTCTGCTCCCTCGCCTGTAGCACCAGTGACTACAAACACCTCTCACTGAAGGCCTTGCTCCTTGGCTGATCCTTGGAAAGAGAGCCGTTTCTCCAGCAACCCTCTGGGGCTCTGGGGGGCCGTGTCTGAGCAAGCCAAAAGCAGTGGATAGAGGAGCCAAGGCCCTCTGGTGGCCGTGAGTGGGAAGGATGAAGACGAGGCCCCCAAGGAGCTGGGCAGGTTCCTGACCCAATTCAAGCATCCACCACGATTAGTCTCCAAGTCTTTCCAGCTATGTAGCTCAGTGGCCAAGGAGTAGATTTCCCCACCCTGAGACCAGGGACCACAGATCCAAGAATAGGCACCATACCAGCCACCCTTCCAGAGGACACACTTTGTTCCTCTGTGCTGATCACTCTACCATGGAGTTAAGCAGGTTACATCCGTTTTACAGACATGGCACAAGAAGCCCAATAAGGTGCTCTAACCTGCCCAAGCTCATGAGGCTGTGTACACGGCAAAGCTGGTTGCAGCCCGTTCTGTCTGATCACTAAGTCATGTTCTTAACCGTATCCCCTACTCAACTCTCTTTCTAATTCTTCCCACCACTCAGGATTAGGGGCTTTGCTCCAGCTCACTCTGCCTATGATCAGGTTGTTCAAATCTGCCAAATGTCCCTCCACCAACCTTCAGGACGTCTCACGTTGGTGACGGAGGGCCTGGCTTCAGCTCTGCCTGGTCCTTCCATATTCCACAAGAGGATCTGAATCCTATATCTCAGCCCTTTCTCAGGCTGGGTGAGCAGCAGAGCCTGACTTTCTAAAAGACAGCCTGCCTCACGGATAAGAACAGAGACCAGCCTGTTTCCTCTGCTACACCCGAGCCCTGTGTCAACCACTGCTGTTGGCTAGACCTTAAGGGCAGATGCAGGGTCTCATGTGTTCCTTGGCTCCCAGCCTCGGGCTCGGTACCTGGCGGATGTCATCAGGCAAGGGATGGGGGCAGAAGAGTGTGAGGACCGAGTCAGACTGCCTAGATCCCCGTCCTGGCTCCCTCGATTGCCAGCTGGGTAGCTTTGGATAATTCAATCAGTCTCTGCATATTCCAGTTTCCTCAAACAGTTGTTTGGAGAATGAAATAAGAGATATGAATTTCCTAGCTTGGGGCCTGTCATGGACCCTGTGCATTGGTGTTGAATCATTGGAGAATTAATTATTGAGCATATACTAGTTGCGAGGCATTGTTCTAGATGCCAGGGAAGCAGTGGCATACAAATCCAAGTTTTCCTGGTGGAGGGGAGACGGCTGATAAATAAATTAGTGCCTGATCTGAGATAATGATAAGTGATAGCCAGAAAAATAAGTTTTTTTATCACATGTGTATGTTGCATTATTTAAATTAATGCTAGTTGCTGTAATAGATAAGCCTCAAAATCACAATGGCTTAATACAAAAACCTCCAACAAAGTATGTTTCTGGTCAAGTGGCTCCCTTCTAAGGACCCCAGCTCTTTCCTTCTTTAAGGCGTGACTCTCTCGGTTGCCCTAATGCATGCTAAGTCACTTCAGTCAGGTCCAACTCTTTGCAACCCTATGGACTGTAGCCACCAGGCTCCTCTGTCCATGGGATTCTCCAGGCAAAAATACTGGAATGGGTTGCAGTGCCCTCCTCCAAGGGATCTTCCCGACCCAGGGATCTAATCCGTGTCTCTTACATCTCCAGCAATGGCAGGCAGGTTCTTTACCACTAGCACCACCTGGGAAGCCCAACTGAAGCTCTACCAGACTTCAATACCATACCATGTAGTTTTTACGAGATGAAAATAAACCCCTGGTCTTTATGACGAGGGGCTTCCCAGGTGGGACTAGTGGTAAAGAACCCACCTGCCAATGCTAGAGACATAAGAAATGCTGGTTCGACCCCTGGGTCAGGAAAGATTCCCTGGAGGAGGGCACAGCAACTCACACCAGTATTCCTGCCTGGAGAATTCTGTGGACAGAGGAGCCTGGCAGGCTGCAGTTCATGGGGTCACAAAGAGTCGGACATGACTGAAGCAACTTAGTGTATCATTGGGTACAACAGGCAGGAAATGATTCTGCCAAATCCCTCTAAACATTTCTGAACACATTTTCTTAATTTTTAACTTCATTTCTTGCCTACTAAAGACAAGTCCTGATTCAAGGGACCAACCACACTTTGAGTAATACTGCTTTAAGCACCTGAGTGACAGTGATCAACACCCCTTGAGTGTTGACTTAATTCTGGCCCGATGGACAAAGAGTCATGAAAAAGCTTCCCAGGAAGTGGAGGGGGTGGGGAGAGAGGAGCTGGGGCTCTTTCTTTGTCTTCCATTTACAATTTCCAATGGAAAAATGTGTGGGTTGTCACCATTATGCCTGCATGGTTTCAGACAAATTAAAGGCTTGCCTCAGTAATTACTGGGTGGATATATACAGAAACATACATCCATGTCTACAGATCCTGAATACAGTAGTGTAAATTAAGGCAGAAAGCTTACAGCCAGTTGCTTTTCTGAGGTTAAACATTGGTTTACTGTATAGGATTAGAAGAAGTGGGGTGTTTTTCCAGAATCAGAAGGTAAGACTTTTCAGGAACAAATTTATGGAAACAGCAACCTTTTTGTTGCTCCAGAAGAACAAAGCTTAGATAGAGACTTTTTTTTTTCATATCTTCATGTAGAGATTTGAAAAGCCAACATATAAAGACCAGTGCTTTGCTGGTAATGGCAAAAACAACATCATCCTTAGCCATTTTAGCAGCAGGGGGATCTGTGGGGGACTGGACTGAGACACAGCTGCAATAGCAAAGCTGGGTAAGAATTTTATGGCTTTGCTAATTTTCTATCTGTTCTGGGAGTCATAAATGTGCCCTTATAGATATTCATGATTGCTCTTAAAATGAAAAAAAAAAAAAAAACTTTCAAATGGCACAGAAAAACCTTTCATTCTTGAGGCATGCAATTCATGGATGATTTTCAAAATGTCATGTTTGAGTTGGGAAAGTAACATTTCTTGAACTAATCAGCCAATAGCTTCAAGAATATGACTCAAAGGATATAAAAATTTCAAACCTGACTTTCAAAGAAGAAAAAGAATTCTTTTTTCTCTGCAAGTTCCTAAGTTTATTTTTTCGCAAAGGTCATGGCTCAAAGTTAGGTTTATCTGCCATGGAAAGGAATGGTCTAAATGAAGTAAACTTTTAATTCCTTAGTGAAAAGGAATGGTAGCAGATCTTGAAAGGCACTATTTTAAAATTTTACACCAGTAGACAGGGAGGTTCAATTTGGTTAGCTGTACCCCTCACCTGTTTAATCCCAACTTGGTTGGGGTTTAGGTTTGTTGTTGGGGTGGGGGGAGGGGTTTAAATCTTGGAGAGATGAACAAATGGAGAAAGAGAAAAGCCAAAAAGATAAAAAGGGAAATGAAAAAGAAAAAAAGAAGAAAAATTCAGGATCTACAGGATGAAATTCTCTTTGGAACCTCTATTAATGTAACTAAGGTAAGAGCCTCACAAGGGGACGCTGGAGAGACCCACACCATTGATGCGCCTGCCCTCGAGGAGACTTTCCATCCCCAGGCAGGGATGGCTGGGTCCCACCCAGCCAGCCACCCAGCCAAGACCAGGAAGAGATTTTCAAAGATGGCCCAACTTAAAGTCATGTGCTCAGGATTCCTGAGAGCAAGAGAGCAAAGTGTCCTGTGCTGATCGGCTGGGAAGGGTAGGACTTTCTGACAAGAACATTTCAAGGTCCTTCATTGCTTCCAAGAAGAAGTCTGCCTCTAAGATACCTTTGGAGGCTCCCTCCTGCTATTACAGGATATTATAAGAGAAAAATGGGCTTCCCAGATGGCTCAGCGGGTAAAGAACCAGCCTGCAATGCAGGAGACGCAGATTCAATCCTTGGGTGGGGAAGATTTCCTTGAGGAGGGCACGGCAACCCACTCCAGTATTCTTGGCTGGAGAATCCCATGGACAGAGGAGCCTGGCAGGCTACAGTCCATGGGGTGGCAAAGAGTCGGACACGACTGAAGTGACTTAGCACACACTTAAAGGGAGAAGCAAAAAGAGGAGGGCAGGGATCCAATGCTGGAAAGATAAAGGCTGGTTCACCACTCACCAGCGGCAAGTGGCAGGACCCGAAGCTTGAGTTAAAGCTGCAGCCTCCCTCTTTGCAGCCCGTACTCTGCTTTGCTGTAATGCACAGCCCATCACTTCTCTGACCGCTCCTCTTGCAGCCCCTCTGCCACCAAACTGGCCATCTTGCAGCCAACTGCCGATTTTGGAGCCAATCTTTTGTCAAAGATGCTCTTCAAATGCTATTACATGAAAGCATGCCTCCAGGAAAATGCACACATGTCATAAGGACACAGCTCAGTGAATTTTCACAAAAATGAACCATCACCGGTCATGACACCTGTGACAGAAGTCAAAAAGTGGAGTATGAGGCTTATGAGAGGATCTTGGTGGCGATGCCAATGTCCCACATCTTGGTCATGGTGGTGGCTACACAACTGTAGGCATTTGTCGAAACTCACTGAACTGTGCACTTAAGGAGACTGAATCTCATCATATGTAAATTTTATCCCAATATGAAATAATTAAACAAAACATTAAGGGCACTCCGTGTCCCCTTCCAGTAGGGACTGACTTTCCCACCAAAAGTCATCAGTATTGCGACTTCTGCACTAGATTAGTCCTGCAGAGCTTCAACGCAAAGGCACACAGCTTATGCTCCTTGAGAGGTGGCACCTTTTGCTCCACACTGCATTGTGGGGTTTCCCTCACTGCTCTTTGCAGCCATAGGTCCTGCATGCCCATCACTGCCTCGTATGGCTTATGTCTATTTAGCTATTCTCCCATGGGTGGGCATGTGGGCGATTGCCAGCTGGGAGCTCTTACAGATAGTGCTATTATAAACAGTCCAGGGCATGTCACTGGGGCTCATGCGCACATCGTTTCTACTGGGAGTGAATTTGGTAGGCCAGAGGGTGTACACAGCTCTATCAGACACTGGCCCAGAGTTTTCCAAAGCGATTACATTGATCGGCCCTCTACCCAGGAGTTTGTGAAGGCTCCAGTTCTTGGGCAAATCTTCATTTCATCCCTTTTACTAAGTCTTCTCCGACTATCCTGTTCCTTGATCTCTTCATTCTTATATTTAAGTCAACGCACGTGTACTGAGCACTGACGAAGGGTGTGACAGTCACCATTTGCCATTCTGGGCACCAGAAAAGTGAAAAAAGATGGACAGGGACCCCGTCCCACGGGGGTGACTGACCCAAATGACTGTAATACAATGTGATCGGTACCATGGGGACTGATGAGGACGTGACTCGTCAGAGCGATTATAATGAACAAGCCAGAGTTGCCGCACTTTATTTATGACAACGTGGCTGATAACATCAAGTATTGGCAAAACAGTGACAAAACAGACACTCTTTATCACCACTGGTTGCAGTGATATAAACAAGAATAATTTGACTATCCCTAGTAGTGTTGAAGCTGTCATGTAGCAAATTCCCCAATTTCCCTCCTGAAGGTCTTTTTTATATTATCAAAAATTAGAAACAAGTAAAATTGCCCACCAGTAGAGGAATGTACAAATAAGCCATGTTATGTACATAGGATAGAATACCATCCAACTATTAAATGATCTAAAGCTAGGCATAGCATCACTGATGTGCCATAAACATATAATGTGTAAAAAAGCAAATTACAAATGGGTATGTAAAGTATTACACAGTCTTCAATCATTTGAACACTCACAAAACATTACTGTATTATGACTGGACACTGACATAGGGAATTGAAGAATTAAATTATGCATGGGAAGGGTAAACAAAACCTCAGGATAACAGTCACCTCTAGGTGTGAGTGATAGAGAGTGGATGGAGAAGAAGAGAAATTTTAGAGGTAATATTTTATTTCTTTTTCAAAAAAAGAAACCATAAATATGTAACAATGTAAGTATAAAACCTAAAATAGGCACATGGATATGCAGATGATGCCGATCTAATGGTAGAGAGTGAAGAGAAACTTCACTTGATGAGGGTGAAAGGGAAGAGTGGAAAAGCTGGCTTCAAACTCAACATTCAAAAAACTAAGATCGTGGCGTCTCTTCCCATCACTTCATGGCAAGTAGAAGGGGGGAAAGTGAAAGCAGTGATGGATTTTATTTTCTTGAGCTCCAGAATCACTGCAGATGGTGACTGCAGTCATGAAATTAAAAGATACCTGCTGCTTGGAAGGAAAGCAATGAAAAACCTAGACACTATATCAAAAAGCAGAGGCATCAGTTTGCTGATGAAGGTCCATATAGTCAGAGCTATGGATTTTCCAGTAGTCATGTATGGATGTGAGAGTTGAACCATAAAGAAGTCTGAGCGCCAAAGAATTAATGCTTTAGAATTGTGGTGCTGGAGAAGACTCTTGAGGCTCACTTGGACAGCAAGTATATTGAACCAGTTCACCCTAAAGGAAATCAACTCTGAATATTCACTGAAAGGAGTGTTGCTGAAGCTCTAATAGTTTGGCCACCTAATACGAAGAACTGACTCACTGGAAAAGCCCCTCATGCTAGGAAAGATCGAAGGCAAAAGAAGGGGGGTGGCAGTGGATGAGATGGTTAGAGAGCATCTCTGATTCAATGGTCATGAATTTGAGCAAGCTCTGGGAGACGGTGGAGGACAGAGGAGCCTGGTGTGCTGCAGTCCACGGAGTCTCAAAGAGTTGGAGATGACTTAGCAACTTAACAGCAACATATGGCAAAATGTTAATACTGGTTAAGCCTGAAAAGTGCATAAGGTGCAACTGTTACATCATTTTCTGTATATGTGACATATTTTAAACTAAGGACTAAAAGGAAGCAAAAGTTGAGAAGGAAAACTAAATGCAGTGATGACTTACGAGGCTTCCTGCAAGGTCATGATTCTAACAGCCCTTGGCAGTTGTGGGCGCACCCACAGAGCAGGAGGTGGCCAGCCGTGCCATTGACTGCAGTGACGCTGGTGCTGAGACCCGTGTTCACCTGGGAGAGGCCTGTCACCTCCAGCCTACAGCCCCAGCAGGGCGCCTGGCACGTGGTCGACTTAGAGGGAGGCAGCTCTCTGACCAGAACCGATCACACGGAAAGCATTGGCCCTTTTGAAAACCCCATGTAAGGATTCGGGGAGAGGGACTCTGTTCAGTCTGCTCTAAGGAGGTGACCCATGTCCCCAGAGTCAGAGGCAGATGAAGGAGCAGCAGGTAGTTCTGCAGAGAAAGGGGCCCTGGGCCCCCATTCCTGCTGAAATGGACTCAGACCCCTGACCCTACTAATCAGGCCCTGCGGTGAGAGCCCCTGAATCCACCCCAGCACAGCTGAGCGGCTCCAGGGCCCTAGGAAGCAGGAAGTTGTCTTTTTTTCTAAGAATAAAGACAAAGGCTTAGGATGATGCAGCGAATTCCCAAGACAGTTCAGGCTTCACTAGTAGAGCTGTGTTTGAGGAGATGAGTGACAAGTCGCTTCAGTCGCATCCGACTCTTTGCAACCCCACAGACTGTAGCCACCCAGGCTGTTCTGTCCATGGGATTCTCCAGGCAAGAATACTGGAGTGGGTTGCCATGCCCTCCCCTAAGGGATCTTCTGAACCCAGAGATCGAAACTGTGTCTCCTGCAACTCCTGCATTTCAGGCATATTCTTTCATTTCACTGCTGATCTACCTGGGAAGCCTGTTTTGAGGAAGTATTTTCACCCTAAAAGAATTAGCATCATCCCGTGTTTGCCAACCCAAGAATAGAACTTTTGAGACTCACGGGACCGGTCAGGGTTCAAGTCTGAAAACAAGAGAACTTAACTCTGCTTAATTTAAACAGACCAAAACACGTTGGGTAGATACTAGGTAGCTTTAGAAAGATTCAACTGAATAAAATCACATCACATGTTAATTAAGAAGGATGCTCTATCTTGTAGGATTGGATTTAGCTATATTAGGTTAGAGAAAAACAACTGACCATTGGCTTAAATAAGGTAGAAATCTATTTCTCTCTTATGAAAAATACACCTCGAGGTAAATAGTCCCAGGTAAGTATGGACTCCAGGGTCCTTCAGTCTCATTATTTTACATTTCTTTGCGAGCAGGTTCCACTTCATGGTCTAAGATGACTGCCCAAGCTCCAGCCATCATGTCCATATTCCTGTCAGCACAAAGAGGAAGGAATAAAACAGAACTTCCCGTAAGTTGCAGACACCACATCTCCTTGCTTCCCGTTGACCAGGACTTGGTCGTCCAGCCACACCTAGTTGCAAGAGATGATGAGGAATATCATGTTTATGTGGGGAAGCCACATGCCCCAGCTTAAGAATAGGGATTCTCTGATGAATAAAGAAGATACTGGAAAGGAAATTAGCAGCTTCTTTCACAGGGGTACAGACCATATAAACTCTGCAGGTGAGAGCTGTAGGTGCAGGGTCCTTCTGCAGCATGCCGCCTGGAGCTGAGCTTCTCTCCAGGAAAGTGATGCTGGCTGCTGGGATCCACGTAGAGAAACACTCTGTTCCAGGAAGTTCCAGAGCCTGGCCCCACAGCATCTAAAATCCTCAGAAATGTTGCAGTGTCAACGTGATGTTTGTCTCTTGGCCCAGACCTGGTGCCTTGAAGCCTAAGTTAAACACGGGGACCTACTACATTTCAATCCCCATTCAAACCCCAGCACCTAGCCCAGGGCTTGAGTGGCTCTCAAAGAAATGTTTGTGAAACTGATGAATAAATTGCTACATTCAACTGATTCCCACATAAAAATGTGACTATTTTTCATGTGTATGTAAATATTTTTAAATATTCTTGAATTCAGAAATTCATAACCTTTTTATCCATGTGTGTTTTCTTAGTGAATGTCTAAGTGTGTGTGTTAGGAGGTTGGCAGGCAGCAGAGTCAGATTCTTGGACCTGACCGCCTGTCCTTAATCTGCTGACCACTGGCTGTGTGACTTTGAGTTAGAGTCTTAACTGCTCTGTTCTTAGGGTCCTGTGATTAGCAAGTGTTACTGTTTGTTGCTCACAGGGTTGTCATGAAGTTTTCGTGAGTTAACATTTATATTATGTAAACCGGGAGTGTGTCCCTTAGAATCGTTATCAGCACAGAAAGTTAAGAAAAAGAAAATACTAAAAATGCAAATCCCCTTTTGCAAAATCTCCTTTTTTAATGTCACAAAGAGATTCTCCTCTGAACAAAGCTAGAAGCTGTGTCACCCAGCATAGATGACTTTCAATATGGCAGCTTTCTTAGAGCTGGCAAGAGCAAGTCACTTCATCATCATCAAAGATGGTTTGCATCATCTCCTGGGTGACCGGCTCTAAGTTTCTGAGTCATGGAGCAGAGATTCCCCCACACCCCTCACACCCTGTTGTCTTGGTTGGCGAACTCAGTGAGCAGAGACGGACGGTGTTTCTCTCTCCAAACCCTCCACCTACCAAGTCACTGCACCCCAGCAGCTGACCATGTTGCAAACAGAGACCAGTTTCCTTTGATGCCCAGAGCCAGACGAGGCCCATATGAGGCTGTCAAACAAAGCTTTTGCTTTGTTTCTAAACAACTTAAGAAGAATTAAAGGAAAAGAAGTACTCTATTTACTCAAGCTCCTTTTCCGGCTCAAACAGAAAGAAAAACCCAAGACCCAGGGAGGGACCCAATGAGACAGAGAGAGACATCCTTTGAGAAAGAGACAGGGAGCCCAGGACAAGGAATTGGCTGCAGAGCTTAGATTACTGCCTAAAAGATGATGGGGGTGGGGGTGGATACGTGATCTTTATCTAATCAGACAGTCTACCCAGGAAGTCCCTGAGATCAAAGCCGGGGCGCTTTTTATTTAGCCCTGTGTCAACTTAAAAACAGTTCTGGCAAAGCCACAGATCTGGACAGGCTCACACCTCTCCCCGCCCCCACAGCCCTGACCTGTCTCTCCGCATCTGAACTCTCTTAACATTCCATTTGGAATAAAACCCTGGGATGAAAAGAGTCCCCGGGATTACCATAGGAAGACACAACATTTGACAGTGTCTGGGTAGAAAACGCCACGGTCCTTCCTGGCTCCGTGGAACAAGTGGGTGTGCACTCTAGGGGAAGGTGGCACCATTTCGTCTCTCTGCCTAAATGTCCTGCCACTCAGCATCCCCCAGCCATCAAAGGAGCCCCAAAAGGTACCCAGCCACTTGTCCCGAACATATTCCCCAAGCTGCCAGACATTGTGTCAGGACAGCTCTGGGGAAAAGCAGGCACTAAGGGGGGAGCAACCGGACTGCCACACACAGCTGAGGTCCCCAAATCTTCCTTGGTCCAGAGGATGAGCGGATGGGCAGGGTCAGGGGAGGCGTATTCACATAAAGCAGGAGATCCACTGAGGCTTGCCTGCTGTAAAGACAGATGCTAAGGAGACTGGTTCAAAGGGAGGGGGTGCATTTCTCAGAAATGGAGGGGCTCCAGGGCAATGGGACAGGAAATTGGAACCACACTATAAATGTAGAGAGAGAGATTCTCAGAGAAAGGATGGAACTCAGATCCCCTCCAGTGCGTTACCACAGAGAAAGCGCATCACCGTCTCTCCCAAGACAGCTGATAATCATTGCATCCTTTTCTTCCAAAACAGAGGGGGCGCCCTCCATCCGTTACTAGTCATAAGTGAAGCCTTCTCAGTCATTTACTTCATTAGGCTTATAAAACATCTTATCCGGGCTTCCCTAGTGGCTCACTGGTAAAGAATCCCCTTGCCAGTGCAGGAGGCATGGGTTCGATCCCTGGTCAGGAAGATCCCATGTGCTTCGGAGCAATTAAGCCTGTGCCCTGCAGCAAGGGAGGCCGCTGCAGTGAGAAGCCCAGGCTAGACTAGAAAGTTGTCTCCCCTCCCTGCAACAAGAGAAAACCCTCACAGCACAACTGAAAATACACAAAATTTTAAAAATAGATATTCTCCTATTTCATCTGTATGTCTACATTCTGATCATAGTTTTCATGTGATGAACTGCCCTCATCATTCTGGGTCTCATTGTTCTTATACGTGTCATGTACTGCTCCTAACATTGATTATTAAAACAAAGTTTTCAAGGAAAGGATGTAACACTCATCTTGAAAGAAAACCTAGTTCCTCAACTCCAATAGCCTAAAATGGAGGCTTCCTCATGGAAGAATGGAAAATCTTTCTTCTGTCCCTTCCTCCGGACAATTTTTTTTTTTTAATAGCCAAACTGATGAGAAACGCAATATTTCTTGTGAACCTTTCTGGGTTTCTATGCTATCAGCTTTTTACTCTTAGGATACGTTTTTCTCCAAGAAATGTTTTCTGTTTCTTCTAATGAGGACAACAACTTGCACTAAAGAATGATCATTTTAAGCCAAGAAACATATGAAGTAATTGATTGATGTTCTGTAGGAAAACAATGCAACTTCAGGCACCATCTATGGTGTCTTATTGTAAAATCACCTTTAACAACACATATTAGTGCTTGCCTTTATTTTGGGGGGCTCCAAAATCACTGCAGATGGTGACTGCAGCCATGAAATTAAAAGATGCTTACTCCTTGGAAGGAAAGTTATGACCAACCTAGACAGTATATTCAAAAGCAGAGACATTACTTTGCCAACAAAGGTCTGTCTAGTCAAGGCTATGGTTTTTCCAGTAGTCATGTACAGATGTGAGAGTTGGACTATAAAGCAAGCTGAGCACCGAAGTATTGATGCTTTTGAACTGTGGTCTTGGAGAAGACTCTTGAGAGTCCCTTGAACTGCAAGGAGATCCAACCAGTCCATTCTAAAGGAGAGCAGCCCCGGATGCTCTTTGGAAGGAAAGATGCTAAAGCTGAAACTCCAGTACTTTGGCCACCTCATGCAAAGAGTTGACTCATTGGAAAAGACTTTGATGCTGGGAGGGATTAGGGGCAGGAGGAAAAGGGAATGACAGAGGATGAGATGGCTGGATGGCATCACTGACTCAATGGACGTGAGTTTGCGTGAACTCTGGGAGATGGTGATGGACAGGGAGGCCTGGCATGCTGCGATTCATGGGGTTGCAAAGAGTCGGATACAACTGAGCAACTGAACTGAACTGAACCATTTACAAAGCATGTTCCTGTGGGCTGTCTGATTTTCCTGGCCCCAACTCACAGGTAAGGAGATGAAAGGTGAGAGCAATTAAGTGACTGGATTAAAAATACACAGGACACTGTAGGGATCAACTGCCTTGCTCCCTGTAAGAGATAAGTAAATATGAGGAGTGTTTTTAAAATATGACTTCTAACTTCAGGACTTATGAAGCCTTAAAATGATGGGCTGAACTCAAAGGAGTGGAAAGAGGGTCTTGTCTATTTTCAGCAGAAGCGTTGAATTTAGACTTACATCCTTCGGTCTCTCTGAAGACTTGCAGGTTTTAATCATGACAGGATGAGAGCCTTTTGAAGGCAATGGCACCCCACTGCAGTACTCTTGCCTGGAAAATCCCGTGGATGGAGGAGCCTGGTAGGCTGCAGTCCATGGGGTCGCGAAGAGTCGGACACGACTGAGCGACTTCCCTTTCACTTTTCACTTACATGCATTGGAGAAGGAAATGGCGACCCACTCCAGTGTTCTTGCCTGGAGAATCCCAGGGATGGGGGAGCCTGGTGGGCTGCCGTCTATGGGGTCGCACAGAGTCAGACACGACTGAGGGGACTTAGCAGCGTCAGCAGCAAACTAAGTTTCAATGGGCTTTATCCCCTAATCATGATCTTCTTTTTTTTTTTTTTTATATTTCTTACATTACATAATCACGATCTTCTATTTCAAATCTTCAGAAGTGTGAGCTGCCACAGGTAGAAAGGGCTGAACGATGGAGGTCAAACCAATATCTACAAGAGGTCTTTCCAAGGACACACTTAAGGACACAGTGGGGGAAGGAGAGGGTGGGACAAGTTGAGAGAGTAACATTGAAACATGGATATTACCATATGCAAAATAGACAGCCAGAGGGAATTTGCTGGGGTCCTGGTGATCTGTGATAACCCAGAGCGGTGGGCTGGGGTGGGAGGTGGGAGGGAGGCTCAAGAGGGAGGGGATATATGAACACTTATGGCTGATTCATGCTGATGTATGACAGAAACCAACACAGTATTATAAAGCAATTATCCTCCAGTTAAAAATAAATACATTTTAAAAACGATGCCTTTCCATATTCTTCAATTTTCCAGGCACTGATCTCTTTGTAGCTCAGGTGCCAAATCAGGTGGCAAAAATGGCTTCCAACACTTCTGCAGAAAACACCTGCTAAACATATATTACACATATACTAGATAATAGACAAGTTTAAAGTCAGAAGCATCCTTAGAAATCATCTAGTTTAAATGTCCTGTTTTCCAGCTGAGAAAACTAAAGCCAAAGCCTAACAGGGGCCAACAGTCCTGCTCACGGAGCTGAAGAAAACACAAGGGCTCCTAGCTCTGATGATCACATTTAAAACCACTGATGAGAAGCTACCTTGTTTCTTTTCTGCTGCTGCTTCTCTTGGTGGTCAGCTACTTCTTTCTTGCTGTTCCAAAGAAACAAATCAGAATATTTCTCTTCGTTTTTATAGGAGGGTCCCAGCCAAAGAGCAGCCAGAGGCAAGGAACAAAGAAACACTGCACCTCAGTGACCACCAGGGGGTGCCCAGAGGACAGCCCGACCATGCCAGGGTGACCCCAGAGAGTCTCCCTTCTCATGGGAAACACATGTGATCCCGCAACCGAGACAATTATCTTTTGTTCTTAGCGAGGGGTTAGAGGTCTCAGGTCCCTTCTGAAAAGCAAGGTTGCACATCTGTCCTGAGAAAGCAAATCTGCAACATGTGTAAACCTCGTGCTTGAGGTTTAGAGCTCTTGTTTGCTTGCTTGTTCTTCTGATATCTGTCTCCATAAATAAAATAGAGAGGAACCTGTCACTTTGATTCCAGAACAAGGGAGAAGAGAGCTGAGATTAGATGCCAAGAGAGGATTCACAGATCTGCTGCGGGAAAAGGGATGGGGGCAGAGGGTTATGATGTAGCTCATCCCACTCCTCAAGCTGTTTCTTGAAACAGTCATCTGGTTGTTCCTGGGGATACAACCGTGGACAAAACTCCTTCTGCCATCAGAGGACAAAGCTCCCTCTAGGAGAAGCCAGATCCAAAATAATCAACTCTTCAATGAATCCCACCTGCATCAAAGCCCTGACTTGTGGTTAATATGTATTTATTCATAATTCATTTGATGAACTGGGTATTTGGGCATGACTATTCCTCTACATGCCATAGGCTGCTTGTAGAGCTGCTTATTAAAATAATTTTTTTCGGAGTATTCAACACTCATCTTGAAAGAAAACCTTGTTCTTCAACCCCAGCATTTTGAAATAGAAGCTTGTTTATGAATTAAAAAAATAATAATTTCACCAACCCCACAAAAATTCTTTTTCCACTTGTTGTGGTCACTTCCTCTACCCCAGCCCTACTGGCCTCTGGAAATCAATCACTGATCACTATAGGTTTGTCTGTATGAAATGTCTTGTAAATAAAAACATACAGCATGTTACCTTTTGCACCTGGCTTATTTCACTGGGCATAATGCCTTTGGGATTCATCCAAGTTGTTTTGTGTGTGTGCGTGTGTGAGAGAGAGCTTGATTGTTTCATTCTTTTATATTGCTGAGTAGTATTCCATTGTCTTAATATACCACAATTTATCCATCATCCATTAAAAGACATATTCATTTTGGTCAGTTATGAAAAGAGATGTTATAAATAATTTTGTACAAGTTTTTTTAGACACATAAGATTTGATTTCTCTAGGGTAAATATCTAAGGGTAGGTCATCTGGGTCATATGGTAAGTCTATAATTTGACTTTGTAAGAAACGAATGAATGATTTTATAGATTGGTTGCACCATTTTGCAGGCTCACCAGTATGCAAATACTGAATATATGAGCATTCCACTTGCCATCCATCCTTATCAACACTTGGTATTGCCAGATTTTTATTTTAGCCATTTTAAGAGGTAAATAGTACCTCATTATGTTCTTAGTTTGAAATTCCTTAATAGTCAGTGATGTTGAACATCTATCCATGTGTTTATTTGCCTCCCAGATATCTTTTTTAATTGAATACCTTTTCAAGTCTTTTGCCCATTTTAAATTTGGCTGTTTGTTTTGTTCGTGTTGAATTTTGAGAGTTCTTAATAGACTCTAGCTACAAGTTATTTGTCAGATGTGCAATTTTTACAAATTTTCTCACAGAATGCAGTTTTTCTTTCCATTTTCTTGAGTATATTTTGCATTGCAAAAATTATTGCTAATTTAAATTATTTTATCTATTAGGATTTTGTGGGTTTGGGGGGGGCATAGTCCTCAGCAGTGAAAGCATGGAGTCCTAACCACTAGACCATCAGGGAATTCCCTATCTATTGGCATTCTGATGTTACGTCTAAGATATCTTTGTCAAATCCCAGGTCAGGAAGATTTTCTCTTTTGCTTTCTTTTAAAATTTTGTCTGGTTTTAAATTTTATATTTAGATCCATGTGATTCATTTGGAGTTGATTTTTTATATAAAGCATAAGGTTTAGGTCAAAGTTTACTTTTTTTGCTTAGTATGTCATTTATTGGAAAAACTCTCTTTAATTATATTTACACCTTTGTCAAAAATCAGTTGATTTTACTCGTTGAGGTCTTTTTCCAGATATTCCATTCTGCTTTGTTTCTCAACAAACCTATCCTTTCCCCCAGTGATGTGGGGCTTCCCTAGTAGCTCAGTCAGTAAAGAATCTGTGGCGGTGCAGGAGGCCCAGGTTTGATGCCTGGGTCGGGAAGATCCGCTGGAGAAGGGAGAGACTGCCCCCTCCAGTATCCTTGGGCTTCCCCTGTGGCTCATCTGGTAAAGAATCCACAGATGTTCCATTCTGTTTTGTTTCTCAGTAAGCATATCCTTTCCCCAATACTGTCTTGATTATTGTAGCTTTAAGGTAAGTCATTAAATCAGGTTGGGCTCACTAACTTCATTCTTTTTACAGAACTTTTTTTTTTTTTTGGCTATTCTAATTCCTTTAGCTTTCTATATACATTGTAGAATTAGCTTGTCCTTATCTATAAAAAATTCTGACAGCATTTTTATTAAAATTGCAATAAATCTATAGATCAGTTTGCATACAGGTGACATTTTATAATCATGATGTTGTGATCACTAATCTAGGGCCAGACATCTTGGAATGTGAAGTCAAGTGGGCCTTAGAAAGCATCACTACGAACAAAGCTAGTGGAGGTGATGGAATTCCAGTTGAGCTATTTCAAATCCTGAAAGATGATGCTGTGAAAGTGCTGCACTAAATATGCCAGCAAATTTGGAAAACTCAGCAGTGGCCACAGGGCTGGAAAAGGTCAGTTTTCATTCCAATCCCAAAAGAAAGGCAATGCAAAAGAATGCTTAAACTATCGCACAATTGCACTCATCTCACATGCTAGTAAAGTAATGCTCAAAATTCTCCAAGCCAGACTTCAGCAATACGTGAACCGTGAACTCCCTGATGTTCAAGCTGGTTTTAGAAAAGGCAGAGGAACCAGAGATCAAATTGCCAACATCCATTGGATCATGGAAAAAGCAAGAGAGTTCCAGAAAAACATCTATTTCTGTTTTATTGACTATGCCAAAGCCTTTGACTGTGTGGATCACAATAAACCGTGGAAAATTCTGAAAGAGATGGGAATACCAGACCACCTGACCTGTCTCTTGAGAAATCTGTATGCAGGTCAGGAGGCAACAGTTAGAACTGGACATGGAACAACCGACTAGTTCCAAATAGGAAAAGGAGTATATCAAGGCTGTATATTGTCACCCTGCTTATTTAACTTATACGCAGAGTACATCATGAGAAACCCTGGGTTGTAAGAAACACAAGCTGGAATCAAGATTGCGGAAGAAATATCAATAACCTCAGATATGCAGATGACACCACCCTTATGGCAGAAAGTGAAGAGGAGCTAAAAAGCCTCTTGATGAAAGTGAAAGAGGGGAGTGAAAAAGTTGGCTTCAAGCTCAACATTCAGAAAACAAAGATCATGGCATCTGGTCCCATCACTTCATGGGAAATAGATAGGGAAACAGTGGAAACAGTGTCCGACTTTATTTTCGGGGGCTCCAAAATCACTGCAGATGGTGACTGCAGCCATGAAATTAAGAGACGCTTACTCCTTGGAAGAAAAGTTATGACCAACCTAGACAGTATATTCAAAAGCAGAGACATTACTTTGCCGACTAAGGTCCGTCTAGTCAAGGCTATGGTTTTTCCTGTGGTCATGTATGGATGTGAGAGTTGGACTGTGAAGAAGGCTGAGTGCCGAAGAATTGATGCTTTTAAACTGTGGTGCTGGACAAGACTCTTGAGAGTCCCTTGGACTGCAAGGAGATCCCACCAGTCCATTCTGAAGGCGATCAACCCTGGGATTTCTTTGGAAGGACTGATACTAAAGCTGAAACTCCAGTACTTTGGCCACCTCATGCGAAGAGTTGACTCATTGGAAAAGACTCTGATGCTGGGAGGGATTGGGGGCAGGAGGAGAAGGGGACGACAGAGGATGAGATGGCTGGATGGCATCACGGACTCGATGGACGTGAGTCTGAGTGAACTCTGGGAGTTGGTGATGGACAGGGAGGCCTGGCATGCTGCGATTCATGGGGTCGCAAAGAGTCGGACATGACTGAGCGACTGAACTCAACTGAACTAAATCTTGCAATCAATGAATGTGGTATGGCTCTCCATTGATTTAGGACATGTTTGATCTCTTTCGTAATATTTTAAAGTCTTCAGCACATAGATTCTGCACATTTTTTTTTAGATTAAGAAATTATTTCCTTATTCTGAGCTATTGTTAGTCATTGTTATGGGCTTAATTTTGTTTCCCCAACATTCATATGTTCAAGTCCTAACTCACAGTATCTCTGAATGTGACAGTACTTAGAGACAGTCTTTCAGTTCAGTTCAGTCACTCAGTCATGTCAAACTCATGTCCATCATGTCAGTGATGCCATCCAGCCATCTCATCCTCTGTCATCCCCTTCTCCTCTTGCCTTCAATCTTTCCCATCCCATCCCAATCAGAGTCTTTTCTAAGGAGTCAGTTCTTTGCATCAGGCGGCCAAAGTATTGGAGCTTTAGCTTCAGCATCAGTCCTTCCAATAAATATTTCTGGTTGATTTCCTTTAGGATTGACTGGTTTGATCTCCTTGCAGTCCAAGGGACTCTCAAGAATCTTCTCCAGCACCACAGTTCAAAAGCATCAGTTCTTCAGCTCTCGGCTTTATAGTCCAACTCTCACGTCCATACATGACTACTGGAAAAAACACAGCTTTGACTAGACGGACCTTTGTCGGCAAAGTAATGCCTCTGCTTTTTAATATGTTGTCAGGTTAGTCATAGTTTTCCTTTCAAGGTGCAAGCATCTTTTTATTTCATGGCTGCAGTCATGATAGCAGTGATTTTGGAGCCTAAGAAAATGAAGTCTGTCATTGTTTCCATCGTTTTCCCATCTATTTGCCATGAAGTGATGGGATTAAAGTGAAGTCGCTCAGTCATGCCTGACTCTTTTCGACCCCGTGGACAGTAGCCTGCACCAAGCTACTCCGTCCATTGGATTTTCTAGGCAAGAGTACTGGAGTGGGTTGCTATTTCCTTCTCCAGGGAATATTCCTGACTCAGGGATCGAACCCAGGTCTCCCGTGTTGTAGACAGACGTTTTACCGTCTGAGCCAGTAGATGCCATGATCTTCGTGTTTTGAATGTTGAGTTTTAAGTCAGCTTTTTCACTCTCCTCTTTCACCTTCACCAAGTTAATTCCTCTTTGCTTTCTGCCACAGAGTCTTTAAAGAGGAAAATAAGTTAAAATGAGGTCTTCAGGGCAGGCCCTACTCCAGTAGGACTGGAGATTGGGACACAAAGACACACAGAGATGTGAAGACGCAGGGAGGCAACCATGACAAGCCAGAGGGAAAGACCTCAGATGAGACCAACACTCTCAGAACGCTGATCTCAGCCTCCACGATTCTAAGAAAAGAGACTTCTGTTGTTTAAGCCATCCAGTCTGTGGTGTTTTGTTATAGCAACTGTGGCAAACTAAGTCAACACTTTTTCTTTCAAAGTTCAGTTGTTCACTGCTAGTTTTAGAAAAATGATTGGTTGCCCTTACCTTATATCCCATAACCTGTCAAACTCTAATCTGAGTCCTACAAGTTTTTTCTTAGTGATACCTTGAAATGTTCTTTCTACATAGACTATCATGTCATCTCAGACAGGGACAATTTTATCTTTTCTTTTCCAATCTAAATGGCCCTTACTTCTCACTCTTGGTATTGCAACGGCCGGGACTTCCAGGATGATGCAGAAGAGGGATACCAGGACTTGCCTTCCCTATCTTATAGGAAAAAATGTTGTCTTTATCCATTAAATATGATATTAGCTATAGGATTTCAATAAATTATAATTGTCAAGTTGGAGATGTTGGTTTCATTCCTTGTTAAGAATGTTTATCATGAATGAATATTAAATTTTATCAGATGTTTTCCTAAACTATTGATATGATTATGTGGCTTTTCTTCCTTTAACTATTAAAACATTGGATGATGTTGATTAATTTTTAAATACTGAATCAACCTTGCACTTGCTAGATAAGCCCCAACTGGCTTTATGTGTGGTTGAATCTGATTTTTCTAATATTTTTGTAGATTTTTAAAAGGTATTTTGGTAGGTTTTTGCAGCTGTATTTATGAGGGATATTGGTCTGAAGTTTTCATTTCTTATAATGCCTTTGATGTTGCCGTAATGGTCTCATAAAATGAAGTTAAAAGTGTCATCTCGGGCTTTCTTGGCTCAGTGGTAGAGAATCTGCCTGTCAATTCAGGAGACACAGGTTCCACTCCAGGGTCTGGAAGATCCTGTATGCCATGGAGCAACTAAGCCTGTGTGCCACAGCTAATGAGCCTGTGCTCTGGGGCCTGGGAGCTGCACCTGCTGAGCCCAGGCACTGCAACTACTGCAGTCTGAGCGCCCTAGAGCCCATGGTCCACACCAGGAGAAGCCAGTGCCCTGAGAAGCCCACACACGGCACCTATAGGAAAGACTGAGCAGCAACAAAGACACAGCACAGCCAAAAATAAATAACTAAAGCTCCCTGTGCCATCTGTATCAAAAAGAAGAAGTGTTACCTCTGCCTTTTTTCCTGGAGGAGATTTTATAGAACTAGTGAAAGTCATTCAGTCATGTCCAGCTCTTTGTGACCCCATGGACTATAGCCCACCAGATTCCTCTGTCCTTGAAATTCTCCAGGCCAGAATACTGGAGTGGCTAAGCCGGTCCCTTTTCCACAGGATCTTCCCAACCTAGGGATCGAACCCAGGTCTCCTCCCTTGCAGGTGGATTCTTTACCCTCTGAGCCACCAGCAAAGAAATAGTAGACTATGCCAGCAAAAAAAAAAAAAAAAAAAAATCCAAGCCTGGAATTTTCTTTAGTGGAAGCTTTTAAACTATGGATTCAATTGATTTACTAGTTATGGGACTATTCAGTTGTCTTTTTTAAACTGGGCGAGTTTGGTAGTTTATAGATTTTGAGAAATGTCTTCCTTTCATCTACATTGTAGAATTTAAGTGCCTTGACTTGCTGATACTATTCCCTTATTATCTTTTTCATGATTGTGGGGGTCTGTATTAACATCCTCTCTTGTAGTCCTGACACTGGCAATTTTTATCTTCTCCCTTTTTTTTTTTTGTTTATCAGTCTTGCTAGGGTTGATTTATTTTATTGAACTTTTTAAAGAACCAGCTTTTGGTTTAATGCATTTTCTCTATTGCTTTTCTCATTCAATGTCATTGAGTTCTGTTCAGATCTATAGGATTTCCTTGCTTCTGTTGCTTTGAGTTTGTTTTTCTTGCCCTCATTTCTAGTTTCTTGAAGTTGGCCTTCGCCGGTGGTTCAGTGTTAAAGAATATACCTGCAATGCAGGAGACTCAGGTTCAGTCCCTAGATGGGGAAGATCCCCTGGAGGAGGAAATGGCAACCCACTCCAGTATTCTTGCCTGGAGAATCCCATAGACAGAGGAGCCCAGTGGGCTACAGTCCATGGGGTCGCAAAAGAGTCAGATGCCACTCAGTGACAACACCAGACTTGAAGTTGGATTGACTTGAGATCTTCCCTATTTCCTGGTATAAGCATTTAATGCTTTAAACTTCCATCTGAGATCTGCTCTATCTGCATTCCACAATTTTGACATGTTGTGCTTTCATTTTTGTTGTCTTACATATCTTCTAGTTCTCTGTGTTTGTCTCTTCTGTGTCCTTATTCCTTAATCCTTCTTTTCTACTTTCCTTCCTGCTTTTGATTGAATAGTTTTAGTTCCAGGACGTTTTCCCACATCTCAGATAGACATTTCCCACAAGTCAATGTCCCCCTGACTCAAGGCATAGCCCAAAATAACAAGATAATGAAGGCGTTTCATGCTTTACGAAAAGCCACCACGCTCACATTTTAAAGCACATACTCCCATGGAACAGGAGCGATGATTTACATTAACAAAAAATTCAGAGAGAGTCCAGAGTGGACTATCCAGTCCCCCTGTTCTGATAAAACTGCCTCCATTTTCCGTTAGAGGATCGCCTCTGCTCCACTCATAGTTCATGGGGTTTGGGTTATATGAACTTAAATTTTTAAATTTTTGCTTAAACCAGTTTGAGGTGAGGTTTGTTTTTTTTTTATCGTTTGCAAAGAGACAGTCCTGATGAATACAAATTCCTGTACATAGGAAGCTCCATTGTGCTTTTAAGTTTTCTTTCTTTATTTTTTTACTTTACTTTTTACATTCTGTGATACTGGTCTGTAAATGTCACAGGGACCAGAATGGTGACTCTCCTGTCCACCATACAATGGTTTATGACCAGCACATATTTGTGGAATAAATGAAGGGCCACTGGTCTTCAACTGGAGTTGGTTAGTATCAGGGTGCAAATGGTTGGTGGACTCACTGAAGGTAATGAGGCTGGAACATGTTTCCTGACCACAAACGGGCTGGTCCACAGACACTTCCCCACGTTACGTCCTCTCTTGGACTGTGGCCATGACTGTACATTCATTCACCAGGTCCCTAGAGATCACAAAAATGTTATGCCATCCTGGACAACTTCGGACAGTATTCTTTGCAGTTTTTGAGATAGAACTTATTTACTTAATAACTGAATTAGCCTATGATTTTTGTCTGTCAAAATCCACACTTGCATACAGGGTTGACTATATAATTTGGGGAGCTCAGTACAAAATGAAAATGTAGGGCCCTTGTTCCAAAAGCAGGTAAAAAAAGTGCCAATAAATGTACTAAGATATAAAGTTTTTCCCTCTCTTCCACAATAATTCTTGACTTGTCATAGTGCTTTTTATTCACTGTTTAATGGTATTTGAAGTAAAGAAAAATTAATCGAGATCTTAAGTCGGTAGCATGAATTTCGCCACTCATCTTTGCACACCATCAGTTTTAAGTGTAAATGTAAGAGCATTTAACCTGTGTAAGGAATCACCAAATTACACATTTTGCATTTCACGACTGGTACATGCATATACATTTCATTCTTATCAGAACATTGGAGATGCTGCAAAAA
This sequence comes from Capra hircus, assembly GCF_001704415.2. Classification (NCBI taxonomy): domain Eukaryota; kingdom Metazoa; phylum Chordata; class Mammalia; order Artiodactyla; family Bovidae; genus Capra; species Capra hircus. The sequence goes on from NC_030820.1 coordinate 6,718,654, forward strand.
CTAACCCAAACATTTTAATTTCACTTCTTCATACACTCATGTTCTAACAGTCTCCACTTAGGACTCACTGATGAGTTAGGAAGGATGAGAGGAAAACGAGCAATAATACATTGTCCAAGCTTTTCCCTCCTTTTCATGTCATTTTCCGCACACGCAGTTGACTAACATAAATTTCTTGATTATGCATGTTTCTTACAAAGCCGTTTCCTCCTTCCTGCATTCTAAGCAGCTCCTGGTTTCAACGGCAAGCGTGGCTTCCCAGGATATCAGTGCTCTGACTTGCTCTGTATGCCCTAGACATGCGTACAGGCATCCAGTCTTGCTGAACTCCCATGCAGCACCGGCACACCTGAATTCTGTGCTCACAGGCCATCACGAACATTCTATGAGAATAAACAGCAGACCACATGCTGAACACACCTCTTCTGCTCCCGTGCAAGCTCCATCGCCCTCCCAGACTTCACTTACATGGGTTAAAAGATAAAATTATTAAGATTGCCCAACATAGCAACGGCAGAGCACTCAGCAAAGTGTGGGACCCTTGGGAGCACAGGTCCATGCAGCTGCCTGAGTCACACACTCACGAAGCTGGCCTGGCCTGTGTGCTGTCGAAATCAGCAATAGGGTGAGTCTCTGTTTTGTACTTGTTTTATTGCTCTCCCCACACTTGACCTCCTGGGAAATCTGCAGAATCCAGCGTGACATTTTGAGATCATTAACCATTTGACAGGGGAGGAGAAAGAAATTTAAAGCAAATGTGTCAGGAGTCACACCTAATCAAAGATCAATCCAAAGGCAAGATAAAAGCACTTTGGAAAATACGACATGAGTCCATAGCAAGATAGGATTTGATCCCAAACATTTTGGGAACAGGTCGGTTATGTCAAGGAACACATAGCCGCTCTCTAAAACATCCTGAAACAAAAATATTCACATTTTTTTCCACCTGTCACAATCCCTTTACCCTGTCTCCTTTCAAAAAGACAGAGCTGATGTTCCATATGTAAGCTATAATGTTCAAACTTAAACAGCTTAGTGAAATAACTGGATTGTAGTCCATGTGAAAAACAGTACCTCATTGTTCTACCAACAAGAAATAAATCTTATGATAAATTAAAGGTAATATACCTTTTATGCATTATAAAAATATGCTTTTGCTTCATTTTTATTTTTGAAATCTTTTAAGAATGCATCACACATATACCTTCTTAAAAAGAGTCTTCAGATCCCTATTTGACCTTTCCTTGAGGACTAAGGATTATTATGTCAAACATCAGTTATCATACTTTCGATTGGATTCAACAAACATTTACTCAGGAGCATTTATAGGCAAGGCACTGTGCCAAGACATTTAATGGCTGTCTTAGTCGATCTGGGATGCTCTAACAAATGCACCACAGGCCAAGTGACTTATAAATGACAGAAATTTATTTCTCACAGTTCTGCAGTCTTGAGGTATGAGGATACCAGCAAGTTTTGATGAGGTTTTTGGTGAGAGCCTTCTTCCTGGTTTGCAGTCAGCCAACTTCTCCTTGTATCTTCACATAGCAGAAAGAAGACTAGCTGGCTCTGGCCTTTTCTTATAAGGGCACTAACCTCGCGGATGAGGGCTCCACCCTCATGACATAACCACTCCCCAAAGGCCCAACTTCTGAATATCATCACATTGGGATTAGAGTTTCAACCTGTGGGATTGTGGGGATACCGTCAGTTCATTGCAATGGCCCCGCTATTTGGTTTTTATGATTCAGCTGGAGAGACAAGGCAGATGTGCAAATTCAAAATTCCTCTCAAAACACAGCAAGTGCTATTGCATAAGTCTAAACAAGTACCATGGGGACACAGAAGGAGTGGGAGAGAATGTTATGGGAACCCAAATGGGTCCTAAAGGATGACTTGTGATGGCAAGAAAGGGCATACCATGTAAGAAATTCATGAGTCAGAAATGGAAATTCATGGGTGTGAAACATTGCAGAGTAGTTTATTGAAAGTAAAAAGTGAAAGTGTGAAAGTGTTAGTCCCTGTCATGTCTGACTCTTTGTGACTTCATGGACTGTAGCCCACCAGGCTCCTCTGTCCATGGAATTCTTTAGGCAAGAATACTGGCTGCTGCTGCTGCTAAGTTGCTTCGGTCGTGTCCAGCCCTGTGCGACCCCATAGATGGCAGCCCACCAGGCTCCCCCATCCCTGCGATTCTCCAGGCAAGAACACTGGGGTAGGTTGCCATTTCCTTTTCCAGTGCATGAAAGTGAAAAGTGAAAGTGAAGTGGGTTGCTATTTCTCCTCCAGGAGATCTTCCCTACCAAGGGATAGAACGTGGGTCTCTCACATTGCAGGCAGATTCTTTAGCATCTGAGTCACCAGGGAAGCCCATTTTGTTGGAACCTCAGGTCATATGTTTGGCAATATATGAAACAGTGAAGGAATATTAAATATTATGTCTACAGATAATGGGGAGCTGAAGATGCTTTTATAATAATAAGAGAGCACCAGTGTTACACTTCAGTGCAGCTATGCTTTTTGAAACTTGTTTGTACTTGTAGGAACTGCTGTACTCTTATGTGTTATTTTAACCTGTTATTATAAGTTTTCTGTCACCTTTTGGTATGCCAGCTATTCTTGATAGTTTCAGTATATATGACTACATTCGAATCTAACTTTCTACTAAAATTCTGTTTCTAGTCTACTAAAAGGTAGGAAACTAAATAGCCAAGATTATTAGAATTGTCTTTAAATAAACACACACAGGCCATGAGAAATTTACTGAAGTTTAATATCTCTCTAGATTTTTATTTCACTGAGTAAATAGCAAGGATTCACCTTTTAATGTATAACTTTGATTCCAACAAAGATTAAGACATCTAAAGGAAACTTTTGATTAAAAATAATGGAATTGGCCACAGCTATCTTTTCTTTCTACCCAAATCTTATTGAAATGATAGCCAAGGATTTTTTTTAAAATAAATTAATCAACAAGGTCAAAGAGAAGGAGAGACAATTTGTTATAAATGCTTTCAACAAATTTTTGGAAGGTGAGAAATGGTTGGAGAAACAGTAATTACCTTGGCAGAAGGAAGAAAGGAGAAAGCCAACTGCTTGCAGACAAGTGGGAACAGAGCTGCTTCACCCTGAAGGAACTCTGAGTGGCTTGGGGTTTATAAAGCAATGAAAATTCCAAAAGGGAGGCAAGAGTAAACCCCAGTGTGGAAAGGGGCATCTGTTGGAAGTCTGCCCGTAGCATGTTTGAGCCCATAAGGTCTCCTCTCCCACCGTGTGCATCTATGCAACTACCCTTTCTTTGCTTCAGGGCAGAGAGTTGGAGATTATCTTCAGAGGACTTGGACTTGGCAAGAAAGCCCTGGGAAATGTAAAGGTGAAGTAAGAGCAAAATAAAAGGCTGTGTGTCATACTGTAGGTATGGCTTTCCCCACCTGGCTTCCAGAATTCCTTTTACCCGTGCAGGCACACACACACACACACACACACACACACACACACACACACACACAGAGGCAGGAGATCCAGGTTACCCTCTAAAGGGTCCAGAGAAAAGACCTATGGATGACGACATTTGGGAGCACTTCAGTGAACCAGAGATTCATGTTCTGCTCACCCCATGGTAGAGCTTCCCTGTGCAGTCTTAGCACCCCCAATCATCATGCCTCACTTCTGAACACAGACTGAGTGGTTTTCTTCTTCCTGACACCAAATACATGGTATCTTTTCCAACACCATTTCTCTGACTCTGAAACCAACTAGGTGTCCAATGATTCAATTCAGTTTTACCATCCACCTATACTTAAAGTCTGATCCCCACAAGTTAAAGGGTTCATTTCTACAAGTCTACTCCACTTTAGAGGCCAGTCACAAGTCTCAGGCCTCCCTATCTCTGACCGACCAGCTATTATATAAATTGAGTGTTCTCATAAACCCCTCCTTGGGTTTGACAACTTGCTGGAATGACTCACAAAACTCAAGAAAGCACTTTACTTACTATTACTGGTTTACTACAGAGGTTACAAGTCAACATGGCCAGATGGCACAGACGCCCAGGATAAGGCGTGGGGAGAAGTTCATAGGACTCCCATGCTTTCTGCGGGCACACCACCCTCCCTTGGCGCCTTCATGTGCTTACCTACCCAGAAGCTCTCTGAATCCTGCGGTTTAGGATTTTCATTACATAGATGTGATTAAATCATTGAGCACTGGTGATTGAACTTGAAGTTCAGTTCAAGTTCAAGTTCATCTGACCCCAGAGGTCAGTTGTTTTTGCTGCTGTTCAGTCAGTAAGTCATGTCTAACTCTTTGCAACCCCATGAACTGCAGCACACCAGGCTACCCTGTCCATCACCATCTCCCAAAGTTTGCTCAACTCATGTCCATTGAGTCAATGATGCCATCCAACCATCTCATTCTCTGTTGCCTCCTTCTCTCCCTGCCCTCAGTCTTTCCCAGCATCAGAATCTTTCCCAATGAGTCAGTTCTTCACATCAGGTGGCCAAAGTATTGGAGTTTCAGAGGGTAAAGCTAAGAGTCCCAACCTTATAATCATGACTTGATTTTCTTGGGGATGCCATTTTGAAGCTATCTTGGCTATTCCATCTGAAATGGAACAGAATTCATGTAGGAATAAATTAAAATTTTTTTAATATTATTAACTTTCTCATATAGAAATTGTCATGGTTGGTGGGCAAAAATTGAGCGAAGATGCTGCAAAATCTACTGACTCTTGGTCAGACTGCCCAGAGGACCATAAGTATTGATTCACACAGGCAGTTTGAAAATAAAGTTTCAGAGAAACAAAAGTTGTTTCAGGAGTATAATGAAATTCCAGTGCATGTAAAAGGTGGGAAAGCTGATGCCCTTGGTATAGAGTCACCTTGATTCTTACAGTTGGTGGAACAGCAGATGCCAGCTGTGGTTTATATATCAGCTGGCTGTGGCTTCATTTCCCAAGATTCAGTTTATTCTCCCGTGAATCAGTCAGTTCAATACCATTATTGCTCTCTGTGGACCAATAATCTGATAAATGACTGAGTTCTTTGAGGATCTTTATTTACTTGTACTAGTTAGTTAGTTAGTTAGCTCAGTCGCTCAGTCGTGTTCGACTCTTTTCGACCCCATGAATCGCAGCACGCCAGGCCTCCCTGTCTGTCACCAGCTCCCGGAGTTCACTCAAACTCACATCCATCAAGTCAGTGATGCCATCCAGCCATCTCATCCTCTGTCGTCCCCTTCTCCTCCTGCCTCCAATTCCTCCCAGCATCAGAGTCTTTTCCAATGAGTCAACTCTTTGCATGAAGTGGCCAAAGTATTGGAGTTTCAGCTTTAGCATCAGTCCTTCCAATGAACACCCAGGACTGATTTCCTTTAGAATGGACTGGTTGTACTAACTGCCACCAATTGAGCAGCCTTTACCATGAAAAAAAAAATCCCAAATAGAAAATAAATGAAAGATTTCATCCCCAAAGAGCAGGTTGCTCGCTCGCTCTCTCTCTCTCTCTCTCTCACTCTCTCTCTCTCTCTCTCTCTCTCTCTCTCTCTCTCTCTATATATATATATATATATATATATATATATATATATATATAAATAAATAAAAGCAGAGCTCTTGAAAATGAAAAATATGGTTGTGGACATTTTCTTTTAATTTCATAGATAGTTGACAAAGGTGAGGAAAGTTCCCAGAGAGAAGAGGCAGAGGTCAAGGAAACAGAAACTAAGAAAAGAAAGCAAAATAGTGGATTAGCACACTATCCACCATTAGAAGTTACAAAAAGAGCAACCAAAAAAAAAAAAAAAAAAAGAGGGAGAGAGAGAGAGGAGAGGAAAATATCAAAGAAACAATACAAAAGCAAGTTCCCAGGATAGAAAGACACTGGTTTTCATTGAAAGAGTTCTCTGAGGACTCTAGACCATAAAGGATGAAAATTTTACAGCAAAGAACACAAGTGAGAAATGTATGAACTGCAGGGTGAATAAGAAGGTCCTAAAAGTTTCCAGGAATTAAAAATAGATCATATAGGAAAGAATGAGCATCAAACAGTCATTAGGTAGGAAGACTCCAGATGGACGTTGAGTTATGCTATGGATTTTGCAATCTTGAGAAAGAATGAGTTTCATGTATGGGCTGCCCTTGAACTCAGAAGAGCGCCTCACACTGGGGCTTAATGCTGTGGTCACCATTTTTTTAATATTAACTTTACCCTTAAATGTGTGTTTCCTTAGTGAAGTCTGACAGGACAGGGGTGTGTGCAGAGAGTTGTCTCCCAGACACTCCTCACCTCCCTGGCCTGGGCTCCTGGTTACCTGTTCCCTGACTCCCACCCAGAGAAGACTATGCTCACTCCCCCACCCAACCAATACCCCATGCCTGAGGGTGTGTGACAGTAAAACCGCAAAGAAGAAACACCCATGTGAGGATGAAAGAGAAAGGTCACAAAAGAAAGAGAAAAGCTTTTTTCCTGCTTTTTGAGGGGGAAAAAAAAGCCTCACATTTTCATTTTCACTGGGCCCCATGAAATATGTGTCCAGTCCTGGTTTCAATTTAGAGACTGCTGGAGAAGCAAGAATTTTTTCGTACCTCAAAAGCTCAACTGTGAATATCACCAGAGATAAAAAGAGCAGGTCCTCCTAACGCTGCTGGTGGATTTAATAACAATGTCAGGATGGTTCCAATGTGGATGCCCATCCTATGCTTGGAAACTCCTTGTTCTAATGTGTGTTTTCTGAGCCATGCACTGGCTATGGAATTAGAGTGCTGATGCTAGACTCTGGATATTTGGACAATATCTGGCACCCAAGAAAAGATGGTTTCAGACAAAACTAGATCCTCCCATGGGAATCCATGAGGGGGGCTTAGTGGAGTTTTTTGCCATTGCAACGGAGGCATTTGTATTGCGAGTGTTTCTTGGGGTCTTCAAAATTCCAGTTGGAAATTCAAGTTATGGCAAAAATCATCTCAAGGAGGATGAGACTCTGGAAATGACTTCCAAGAGTGAAAATGAATTTCTTCTCCAGGGAGTTTGAGGAGGAAAAGCACTCTTTTGGTGCCAGAGGCAAAGGGCAGAGGGAGTGAAAAACCCAGACTGACCCTGTACCCTCTACCCCAACCCCTCCACTCCCCACCTCCTGGGTCTCTGGTTTTCATTTTCTCAGACACCAAGGGCATCGCCAACTGTGAGAATAGCCAAGTCTCGACCGTGCTTCTGAAGTCGGTCCTGCTACTTGCTTCACCACGTTCCACATTCTGGCAGAGCTGAATTCTCCCCTATCTCCCCCTCAGTGGCCACCCCTGGAGCCTCAGGCCTCACCTGATTTGGTGACCTGATGACTGCCCTCAACACAGGGATTTGTATCGTAAATTGCCACTAAGAGGCCCCTGATCCACGCCTTCCTCACAAATCTCTGCTGTCGTGCTCCTCAGGAAGAAGCCGGTGTATCCACACGTGGCAGGCTGGTGGCGCATCAGACATTAACTTGGTCTCCAGGTGGTAATCATATTACTTCATGCTTCTCAGGAGCTTTTGTGCAACACGATTACCTTTGACAGTTCTTGAATGGGACAGCAATTTTCAGCAAATGTTTTCAGTAACCAGAGGCCAGAAGGGAAGGAAATGGGAACGCTTCGGTTCAACTCCGAGTGTGGCTCTGACAGCTCTTCAGCACCTCTGTAGTGTTAGAAACTGGAATTCTGTGGAAATTCGGGCACGTGGGCCTTGATGGAAGGTTGCTGAGCAGGGCCAATGGTTCCCACTGTATTTAAAAAAGAATGTGTCCTCACACAGGGTAAAAATTCCTTTATCTTGGGGAAGTTCTACTGAGCTGCAGGTTACAGTAGGGTTTTCTTTCATCGGGGTTTCATGCTAAAAATATCTTATCCTTCTTCACGCTAATCGCACACTAAACATGGTGACATGCACTTCTCGGACTCGCCTGAGTTTATAGCACCCTCAGCATTCCTAAAGATGTAGGTCAATTCACACTCCACGTATTTAGTTTTTAGTTTCAGGAAAAAGAGACTAAAAGTCATCACAGGTGGGTTGTTCATGATCTGGTCTTACAGGGGCCCTGGCGACTGAGTGGTAAAGAATCCACCTGCCAATTCAGGAGACACAGGTTCGATCCCTGGTCCAGGAGGATCCCACACACTGCCGAGCAACTGAGCCCATGCACCACAACGACCGAGCGTGTGCTCCAGAGCCCAGGAACTGCGGCTGCTGAGCCCATGCACCCCGGAGCCCAGGGTCCACAAGAGCACCACCCTGCAACAAAGGGTAGCCCCGGCCCACCACAGCTGGGGAAAAGCCCGCACAGTGACGAAGACCCAGCATGGCCGAAAATAAATAAAGGGAAAAGGTTAATTTTTTTTAAAAATCTGGGCTTACAGAGTAAGAATATGAAAGCCAGTTGCTTTACACAGGCCCCAACCCCCAGCAGTATCACCAATACACACACACAAGACACATGTCACTTTCCAAGACAATGCAAAACAAAATACCTGCAGTCTCTAGTCACACACGGGAAAAGAAAAGAACCATCTGGGTCCCAAATAATCAGGTATTAAAGGCTTGATTACACACAATTGATAATTCTGGGGTTGAACGTAAGGTCGGGTGGCCTTGACCACATCCCCAGAATGGACTCTGATTCACATCCCACTGGCCTGGCTGCAGAGCAAAACTTCCCTTGGATACACCCAAGAGAAGAGCCTACACTTTGCTCCAATTTCGTGAACAGTGTTTCACAGACAAGTTTTCTTTTGATCTCCAGTGACTAGACACATGATATCATCAGCTCTAAATGAAGCCACATTTTTCCCCCTCTCCCAGTGCTGGTCTCATGGGCAGAGAAAATGCCAGCTAATCTCTAACATGCTGCAGATTGCAACATCTCTTGGTGTCACCATTTGTCACCTTCTTATTTGGCTTACTGGCCATTTTGTCATTAACAGTTACTTGGGGAATCGATTTTGATTGTAAACTTTTCCTGCATACCTCATCCCAACCAGAGTTTGACTTTTGGCCATTACTGCTTTTGAACTTGTTTCCATGTGTCTCCAAACTTGCTTTTCTTATCCATGACCTTTGGGCCGAGAACAACAGTCCCAAAAGAGATCTGCAGAGAACATCATAGAGAATAACTCAGTTAGACCTGGTCCTTGTTTCCCCAAAATCACAAGAGGTGGTGTGTCAACCTTTTATAATGAACGTGAATCTTCTGCTTGGTTTGAAAGATAAGAAAAGGAAGCACGACAGTCAGACAGCATGTGTGTAATCAAGGCACATCACGCACAAGGACAAAACAGTAGGTTGAAGTCTTTTCTATGACTGCTTTTAAAATAGTAGCCTAAATCAGTTCCTTTCTTGTTATAAAATCATGAAATCTGTCTGTTACCTAAATATGAGGAAGTACAAGGGAGCAAAACTTTTTTAAGAAAAGTGAAAGTGTTGGTCTCTCTGGCACGTCCGACTCTTTGCAATCGTATGAACTGTAGCCTGCAGGCTCCTCTCTCCATGGAATTCTGCAGGCAAGAATACTGAAGTGAGTTGCCACTCCCTTCTCCAGGTGATCTTCTGACCCAGGGATTGAACCTAGGTTTCCTGCGTTGCAGGCAGATTCTATACCACCTGAGCCACAAGGGGAAGGAAGTACCCAACTTTTTTTGTGGGATCATTGTAGGCTTGTTATTGTTGTTCAGTAACTAAGTTGGGTCCAACTCTTTGCAACCCCATGCAACCCCACCAGGCTCCTCGTCCTCCCCTATCTCCCAGACTTTGCTCAAATTCCTGTCCATTGTGTTGGTGATGCTATCTAACCATCTCATCCTCTGCCACCCCTTTCTCCTTTTGCCTTCAATCTTTCCCAGTGTCGGGTGTTTGTCAATGAGTCAACTCTTCAAATCAAGTGGCCAAAGTACTGGAGCTTCAGTTTCAGCAACAGTCCTTCCAATGAATATTCAGGGTTGATTTCCAGGGTTGACAGGTTTGATCTCCTTGCAGTCCAAGAGACTCTCAAGAGTCTTCTCCAGCACCACAGTTCGAAAGCATCAATTCTTTGGCACTCAGCCTTCCGTATGGTCCAACTCTCACATCCGTACATGACTACAGGAGAAACCATAGCCTTGACTATTTGGACCTTAGTTGACCAAGTGGTGTCTGCTTTTTAATATGCTGTCTAGGTCTGTCATAACTTTCCTTCCAATGAGCAAGCTTCTTCATTTCATGGCTGTAGTCACCATTTGCAGTGATTTGGGAACCCAAGAAAATAAACTCCACCGCTCTGTCACTGCTCCCACTTTTCCCCCGTCTATTTACCATGAAGTGATGGGACCATTGGTTAGTTGGGCCAATACTTTCTCACTTGGTCATAGGTCACATTTCTAACCAATGAGACCCAAATAGAAAAAAGAAAGCTCCTAAGGGAATTCCTGGGAAAACTCCGGAGTCTCCTCTTCCTCCCTTGACTGGAGCTGTAGCATCTATCTCAGGACTCTGAGTCAGCACAACAATGAAATTCAATATGTTAGCATGACAACGTGGGCACCTGCGCATCACTGAGCAGCTGAACCAATGCCAGCAACCTCCTACCTCCAAACTCCTTATCAGGTGGGAAGATAACTGCCGACTTATTTAAGCTGCTGCTAATCACATTTTCTGCTACATGCACTATTCCTAAGTGATACACCTAATCACCTAGAAAAAGCTTCATTTTATCAACATATACTGTTCTAAGGGTTTTTGTTTTGAAAGAGATAAACTACCTGCCTTTTTGTTTAACCCCAAGCTTTTCAAATTTGCCATTTAAATTAACTTCAGTAATAACTGTATTTTTGTAATAACAACAATAATAATAATAACTGATGTTCTGTGGCACTTAGGCTTCATGATCTCATTAGTCTTATCTCCATTTTTCTTTGGTGGTAGTTTTTTTTTTGTTTTTGTTTTTTTTCCTGGCTGTGCCTCTTGGCTTGTGGAACCTTAGTTCTCTGACCAGGGACTGATCCCAGGCCCACAACAGTGAAAACACTGAATCCTAACCATTGGACTGCCAGGAAATTCCTCTTTTATCCTCGTTTTAAAGTAAGAATACTGTGACTATAGTTAACAATACTATATTGTATAGTTGAAAGTTCCTAAGAGAGTAGCTCTTAAAATTTCTCATCACAAGAAAAAAACTTTTCAGCAATGTGAGGTGATGAATATTAACTAAACTTATTGTGGTGATCATTTTGCAAATATATAAATCATGCTATTCACCTTAAACCTATACAGTGTTTTATGCCCATTATATCTCAACGAATCTGGAGAAAAGAAAAGAAAGAAAACTGAAGTGCAGAAGAGATTGAAGCTGTCCAGGAAGTGGTTGGGACTTAAGTTCAAGTACTGTGGTCGTAAATACTTCCCTCTTTCAGTCATATGATGTGCTAAGCAGCAAAGACTCAAATCTACTGTTCAGAGACTGAGTCAACAGGAGCTTGCCCAAGGTCAGTTCTAAAAGCCAGCTGTGATGCCAGCCACATCAAGAGCAAGGTTTATTTCCTAAGCAGTTCACCCAGACGGAGCCTCGTGGCCAGCCCGTCATTGTATGAGGTAGGACTTGGTTCCAGCAGTGGAGTGACTGTTGGTGTCACATTAAGATTCATACAGTGAAACCCTAGTCCCAATATAATATTTGAAAGTTGGGCCTTCAGGGGGTAATTAGGGTGGAACCCTAGTGGATGGAATTAATTATAAGAAGCAGCTAGGGCGCTAGTGAGCTTTCTTTTCTGCCATGTGAGGATACAACAAGAAGATGGCCACCTGCAAGCCAGAAAGAGAGCTGTCACCAAGAACTCAAGCACACTGATACTCCGACTTTCAACCTCCCGAGCTGTGAGAAATAAATGCTTCCTGTTTAAGTCATCTAATTTAAGGGATATTGTTATAGCAGCCTGAGCTGACTAAAACTTTTCCCAAAATGTCAGAGAAGAAGTTCGCTAACTTTTCCTAGTCCTCTAGACAGTGGTCCCCAATCTTTTGACACTAGGGATGGGTTTCATGGAAGACAACTTTCCCACAGACTGGGGTCAGGGGGGATGGTTTGGGGATGATTCAAGTGCATCACATTTACTGTGCACTTTATTCCTATTATGATTACATCAGCTTCACCCCAGGTCATCAGGTGTTAGATCCTGGAGGTTGGGGAACCCTGCTCTAGAAATAGGATACTTTCATCTTTCCTTTTCTAATACCTTTCATTTATTTAGGTAGGTATACCTCAAACTTGGTTTTTAAGTACATGAACCAATGTTTTATAGCATAATAATAAAGAAGCTAGCCTCTGTATTCAGAGAAGGCAATGGCACCTCATTCCAGTACTCTTGCCTGGAAAATCCCATGGACGGAGGAGCCTGGTGGGCTGTAGTCCATGGGATCACTGAGGGTTGGACACGACTGAGTGACTTCCCTTTCACTTTTCACTTTCATGCATTGGAGAAGGAAATGGCAACCCACTCCAGTGTTCTTGCCTGGAGAATCCCAGGGATGGGGGAGCCTGGTGGGTTGCCATCTATGGGGTCGCACAGAGTCAGACACGACTGAAATGATTTAGCAGCAGCAGCAGCCTCTATATTTACACAGAGCCAAATTCCATTGTGGCCCCACTACTTACTAGGTATGACTTTGAGCAAGTTATTAGTAACTTCCTGGGAATTCAGTCTGCTTGTCTACAACACAGGGATAATATATTCACAATATTTCAAGGGAGTTTTGAGGATTAAATGAGATACTGTGAACCTGAGAATGTGAAGCTCATACATATAATGTTTTATGCATATTTCTGATGATTCCTGCTATCTCTTCCAATTCTATAACTCTTAACAGGAAAAAAGAAATTGAAGTGGGTACAAATGTAAATGTGCATCTTTCAATTCTTTACTTTCTATCAATAACACCTCTCCCCTTATAACCTGGCTTTTCTGGTGCCAGATTCACTCATGGTTGATGTGGATTTAGTGCGTGTCTGCTTTGTGGCCATCAAGGTGGCACAGCCCTCCACCAGCAAAAAGACTACAACTCACTGGCGGTTCAGATGATGGTTGGTGTCTTTTAGCAATCAAGTGTTTTTTTGATGTATATACATTTTTTTAGAAATAATGCCATTAATACTTGAGAGACTACAGTAGAGTGTAAACCTGTTACGTGCACTGAGAAACCAAAGACTTCTGATTTATTGCATGACTCAATTTCTTGTGATTTCACCTGACTGTGGTGGGCTGATACTAAACCTGCAGCATCACTGTGGTGTGCTCGTATATACCGGGAGGTTTGGGTTATACGGGTACATACCAGTTCACTGGGGGTCAGCAGTAATGGTCTTCAAAGAGCAGGAGAAAGTGATGATAAACTATGGAAATGTGTAATTATCAGAGATGCCAGCCTCTGACTACTGCTATTGGTATGTGCCAGAAATTTGAGTTCTGAGAAAGACAGAGGCAGCAGCCTGAAGAAGGGAAATCATAATACCATTGTTTGCACCAAACATCACAAGAAAGATATACTTTATAAATATTATTCCTTATCACATATCTATTAGGTCAGTTCCATTAGCCTACTTTGTAAGTGAGGAGATAGGAGTTCTGAGAAGTTAAACAGCATGGCTAAGATCATGGTTCTGGAGGAGAGGGGAATCAGGCTTTGAACTGGGGTCTATTCGACTCTAACGCCAGGAAGCTAAACCACTAAGCCAACTGTCCAACTATGACTCCAGTACCAGAGAGGCCACTGCACAAGTTGGAAGACCTGAGTTTTCTGAGTTTTCAATCTTCTCTTTCTATATGACTTGAAGCAACTTATCTGTTCTGTTTGAACTTTGTAAAGTCAAGGTTGATGATAAATCAAAGGAGATGACGTGCATATGAATGGGTTCAGCAACCAGCCACAACCCACTCTTCTGAAGTCCCTTTCTCTCACCTCCTCCTCCCCACAGTGATGAACTTTAGTTGGCAGATCAGTCACTCTTGCTACCTTTACAAACAACTCCAAAACTTAGTGGCTTAAAACAAACACTTATTATTTGTTGTTTTATTATTTTCAGACTTCTATGATTGGCTGGATGTTTCCTTACATAGACTCTCTCATGTGTCTGGGATCCAATGGGAGGGTCAGCTGGGGGCCAATGATTCTAGAAGGGCCACAATTATATGTTGGGGATTTAATGGCAGTGGGTCAGGCAATGAGGTGATGAGCCACGTGTCTCAGTCTCTAGTAGGCTGGCTGGGGCTTGTTCAAATGGTGGTCACAGAGAACTAGAGAAAGTGTGCAAAGCCCAGGTTCACAGCTAGCATGTGCTTACCTCCACATTCTATTAGCTGAAGCAGGTCACAGGCCAGCCCAGATGCAGTGGGGGAGGAAACAGATTCAGCCCTTGGATGAGCAGAGCGCAGACTCGTGCACAGTTAGGAAGGGCACATGGCATCTGAACCACCAGGGACTGCTGTCAGCCAGTTTTGCAAAGCCACACATGTGCTCAGCCTTCTCGAGTTTTCTCTGCCCCAAGAACCAGTTTGTTTTTCCAGTAGGGCACAGATTGCAGGTCTGGTTGGGTTGTTTGTTTTTGTGATTGTTTTGACTTTTAGCTATTTCCACGATGTTTCTTTCAGAGAGGCTTCCCTGGTGGCTCAGAGGTTAAAGCGTCTGCCGGCAATGTGGGAGATCTGGGTTCGATCCCTGGGTTGGGAAGATCCCCTGGAGAAGGAAACGGCAACCCACTCCAGTATTCTTGCCTGGAGAATCCCATGGACAGAGGAGCCTGGTAGGCTGCAGTCCATGGGGTCACAAAGAGTCAGACAGGACTGAGTGACTTCACTTTCACTTTCTCTCACTTTCTTTCAGAGAGGAAAATGGCTTAGTTCTGTCCCCATGAGCTGTGACAGCAAAGGAAACCATAAACAAGATGAAAAGACAACCCTCAGAATGGGAGAAAGTAATTGCAAATGAAGCAGCTGACAAAGGATTAATCTCCAAAATATGAAGCAGCTTAAGCAGCTCAATATCAGAAAAACAAACAATCAAACAATGGGCCGAAGACTTAAACAGACATTTCTCGAAAGAAGACATACAGATGGCTGATAAACAGATGAAAATATGTTCAACATCACTTATTATTAGAGAAATGAAAATCAAAACTACAATGAGGTATCACCACACACTGATCAGAATGGCCATCATCAGAAAAATCTGCAAATAATAAATGCTGGAAAGGATGTGGCAAAAAGGAAACCCTCTTCCACTGCTGGTTGGAATGTAAATTAATACAGCCACTATGGAGAAGAGTATGGAGATTTCTTTAAAAAAAACAAAAACAAAAACTAGCACTACCATATGACCCAGCAATCTCACTACTAGTCATATACGCTGAGAAAACCATGATTAAAAAAGACAGAGGTACCCCAATATTTACTGCAGCACTATTTGCAATAGCCAAGACATTGAAGCAACCTAAGTGTCCATAAACAGATGAATGGATAAAGAAGTTGGGGTACATATATACAATGCAATATTACTAAGCCTTAAAAGGAACACATTTGAGTTAGTTCTAGTGAGGTAGATGAACCTAGAGCCTGTTATAAAGAGTGAAGTTAAGTCAGAAAGAGAAAAACAAATATGGTATATGAATGCATATGTATGGAATCTAGAAAAATGATGAACCTATTTTCAGGGTAGGAGTAGAGACTCAGACACAGAGAACAGACTTATGTACACAAAGAGGGCAGGAGAGGGTGGGCCGGATTGAGAAGGCAGCACTGGAATATGCATATTACCATATGTAAAGCTAGTGAGAACTTGTTGTATAATACAGGGTGCTCTGTGAAAACACAGAAGTGTGGGGAGGGGTGGGAGGTGGGAAGGACGTTCAAGGAGGAGAGGACACTTGTATACCTATGGCTGGTTCATGCTGATGTATGGCAGAAACCAAAACAACACTGTAAAATAATTATCCTCCAATTAAAAATCAATATATATATATATATTTTAAATATGAGCTGTAACAGAGTGTTACTTTGTGGTCAGAGGTCCCAGAACCTGGGGCAGAAGCAGCAGAGACTGAGACAGGCTCTTGGGGCACCAGAGGCCACCCTTTCCAAATAAGATGTTGGTGTTTTCTTCTGAGGCACCTGGAGCTGCCCCACAGCCAGGGTTTTCCACATCAAAATCTTGACCAGGGCTCCCCGGCCTTGCCGGGGACCAGGCAGAGCTCACCTCACCAGCTGGCTGGAAGCACTCCCAGCCTGATGGATTCGTGGAACTCCGACTGGCCCTCAATGATAATATCTGGCTCACACTTCCTCTGCTTTAAAGTTTGGAGATTGCACAAGACATACAAAAGGTGGCAGAGAGCCTTGGAATGTCCCTTTGATGAAATCACCCTGGGGCCTTTTGCAGGAGGATGAGAGAGTCACATGCTCCCTACAGGGTCCTCCTGATGGAGTGTGCATACCAGGCGTGGGCGCTCACTCAGCTTGGGTCACTTCCCTCCATCTGGGGCCTGGACAAGGAGAAGCTCGAGGCTGTGGCTGCAGAAAGGCAGGAAGGAATGTCTCAAGAAGAGGGAAAGTTGAGCTCATGCACTTTGCTGGCAGAACCTCTGAGAACAGGGCCTTCTCGGGAGAAACTATTGCAACACGGCTGAGAAGCTGCAAGGTCAGGGAGGGTCCCGGGCCACGGGAGGTGGCGAGGGGGGGGGGGGGTGTCCAAATGTCCCTTCCTGGCCTCTGTTCCCTCAGGCAGAGTCCTGCATGGCGGCACCCCTGCGTGAGTGGGTAAATGAGAAACTTCACCATCACTCCACCCTGCTCACACATAGGCCAGGACCACATCTGCCTGGAGGCTGCCTGGGGAAGCCAGAGCCTCCCCCAACACCACCTGTAGCCACCTCACCCAGCACTCTCCGGAGGGCAGAGCTCAGCAGCATCTGCAGAAGGCCCAGCCTGGCTCTTGGGAAATGGCCCTGCTGGTCTGCATTCCCCGGGTTCTTGTTTCCTGGCTCTGGAGACAATGCCAAGTTCAGGTCTCACCCACAGGAAAGTTTCCAAATCGGAAAACCAAGGAGGTGCCACAAATCATACCCAGATCAGGGTACAAACAAAAGAAGCCCATCCACTTTCTTTCCATCCGTTTCTCCCAGATGGCTCCAGGACCCTGGCCTGAGGGCAGCAGATCTGGGCCAAGCAAGTGTGGTTCCTGCCCTACTTCATGAGAAGGTCCTCCTCATCCAAGGATGGCCTAGCTCCTTCCTGAGATGTGCAACCCCCGGCACCGCCATCTGGCATTCTTGCTCCCCTCTAGGCCTCGATGAATTGCAACCCCCCTCCTCCCATTCATACCCTGGCCCTTCACCTGGGACTCCACTTGCTTAGCATGTGCCCAGGTCTTCCAGCAGATGGCCGCAGCCGGCTGGGAGGAAGAAAGGCTCTACGGACCCCAACAAATAGGGTCCATTCCTGAAGAATCCAGAAACTGGGAGGATTCGTAAGTGGGCAGCCCCGTCTCCAAGATCCACCCCAAGAGCCGGGCTAACCTTGCCCATGAGCTTTGCACATTTCCACATCATCAGCCACTTAGGAATGGCCTTCCTCTTGAGGATGTCCTGCTCTACCGTTTTTCCCATTGCTCCAGCAAGACCGAGTCCATCTTTCTTTGTATTTTGTTTTTTTTTCTTAAAGACTATACTCATTTTAGGAAAACAAATATCATTTAATATTGCTTATACATGGAATCTAGAAAAATGGGACAAATGAACTTATTTGCAAAACAGAAATAGAGACACAGAGGAAGAGAACAAGCTTATGAATACAAAGGGGGCAAGAGGGGTGCGCTGAACTGAGATTGGGGTTGACATATATACACTAATATGTATAAAACAGATTAACTAATGAGAACCCATTGAGTAGAAAACCCTACTAAATGTTCTGTGGTGACCTAAAAGGGAAGGAAATCTAAAGCAGAGGGGATATGTATAACTGATTCACTTTTCTGTACAGCAGAAAATAACACAATACTGTATAGCAACTATACTCCAATAAAACTTAATTTAAAAAAGTAGAATATCCTATTTTGGGGTATCCAGTGGACCTTTTGGTTGTGTGACACTAGCAGGACTCTCACCCTGAGAGGGAGAAGCTTGACCTATGAAGGCTAGGATGTACCTTTGATCTTGAACTCCAGGCTCTTGGCGGGCAGGTGGTGGGGATGCTCTCCAGTCTACAGTGTCTGGAACCCACACACACATGCCCAGATTGAATCTCCCAAGTTTCCTTCAACATAACCCTAAGACTTTTCAGATTCTGCTAAAAGGGTGCAATTAATCCAAGTACAGAGAGGCAAAGGGAAGGGAGAGTGTCTGTCATAGGAAGGGAAATTAGGAGCAAAGAGATGGGGAAGATGCTCAGATAAATTACAGATTCTGAAGATTTAGCAGAAAGCTCTACTGGTACACATCTCTGTGTCCAGGGGAGGCTTTCTGGAATGAAAGCTTTATTCTTTCAACAATCTTGTGGCTGCAGTTGGTAACATCCAATTTGCCAGGAAGAAAATACCAAGTGTGAAAGAGGACGTTCACTGAGGCCAAGTACTCCAACATCTCTCATTCTCCTCCTGTCTCCCCAGGGTTCTGTCTTCTCCACACATCCCCAAATCCTTCTGTATCTGTGTTCACCCGCCTCCAGGCTCTCTCAGCAGCTGACATGATTAATGCGCCACAACAGGCCCAGGAAACAGCGCCAGCGCCTCCAAGATTTCTTTGGCTTTCTTTCACAGCGGAGGCCCTGCAGTCAAGATTCTACTGCACTCAGTCCATGTAAGGAGATCAGGCCTCTCATAGGTAAGCACGTCCCATCACACTGCCTGCACCCACTCCCAGTCCACGGGGCACCTTCACACATTCCCAGGGCTGGCGCCTGGAACCTGCCCTGATTCTACCTTTGAAAACCTGGTGAAATTAACACAACATCGTAAATCAACTAGATTTCAACAACAACAGCAACAACAATATTTTTAAGAAAGAAAATCTAATGAAGATTTTGGAATCCTTTCCATCTTTTTAAAATTATAAAGAAATATAACCACATTATAGAAAACAGAGACACTGCATTTAAAATTTTGCTTTTATTTCTGTTTTGTCCTTATTTGTTCACAGACAGGTTTATTTTTCTTTTTCATATTCTTTTCCATTCTGGTTTATTGCAGGATATCAAACATAGTTCCCTGTGCTATACAATAGGTCCTTGCTGTTCATCTATTTTATCTGGAGTAATTTGTATCTGCTAATCCCAAACTCCTAACTTATCCCTTCCCCACTCCCTCTCCCCTTTGGTAACCATGAGTTTGTTTTCTACCTCCATGCGTCTGTTTTGTAAATAAGCTCATTTCTGAGTTTGTCTTTTTTTTTTTTTTTTAATAGCAGTAGTCAGAATGTAGAAAATTCTGTTCGCTCACTTTTTCTCCCCTCCGTTGCCCTTTGTGATCTGGGAGGCCTCTGGGCCCAGGAGTCCAGCCAGGGCAGGGTGGGGTCAGGAGCCGCTCACAAGGCAGCGTCCTGGGGCTGACCGCGTCCTCCTCCTCCTTCCCTGTGAGAAGCTGAGGCGCCCTCGGCCTCCACAGGGCGCCAGGAGAAAGCCGAATGGCCTCCCGGAAGTGAACACCCAGCCTATCCGGGGTCAGGGTCCGGCAGGCTCCCTGGCGGCTCCGCGGCTTTCCGGGAGAGGTCGAGCTCGCGCCTTCTCCCAGTGGGTGACGCAAGGCTGGCCCTGCCCAGAACAGAGCCGTCAGTGTCTCTGGAGAACGGATCTTGGCGCCAGCTTCAGAGTGGGTGGAACACTGAGCTTTTGTTGGTGCGCCAGCCTCATCCGTTCCACTGTTTCCACAAACCCAGCGGGTTTCCCTGACTCTGCCAGAGGTAGACTGGAAGGGGGAGCCCTGGTGTGAGCAGGACCCTGGGCACGGACCCCGGGCACGGACCCCCACCACTGCCACAGCCTCCTCGGTGCCTAGACAGTCTCTTCCCATGAAAACAGCCCCCTCCCAAGCCTGAAAAAAACGAATGAAGAGCGGGACTGTTTGGCCAACACGCTGGCTAAGAGAAACCTTGGAGGCAGCTTAAGGGCTACTGCTGTTCCACAGGGGCCACGCTTCCAAAGACAAATATTACACTTGGCAGTCTGGTTGTCTCCTGCTTCACAACTTAAGATGGCACTTTGGCGGGCCATGTAGAAGCTGGGGAAGAGAGAGAGATGAAGAAAAAAGACACTAAGCCTCCTGGAACAAAGTGAGCTTTTGATTTCTAGACAGTATTGAACTGGCACTAGTGTATAAAATCCGCCCTGGTTAAAGACTTATTTTCTAGGAGTTTTTGGAGCAGAAGGAATTGTGTGGGTGCACCCCCCCCCCCCCCCCAGCTCTTCCTGATGGAGCTCTCAGGACAGAAACATGAAAATAAAAATGGCAGCGCCTGGATTCTTGGAAGATTGACATCTAATCCCCACAACTCAAGACTAGAAGCGATGGCAATCCACTTCATGAAGATTTTTCCTGCACCACTGTGTGGTACAGAGGACAAGATGGTTGCATGCCATCACTGACTCAATGAACATGAGTTTGAGCAAGCTCTGGGAGATGGTGAAGGACTGGGAAGCCTGCCCGTACTGCATCCATGGGGTCACAAAAAGACGGTCATGACTAAGTGACTGAATGACATTGTGTCCTATATTCTTTTATGAGACGGCCAGAGGTACAGCCCCAAGAGGAGACTGAGGGGAGGCTCAGTTCAGTCAGTTCAGTGGCTAGTCATGTGTGACTCTTTGCGACCCCATGGACTGCAGCATGTCAGGCTTCCCTGTCCATCACCAACTCCTGGAGCTTACTCAAACTCATGTCCATTGAGTCAGTGATGCCATCCAACTATCTAGTCCTCTGTCATCCCCTTTTCCTCCTGCCTTCAATCTTTTCCACCAATCTTTCCTAATGAGTCAGTTCTTCGCATCAGATGACCAAAGTATTGCAGTTTCAGCTTCAACATTAGTCCTTCCAATGAATATTCAGGACTGATTTCCTTCGGGATTGACTGGTTGGATCTCCTTGCAGTCCAAGGGACTCTCAAGAGTCTTCTCCAACACCACAGTTCAAAAGGATTAATTCTTCTGCACTCAGATTTCTTTGTAGTCCAACTCTCACATCCATACATGACTACTGGAAAAACCATAGCTTTGACTAGATGGACCTTTGTTGACAAAGTAATATCTTTGCTTTTTAATATGCTATCTAGGTTGGTCATAGCCCTTCTTCCAAGGAGCAAGTGTCTTTTAATTTCATGGCTGCACTCACCATCTGCAGTGATTTTGGAACCCCCCAAAATAAAGTCTGTCACTGTTTCCCTTTTTTCCCTGTCTATTTGCCATGAAGTGATGGGACCAGACAGCATGATCTTAGTTTTCTGAATGTTGAGTTTTAAGCCAATTTTTCACTCTCCTCTTTCACTTCCATCAAGAGGCTCTTCAATTCTTCTTCACTTTCTGCCATAAGGGTGGTGTCATCTGCATATCTGAGGTTATTGATATTTCTCCCAGCAATATTGATTCCAGCTTGTGTTTCTTCCAGTCCAGCATTTAGCATGATGTACTCTGCATATAAGTTAAATAAGCAGGGTGACAATATATAGCCTTGACATACATTTCCTGATTTGGAACCAGTCTGTTGTTCCATGTCCAGTTCTGTTTCTTCTTGACCTGCATACAGATTTCTCAGGAGGCAGGTCAGGTGGTCTGGTATTTCCATCTCGAAGAATTTTCCACAGTTTATTGTGATGCACACAGTCAAAGGCTTTGGTAAGTCAATGAAGCAGAAGTAGATATTTTTCTGGAATTCTCTTGCTTTTTCAATGATCCAGTGGATATTGGCAATTTGATCTCTGATTCCTCTGCCTTTTCTAAATCCAGCTTGAAAATCTGAAAGTTCATGGTTCACGTACTGTTGAAGTCTGGCTAGGAGAATTTTGAGCATTACTTTGCTAGTGTGTGAGACGAGTGCAATTGTGAGGTAGTTTGAAGTTTGTTAGGCATTGCCTTTCTTTGGGATTGGAATGAAAACTTGCTTTTTCCGGTCCTGTGGCCACTGCTGAGGTTTCCAAATTGCTGGCATATTGAGAGCATTTTAACACCATCATTTTTTTAGGATTTGAAATAGCTCTACTGGAATTCCATCATCTCCACTAGCTTTGTTCATAGTGATGCTTCCTAAGGCCCACTTTACTTCACATTCCAGGATGTCTGGCTCTAGGTGAATGATCACACCATCATGGTTATCTGGGTCATGAAGATCTTTTTTGTATGGTTCTTCTGTGTATTCTTGCCACCTCTTCTTAATATCTTCTGCTTCTCTTAGGTCCAGACCATTTCTGTCCTTTATTGTGCCCATCTTTGCATGAAATGCTCCCTTGGTATCTCTAATTTTCTTGAAGAGATCTCTAGTCTTTCCCATTCCATTGTTTTCCTCTATTTCTTTGCATTGATCACTGAGAAAAGCTTTCTTATCTCTCTTTGCTGTTCTTTGGAACTCTGCATTCAAATGGGTATATCTTTCCTTTTCTCCTTTGCCTTTCACTTCTCTTCTTTTCTCAGCTATTTGTAAGGCCACCTCAGACAGTCATTTTGCCTTTTTGCATTTCTTTTTCTTGGGGATGGTCTTGATCACTGCCTCCTGTACAATGTCACAAACCTCCATCCATAGTTCTTTAGGCATTCTATCAGATCTAATCCTTTGAATCTATTTGTCACTTCCACTGTATAATTATAAGGGATTTGATTTAGGTCATACCTGAATGGCCTGGTGGTTTTCCCTACTTTCTTCAATGTAAGTCTGAATTTTGCAATAAGGAGTTCACGATATGAGCCCCAGTCAGCTCCCAGTCTTGTTTTTACTGATGGTATAGAGCTTGTCCATCTTTGGCTGCAAAGAATATAATCAATCTGGTTTCAGTATTGACCATCTGGTGATGTCCATGTGTAGAATCTTCTCATATGTTGTTGGAAGAGGGTGTTTGCTATGACCGGCGCGTTCTCTTGGCAAAACTCTGTTAGCCTTTGCCCTGCTTCATTTTGTACTCCAAGGCCAAATTTGCCTGTTACTCCAGGTATCTCTTGACTTGCTACTTTTGCATTCTGCTGCTGCTGCTAAGTCACTTCAGTCGCGCCTGACTCTATGCTACCCTATGGACAGCAGCCCACCAGGCTCCTCTGTCCATGGATTCTCTAGGCAAGAATACTGGAGTAGGTTGCCATTTATTTTGCATTCTAATCCCCTATAATGAAAAGGACATCTTTTGGGGGTGTTAGTTCTAGAAGGTCTTTAGGTCTTCATAGAGCCATTCAACTTCAGCTTCTTCAGCATTACTGGTTGGGGAGATAGAAGTAAGGCTCAGTAAAAGCCAACGTTTACTATACTCATGGGTCCTGGAGGGAGGAAGCATGGTGTCTACACAGGGCCACATGGGAAAGATACCAAGGTGGTCAGGAGGCAGGAGACCTTCAGAATGAGGGGGATGTTCAGGTCATGGCCTTTATTGGGATTCCACTGGAAAGGCAAGGCAAGGCAGGGTCAACTGTTTAGGACTGGCTCATCCAAATATTTTCAGTGGGCTTTGGATTTTCATTGCCTGGCACCTAGCCCTGGCCCTGGAATGATTCGGGTACCCTTCTAGGTTGCATGGACCGGGTATAGCTGTGGATTGGTTAGTTTACATATCATGGACACATTCCTGGCTCATTCCTTTGCTACTCCTAATAACTGGCTAGCCCAGGGAGGGGCAGTCAAAAGATTTTTCTAAGATGGGGAAACATCATAGTATACAGAAAATTATGAATATTTATAGTACACAATGGGCTTCCCAGGTGGCTAAGTGGTAAAGGATCCATCTGCCAGTGGTGCAGCAGACATGGGTTCAATCCCTGGGTCAGGAAGATCCCCTGTAGGAAGAAATGGCAACCCACTCCAGTATGGAGAAATGACAACCCCATGGACACAGGAGCCTGGTGGGCTACAGTCTATGAAGTCACAAAGAGTTGACACAACTGAGCAATTTAGCATGCACACATGCACATAACACACAATAGTCTTCTCCAGTTGAGACCACAGTCAATGAAAATACACCTGACCTCATCAGGGATGCCAAATCCCAAAGACAACAGAGTTCTGTGCATAGCACCATGCCAGCAACGAGGCACATAGTGTGCCAGGAGTTATAAGTGCAGTTGGGGATGGGCAGGGAGAGTCTTCCCAGGGGTGCCAGAGCTGATGGCTGATGGAGGGGGGCAGCAAAACCCACTTCTGGGTCTCAAGCCTTTGAAACTGGGGGTCCCAGACTTCAGCAGTCATATGAACATCAGAGAAGCTAGAAAAATATGCAGTCATCTGTTAAGTTGCTCTTTCTTCATTTATGCCCCGGCTATCTTAGCTCCTTAAGAGATACAATTTGGGGTTCCCTTCCAGGAGGGCATTGCAATACATACCATTTGAACCGATGCTTGTGCTTCTAATCTAATAATTATTGTGCAGCCTTAACCTCTTAGATGCTCAAGTATGTTCATAATAGAGGAAGTAAAAAACAACAAAAGTCAACAGTGAAAAGTGAATTGACTAAAAATATTCTGTAGATGTATCTGTATCTTCACAGAAAGAAAACTATGTATCAGAGCCCTTCTCTGCCTGCCCCCCACATTCCGGCCTTGACTCATAAGACAGGAGAGCCCTCCAACTCTGTGACTTTCTCAACAGCTCTGAAGAGGCCGCACCCAGCCTTGGCACCAACCCTCCACCCTGGAGAGACTGGCTTATGTCACAGAAGCCAGTGGCACAGAAGGTGATGGGGCCATTTTGCCTCAAAACCCTGACACAGAGCCTCCCCCTTTCTTAGCCTCTTGGCCCTGCTCCCACGTGGTTGGCAACCTTGTTTCCTGCCTCAGAGACCAACTCAGGCTCCTTCTTCCAGTCCCAGCATCTCAGGTTGATTTGGATGAGTGAAAGTAGTACAGGCTCATGTAGGGTCTGGATGCCTCAACTTGTGCAGTTAATAAAGCTGATGACTTTGATTCCATTTTGGCTCAATTCCCTGTGTTTATTAGTGTCAACTAGACTCCCAGAGGGGAAAGAATGAATGGTAAAATTCAGTCAACAATCCCCACCTTGAAACTTGGAATGTCTTCAGGGAGTTAGAATCATTTTGTGTTCCATCAGGAGTGGGGAGTATTAAGGGGATCACTCCTGGCATCCTAGAGGTGGGTTCAAGGGCCAGAAATGCTGTTAACAGCACCCCAGATTCAGGGCATCCCCACACAGCAAAGAATCATCCTCCCCACATGTCTGCAGTGCAAAAGGTGGGAAACCCTGGTTTTAAGGATACATATTGGAGGGAGGAGGCAGACAAATTGGGAGATTGACATTAACATATACATACTACTATATACAAAATACGTAACTAACAAGAACCTACTGTATAGCACAGGGAACTCTACCCAATACTCAGTAATAACCTACATGAGAAACGAATTTAAAAAGAGTGGACATATGTATATATATAACTGATTCACTTTGCTGTACAGCAGAAACTAATACAACATTCTAAATCAATTATACTATAATAAAAATTAATTTTTAAAAACCCCTCTCCAAAAAAAAGGACACATATAAAATCTGACAACAAATTGTCTACTATTTTCTGTGTCCCCTCATTTTTCTGCAATATCTCTTTGTTGCTTCAGTAGTAATAAAAAATAAAGAAATAAAAGTTACATAAAATGTCTGTATCACAATTAGGATTTATGGAATGGATGAATGATGGGAAGAACAATATGACTTCTGAAAAAGGGTAGCTAAGTCTATGAACTTCTTGGGGCAGGGATATCTATATTTTGTACCACTTTGCTTTCTGAACACCTAGGTTGGTAGAGATACTAGGTTATTATGGATCGATGGATGGATTGGACCTGTCTCAACATCCTTGCTGTTCTTGTTGTTCAGTTTCTCAGTCATATCTGACTCTTTGTGACCCCATGGACTGCAGCACACCAGGCCTCACTGTCCTTCACCATCACCCAGAGCTTGCTCAAACTCATATCCATTGAGTCAGTGACATCATCCAACAATTTCATCCTCTGTCATCCCCTTCTCCTCCCACCTTCAATCTTTCCCAGCATCAGGGTCATTTCTAAGGAGTCAGCTCTTCACACCAGGTGACCAAAGTGTTGAAGCTTCAGCATCAGTCCTTCCAATGAATATGCAGGACTGATTTCCTTCAAGATTGACTGGTTGGATCTTCTTGCAGTCCAAGGAACTCTCAAGAATCTTCTCCAACACCACAGTTCAAAAGCATCAATTCTTTAGCCTTCAGCCTTCTTTATAGTCCAACTCTCACATCCATACATGACTACTGGAAAAACCATAACTTTGACTAGATGGACCTTTGTCAGCAAATTCATGCCTCTGCTTTCCAATATGCTGTCTAGGTTTGTCATAGCTTTCCTTCCAAGTAGCAAGTATCTTTTAATTTCATGGCTGCAGTCACCATCTGCAGTGATTTTGGAGCCCAAGAAAATGAAGTCTGTCATTCCATTTTTTCCCCGTCTATTTCCCATGAAGTGATGAGACCAGATGCCATGATCTTCATTTTTTAAATGTTGAGTTTTAAGCCAGCTTTTTCACTCTTCTCACCTTCATCAAGAGTTCCTTTTCACTTTCTGCCATAAGGGTTTGAGAATACCCAAATGTCTTATGGTAACCAGAGATCAAATTGCCAACATCTGCTGGATCATCAAAAAAAGCAAGAGAGTTCCAGAAAAACATCTATTTCTGCTTTATTGACTATGCCAAGGCCTATGACTGTGTGGATCACAATAAACTGTGGAAAATTCTGAAAGAGATGGGCACACCAGACCACTTGACTTGCCTCTTGAGAAACCTGTATGCAGGTCAGGAAGCAACAGTTAGAACTGGACATGGAACAACAGACTGGTTCCAAATAGGAAAAGAAGTACGTCAAGGCTGTATATTGTCACCCTGCTTATTTAACTTATATGCAGAGTACATTATGAGAAACGCTGGGTTGGAAAAAGCACAAGCTGGAATCAAGATTGCCGGGAGAAATATCAATAACTTCAGATATGCAGATAACACCACCCTTATGGCAGAAAGTGAAGAGGAACTAAAAAGCTTCTTGATGAAAGTGAAAGAGGAGAGTGAAAAAGTTGGCTTAAAGCTCAACATTCAGAAAACTAAGATCATGGCATCTGGTCCCATCACTTCATGGCAAATAGATGGTGAAACAATGGAAACAGTGTCAGACTTTATTTTGTGGGGCTCCAAAATCACTGCAGATGGTGACTGCAGCCATGAAATTAAAAGATGCTTACTCCTTGGAAGAAAAGTTATGACCAACCTAGATAGCATATTGAAAAGCAGAGACATTACATTGCCTACAAAGGTCTGTCTAGTCAAGGCTATGGTTTTTCCTGTGGTCATGTATGGATGTGAGAGTTGGACTGTGAAGAAACCTGGGCGCCAAAGAATTGATGCTTTTGAACTGCTGTGTTGGAGAAGACTCTTGAGAGTCCCTTGGACTGCAAAGAGATCCAACCAGTCCATTCTAAAGGAGATCAGCCCTGGGTGTTCTTTGGAAGGAATGATGCTACAGCTGAAACTCCAGTACTTTGGCCACCTCATGTGAAGAGTTGACTCACTGGAAAAGACTCTGATGCTGGGAAGGATTGGGGGCAGGAGGAGAAGGGGATGACAGAGGATGAGATGGCTGGATGGCATCACTGACTCGATGGACATGAGTTTGAGTGAACTCCAGGAATTGGTGATGGACAGGGAGGCCTGGCATGCTGCGATTCATGGGGTTGCAAAGAGTCAGACACGATTGAGCGGCTGAAATGAACTGAACTGAACCATCCTGTAACATATATATATTTCAAATCATCATCTTGTACATCTTAAACAATGTTACATGTCAATTATATCTCAATATAGAAAAAAAATTTTTAAGGTAAAGTGACTGAGGAACATCAAAAGTTCAGATGTGGCCACATGTTTGTGACTATTTATTGAAGAAAATAAAAACCTGGTTCCTGCAGACAGCTCTGGTCACTCCTTGGAAGGCCTCCTAGAACAAAAATATTGCCTGGGAGGCAGAGAGATTGGATCTGACAGAGTCCTCTTATAGTTGTGCAGGAGTAGTGACAAAACTTGGCAAGTCAACCCATCCTTAGGGCCTAATGGATTTCATGTTGACTTTTTTTTTTTCATTCCACTCAAATAAAGTAAATTTTTAGTCTGGGGCACTGCTATATCGGTCGTGCAGTGCAAGTCAGGGAGCATGTCGTTCTGACTCCATAGGTTTGTTATGGCTGGTCAGTCCAAATTAAAAGTCTTTCTTTGCCTTGTCTTTGGGACTTCCAGACATGGCACCTGGCCTTTATTTTTGGCTCTGAGCACTGCTGTCATTTCCTGTTTTGTTGCCAGATGAATAACATAACCTGTGTAAGCTAAGGAAGCCTACAAGGAATATTTTTCTCACCTTTCTTATTCTCTAGGACAATTCTGGATGCAGAGCAGATCAAATGCCATGTCCTATGTGTTGGTATTTTTGACAGTCCTCAATTAGAGCAGTACAGTTAACTTCAGCCTGTCATTTGTGTGGGCTAAGCTGTTTGAAACATTTTTAAGAGGTCAGCCACTGGTGGGAAGATGATTTCCCTATAAACAAATGATGGAACCTCTGTGTCTGGAAGACACCAGCTGTGGTTTGGTTCCAGGAGCCTTTTGAGATGTCAGAACTGGCAGTTCCCTTCCTCTTTGGCTCCACACCTTATCTCTGTCCCGGGACAAAGCTTCTCCATTCCTTTTTCAGGAGATTCTGATGGGCCCCTGAGATGTTCTATTCTAGTTCCATTTCATCATCACTTGGTGCTAAAGATGCAACATTTAACGCCCAGTAAATCCATGGAATAACTTACTTGATGGGGCTGCTGGGTATGAAGTTTTAAGTCCTTAGGAACACCTGGAAAAGTTGATTTCAATTTTATAATAGTTAATGGTTCACAGACTATGTCACTAAAACCACCTTGGCCATAAGATCATTTCACTGGGGTGATATTTATACAAAAGTCATTATGATTGGGGGAATGGAAGAGAAAATATGCAGATAACCAAGAGGAATTTAAATTAGGATGATAGAAATGAAAAAGGTGAAGGAAAGTCCACCTTTGTCTTACATGAGTTGAAATTTTTATCTTATCTCAGTAGACGGTCACCAAAATCTTGATACTAGAAAGAAGGCTTTACCCATTCACATATAAAATAATAGTCTATTTGCAAATAATCTACAAAAAAAAAAAAAACACTCCAAGAACTAATAGATGAATTTATCAGGGTCACAGGATACAAGCTCATATTTTTAAAAAATCATTTGTATTTCTATACTAGTAATAAAGAAATAGAAATAAAAAAATTTGAATACAACTTACAATAGCTCCAAAATGACATAATTATGTAGATATATATTGTGTCATAGTCACTAAGTCATGTTTAACTCTTTTGTGATTCCCTGGACTGTAGCCTGCCAGGCCCCTCTGCCCATGGGATTATCCAGGCAGGAATACTGGAGTGGGTTGCCATTTCTTCCTCTAGGGGATCTTCCTGACCCAGGGATTGAACCTGTGTCTACAGCACCTCCTGCACTGCAGCTTCATCACTGCCGAGCCACCAAGGGAGCCATGATTATGGAGAAATATAAGAAAAGTGCATAATCTGATGATAAAAATCATAACACATTAATGAAAGAAATCAAGGAAGAGCTAAGTGAATAGAGAGACATACCACATTCGTGGGTTGAAAGACTCAACACAGTTAAAATGTTTATTTCTTCCAAAAATGATCTAAGGATTTGACTAAATTCCAATCTCAATCCCATTAGGAATTTCTTTTGTAGTTATAGTAACACTGGTTCTAAAATTTATATGGAAAAGCAATTAGAGCAGTCAATGCAGTTTTGAAAAAGGATGATAAAATTGGAGAAATCATACTATCTAATTTTAATATTCATTATAAAGCAACAGTAATTAGAACCATCAACATTTAAAACTTTTGTCTACCAATGATGCTATTATGAGAAGGAAAAGCAAGCTACAGATTGGAAGAAATCTTTGCACATCTTACAAAGAACTTATAACAGAATACATAAATAATTCCCAAAACTTGACAAGAAAAGAAACAATCTAATTTCAAAATGGGCAAACAATTTGAATGTCTCCCAAAAAAGATATAAAGATGGTAAGTAAGCACATGAAAAGAAGCAAAATATAATTGGCCATAAGGAATTGCAAATTAAAACCACAGTAAGATATTACTATGCTATAGAATGGCAAAAAAACAAAAAAAGAGAGAGAGAGAGAATACTAAGGGCTGAAAAAGATGAAAAGATGTAGGGTCCCTGGATACAGTGTTGTTGGAAATGCAAAATAGTATAGCCACTCTGAGAAATTGTTTGAAGTTTCTCATGAAATTAAACACGTGCTTAATACATGACACAGCAGACTTACTCCTGAATATTTACCTTAGAGAAATAAAAACATATTCACCCAGAAACCTGATCACAAGTATTTTAACAGATTTATTCATAAACTCCCCAAACTGGAAATAACCAAGATGCTCTTCCGTGGACATCTGTGAACCATCCAACAAACTGTGGTACAACCATGTAATGAAATACAACTGGTTGGCTGATGTTACAGAAAAACCCAAAGGAACTTTTCCGCCAACCCAATATTCAGCACTGAAGAAGGTACATGTAACAAATTAGACGAACCTTAAAAGCACCAAGCTGTACAAAAGAAGACAGTCTCAAAAGGTTACATATTATATGATGCCTACTAGACTACATTCTGGGAAAGGTAAAGCAAGAGGGACAGACAATAGATTAGTGGTTGTTGGGGGTTGGTGAGTGGGTTTGCCTCTAAAAGAGTAGCGTGGGAGAATTTGGAGAGTATAGAATTGTTCTGTTCTACGATTGTGGGAATGGTTACTGTTTTAAAGTAATTCTTATTGGAGTATAGTTGATCGACAATGTTGAGCTAGTTTCAGGTGTAAGGCAAAGTGAATCAGTCACGTGTACCTATAGCCACTCTTTTTTAGATTCTCTTCCCTTCTAAGCCATTACAGAGTATTAAGTCGAGTTCCCAGTGCTATATAGTAGGTCCTTACTAGTTATCTTTTAGCTATACATAGTTAGTACTATTAGTAGTGCATATGTGTGGAACTAGCTAACTTTTATCTGTACTTGTACTAAAGCTCAGAACTATACCTATACACAAATATCAATTTTATAGCATGTTTGGACTTGGATTTGTACAAATTATGTTATATGCCTGAAAGTAATATAGTGTTCTGTGTCCATTACATCACAATAAAAAAGGGTAGGCGTGAGCAACCGTAGAACAGTGCCATCTAGGAGAATGCTTGGTAATCAGGATGTTTTCTGTCATAGTTAGTGCTGTAGCCATCAGTCACATGTGACCAGGATGCACTTGAAATGTGGCCAGTGTGTGACACTGAAGTTTTTAAAAACTATTTCAACTTTAAATAGTCGAATACGGCTAAGCAGCTACTGTGTTGAGCAGCACAGTTACAGAAAACTGGGACTGCTATGTTGTGCTCCAAATCTCATCTCACTCACACACACACAGAAATCAGGAATATCTAGAATGACGAAAACTAAAAAATTAATTGCATGTATACTCGTTGAGAATGTACTATAAGGCACAACACATACATTTAAAATAAAATGGTCAAAAAAATTTTAATCAGTGGAAGATTTAGAAAATAAAGGAGATCAAACCTTTCAAGAAGGAGAACAGATAGAGAAAGATTTGTCTTAAGTGATGATAAGAGCCCTGGGGAATCAATCTAGGAGATCCAAGATCTGAAAATGGCTATTCCAGAGATTTGGAAAAAAGAGGGAAAGAAATTATCAAAGAAATATTAAAAGAAAAATTCCGTCATTGAAGAACATGCCTTGAAATTGAAAGAGGACACTGTGTGACCAGTACTCTGAGGTTCATGGAAATAAAGGGAAGAGCCTAAAGTTTATCCCAGGGTGGGTGGGGGCGAATGTCAATTACAAAGGATTAGAAGTGAAATTTGCTTTGGACTAATCACAGCAATATGTGTGCTGGAAGCAGCGAAGGAGTAGAGTTTCAACCAGGAATCTATATACAGCCAAATTATAGATAATTGTAAGAGGAGAATAAAGACATTTCAGACACAGCCCTGAACTAAAAAATAACTGCTCTCTGTGCCCTTTCTTAGGAAACCACTGGAGAAGACAATACTACAAGAGGAGGGAATAAGCTAATCAGGTGGGAGATGTGGGAATCCAGAAACGGGCATCCAGAAAGGGAGGTCACAGGGTGATGGCAGAGAAAGTCCAGGATGACAGCTGTGCAGCGGCCCCACAGACTGTATCAAAACAGGCATGCAGAGGCCTTCCCTGGTGGCTCAATGGTTAAGAATTCGCCTGCCAATGCAAGGGACATGGGTTCGACCTCTGGTCCAGGAAGATCCCACATGCTGTGGAGCAACTAAGCCCATGTGCCCCGACTACTGAGCTCATGATCTAGAGCCCAGAATTTGCAACAGGACGAGCAAGGAGAAGCCTGAGCATCGTAACTAGTGAGTAGCCCCCTCACCACAACTGAAGAAAGCCAACACATAGCAACACACACCCAGTGCAGCCAAAAATAAATAAATAAAATTTGTAAATAAAAAACAGAAGAACAGAGGGGTCTGGTAGGGAATCTTCAGAGGAAAAAAAAAAAAAAGGAGACTAGAGTAATTCTTTAGTCTATTATCTAGCCATGGTTGAGCTTTTGG
Source organism: Capra hircus (assembly GCF_001704415.2). Classification (NCBI taxonomy): domain Eukaryota; kingdom Metazoa; phylum Chordata; class Mammalia; order Artiodactyla; family Bovidae; genus Capra; species Capra hircus. Next base: position 6,751,605 of record NC_030820.1, read on the forward strand.
GAAAAAAGCCATCAATGGATATTAACAAATCTGATGGAAAACCTTGAACCATATTGCTGGAGTAAACCATACTTACAATCATAACCATATAAACAGTGATAACTGATTTAGCCAAAAATGATGGTGTTTAATTGTGAGAAAAGAGAGAAAGGAAAGGGGAGGGGGTGTATAAACGTATTGTGTCTTTATAACACAGCAGGCATTAACACACAGGATCAAAAATGAATAAATCCAGAAAGAGTAGAAGCAAATAGAGATAAAGAGCAGAAGAAACAGTTGAAAGAAATTAAAGTGGGCCTTGGGCAGCAGGACTTGGGGGTATAAAGGAGTAAAGACCCTGCTACTTGAGAGTATTTTACTTAATTTTAAAATTATATCCATATATTTTATGGAAAAGAATAACTTTTAAAAGGGGAGAGGGGAATTACCATTGCTGGGCTACAGATCAGAGAGCAAAGATTTAGTTGCTGAGGGGAACCATAAATTGTAGCACAAGCAAATTTCTAAAGGCTCCCTTCTGCACACACTACCCCCAAATGATGTGACGATATTACACAAGGGAAGAGAAGGAAAGACATGCCCAAGCTCCACCCTCCCTTTTGGGAAATTCTTGGCTCAGCTCACAACACTGACTCTTTGTTTCATGATGTTTGCAAGACTGTGCCCTTTTGGAGGTGATATGTTTACTTTCCACAGCCAGAAAGTTTCCTACATCCTTACCTGCCATACATGTAGCTGAGGAGCTGCACAAGCCTCAGCTTGCTTCCTCCAACGCCCGTGTGTCAAGCCTTGGCCACAAAGTCTATGTAACATGATGCTGATGGAGCCTTTGGAATGCTTTATGGACTGGCTCTGTCTTCCATTTCCACCCAGTGAATGGTTCATGATGTAACTAGGGATCTGGTTGGTAGGGAAATGACAACTTAACTTCACCGTACTAAACTGCCTCTGTATAACTCTTTCCCCTGTCCTTCCTCCTAACCTCCCAGTCCTGTTTATCTTGGCCATTCCCATTCCCACAGAGTCCTCTGGAGATCTCACAGTTCCTCACGTTGGCAACAAAGTAGGCACGCTGATACCATATGCAAACTTGCTCATGCTGTGCTGTGTTAAGTCACTTCAGGTGTATCCTACTCTTAGCAACCCCCTGGACTATAGCCCACCAGGCTCCTCTGTCCAAGGGATTCTTCAGGTAAGAAACTGGAGCAGGTTGCCATGCCCTCCTCCAGGGGATCTTCCCCAACCAGGGATTGAATCCGCATCTCTTACGTCTCCTGCCTTGGCAGGTGGGTTCTTTACCACTAGCGCCTCCGCCCTAAATGCTAAGACCTCCTTAGAATCATCCACTGTTACTAATACACTAACACGCTGTTGCTTCTTCCTCTCACTCTTCATTCCCACTGGACTTCATTTTTATTTTATTGTTATTGTTTCGGCTATGCTGGATCTTCGCTGCTGTGCACGGGCTTCCTCTAGTTGCAGTGGGTGGGCTTTCCATTGCAGTGGCTTCTCTTTTCATGGAGCATGGACGCTAGGCCCTCAGGTTTCAGTAGTTATGGCTTTTAGGCTTAGTTGGTCCACCACATGTGGGATCTTCCCAAACCAGGGGTAGAACCCATGCCCCCTGCATTGACAGGCAGATTTCTATCCACATACCACTAGGGAAGTCCTTCTCCCTAGATTTTTGACAGTTTCATCTTGCTTGTAAAGCAAGCATAAATCAAAAAAGCAAAGTCAGAGAAAAAAACAAAAGGAGAGAAGCATCACAAATCTAAATCTCAACATCAGGACTTGCTGTTCAGATGTTTCTTTGTTTGTTTGTCATGAGGCCTGTGGGATCTTAGTGCCCAATGAAGGACTGAATCAGGACTGCCGGTGAATTCCTGAGATGTCATAATATTAAAGAATAAGCTTTTTATCTTCCAATAAAAATAATGTTTTTATGAGTTAAATTCAAGAGATGGGAAAGCAGCAGTTAGTATTCCAAGATACCACAGATTTTGCCAGATTTAACAATCAACAGTGTGAGCAATTGTGTAATGAACCATCTCTATACTCAGCACATAAAGGTCAGAGAAACCATCTGCCTTCTATGCTCAGACTGAACACCATGGGTTTGGGGTTGGGGACTGAGGAGCTGCCAGCAGCCTTATAACCTAACCGTCAGAAATAAGCCTCCATCAACATGACCTTACTATGCATTCCAGAATATTTTTGCCCAGTATATATCCCAGTGTTTGCTCCAGGAGCTTCCTGGAAATCTGTTTCTTTTTAAACAATGGACTACTCAACAAGCCCATTTCTCAAGTCAACAGATTGCTCCCTAGGAGAGACAAGACATCTCTTGCACCAGAATCCTTACCTTTCACTGTCCATCAGTCTCAAACTATTAAAGCATAAACTTTTTCCATTTGGAATCCCCACATTTAAAAGCCTGCCTTACACAAAAATAGAAATGGAGATCAATGGAACAGTATTAAATACTCAGAAATAAACCTATGCACCAATGGTCAATTAACCTATAACAAAGGAGGCAAGACTACACAATATTGAAAAGACAGTCTCTTTAACAAATGGTTCTGAGCTGTTTATAATAGCCAGGATATGGAAGCAACCTAGATGTCCATCAGCAGATGAATGGAAAAGAAAGCTGTGGTACATATACACAATGGAGTATTACTCAGCCATTAAAAAGAGTACACTTGAATCAGTTTTAATGAGGTGGATAAAACTGGAGCCTATTATACAGAGTGAAGTAAGTCAGAAAGAAAAACACCAATACAGTATACTAATGCATATATATGGAATTTAGAAAGATGGTAACGATAACCCTGTATGCGAGACAGCAAAAGAAACACAGATGTATAGAACAGTCTTTTGGACTTTATGGGCGAAGGCAGGGGTGGGATAATTTGAGAGAATAGCATTGAAACATGTATATTATCATACGTGAAACAGATCGCCAGTCCAGGTTTGATGCATGAGACAGAGTGCTCAGGACGGGTGCACTGGGATGACCCTGAGGGATGGGATGGGAGGGAGGTGGGACGGGGGTTCAGGATGGGGGACACATGTACACCCGTGGTGGATTCATATCAATGTATGGCAAAAACCATTACAATATTATAAAGTAATTAGCCTTCAATTAAAATAAATAAATTTTAAAAAATGGTGCTGGGAAAACTGTACAGCCACATGTAAAAAAAAAAAAAAGAAAGAAAGAAATTAGACCATTATTTAACACCAGACACAAAAATAAGCTCAAAATGGATTAGAGACCGAAACGTGAGACCAGACACTATAAAGCTCCTAGAAGAAAATGGGCAGAACACAACATATATCCCAACAATGTCTTTTTCAGTCCATCTTCCAAAATAATGGAACTAAAAACAAAAATAAACAAATGTGACCCACTTAAACACAACAGCTTTTGCCCAGCAAAGGAAACAATAAACAAGTTGAAAAGACAACCACAGATTGGGAGACAATATTTGCAAGTAATGTGACTGACAAGGGATTAGTCTCCAAAATTTACAAATAATTCAAGCATCAAAACAAACAATCCAATCAACAAATGGGAAGGAAACCTAAATAGACATTTCTCCAAAGAAGATGTAGATATGGCCAAGAGGCACATGAAAAGGTGTTCAACATCGACAATTATCAGAGAAATGCAAATCAGAAATACAATGAAGTATCACCTGACACCAGTCAGAATGGCTATCATAAAAAAATCCACAAACAATAAACGTTAGAGAGTGTGTGGAGGGAAGGGAACGCTCTTACACTGTTGGTAGGAATGTAGATCGGTGCAGACAGTATGGAGAAAGTATGGAGGTTCTTTTAAAAACTACTGCATGACCCTACAATCCCACTCTGGTCATATATCCAGAGCAAAACATGATCTGAAAGAACACATGCACCCTAGTGTTCACTGCAGCACTGCTTACAGTAACCAAGACACGGAAGCCACCTGAAAGTCCATCAACAGAGTACTGGCTAAAGAAGATGCGGTACATATATACAGTGGAATATTACTCAGCCATTAAAAAAATGAAATAGCGCCATTTGGGAAAACATGGATGGACCTAGAGATTGTCAAACTGAGTGAAGTAAGGCAGACAAAGGTGTGTAACTAAAAGTACATGTTAAAAGGTTTGGGGTGTTCTTATACAGCAATTGATAACTGAAAAAACCTACTATGTGCATATGACACCTTATCTTTAAAATAGGAGAAGAATGGGGAAAAGGGATTGTTAGGGAGCTTGCACACACTCCTCTATTTAAAATGGATAACCAACAAGGACCTACTGTATAGCACAAGGGACTCTGCTCAGTATTATGTGGCAGTCTAGATGGGAGGGGAGTTTGGGAGAGAATGGATTATACATATGGCTGAAACCCTTCACTGTTCACCTGAAACTATCACAGCATTATTAACCAGCTATATCCCAATACAAAATAAAATTTTTTAAATTAACTAAAAATAAAAGCCTGCCTTAAACCACTAACATATATATCTAAGCCTCTATCCATATCTGCCTTTGACTGGTCTCTTCTAAGTTCCCACTAAGACATGGTCAAGGTGGTGTTCTCCCTTGGCAGTAAGTAATAACAGCCTTGCTTGACTGGCGGAGCACTGCCATGGGCTTCTGGGGGACTTAGCAGTTGGCAAAACATGCAGGTTTCAATCATATTTGTAGAGTCACAAGTGTTGACTTGGCAGTTTTGTTCTATTGGCCCCTTTTCCGATTCATTTATTCATTCATTCAATTTTCTTTTTGAGTTCTGTGTACCAGGAGAAAGAAGGAGGTTTGGTTCTAATGTCATAAAATAATGAAGAGACACTCACACACTAATCCCACAAATATAAATGACTATAACCCATGCTAAGTGCTGTGAAGGAAGGCTGCGTGGTGCCAAGAAGTGGTTAATGGGCCATCTACGAGAAACCTGCAAAAGATTAGGCCCCTGGGGCTGAGACAGGAGGGATGAGTAAGAAGTAAGAGGCTGAAAATGGAGAAGGAAAACCTTGCAGGTTGAAGGATAAATTCATCCCTATCCGGCTAGGAATTCACTAGCATTTTCTTCAGGTCCTGTACCTTTAGGATCAGACAACTCTTTTGTTTCTTTATGAAAAAGAAAGCCAATGTTTCAAATAAAAGAGAACCAAAGAGAAGAGTCAACACATCTGTTTTCTAGTATTCTTTCGGTATAATTAAAAGTACATATTTCAAATGTTGGGCTGAAGTTTCCATACTGTGTTGGTACAAAAACACTTGGAATTTTCTACTTCATTAGAAGATCAGTGAGATCAGTGTTAATGTCCACATTTTAAAGATGAGGTGTCGTGTGCACATAGTAGGTTGTTTCCGTCACCAATCACTGCATAACTAGCCACTCCAGACTTAGCTGTTTAAACATTATGTTACTGTTCACGATTCTGTGGGCTCACCTTTTAGTTCTTCTGTTTCACATGATAATGACTGAGACAATGGGATAACTGGAAGGTCCAAAGTGGCCTTGTTTGGAGCTCCCTGGTGGTCCAGTGGCTAAGACTCCACACCCCCAATGCAGGGGGCCTGGGTTCAATCCCTGGCCAAGGAACTAGATCCTGCATGCCACGACTAAAGACCCTACCTGCCACAACTGAGATCCAGTGCAGCCGAGTAAATAAAAATAAATATTTTAAAAGTGGCCTCATTCACGTAGCTATGAATCACGGAGTTGACAGGTCGCTGGCTAGTCACTTCACTGAAGTCCTCTCACATGGCCTTCTCCCATGGGGCTTTGCTGTGCTTCCTCCCAGTAGGACAGCAGGGCTCCAAAAGGAATGTTCTAAGAGGAAGAAAACGGAGGCTTCCAATCCTTTGAGGCCCGGACTGAGAGGTCCCGTGACTTTAACTGTGCTGCTTTCCATTGCTCAAAGCACTGACTGAGTTAGTTATGATTCAAAGGGAAGAGGAACAAAACAAACGCGCACAGTCAGAGAGGGAAGGATCGCAGCCCTGTTTGGAGACCATCCCTTACAGAAGTGCTCACCAGGCATTTGTGGAATTAATACACAAATGGCATACCCAAGGCCCACAGCTGGTCAGAGCAGGATGGAAGCAGAGAAGGCAGGCGGGTCTCTTGGTCTTTGTCTGCGGTGCCGAGGATCAGCGGAGGGCCGAGGATCAGCGGAGAGCTGAGGACACAGGGGCTCTGCCACTATTTCACCTTGAGACAGTCCCAGCGCCTCTCTGCAGCTCAGTTGCTCCATTGAAATAGATAGTTCCTACCTCAGGGGGCTGTTATGAGGATTAAACTATTTAATATGTATAAAGTGCTTTTATTCTAAGAGTTAAAGCATACTTTCATATACTAAGAGCTATGCGGAGTATCAGCTGCGAGCTTTCTGGGTTTCCCAGGTCGCACAGTGGTGGAGAATCTGCCTGCCAATGCAGGAGACGTGGGTTCAGTCCCTGGGTTTGGAAGATCCCCTGGAAAAGGAAATGGCAACCCACTCCAGTATTAGTGTCTGGAAAATTTCATGGGCAGCAGAGCCTGGTGGGTTACAGCTCATGGGGTCTCCAAGAGTCTGACATGACTGACTGAACACTCACACTCACGAGACCATCCTACCAGTTTGGTCGTGGTACTGAAACAGCAGGAAAGAGGGCAGGACACAGCCATTCCAAGAGTGAATGGCCACAGGAAATGACGAACTGGTTAGAGCTCACTAGGTCCAAGGAAGGTGACGCACCCACAAGTGACACACCCATGGAGACCATGAGAGTCTCCACACCAACCGTCAGAGAGCAAAAAGCAGGCCGAGACCCAGTTCCTGGAAACCCGCACCCCTTCCCCAAAACAGCTGGCATAATCGTCCCACTCACTAGCCTATGAAATTACCCAGCCCATAAAAACTAACCACGCCATGTATCGGAGCCACTCTTGCCTTCCAAGATGGCCCACATGTCACACTGGAGTGTGTTTCTCTCTAAATAAATCCACTTTTTACCTATCACTTTGTCTCTCACTGAGTTTTTTCTGCAATTAGACATCAAGAACCTGGGCTTCATTAATTCCTGATACCAGGTGTGTGATCTCAGTTAAAAGACTGTGGATTCGAGTCACAGTATGGTTTCAGTACCTCTGATGGTGCCCGTACTTCCTGCCCTCACTGTAGGCATCTGGTTCTTCCCCTGGGACAGAAGTATAACATAGCAGGGGGCTGATTCTTGGGGTGTGTACCACTTACTTGACTTCCAACAAACATTCCTTGAACCTTCTCAAAATAGGATGTACCAGACATTCTTGGAGAAGGCAATGGCACCCCACTCCAGTACTCTTGCCTGGAAAATCCCATGGACAGAGGAGCCTGGAAGGCTGCAGTCCATGGGGTCGCTGAGGGTCGGATACGACTGAGTGAGTTCCCTTTCACTTTTCACTTTCATGCATTGGAGAAGGAAATGGCAACCCACTCCAGTGTTCTTGCCTGGAGAATCCCATGGACGGGGGAGCCTGGTGGGCTGCTGTCTATGGGGTGGCGTAGAGTCGGACACAACTGAGGTGACCTAGCAGCAGCAGCAGACATATCTCCCATGAAAAGAACATTCAGATTTTTGAGGCAGAGCATCTATGGAATATATATAATTGGTGTTAAAATAATATATTCTTACTAAAAAGCAGTAAGGTCCCATTCATGGTAATTTAAAATTTTTTAGATAATTTGATTATCTAAAACACAAAAGTTTTATGATAATCTTGCTGCAGGAAAGGAACTATATCCATGTGCCCAGCCAAATTCAAGGATTTATGCTTAATGGAGAGATTTTATAAGAAAAGAAATGGTTAGATAATCATTTTGATGATTGATACAAAAAGAAAAGAAAAGGAAAGGTCTGGCTAAAGATCTTTACTGACCCAACAGTTGAGAGTCAAACTGGAGGGATAAGTTTCTTAATTCCATCAGAATCCATCAGAAATTTGCTTATGTAATTTATCAGGAACTGGGCTTCCATAGTGGTCCAGTGGTTAAGAATCCACCTGCAGGGCTTCTCTTGTGGCTCAGCAGTAAGGAATCCGCCTGCCAATGCAGGAGACACGGGTTCGATCCCTGGTCCAGGAAGATCCCACATGCCGCAGAGCAACTAAGCCCATGTGCCAAAACCACTGAGCCTGTGTTCTAAAGCTGGGGAACCACAACTACTGAGCCCAGGAACTGAAGCTACTGAAGCCTGTGTGCCCTAGAGCCCCAGCTCTGAAACAAGAGAAGCAACCGCAATGAGAAGTCCAAGCATTACAACTAGAGAGTAGCCCCCTTCACTGTGAATAGAGAAAAACATCCTGGCAGCAATGCAGACTCAGCACAGCCAAAATAAATTAATCAATTAAAAAAAAAAAGAATCCACCTGCAAATGCAGAGGACACCAATTGGATCCCTGGTCCGGGGAGATCCCACACATCCAGGGGGCAGTTAAGCCTGAGCAATGCAAACACTGAAGCCTGTGCTCCACAACGAGAGAAGCTATCACAATGAGAAGCCCACACACCCCATCGAAGAGCAGCCCCTGCTCATCACAGCTAGAGGAAGCCCTCTCATAGCAACAAGGACCCAGCGCAGCAAGAAGTGAATAAAAGAATTAATAAATTTTAAAAAATAATTTATCACAAATGCCAATTTCTTCTTATGAGAAGTTGTGCATATAATAACCCTCAAAAAACTTCCATTCCAGATAAGATTTGGGACAATATTTTATTTTAAATACAAATGCACTAAAAGTGATAGAGGGGAAAAAATGTTATGAATATTTCTCAGTGATGGGACTGTAAGGAAATTTAACTTTCTTTGTGTTTTTAAAATTTTCTAGTATATCAGTGCATTACTTTTGGAGTTCCTTTCATAAGAAAGAGATGCTTTCCCACTATCAATTAAACAAGGAATTCCATTTCTTCATTGTAAAATGTTTGATTATGAAAAATGAAGTAAGAAATATGAAAGTGTGGTCTGGGAGTCTGTGGAGGACAAGCTATGTCTTCTCAACAGCAATGAGCTGAAGAGTGAAGTGAGGTTAATAAAGGGAGACAATTCTTTGGGAGGAAAAGATGCCAGAGAATAAGGTGAATAGTGCCATGGCCCCTGGGGAAGGGTGAGTGCTGCTTCGGTCTCAGTAACGCTCCTACATCTTTTGTGCCCGCAATAAGCAAAGATGGGCAGATAGCAAAAGTCCACTTGAACGTACAACAGCCTGCCCTGTGAGCTTACATGACCTAGACTGACGCTCCTGGTCTTGAAAACAAAGACTCAGGATTTGAAGTCTACACATCTGAGCCCCAGGATGCGCCAATTTGCTGAAATACACTTTTGCTGAACACTCTTTTGAAGAGTGTTCTTCAAAAGAAAAAGGAATGTGGAGTGACCTAGCGTAGTCTGCGGTTCATCAGGTGCCCTAACTACTTCTTCTCCCAAGATCAAATTAGAATGCATCTTTCTAAGTCAGCCTACTCCTTATGCTGTGGTTCAGAACATATTTTGTGGAGGTAAGAAAAATAAGAAAAAAACAGACAACTTCTAGATTTTTAACATAGCAACTGAGAGTAAATGAGAACAGCATCAACTAACACGGTGGATTTTGAGGGAGGAGCAGGCTGAGGTCAGGGGACAGAGACATAGAAACTAAGGTTTGGCATGTTATGAAAATGCTTTATTGGATGTCACCATGGAGATGCAAGTCAACAGTCTGGAGTTCAGGTGCAGTTCAAGCCATCAGACTCAGTAAGATTGTCCATGGAGACAAGAGGGCTGGGAACCAAGCCCCAAGACCACCAGTGTTCAGAGGGTGGGAAGCAGAGAGAAACCATGAAAAGATATGGGGAAAGAGAAGCCGGGGAGGTCTGAAGAAAACCTTAAGGGTGAGCTGTGTCAGACTTTGAGTGAAGAAAGCTTTTAATTCTAAGTCTTCTGCTGCTCCAGCTTATCTTTAAACAATTCTTTAAGGAATGGCTACACTATTCTAGCCCTACAACCTACCTCTCCCAGAACTACTGAAAAGATATTCACCATGATTAAGTCTTTGGATCATGGCCCAATGTCCTCCCAGCCACCTATATGGTTGATTGTTTTCCTCCTGCTGCCCACAGAAAGGTCAGCCAAAACAAAGTCCCCCTGCAGGAGAGATTTATTCTCTGGCCTTTATGATATGAAATGAGTCTTCCTTCATTTAACCCACCATTGACTGCCCTGTGCTAAAAAACAGTGTGCCTTTAATAGACATTTTCTCCCCTCGAGAGATGGCTCCGAAGAGCATTCTTCTCCTGGGTGTGTACCAAAAAGCATTTTCCCTTTCCTTGCAGACTCAGAACTGCTCTTAGCGCCAGGAAGGTAGTGTCTTACTTGGCTCCACACACACAAAATGATCTAACTCAGATCAGGGATCAAAAACAGTGAGCAGCTCAGGAATTGGTTTTAGGAGCCGAAGTACCAACATTACCGCCACCTCAGTCTCACTGAGCCCTGGGCGTTGTAGCTAATCAGTTGGTAACATTGAAAGACTCCTTTTATGGAGGCTTCTCCACCATCAATGAACTCATTTTATATAAATATTTAGCCAGGCAATAAACTGGACAGCCTATATTACTCAACATCAGCCTCAAAAGACCCTCCCGATTTATATACACAAGCATCTTGGTGGAGCAATACATTTTACACGCATGACATGGTCAGCGATAAATATACCAGGGTAGGTCAAACCCTATTTGGTTCTCTGCTTTTAACTGTCTCGGGCTTTGTGTGTTTCTTTAATCAGTTGGATGATTTAGATAAACAATGTGTATTAGTCTTTGTAAGTATAACATGCCTTGAACTTTCTCCAGATATTCATTCCCATTCATCATCATAATAGTTGTTCCCCCTTGGCCATCATTAAGATTAGAAATGCCCTTGAACCATTTAATGATATTCCACAAGACTGGACAGACTTTTCATGCCTTGATGAATTGCGATCACTCAGCTTAGACCAATGAAATTGGATATCCTTTAATGCGCCTGATGACTCTAAGGAGTTTAGGGAAAGCAGTGCCTGGGAATCAAATGGTTTCAACAGAATAACCATTCATTTGAGGGAACATGCATGAATCGAGTAAAATTTGATTAATGAGTTAGTATCTAATTCATAGCTAACTACAATGGAGATTTTTTTTCTTTGTTTCTACTCCTGAATATGATTTTACCTGCAAATGTCCCTTTATTACAGAACTCATTAGAATGCACAAATTAGGTACAAAATGATTTTTTTAAGCCCAAATTAGAGTGTTAAAGAATGAGGTTCCTCCAAAGTGACAACCTAAGGGCTGGAGTAGGGAGGGAGTTTAGAGGGAGTTTCAAAAAGGAGGGGATATATGTATACCCATGGCTGGTTCATGTTAAGGTTTGACAGAAAACAGCAAAATTCTGTAAAGCAATTATCTTTAATAAAAAATAAATTAATTAAAAAAAGAAAGAATGAGGTTCCTCCAAGCAAAGTGACTTTAAGATGTTCACATTGCTGATGAGAAAAGCATAAAAACAAAGCTGGGCTAGGAGTGCTTTAACTAACTTGCAGCCAAAAAAGACTACTTGCCTCTATTTTATGGGGCCAGGCTGCTCCAGATGGTCACTACGGGAATGTGATCCCCAATGTCTGTGTGATACAAACAAACAGACTTGGCCATTCAAGTCATAAATGTCTTTAATACTTTTACTAACAGAGCAGTTCCACCAGTCCTGAAACCATTGACATCACTGTGGTTTAGAACTGGCCAATGATACTGGCATGCTTAAATTAACTATATATTCTTCCACAAACCACAATCTGAGACAAGAGGGTTGGGAACAGGACCCTGAGTGGAAAGTGGAGAGAGTACTGTGTTTGGAGTCCTGGTTCTCTCACTGGCAATTGGACCAAAGTACTTAAAGGAGCATCAGTTTCTTCCTTTATTCATCAATTATTTATTAAGCATCTATAGTATGCCAGGTGCTATTCTTGGGATACAGTTAAAAAAAAAAACAGAATATGGGGCCCACATTCCTTCACAGTTCTTGATTAATATAACTTTCTACCTTCCAGAATTGTTGTATGGGTCAAATGAGGTGTAATAAGTAAAAGTACTCTGAAATACTTTTCTTCCAGAAGTAAACCCTGAGATGAGAATTTGAGTGCAAGGATTTTCTTTGGGAGGTACAAGAAACGCTGAGAGTGGAAACACGTGGCAAGAAGGGAAATGCAGTCAATAAAGGATGAATTAGTGAGGAAGTCATCTCCATGGGAAACTGGAAATACCACATGAACATCCTGGGCAATGGTGCAAACACAGGCCTCATCGAAATCCCATTCCAAAGTGAGGCTAAAAACCTCAGCTCCTGAGGATCATGAGTTGAGGACTGCTCCAGGAAGTGTTCATTCCTTAGCACTCCTGGCCTGTCACAGGTCATTCTGGAGAGAACCCTTGGGCAGGGAGACGCAGATGCTGGTAGTAGGAAACCAGCTGGATCGTACTGGAAATGGTGGTGTCCAGGGACATGATGTGCAAAGAATAAACTTCTCATCATTCCTCCACTGGTCAGATGGTGCCCGCTGGTCCCTTTCCCCCATTCATGTGCCCCAGTGTTTAACAGACCTGCAGGCTAGCTTACACTACATTAAAAACTCCTCTCATTAACCAACTAGATTTGGAAATAGTAAGCCCTGAGTTTCTCAAACTGGAGTGTGTGGGCTCCTGTAAGTTTATAGATATTGCCTCCAGAACCCATGAATTCAAAGAATTTTGTAGTTAGAAATGTTTTCATTTTGATGACAAACAAAAATAAATTAAAACAAACATATTCAGGGTCACTTTGTAACTAACACACAAAAGGCAATTTTATTTGCATTTGCATTTGAAGTTGTAGTAATGGTGATGCCAGACAAAGATTTCAGGTAGCTGGAGAAGAAAGGCATGACCAGGCAAGTTGCATGGAAACAATAGCCTGAGTGGTATTATTTTCATTGTTCAGGGTTGACCAGAGATAGTACATATAGCAGTCTGTGTACCAATCTTTGTCAGTAGTAAGTGCAGAGGTCAACACTCAATTAGGAATTTTTCATGAAACAGCTGCATCACAATTTCCCAGGGTGTCTTTAAAGTGGATTGGCTAGAAAACTAATGGGTAGGTAGTTAAAGACTAGTTTATTATCCAAAAGGAAGTGTAACGCCAATCATGTCAGATGATGGCTATCAAGAGCAAAAGCAGGAGTCAAGTCAATGAGTTCAGTTTCCACATAACTACTTCTATAATAACAATCTGCCTCTGGAAAGATGGAGTAGTACTTTCCCCTATTCCTTCCACTAAGCACAGCTGAAAAAACATGGGACGTTATCTATAAAAAATAAGAAGAAAAGCTGGAAAGGTGGAGCAAAGAAGTCAGAACAGTTGGGCCCCTGAACAGGGCATGAGCAGGCTGAGTGTTCACTTCACCTTATGTGTCCAGACTGGGTGCTGCAGAAGCTAGTAGCCCAGGGACACCATCGGGCACAGACAAAACAAGCCCCAGAGAAAGACTACTCTCTCCATTCCAATGGACAGACAAGGGGCAGCCGAGCAAAACCAGAAACTTTTAGATAATAAGTACTCTATGTCAGCCAAACTTCACAGGCTAAAAGTGCATCTCCATCCCACCCCTTCTAGTGAAGGTCAAGGGGACAGCCTAGACTTCTCCCCACATCAGGTTGTGACAGGTGTCCCACACCATCTCTGCCAAGTGATGTCAGAGAAGGCCAAGTGGGTGCTAGAAACTTCCATCTCTTCTAGGGAGTAGAGACAACATGTCCTCCTCATGACCCCCAGCTGGCATGTTGTCCGCAAAAACTTTGTGGGATCCCACACTCACACCCCCACCAAGCAGTAATAAGAAGCCATTCCTCCATGAGTGTCAGTACAGCTGAGTGGGGCATGTTTTCCACTTTCATCTGGCAGGTAGTAAGGGAGCATTCCCCTTCTCCCACCAGAGTGTTTTCAGAAGAGTTCTGCTGAAAGATAAGGTTTAAATAAGATCCAGAGACTTCAAACACAATATCCTAAATATCCAAGTTTCAAACACCACTCATACCAAGAATCAGGAAGATCTCAACTTGAACGACAAATCAACAAGTGCCAACACCAAGATGTCAGGGCTGTCTGACAACGATTTTAAAGATGTCGTTATAAACATGCTTCAACAAACACTTAGGAACACACTTGAAACAAATAAAAAACAGAAAGTCTCAGCAAAGAAATATGAGATATAAAGAAAAACATATGGAAACTTTAGAACTATTAATAAAAAGCATAATGGCCAAAACTAAATGATGATTTGAGATAAAACAATAACAAAAATAATGTAATTATAATCCATGCTCTTATATCATTGTTAAAATGAACTTTATTAATTTTGGATTCTGTTGTATTCACTTGCAAATCTACTGGGATTACGACTATAAAAGAGCTATACACGTAAGACGTTTCTACCTAGTTTTATGTTTATACAAGTGGCATTATTTTTAAATAACTTATGTTAACACTTGGGAACTATGAATTTTTGTTTCCTTTACAAGGGGTCCTGATTCAAACAAGCAAATGTTTATTTATAAAATCTTATGTGTTGAATTAGGGACTTCTGTGGTGACTCGGATGGTAAAGAATTCACCTGCAATGCAGGAGACTGGGTTTGATCCCTGGGTCAAGAAGGTTCCCTGGAGAAGGGAATGGCCACCCACTCCAATATTCTTGCCTTGAGAATCCCATGGACAGAGGAGTCTGGTGGGCTACAGTCCATGGGGTTGCAAGGAGTTGAACATGGCTGAGTAACTAACACCTTCGCTTTTTTTTTTCACTTCGCATAGGTTGACTTGTTCCCCACAACATTCATACATATGTTGGAGCCTTTAACCCCAGTACCTCAGAAAGTGACCATATTTGGAGATATGGCCTTTAAAGAGTTGATTAAGGTAAAATGACATCATGTGGGAGGAGCTTCAGTTCAGTTCAGTTCAGTCATTCAGTCGTGTCAGACTCTTTGCGACCCCATGAATTGCAGCACGCCAGGCCTCCCTGTCCATCACCAACTCCTGGAGTTCACTCAGACTCATGTCCATCGAATCAGTGATGCCATCCAGCCATCTCATCCTCTGTCATCCCCTTCTCCTCTTGCAGCCAATCCCTCCCAGCATCAGAGTCTTTTCCAATGAGTCAACTCTTCACATGAGGTGGCCAAAGTACTGGAGCTTTAGCTTCAGCATCATTCCTTCCAAAGAAATCCCAGGGCTGATCTCCTTCAGAATGGACTGGTTGGATCTCCTTGTAGTCCAAGGGACTCTCAAGAGTCTTATCCAACACCTATAGATATTATTAATATTTTTCCTTATGTATACTTCCAGAATTTATGTATGCCTACAAGAAGATATTTGTACATAGTCATCCTCATCCTTATCCCAAAGACAGAATGTTATACACACCAATCTTTACTTTGCCCTTTTTGTCTAATATAGCCTAAAGATCTTTCCACATCATCAAAAAGATAAATGCATCTTCCTTTTCAGCAGCCTAACACTATTCCATTCCACGGATAAACTATAGTTCCTCTGACACCTTTGTCATAAGTGAGGGTTATTGCTAATGTGTGCCCTTAATTGTGCCCAACTCTTGTGCAATTCCATGGACTGTAGCCTACCAGGCTCCTCTGCCCATGGAAATTTCCAGGAAAGAATACAGTTTGCCATTTCCTACTCAAGGGCTTTTTCCTGACCCAGGGATTGAGCCCTTGTCTCTTCTATCTCCTGCACTGGCAGGTGGATTCTTTCCCACTACCACCACCTGAAAAGCCCTTCTGATTCCCAATAATCTGCCATTATAAACATGCTACAACAAATTTTCCTTGCACATTTGTCATTTTGGTATGTGTACAGATGTATCAATAAGATAGATTCCCAGAAGTATGGTTCTCTCTTAGAAGGCAAATGCATGTGCAATTTCGATAGATATTGCCAAACTGTCCTCAGAAGTGCTACATTACATACTTCTACCATCGATATTTGAGACTATTTCTATATGGTGTGCCAAAGTTTTGGACATTTGCTTAACAAACCAGCAGACAAAAACACAGTATTCAGAGTAGGTCATATAAAGGTGTGAAGGGGGCTGGAGGAACTGTGGCATCATAGGTCCACAATTTTTAAAAATATTTATTTACTTGACTGTGCCAAGTCTTAGTCACAGCATGGGAGATCTTTAGTTGTGATGTGTGAACTCTTAGTTGCAGCATGTGGGATCTAGTTCCCCAACCAGGGATCAAATCAAGGCCCCCTGCTTTGGGAGTGCAGAGTCTGAGCCACTATTGTTTTGTTTTTTTTTTGTTTTTTTTTTTGTTTTTTTCAATTGAAGGATAATTGCTTTACAGTATTGTGTTGGTTTCTGTCAAACCTCAACATGAATCATCCATAGGTACACCTACGTCCCCTCCCTCTTGAACCTGGCTCCCACCCCTCTAGTTTATCATAGAGCCTGTTTGAGTTCCCTGAGTCATACAGCAAATTCCCATTGGCTATCTATTCTACAAACAGTAACGTATGTTTCCATGTTCCTCTCTCCATAAATCCCACCCTCTCCTTCCTTCCCCCCAAATGGCCCATAAGTCTTTTATCTATGTCCATGTCTCCATTGCTGCCCTGCAAATAATTTCATCAGTACCGTCACTCTGGATTCCACATACGTGTGTCAGTATACAATATTTCTCTTTCTGACCTACCTCACTCTGTATAACCATGAGTCACTATTTTTAAGGAAGCTGAACTCTTATGGATCTTTAACTTCATTCAATTACCTTAGTTTAGCACAGGAGGAAATTGTGACCTCCAAGAACCTAAGCCACTTGTTCAAGATCACATAGGAGGTTAGCCTGGCAGGGCCAGCCTGTGTTCTCGTGACTCAGTTCACTGCACTACTGACGCTTCTGTAAGGGACAATAATGGCCCTCAAAGACGCCCAGGTCCCCACAACCTATAACATGCTTCTTGCATGGCAAAAGAGGCTTTGCAGATGTGATTACAGTATGGACCTTGAGATGGGGAGATTATCCCTGGCTTGATCAGCTGGGCCCAATCTAATCAGAAGAGCTCTTAAAAGTGGAGAACATTTCTTCGCAGTGGCCAAAAGAGATCTGTTGGAAAGGAGATTAGTCAGGGATTCAAAGCATGAGAGGGACTCAACCCAGCTGTCACTGGCTTTGAAGTAAGACAAAAGGGGCCAGGAACCAAGGAGTGTCAGTGAAAGCTGAAAATAATCCCCAGCCAGCAGCCAGCAGGGACATGGGAATCTCATTCTTACAGCCTCATGGAACAGAATCCTGCTCACAGCCTGAAAGAGCTAGAAGAACATTTTCCCATGGTACCTCTCACAAGGAATACAGCCCTGCCACCATCTTGATTATGACCCACAGGAGATGGAGAAGGCACCAGCCAGGGACTTGTGACTTACAGGACTGAGGGTGATAATCTTGTGTTGTTTCAAGCGGATAAGTTTGTGCTAATTTCCTAGGGGAGTACTACACCACTGCATACTGGCTCTTCCATGTCATCATGAGGAGCCTTCATTTACCCATTTAACAATATTTGTTGAAGACCTATTACATGCCAGGCAGTGTCTCAGGTGCTGGAGGGATAACATGAGTGACACAGAGATGCCCCATTTCCAGGGAGCTTACTTTCACACAGAGGGAGGCCTCTAAACCAAAGATGTCAGTTAGATGGTAGATTAGAAAGTGGTAAGTGCCAGAGGCAAATAAATAATGCAGAAAGATGATGGAGCAGGCTGGGGGGCGGGGAGTGTGGTGAAGAGGGTGCTCACTGAGAAGGTAATATTTGAACAAAGAGTTGAAGGAGCTGAGGAAGAAAGAAGCCATGTGAATCTATCTGGAAAGTGTTTTCCAAGGAGAGGTAAAGGCAGGCGCAGTGGTTCTGAGATAGGAGTGTGTCTACGCTGCTCCAAGAACAGCAAGGAGGCCGGGACGGTCAGAGCAGAGTGAGCAAGGGCAGGCAGCATGCTGGAGAACAACAGGGAGCAGAGCCTCGGGTCTCCTAAGGGCTCTGGGACAAGAGGTACTGGAAGGATTTGAGAAGAGGAGCACCCTGATTGCATTTCACCTGGCTGCCAGGTAGACAAGTACCTGAGGGGCAAGTGCAGACACAGGGGGCCAGTGCAGGGCCCTGCTGTGATGAGTCAGGTCAGAGATGATCTGGATGGCTGCAGTGGGCTGGTGAGAAGTGGTTGGCTTCCAGATATACTTTAAAGGAGCAGCAACAGGAGGGACTTTCTTAGTGGTCCGGTGGCTAAAACTCTGCACTACCAAGGCAAGGGGCCTGAGTTCGATTCCTGGTCAGGAAACTAGATCCCACATGCTGAAATTAAGAATTCACATGCCACAGCTTAAAAAAGATAACAAATGCAGCGATGAAGATTAAAGATCTTGTGTCCAGCAACTGAGTGCAGCCAAATAAATGTTTGAAAAAAAAAAAAAAGGAGGGCCAATAGAATTTTTTAATGGATTCACTGTAAAATAGGAGAGAAAGTAGATTCAAGGATGTTGGGTGAGTGGCCCCTGTACATTTTGACTCTGGATTCATGCCCTTATGCAGTCCCTTCCTCTTGAATCTGGACTGAGCCGGGGGACTTGGTGTAAGCAATAAATGTAGCAAATGTTGGGCCAGTCCTGGACTTAATCTTAAAAAGGCATGGCAAGCAAATTCCCTGGCAGTCCTGAGGTTAAGAATCCACCTTCCAATGCAGGGGACAAGGGCTCATCCCTTGGTTGGGGAAGCAAGATTCCCACATTCCACAGGCAGCAGCTTCTGTTTTTGTGTTGCTGGGAACCTGAAGGCACCACATCTTGTAGGAGAGATGGTGTGAAAGGACCATGTCAAGAAGCCTCGAACAGAGGGAGAGGCCCTGAGCCTTCATGGATTAAGGCTGCTCCATCAGCGCAGCCTCTATCTCACCCTCCAGCTCAGCTGAGCACCAGTGACTACCAGTGAAAGCACTGGAAAGCCACTGAGAGAGGCTGAGTCTCACTGACAGAGCTATGAGCAAATAAAAAAGCCACTGTCAAAGCTACTAGGGTTTGGGGGCAGTTTACTGTGCTGTGAAACATGAAAAAAAAAACAAACAAACACAAGGATTTGGGTCTGACCATCCAGAAGAATGGTGGGAGCATTAACCAGATGGAGTGGCAGCTAGTTAACAGGCTTAGGGGGAAATCTTGGGTGGAAAGATTCAAATCTTACTGCTTCTAAATGCAAAAGAAACATTCATTTCCCTTAATACAGTGGAAGAACGAGATCTTCTGTTAAGCACTGCTGGATTTCCCAAGCCCAGGAATGGCCGTTTTAGGAGCAACCCTTTGTATCTTCAGCATAATAGAGAAGCAGATGGTAAAAGAACTGTTTAGACTTTTTTCTTGGCAGCTTCTGAAGCTCTGTTGAGAATCAGCCAACCCTCCACAGCAGTTTCAGGCAGAGAGACCCTCACCCAGTTTTTTCCTCACTGACACTGTGGTTTCAGGGCTCTGGGGACACCAGCACCTAAAGGAGCATCCACCATGCTCGCTCTCCCTCTGGCTTCCACAGCTGGTCAGGAAGAATCATCCCGGGCTTGGTGGATGGGCTTCTGGAAGCTGAGTGTGCAGCCTTGGAGCAAGGGCCCTGCCAGTTCCCCCGTTAACCCTTCCTGCGGCCGTCCACCTCAGAGCTGGGTGGGGGGAAAAGAAACATGGCTTGGGCAATTCGGTCAGCCTGTGGGGCTCTGATGGCAGACATCTGGGTGGGTACATTGTTCAGTTCCCCCATATAAGTTTTGGGGAGAGGCGATGTGTTGCTTAAGAATTCTAACACCCCAGAATAAATATTAATATGAAAGGACTACTTTCTGTTGCCCACCACCACTCACTCACTCCCACCTGTAGCCCCAGAGGTGTGCCCACCCACACCTCCTTCCCCAGCTCATCCAGCTGTGGGGAAAGAGTTTCAGTTCAGTTCAGTTCGGTCGCTCAGTCATGTCTGACTCTTTTTAACTTCATGAATTGCAGCACACTAGGCCTCCCTGTCCATCACCAACTCCCAAAGTCCACCAAAACTCCTGTTCATTGAGTCAGTGATGCCATCCAACCATCTCATCCTCTGTCATCCCCTTCTCCTCCTGCTCTCAATCTTTCCCAGCATCAGGGTCTTTTCAAATGAATCAGCTCTTTGCCTCAGGTGGCCAAAGTATTGGAGTTTCAGCTTCAGCATCAGTCCTTAGAACACAGCTAAAGGCAAATGAAGTCATCGTCCACACAAAGGCTCATCTTCTGGGTTCAACTTTTTCTTGAACCAGTTAGCAGGGGACTTCCATTTATGGTCCCTCTGGAGATCCACACCCCACCACACCCCGCCATCACCTACCACTGCAGCCCTAAGTAGGGCAAAAAGACTGGGCTTCAGGGCACAGAGGGGTTCACACTGTTGAGCAATTAGAGGGCTTATTTCAGAGGAAAGTTGATGGGTTTGACTCAAGAAATATATTTTTTGTTGAAGATAAGATGTCCATAGGTGTGTGGATTTATCTCTGGGCTTTCTATTTTGTTCCATTGATCTAGATTTCTGTCTTTGTGCCAGTACCATACTGTCTTGATGACTGTGACTTTGTAGTAGAGCCTGAAGTCAGGCAGGTTGATTCTTCCAGTTCCATTCTGCTTTCTCAAGATTGCTTTGGCTATTCAAGTTTTTGTATTTCCATACAAATTGCAAAATTATTTGTTCTAGCTCTGTGAAAAATACCACTGGTAGCTTGATAGGGATTGCATTGAATCTATAAATTGCTTTGGGTAGTATACTCATTTTCACTATATTGATTCTTCTGATCCATGAACATGGTATATATATTTCTCCATCTATTAGTGTCCTCTTTTATTTCTTTCACCAGTGTTTTACAGTTTTCTATATATAGGTCTTTAGTTTCTTTAGGTAGATATATTCCTAAGTATTTTATTCTTTTCATTGCAATGGTGAATGGAATTGTTTCCTTAATTTCTCTATTTTCTCATTATTAGTGTATAGGAATGCAAGGGATTTCTGTGTGCTGATTTTATATCCTGCAACTTTACTGTATTCATTGATCAGCTCTAGTAATTTTCTGGTGGAGTCTTTAGGGTTTTCTGTGTAGAGGATCATGTCATATGCAAACAGTGAGAGTTTTACTTCTTCTTTTCCAATTTGGATTCCTTTTAATTCTTTTTCTGCTCTGATTGCTGTGGCCAAAACTTCCAGAACTATGTTGAATAGTAGTGGTGAAAGTGGGCACCCTTGTCTTGTTCCTGACTTTAGGGGAAATGCTTTCAATTTTTCACCACTGAGGATAATGTTTGCTGTGGGTTTGTCATATATAGCTTTTATTATGTTGAGGTATGTTCCTTCTATTCCTGCTTTCTGGAGAGTTTTTATCATAAATGGATGTTGAATTTTGTCAAAGGCTTTCTCTGTATCTATTAAGATAATCATATGGCTTTTATTTTTCAATTTGTTAATGCGATGTATTACATTGATTGATTTGCAGATATTGAAGAATCCTTGCATCCCTGGGATAAAGCCCACTTGGTCGTGGTGTATGATCTTTAAGGAGGCAAGAATATACAATGGATTAAAGACAATCTCTTTAATAAGTGGTGCTGGGAAAACTGGTCAACCACTTGTAAAAGAATGAAACTAGATCACCTTCTAACACCATACACAAAAATAAACTCAAAATGGATTAAAGATATAAACGTAAGACCAGAAACTATAAAACTCCTAGAGGAGAATATAGGCAAAACACTCTCTGACATAAATCACAGCAGGATCCTCTATGACCCACCTCCCAGAATACTGGAAATAAAAGCAAAAATAAACAAATGGGACCTAATTAAACTTAAAAGCTTCTGCACAGCAATGGAAACTATAAGCAAGGTGAAAAGACAGCCTTTGGAATGGGAGAAAATAATAGCAAATGAAGCAACTGACAAACAACTAATCTCAAAAATATACAAGCAACTCCTGCAGCTCAATTCCAGAAAAATAAACGACCCAATCAAAAAATGGGCCAAAGAACTAAACAGACATTTCTCCAAAGAGGACACACAGATGGCTAACAAACACATGAAAAGATGCTCAACATCACTCATTATCAGAGAAATGCAATTCAAAACCACAGTGAGGTACCATTTCACACCAGTCAGAATGGCTGAGATCCAAAAATCTACAAGCAATAAATGCTGGAGAAGGTGTGGAGAAAAGGGAACCCTCTTACACTGTTGGTGGGAATGCAAACAACTACAGCCACTATGGAGAACACTGTGGAGATTCTTAAAAAAAACTGGAAATATAACTGCCTTATGACCCAACAATACCACTGCTGGGCATACACACCAAGGAAACCAGAATTGAAAGAGACACGTGTACCCCAATGTTCATCACAGCACTGTTTATAATAGCCAGGACATGGAAGCAACCTAGATGTCCATCAGCAGATGAATGGATAAGAAAGCTGTGGTACATATACACAATGGAGTATTACTCAGCCATTAAAAAGAATACATTTGAATCAGTTCTAATGAGGTGGATGAAACTGGAGCCTATTATACAGAGTGAAGTAAGCCAGAAAGAAAAATACCAATACAGTATACTAACACATATATATGGAATTTAGAAAGATGGTAATGATAACCCTGTATGCAAGACAGCAAAAGAGACACAGATGTATAGAACAATCTTTTGGACTCTGTGGGAGAGGGAGAGGGTGAGATGATTTGGGAGAATGGCATTGAAACATGTATAATATCATATAAGAAACGAATTGCCAGTCTAGGTTCAATGCAGGATACAGGATGCTTGGGGCTGGTGCACTGGGATGACCCAGAGGGATGGTATGGGGAGGGAGGTGGGAGAGGGGTTCAGGATTGGGAACACGTGTACACCCGTGGTGGATTCATGTTAAAGTATGGCAAAACCAATACAATATTATAAAGTAAAAAATAATAATAATAATAATTAAAAAAAATAAATAAAAGATCCTTCAAA
Source organism: Capra hircus (assembly GCF_001704415.2). Classification (NCBI taxonomy): domain Eukaryota; kingdom Metazoa; phylum Chordata; class Mammalia; order Artiodactyla; family Bovidae; genus Capra; species Capra hircus. The sequence continues at coordinate 6,774,720 of NC_030820.1, forward strand.
TACTAAAAAGAAAAAGAAAGAAATATATATTTTTTAATGTTAGAAGGCATTGTTTAAGAATTTAACCATATACTAAAGGGAAAAGGAAGAGGAGGATTAACTGATACACTATATAAAATACAGATAACCAACAAGGACCTACTATACAGCAAATGAACTATACTCAATATTTTGCAATAATCTATAAGGGAAAATAATACCTTTTTAGCTAATACTTTATAGTACTTTATAGTACTTTTTCAGATTTTATCTTTATATATAATGGTCTCCAAGGGTATATAACAGTTTTCATATAAAATATATGTATTCATATACCTATGTGAATTAGCCAAATCAGCCTTGTTGTGGGGAAGTGGGTAATGAGGTATATGAGGTTTGGACAGCTTTCCATAATATTCAGTTCAGTTCAGTTCAGTCGCTCAGTCGTGTCCAACTCTTTGCGATCCCATGAATCGCAGCACACCAGGCCTCCCTGTTCATCACCATCTCCCGGAGATCACTCAGACTCACGTCCATTGAGTCCGTGATGCCATCCAGCCATCTCATCCTCGGTCGTCCCCTTCTCCTCCGGCCCCCAATTCCTCCCAGCATCAGAGTCTTTTCCAATGAATCAACTCTTCTCATGAGGTGGCAAAAGTACTGGAGTTTCAGCTTTAGCAACATTCCTTCCAAAGAAATCCCAGGGTTGATTATGGTGAAAACTGAAGGCTATATAACCCCATTTAGGGGTTTAATATAATCTGACTTCTGTGTTAAAAGCACAGGAAATTCATGATAAGAAGAATCTTTAAGAATAGAAACTAAAGGATATAAGCTAAAGTGTTATAAACCGTTGTCTCTAGGGAAATGGGGTTATGATTTAATTTTTTTCTTGCTTTTCTTTATTTTTATTATAGTAAGCATAGATCGCTTTTGTAACAATGATCAGATTTTTTTAAATTTCACAATAATTAATAATTCTAGCACTTTTCTAAATCTTCCCTTCTTCACTCCCTACTCCCCTCTCTCACACCCTCCATCTGTTACAACAGAGTAACCTTGTTCATCTCAGGTACCCGGCATGAACATCACCACTCTCGAACATGGGGCAAGATGACAAAAGGCTTCTGAGCAACCAAGAGATGTCCCCATGTCAATAAACTAAAACACATCAATTCCGCTCACAGACAAGCATCTCAGACTAGTACTGATGACTTGTTTACGTATACTTAATACACAGTTCTAATAGACACTGGTATCTGAGTTCAAGTGCACATTTAGAAGAGGCAGTTAGATGATGAGAAGGTACCCACTGCAGGCAGACACACAGGAAGCAGAGAGAGCTGGCAGAGGTGACACGCGAGGACAGAGCCCAGACAAGACTTCCACGTGGGTAGGTCCACACAAGGACTCCTCAGGATACAGTGCACACCCTCTGCCTCCTTGCCAAGGGCAGAAGAAATCCCAGTTTCTAAACTCAGAGAGGATCACAGGGATGGCTATATCCAAGAGAACCATTCATCAAATGCCCAGGCCTTAAAAAGACATAGAAAACAGGCCTGTAGTTAGGATCATCCACATTAAAAGTGGGCACCTTCAAACACAGCTTCAGAGTCTTGGTGACAGAGGCCAAACTTGGGAATGAGGTTATATTCTTGTTCATTTCTACCTTTCCTGCTTTTGAGTGAATCGATGTTGATCTTATATCTGTCAGAGTCTTCTTGTGCCACCATCTTTTCTTCAATATCTGATCTTATAATTAAGGCAGTTATACTACCCCCATTACTTTTTGCCTCCATGATCCTTGGTATCATTTTCCCCCCTCTTGGTTTCACCATAGTCCTTATATTAAAAAAAAACAACAACTAGAAAAACAGTCTTAATGAACTGTTTTTGGAGGGGCTGTGCCCTTTTATACTGACCAGTTTTTAAACTCTTCATAAAAATGGTGTTTAACAAGCCCAAACTTTCAAATGTGAATGGGATAAAGTCAAAAGGAGATGAAAGAAATGGCATTCCTGGTGAAATAGGTCAGATGATTTTCAGATTCCAAAGTGTCCTGATAGTTTTATGTGATCCAATCCAGTTCCTGAAAAAAACCCTGCCAACAGGTAACAGGTCTTTGAAAGCTTTTGAAGCCAAAGGCTCCCTACCAGCCAGCCGATCTCTTACAAAGTTCTTGGCCTCATTAAGAATGAGAAACAGATACCACGGCACCAACCTGTCTACAAGAACACAATGAGACAAATGTAATTGCTTGTATGAGGGATATAAGTCAGCAACTCCCAAATCATTCATATTTACACCCACTCCATTTTGGTTATCTTTCCTTTATAATTTGGCCATACATCGATGTCAAGTGTATAATTTCATCTGGGGCTTTATCAGTTACCACCCAGAGCCATGATTATATGGTGGGAACTTCCTCAGCAGGAGCAAGTCTATCTTTAGTATCTTCTTGATAGTTACCTCTTACATGTAAAATCAAAAGGAAAGTCTTGGTTTTCTTATGTGGCTCCAGAATCACTAAATATAACATTTAGGAGCAATTTATCAACTGAAACCATTGACTTTTCAGCTACCACTACCATTTCTCAAAGCAAAGTGTTCCTATTCCTTTCCTTCATTATATATATTTTTTTAATCAAATTACAGTGGAAATTTTAGGGACTTCTACATTGACCACACAATCATGCACTAAGTTCATCTTTCATCTTGCTGGTGTCAGAGTCATAGAGATAAACATAGAGATAAAACTGGATTTTGAACAATTAGAAGCACAGCTAGAGGCATACAGGTATGATTTCTGGAAAAAGTAACTTTTTACAAAAATAAAAAACAACTCTCCACTCTAGGATTCAAAAGATAATTTATTAGTCAGAGGAGAATCACACACTATATCCAGTAATATGCTTCTTTTATTTTTGTGCCTTTTATCTTAAAAATATATTTAAACAAGAAACAAAGATAATATTGAATTTTCCCATAAATTTTGCTTTCTTATTTACAGTGTTACATTGTAAATAACATTCCATTATACACAGATTAAGGACTGCATTACTGTATGTTCTCTTTAAATATTCTTTCATAATACAGTACACACAGCTCGAAACTATGCAGGATTTAAGCTTAGAAAAGCTTGAGGAAGGAAGTACAAACTTTATCAATAAGACTATTATTTAAAAAGGTTCTGACCTTAATTCTCTGCTAGATTGTTTCACTGAAACCATTCTTTGTTAAAGAAAAATGCCCCATATGAGGGATGAGAACAACAGTTTAAGTCACCACAGGATCCACTTAAACTGGCTAACAAATAAAAATACTTTGTTACTAGCACTGTTATCAGGAGCACTGCCACTGTCAATCATTGCAACACGTAGATTTACTCTGCAGTTTCAGACACATTACATGTTACAGCAACACAGTTGGTACTGCTTTGTGAAAGCAACCACTTCCTGCAACTTTAGGTTTTACCTGTAAACAGTTAAAGCACACATTTTGGGAAGATGATTTAATCATTCCTGGTCTGAGGTTACAGAGTCAGGAGGAGTTTCTAATTCATTGAAGAAGCGAGCACACACACACACACACACACACACACACACACACACACTCACACACACAGCATCCCGCTCCCCCGCCCAAGACCCGCGTGTTGCCAAGCGCTAACTACAGCGGCACTAGTGTGGCGAGGGACGCGCGAGGGACACGCGCGGCTGCGACAGAAGTTATGAAACGAGGAAGGTAAAACATCCCACTTCCGTTCGAACCCCGTGGAGCCTGGATTCCGCTGGAAGGCTCAGCTCACCGGGCTCTCCAGGCGGCAGACGCCTCCTTCAATCGCCACGGACTGTCCAGCCACCGCGCCGGGAGGGAGTCTGGAAATATGAGTCTGCGGAGGAGGAGACGAAGACCGTTAGAGCACCAGCTGTGTTCCCTCCCCTCCACATGCGACGAAGGGGTAGAGAACACCAGAGAATCTTAGAGAACACCAGAGAATCTTGGCTTCTCTTTGCTTCTGAGAATCTCCAGGCTGTGCTCGTGGGTAACTCAGGGGCAGACAGATCTTGTTTGTTCAAATCTTAGAGGATGTTAACTGAACACCTACTACATGCCAAGCACAGCACTGGCAGCGAGAAGATTCCGAGATCAGGACAGCACGGAGCTTAGGGTTTAGTCATACTCAGAACAAGAATGGTTTTCAGTCCAACTATACTGCGCATATTCCAGTTACCCAAAATTGGCAATATACATTATACATCTTGTCCTCTAAACATTCAAAAGTGAGGACACCTGATTCATGTTTATCCCCTCAGTTTACTTCTTAAAATAATTAAGCAGCTTACAAAAATCAGACCACTCAACAACCTCACCTCAGCGAGGGGATGAAAAAGAGAAAAAGACCTTACAAAATAAGTTAAAGACAGGCAGGAGTTCACACAAAATCGAGCCTGAGCTCTGCCCCCACACTGGAGGCAGAGGGCTGCCTGGTCTCTGAGCTTCACGGGGGCAACGAGCAGACAGGGGTCCATGCGGTAGAATGGGATCACACGGACCAACCACTCAAAGGAGAAAACTTCCTGGCATGGAGTCCAGGGAGCCACTCCTCTTGCAGGCTTTACACACAGCAGGTACCGCATACAGCGGATGGGTGAAGATAGCAACTGGAGAACAAGGAGCTTTGTAAGGCTGTGTATTACAGCATCACCAAAAGGAGGTCAGCAGGCAAATTTCTTCCATGAGGGGTCAGCCAGGAATTCCATTTTTTTTTTTAAAATGATCTCTCTTAATCCAGGGATAGATAAATGTCAGAGTTTCTAAGAAGAACAGAGGGATTGTATATCCTTCAGATAATCCTCTCTGATTCTGCTTCTCTACACAAGATTTTCCTAAGGACTGAACACAGGGGAGCTCAAGTCCCAGAGTGCAGTCACTCGATGCAGCTGGGGAGGTGGCCAAGCCTGGGGTAGGGGTGACATCCTCTTGTGCAACCAAAGATGATGCAAGCATGCGCGTTAGCTCGAACAACACGGAGGCTAACTGATTTTAATTCTTAGGTATCATTGCACAAGTCCTATGACAGCAACTGACATAGTCAGTAATTTGTAAAGTTCTGGAAAATAGAAAACCTAGTGTTTCTGTGTGCAAGGCAGGAAGCCACCTGTAACCTGCAGGACAGAGGTCTGTTAGCTCTTGGGTGGAGATCTGGGCACAGCAGGCCCTGTGGCATCTCCTGAGAGTGGGGTATCACTGAGCTCACCTGCCAGACCCATGCCTCTGGCACCATGTCCCAGAGTCTGGCCTCATTATTGCTTGCATCTGAGGGTCGTACCTGGAGGTATCTAATAAGCACGGATGTTTTATACTGGGAAGTCCACAGTAAGACACACTCATGGATCGTTGTTTCTTGTGACATCTCATTAACCTCAAGGGAGGAGTTTGAAGACAATGTGTCGTTTGAGTCTGCTGCCCAGCAGCCCTCATCACATCCAGCCGCCTAAGGCTCAAATCCACAATTCCCAGAGCTCCGTGTTGTGGGGCCTTTTATTCTTTTAGGAATTCATTAGCATGAAGTCAAATAATTTTTTCCTCAGGCATCATTCATCAATTAAAAAGAACATTCTAACCAAAAACAATCCCTGAGAGAGCAGAGGCCCCTTAGGCCCCTTCATCCTTCATCTCACCCTCTTCAGCTAGGAAATGGTCACGTGATTACAACAGGGATCAAGAAGGTGGAAAACTATACAGTGGTTCCTCAATAAATTAAACATAGAATTACCATATGATTTAACAATTCCACATCGCAGTATATACCCAAAACAAGTAAAAGCAGGGACTCAGATATTTGTACACAAAGCTCATAGCAGCTTTATTCACAATAGCCAAAGTGTAGAAGCAAGCAACCCAATGTCCATCAAGATATCAATGAGCAAAACATGGTCTTCACATACAATGGAATATTCAGCTTTAAAAAGAATTGACATTCTGACACATGGCACAACATGGGTCAGCTCTGAAGACACAAAGCTCCGTGAAATAAGCCAGACACAAAAGGACAATTATTGCACGATTCCACTTGTATGAGGCCCCTAGAAGTCAAAATTCAGAGACGGGGAGCAAGATGGTGGCTGCCAGGGGCTGGAGGGAGGCAGAATTTGGGAGTCATTACTTAATGGGCACAGAGTTTCAGTTTGAGAAGGTGAAAAGTTCTGGAGATGGAGGGGGGTGATGGTTGCACAACAAAGTAAACGTTCTAAGTGCCACTGCATAGTACACCTGAAATGGTTACAATGGTAAATTTTATGCTGTGTATGCATATGTGTGTGTGTGTGTTAAGTTGCTTCAGTCATGTCCAACTCTTTGCAACCCTATGAATGTTGTATATATTTTAGCATAATTTTAGCAAAAGAAGAAAGCAGAAATGATAATTTTCTTCCTGGTCTAGAACTGTATTTTATAAGATGGCATTAAAAGAAGGGATTAGCCGGAATGAATCCACAGTGCAGATCTCAAAGGAGAAATATTAACACCGCAGCCATGAAATTAAAAGACGCTTACTCCTTGGAAGAAAAGTTATGACCAACCTAGATAGCATATTCAAAAGCAGAGACATTACTTTACCAACAAAGGTCCGTCTAGTCAAGGCTATGGTTTTTCCAGTAGTCATGTATGGATATGAGAGTTGGACTGTGAAGAAAGCTGAGTGCCAAAGAATTGATGCTTTTTAACTGTGGTGTTGGAGAAGACTCTTGAGAGTCCCTTGGACTGCAAGGAGATCCAACCAGTCCATTCTAAAGGAGATCAGTCCTGGGTGTTCTTTGGAAGGACTGATGCTAAAGCTGAAACTCCAGTACTTTGGCTACTTCATGCGAAGAGTTGACTCATTGGAAAAGACTCTGACACTGGGAGGGATTGACGGCAGGAGGAGAAGGGGACGACAGAGGATGAGATGGCTGGATGGCATCACCGACTTGATGGACATGAATTTGGGTGAACTCCAGGAGATGGTGATGGACAGGGAGGCCTGGCGTGCTGCAATTCATGGGGTCGCAAAGAGTCGGACATGACTGAGCGACTGAACTGAACTGAACTGTTCACAAATAGGTTGAAAATTTCCAATCACATTACTTATGATATCTGTCCCAAAAAGAGAAGTCCAGAGGAAAATTTCTCCTCATGTTTCCTGGAGATACAGAGAGAATCCAATGAGACTTCCTGGCAGTCCAGGCACCAGAGGCAACAGAGAATAAATTAATTTTTAAAAGATCAAAGAGTGACCGTGTGTCCAACCAGACAGCCTGTAACTTGACCAATGGGATGTCTGTCTTAAAGCAATTGATTTTCTTTTGAGCACGAAAAAGACCCAGAATTAGAAGCAAGAAACCAGGAGGCCAGGGGACTTGATAACAATCCCTTGAGATCTACAAAAACACAAATGGCCAATCCAAACTCACTTCTAACACTTCCAGCCCCACCAAGTTTACGACAGAAAAGCATCTAAATAAACTGAACTAAACCACAAAGTATCAAGGAGAGTTAGGGAGGAAGATAAAAAAGAATCTGAAATGACAATGGTCTTGAGATATTTATTAATGGTACATGGGCAAAATACTTCAAAAATACATTGAGATTTGTATAAATTGAGCTGTATGCCTAACAGAGAAATGCTCACTCAGACAAACAAGTTGTTAAGATTAACTTTTCAGGATTATCTCTTCCCTAAATTATCACTGAGCCAATTACAAAACACACTGGGTATGATTTTGGTGTTGAGAGGAATAAAATGATTTATCGTCCAAATGTATGTCAACACTTCACCAGTTTCATCCATCAACATGATCTTCAAACTCATCAGAAAATATGACCTTGGCCTGGAAAAGTTTGAACCAAGATGTATTTGATGCTTTCTGTGGAGATTTCAACAGAGCATCAAATCATATTATAAACAGTGGGGGCTGTTTAAGAGAATATTTTATATGAGTGTTTATCTCTTAAGAGTTCTTCTGGAGAAGTGGGCTTGAATTCCGCGAGCCTAAAAATAGACCACCGTCTACAATGAACCTGCATGTCAGCATTTTAAAGTGCAATGAAGTGTTTCCACTGAGTGTATAAGGGCTGTGCAGATTCGAGCATGCCCTACAAGTGTAAGAACTTAACACGGTATCTTTAAAACCACAGTAGCAAAGTAGTGCACTGGAACTCAGAACTACGAGAAATAACACGTGAACACAGCAGATGCCAAAGCTGCAGCGTTTGGGGTCTTCTCCCACCATTCCCTGGGAACGTCCCACTCATACACCACTCTAACAAGGAGTCCGTGACTCATCGCTGCTTCGGTTCTTTCTCCAGGAAAGAGCACCTTTACTGGACCCTCCCCGCAGTCTAGCAGCTCTTCTTCTAGCTCCTACAACTCCCAGCTGAGCATTTCACGGTTTTCGATGCAACTGTTCAGGTTTTGGTTTGTTTGGAACTTTTGAGTCTCTGTAGTTGAAAACCCAGTGAAGGCAAAAGTTCATCATGCACACACTCCTCTGTGTTCCCTGCACTTGTCAGAGTGTCTGACACAAGCATATTCTAGAAATGCTCACTGAGTGGAGAAGTGACTAGAACAAACCCTTCGGGGCTACATTTATGTACAAAGAATCTCAAGCGTTTTCACTCATGTGACCAGTCAGTTTGGTTAAAAAGTCAATCATGCTAATTTGTTACAGTGAAGATTGTTTTTAAATAGATTTTTTAAGAAGCATGGACTGGTTCCATTTCCCCACTTTGCAAGTGATTATGGTGTTAGAATGGAGATAGAACCTTAGATTCTGAAGACGCTAATGTCTCCACACCAATGGAACCCAACGGCCTTGGAGTTAGAATTCTCTGCTTTCTTAATAATTCCCTGAATGACTAGACAGATCCTTGAGGTTAACACTCCTATAAGAACTATCACTTTATAAATTAAACTGTTTATTCAAAGCCAATAATCTTAGGTTTGTATTTTTTTTCTATTAAAACCAAAAGCATTGTATAATAACATATTTAGCCTGAAGACTTCAAAATGAGAAAAAGAAAAATATAATACAGAAATTATATAACTGTTTGATGTCCTAAGCACAATCTAAGTAGTAGCTGAGACTTCCTATCATTCATACTCATGTCTTTAAATCTTTTAAGACCACCTTAGGACTGCTTTTTTGTGGTTTCCAGGAAAACTACAAGCACACAATTTAATTTTGAAAGTCCCAAAGCCTTTATTTAGTGGTTATATTTTAATCCATCTTCCCACTTGCCAGAGAGTTGCTTGAGATCTGCCACAACAGTCAAGGGAGGAAGATTCTCTTAGACAAGTTATTATCCTCCTTTGGTGGGGTCAGGAATATAAAATATAGACAGACATATTAACAGCTTAAAAAAATAAAGCTCTTTGTAAATGTTTTATTCATGGGTTTCATAACTCTGAGAGTTTGGTTTGTTTTTTTTTTTTTTTAAGAAAACAAAACCAAGTTTTCTTCATCAATCACTGACTAGGAATCCAGAGCACCTTGGCTTCTGGGCCACTCTTCCACCTGGACACAATGCTGGACCACATTTCCCAGCCTTCTTTTGCAACTTCGTGTGTGGCTTCATGATTGCAATCAGGCTTATAAACCAATCAGGCTTCATCAATCTTATAAACCATTCCCTTGTGCTTTCTCTGATGACCTGAGGCCTACGTGAGGTAAGGAACCTGGGACCCTGAATTATAGTTTGGAAGAGAGACCTCTGCTAATCAGAAACTCCAAACTGTATTTTATGTGAATGAGAAACATGCTTCTCATTGCGTTTAAACAATTATACATATATATTCTGGGGTTTCTTGTTATAGCAGCTGGAGCCATCTTAACCAACAATGATTCTACCCAGGCTTCGGCACTTACATGCTGTGCAACTTCTGCTGGTCACTTAACTTCTTGGGCCCCCATCTCTAGAATGGGGGTAGTAACAGCTGCCATCAGGTCGACCAGGACTGAGTGAGACACTGACGCAATGAGAGCACATGCCAGTAGCTGTTAGGTTCTTATTATTCCAACACACACAGCACTGTCAGACACAAAACACCACGCAGGACAATCTGACAGGCTGTTTGACATCCCAGAATTAGGAAATTCTATTTGAAATGTTTGATATTCTTTAAAAACAGGATGAGATACTTTAGTGAAAAGTTAGCTGCATGATAAAAGGTAACACTGAAGAAAACGGACACTGTTTGGCCAACATTCTGATGCTGCTGTTATGCTGCCACCGATACAACAATTAAAAATTGCTGAGTATTTACTAACTACTCAAGGCTGTGTCTTGTCACCCTGCTTGTTTAACTTCTGTGCAGAGCACATCATGAGAAACGCTGGGCTGGAGGAGGCACAAGCTGGAATCAAGATTGCCGGGAGAAATATCAAGAACCTCAGATATGCAGATAATACCACCCTTATGGCAGAAAGTGAAGAGGAACTAAAAAGCCTCTTGATGAAAGTGAAAGAGGAGAGCGAAAAAGTTGGCTTAAAGCTCAACATTCAGAAAATGAAGATCATGGCATCCGGTCCCATCACTTCATGGGAAATAGATGGGGAAACATTGGAAACAGTGTCAGACTTTATTTTTTCGGGCTCCAAAATCACTGCAGATGGTGGTTGCAGCCATGAAATTAAAAGAAGCTTACTCCTTGGAAGAAAAGTTATGACCAACCTAGACAGCATATTCAAAAGCAGAGACGTTACTTTGCCAACAAAGGTCCGTCTAGTCAAGGCTATGGTTTTTCCAGTGGTCATGTATAGATGTGAGAGTTGGACTGTGAAGAAACCTGGGCGCCAAAGAATTGATGCTTTTGAACTGCTGTGTTGGAGAAGACTCTTGAGAGTCCCTTGGACTGCAAGGAGATCCAACAAGTCCATTCTAAAGGAGATCAGTCCTGGGATTTCTTTGGAAGGACTGATGCTAAAGCTGAAACTCCAATACTTTGGCTACCTTATGCAAAGAGTTGACTCACTGGAAAAGACTCTGATGCTGGGAGGGATTGGAGGCAGGAGAAGAAGGGGATGACAGAGGATGAGATGGCTGGATGGCATCACCGACTTGATGGACATGAGTTTGAGTGAACTCCAGGAGATGGTGATGGACAGGGAGGCCTGGTGTGCTGCGATTCATGGGGTCGCAAAGAGTCAGACACAACTGAGCAACTGAACTGAACTGAACTGAAGGGCTTTGTTATATACCAGTCTGCTGTATCACTAATCTTCTAAGGCTCAAAAACAATCAGCTCAACATGCTTGGGAGATACAGAGGAAACCAAAGTGATAGAATACTGAAAAGTTTCCTTTTATGAACATGCTATATTGTTGGGAAGACAAGTAAGGCCATATGAAATGATCAGAAAACCATTAACAAAGGCACATGATCATACAACAAGAGTTTACAATACTCCACTGTGCGTTTTGCAACACCAGCAAGCAATTAACTCAAGTCTGAGGATACTGGGGGCTTCCCAGGTGTTGAGAGGCTTCCCTGACAGCTCAGTTGGTAAAGAATATGCCTGCAATGCAGGAGACCCCAGTTCAGTTCCTAGGTCAAGAAGATCTGCTGGAGAAGGGATAGGCTATCCAGCAGATAGCTTGTTGGGCTTCCCTTGTAACTCAGCTGGTAAAGAATCCACCTGCATTGCAGGATACCAGGGTTCAATCCCTGGGTTGCAAAGATCCCCTGAAGAGGGAACAGCTACCCACTCCAGTATTATGGCCTGGAGAATTTCATGGACTGTATAGTCCATGGGGTCGCAAAGAGTCAGACACGACTGAGTGACTCTAACTTTCAGGTGGCGAGAGTGGTAAAGAATCTGTCTGCCAATGCAGGAGATGTAAAAGACACAGGTTCAATTCCTGGGTCGGGAAGATCCCCTGGAGGAGGGCATGGCTACCCACTTCAGTATTCTTGCCAGAGCCTGCTGGGCAACAGTCCATAGGGTTGCAAAGAGTTGGACACACCTGAAGTGACTTAGCACACATGCAAACTGTGGAAACTGTCTCAATCTTGACACTGCCTACCAGGAGATAATCAGTCCCCATGGGTTAAGAACTCAGTCACACAAGACTGCCTCCCCACAAGTCCAGATGCCAATACCAGGTCCAGATTATCACCTGCACTTCTGGCTCCCAGCTATAAATTGGCTATAAGTAGGAGATTCCCACCGCCCTATCCTCGGGTCTGATTAACCTGCTAGAGCAGTTGACAAAATTCAGGAAAATAGTTTACATTATTGCAAAAGGATATAATTCAGAAACAGCCAGATAAAAGAGATGCATAGGTAAGGAAGGTAGGCAGAGGCTTGGAGCCCCCATGCCTTCTCTAAAGACACCAGTCTCCCCAAATCTCCACATTCATATTCTCAGAAGCCCTGGGAACCTTGAAATTCTGGGATTTTTATGGAGACATCATTACATAGGTACGGTTAATTGAATTATTGGTCACTTGTGACTGAAGTCAACCTCCAGCCCCTCTCCTCTCCCCATAGGTCAGGGGGTGGGGCTGAAATTTCCAACTCTCTACCTATATGGTTGGTTCCCTTGGTAACTAGATCCCAATCTTAGGTTATCTTGGTGTTTTCCAAAAGTCACCTCATTAAAATAAACTCAGGTGTGGTTGAAAGGGTCTTGCTATGAATAACAAGATGCTAATTTCACCTTTATGTCTCTGAAGTGGGACTGAAGACTAAAGATCAAATATATATAACAAAAGATACTCCTATCACTGTTTTCACTTAGAAATTCCAAGGGTTTGGGGAGCTGTGAGTCAGGAACCACGGAGGAAGAACAAATATGTACTTTTTACAATAAATCACAGTATGACAGATATCCTGCCACAAACACCACACGAGGTGGAGAGAGGGGACGGATGTGGATCAAGGAGGTGGGGCAGACTCTCCAGAGGCCACGGCACAGAAGGCAAACAGGACAGGACAGCAGTAGGACATGAAAATGATGTCTTCTGCAGAAAGGACAGCTGACACATGTGTCTGGCTTGAGCCACGTGGTATTTCCAACTTTTTAAAACTTAATAGAAAATATTTTAAAATAGGGAAGTTACACACAAGCATCTTGATTTCTAGCTATTCTTGAAAACCTGGGCGACCCTTGCATTTCCTCACCAGAGTAAAGTCACAGCTACCTTCTTTAGAAGGACATTTCTGGTCGTAGTTTTCTGCTGTGTTCTGCCTATGGCGTGTGCTCAGATGGCCTGAACGTCTGTGGCTGTCTCTCAGCAAGCTTACTACTATTGGTCCACTGGGGTCAGACAGTGGCAGCCTGATCCTTCCATCATACGGCTCTCCCTTCAACCTTTGTCTAATGGTTTTACAACCACAGAACCAGCCCCAAACTGGCCCTGTCCTGCTTCTAACAAGATACAGAGTTATTTTCCAGGGACAACAGAATGAAACCTCAAGTCATGCAGCAGAAGCGTGCAGGAGATTTTTGATCTCAGACAACTTGGAACCAAAGTTGTCCCCGCTTCCCGATTCCATCCAAATGACCCAACCTGGTGAACTCTAGAGCCCTCTGAGAAGCGGAGGGTCTGCCGTCCAGGAAGATCCGGTCCTGAAGCCCCCCTCCCACCCCCTACCACAAATGGCCAGGTCCCAGAGCCCTCTTGATCACAACCTGCCCCACCAGGGCTTCTGCACACCAACCTCCTCCCCTCCCTAATAAAAGTGTGACCACATCCCAGATTGGGGGACAAATTTAAACCATGTTTTCTGGCCCCTTGCCTGTCAACCTTGCAACAAGCTTTTCTTTTCTCAGAGCTGGTGCCATAGCATTGACTTCTATGTGCTTCAGCAGTGAGTCCATTGCTTAGCCCATTTGAGTAGCCACTAACAATCACTGCCTAGGCTCCGTTATTTTGAGAGTTGCTAACAGGTGGTTTCCTGATTCTGTTACTGTCAATATAGAAATAGCTGGAATTCTTCTGTAAAGAACTTTCTCAACTTTTGGTATTCTAAAACAAAGTGCATGTAAGAAAGGGAGGATAAACACTAGATTCTTTTACTTCCTTTTCAGGGTTCAGAATAATAAACCTCCAGAAGCAGCCAAATATCGCCTCCTCCTCATGTCTGTGAATTTAAGAAGGCAGTTTGGTAAAGAAATACAGAAAGAGATTATAGCGGGAGGATGTCTTTGGGTGGGGGAAAAGGGAGGGAAATAGAAGGAACAGCATTTTCTCCATTCACACCAGCCAAAGGTCAACTCTTCTATGTTAGAGAAGAAAAAATCGGAGAATTGTAAGAGCTGCTTTTAAACTGTCAACGAGAATAAGACTGGCTGGACTGACTTGATAGTTGAGTTTCGGATGACTAACGTTTAGGTTCACCGGTTTTAGGTCAAAGATGGGATCTGCAGAATGAGTTAGCTCCTTCAGGGCTGACACAAAATGAATATTGTTGTCAGTTAACCTAGTAAAGTTTGCTCAAGATCAGTTTTACGGTTTAGCAGAATGTTCTCTTCATATAGATAACTGAGGGTGAGGACAGCGTATTAGTCTGCCAGGGCTTCTGTAACAAAATTACTTTCCTACAGTTCTGAAGGCTGGAAGCCCAAGACCAAGGCATCAGTAGGGCAGGTTTCCTCCGAGGCCTCTCTGCGTGGCTCACAAGGAGCTGTCTTCTCTCAGCATCGTCACCTGGCCTGTTCTCTGTGTGTGCAAATCTCTGGTATTTGTGCTTCTTATGAAGACATCCTGTTGGATTAGGGCCCCATCCTTAAAACTATGTTTGAGCTTAATCACTTCTTTAAAGGCCCTGTCTCCATGTATAATTGCAGTGGGGGGTAGAGCTTTCAGATAAGAATCTGGTGGGGACAGAATTCAATCCATAACAGACACAGACTAAATGAAACGATGCCCCATATGTTGCAGGCTGCATTTGTTCTCTGAGCTGAAATCCTCCTGCCCTTCCCTTGGCTCATCCTCTCTGTCTCCACTTGCCTCCTTGCTGTTCCTCAACCACACAGCATGTTTGTGCCCCGAGGTCACTGCATGTGCAGTTCTCACTACCCAGAAGGCTCTTCCCCCTAGTGCCCAAGTGGCTCCCTTGCTCACTTCTGCCAGATCTGTACTCAAAGCTGCCTTTTCAAGAAGGGTTACACTGGCCACTCATCAGCATTTCATGACCAACACCATCTCTGCCTCATGTTTCCTGTATTCTTACCATATATCTACACTTCCCTGATAGCTCAGCTGGTAAAGAATCCACCTGCAATTCAGGAGACTCCGGTTCGATTTCTGGGTTGGGAAGATCCGCTGGAGAAGGGAAAGGCTACCTACTCCCCAGTATTCTTGGGCTTCCCTGTTGGGTTAGCTGGTTAAAAATCTGCCTGCAATGCAGGATCCCTGGGTTGGGAAGATTCCTGGGAGAAGGAAAAGGCTACCCACTCCAGTATTCTGGCCTGGAGAATTCCATGGACTGTATAGTCCATGGGATCACAAAGAGTTGGACACGACTGAGTGACCCTCACTTTCACTTTACCATATCTACCTAGCCATCCACTTTGCTCCTCCATCTCGTTCATTGCCTGTCTCCTCCTTTGGAACAAAATCTCAGAAGGGCAAGGAGTTTTATCCGATCACTGCTCTTCCCTCAGGACCTAAAAGACAGCCAGGCTCATGGAGGGGGCTCTGTATATTTGCTAAGCAAATAGAGGATCTTTTTTTTTTTTTTAATGAGGATTTGGGAAATGAAAGAGAGCAAAGTGCAAATTAGACATTTTAAAGTTCTTAATTTTATGTTTTGTAGTTTTTGATTATAGCTTATAAGTTTGTTATACATTTTTTTGCAGAGATGTGCTAAGGGCTTTTGATTATAGCTTGTAAGTTTGTTACAGACATTTTGAAGAGATACATGTAAATAAAATGATCAAAATGACATTGAAGTTGTGAACCTTAAAAGTCTGAAAAGAAAAAAGTCTCTTTCAATTCTGGTTTCCTCAGTGTATATGCCCAGCAGTGGGATTGCTGGGTCATAAGGTAGTTCTATTTGCAATTTTTTAAGGAATCTCCACACTGTTCTCCATAGTGGCTGTACTAGTTTGCATTCCCACCAACAGTGTAGGAGGGTTCCCTTTTCTCCACACCCTCTCCAGCATTTATTGCTTGCAGATTTTTGGATCGCAGCCATTCTGACTGGTGTGAAGTGGTACCTCATTGTGGTTTTGATTTGCATTTCTCTAATAATGAGTGATGTTGAGCATCTTTTCATGTGTTTGTTAGCCATCCGTATGTCTTCTTTGGAGAAATGTCTATTTAGTTCTTTGGCCCATTTTTTGATTGGGTCGTTTATTTTTCTGGAATTGAGCTGCAGAAGTTGTTTGTATATTTTTGAGATTAGTTGTTTGTCAGTTGCTTCATTTGCTATTATTTTCTCCCATTCAGAAGGCTGTCTTTTCACCTTGCTTATATTTTCCTTTGTTGTGCAGAAGCTTTTAATTTTAATTAGATCCCATTTGTTTATTTTTGCTTTTATTTCCAGAATTCTGGGAGGTGGATCATAGAGGATCCTGCTGTGATTTATGTCTGAGAGTGTTTTGCCTATGTTCTCCTCTACGAGTTTTATAGTTTCTGGTCTTACATTTAGATCTTTAATCCATTTTGAGTTTATTTTTGTGTGGGGTGTTAGAAAGTGATATGTACCCCAATGTTCATCGCAGCACTGTTTATAATAGCTAGGACATGGAAACAACCTAGATGCCCATCAGCAGATGAATGGATAAGAAAGCTGTGGTACATATACACAATGGAGTATTACTCGGCCGTTAAAAAGAATTCATTTGAATCAGTTCTGATGAGATGGATGAAACTGGAGCCAATTATACAGAGTGAAGTAAGCCAGAAAGAAAAACACCAATACAGTATACTAACACATATATATGGAATTTAGGAAGATGGCAATGACGACCCTGTATGCAAGACAGGGAAAGAGACACAGATGTGTATAATGGACTTTTGGACTCAGAGGGAGAGGGAGAGGGTGGGATGATTTGGGAGAATGACATTCTAACATGTATACTATCATGTAAGAATTGAATCGCCAGTCTATGTCTGATGCAGGATACAGCATGCTTGGAGCTGGTGCATGGGGATGACCCAGAGAGATGTTATGGGGAGGGAGGTGGGAGGGGGGTTCATGTTTGGGAACGCATGTAAGAATTAAAGATTTTAAAATTAAAAAAAAAAAAGAAAAGAAAAGAAAAGAAAAAAGTCTATGTACTTCCCAAGATAGATACGGAATGTAGAAGTCACATGCCCTGACACCATCTGCACGCTCATCTTACACAACAACTGCACACACACCATCCTCTCCGGGAGAGAGGGCGGAGGCGGCGGCACCACAGTTGGGCGCGGGCTGCGGGCCTGGTGGGCCTGTCACGCCTGCTGCCCGAATGATACTAAGCAATTCAGCAGATGGTAGGAGGGCTACCTTGTTTGCAGGGCATTTTCCCTCCTCAAGGGCAGGACAAGGGTGTCTCACGTTCAATTTTATAACTTATCATGAAAATTTGAAGAGCCCGATATAACTTTCCCGCCCATTTTCCCTTACTAATTCTGCCTTATTTTTCAAATTGTTGAGTCCTAGGTAAAATATATTTTTCATTCTATTAACAGCATCACATGAACTTCCTTCATACAACCCAGGACAATGTGTATATTGTGTAGAATACACGATGGCTTAACTGCAGGCCCAGCCTGTCTTCTGCATCATCACCAGGCTACCAGGATGCGGGGAGCTGCGGCAGGAGCCGGCACACTGGCTGGGCACACCTTGTGCCCTTACACAGAGAATTCTTACCTGAGGTGATAATAGTCGCCTTTTGCTTCTTTTACTGGCACGAACGTGGCAGACCTTAAATGACCGATGCCCGGGAGGACAGCTGAGGAAGTGTGTTTGGTTGATTTTTGGTTTTTATTGCTTTGTTTCTATTATGGGCTTTTTTATTCCCCCCGTTAATGAGTAGAGTCAGGAGACGCTACTCCCACCCCTGTCCTTTTTCCCAGAAGTGCCCTCCCCATCGCTTTCAAGAGCTGTCTTTCAAGGAGCCACAATTTGTGAATAAGAATATTCTGTCTGAGCACTCTTTGTGTGAGGCATCAAAGCTTGGAATGTAGTTTAAGGCTCTAAAAATAGAGTTTGGTCTTCAGACTTCATCCTGAAAGCAGATGTACTCAACTAGTTGACAGTTTCACGTGAAACTGCCTAATGTAATCCAGAATAACGCGTATATTTTATAGAATAAAACCCCATGTAACTACAGGGCAAAAGATCTGGGTGCTCACTTCCCTAACCCATCTGATATCAGGAAAACCAGTGAAAATCTCAGGGCTGTAAAACAAGGACTCTGGGTTGGACAGTCTCTAGAGAAACCTTGCAAAGTTTTCACATTCTCTGACACTGACGTCCTTTAGGTCTTGTATACACTGTGAATGAATCTAAAAACAATGAATCCAATCACTCACTGTCTTAAACTAAAAGTAAGAAATATGCCAGAGCAATTTGAAGATGTAATTCTTAAGTTCAACCTAATCAGAAATATCGACAGATGGAGGAACCGATGCCATATGTTAATCATTTTAGTGTATGTTGCCCCCTACCTCATTTTCTATTTAGAACAAGGACGCCATAAAAGACCACTGACAAACATGGACAAAGCACAAAGACAGCATTATGGTAAATGTCATCATCAGTCCTGAGACGAGGCCACATAATGGGAAATGTTCTATTGTTCTCACATAGAAATATCATGTTCAAGGAACCTCCAAATAAGATGAAAATGCAGTCTTATGAAAACAGCATGTTGTTTCAGGCTCCTGGCAAAGTGTGTTACTTCTTTTACCACCGCCCGTCAGTGGCAACAGCACACAACACTGCCCCTTATGTTTAGCTTAAAAGCCCTGTGAAGGCATCCACATAAACACGGTAAGCCCATAGGACCTATCATATCACCACTCACATGGAGAATTATCATGGATATTCCATTCTGCTAAAGGTGATAAAAGCTCTACACTATATCACAAATATTTATTCTGTACTTATTAGGAGGGGACAGAAGAATGAAACACACATGGACCTCACTCTGAAGGCAATTAGGTCTTTGTAGGATGTGGAAGCTAGTTCCTTATGAAACTAGTTTCTTGTAAAATCTTAATAAAAATATGAAGTCCCTAGATTTGCATAATGCTTTAGTTTCCATAGTGCCTTTGCACTGATGAGACCACCTCAAAATAGGCTCTCAGGTAGAAAGATGTATAATATACATAATTTTCAGGTGGAAAGAAAGCTAGGCTCAGAATGGCTATGTGGTTTGCTTACGGTCCCAGAGGAAGTGGAAAAACTGAGCCTTGAATGAAAGCCTTTGGACTCCAAATTTAGGGCTCTCTTTACTCCCACAAAGTCTTACCATGAAGGATTCTAAATTAGGCTCTGTGAAGAGACACAAGTCTCACTACTTGAGGTTTATGACTAAGTAGTTTTTCAGGGTGAAATAGGGCTTGCTCAGAAAAGCTACTGCCACGCATTTTACCTACAAATTTCAGTTTGATTCTGGGATTCAGAGAACTGGATTTGAGCCTTAATTCTGCTGAGGATGGACTGGGGTAGGGGGTAGGCTCACTAGATCTCTGGGTTTCAGTATCTTTGTAGCCCAAAATGAAAATTTTTACTCAATTACATCGGGGGTTCTTTCTGATTTGAACATTTTAGACAGTTTTGCATTAGAACATCCCTCTAAAGGCTGTTTAATTTTTTTTTTTTTTTTTTTCAAAAAACCCACATGTTTAAATTTTCTTAGAATTTGGTTATCGTTTTTTTTTTTTTTTTTTTTTTTTAAACAGCGCTTTTAAGAAGTAATTGAAATCCCGATTGGTCCCAGGACTTGTATCACCTTTCTTTCAGACACAGCCTAACTTAAGAGTGGACCTCTTAGACAGTGGTGCTGGGCCATCTACATCAGAATATCTGCGGGTGGGGGCCAGGAAGCTAGATTTCCACACCTAGGGTTTGAACCCCCAAGTTTTCAGGAACAAAGCCTGCCTTAGGTTACCTCTTGGATAAAGGGAAGGCGGTCAGGGAAAAGGGACAGTAGACACATCATACAGACAACATGAAACCACTGCTGACACCATCATGTTAATCGTGCATTCTGAGACTCTAGAGACCTCTACTCTGATTTTTAAAATAGTCTTCATTCTTCTTTAAATGTTCAAATAGGAACATGACTACTTTTCTGTTAAAAATTCATTTTTAAAAAAGAAGAAATCAGAACGTATCATTCCAAGTAGTCCAAACGATCACAACTGTGTAAAAAAACACAATCACAGCTGCGGAAGCTGAAGGCAATATGCGAACACGCTGACAGTGGTTGATGTGGGGCAGCGCACTGCGCTCCAGGACTCACTCAGGGCCAGGGTCGCCTTGCTTTTTCTTCTGTCATTCTGTATTTTCTCAGTTATGTAGCAGAGTGATTTAGTTGGCGTTTAATACGGCAGCATAACCTATTGAGGAATTAATCTGTGTCCTTTCTTACTGTTGGAGACCCACTGCAGGAGGCATGACTGTGTCCCCAGTCCACTCCTGAGCATTGCCGAGAAAGAACGAACAAAATAACTGTGCTGTCCACACAGGACCCATCGACAGCATCTTCTCCTTGATATACCCCTCTCTCTGGTTTCCAGGACCCCAAACTCACCTGCTCTCCTCAGCCTCTGTGGCCACAACTTCTCAGCCTCCTTTGCAGGCCCCCCATGTCCCCGAGCTAACGGCACAGGAGCTCCCGAGGACTCAGGCCCCTTCTCTCCCATCTGTGCTCACTCCCTTAGTGATCTCATCCAGTCCTTCGTTCTATGAAAGCATTTCTATGCTGAGATTCCCAAATATACATCTCCAGCTTCGGCCTCTCCTGACAGTGACCTGTTTAGAAGCTTTGGTTCTGGGGTTCAGACCACCTGGCCTGAATCTTGGCTCGACCTCTGGTAGCTCTGTGGCCTCATATGAGTAACTTCGTATTTCAGATACTTCTTCCTGAAGGAAGAGGAGGAGGAGGTATTGAGCTGAGCTGAGGAGATGCAGCCACGCCTGACAGGCCCCTGGGCAGCATGGGGGCGGGGGGTTACCTCTGCTTCTGTCAGAGGAATCTCTGGGCCACCATTTCCTCGGTAAAAACCAGCAGGTGGCCTCTTCTTGGAGACCCTGAGGAGGAAGCCTCAGCACCTGAATGACATGTAGTGAGTGAAAGCCCAGAATGGCAGTTACAGTCTTCTGCTTGGTAAGCTGACAGATAACATGGATTTTTTTTTTTTTTTTTAACTATAGCTTGAAAAGACTATCTTGTATTTGAAAAGAAATGAAAGGCTAATGTTGAAACTATCATAAAGAGCGAAACTACTGTTTGTCTCATGGAACTATTTCCTGAGAATTTCAGTTGATCTGTCAGTGAGGAATTAGGGAGTGGCAAAAATAAAAACCACCAACAGACTTTTTGAAGAAAATTCTCCTCATCGAAACCATCTGCTCCCTGACTTATTGATCTGACCCATGTGACACCAAAGAACTGTGAAAATGTTGGAATGAGAGAGGGCAAGGCTTCCTGCACTGGCTTCTGCTGGTCCCAGGAGAGGCTCTCTGGAAAAAAGGGAGCCTGGCCGAATGTCAGCCCAGTCCATGCTTCTCAGAGTCGGGCAGGCACCTGAGCATGTGAAGGTCAGATACTCGCCAATAAAGGAAACTGTGGACGCCATAAACCAGCTCATCCTAGATGTCAATGGAAGCCACCCTTCAATTCCGGCTTCAATTCCTCCCTTCTCTTCTGCCCTAACACTGAGACCTCAGTTCCCTTTGCTGGTTGTCCCTCACCTCCCCAAACCACTCAGTGTTGGGGTACCCCACTTCTCAACTCATTCTGTAGAGAAACATCTGTGAAGTGCTCTGGACATGAAGTGAAGTCCCTGGTTACACTGGAGAAAGAGGACAGAGAATAATTCTCCAGACCCAACTCACCCTCCAGCTGCCACTTCATTTCTTTTCATTCACAGCAAAGCGGGGTTTTTGCCTTGACGACTGCACTGAAATGGCTTTTTCCCAAGGTGAGCCATGCCTTCCAAATGCTAAATCCAACGGTCTGTCCTCAGACCTAACTTCATGGGCCCAGACTGCAGGATCGGATAAAGCTGGAACGCTCTCTTCACCTTGAAATGTTGAGACTCTCCCTCCTTGGTTTCTGTGACACTGCCCTAGTTCTCCACCAATCTGTACAGCCATTCCTGTCTCCTGCGCTAGGTCCTTCACTCCTCTGACTTATGACCACGGGAACTCCTCAGAAGTCTTTTCTCCGACTCTGGTCTCTCTTAGTGATCTCGTCTATCCCTGCAGTTTTTTGTGTGTGTGTTTTTAGCATTTATATGCTGAGATTTCAGAGAGGCACCTCCAGTTTGGCCCTCGCTCCGGACACCCTCAGGCCTGCTTCCTCGCTCCTCACCGTCCTCCTCACCTTGGTAAACGGCAGCCCTATTCTCAGGGCTGTCTCCTCCGGTTCCCTCACACCTCCACCCAGCCCCGTGGCTGACCCTGCTGGCTTCACCTTAAAATGGGTGCAGAAGCCAGCTGGCGCTCAGCAACTGTGCACGGCTTATGTTCTAGCCCAGCTCATCACTCTTGCTCACACAAGTGGCAACAGGCTCCCCTGCTGGCTCCCTTTCAGAAAGCAGCGGGAGCCACCTCCTCCAACGTAGTCAGACACTTTCAGTCCTCCGCTCCCCAGCCTCCAGTGGCTCCCATCTCAGGGGAAGAGCCCAAATCCTAACTACGACCGATCACAACCCACAAGGTCTAGTCCCCCACTTTTCACTGTGACCCACTAAGACTGAGCTAGCCACTGTGCCTCCATCACATTGGGAACGCTCACTCCTGCCTGAAGGCCTCTGCTCTTGCTGCCCTTCATATCTGGAATGTTCTTGTCTTGCTCCCATAAACCTCCCAAGACTTTATTCAACTGACACTTTGTCAATGAGACCCACCTCACACTGGAAACCTCATACTTCTTAAAATCCTCCCAGCTTGACATGTCTTTCTAGCACTTACCACAAACATAGTCTGTGCCTTATTTATCTTGTTTAATATTTTCCCCACTCGTGTGTAAGTCCAGGAGTACAAGGATTCCTGGCTTTTTTGTTCACTACTATGTTCTCAGGAAAGAACCTGAATCTAATGGGCACTCGACAGTATTTGTTTAATAAATATTTCATTTTAAAAAATGAGCTGCTATATTTCATCAAAACTCTACTCCTAAGTAAACTGAGTTTTTTAATAGTTAAAATCTCAAAGCCAAAGAATCAAGGCTTCTTTCCTAGTTAATCATTATTAAATATGGTAATAAATCCCAGATTAGCTCTACTACTGGTTAACTGAGGTTAAGAAGGAATGGATTTTTGTCATCTTTCATGGTGAAAACCTTATAGATTGTATTTATTTCTTTTCTTCCCCAATTATGTATGGCCTAATGAACAAAAACATAAACTGCAAGACTCAGGAACTTGTACATAAGAGGTTATCACATTAAAGACCAGGTCCTTCCTGTCTGAACTGGCTTTGCAAGTTTATAGGAATTTGGGTTGGAAGCATGTTTTATTCAGGGGCTACTGGGGCTTATTACTAATGGCCTAGTAAGAGCTTGTTTTGCCAAGATCTTCCATTTTCAACAGAGCAGGTTCTAACTATTGGCAGGTTCTAACTGTTCAGAATTTTACCATAATATACAAAAGACCTATCAGTGGAAGAAGTCGGGGGATTATTGGGCTTTTCATCCCTTATAGGAAGCACGTTTAAAATATAATTAATTTTCAAGTGAAGAAAAAGCTGTTTCCAAGTACTTTGAGCATCTCCTAATAACAAAGCGTTAATACAACCCGCATTCTACATTTCGTTTCATCTCTTCAACACTGCAGCAGGAAGGGCAGCCCAAACATGCACAGCGCAGTGCTGACAGCTCATGAGCATGAGAGAAAGCCGCCATATGTGCCACAGAAGCGTCCGAAAGGAATGCAAACAGAAAGAGCAGCTCGACCATATCCAAATGTCTCAATGAGTTAGTACTAAAATGGTAAAATGTCACCAATTTACAGCACTGCTTTCCTTACAAGACATAAAAAATTAGACATAATAATCAGCAAAGAAGAATTTTAATCCTTAGAATTAGACAGAATGGACACTCCAAGTTGAAGACTTTAAAAAAAAAGACAGAAACTATATTATTTGAATGGATGGTACTAAAATAAAAATGTATTCTAGCAGTTAGACTTCACTTAGGGTTCAAAATCTACAGTACGGGTCAGTTTCCGATGTCTGTGAGTGAAGCAGGCCAGGCATAGGACTGGCAGAGTGGAATGTCCAGGCCCCACCAAATAGGAGGCCACCACTTGGGACCAGCTAATCATGGCTATGCAGGGAGTGGGTCCCAGTGTAGCCAAACGTACTCTTATGAGAAAACAAGTCAGGAGGAAGAAAACTGTGCTTTCACAGAAAACGTAAAACATTTAAATCTTGTATAAAATTTTATACAAAATTTCTATTTTGTATAAGTTCAAAAAAATTTTAGGTAATATTTTCAACTTTTTTTAAAAAGGGATGTGTTGCTGAAGCCAGCTTTTGAGCTCAACTCTGCAGGTTAAGGGGAAGGAGGGACAGTGAGGATAAAAAGTATATCCAAACAACCATCTGGCCTCAAAATTTCACCCTCAACTTCAACGTGGAGCCACTCACAGAAGACACCTCCTATGGAGTGAATGCCCATGTATGCAGGGCCCTGCAGGGCTGTTAGAAGCTCCAAGCACACTGCATGCCTGTAAATTCAGTTCCTCTCGCTACTCACCTTCTGAATAAAATAATGCAATGAGAGTTCTTACAACATCAAACCAATGGGTGACACTGAATGTTTACAATCAAAGAAACCAATGCCACGCTTTAAGTTAGGAAGGTGACATGAAATAAGAATGGCTTGACCAAAATTATGGCCTTTTTTGTTTTAGGCTAAAAAAAAACAGGAAAGGATTTCTTTCCTCATTTGTCCACTGCTTTCGAACCAAGAGAAAAAGACCATCCTGTAATCACTTCTTACTCACTGTGAGTAATCAGGCCAATAGTTCTCGTGAATGCCTGTTTCAGCTCCATCTCACAGGTGTGTGTTGTCCTGTGGGTAAACAGTAGGCATGTCTCTGCTTTCGGAAGGTACCCATTTACCTAAAATGTTGGGTACTAGAGGGTAACAAGGTGACATTCCAATGCTGCGTTCACACTTAATGTGAACTATGTAAGCTGATGACTATGCACGCACATAGAGGCAGGGAAATTAATGTTTTCATTATTTTCCATGCTGCTACAATAAAAAACAAAAAAGGTTTACTCACCACCTTGCAACTAACATAGAGTGTCTACAAGTCCAAGCAATAGACATATTTATCTTTGCAGAGATCCAACCCTACACCACGATTAAAATGAGATTTATTTGGATAAATATGGTTAATAACTCTGAGAAGATTTATGCTCTTGCCAACATGGTGAATTCCCTCTTTGTGTTTATTCTATTTATTGCTTTGGAGCTTTGTCAAATGAATCATTTGGAAGAAACTGATGGCATAAGGCTAATTAGGCAAGAAAAATAAAGCTAACAACAACTCTGAGAAGCAAACTTGAGGCTGAGGAAACTTCTGATTAAAGTTTGTTTTTCACATATTCAACCTTCTACAGTCTTCTCCTGTTTGTCTAAAGGACTTTCTAAATAGACCCAATGGGATCCTCCTGGCAGTCCTAAGAGCATGGAAAAGAAATACAACTTTCTATATTTGAAATTCTGGGCAAGCTCAGAAAGTACAAGTAAAATCACTGATTAGCCACTTTTCCTTCTGCTCCGTAAGCACACTTGCCAAATGTAGCTGTCTGGGATGTTTCCCTAGTACAGAGCTTGCTGGCGGCGCCTAACACCATCCCAGGGCAGATGGCCTCCTGCCAGGGATCAGACTCCTTCAGCTGTTGAGTAATATAGGGACTGGACTATCAAAAGAAGCTAATATTTGGCTTAGACCAAGGCCAACTTGTATCTAAGTGGTTCTTCATAAATCTAAAATATGGTCCAATAAATCCACCTAGTGGCTGAATGTCACTGGCCACTACCATGGAACTGAAGTCCCTTTTAAGAATTCATGGTCAACCCACCTAAAGACGCTCCACTGTCTAGAGCTCAAGGGAATCTGAGAAGGTTGCCTGTGCTGGCCCGAGATACACTCAACAGTAGCCAGTAAATAATCTTCTTCTCTCTTACTTTTAAAAGTAGAATTATTCAGTTAGGGGAGCTTAGCTGGAATGCTGCAGGCAACTTAGGTTCCATTTCAAAACCTGTTTGTAAGGCTGTCAAACTGGCAGACGTCCAGTCAGAAAGCTTTGTAAAAGGGCTCCATTACCACCATACTGGCCTGAATGGCAGAGCTGAGTGTGTGTGTACGTGTGTGTCCATTCTTGTAGCCTCAAACAAGTTTCTTTTTCCTCTTCTGGAATCTCTGAATTCACTTGTCAGTTGGTTTATAATAGACTTACGTTTTGGCAAAAAGGAATAAGCCTGACCATCTCCACCAGGGGATCAGCATGAAAACCTAGGAGGTGTCAGTCTTGTGGATGGTACCTTTGGAAGCACAGTTCGTGTGAACGAGGCTCCGGAGCTGCAAGGCGCTAGCCCTGAGAGACTCTCACTGCTTCTGCTATCACATGACCCTCCCAGCACCACCATTACCCATCACAACACATGTATAAACAGCTCTGTTATATGCCCTGTGGTTGTATTTTCGATTAATATTCAGAATACTATGAAAACATCAGTAATAGTCCCATTTTAAGGAAACCAACGGTTAGTGTTGTAACCTGTCCCAGGTTATAAAGCAGGAGGCTCAGGAGTGAAATTCGCCTCTGGCTAACTCCGAAGCCTGTTCTCTTATTATATCAGGTCACCTCTTTATACACAACCTTGCTGACATCTTTTAAAATCCCTCCTATTGCTCTGCCAGGAATGAAGCAGTCAGAATTTTTTTCTCTCCTAGGAAAAGTCTTATCTTTTTCTGAAGTTTAGTTCATTTAAGTTTTTCTACTAGATTCAGCTCTTTGGATAGTTTTTAAAATCCATGACTTTATAGTATATCCAGCTCACTCTCATTATTGGGAAGAGGGGCAACAGTCTCCTCTGCCTTTCTTCATCCTAACTGGAAGTGGAAGTCTCTTTCTCACTTCTCTTGGTAACTCCCTCTTGTGTTGTTTGGTCTTTAAGTCCTGTCTGACTATTGCAACCCTACAGACTGTAGCCCACCAAGCCCCTCTGTTCATGGGATTTCCCAGGCGAGAACACCGGAGTAGGTTGCCATTTCCTTCTCCAGAGGGTCTTCCTGACTCAGGGATCAAACCCGTGTCTCCTGCATTGGCAGGTGGATTCTTCACCACTGAGCCACCTAGAAGCCCCCCCTCTTGAGTACCTCACGTTTATATTTAAGTCTTCCTCCATACCTTTCCTTGAGAGGCAAGTTAAGCCTAGTAAAAAACTCTCAGAAACCTTATCTGTTCTATCCCTTCTACACAGACATTTACTGAGATTTTTTTAAAGGACTCAGAAACTATCTTCATAAAAACAAATCATAGTAGATACTACAGTTGGGGTTGCAAAAATCCTACCAAAAACTGAATAGCAACATATATGCTAATTAATCTGGAATGTAGAATTTAGAGTTTTGCAGATGGCAAACAAGTATCTAGGAATGAAGGGCCGTAATAAATACAACATCCATAATATACGAAGGACTTAACTCATCTGTATTCAGACATCAGATTTTGTTTCCTTGCTCCTATCAAGTCTGACCCAGGAAGGACTTAGGGCAGAGTCAGGTTTTCTTGCTCTCACTTCACTCGTGAGGCCTCTGAAATCCAGAGAGAGACAGTGGCCACGCAGAGTCATACAGCCTGCAGGAAGGGGAGGTGGACGCAGGCTCCGGCAGCCCAGTGCTGCACCCATTTCGATGCTTGCTCAACTGCAACACCAGGCGAATGTGCCATAATAGCCAAGGGTGATATTTTTTAAAAAACTTTTTATTTGAAAATAATCTCAAAAATATACAGACTAGTTCAAGGAGCACCCACACCTCCTTCACGCAGGGTCGCCCATTGCTAACATTTCACTTCATTTGCTTTGTGATCTACTACTGTCTGTCTGTTCAGGGCTTCCCAGGCGGCGCAGTGGTGAAGAACCCACCTGCTAGTACAAGAGATGTGCGTTTGACCCCTGCGTGGGGAAGATACCCTGGAGAAAGAAATGGCAATCCACTCCTGTATTCCTGCCTGGAAAAAGTCCCATGGACAGAGGGACCTAGTGAGCTGCAGTCAAGGGATCACATAAGAGTCGGAAACGACTGAGCGACGGAGCAACATACACACATCTGTCTGTCCAACCATCCACATAACAATATTTTCTGAGCCACTGAGAAGACATTGTATAATTATGGCCCTTTACCCTTAAATACTTGAATTTATATTCCCTAAGAGTAAGAATATTTCCCTACATACTACAGTACAAAGATATTTTAAAAAGATAACGTCTTCTACTACCTATATGCCCTTTTATTCACTGACCTAAGAATACATTTTTAGCATTTTCCCCCTACCATCCAGGGTCCAGCATGGGATCAGTTACCACATATGCTAGTGGTCACTGCCCTTTAAGAGTATTTAATCTGGAACATTTCCTCAGCCTTTGTCTTTTATGACGTTGACATTTTTGAAGAATATAATCCCCTTTTCTTTCTTCCAAGACTGATCTTCATTTTTTATTTCTCTAATGTTTCCTTGTGATTAGGTTCAGACGGTACGCTTCCAGACGGGATACTGCAAAAGAGATGCTGTGTCTTTCTCGGGTTCTCACATCCAGAGGCACATGATGTCCATCTGTCCCTCGCAGTGACATTAATTTTGATCACGTGGTCAAGTTGTTGCCTGGTTTTTCCATTATATACTTATTATTTTTCCCTGAAACTAATAAGAACCCTGGGGCAACACCTTAAGACCATAAAATAGCTTGCTCCTCCTCAAGGATGAATTTTTATAACAGTATTTTCACTATGTTATAAAAAAAAAATGACCTCTACATCGTAAAAGAAACCTAGGTTTTACTTATTATTCTTGAATAAGTTCCATGCCAATTTTAACATCTGTTTTTATTACAGTAGTCCATGTACACTGGGTGTTTATTAAAAACCATTCATTAACTGTCTGCTATCTTGGGTAGGATACTGGCAATTTGATTTTTAAACTTAGCTCGTATCAATGCCCTAATTTTGGTTCAATTAAAAAGAAATCTCTTTAACTTATGCAACAGTAGGGATTTAGAAATTAAATTAAGGTATATCACTGCAAAAACATTCTATTAAAAAAAGAAACTTATAAAAGAACTTACTCCTATTTGTTCAAATTACATACGGATTCTGGTTATAATGGTATTAGTTATTATCCAGCCTTTTCTAAATAGTACTATTTTGGGTGAACTTTAATTCAAGGTCTTAACTTGGATTAAATATAATTAGCTTATATAAAATGTTTGAATGGCCAAGTGATTTTAGTTTCTGAGTTTGGTAACAAGCAGAAAGGAGGCAATTTTTGGAAGGCAGAGTAAATTAAAAAAAAAAAAAAGTTTGTTTTTTTTTTTTTTCAGAAGTTGCTTTTAAATTAAAAAAAAAATACTATGGCTATTGTTTTAGTTTTTAAAGATGCCTCCTTTCTCATTTTGCAACCACAGTTTGCAACATACATGAGAGCATGTTTCACAAACTGTCATCATGCTGAGTGGGTATGCCACTAAGTCAATAATTCTTTCATAGAAATAAGGAAACCAGGGCCGGTAGGCCAAAAGCTTTCTCTCTTAAAAAGAATATAAACTTTGCTATAGCCCCTCTTTTCTCTTTTGAGCTCAATCTCTCATCTATAATTCTGCCATACTTGTAATACAATAAAATTCCAGGCTTTATGACAGAAGAGATATTTTTTGGTTTTGTTGGTTTCTTTCTTTGTTTTTTTGCTTCTTTTTTTTTTTTTTTTTAATCAATAGAATTCAACAACCAAAGCTTTAGTGTTTCGGGGATTTTTTGTTTGTTTGTTTTTCGCTCGGGGGTTGAGGGGAAGCATTTGTAGCCACGAGAGGAAGAAAGGGAGAGGCCTGAACTCTTAGCAAGGAAGCTCAAACCCACGACTGACAAGTGAGGCGAAAGCAGCAGCCCTGTCTGTTGGCCCATTGATACCACCAGAGGCAGAATTTACCAACATTATGGAAACCACGCCCACCAGAGGTCACGCAATACAACTGGAAGCCAAATATCTCTGGGCTCGAGGCACGAGTCTCCACGCTCTTTCCTCCTATGTTTCATGTTAAATAGCAAGGTGTCTTCAGGGGGCCACCAGCAGGGACAACAGGGACCTTATAACAGGATAACAGTCCAAGTACAGGGCTTAATGACATGATCGTCCCCACCAGACAGGCTTCAGTACTGAGGTCCACTTCTTCCAGGTCTTTTTGTTGATGTTGTTAAGAAGCGATCTTAGCTCAGATTCTGTGTCAGGGGCAGGAGAAACTTAACTGGCCGCAAGCCAGTTAAGGATTTTTGTGGCTTACCAGGCTTATTATAAAATAATAATAACAACTGTTTTTGCCATTGGGAAGAAAAGAATGTTTTCTTTTTGAATGTTTGAAAATATTTAAAGTCACTTTTCCACTCATTATTCTTTCCTTTATTTTTAATTGGAAGAGAACTGCTTTACAATGTTGTGCTAATTTCCACTCATTCTTTATACCCATTCTATTCAATATGGTAGCCACTAGCCACACATAGCTATTTACATAAAATTTTAAATTCTGTTCCTCAAGCACACCAGCCACATTCAAGTGCTCAAGGGCATCTGTATCTAGTGACTATCCTATTGGACAGCGCAATATAAATACAAAACATTTCCATCAACACAGAAAATTATTTTAGTGTTGCTCTAAACTCATTATCTTTTTTAAATGAGCCATTATAATTCAATTCTCCTTATACTATGGAACAAAACAATCTTCCTGCATACTCATACGAAATAAATATATGGATACAATACAAATACTGTATTAGGCAGGGATGAGACAAAGTTGTTCATTGGAAGGACTGATGCTGAAGCTGAAACTCCAATACTTTGGCCACCTCATGCAAAGAGTTGACTCATTGGAAAAGACTCTGATGCTGGGAGGGATTGGGGGCAGGAGGAGAAGGAGACAACAGAGGATGAGATGGCTGGATGGCATCACCAACTCGAT
Source organism: Capra hircus (assembly GCF_001704415.2). Taxonomy (NCBI): domain Eukaryota; kingdom Metazoa; phylum Chordata; class Mammalia; order Artiodactyla; family Bovidae; genus Capra; species Capra hircus. The sequence continues at coordinate 6,806,111 of NC_030820.1, forward strand.
GGACATGAGCTTGGGAAAACTCCGGGAGTTGGTGATGGACAGGGAGGCCTGGCATGCTGCGATTCATGGGGCTGCAAAGAGTTGGACACAACTGAGCGACTGAACTGAACTGAGACAAAGGTGGGGGTGATCTCTATAATACTGTCACAAACACACGCTGTCCTCACAAAGCCCTGTGATGCTACCAACTTGCTGGATAATATTCAAAGGCCTGCCTGGTATTCCATGACAAAGAAGCAAGAAACTATTCTTTCTTACGCGTCACCTTAATTTGTTAACGATGCCACCTATATCAAACAATTTACATCAGAAGTTTCCTTACTTGCATTTCCAAATGTGTAAAATAAATCATGTCCTTTGGAAAAGGGGCTGCCCAGCTTTGCAGCTTTGTAACTGAGGTACTTTAATGCCAAGTAACGCAAAGAGTCGGACACGACTGAATGCCAAGTAAACATCGGAGGCCACAGCTGTTTCTAAAAAATTTTATGAACAAGAACAGGGGGCCAGTATAATATAAATCCACAAATGATGTTCTGATTCCCAGGCTCACCCGCTATGAGGGCAGGGAGGCCGGGCAACTCAAGAGGAGTCGCATGGGCTTCTTTGCCATGCTGTAACCCCTGGGGGATGGCAGGGCACAGGGCACACGGGGTGCAGACCTTTGGCCCTGCCCTGAGGATGCCGTGTCAGACCACCCAGAGCACGAGACAGGCAGCCCTTGCACACACGTGGGTGCCTCTGCCCTCACACGTGCAGGGTGTGTCCAGGTGCTGGGCTAACTCTGCCTCAGCTTCCTTGAGGTCTTCCCATCCTCCCCGCAAAACCACCCCCAGCCCCGTCAACCCATTACCCACTTTCTCTTCCCCAGTCCCAGTTTCTTATTCATAACAGACAAAGAACAAGGTGAAAAAAAAAAAAAAAAAAGAAAAGGTTTTTTCTAATTTCCTCTGCTCCATCATCAAAAGCAAAAAAAGATCTGCTATTTTTCTTTGGGATTGGTAACTGTTCTTTATCAGATTCTCATAAAGATCACAGAGCTACCACCTAAGAGAAGCCAAAAAGAATTCCCTGTGTCCACCTAGCCAGTTAGAGGTTCCTGTGCTGTCTGTAAGACTCTGCTCATTCCCTTCCTGCCCCCTCCTACCCTCACCCACCCAGCTCTCCCCACGTACCTTGGCCTTCCCATCCTGGGCGGACATGTATCCAACACACATGCTCTCGGTCGTGTGGCTCCACAGAAATTCCACTGCCAGGGAAGGGAATACAAATAGGCACATTCAGATCACAGATGGAAAATAAATCTCTGCTTTTTAATAGAACAGTTAAAGATAGCTTTATATTTAACACACTCGGCTCCCGACTTTCCATTCGCTCCTTCATAAATGTCAAGATGATTTAGTACTCAAAACTGTGTAATGCCATTTACTGTGAAATGAAAAATGTATTTCTTTCTTGTCAAAACTTATGATTATTACATGTAAAATAAATGCTCCTCTGTTTGAAACTTGTAACATTAAACACACACACATGCACACACACTCATGCACACAGTATACAATGATTTAGTAAACGTAATATTCCATAACGTAGTTTCCTTTAAAACACACACACACACTCCGTAGGTCAAGGTTTTTTAAATACCATTCTCTATGAAAAGGAACCAGGGTTCCTTGGAGAAATGTTGATTCCAGGGCCTGGGCAGAGAAAATTTTAAATGAATCTGGAACATCTTTTTGTGCCAGAAGATGAGGAAGTCCTCGAAGAATGAGGAAAGCTTGGGAAAGGGCCCACGGATCAGCCTGAAGAGACCCCAACTGGCCATATCTGTGTCAATCTAAGTGTCAGAATAAATAATAACAGTAAAGAATTATCATCCCTGAACAAAATTAAAATCAACGAGCCCATACAAGACCTAGGTCCCAGGTCCCAGCCTGTCTAATACAAACAAATAGGAATAAGTAAAATGGGGGAGAAGAGAAAGCACTTCCTTGCAGCTGAATGCCAACAAATAAATACAGAAGAAATAATAGATGCTTTTCTTTTTTTAGAAAAGCATCACACTTTCAAAAACTAGGAAAATTTGGAAAGGAGTGTGCTTTTTACGCAGTCTCAATGGAATCTCTCCAGAAAATTCTTATGAAATACAAAGGGGCAAAGGGTAAGTTCACTGTGGAGAAATGCAACGGACCCCACTTTAATCAAGTGATGGAGCTAACATCACTGAGTAAGGGGCAAATCAACACAACGCGTCTCTGGATCAGACACCCTGAGACTCACTGCCACTTCTGCAGCGTTCCCACCAAAAACACAGACTCAGAATTGCAGGAGGAAACGCCACACAAATCTGACATAGGAATACTAAGAAATAACTGACTTGAACTCTTCAAAAGATGTCAAAGTCAAAAAATATAAAGAAAGTTGAGAAACTGTTCCCATGTAAAGGCAACAAATGCATCCCAGGGAATTTCCTGGTGGCCCAGGGGTTAAGACTCCGTGCTTTCACTGCTAAGGGCCCAGGTTCAATCCTGGTCAGGGAACAAAGATCCCATGAGCTGCGCAGCATGTCCAAAAAGTAAATAAAGAAAGAAAGAAGACAAAGACGATATGACAACTAGAGGTAATGTGTCCTTCTGGTATGGAGCCTGGGTAGGGGTGGGGGGTGTTTGAAGGGACATTCCTGAGATAAGTAATGGACTTTGAAAATGGACTATGGATTGGATAATAGTGTGATATCAACATTAAACTCTGTGATTTTGTTAACTATACTATGATTACTTAGAAGAACCTTGTTCTTAAGAAATATGCACTGAAGTATTTAGAGTAAAGACTCGATCTCTTCACCTTGCTCTCAAGTCATTCAGAAAAAAAGAGTACACATTTAAATGTGTATGTGTGTAAAGGGAAGAGGGATGAAAGGAAGAAGTAAAAATGGAAAAACAAACAGGGGAAATAAAAACAAAGAGCAAATGCACGTAAAGAAATCACAGGTGTCCCCTGTTCTGTTCTCAAAACATCTGCATAAATTTGAAATTATATCTAAAAGTTATAGAAAGAAAAATCCTGAGATACACACAAAACTCTGTCACCTTCAGGTACTTACTTGCAAAACTCTATGCTGTTTTAAATGCATTTTTAAAGCTTTGATGCACTTTTACAAAAATTTCACAAGTCCCGGGTAATAAAACTGCCTTGCTCAACTCCAAGCCTCCGGGTCCTGAGCCATCCATCTCTCTCTGAGCTAATTAGGCCTGAAGACAGTGTGTGGGCTGAGACACAGCTCTGGGCTCTGCCGTCCTGACTCTGAAGCCCTTGCCAGACACGTGGGGAAGGCAGAGGCCTGAGAGGCAGCTCTGCGCTCCTCACAGAGCAGCTCACTCTCTCATCATTAACTCATTTGCAAATGGGCGACCTGTTCTGTAGTGCTCTGCCTAGACTGCAAGAAAACAGCGTCAGGCAGTGAAGCAAGCTCTCTCCACCAGATGCTTTTTCTTCCTCACACATCTGCTTTGAACTTCAAAAAGCCTGACGTCCAGAGCAAGGTCTGGGATATTCTAAATTGCCTAATAGAGCAAAGGCATTCAAGTCTTACCAAACTTCCCTAGTGTGGTGCCAATGCAATTATATTTAAATACAAAATTCAGGTTATTTCCAACACTGTGACCTCTCTTTATTCCCCAAACGTTAAGGTGGTAACTGCTCATGAATTAGCCAAGAAAAAAATACATGGAAATATAGTCAATTTAATCATGAAAGTAAAGGATAAAAATACTGCGTGTTGTTTTTAAGGCAAAATTTTGATTATTTCAAACTGCATTATTCACCCTGAAAATATAGCCTGCTTTCAGGAAATATAACACACAAAAAAATTGAGACTTACAAAGCAAGATAAACTGGGTATAATGATTGACCACATTAAATATTTTTCTATTGAACAGTTATCAATAAAGTGTCTAGAGTTTGCTGCTGCTGGCTGCTAAGTCACTTCAGTCGTGTCCGACTCTGTGCGACCCCATAGACGGCAGCCCACCAGGCTCCGCCATCCCTGGGATTTTCCAGGCAAGAACACTGGAGTGGGTTGCCGTTTCCTTCTCCAATGCATAAAAGTGAAAAGTGAAAGTGAAGTCTCTCAGTCGTGTCTGACTCCTAGCGACCCCATGGACTGCAGCCCACCAGGCTCCTCCGTCCATGGGATTTTCCAGGCAAGAGTACTGGAGTGGGTTGCCATTGCCTTCTCCGAGATATAGAGTTTTGGAGTTCTTAAAGTAACTCAATGTCTAGAAATTCAGTCTTCCTTTACTCTTTTCACAAATAAACAAAAAAAGGAGGTGCATTTACTGACACTTTTTTTTTTTTTTGCCCAAACTCATGGCATATGGGATCTTAGTTACCCGACCAGGGATGGAATCTGTGCCCCATGCAGCAGGAGCATGGAGTCTTAACCACTGGACTGCCAGAGAAGCCCCTGACACACTCTTCTTAATAACAATTCAAATCAGTTATTAGTTCAGGATAGCTTGAGACACTCAGCAGGAATTGTCTACTATTTAAATTATAAAATGCTTTTGAAAAGAAATCTTATTTATTTTAGTGTATATCTTAACTCAGTAATTTAATACACTATTAATAATAATTTAACAAATTATTTCTTGTTGGAGGACTTCAGGGAGGCAGGAGAAAAACTCACAGTGGTAATTTTTCATCTGCCAAGCATTGCATTTCACGGCGGAATTCAGCAAAGCCTGGATGGGGATCTGGGGCTCAGAGAAGGGAGGTAACACTCTCATAATGGTGGGAGTATGACCATTTGGAAATACACTGCTGTAATTTGTGGTAGTTATGGTCTGCAAGTTTGCCATGAACACTGAATTAGCAAACACTGAGCCATTGCTCCCAAGGGAAATACAAGGTTAAGGTCCTGCAAGCCTCTGGTCACAAAATTTTCAAGAAGTAACCTTATTTGATGTGTATTTTCTGTTTAGAGACACCTTATATAACATACGGCGGTTTAGTCGCTAAGTCATGTCTGACTCTTGGGACCCCATGGACTGTAGCCTGCCAGGCTCCTCTGTCCATGGGATTCTCCAAGCAAGAATCTGGAGTGGGTTGCCATGCCCTCCTCCAGAGGATCCTCCGGACCCAGGAATCAAACCCGGCTCTCCTGCACTGCCGGCCGATTCCTGCACTGCAGGCATGTGCTTTACCAACTGAGCTATGAGTGAAGCCCCTGTAACATATATTTCTTATAGATAATTAACTTTGTCCAATATGCCTTTATAATAATATACTAGCCAAGAAGAGCTCAATACTTTCTTGACCCTGGATGACCTGGCCACAAGCTTCTTTGGCTTTCAGCCTCACAGCAACGCTTTCCCTTATGCTCTTTTTATCATTTGTCATCTACTGACTCCATGAGTTCTGCTACTTTTCCAGCTCAAATTTCCCCCCACTCTGCTCATGCCCACAAATGACTGGGAAAGTGCTGGGAGTCCTGGTCTTTCAATTACAAGTAAATTTCATCAAGCAAGAAGAGTCACAAATTTTCACAACTCTGAAAATAATGAGGATAGACTCCTTTTATCAAAATGACATACACTTTGACCTAGCAATTCTACTTTTAGGTAGAGTGTACAGATATGCCTTTGTATGTATAAAATAACAACTTTACACAGATATTCACTGAAGTAATTTTAATTAGGAAGAAACTGGAAATATTAACAGCACAGTTGCCTTTTGGTGGGAGCATATATGAACAACTATGGTACCCTATTCAGTGGAATACTATGCAGTAATTAAAAAAGAGAAAGCTCTATGGGGATGATATGGAACCATCCACACTAAGTGTTTTTTCAAACGTTTTGCCAGGAACCACAGTAAAACTAAAGCAAAACAAAAAAGCCCCCTACACTGTCACTGAGTATGTGGGTTCTTTCTATTCTGTGGGCTCTTTATAATCTATGTGCTACAGTGAAAAGATTCTGCTCTTGACTCACTAAATTAGACCTCATTAATGTGACATGCTACAGTTTGGAAAAAAACACTAATCTACAAAATACACAGTTTATCTAAAACAAAAGACAAGGTGAAGAAAGATGGAAAAAAATGACGCTGCTCATTTCTGTGAAGGAAAATAAAAGGGCACCATGGATGACTCATGTTTGTAAATACATGGGATCTCTCTGGAAGAACATCAGAGGAACCAGCAACAGTGGTTATCATGAGAGAGGCAACTGGTGATTTAGGAAGCTGAGTGGGGGGCAACCTACTTTTCACCACACATCCAGCAGCTAAGATGCTGCCTTCCAAGGCAGGCGGAGCAGGTTCGATCCCTGGTCAGGGAAATAAGATCCCACTTGCCTCGCAGCCAGAAGACCAAAACCTAAGACTGAAGCAGTATTGTAACAAACTCAATTACATAGAAGAAAAGCAAAGATGTAAGTCCTACTCAGTAAAGGAGCTGTATTTCTTACCACTTGGTGACACCAAGAAGTCTATAACGTATTTCTGGATTTTAGGGACTAAAATGTCTTCCATACTAAAAAATTGCATTTTATGGTAATAGTATTAAAATGATTCTAATAATAATACAATTAATTGGGCAGATGCTATATCCAAGTACCAGGAGTTTTCCATGTGTAATTATTACATGTAGGGGACCGCGAACTCCAGTAACATTCAGGGTTAATGAGTGGCCTAGAGTGGCGTATCTGAGCCTGAGAACGTGTTGTCTGAAACAGCATTTTGGTGTGGTCAAGCTCAAGCTGATTTCCATTTAAAGAAGCCTCTGGCCTCTTAGTAAGGATCATGCTCCTGTGGTTTTATACCTCAACTACTGATTTGAAAAAAGCTTTTGTGTTTTAGAAGGCCAAAGCCCAAGGGATGGTGGTGGTGTTCAGTCACTCAGCCACGTCTGACTCTTTGCAACCCCATGAACTGCAGCATGCCAGGATTCCCTGTCCTTCAGTATTTCCCAGAGTTTGCTCAAACTCACGTCCATTGAGTCGGTTATGCCATCCAACCATCTCATCCTCTGACGCCCCCTTTTCCTCCTGCCCCAAACCTTTCCCAGCATCAGGGTCCTATCCAGTGAGTCAGCTCTTCATATCCGAAGACTACTGGAAATGCCTAGGTGATGAAAAGACCTTCATGAGAAAACGCTAAGAACACCTAAAGCCAAGCTACCTTTCTGAAAGGGTTTAAGTTATGAAAGATGGACACAGGGATTCAGTAGGACTCTTCTCCACCAAATGACTTTAAACACATCCCAGCAAAGCAGCACGATGTGAAATAAGGTCAACACTACTGATCCTGTTCCAGTGCTGGAGAACGGATGAGGTTGGGATGTCCTGCTCACGTGTTCCTCAAGGAAGACAAACTAATGGCCTTCTGGGGACAGCTGGAATGGATTTGTACATAATCTCAGTGGCCAGACTATCTGAAAAGTTGTTCTGAATGCATTGGAACAGATGAATTCACCTGTGGTATAACATCCCAGAGCAGCTGGCCTACAGCTTAGGGCCCTCCACTGCATGAGACAGCCTTCAGCCCCGGTGCAGGACCTGCCTTCTAGTGACGGTTAAGTCAGCACCTTCCCTGGTTAATACAAGGAATATAAACCACCCCTTAAATGATGCTCCCCCTAGGATACCTCCTTCTCTTTCAAAATGATTCACATGTCATCCTGTTTAAGTAAAACGAAGTTTCCTTACCAGGGTTGCAAGCAAGTTTTTTCTATTCAAACAGATTCTCTTTTCTGACCAGAAAGAAGCCCTCAGCTACCTTTTTTTTTTTTAAGTTGTTCTCCAATTGTTGTTAACAACCCCCAGCTGCACTGGCTCCCACACCTACTTAAAACCCCTCTGCCTGGCTTCATATCCCAGACTTTCTTGCAAAGGAAACAGAACTCTAAAATCAGAACCGTCTTGGGCTGGGCAGTTGCCAAGTCAGCTGCCGCTCCTTAGCCTTAGGTCAAACGGCTTACCCCTAGGACATTTTGCACAGTGTTTAAGTTACTCCTTATTGAATAAAGATAAACTCATTTTTTTAAATGGGAAGGAAGAGGAACTGTAAATGGAATAATAATTTCCCCCCGGGTAGTGAGGTTCTTTATAACCTAGTCCGGAGTTCATTCAAGGATGCGTTCCTGTCCTGACACGGAATCCTTAAGATTCATAAAATGGATGTCCCATGATTACCATGAAGTAGCCTTGAGTTGGCTTGCTTCCTTGAAAACCTTTCACCACTGAACTGTCTTGGGAACTATGGGGCTGGAGTTCTATAGAACTCCCTCTACGCCAAGCCAAGAAAATAATTCCTCTCTCTTTTCCAGGCTCACTCCATTTGTTCAAGACTAAAGAAAGATGTTGACTGAAAAAGGAAGAGAAGGATGTGGGTCAAAGAGTAAAACAAGCCCTGAAGGATATTCTTCAATTCTCTTCCTGTTTTATCATTTTATTGTGTTAGAAACTACCAGAAATAAGGGGCCAATGGCTGGAACTTGGAAGTTCTCTGCTGAAAAGGAAAGAATTTGGCGAAACAAGTTATACTGAAACATGATTTCATTCATTCAACAAATATTTTTTTAGGCTTTATTTCATGCTAAAGGTGATCTCTATTACCCTGTGAGCGGATAAAAACTGACTATAAAAATCTTTCAGAATGTTTTTCTGAGAGTTTAAGGAGAACCAAAGTAATAAGAATTATATATTCACTAAAATTTTAAGTCTTTGTATTCTTTATTTCAGATGGAAAATTTTTGGTCAAAAGGAAAGACACTATATGTTTAGATTATAGCTAGAAGCACACTACTCATGATGGAGGAGAATATAACAGATGCAAATAAGTCTATTTGCACTTTTTTAAAGTAAATCAGCAATATTTAACCGTAGAAAAGTTCTGTGATAAAGCAAATGATAGCTATTGATGGTCAACATATCTGTCCTTTAAAAATGAAAGCCAGTTCTGAAAAAATACAAACTGTGGAGCACTACCTCCATAGATTAACGCAACTCAGTTGCTGAAGAGTTTTTAATATCATGTCTGCTTTATTCACTTTGCATATAGGAATAAGTTATTTAATTTTCTCCTTTCCATATGATCCTTAAATAAGACCCCAAATGCCAGCCTATCTCTTAAGACTACAGTGAAGATGAAATAATCCCCAAACATTGCGGAGGTGCCCAAGAAATAAGTTTCCAACCATGATACTGGACTTGCTTACAGAACAAAGTTTCAGTTACATTTTTAAGACAAGGTATTAACATCAGATAACCAGCCATAAGCACTTCTTTCCCCACTACCGGTCTAATAACTAATTTGCCTTCTTTTTGAGGGCTGTTTTTATGATCGCGTGAGCCCAGCAGACTGCCTGGTCACGAGTGCTCGTGGTGGCATGTGCCATGAAATGGAAATAAGTGACTCTGCCGGGCCCTGAGAATGAAGGTCCTTTGAAGTACGTGTGTTTATATGTGCTCACCAAAATTTTAATGCCAGTAAAACCAAAAGGCAGTTGGAATTTTAATTTACAGTAAAATGACCTTTTATCTTTTTAATGTTCCAGGAAGCATCAATCTAACATTTTTTAAGTCATGGCAAGCTTTCGTAACAGTGACAAGAAGAGTACTCAATAAAGAACATGGCCTGTTTTGGAAAGAAAGTGGGAGAGAATACCACATTTCAGTTCTAATTGGGAGCTGAAGCACAGTTGATTTCAGAGAGCAAAGTCTAAAGTGATAAAGCAACTCATTACCCTTTCAAGTAATCAGGTAAGAAACTTCAGAAATTCTCAGAGGAGAAAACACCTGCTGCACCATTATATAAAGTTCATATAGGCCCATTTGGGGGCTTCAAAGATAAGGGTAAATGGGCAGTTTCTTAGGCTGGGCGGTGGGTCCACAGGTGTTCATTTTATTATAATCTTTATAACTTACAAAGTTATTACATTCTTCTTTTAAAAATACGTAAAACATTTCACAATAAAGATGAAAAACAAGGGGGAAAAGTAGCTGGTCAAGCAGAAATAATATGTACAAAATTTAATCATCAGCACCATGAACATACTCTGGGACAGCAGAGAACCTGAAGTTATTACTCTCTGGGTAAGGCGAAGGCGACTTGATGGGAAAGGAACAATTATCACAGGTGCTCATCAGACGGCCAGCCTTACACTGAGCTGTGGGCCTTCCATCTGTTTAGGAAGAGGAACTCCAACAGATAGGCTTGGTGAAAAGATTGCTGGCTGAACAGGCAGCTTTTTCACCCCTACTAGCCCCTGTGCCTACTATCCTGAATTGCTTAAGGTTTTCCTCAAATATAAGGAGATTGCTTCACACTGTTCCTCACACTACTGCTTCCTATTAACTACTCTAAGGTAAGACCCCTGAACTCCACAGGATCTGCCAGGTTCCCATCAGCATGGAGAGGGTAGGCTACAAGGGAAAAAATGCACCCAAACAGTGTGATTGGTTGTTCAATTATATACTTGCATATATTCTAATTACTTCTATTGACTCAAGCTTAAAATGGAAAAGAACTAGTATTTTCCATTGGAAGGTTGATGTGCCTTTGTTTATACAATTATTAACCATATTATACTATACACAGCAGCCTCAATAAAGTATTTCTGTAGAGGCCTGGAAAACACATGGAATTGTACATTAGCAGGTAAAAATACATTGGTTTTTTTCCTCTAAAAGCAGAGAGAAAATTAATTATTCTCAGCTGTTTCATTCCAGGGACAAGCATTTGCTTTGTGTTAAAGCAGTGATTTGTAGGCTGGGCTTTGCCAGCATCTCCTGATCTGGGGGGTGGGAGGTGGTGGGATGGGTGTTGCAAACACATTCACGTCCAAACTGTCCTTTTACAAGGCTGTTTGCAGAGGCTGTCTTCTGGGATCCAATTAAACTGTCTCCAAATATCCTTGTTCCTGGACACTCGTCATTATCCAACATTTCCGACCCATCTTGTTTGGTTTTTAAGAGCATGGGAGGATGTTTTCTGTGACATTTCATTTTTCTGGAGGAGTGGTCAACTTCTTTAAAAATTTCTGCTATAGAATCAGTAAAGAAATTCCATGCGGCACTTAATTTATTCCTCCAATAGTTACTTGGAGCCTACAATGCAGGGTGGGTACAAAGCTGGATTTGACACAGTCCTTGTGACACTGTACAGGAGACAGAGATCAAGACCATCCCCATGGAAAAGAAATGCAAAAAAGCAAAATGGCTGTCTGGGGAGGCCTTACAAATAGCTGTGAAAAAAAGACAAGCAAAAAGTAAAGGATAAAAGGAAACATATAAGCATCTGAATGCAGAGTTCCAAAGAATAGCAAGAAGAGATAAGAAAGCCTTCCTCAGAGATCAATGCAAAGAAATAGAGGAAAACAACAGAATGGGAAAGACTAGAGAGCTCTTCAAGAAAATTAGAGATACCAAGGGAACATTTCATGCAAAGATGGGCTCGATAAAGGACAGAAATGGTATGGACCTAACAGAAGCAGAAGATATTCAGAAGAGGTGGCAAGCATACACAGAAGAACTATACAAAAAAGATCTTCACGACCAAGATAATCACGATGGTGTGATCACTCACCTAGAGCCAGACATCCTGGACTGTGAAGGCAAGTGGGCCTTAGAAAGCATCACTATGAACAAAGCTAGTGGAAGTGATGGAATTCCAGTTGAGCTATTTCTAATACTGGCATATGATGTTGTGAAAGTGCAGCACTCAATATGCCAGCAAATTTGGAAAACTCAGCAGTGGCCACAGGGCTGGAAAAGGTCAGTTTTCATTCCAATCCCAAAGAAAGGCAATGCCAAAGAATGCTCAATCTACCACACAATTGCACTCATCTCACAGGGTAGTAAAGTAATGGTCAAAATTCCCCAAGCCAGGCTTCAGCAATACGTGAACCATGAACTTCCAGATGTTCAAGCTGGTTTTAGAAAAGGCAGAGGAACCAGAGATCAAATTGCCAACATCCGCTGGATCATGGAAAAAGCAAGAGAGTTCCAGAAAAACATCTATTTCTGTTTTATTGACTATGCCAAAGCCTTTGACTGTGTGGATCACAATAAACTGTGGAAAATTCTGAAAGAGATGGGAATACCACACTAACCTGACCTGCCTTTTGAGAAACGTATACGCAGGTCAGGAAGCAACAGTTAGAACTGGACATGGAACAACAGACTGGTTCCAAATAGGAAAAGGAGTACGTCAAGGCTGTATATTGTCACCCTGCTTATTTAACTTATATGCAGAGTACATCATGAGAAAGGCTGGGCTGGAAGAAGCACAAGCTGGAATCAAGATTGCCAGGAGAAATATTAAGAACCTCAGATATGCAGATGACACCACCCTTATGGCAGAAAGTGAAGAACTAAAGAGCCTCTTGATGAAAGTGAAAGAGGAGAGTGAAAAAGTTGGCTTCAAGCTCAACATTCAGAAAACTAAGATCATGGCATCTGGTCCCATCACTTCATGGGAAATAGATGGGAAAACAGTGGAAACAGTGTTAGACTTTATTCCCTGCAGATGGTGACTGCAGCCATGAAATTAAAAGACACCTACTCCTTGGAAGAAAAGTTATGACCAACCTAGATAGCGTATTAAAAAGCAGAGACATTACTTTGTCATCCAAGGTCTGTCTAGTCAAGGCTTTGGTTTTTCCGGTGGTCATGTATGGATGTGAGAGTTGGACTGTGAAGAAAGCTGAGTGCCGAAGAATTGATGCTTTTGAGCTGTGGTGTTGGAGAAGACTCTTGAGAGTCCCTTGGACTGCAAGGAGATCCAACCAGTCCATACTATAGGAGATCAGTCCTGGGTGTTCTTTGGAAGGACCGATGCTAAAGCTGAAACTCCAATATTTTGGCCACCTCATGCAAAGAGGTGTCTCATTGGAAAAGACTCTGATGCTGGGAAGGATTGGGGCAGGTGGAAAAGGGGATGACAGAGGATGGGATGGCTGGATGGCATCACCGACTCGATGGACATGAGTTTGGGTGAGCCCCGGTAGTTGGTGATGGACAGGGAGGCCTGGCGTGCTGCAATTCATTGGGTCGCAAAGAGTCGGACATGACTGAGCAACTGGACTGAACTGAACTGAACTGAACTTGTCCTCAAACGACTCACAGTCTGGTGGTGTGATACTCATGTTAGGGGAAACACAGACCTAAACTTCCCATCCTGGCCAGGCAAGATAGTCACCACAAGCAGGAGTTGTCTTACTGGTAAGGAACATGAAACTAACAAGCGACCACCAACCAGAAGAATTCAGGAAAGGTAAGGAGAGAGGAGACCCAGTCCATTTGTCCTGCCATTCTTCCAGAACCCTCCTCACTGGAATCCATCTTGGCTGAGCGATGCACCTGCCACCAGGAAGGACCCTGAGTCAGAGCGACTGGCCAAAGACAACCTGGAAACTAACTCAACTGTCATAAAACCCAAGACTGCAAGCCACGTGGCAAAAGCAGTTCTCCTGGGTTCCCTTTCCTGCTGCTCTCCACCCTGGCGCCCTTTCCCAGTAAAGTCTCTTCTTTGTCAGCGCATGTCTCCTCAGACGATTCATTTCAGGAGTTAGACAAGAGCCCACTCAGGCCCTGGAAGGCGTCTCAGATGCAGTGGAACCTTCTTTAAGCTATTTCCAAGCCCTGTACCCTCCACATGAACCACTGGGGCTCAAAGACCTGTGCTCGATTCCACTCAAATAACTGAATTTAGAAAAAAAGATTAAGAAATGCTGGCCAAGCAGGAACGGCAGGCATTCCAGTACGTGTCTAGAATGTCACGGTGACTGCTACAAAGGTTGGAGATTACACACTGCAAAAAGCACACAGAGAAGGGACAAATCACCTGGGGAGAGGGCTTCCAAAAGATTCCAGGAGGTTCCTCTCTGGGCCGGGTTTTAAAGAAGGAGTTTCCTAACACAGGTAAGAACAGCATGTGAAAATTAATGGCAGAAAGATACGACCCTTGGAAGAAGACCAAGCAATCTTCAGTTGCCAGAACTGAGGTCAGTGGAGATGAGCAGAGGAGGAGGAGTGCGAGTAGGAGGTGACACTGAAAGCTGCTCCAGCACCAGATCAGGCTGGGCTTTCCCTGTCAAGTTACTTTCCATTTCCCATCTATCTTCTCAGGAAAGAGGATGGAGTGGGTGTGAGTGTGTGTGTCCTCATTTTGAAGAATTAAAAGTAGGAGCATGGGAGTAAGAGACACAGGTTTTGCTTTATTTTAGGATACATAGAAAGTTATTATATAACACAAAAAGTTATTTGAATGTTAAGCTTAAAACAAGCAGTACACCAGTCCCATATACTTCTGCGGTTCTTTTTTGACCACCATCTCTCTAATGCTGGAGTTGGTGTGGCTCTCTAAGACACAATTCAGTCAAGGTCTCATTTTTGCCCTTTCTGCTTCAGCACAGTCAGCTTCTGTGTTTCTGAGCCATGGTAAGGTTCCCTGTGTCATAGAGGGACAGAGGTCTAGAGGCAGGATGGAGGTGGGAGATGGATAGAGGTGGGGAGCCTAGAGGTTGCGGAGGCTTAAGAAACAGTCTGGGAAAGAGGGATTTGGGCATGCAAAGTAAGGGGGCACTGATCACCTTTATCCGAGCAGAGAAGTGGGATCCACTGATGCCCCTGGAAGTCCTGTGGCCTGAGCTGCCTAAAGACGCCACAGAACACCTGATTCATCCCTGTAGTTCTTTAGACAAACCAGAGGACCATTTGGCAGGGAGAGCATTTCAGAGGTTGATTTGTTATCTATCACTGCATAAATAGGGGCTTCCCTGGTGGCTCAGAGGTTAAAGCGTCTGCCTCCAATGCGGGAGACCCGGGTTCGATCCCTGGGTCGGGAAGGTCCCCTGGAGAAGGAAATGGTAACCCACTCCAGTATTCTTGCCTGGAGAATCCCATGGACAGAGAAGCCTGGTAGGCTACATGCACGGGGTCACAAAGAGTCGGACACGACTGACCGACTTCACTACTCACTGCATAAATTACCCCCAAATCTAGTGGTTTAAAATGACAAACATTTTATTATCTAAGTTTCTGCAGACTAGGAGTTCAGGAGTGTCTGTGCTGGGTGGTTCTTTTTCAGCATCTTTCATGAAAAGACCCTGATCCTGGGAAAGATTGGGGGCAAGAGGAGAATAGGGGACAACAGAAGATGAGATGGCTGGATATCATCACTGACTCAATGGACATGAGTTTGAGCAAACTCCAGGAGATGGTGAAGGACAGGGAAGACTGGCTTGCTGCAATCCATAGGGTCACAAAGTGTCGCACACGACTGAGCGACTGGACAACAACAACAACAACAACATGAGATTTCAGTCCAGAAACCTGCTAAGATCCTGTCATCTGCAGGCTCCCCCGGGACCAAGGCTGTTGGCGCGGAGCCCCAGTGCCTTGCTGGTAGTTGGAAGGCGGTCACAGTTTTTTTGCCACAGGGACCTTTCCGTGGTGCTGCTTGAGTGTCCTTGTGACATGGTAGCTGGTCTTTCCTGGAGTGAGTGAACAGCGCCTTTTCTGACTTCGCCTTGGAAGTCACAGACTGTCATCCTGACATATTCTTATGCATTGGAGAGAGTCACTGGGGAGGGAATTAAACTCCCTTTCTCTCAAACAGTTTATGGACAAAGCACACATAACAAAGTCATGCAAGAGGACTTTGAAAGTTACTCTATAGCTGGGATTTTCCAACTGTATTCCTGAATCAGTAACAAAGGCCAAACCTTGAAAGGGCCTGTTCTTTTTTTTTTTTTTTTTTTTTTTAATTTTTAAATTTTTTTTTATTTTTTAAATTTTAAAATCTTTAATTCTTACATGCGTTCCCAAACATGAACCCCCCTCCCACCTCCCTCCCCACAACATCTCTCTGGGTCATCCCCATGCACCAGCCCCAAGCATGCTGCACCCTACGTCAGACATGGACTGGCGATTCAATTCTTACATGACAGTATACATGTTAGAAAAAGGGCCTGTTCTTGAGCCATCCCACCCTTGAAGCAGCCCCTGGGGCTCTTGTAATTGATGCATTTGTCAAGAGGGGAAGCTGGGTAATGGCTTCCTGGAAACTCCATCAGGTGGCAATGGGGTTTGATTGAAATTGCGTTTGTGGTGTAAGGGAAATGCTATTGATGATTTTCAGAAAAGAGAGTCAATATGGAAAAAGCTGAAGTTTGAGATTATTTTGATTGTACTATAATCAAAAAATTATATATATTAGTATACAAATATACTAAAAAGTATATATATTATGCAAAATAATATATTGTATATATATTATACAAAAAAGTATATGTATATTGTATATAATCATATAAAAAAGTGATACATACAGCAGTTAAGTGGATTTTTTTTTTTAAATTTGGGTAATTGTTTTGTTTTGTTTGGATGTATAGGAAAGAAAGACTTCTGAGCCTTCCTGGTTACTTGATATTACCAAACATTAAGGAGCCATGAGTTGATGAAGTTATATTTTCATGAGAATTTTATAAAGTGACAAATGAGAAGTCATGGGCCAAACATGAAGCAAATTATGTTGCAGCCTGATCTGGAGCAATTAACGTGGTAAAGCATAGAAGAACCCACTTGAGTTTGATGTTTGAAACATTCTCCTTTTACAGGCAGGGGCTTATGGCAGATACTTCCTTTCTGATGGGTCTAATCTTCTACTCCTGGGATCTGCAGTGAATAATATTCACATAATCATGACACTACCAATGCTGGTTATTAATTGTCACTGTTTGGAATCAAATTCTAATCAGAGTGTAGAAAGCAAGTTGGCTGTAGAACAGAATGCAATGTTACTATGAGAACAATGGTGTGGTTGCTAGAGATTGAGGTGAGGGTTGGGAATCGTGGAGGAAGAAGAAAGAAGCTTACATAGTCCAAGGGGTGAGGGATGGTTGGAAGAGATGATAAAAGCTGATGAGTCAGGAAGTAGAGCATTAAAGTTGCAATAAAATTAAATATACAGCTTCAGATTAGAGTTCTCACAAAAGTCATGAGGAAAGGTGACGGGGAGTGGTACGAGCTCTGCTCTTAATTTCTTCCCCCAAGGGAGTCACAAGTTACTGACTAACGGAGAAACAGAACAGGAGCACATTCTACAGAATGAAGGTGAATCCCACGAGAACAACCAGAATCAGGGGCTGGCACTCTGGGAACTGGGTAGCAAAGGTGACCTTCACATCTTCTTTCTATCCTTCAGTACACATTTACTTTCTCACCACATACTGAACACATGTAAGTTTCTTAAAGCAAAATATGTAAAAACCCACATCACTGGTAGAAGCTGATAGGAGCCTACGTTCACCAGGTTTTAAACTTCACAAACAAATGGCAAGACTTCACTCATTCCATAAAGCAACACTTTACATTTTATTCTTCTCCTTGACATGGAGAGTAGGAACCAGTGTACGAATGACTACTTTAGTGATAAAAATCAACATGAGCTAAAATTCTATGACTTATCTTTAAATATACCTTTAACTCCAAAAATGAAAGGACAAGTAAAAAAATAAAATTCTTACAATTTCCAGAATTAACTTGAATGGGTGAAAGCCCAGGCTCAGTGAAGAACAGAAACTCCATTCTAGCAGCAGGCTATGAAACAGTTTCAATAACTGTCCCCTACCCTGCCTCCCAGGACTAAAGACTTATTCTGAGTTTTTATGGAATGCTCAGGAACATCCTCTGCATATTTTATTTGATCTTTTTAAAGGTCATTTTTAAATATTTACTTTTATTTATGTATTTATTTGGCTGCGCCAGGTCTTAGCTGTTGCACATCGGATCTCTGATCTTTGTTTCAGCATGTGGGATCTTTAGATGCAGCATGTGAACTCTTTAGCTGGGCCATGCCAACTCTTAGTTGCAGCATGTGGGATCTAGCTCCCCAACCAGGGCTGCAACCTGGACCCCCCTCCCCCCCTGCATTGTGAGCTCAGAGTCTTAGCCACTGGACCACCAGGGAAGTCTCTCTGTGCATATTGTAAAGACAAACTCCCTGCTACCTAACTGTGGAAGATATTCAAAGGTTTCAAAAATGATTAGGATACCAAAGAAGCAAGTAACTATTTGCCTCGGTTTAAATTTTTTTTTTTTGGCTAGGAACAACCTGGGTACTAAGTATAGTGGGTGGAAACAGGAAGAAAATAAATATAGCAAGAAAAATTATGAAGTTGGTGATCAGGTGGAGAAAGAATCATTTTCTATAAAAGTGTAGTGTTTCCCCACCCCCCACCTTTGGCAAATGAGAGGAAAGATTTTTATGGAAGTTCTTCAGGCTTCTAAAGAAAAAATAATTTTTATCCTCATAAGAAATGCTAGTTTTTCTATTTTATAGACTCATAAAACTTCAAAATAGGAAGGGACTTGTACTACAGCAATTCACAACAATCATACGATACAGATCAGGTGTCAACCATACTTGATAAAAGGAATTTTATACAAAGAGCTGAACTGCCACAGCCCTGAGAATGACTTGTAGTGCTTATTTAAAAAATTTTAAAAAACTTACAGAAGAATGGATAACCACTGAGTAGTATCACCATACATGACGGACTACTGTATAGCAATGAGAGTGAACAAGCCACCGTCACAAGTAACATGGATGAAGTTAACAGGCGTAACATTCACTGAAGACATCAGACACCTAGGAAACATATTCTATGATCCTACTTATACAAAATACAAAACCAAATAGAACTAATCAAGGTGTTGGAAGTTTGAATGGTTATTAACTTTGAAGGGGTAGAGACTGGGGAGGGTTACAAGGGAGCTTCTGGATTACAGCAAAGTTCTACTTTTTATCTACATGCTGGTCACATGGGTGGGCTCAGTTTGTAATATTTTCCAAGCAGTTGCAGTTACAATGATTTGTGCACTTTTCTGAATGAGCACACAATTCGATTAAAAAGTCAATTAAAGAAAAATAAGATATAGGAGCCCCTGCTAGCTTACGTGGCACATTCATGCAGACTTTTTAAATGCCCCTCACTCTGGATAAATGACTTAGGAAAAGGCACCTCTATGGGTAGAGGCTCCCCCACAAATCTGTGCCTTGTCAAATGGAGGGTGGGCTGGGCTCCATCCCCACTGGTGCACTTTGTTAGAGACAAAGCCACACATGTGGGTGGACATCTGCAAATCTGCAAAATATTCATGGGACCCTTCCTCACCACAGTATTATGAGCAGGCAGGGCGGATATCCTTCTAATGTGGAGGAGGAGGTGGCACAGAACAGTGAGACTGATGCGTGAAGGCATCACAGCTAATAAGCCATGAAGCCAGGGTGAACTAGGCCAGTACGTCTTCACATGATTCTGATTCCTTTCGGGGAGAAGAGGAAGAAGCTTCTCTCTGTGTTACTGTGTTTACTGCTATGGGTCATCTCAAATGCTATGTCAAATAAGGCAGGGGATAAATACAAGGTCCAATATTCTTAATATTGGGCTTTAGTAAAGGTGCTAGGTTCTCAGTCCATTTGGAAAACATGCTATAATCATATACCCTGAAATGAATATTCACCTTGTAGACGTTAACCTAGGCAGAGAGGTCAGTGGAATAGTGATATGTATACCTATCATTGGAACATCCTGGCCCACCCACAGGTTAAAATGATCAACATAAGGATATAAGTTTGTCCCTGGCTCGGAAAAAAAGGAAAGAGAAAGACACCCACATGATGTGTAAGTTAAACTTACCCAGAAGTGTCTGCTTATTTTGGGAGGCGTTAGGCTCTGCAGAGCATCGGCAGGACCGGAGGACAATCACCCCTCCGAGCACGCCGTCTTCACTGGCCAGGAAAGGCGAGCCTAGGCACAAACGACCGGTGGTCAGTTTTAGTTCATTTTACTCTTTTCACTCCCAATTTTCATTTGATTATGGGAACAAATGTGTGGGATGGGTAAGATTTTGAAAGATGCCTATTTTTTGATGCTCGCTGTTGTTCATATCTTGTCCAGGCTGGATTGTGAAGGCAGGCTTGAACCCTAACAGACAGAGACAGTACCAGATGCTGCCAAGGAGACATGAGCAGGGGTGGAGTGTGCATGACCATATTCAGAATGGAATTGGAAACACTGCCAGATTAAAGGCCCAAAACACAAATGCAGCAAAAAATGTTCAGCAGCTCCCTTTGATCAACTCTTCGGGATCACTTACCAGACTCTCCCTGCTGTCAGGGGCATGCCACCAAAAGCTTTCATTTACTACCTTAAATTCAATTTTCAACAAAAAGCCACAAAGTTTATGACAAACGTTTAAAAATGCTCCTGATGGTTTACACAAATAAGGGTGAAACTGTATTTCTATTATGAGAGTCTGGTGGTTAGGAACGACCGTGCTTCGGAGAGATCTCACACACTGAACCATTGTGAGCATTTCAGCAACACTGCGTTTTAAGGCCCCTCCTTTTTCCTCCCCAAGGACATCTTCTTCGAACATCTGGCACAGCAAGTGAGCACGTGGGGAACAAATGCAAAATTAACCCAAGTGCTATCAAAGAAAGTCATAAAAA
The DNA here is from genome assembly GCF_001704415.2 of Capra hircus. NCBI lineage: Eukaryota > Metazoa > Chordata > Mammalia > Artiodactyla > Bovidae > Capra > Capra hircus. The sequence goes on from NC_030820.1 coordinate 6,826,631, forward strand.
TAAAACCCAGCCAAATTGGATTTGGGGGGAGCTTCTGGTTAAACTTAGTAGATTAAATACATGCATTTATCTCCACTCCTTTCTCAAATCCCAGTAAACTGGGGGAAAGGGAAGGGGGAGAAAAAAAAGAGCCATGGCCCAATAAGGACAGAGAAAGAGACGAGGGAAAAACAGGAAAACAGACCTTCAGAAAAGAGAAAGAAGACAGACAAGTAGTTGCTCACCCAGCGGACCTGGGAAAGCCGCCATGGGGTGGAGCCGGGGAGGAGGCAGGAAAAAAGGCTGTTTGGAGTTGGGGGACACCTATAAGAGGCTGTTTGGAGTTGGGGGACACCCAGTTTTGTCATAAAATCAAAAAAGGACCAGAAATTGGAGGCTTCAAGTTCTGGAGGCAGGAATGCAGGGTGCACCTGAAATAAAAGTGGTTGGTTGAGAGTGTCCAAAAGGATCTTCTAGCCTAGGGTGGGTAAACTATGACCTGTCTAGTTTACAGTCTATTTTTGTACTGTCTGTAAGCAAAGAACGTTTATTTTATATTTTAAAGGTTTTTTTTTTATTTGTTTGCTTTGCTTTTTTAAGAGAGGAGAAGGAAGAGGAAGAGAAGAATCTGTGGTAGAGACCAAAGTGTTGCCCACAAAGTCTAAAATCTACTCTTTGGCCCTTTACAGAAAGTCTGCTGACACTTGATCTCAAGTCCCACATTCCTATCTAGAGAGGAAGTTACTTCTCCCCAGCCCTAGAGGAAGCAGGATATTTACTCTCTAGAAAGGCTGAACCAGAGGGACTGGAGGCTCGGGTCACTGGGCTCAGCCCAGGGCAGGAGGGAGGCTCCACACTGAAGTTAGGGGCTTTAGGGGAGCCTTTATGTGAAACAACCAGCTCCCTTCACCCACAGGCTCCACGGACACGAGAAGGCTGATACCTTCCAAGCAAGAGACTGGATCACTCCTTTTCAGTCTCAAGAGTATTTCCATTCTCAATTCAAACCAATTCAAGACTAAGAACCTACTTGAGAGAACCTAAAAACATCACTCGTCCTTACTTTATGGGGATGGCTTCAAGATGACAAGTGTGACTCACATACAAAGGGTTTTCAGCTCAGATTCTTGGTACTTAAAGAGCATAGCTCAGCTCAGCTCAGTTCAGTCGCTGAGTCGTGCCTAACTCTTTGAAACCCCATGGGCCACCACAAACCAGGCCTTCCTGTCCGTCACCAACTGCCAGAGCTTGCTCAAACTCATGTCCATTGAGTCAGTGATGCCATCCAACCATCTCATCCTCTGTCATCCCCTTCTCCTACTGCCTTCAATCTTTCCCAGCATCAGGGTCTTTTCCAATGAGTCAGCTCTTCCCATCAGGTGGCCAAAGTACTGGAGTTTCAGCTTCAGCATCAGTCCTTCCAATGAACACCTAGGACTGATCTCCTTTAGGATGGACTGGTTGGATCTCCTTGCAGTCCAGGGACTCTCAAGAGTCTTCTCCAACACCACAGTTCAAAAGCATCAATTCTTTAGCACTCGGCTTTCTTTATAGTCCAACTCTCACATCCATACATGACTACTGGAAAAACCACACCCTTGACTAGATGGACCTTTGTTGACAAAGTAATGTCTCTGCTTTTGAATATGCTGTCTAGGTTGGTCATAACTTTTCTTCCAAGGAGTAAGCGTCTTTGTATTTCATGGCTGCATTCATCATCTCCAGTGATTTTGGAGCCCCCAAAAATAAAGTCTACCATTGTTTCCACTGTTTCGTCATCTATTGCCATGAAGTGATGGGACTGGATGCCATGATCTTAGTTTTCTGAATGTTGAGCTTTAAGCCAGCTTTTTCACTCTCTTCTTTCACTTTCATCAAGAGGCTCTTTAGTTCTTCTTCGTTTTCTGCCATAAGGGTGGTATCATCTGCATATCTGAGGTTATTGATATTTCTCCCGGCAATCTTGATTCCAGCTTGTGCTTCATCCAGCCCAGCATTTCTCATGATGTACTCTGCATATACGCTAAATAAGCAGGGTGACAATTTACAGCTTTGATGTACTCCTTTTCTTATTGGGAACCAGTCTGTTGTTCCATGTCCAGTTCTAACTGTTGCTTCCCGACCTGCATAGAGATTTCTCAAGAGGCAGGACAGATGGTCTGGTATTCCCACCTCTTTCAGAATTTTCCAGTTTGTTGTGTTCCACACAGTCAAAGGCTTTGGCATAGTCAATAAAGCAGAAATAGATATTTTTCTGGAACTCTCTTGCTTTTTTGATGATCCAGTTCAGTTCAGTTGCTCAGTCGTGTCCGACTCATTGCGACCCCATGAATCACAGCACACCAAGCCTCCCCATCCATCACCAACTCCCAGAGTTCACTCAGACTTGCGTTCATCAAGTCAGTGATGCCATCCAGCCACCTCATCCTCGGTCGTCCCCTTCTTCTCCTGCCCTCAATCCCTCCCAGCATCAAAGTCTTTTCCAATGAGTCAACTCTTCGCATGAGGTGGCCAAAGTACTAGAGTTTCAGCTTTAGCATCAATCCTTCCAAAGAAATCCCAGGATTGATCTCCTTCAGAATGGACTGGTGGGATCTCCTTGCAGTCCAAGGGACTCTCAAGAGTCTTCTCCAACACCACAGTTCAAAAGCATCAATTCTTTGGCGCTCAGCTTTCTTCACAGTCCAACTCTCACATCCATACATGACTACTGGAAAAACCATAGCCTTGACTAGATGGACCTTAGTCAGCAAAGTAATGTCTCTGCTTTTGAATATACTATCTAGGTTGGTCATAACTTTTCTTCCAAGGAGTAAGCGTCTTTTAATTTCATGGCTGCAATCACCATCTGCAGTGATTTTGGAGCCCAAAAAAATAAAGTCTGACACTGTTTCCACTGTTTCTCCATCTATATCCCATGGAGTGATGGGACCGGATGCCATGATCTTCGTTTTCTGAATACTGACCTTTAAGCCAACCTTTTCTCTCTCCTCTTAGTGGATGTTGGCAATTTGATCTCTGGTTCCTCTGCCTTTTCTAAAACCAGCTTGAACATCTGGAATTTCATGGTTCACATACTGTTGAAGCCTGGCTTAGAGAATTTTGAGCATTACTTTACTAGTGTGTGAGATGAGTGCAATTGTGTGGTAGTTTGAGCATTCTTTCACATTGCCTTTCTTTGGGAATGAGTGACAATTGACCTTTTCCAGTCCTGTGGCCACTGCTGAGTTTTCCAAATTTGCTGCATACTGAGTGCAGCACTTTCAAAGCATCATCTTTTAGGATTTGAAAGAGCTCAACTGGAATTCCATCACTTCCACTAGCTTTGTTCGTAGTGATGCTTTCTAAGGCCCACTTGAATTCACACTCCAGGATGTCTGGCTCTAGGTGAGTGATCATATCATCATGATTATCTGGGTCATGAAGATCTTTTTTGTACAGTTCTGTGTATTCTTGCCACCTCTTCTTAATATCTTCCACTTCTTTAGGTCCATACCATTCCTGTCCTTTATTGAGCCCATCTTTGCATGAAATATTCCCTTGGTATCTAATGTTCTTGAAGAGATCTCTAGTCTTTCCCATTCTATTGTTTTCCTCTGTTTCTTTGCACTGATCTCTGAGGAGGGCTTTCTTATCTCTTCTTGCTGTTCTTGGAACTCTGCATTCAAATGGGTATATCTTTCCTTTTCTCCTCACAGACAACCTAGAATCACTAGCTGTTTCCATTAGGCCTCTGGGAAACACAGAGAGCAAAAAAGCAAAAAGGTAACAGAGGGAAAACTTAGGCAAATACTTTGAGCAGAAGAAAAAAAAAAAATTTAAAGGTGGGGGAAGGGGAAAGAGTCCCTGGCATTCCAGTGGTTAGGACTTGGCACTTTAACTGGGAGGGCCCAGGTTCAACCCCTGGTTGAAGAACCTTAGTTCTTCCTGTAAGTTGCAACCCCCAGAAACACAAGGAAAGAAAGACTGAGGTAAGACATGAGAGAGAAAAAAAAATTTTTAATCAGAACAGGCCAGAAGATCCAATAGTTGATTAAAAGGAGTTTCAAAGAGAACAAATTTTAAAAAATGAAAGGGAATAAATTTCAAAAGAAACAAAAAACAGTTCCAAGAATTGACGTATGAGCGTTCAGACTGAAAAGGCTCATAAACCTCCCAGCATAATTCATGGCGGGGGGGGGGGGGGAGATGTATCACTATGAAATATCAAAATACTGAGAAAAGAAAGGTCTAAAAAATTTCCAAATGGGAAAAAATGATCACCGAGAAGGCAAGGGGATTATAATGGCATTGGATTTCTCAACAGCAACTCTGGGATCTAGGTGATTAGGAGGTAATATTTTCAAAATGCAGAGAGAAAACTATTTCCAACCTAGAATTCTATCCTTGGCCAAAATGTCAATCAAGCATGAAAGGAGACTGAAGCTGGACAAAGTCTCAAAGAATTCACCTCCCGTGCACTCTTTCTCAGAAAGTTGTAGGACAAATGTACCTTGGCAAAATTAGGGAATAAGGGAAATAATGAGAAAGAAATGAAGATCTGGGAACAGGGGCTTCAAGACAAGAGAAAACAAAAGTATTCCTGGGTGACGCACAGGTACAAAACAGGGTTGGAGAGCCAATGAACCAAAACGACAAAGAGCCAGAGGAAGCTGGAATGGTATTTCCAAATGGGAAAAAATTTAAACTTATAAGGTACATGCTGAGTTTTAAATTATTGAGAGGAAATGTCTCACATTTTGAGGGAAGACAGAATAAAAGAGTGGTTTAAAAAAAAAAAGTGAGGCAGATATTAACTGCAGACAAAATACAAATTTCTACAGAAAATGAAACGAAACACAGCATACTATGTAGCTCAGATGTCAATGGCTGGAGTAAAAAATATAAACTTGTCCATATGGATGAACTAAAAAACAAGAATATAATACGTTAAGAAGAGAAAAAGCCTATGTGGGTGAGTGTAGGCTGGAAGCTGGAAATATAAAGGAACTAAATCCTTGCCTTCCCTGATCTGAAGATGATAACATCTTAATTTGATATCCAAATAGTATTTAAGATTGAAAAATCAAGAAATAGTAGTATAGACATGTTATGTTGAATTATAGATGTAAATTTTAGAAAAAATTAGTTAAGAGAGTTAAAAATAGGAGCTTCCGGGGAGAGAAACTCAGTGGGGTATGGAGGGTCAGGACAAGGAACTACCTATTTTCAGGATAAGCCTAGGGGCATCGCTTGTCTTTTTAATTCATGTGTGTGTGCCCATGCGTGTGCGTGTGCGTATGCGCGCACACGCGTGCACACACACACACACACATACACACACAGGTTTGCAATGAAAAGCAACACATATTTAAACTGCAGAACCAGAGTACAGTTTTTTCTCCTCAGCCCCTCAGAGAAGAGGGAAAGGAGATAGGGCATTCACAGCCACCAAGAAGGCATCCTAAGGCCCTAGATCCATACTGTCATGTTCTGTAGTTTTATTTCCAGAACCACCATGAGAAGGCTTTTTATGATCATTTTACAGATGAAGAACCTGAGGTTCAGAGTGGTTCCATGATGTGTTACGGCCATGCCAGAGCTGGGGAGGAAGGCTTCCTCCCGTGTTTCTCTGAGCTCATGATCGTGCCTGCTTTGCAGTAGAGCCTCTCAGGGAACAGGAAACTCGGGATAAGATTACATCCCACCACACCTGCCTGAAGGTTCTCGGCACCTCTACAGCTGTTCCTTTCTCAGCATATCCAGGAACTTCTCCTAGGGTCCCCATAACTTGTCTGTGTGTTTAGTCACTCAGTCATGTCCGACTGTTTGTGACCCCATGGGCCATAGCCTGCCAGCCTCCTCTGTCCATGGGATTTCCCAGGCAAGAATACTGCAATGGGTTTCCATGTCTTCCTCCAGGGGATCTACCTGACCCAGGGATGGAACCTGTGTCTTCTGCATCTCCTCATTGCAGGCAGATTCTTTACCACTTAAACACCAGGGAAGGTCCATCGCTTACCCAAGCATAAAACCTTCTACCTCTTCCCTCTCCAAGGACTCAACTCTTCAAACCACATCAAGTCCTGTGAGTTCCTTGTGGTTGCACCTGCTCCTGCCATGTCCTTCCCACCAACAGGACCCTTGTTCACTCTCCTTGTCCTTCCTGCTCCAATCATGCACCCCTTAATTAATCAATGAATGTGTATGATGTGCCAGGACTCATAGGGCACTGGGGATACCACAGTGAACAAACGAGGCTCCCTTTCGATATCCAGTTGAGCAGGTTGGGAGACAAGTAATAAACTCATACATCAACAAGGAACCATCCCAGTTGGTAGGAAGTGCTGTGAAGAAAATGTATCCTGGCAAATGTTGACAGGTATGATTGGGCTAACACTTTAAATCAAATGTCAGAGGAGGCATCTTTGATAAGGCACCAACCATGTGAAGGTCTGTCGAAAGAACATTCCAGGAGGATGAACCAGCAAACGCAGATACCCTGAGGTGGGGAGGAGCATGGATGTTCAGGAAATAAAAGGAGGCTGGAGTGGCCAAACTAGATGATGGAGGGGAAGGGAGGGCAGAAAGGCAAGGCCACCTCACATAAGGTTAAAGGGGTCTTGTGAGCCCAGCAAGAAGTTTGGATTTTACTCAAAGTGTGGTCAAAGATGACAAAGGGCTTTAACCAGGTCAGTTGTAGTTATCATTTACATTTGTATAAGGTTAGCTGCTGTGCAGAATAGATCAGCAGGGCAAGTGTGGAAGCAGGAAACCACTGAAAGAGCTTGGTTATGAGTTTCCAGAGGCTTGGGTGAGCCTGGTGGCAGTGGAGACAGTCAGCAGAGGGTGGGTCCAGGGTACATTCTGCAGGCGGAACCAATAGGGTTGTTCATAGAATAGATGTTGGCATGGAAAACAGACATCAAAGTTTACTCTAATAAGAAATATGCACCCCAGCTGTGATTACACCAGTAAACCATTCAGAAATGTTCAATGACTCCCAAGTGCTCTGGAATAATGTCTAAACTCCTTAGCCCAGACCTGCCTTCCAATCTCTTCCCAACCTTACATCCCTATTTATTTTCATACATCACTCCAGCCAAATTGGACTTCCTATATTCCATTTCTTCAAGATTTCCCCCTGGGCCCATTGTTATGAACTGTGCTTTCCAGCTCCTTTACCCCCATAAACTGAAATCTATTATTTTTTATTTCTTTCTTTTTAAATTTTGTTTACTTCTTGGCCAGGTCATGTGGCATGTGGGAATTTTAGTTCCCTGACCAGGGATCAAACGTGTGCCCTTGCAGTGGAAGTATGGAGTCCCCACCATGAGACCACCATGGAAGTCCCTGAAGCTTATTCTTTAGCTCCAATGCCGTTTATACAGAAGGTGAGTATACTCTCACCACTTTAGGGTGAGAGTATCTGACTCACCTTTGAGGCCCTCTTAGTGACTAACAAAGTATAAGAACTTATTCACCGCCTTCCCCTATCCCTAGCTCCCTGCCACACATACACACACGCCTGCCCACAGCACTGCCATGTGCCACGGGTGCTCGGAAAGAGTATTGGGTCCCCTGTGCACCATGGAAGCTCAAATCAGGGCTCCTCACCCTCAATGTGCATTCATTCAATGATTTAATGAAATAATGATTGAAGTGCTATATTTGAAGATTCTAAAATTTTTATGGAAGTACTCAGATTTCATATAATCACTGTGGTGTTTTAAAAAACAAAGCAAACCAATATTGACTCAGACAGAAGACCCTGTTTTGACTCTCAAGGTAGTAACTATGTGGTCTTAAGCAAGACATTTTTTTTTTTTTTTAATTCATATGCTTCAGTTTCTTCATCTGTAAATCATGGATATTATAAAACCCCTTTCTGAGTTGTGGTGAGGGTTGAATTTACATATATGAACTTTGTAACCCCAGAGGTGCTACTTAAACATTTGGTGGTAGAAATCTTAATGGTAAGAACAGACTTCAACATTTCGCTCATCCTCAAAGATTACCATGTTGAACAAGATCTATTTCCATACCTTCCTGATTAACCTTCTGCAACAGCTGCAACTAGTGCTCAACTGACATTCAGTGACTGTATGGTGGTGGTGACAGGGTATCGATTTTCCAAGCTAAAATATTAAACACTGTTGTATAAAAGGTAACAACATTCTTATCCTTCCCAGTAAGAAAAATTCACTTCAAGTGAATGTTGGGCTCTGTGATATGCTTTCTATAATCAAATAGGGAATTGGGAGGCAAAAATTAGCTAAGACAATTCAAAGTTCCATATGCAAGTAGCTGCATAAATTAAAGAAGATTAAAAGAAACAAAGAAATAATAAAAATTAAGATTCATTTACACGACTTAAATATCTCAAACACCCAAATCTATAACTACTATGTAATGAAATTATAATTACAGATGCTAAGAAAAACATTCACTCTGATCAAATGTGTATAATCTGTATATTCATTAAAGTTGTAAATCCAGACTGGACACAAATGAGACACCTGCTGATTGTATTTGTGCCATATCTTTAAGGATGAAAAATTTGAAGAAACTTGAGGAGAAAATCCCTGTAAATATGAAGGCAGAGAAGTTAACGGGAATGTAAATCCATATTCTTTTCACTGCTAGTGCCAGAATCCCAATTAGAATGATTTTAAGTAAAAAGGTGGGTTCACTGGCTCATAAAATCCAAGAGGAAGAACAAACAAACTCCTGGAAGTATAGGGATGTGAGAGGTGTCAGGGACAGCTGGAAACAGCTTCTCCTGTGCAGATGCAGTGGCCAGCTACAGAGAGCTCCAGAGCAGTATGCCTGACACTACCCTCGCCACCAGAGAGATCCCTCTCCTTGTCAGGTTTCCCATTCTCAGACACCACCAACCAGACCTCAGAAGACAGGAAATCCAACAGGCCTGGGTTGGTTAGGCAGTAAGCCTAGAGGAGTGGAGTCATGGACGGACAGACAAATCCACAGGCGTGCACAAAACACACATGGATAGAAGACTGGGCTACCAGGAGCCCAGCGCTGTCTACTTGAACTTGGACAAGCCACTTTATCTCTCTGAACCCTGCTTTCTTCCCTCATCAAAACACTGAGAGACTAGACTTGTAAGTCTAATGTCTTCATCAGTTCTAACAGACAGGAGTATTTTCGGTTTTAAAGATTCGTGTCTCCTCACCAGCAGCAACCAGGCATTATCTGAGATCAGTAAGCCAAAGCATTAGACCTCCTTTTGCAAAACTTGATATAACACTTCCTCTCCAACAGGTGAGAACTGATCAAGAGTCTATTCTGTAGCCAGAAGGCAGCTCCTAGTGTTCCACTCTCCTGTCGCATTTAACAAAGAAACCCCATCTTTTCAATACAATTCTGTGCATTGCTTTCTTCTTTTTAAAGTCTAGATGACAAACCACTTGAATGGCATTTTCTTTTCCAGGAATTACACATATATCAAGAAAAAGAGATATATTGATAAGGGTGCAGGGTGGTGGGGGTGAGCGAGAGGGTGAGAGAGAGGGAAGAATGAAGATGATGATTTGTTTGGCGGTCCAGTGAACAAGAAAATGGACTTGGAAATAAGCAATGCTCCCTACTGAAAACACACACCTCTAACTTAAAAGAACAAGAGAGATTATAAATACTCTCTAGACACAAAAACAGGCTGATAGTTCATACTTCCTGAAAGACCAAGGACTTCTCCTCTAAAGATGCATTTAAGTTAGTCAACATAACTTTCACAGATGTGAAGTATAGCTGAATGACACGAAGACCACATAACATAATGAGAGGATCTGGTCACTAAGTTCGGAGATGACAGCTCCATTCATGAAGAGCCATTCTATTCTTCTACCTTTGAGATGTCTTCAAGATTGCTGCCATCACCCTGAGACAGACAGTAACTGCCTTCTCACCTTTCCTGCTCCCACAAAAATCCCAATGGGAGGATCATTACTATGTTTGTTAGGCAGGCGAGAAACTGAAGGAAAGCAAGGCACAGGAAGGAAAGCGACCCACGGAAGCACTGAGTGGGGGGAGGCGAGCAAGGCACCGCATGACTGGTCCAGACCCTCTCATGTGCACCCTGGGGACACGCCTGCTCCTCAGAACCCCACCTCCACCACAGCTCCGCAGCGGCATCCTGATGTGTGGCTTTGTGGTGATAAGCATAGTTTTAGAGACTGCAACTGAACTCCTTAGAGAGGAGAGTCACAATGAGTCAGGTTGAGTTGAGCTGAGCTGAGTTGGGAGAGCTGATCTGGGTGGGGCGAAAGACTCTTCAAATCCTTTATCTAACAAAATTTGAAATACAGGAGAAGTCAATTTATATTACAACAGAAAACTCTACAATCAAAACAAAAATGTATCAGAGAGACATTCAATCTTTGGATGAATTTACTGATTCTGCCACAAAGATTAAGAGCAAGAAACCAAATTAAGGTTTCCACTAAAGCCTCTTTCTTGCCTTAACCAAACATTGAATGTATGTACCTGATACTATTCTAGAAATGACAGGAGACTTTTTTTAAAAATTGACAGAGGGCTTCTGACTATACCAGCCCAACATGCTACCTGCATGTGGGGGGATCCAGGATTCCACAAACTCACCCTAAAGCAATGACAACAGGATGAGAACGTGAATCCCTAACAGAGAACACTTCATGCAAGGATGGGTACAAAAAAGGACAGAAATGGTATGGACCTAACAGAAAAAGAAGATATTAAGAAGAGGTGGCAAGAATACACAGAAGAACTATACAAAAAAGATCTTAATGACCTAGATAACCACAATGGTGTGATCACTCACCTAGAGCCAGACATCCTGGAGTGTGAAGTCAAGTGGGCCTTAGGAAGCATCACTATGAACAAAGCTAGTGGAGGTGATGGAGTTCCAGCTGAGCTATTTCAAATCTTCAAAGATGATGCTGTGAAAGTGCAGCACTCAATATGCCAGCAAATTTCGAAAACTCAGCAGTGGCCACAGGACTGGAAAAGGTCAGCTATTGTCACTCCAATCTCAAAGAAGGGCAATGCCAAAGAATGTTCAAACTACCACACAATTGTACTCATTTCACATGCTAGCAAGTTCATGCTAAAAATCCTCCTAGCTAGCCATCAACAATACATGAACCAAGAACTTCCAGATGTTCAAACCGGATTTAGAAAAGGCAGAGGAATGAGAGATCAAATTGCCAACTTCCACTGGATCATCGAAAAAGCAAGAGAGTTCCAGAAAAGCATCTACTTCTGCTTCATTGACTATGCTAAAATGTTTGATTGTGTGGATCACAATAAACTGTGGAAAATTCTTAAAAGAGATGGGAATACCAGACCACCTTACCTACCTCCTGAGAAAGCTGTGTGCAAGTCAACAAGCAACAGTTAGAACTGAACACAGAACAACAGACTGGTTCAAAATGGGAAAGGAGTGTGTCAAGGCTGTATACTGTCACCCTGTTTATTTAACTTATACTCACAGTACATTGTGCCAAATGTTGGACTGGATGAATCACAAGCTGGAATCAAGACTGCCAGGAAAAATATCAATAACCTCAGATACACAGATGATACCACCTTTATGGCATAAAGTGAAGAGGAACTAAAGAGCCTATTGATGAAGGTGAAAGAGGAGTGAAAAAGCTGGCTTAAAACTCAGCACTTAAAATACTAAGATTATGGCATCTGATCCCATCACTTCATGGCGTATAGATGGGGAAACAATGGAAACACTTCAAGACTTTATTTTCCTAGGTCCCCAAATCACTGTAGACAGTGACTACAGACATGAAATTAAAGATGCTTGCTCACTGGAAGAAAAGCTCTGACAAACCTAGGCAGTGTATTAAAAAGCAAACACATCACTTTGCTGACAAAGGTCTGTATAGTCAAAGCTATGGTTTTTCCAGTAGTCATGTATGGATGTGAGAGTTGGATCATAAAGAAGGCTGACCACTGAAGAACTGATGCTTTTGAACTGTGGTATTTGAGAAGACTTTGAGAGTCCCCTGGACTGCAAGGAGATCAAACCAGTCAAAACAAAAGGAAATCAACCCTGAATATTCATTGGAAGGACTGATGCTGAAGTTGAAGCTCCAATACTGTTGCCACCTGATGCAAAGAGCTGACTCATTGGAAAAGATCCTGATGCTGGGAAAGACTGAAATCAGGAGGAGAAGGCAGCAACTGAGGATGAGATGGTTGGATGGCATCACTGACTAAATGGACATGAGTTTCAGCAAGCTCCAGGAGAAGATGAAGGACAGGGAAGCCTGTTGTGCTGTAGTCCATGGGTCACAAAGAGTCAGGCATGACTGAGTGACTGAACAACAACAACAGAGAAGAAGGTGAGAGTCACCTGTAGAGAACTGAAGACTCACTAGAGGGAAAGCCAAGGGGCCAGTTTTCCAGCCTTGGTCCTGGAACTTCCCATGTTCACTTTAACAGGTAAGACAAAGGTCTTCTGCCCTCAGACTCTGCAGGATCAGGGTTTGGGGAGAACACTGCATCTCCCATGACAACTGCCAGAACTTCTATCTCCAGGAGTGTCACAAGTCTGAAATGATGACATAACCTCAAGACACGGTCCAGAGTAGGGAAAACATCCTAGTAGGGTAGGATGGGTGTCACAGATTCATACTTCCCTACTAATGCTGGACTAACACCCATGAATTTGAAAAGTACAACATCCATTCAACAGTGGTTTCATATTTTATAAACATTCACTTTAAGATATTTAAGAATCAACTTTGTATCAAGCACTGTTTGGGGCCTTTGGTGGTGGTTGTTGTTCAGTCACTAAGTCCTGTCTGACTCTTTGAGACCCCATGGACTTCAGCACAGCAAGCTTCCCTGTCCTTCACTATCTCCCAGAATTTGCTCAAATTCATGTCCATTGAGTGAGTGATGCCATCAAACCATCTCACCCTCTGTTGCCCCCTTCTCCTCTTGCCCTCAATCTTTCCCTGCATCGGGGTTCAGCTCTTCATCAGGAGGCCAAAGTATTGGAGCTTCAGCATCAGTCCTTCCAATGCATATTCAGGACTGATTTCCTTTAGGATGGACTGGTTGGATCTCCTTGCAGTCCAAGGGACTCTCAAGAGCCTTTTCCAGCACCACAGTTCGAAAGCATCAATTATTCGGTGCTCAGCCTTCTTTATGATTCAACTCTCACATCCATACATGACTACGGCGAAAACCACAGCTTTGACTATATGGACCTTTGTTGGCAAAGTGATGTCTCTGCTTTTGAATACACTGTCTAGGTTTGTCATAGCTTTTCTTCCAAGGAGCAAGCATTTTTTAATTTTTCAGCTGCAGTCACCATCCACAGTGATTTTGGAGCCCAAGAAAATAAAATGTGTCATTTCCACTTTTTCCCCATCTATTTGCCATGAAGGCAAAATCGACATCCAACATGATCTGAACGTTGAAACTTTAATGCCTAAAGTAACGGCACTAGAAAGTGAGGCCTTTGGGGGATTTGCCGAAGATGGCAGAGGAATACGACAGGGAGACCACTTTCTCCCCAACAAATTCATCAAAAGAACATTTGAACACTGAGTAAATTCCACAAAATAACTTCTGAATGCCAGCAGAAGACATCAGGCACCCAGAAAAGCAGCCCATTCGAAAGGAGGTAGGAAAAAATATAAAAGATAAAAAGAGAGACAAAAGAGGTAGGGACAGAGATCCGTCCCAGGAAGGGAGTCTTAAAAAAGAGAGAAGTTTCCACACACCAGGAAACACTCTCCCTGGCGAGTCTGTGGTGAGCCTTGGAACCTCAGAGGACAACATAACTGGGAGGACAAATAAGCAAATAATTAAAACCCACAGATTCTGTGCCCAACGGTAACTCCCCCAGTGGAGAAGCAGCACAGACGCCTGCATCCGCCACTAGCAAGTGGCGGCTGGGCAGGGAGGCTTGGGCTGCATTGCTTAGAGTAAGGACTGGGCCTCAATGCCCCAAGGGCAATCAGAGGGAACTAACTTGAGATAGCACACCAGACTGTGAGATAGCTACCCCACGAAAAGCCTAACCCAAGACACCGCCAGACCCATTAACAGAACAAAGGACTAACTAGAGCTAGCTGCGGACTGGCCCATCCCCCTCCGGTGACAGGCAGGAGAGGACAGCCAAAGCCGAAAGGGGGCAATCGTGGCCCCAGAGAGGCATCATCTACCAAACTGCAAGCAGGCTTTGTTGCTAACCAAGACTTCTTGGGATTCTGGACGGTCACCATCCGCCTGAGAAGGTGCGCTGGTTGTACACCCAGAAAACTGAGCGGCAGGGACGGGGGAGGCGATAAGTCGCAGAGACCATGCTCGCCAAACACCTGCTCACCTGAGCTGCTTGGACCTGGGAAGGGCACAAAACACAGGCCCAACCGAGTCTGCACCTTTGAGAACTACCCGAGTGCCTGAACCTGAGCGGCTTAGACCTGGGAGGTACATGCAGCCCAGGGCCAGCCTCAGACAGTTCCCGGCAGAGCAACCTAGAGCCTAAGCAGTATATACAGGAAAGCACACATGCCGAGAGCGGGGGCAAACCCAGTGTGGCCGAGACACTGGGAGCACGTGCCAGCGTTATTTGTTTGCAGCGTCCGTCCCTCCCCACAGCACGACTGAACAAGTGAGCCTAAAAAAGTGTCCACCACTGCCCCCTTGGGTCAGGGTGGAAATCAGACACTGAAGGGAGCAGCAAACACAAGAAGCTAAAACAGAGGGAACCGCCTTGGAAGTGACAGGTGCAATAGATTAAACCCCTGTAGTTAGTACTGGCTACAGAGGAAGGGGCCTATAGATCTTGAGAAGTATAAGCTGGATCAAGGAACTATCTGAAAGTGAAGTACAGATGGAGAAGTCTTGAGGTTACTGTAAGAATAAGACTGAAAACCAGTAGCAGGAGGCTTAAGTCCAAATCCTGAAAACACCAGAGAACTCCTGACTCCAGGGAACATTAATTGATAGTAGCTCATCAAACGCCTCCATACCTGCACTGAAACAAAGCACCACCCAAGGGCCAACAAGTTCCAGAGCAACACATACCACGCAAATTCTCCAGAAACACAGGAACATAGCCCTAAGTTTCAATATACAGGCTGCCCAAAGTCACTCCAAACCCACTGACATCTCATAACCCATTACTGGACACTTCCTTGCACTCCAGAGAGAAGAAATCCAGCTCCACACACCAGAACACCAACACAAGCTTCCCTAAACAGGAAACCTTGACAAGCCACCTGTACAACTCCACCCACAGCGAGGAAACTCCACTGCCAGAACTAAAGAGAACTCCATAAACTGCGAGAATATGGAAAGGCCACGCCAAACACAGCAATATAAATAAGATGAAGAGGCAGAGAAATACCCAGCAGGTACAGGAACAGGATAAATGCCCACCAAACCAAACAAAAGAGGAAGAGATAGGGAATCTACCTGATAAAGAATTCCAAATAATGATAGTGAAAATGATCCAAAATCTTGAAATCAAAATGGAATCACAGATAAATAGCCTGGAGACAAGGATTGAGAGGATGCAAGAAAGGTTTAACAAGGACCTAGAAGAAATAAAAAAGAGTCAATATAAAATGAATAATGCAATAAAGGAGATCAAAGACACTCTGGAGGGAACCAACAGTAGAACAGAGGCAGAAGATAGGATTAGTGAAGTAGAAGATAGAATGGTAAAATAAATGAAACAGAGAAGAAAAAAGAAAAATGAATTAAAAGAAATGAGGACAATCTCAGGGACCTCTGGGACAATGTTAAATGCCCCAACATTCAAATCATAGGAGTCCCAGAAGAAGAAGACAAAAAGAAAGACTATGAGAAAATACTTGAGGAGATAATAGTTGAAAACTTCCCTAAAATGGGGAAGGAAATAATCACCCAAGTCCAAGAAACCCAGAGAGTCCCAAACAGGATAAACCCAACGCGAAACATCCCAAGACACATATTAATCAAATTAACAAAGATCAAACACAAAGAACAAATATTAAAAGCAGCAAGGGAAAAACAACAAATAACACACAAGGGGATTCCCATAAAGATAACAGCTGATCTTTCAATAGAAACTCTTCAGGCCAGGAGGGAATGGCAGGACATACTTAAATTGATGAAAGAAAATAACCTACAGCCCAGATTACTGTACCCAGTGAAGATCTCATTCAAATATGAAGGAGAAATCAAAAGCTTTACAGACAAGCAAAAGCTGAGAGAATTCAGCATCACCAAACCAGCTCTCCCACAAATGTGCTAAAGGATCTTCTCTAGACAGGAAACACAGAAAGGGTGTATAAACTCGAACCCAAAACAATAAAGTAAATGGCAACGGGATCATCCTTATCAATAATTACCTTAAATGTAAATGGGTTGAATGCCCCAACCAAAAGACAAAGACTGGCTGAATGGATACAAAAACAAGACTCATATATATGTTGTCTTTAAGAGACCCACCTCGAAACAAGGGACACATACAGACTGAAAGTGAAGGGCTGGAAAAAGATATTCCACGCAAACAGAGACCAAAAGAAAGCTGGAGTAGCAATACTCATATCAGATTAAGTAGACTTTAAAACAAAGGCTGTGAAAAGAGACAAAGAAGGCCACTACATAATGATCAAAGGATCAATCCAAGAAGATATAACAATTATAAAAATATATGCACCCAACATAGGAGCACTGCAATATGTAAGACAAATCCTAACAAGTATGAAAAGGGAAATTGACAATAACACAATAATAGTGGGAGACTTTAATACCCCAATCACACCTATGGATAGACCAACTAAACAGAAAATCAACAAGGAAACACAAACTTTAAATGATACAATAGATCAGTTAGACCTAATTGATATCTATAGGACATTTCACCCCAAAACAATGAATTTCACTTTTTTCTCAAGTGCACATGGAACCTTCTCCAGGATAGAGCACATCCTGGGCCATAAATCTAGCCTTGGTAAACTCAAAAAAAAAACCTGAAATCATTCCAAGCATCTTTTCTGACCACAATGCAGTAAGATTAGATCTCAATTACAGGAGAAAAACCATTAAAAATTCCAACATATGGAGGCTGAACACGCTACTGAATAACTAACAAATCACAGAAGAAATCAAAAAAGAAATCAAAAAATGCATAGAAATGAATGAAAATGAAAACACAACAACCCAAAACCTGTGGGACACTGTAAAACCAGTGCTAAGGGGAAGGATCATAGCACTACAGGCATACCTCAAGAAACAAGAAAAAAGTCAAATAAATAACCTAACTCTACACCTAAAGCAACTAGAAAAGGAAGAAATGAAGAACCCTAGGGTTAGTAGAAGGAAAGAAATCTTAAAAATTAGGGCAGAAATAAATGCAAAAGAAACGAACAAGACCATAGCAAAATTCAACAAAACCAAAAGCTGGTTCTTTGAGAGGATAAATAAAATTGACAAACCATTAGCCAGACTCACCAAGAAACAAAGGGAGAAAAATCAAATGAATAAAATTAGAAATGAAAATGGAGAGATCACAACAGACAACACAGAAATACAGAGGATCATGAGAGTACACTCAGCAATTATATGCCAATAAAATGGACAACTTGGAAGAAATGGACAAATTCTTAGAAAAGTACAACTTTCCAAAACTGAACCAGGAAGAAATAGAAAATCTTAACAGACCCATCACAAGCACGGAAATTGAAACTGTAATCAGAAATCTTCCAGGAAACAAAAGCCCAGGTCCAGATGGCTTCACAGCTGAATTCTACCAAAAATTCAGAGAAGAGCTAACACCTATCCTACTCAAACTCTTCCAGAAAACTGCAGAGGAAGGTAAACTTCCAAACTCATTCTATGAGGCCACCATCACCCTAATACCAAAACCTGACAAAGATGCCACAAAAAAAGAAAACTACTAGCCAATATCCCTGATGAACATAGATGTAAAAAATCCTTGAGAAAATTCTAGTGATCAGGATCCAACAACACATTAAAAAGATCATACATCATGACCAAGCGGGCTTTATCCCAGGGATGCAAGGATACTTCAATATCCGCAAATCAATCAATGTAATACACCATATTAACAAATTGAAAAATAAAAACCATATGATTATCTCAGATGCAGAGAAAGCCTTTGACAAAATTCAGCATCCATTTATGATAAAAACCCTCCAGAAAGCATGAATAGATAGAACATACCTCAACATAATAAAAACTATATATGACAAACCCACAGCAGACATTATCCTCAATGGTGAAAAATTGAAAGCATTTCCCCTAAAATCAGGAACAAGACAAGGGTGCCCACTCTCACCACTGCTATTCAACATAGCTTTGGATATTTTGGCCACAGCAATCAGAGCAGAAAAAGAAATAAAAGGAATCCAAATGGGAAAAGAAGTAAACCTCTCACTATTTGCAGATGACATGATCCTCTACATAAAAAACTGTAAAGACTCCAGAAGAAAATTACTAGAGCTAATCAATGAATATAGTAAAGTTGCAGGATATAAAATCAACACACAGAAGTCCTTTGCATTCCTGTACACTAATAATGAGAATATAGAAAGAGAAATTAAGGAAACAATTCCATTCACCATTGCAACAAAAAGAATAAAATACTTAGGAATATATCTAACTAAAGAAACAAAGGAGATCCAACCAGTCCATTCTAAAGGAGATCAGTCCTGGGTGTTCTTTGGGGGGGACTGATGCTAAAGCTGAAACTCCAGTACTTTGGCCACCTCATGCGAAGAGTTGACTCATTGGAAAAGACCCTGATGCTGGGAGGGACTGGGGGCAGGAGGAGAAGGGGATGGCAGAGAATGAGATGGCTGGATGGCATCACCGACTTGATGGACATGAGTCTGAGTGAACTCTGGGAGTTGGTGATGGACAGGGAGGCCTGGTGTGCTGCAATTCATGGGGTCGCAGAGTTCAGACATGACTGAACGACTGAACTGAACTGAACTCAAAGAAACAAAAGACATATATATAGAAGACTATAAAACAGTGGTGAAAGAAATCAAAGAGGACACTAATAGGTGGAGAAATATAAAATGTTCATGGATTGGAAGAATCAATATAGTGAAAATGAGTATACTACCCAAAGCAATTTATACATTCAATGCAATCCCTATCAAACTACCAATGGTATTTTTCACAGAGCTAGAACAAATAATTTCACAATTTGTATGGAAATACAAAAGACCTCGAATAGCCAAAGCAATCTTGAGAAAGAAGAATGGAACTGGAGGAATCAACCTGCCTGACTTCAGGCTCTACTACAAAGCCACAGTCATCAAGACACTATGGTACTGGCACAAAGACAGAAATCTAGATCAATGGAACAAAATAGAAAGCCCAGAGATAAATCCACACACCTATGGACACCTTATCTTTGACAAAGGAGGCAAGAATATACAATGGAAAAAAGACAATCTGTTTAACAAGTGGTGCTGGGAAAACTGGTCAACCACTTGTACAAGAATTAAACTAGAACGCTTTCTAACACCATACACAAAAATAAACTCAAAATGGATTAAAGATCTAAACGTAAGACCAGAAACTATAAAACTCCTAGAGGAGAACATAGGCAAAACAGTCTCTGACATAAATCACAGCAGGATCCTCTATGACACACCTCCCAGAATATTGGAAACAAAAGCAAAAATAAACAAATGGGACCTAATTACACTTAAAAGCTTCTGCACAACAAAGGAAACTATAAGCAAGGTGAAAAGACAGCCTTCAGAATGGGAGAAAAAAAGAGCAAATGAAGCAACTGACAAACAACTAACCTCAAAGATGTACAAGCAACTCCTGCAGCTCAATTCCAGAAAAATAAAAGACCCAATCAAAAAATGGGCCAAAGAACTAAACAGACATTTCTCCAAAGAAGACACACAGATGGCTAACAAACACATGAAAAGATGCTCAACATCACTCATTATCAGAGAAATGCAAATCAAAACCACAATGAGGTGCCATTTCATGCCAGTCAGAATGGCTGCCATGCAAAAGTCTACAAGCAATAAATGCTGGAGGGTGTGGAGAAAAGGGAACCCTCTTACACTGTTGGTGGGAATGCAAATTACTACAGCCACTATGGAGAACTGCGTGGAGATTCCTTCAAAAACTGGAAATAGAACTGCCTTATGACCCAGCAATCCCACTGCTGGGCATACACACCGAGGAAACCAGAACTGAAAGAGACACGTGTACCCCAATGTTCACTGCAGCACTGTTTATGATTGCCAGGACATGGAAGCAACCCAGATGTCCACCAGCAGATGAATGGATAAGAAAGCTGTGGTACATATACACAATGGAGTATTACTCAGCCATTAAAAAGAATACATTTGAATCAGTTCTAATGGGGTGGATGAAACTGGAGCCGATTATACAGAGTGAAGTAAGCCAGAAAGAAAAACACCAATACAGCATATATATGGAATTTAGAAAGATGGTAATGATAACCCTGTATGCGAGACTGCAAAAGAGACACAGATGTATAGAACAGTCTTTTGGACTCTGTGGGCGAGGGCGAGGGTGAGATGATTTGGGAGAATGGCATTGAAACATGTATATTATCATATGTGAAACAAATCGCCAGTCCAGGTTCGATGCAGGATACAGGATGCTTGGGGCTGGTGCACTGGGATGACCCAGAGGGATGGTACGGGGAGGGAGGTGGGAGGGGCTTCAGCATGGGGAACACATGTACTCCCGTGGCGGATTCATGTTGATGTATAGCAAAGCCAATGCAATATTGTAAAGTAAAAAAAATTAAAATATATAAATAAATAAATAATTTTTAAAGAAAATAAATAAATAAATTTTTTAATATTTAAAATGAAAAAAAATAAAATCAATGGATTAAAAAAAAAAAAAGAAAGAAAGTGAGGCCTTTGGGAGGTGAGCAGGACACAGCAGAGTTCTCATGAAGGTGATTAGTGTTCTTATAAAATAGGCCCAAGAAAGTTCTCTGTTCCTTCTGGCCATGTGAGGACACAATGAGATGTCTGCAACCTGGAAAAGGAACTTCACACGATAGTGCAGGCCACCCAATCTTCAACTCCCAACCTCCAGAACTGCAAGAAATAAATTCCTTTTGCTTATAAACCACTTAGACATTTTGTTAGAGCAGCACACCTGGACTAAGACATCAAGTCATCTATAACATAACAAACGATAGAAGCGGTAGAAAGGGAAACCAGGCAGCGTAGGGGAGACAGAGTAACGTGGGTGACACACAGTTTTAACCATGACGGTCAGGGATAGATTTTCTGCCCTATGATAATGATAAGTAAATGACAAATGAGACATTTGAGGGGGAAAAAAACCCAAGTAAGTGAGATAACAGCAATGCAGCTACTGGGGTCTGGGGGCAATGATGTTTCCAATGTAGTAAATAAACCCATCCCCACATAAAATCCTGCCTAACCACCGGGGTATTCCTCATCCCAAGTCAAGAGAAGGAACGGCTAGTATTCAGCTGATTGTTAATGGCTGGTGTCCCTACTGCTTTTTAACTCTCTTGACTCTCCCTCGACAAAAGGCACATTTTCATTACTGTACTTTTAAAACACGTACTATAAAAACCATACATACAGACCCTAAATACTAAAAAAAAAAAAAAAAAAAAAAACCCAAATAATAAACAGTCAGCTCTCTGTAGCTACAAGTCTCATATCCACAGATTCAACCCTCAATCAAAAGTATTTGAAAAAAATTCCAATAATTCAAAAAGCAAAACTTGAACTTGCTGTAACTCCAGCATTTATTTATATAGCATTTACACTATATCATGTATTATAAGTGATCTAGAGATGATTTAAAGTATATAGGAAGATGTGCATGAGCTTATATGCAAATACTAAAGGAAATCAGTCTTGAATATTCATTGAAAGGACTGAGCTGAAGCTAAAATTCCAATACTTTGGCTACCTGATGCAAAGAACTGACTCATTTCAAATGACCCTGATGCTGGGCAAGATTGAAGGTGGGAGGAGAAGGGGACGACAGAGGATAAGATGGTTGGATGGCATCACCGACTCAATGGACATGAGTTTGAGTAAACTCTGGGAGTTGGTGATGGACAGGGAGGCTTGGCATGGTGTAGTCCAGGGGGTCGCAAAGAGTTGGACACCACTGAGCGACAGAAATGAACTGAAATGGATAAGTAATAATTAATGTGTGTATTAGTTTTCTCTTGCTGCTATAACAAATCACCACAACATAGCCCCAGAAAAGAATACAAATTTATTATCTCAGTTTCTGTAGGTCAGAAGTCCAAGAACGACGGGGCTCAGCTGCTTCTTTGCTAAGAATCACCAAGGCTAAAATCTAGTAACTTGCTATCACTTCTTTAACTAGTTCCCTAGTGGTGCACATTTAGGTCATTTCTAGTTTTATTTGCTGCCATTACAAATAATGCTATAGTGGACATCTGGACATTTACCTTTGCATTTATTTAATTATGAATAACGTCAAATGTCTATGAGCCGTTTTTATTTCTTTCTATGCGAGTTGCCTCCATATCTGTGACACACACAACTTGTTTGCCTCCCCATCAGGCATTCTCCCTTTCAGGCAAACCTCGAATTCTGTTTCAACAGAAATTTGCCCAGCTTCCCAAACTCCTTTGCAACTGGCAGGCCAAATGGCAGTTTCTAGCAGAGCTTGTTAAGGGCAGACCTGATTAGCATGTATCTTACTGACTGCTGCCATGTGCCTAGAATGTGGTGCCTGGAAGTGGAGCAGTCGTTTTGTGGCCTCAAAGAATGAAGCCACCCATAAAGACAGCCAAACAGGAAGAGTAGAGACACCCCCGCCCCCCAGTGCACTGTGACATCACTTTGGGCTGTTAGACTTCTTAGGTGAGAAAAGGAAAGCCCTCCTTTTGTTAAGCCCCTGTAGTTGGGTTTCTGGCATATGAAACAAACAAAATCTCAAACTGAAAATTTGCTTTATCCATTTCTCAACTGGGTTCTTGGATTTTTTTTTCTTACTAATTTGCTGAACTTGGTCACATGTAGTATAAATATTTTTCCCTGGTTTGTCATGTATCTTTTGATTTTGTCTATATCTTTCTTTTTTGTATAGACAAGTTTTTAATGTTTATGTGGTCAAACCTATCAATCATTCTCCTTTATGGCTTCTGTGTTGGGAATTTTGCAGAACAGACTTAAGTCACCCAAAATTATGAAAATAAGTTATCCATGTTTTCTGTCAGTGCTTTTGTAATTTCAGTTTTTACATTTAAAACTTCAGTCTACCTGGAATTAATTTCAATGCAGTAGAGATCCTGCTTTACTAATATAAATTTTTTATAAAATTCATCTCTCACCCACTGATTTGAAATGCACTTGATCACATGTTACATTCTCATATGTATGTGCAAATAGATGGGAAAACAGTGGCTGACTTTATTTTTCTGGGCTCCAAAATCACTGCAGATGGTGATTGCAGCCATGAAATTAAAAGATGCTTACTCCTTGGTAGGAAAGTTATGACCAACCTAGATAGCATATTCAAAAGCAGAGACACTACTTTGTCAACAAAGGTCCATCTAGTCAAGGCTATGGTTTTTCCAGTGGTCATGTATGGATGTGACAGTGGGACTGTGAAGAAAGCTGAGCGCCGAAGAATTGATGCTTTTGAACTATGGTGTTGGAGAAGACTCTTGAGAGTCCCTTGGACTGCAAGGAGATCCAACCAGTCCATCCTAAAGGAGATCAGTCCTGGGTGTTTATTGAAAGGACTGATGTTAAAGCTGCAACTCCAATACTTTGGCCACCTGATGCAAAGAACTGACTCACTTGAAAAGATCCTGATGCTGGGAAAGATTGAGGGCAGGAGGAAAAGGGGATGACAGAGGACGAGCTGGTTGGATGACATCACCGACTCACTGGACATGGGTTTGGGTGGACTCCAGGAGTTGGTGATAGACAGGGAGGCCTGGCGTGCTATAGTCCATGGGGTTGCAAAGAGTTGGACACGACTGAGCGACTGAACTGAACTGAATATAATGATTCATGATTTTTAAAGTTTATACTCCATTCCTAGTTATTTTAAAATATTGGCTATATTCCCTGTGCTGTACAATATATCCTTGTAGCTTATTTATTTTTTACATATTAATGTACCTATTAATCTCCTGCTCCTATACTGTCCCTCCTCCCTTCCCACTCAGTAACCACTAGTTTATTCTCTATATCTGTGCGTCTGGGATTTTGACATTGTTGTTGTTACACTTACTAGTTTGTTTTATTTTTTAGATTCCACATATAAGTGATATCAAGATATTATCTCTCTCTGTCTTACTTATTTCAGTAGGCATAAAGCCTTCCAAGTCTATCCATGTTATTACAAATAGCAAAATTTTATTCTTCTTTATGGCTGATTAGTACTTGACTATGTGTTTATCATATCCTCTTCATCCATTTACCTACTAATGGACACTTAGGGTGCTTCTATATCTTGGCTGGTGTAAGTAATGCTGCTATGAACATTGGGGTGCATATATTTTTAATTAGTGTTCTCATTTTCTTTAGATATATACCCAGGAGAGAAACTGTTGGATCATATGGCAACCCTATTTTTAGTTTTTTGAGAAACCTCTATACTGTCTTCCTCAGCAGCTGTACCAATTTACACCCCCACCAGCAGTGTACAAGGGTTCCCTTTTCTCCACATACACACCAACATGTGTCATTTGTGATCTTTTTTGATAGTCATTCTGGCAGGTATGAAGTGACATCTCATGGTTTTGAGTTGCATTTCTCTTATGATTAACAATGTTGAGTATCTTTCCATGTGTCTGTTGGATATCTGCATGTCTTTTTAAGAAAAATATCTGTTCCGGTCTTTGCCCATTTTTTAATTTGGTTGTATGCTTTTTTGAAGTTGAATTGTATGAGCTATTCATATATTTAGGATATTAGCCCCTTACTGGTCATATCATTAGCAAATACTATTGTTTCCTCCCATTCAGTAGGCTGTCTTTTTGTTTGGTTGATGGTTTCCTTTGACATGCAAAAGCTTTTAAGTTTAATTAGATCCCATTTGCTTATTTTTGCTTTTGTTTCCTTTGCTTGAGGGATAAGATCCAAAAAAAAAAAAAAAACACTACAATTTATGTCAGAGAGTGTTCTGTTCTCTTCTATGAGTTTTATGGTTTCTGGTCTTATATTTAGGTCTTTAATTCATTTTGAATTTATTTTTGTATATGGTGTTAGAAAATATTCTAACTTGATTCTTTATGTGCAGCTGTTCAGTTTTCCCAGCACCACTTATAGAAGAGAGTATCTTTTCTTCCCTGTATATTCTTGCTTCCTCTGTCCTAGACTGTAAGTGTATGGGTTTATTTCTGGGCTTTCTATTCTGTATCATTGATTTTTGTGCCTTTTCTTGTGTCAGGAACATACTGTTTTGATTACTGTAACTTTGTAGTATAGTCAGAAGTCAGGGAATGTGATACTTCTAGCTCTGTTCCTCTTCCTAATGGTTGTTTTGGCTATTCAGGGTCTTCTGCGTTTCCATACAAATTTTTAATTTATCTGTTGTTGTTCTATGAAAAATACTACTGGTATTTTGATATGGTTGCACTGAATCTATAGATTGCCTTGGGTAGAACTGTTCATTTCAAGAATATTAATTCTTCCATTCCATGAAATGGTATACCTTTCCATCTTTTTGTGTCATCTTCAATTTTGTTCATCAGTGTCTTACAGTTTTCCAAATATCCCCACTTGATTTGGTAAACAAGTTCAGTTCAGTTCAGTCGCTCAGTCGTGTCCAACTCTTTGCGACCCCATGAATTGCAGCACGCCAGGCCTCCCTGTCCATCACCAACTCCCAGAGTTCACTCAGATTCACATCCATCAAGTCAGTGATGCCATCCAGCCATCTCATCCTCTGTTGAGGAGTTGACTCATTGCGAAGAGTTGACTCATTGGTAAACAAACACATGATCAAATAATGCAGATATTCATAGTGCAGATATGCACCTAGGAGTTTAGGGGACTGTCTCCACCGATTATCAGACACAGTTTAACAAAGTACAACAGACCTTTACAACTTTGCTTACTTTTATTCTGTAAGGTCAGATCTTGCTCACTGACTGTGCTGAGGCATATGACATTGAGGCTTCTGATCATGCTTCTGACTCAATCTCAGAGTTAGTTTAATGTAGCAACTACTTGCTGTGCTCTAGTCAACTTTACTTTTAAGGAAAGAAATCTGTCTTTTTGTGACAGAATGGCTTCATACAGTCTTTGTCTGGAAAGCTTGTAAAATGCTGATATTGTGATATAATAAGAAATATATATTTTGGTCTTTATTCAGGATTCCTGGCACAGAATTCCTAAAACCTTTGTGGTTTCCTATATAAGACCAATAGGTGCATCTTAATATTTAGTTTTGTTCCCAGTTCCTGAAAGAGCTCCAGAGCAATAAAAGTGAAATGAATGTCTCTGGTTAATCACAATAAATCCCTTTCAACCACACCAGAGTTTATGTTAATGTGGTGACTCTTGGAAAACCCCTAGGTAACCTAAGAATTGGGGGGGGGGGGGCCTGGTTGCCAGGGGGACCAACCATGTGATTAGAGGGTTGAAACTTTCAGCCCCATACCTTTCATCTCAGGGCAGGGAGAAGAGTTAGAGGTTGAACTAATCACCAATTGGCAATGATTTCATCTATCTTGCTTATGTAACAAGGTCTCCATAAAAAAACAAAAGGATGGTGTGTGGAGAACTTCCAGGTTGGCAAACACGTGGGGTGACTGGGAGAGCAGTGAAGCCAGAGAAGACGCAGACGTTCTACACCCTTTGCTCTCTCTCTCTCTCTTCCACCTGGCCGTTTATGAGTTATATCTTTTTATATATCAGAAGGTATGTCTAGTAACTGAGTAAGTAAACTGTTTTCTTGAGTTCCATGAGCCACACTATTAAATTAATAGATCCCAAGGAGGCAGTGTTAAGAACCTCAGAATTTTCAGCTGTGGGTCAGAAACTCAGGTGACAGTCTGGACTTGGATTAGCATGTGGGGGCGGGGGTTGATCTCATGGGACTGAACCCTTAACCTGTGGGATGAGATGTTATCTCCTGGTAGAGAGTGTCAACTGCGTCCTGAGAATCAGAGAATTGCCTGGTGTGGGAACCAACCCCCCAGTACATATGGAGATGAGAAGTGTTAAAAGTGAAGTCCTGAGAGCGGAGTAGACACACAGGAGGGTTTTTCCTTCATGGTGACGACTGACACTGAAGTTCCTATCAAGTTTCTGGATGCCCCAGTATTTTTTACATTTGTTACTGTATTAAGAGGGCATACAGTTAGATAATTATGAATGCATTTTATCAATATCATCTGTTAGTGCTTGGGTTCACAACTGCAGATCTAGAAACACTGCAGTGTTTATGCTGTGAACTCTAAGTGAAGTTGTCATGTATCCATAAACACTGAGTTACTACAGTTTGCACCCATAACAGGGAGACACTGGTTAATGCAGAGGGCATTTACAGAAAGGGCTAGACCACAATTAGAAACTGTACCAATGTAATCATGCAGGAGACTTTATATCCTGAAAATATTTGTCTGTGTATTACATTTTTAGTGAAGTCAACAAACGTTCTAAATACTAACTCTGTACTCAGCATTCACCCAAGCAATGTGGTACACAAAACAGTAAAAAATGAAAGCAGCTTCTGAAAAACTTACAATCCTGATGGCAAGATACAATTTATTTAGATAAGAGCTAGAGAACAACATGTATATATTAAATTTTATACACAGACTCATATATACAAATACACATACTATACTATATGCATACTATATATTTATTACCAATAGTGAAGTGAAGTCACTTAGTCGTGTCCGACTCTTTGCGACCCCATGGGCAGTAGCCTGCACCAGGCTCCTCCATCCATGGGATTTTCTAGGCAAGAGTACTGGAGTGGGTTGCCATTTCCTTCTCCAGGGAATCTTCCTGACCCAGGGATCGAACCAGGTCTCCCACATATATTACCAATATATGTGTATATATAGAAAATATACTATATAAAGTATATATATAATATATATTATATATAGTATATATATATATAAAGTATACTATATACATACTATAAATATGCACATCTGTCTACTAGAATGCAATGGCAACTAGAATATCTTGTTCACCACCCATGACTTAGAATAGTGCCTGACATAAAACAGGTGATCAATAAATACTTGTTAGATGGATGAATGAATAGTCCAGTAGAGGACCTCTTGTTAAATAGTTTAGAACTTGATAAGGGCACACTCACTATATTAGGGGAGGGCCTCAGGGTGGAGGAAAGAGGGGAAAATCTGGATTGAACTTGGACAATGGATTGAATCAGTATCATGTCACCAAGCAGGCGCTAGAATGAGCGGTCATAGCTCTTCACTAATTGGGCCTGATGAACCTTGAGAAAGGCCACAAGAACACAGAATATTCAGAAAATGGCAGGTCCTTGATATCTGCTAGATTTTCGAGGCCCAGAGAAAGGCTGAACGGCTGCCTGGCCGTGAGTTCGAGGCGGGATGCTGCCCTGCACAGGCCATATGCAGGAAGGGCAACTGAGTCTGGACACAGAGAGTGGTTCTGTCACACTAAATAGTTGAGGGCTTGTGAGAGGAGCAAAGAAAAGGACAGGAGCGGGGCCTGGTGATCCAAGGGACAATGTGCAGAGAAGGTCGAGGTGGGAGAACGACAGAGAAGAAACAAACCGAACTGGCTAAACTGAAGCAATGGGCAGGGTAGTGGGGGGAATGCCAAGGAACCAGCATCCAAAACTGGTCAACTTGCTGAAATGGGAACAGCAGAGGAAGAGAACGATCTGGGGGGTGGGCAACAAAAGAGAAGGCTGAAGCAACGCCTGTAAGAGTCAGCAGTGGGTCCCCAAGAATGTCAAGAAGCTGGTGTCATCTCTAAGAGCTTCAAGTTGATGACAGTGGTCACTACAGACAGAACTTTCACAGAACAGAGCCCTAATTATATTTTGGTTGTTGTTGTTCAGCAGCTAAGTTGCATCCGACTCTTTGCAACTCCATGGATCACAGCCCACCAGGCGGCTCTGTCCATGGGATTTCCCAGGCAAGAATACTGGAGTGGGTTGTCATTTCCTTCTCCAGAGGATCTTCCCAATCCAAGAATTGAACTCAGGTCTCCTGCACTGGCACACAAATTCTTGACCACTGAGCCACCAGGGAAGCAAAAATACTATTTTATTAATTGTTTCAAAAAGTCAAGCAAGCACTGCTCCATCCAGAGTTCCCACATCAAGAGCTGAGTAAGTGTTCCTTTTCTGCCGAGAGTGTTGCACATGGGAACAGACTTAAGGAAAAATTTTTAAATGCTCTACTGAAAAAGTGGGCTTCCCAGGTGATGCTAAGTGGTAAAGAACCCATCTGGCAACGAAGGAGACTTAAGAGATGTGGGTTCCATCCCTGGATCGGGAAGATGCCCTGGAGTAGGAAATGGCAACCCACTCCGGTATTCTTGCCTGGAGAAGCCCCTGGACAGAGGAGCCTGGTAGGCCACAGACTATAGGGTCACAAAGAGCTGGACACAACTGCAGCAACGTAGCATGCACACATACTGAAAAACAGGTGGGGGAGCAACAAAAAGGTGACCCATCATCTGTAAGGGTGTGTGGACACCACAGTGGCTTTACCTTCATTTGTCAACAAGGACCATGTACCCGTGAGTTATGTACTTGACCCTGTTCCGCTTGCTGGGTGTACACTGGGAAACAAGACTGACTTGGTCAAGGCTACGTGCTATAGCAGGAGGTGGTCAAACAAGGAAATAGACACCTGATATTACAGCCGCCACAGAGGAAACAGAGGAGACCAATGAGGACTAATGGGGACTGATGTTCAGGCCTTTCTCAGCAAGTGGCATTTTAATTCAGACTAAAAGTTGATGAGAAAGGAATCAGTTAAAGCTTGCCAATCCAGGAGACATAAGAGGTGCATGTAAGAGACATGGGTTCCATCCCTGGGTCGGGAAGATCCCCTAGAGGAGGGCGTGGCAACCCTCTCCAGTATTCTTGCCTGGAGAATCCCATGGACAGAGGAGCCTGGCGGCTACAGTCCCTAGGGTCACAAAGAGAAGGACCCGACTGAAGCACGCGCCTTAGCACACAAAGACAGGAAAGAGGAATAATCAAGAGGAGGAAACATTGTATGCGAAGGTCCTGGGGTATGAAAGAATGTGGAAAATCAGAAAAACAGAAAGAAAACAAAGGAGGGTAGCATAATGAGCAAGGGAGGAGAGTGAGTGGGCAGGCAGGACGCAAGAGGACAGGCAGGAGTCACATCGCAAGGCCATGAGGTCCTGTCTGCATTTTACCCTCTTTACTGCGGAGGACCGTCAAAGGGCTAGAGAAGAAACCAGAACAGGCTGCTCTGTGGAGCACAGACAGGCTTCGGGGAGGGTCAGGAGGAGAGGCAGGAATGTGTGGAGGACACTCGTGTGGTCCAGGTGAGAGCTCCTCCCTGTGTGTGCAGAGGCTCCTTGGCCGCTGGACCCAGAGAGGCAGCTGAGCGGACCACCGCCTCCCCGGCACATCGAGCACACGCTGCTCAGAGAAGCGGGACAGGAGGAAACGGTGCTGGGGACGGAAGGCGGGTGTCTGCCAAGGAGAGCATCCCGGTCACTGCTCCTGGGTGGGGCCCAGGTACCGCATCGGCACACGTGCCAGGGGTCCCCGTCCCTGATCTGTCGTTCCAGTCAGGTCATTCACCTGTCCTTTCATCATCACGCAGGATCCACAGCAGTGCCCTGAGGACAGCTGGCAGGGAACCCTGGGCACAGCGCAGTCAGCGCTTCCCTGGTCCAAGGCTCTGAGTCCTGCCCTAGGTTCGTCCATCACGGTCTTGTTCATCTGGGAGCGCCCTCCCTAGCGCCACTCAGCACAGCTCCCATGTGTTAACCTTAGTGGCTGGCAGGATCTATTTCTCAGCTTGTCTTTCTTTACTAAATAAACCCCTGAACATTTTTGTTTTCACCTTCAGTGTGGAGTTTGAGCTGCCCTGCTTGATTTAATTGTGAATTTTTACAGTCTACACATGCCTAGAAGCCGTGGGCTGTGGGTAACCTTTTACTAGAAGTCTAATAAATAAAACAAAAAAAGGGACTGCAGAAGTAAACCATAAATGGCCCAAAGACTGACTGACAGGCAAAAATGAGAGCTGTCAATTTTTTAATCTTTTAAAACAGTTTTTGGAGAGTGAGATCTTATCATAATAGAACAGCTAGAAAGAAAAAAAAGAAGGTAATGAAAAAACTTAACTCCTTTCCTTAATTTTTGTTTGTGAAAGTATCTCTACTGGAATTCATATGAAATCAATGGCATTGAAAGACCAAATTAATCTGTCAGTCACCTTTGTTTTAATTTATAGAAGGATGGCAGGAGACCATCAAACCCAAGAAACTCTTCAGGAAAAAAAAATACTTTTAATAAATAACAAAATAAGATTTAAAATTTTTTAAAGCTTTGTAATGAGACAAGGGCTAGAAACAAAAGTTAAGTACTTAGTAGGAAGAAATGAGCAACATAACCCATAAGGAAAACTTGTATTTTTGTCCTTAACATATGAGAAGAGGGATAAAAATTTAAAATGGAGTTCCATAAGTTTCTATCAAGAAATCGCACAATCTAAATAAATAAAATTTGAAAAACAGAATGGTGTATATATAATAGAATGGGTTTAGGAAATTATCAATCAATAAAAAAACTCTGTGTTCAAAAATGAGTTTTTAGTAAAACTTTTGTAAGGGGAAAAAAAACACATTGTGAGTCTACTTGAAGGGTTTAAACTAAAATTAAGAAAATGGTTTTTATATAATTTTTCTGTATAAATATACATAGATGAATATATAAAACTATCAACACTTCATAAACAGCCAATAATAATCTGGGATAAAGAGGAGATATTTTTCTTAAGGCTACTGGGAACTCCATCTACAGATCAGCAAGTTTGTCCAGAGCCACAGATACATGCTTATCTTTTCACAAAGACATTATGTTAATAAGCTGAGATAAATATGGAAATGTCACTCTAAGAATTGGGGGAATTCTACAGAACCAAGGTCTATTCTGGGCCTGTCTCTCAGAAGGAGAGCATTACTAAACAGGAAAAAGATCCTCTGCTCAAAAATTGTCCAACAACATGGAAATGGAGTGAAGCACCACCGTGAGACTCACGCAAAAAACGCTAAATTTACAGAGAGGCTCCAGGGATGTTTTCATTTGTACATTTTCAGTTAGGCATCTCCACCAAGACAGACAACTGAAGACAGCCTGGCCAGTGGTGGCACAAAACCTTCATCTAGCTGTACAGCCAAGAGGCTAATGTGGGAAACAGTGGTCAACCCAAGACACTGCAAAGCGGCACACCTATCTTAGAGCCGCTTTCAGCAGAGCACGATCTACGCCCACAGCTGAGTGAACAATGTTGTTTTGATGGTGAACACCCTAAAGGAAAGAAGGCAAAGCCAGTCATTCAGACTGTTCATTCCATAGCTAAGTTTGCACATCGAGTTCTGGGCCAAAGAGGAGACCTTAGCGCTGTGCCCACACAGCGGGGCTCCGACCCAGGACTCCTGAGCCCCATGGCTGTTTCATAGCCCTGTCAGTTGGTACCACAGCTCAGCAAAGAAACACCAGACCTGAGCATGTGCAGGTGGACTTGCCGACATACAACGCTCACGCTTGTGGATTCAGAGAACAGTGCATTTCTCGTCCTCTTTCCATCGTGACAAACAGCTGGCATTTCTCCACTTCTTAGGGGAATACAAGGTCTGAAATGGATGCGAATGTAAATGAGCTTC
This sequence comes from Capra hircus, assembly GCF_001704415.2. Lineage (NCBI taxonomy): Eukaryota > Metazoa > Chordata > Mammalia > Artiodactyla > Bovidae > Capra > Capra hircus. Next base: position 6,859,471 of record NC_030820.1, read on the forward strand.
ATGAAAAGAATCAAATATCATGCCGTGCCCAGACCGGCGGGGTGGGGTTGGGGGTCATCTTCCTTCGGGCTGTCCCTAGACCCTGAATTGGATGAGGTTCCTGTCATCAGATTCGCCCATGCAGCAGTTCATCTACTGGCCCCTAGAGGGCACTCCCCATCACTGCTCTAAGACTGATGTCCTGGGATCAGTGTTTCTCCGACATCCGTCCTGCCATGATTCCTAGTGACTTCATGGTGTGGAGGGTATGCCTCCAACTCCTTGGCCTCTCAATTCCTTGACCTGTTCTCGCCAGAGAATCTCGTCCTGCACTTGACGGCAGTCACCCACTCTTCCTGTCATACCCTCGTCCTTGTGACTGCCAAGCGAGCATGTCCCTAACCACTGCCCCTGACTTTCCAGCATGCACCCTCTAGTTCCCAGACTCCAGCGGTCTCTCAACCTGTCCCTGGCACCTCAATCTTCACTTTGCTTCCTAAGTGGGCTAACATCTGTGGTCTGCCACGATCATGAATTCCCTGCAGAATCTGCCAGCTCTTGTGGCTTACTCATGTCCAATACCAAATGCCAACCATAATTAAACCCTACCCTGTGCCTGCACCATAAGCTGAATTTGGCTGAAGAATCACATAATCATGTCAAGCGTTCTCTGTAAATTCATAAGCACTAACCAATTTGGGCTTTCCATGCTGCCCTGCAATCATCATACATTTCCTAAGCACAGACTTATACTTTCTCATTTCTCCTCCAATTTCTAATACTCCTTCTCCATCCTAACTCTGCAGCTGACCTGGCTTCCTAATTTCCTAGGAAACATGGGAACAACCAGAAAGAGCCTTGGCAAGCTCGCACAGCCCCTTGATCTGGCCACATGGACTTCTTCCTGGTCGCCACAGATAAACTGCTCATTGTTCTTTCAAGGTCATCAGCTCTGCCTATTCACAGGTCCCTTCCTTCTCACTCACCCCTGGATGCCACAATAGAGATTCACCACACCCTCCACCGTCACCCCTCTCCAAACACACGCAGCATTCTTTTGTCTATTAGATCATTCTCCTAGATCTCTTGCTCTTAATTTCTCCTATATAGAACAACAAAACGTGGACAAAATGAAACAAAACCCACCTTCCTCTATAGCTGCTACTCCATTCTCGTCTTCCTTTTCAGAAAGGAAGGATTTCTTCAAAGATTTGTCTGTGCTCACTGTCTTCTACCTCTCTCTCATTCTCTTTCCTTACCCGCTCAAATTGGGACTTTTATCCCCATCAGAGCACCCAAACCCTCCTTGCAAGGCCACCCACAACCTTCACAGGGGGCTACAGTCAAAGATCAATCCCTCAGCCTTCATGTTACTGACTACTCGTCAGCAGCATTTAACCTGCTGATCACTCTTTGCTGCTTGAAAGTTTTTAGTTCTTAGATTTCACAAACTACTAGACTTTCTCCAGGAAGAGCATCAGCTGCGCCTCCTCAATTTCCCTGCTGGCTCCTCTTCATCTTCTTGGCTTTAATTCTGGAAGGTTCCAGAGCCATTCATATTCATTCCTCTGGTGATCCGGTATTGTCCACCACTTTAACATATCATCAGCACACTCTTGATTCTCACGTTTATTTGAGCCCATGCCTCCCCCGCCAGCCTCTGAAATTGAGATTCAAATATGCAGCTGCCTAATCTACACTTCCACTTGCACGTTCAGTAAGTGTTAGAGGAAACACACTGACTGAAATCACCCACCCTGGCCAGGCACCATAGTAACTATTTGTGTGAATTATTTTACAACAGGAGGTCCTAGTAAGGAACAGGGAACTAATAAGCCACCACCAACTGGACGAGTTCAGGAAAGGTCAAAAGGTGATGCCAAGTGGTCTGCTGACCTCCCAGAATCCTCCTCATTGGAATCTATCTTGGCTGAGTAATGCATGCACCACCACCACGAAGGACTCTGAGTTAGAGTGATCGGCCAGAGAAAACCCAGAAACTAATCCCATCACCATAAAACCTGAGACTGTGAGCCACATGGCACAGCAGTCCTCCTGGGTTCCCTCAACCTCCCACTCTCTGCCCAGGCACCTTTTCCCACTAAAGTCTCTTGCTTTGTTAGCACGTGTGTCTCCTGGGACAGTTCGTTTCTAAGTATTAGACAAGAACTCCTTTTGGGGCCCTGGAAAGGGTCCCCCTTCCTGCAACATAAGCACCACCTGAAACTCTTGGTCTTTCCCCCAAGACTTCATCCTCCTAGAGGCATCCCCCACATTGACAAACAACAACTCCATTCCTTCAGTTGCCCAGGTCAAAACCCAAGTCATCTTTGACCCTCTTTATCCCTCGCCCTGTATCAACTGATTAGCAAATCATGTTCGCTCTGCCTATGAAAGCTACCAACACTCACCCTCTGCTTTCTCTTTGACCAGCATCATTCTAGTCTCAGCCACTACTGTCTGTTATTACTCAGGCCAGCCTCATAGCACCCAAGTGGTCTCCCACGTTCCACTCCTGCCCCCGCAGTCTACTGTCAGCACTGTGGCCAGAACGACGTGATAGAATGTCAATCAAGCCGTGCTGTTCCTCTTCTCAACACTCTCCATGGCTCCCATCTTACAGTGGCTTGTAAGTCCCAACAAGCTGGCCCAGGCCACCTCTGAGCTCATCCCCAACCCTTCTTCCCCTCGGCCACTCTGCTCAGATCACCCTGCTCCTCTCAACCTCTCCAGACATACTGTGGCCTCCTTTTCACCTGCTGTTTTGGAATGTTCTTCCCTTCATTTGCCACTCAGTTCTGTTCCTCACCTTTGGATTTTTGTTCAAAAGTCTCTTTAGAAACCACAAGCTCCTTTGCTGCACTTACTACCCACCTTTCCTACCTCATTGTCTCTGTAGCTCAGATTACTATAGTATACACTATATTTTTAACTATTTATTTGTCTGCCTGACATGATAAAATGGAAGTTCCATGACTGTATGGATTTTGTTTTATTCATTGCTATATGCCACACACCCAGAGCCTGGTCTAATGTCTAAAATGTCATGTATGCTCAAATATTCACTGAATATTCATTCATTAATAAATTAATGTCTTTAACTACCAAGATGGAAGGTCTCTTCTGAATCATCTAGGCCAGGGATTGGCAAACTTTCTCTATAAAAAGCCAGACAGTAAACAGTAAAAGCAGTCATAGACAGTATGGAAACCAATCAATGGGGCTGTGTTACAATAAAATTTTCTTTACAAAATCATGTAGCTAGCAAGATTTGACCTGTGAACCACAGTCTGCCAAACTTCGATCTAGGTTATTAGATCTGCTGCTGTGCATTAAAGTTTTAATCATCAATTCTCCCAGAATTTATTAAACAGACTTTATAACTACAAGAGCTAGAAAGGACCATCTAGACCAAGAATCATCTAATCCAACCCCTGTGGCAGACAGTAGATGTATACCTAGTATCCATTCTTTCTTTCCAACTAAAACAAGTCCAATTTTATTGAAGGGACAGCTCAGAAATTTCTCAGTCTCTCTGAAGCTAGAAGTGACCATAGGACACAGTTCTGACCAAAAAGACTCAAAGAGAAGTTGAGTGGGAGGCCTTTTTAGGAAAAGTCCTTTAAAAAGGTTTCACAGTTACCATATGATCCTGCAGTCCCACTCCTGATCATATATATGGAGAAAATTCTAATCTGAAAAGAAACATGCACTCCAAAGTTCACACTCAGTTCAGTTCAGTTGCTCAGTCATGTCTGACTCATTGTGACCCCATGAATCACAGCACGCCAGGCCTCCCTGTCCATCACCATCTCCCGGAGTTCACTTAAACTCATGTCCATCGAGACGATGATGCCATCCAGCCATCTCATCCTCTGTCATCCCCTTCTCTTCCTGCCCTCAATCCCTCCCAGCATCAGGGTCTTTTCCAATGAGCCAACTCTTCACATGAAGTGGCCAAAGTACTGGAGTTTCAGCTTTAGCATCATTCCTTCCAAAGAAATCCCAGGGCTGATCTCCTTCAGAATGGACTGGTTGGATCTCCTTGCAATCTAAGGGACTCTCAAGAGTCTTCTCCAACACCACAGTTCAAAAGCATCAATTCTTCAGCGCTCAGCCTTCTTCACAGTCCAACTCTCACATCCATACATGACCACAGGAAAAACCACAGCCTTCACTAGACAGACCTTTGTTGGCAAAGTAATGTCTCTGCTTTTGAATATGCTATCTAGGTTGGTCATAACATTTCTTCCAAGGAGTAAGCATCTTTTAATTTCATAGCTGCAGTCCCCATCTGCAGTGATTTTGGGGCCCAAAAAAATAAAGTCTGACACTGTTTCCACTGTTTCCACTGTTTCCCCATCTATTTCTCATGAAGTGATGGGACCAGATGCCATGATTGTCATTTTCTGAATGTTGAGCTTTAAGCCAACATTTTCACTCTCCTCTTTCACTTTCATCAAGAGGCTTTTTAGTTCCTCTTCACTTTCTGCCATAAGGGTGGTGTCATCTGCATATCTGAGGTTCTGGATATTTCTCCCGGCAATCTTGATTCCAGCTTGTGCTTCTTCCAGTCCAGCGTTTCTCATGATGTACTCTGCATAGAAGTTAAATAAGCAGGGTGACAATATACAGCCTTGACGTACTCCTTTTCCTCTTTGGAACCAGTCTGTTGTTCCATGTCCAGTTCTAACTGTTGCTTCCTGACCTGCATATAGGTTTCTCAAGAGGCAGGTCAGGTGGTGTGGTATTCCCATCTCTCTCAGAATTTTCCACAGTTTATTGTGGTCCACACAGTCAAAGGCTTTGGCATAGTCAATAAAGCAGAAATAGATGTTTTTCTGGAACTCTCTTGCTTTTTCCATGATCCAGTTGGCAATTTGATCTCTGGTTCCTCTCTGCCTTTTCTAAAACACTGGCCCTATTCAAAACAGCCAAGACATGGAAGCAACCTAGATGCCCATGGACAGATGAATGGATAAAGATGTGGTACATGCATACAGTGGAGTACTACTCAGTCATAAAAAAGAACAAAATAATGCCACTTGCAGCAACACAGACAGACCTAGAGTTTGTCATACTGAGCGTAGTAAGTCAGACAGCGAAAGACAAATGTCACATGACATCACTTACATGTGAAATCTTTAAAAAATGATACAGATGAACTTATTCACAAAAGAGAAATAGAATCAGAGACATAGGAAACAAGTTTGTGTTTACCAAGGAGGGTACGAGGGAGTGGGGAAGAAGAGATTAATTAGGAGTTTGGGGCTAACATATATACACTGGGAACTATACTCAGTATCTTATAATAACCTATAAGCAAAAGAATCTGAAAAAGAATGTATAACTGAATCACTTTGCTGTACACTTGAAACTAACACAACACTGTAAATTAACTATACTTCAACTTGAAAAGAAAAACTTTCTAAAAAGAAAAAGTGATTCACAGGTGGCACACTACTTTTGCTGTGACCTCGGGGAATGGTAAGAGCCATATGCTATGCGCAGCAGAGCCAGAGGAGAGGGCCAGGAACGGGGAGGAACTGTGGGGCTGGCACACAGGTTCTCTGGACGTCTTCTTAGGAGAGGAAAAATTAGTCTCCTGATAAGCCATGGTAAGTGGCTTTTAAAGAAGGAAGATAAGTCCTTGGTTAAGCCACTATAAGTAACTTTTAAAGAGAGAAAATGAATCATCAAAGATCCTAAAAGAGACTAGAGACTTGAACTGACCCTTTCACTTCAGTAGCCTTCCTCTCGCGCAGGTCCCTTCAGAGTAAATGCCTCCCACCACGAAAGACACAAAGTGCAACAACTGATGGAAACCCAGACCTGCTGTGACTTCAACAGCTTGGGGTTTACTTTTCCCACCAAACAAGCGGTCTAGAGCAAAGTGGATTTCACATTTGAGGCAACAGGTTTACAGTGTCAAGGCCATGATTTCTGAGTCTCCCATTTCCTCATGGCTACAACATGGTTGCTCTTACTCCACGTATCACATTCACATTCAGGACAGGAAGAGAGGAAAAGAGGTGATGTCAGTCCTTCTTATCAAGAAGACAAAAAGCTCACCCAGAAAACTTCAAGCAGACACTTGCTTGTATCTTGTTGGTGTGATGCATACTGTATGGCCTCCCAGCTGCCAGGGAGTCTTAAAATGTGAACAGTTTTTATAGTCTAAGGAGTAGAGGCATGGGAGGGCAAAGGACGTTGAGAACAACTACAGGACAGTCCAGCTCACAGTGTGTGCCTCTGTGTGTACACTCGGATACGGTGCAAAAGTTAGTATGCAGAAGCGATGAATAAAATGTGACCCCTGACAGTTTACATTTTTTTACTGCCTGCCTTAAGAATATTTTTAAATGTGACAATATAACGGATTTTAGATTTGAAGCATAAGCTGAAAAGCAGAAACACTGAGAGCTTTTCCCAATTCCAAAAATAAAGCATTAACCAAGTAGCTATATATTTATGTTTATATGCTTCCTATTAAAATTTAATCCTCCTGTCAAATAAATGCACATCCAAAACTTTAAAATATTTATTTCTTGTATATTTCTCCTTAAATATAAGTTTTCAACTGCTTAGCAAACTACATTACAATTTTAATTAATTTCTCAGGATCTACAAACCAGTTCTGTTCCCTCAGTTTTGCTAAATAGTAAACAGTTCAGTTATAACTTAAGTCTCAAAGATTTGCTACTTTTTTATCATAAGCTTTCCTACAAAGAAAGTCAATTGCCCTATAGAGTCACCATAAGCCTTCAGTGCAAAAGCATTACATTCACAAATACTTTTATCTGAGCCATTGGAATATGTGTTAAACATTAAAACTCTTCATCTTAAATACTCAGAAGATACCTCCTAAGAGCAAGGATATCTTCTTCCCTAACCACAATATATTATCATGTCTTTCTAAACAGAACTAGAGCAAATAATCCTAAAATTTAAAATGTATATGGAACCATAAAAGACCCAGAATTGCCAAAGTGATTCTGAGAGGAAAAAAGTAAAGCTGGAGGCATAATCTTTCCAGCCTTCAGACAATATTATAAAGCTATAGTAACCAAAACAGTGTGGTAATGGCACAAAAACAGACATATGAATTAATGGAACAGAACAGAGAGCCCAGAAATAAACCCCTACACGTATGGTCAATTAATCTAGGACAAAGGAGGCAAGAATGCATCAATACAATGGAGAAAAGACAATCTCTTTAGGAAGTGACATTGGGAAAGCTGAAGAGACACATGTAAATCAAAGAAGTCAGAACACATCCTCACTTCATACACAAACATGAACTCAAAATGGACTTAAAACATAAGAGATGAAACTCCTAGAAGAGAACATAGGCAAAACATTTTCTGACATAAACTGTACCAATGTTGTCTTAGGTCAGAGTCTCCCAAGGCAGTAGAAGTATAACCAAAAGTAAACAAATGGGACCTAATCAAATTTATCAGCTTTTTCAGAGAAAAGGAAACCATAAACAGAACAAAAAGACAGCCTACAGACTGGGAGAAAATATTTGCGAATGGGGAGACCAACAAGGGCTTTGTTGTTGTGGTTCAGTCACCAAGTTGTATCTGACTCTTTTGCAAATCCACGAACTGTAGCCTGGTAGGCTCCTCTGTCCATGAGATCTTCCAGGCAAGAATACTGGAGCGGGTTGCTATTTCCTTCTCCAGGGATCTTCCTGATTCAGGGATCAAAATCTCCTGCACAGGCAGGTGGATTCTTTACTGCTGAGCCACCAGGGAAGCCCACAGTCTGAGCTTAGCCTCACCTGAAACTGAAAAATCAACCCAGAAGTGAAGATAAATACCAGAAAGTCATCAGTGTCATTGAGCCTCAGATGGACCGTTTGAGAAGCTGCCAGTGTGAGCCGCCCACGATTAATGCTAATGAATGGACTGGGCTTTACCGCACTCACAGGAGGTTCAGAATATTGTTGTTTACACGTACTTCGGTCTTCACAAATATGTGGTTTCCACAGGCTCAAAAATCATGGTTACTCTCAAATATCTAATGGCTTTTAAAGAAAAATTAGGTTACGATGAGGAGAAGCAACTTCACAACCGTAAAAACAATTCTAAAATCTATTGTAAATATTATAATAATTATGGATTTCCTTATTTTACTCATATCCACCAAATGTAACTTAAGGCCTATTCAAACTAATCAGTCAGTTATGTGTACAAGTCAGCCTTCCGCTTCATATGACTGAACTTTCCTTTCCTTCTTGCAACATTACAATTATGTGCTCCAAGTTTACTGTAACTATTAATATTAGTGGCTTTTCTCCACACGCTCACAATGAAAGGAACAGACAAAACCCTTTTTTGGTCACCTAATCAGTATCCTTTGGAGGAAAAGAAAACAAAAGCTCTTAGTATGGAAACAAAAGCTCTTTATTTTTCTTTCTTTTTCAGCATGGGATGAAACACATTCTTTGAGTGGTTTTAATTAAATCCTAATACTTCACAAACATCTTTTAACAAAAATTCAAAATAAAGTACCTATTGTGAATGCTCAGCAGCTCTCAGTTCTGTGATGGCACCAATCTTTATAATCAAGTCCATGGTGCCTAAATCTGGCTAACTTTGAAAAGAAATATACCAGCAACAAAACTGGTAGGTTTTTTTTTTTTTAGAGTAACATGACACTGTTTACAGAGCTGTTTTGCTCTTTTCCTTTTTCAGTACTGTGCTTATTACTTGCTTTCTAACCAAATACTATTACCAAATTATTTCCAGTTATCAAAATGTGGTAGGAAATTTAAATGGTCTTTTGTTTTCCAAAAGGCTTGAGTAAGAACACATTTGCTGTTGTTGACATCGTCATCCTCTGCTATTTAAAAAGCACCAAGTGTCCAAAATAAATGGGGTTTCCAGGCTCTAAGAGAAGGCTAGAGCTCTTGTGTAAACAAGAAACCTAGGACACAGGGAAAAAACCAAGTTGGGTTGTGAATGCACAAAGCTCAACCAAGTCACAGCTCTGTTGCCAAATACCCACTTCCACTCATTCCAATAAGTTCATTTTGCTAATGTGCTGCTGTTCAATTGTTAGTAATTTAATGCAATCACAAGTTTTTCTTTTTTACTTATTTGTAACAGGAGAGGAAGAAGAGGAAAATGACTGAGCTCCCCAGGACAGGACGACCCAGCTTTCTCCAAGACTCCCCTTCAAGAGCAGCACATCAGCCACACCACAGGAAGCAACCTCTGGGCTTCCTGGAAATTGTGATGATATTGTTTCTGACTCTCAACATGCACTAAAAAAAAAACAAATCTGGGTGCTAATTTCAATTTAATAAGCAGATGAGCTATTTATTTTCAAATGATGATTACCTGGGTCAATAAATAGGCATTTTAACCACCCGCTCTAGCCACAGAAAGAAAGTACTGTGTCAAATTCTCACAACTTCCAACAATCCCACCGAGTATAATCTAACCAATCACGGTTCCTATTCCCCTTCCTCTCAGCCTTACAGCACGCGCTTTCTGCATCTTGTTTTAAGTGAGATATATGATTACTACTTAAGCCTCTTTCAATTCTGCCATCAGCTTCCTAAAGAATATTCCTGAAGGCCCTGAGAAAACCATATTAATTTCTAAAGTGACTGTCAATCTTGTAGTCACTTGCTATCTTTCTTCTGTTTTCCTTTGTCCCTATCCACCCGCTCACTTAAATTTATCCTGATTTGTAAAATTCCTATACACTTAAAGATATTCTGGGATTCTATATATGTATCTAAGGTCACTTGGGAAGACTAATCTGACTGATTTTGCAGCTCACTGATCCTCCATGAGATACACTCTAGTTAAAGGAGAAAGAAGATGAAAGGCCCTTGCCTTACTATTGAAGAGCATCACTCTTCAGTAAGTTTGTGGGCTACTGGTGCACAGCTGAAGTGCAAAGCTGTAGGCGGCAGTCCTCTACAGAACTCAACCATCCAGCTTATCACCAGACCTCGGCTGGAAGACCACCGTTTCTGGTCCTCTCGCTCTCCCACCTGTTGAGAGACATGTTTTTCTTACCCTGCCACTGCACATGCTTGAAAGTTGACTCATACCCTCCTACTGCCTTGGCCTACCAGCTTTTTCTTGATATATCTCTAAACACATGGAAACTCCTTGGTTATCTCAAAAAGTTAATGTCTCTGGCTTTAAGATGAGTGTCCTCCTTGTCATATCTTTGCTCCCTCTCTTTCCTGTCTCCTCACAGGTCACTCTTTCCACCCACTCTGAAGGCAGACACCTTAAAGGTTTTCACCCTCTGCTTCATCATTCCACAGATGTTCTCTTTGCTAGACACTCTTCTGGCTGCTGGGGAGACTGCAGTGCAGGAGGTGGGGGTAGAATAACTGTCAAAATCTTTGCTCTCAGAGTCTGTGCCATGCTTAAGAGAGACAATAATAATAAAGTACAGGATAAAGTGAGTGTCAAGAAGAAACACAAACCACAGTAGGAGGAGTTAAAATTGTAGCCAGGGTGGTTAGGAAAGACCTCTTTGAGGAAAGTACATACAAGCAGATCTGGCCTCCTCAGCTGATCATCCATTCTATGGAAGATGCCATAAATTCCCTAAATTCCAAGGACAAGTCCAGAGTCTCAACTTCCCTTGCAAGCTCCAGGCCCACATATCCAACTGACTGTCTTGTCTACAAACACCTCTATGCCAATACAACGGTCAAAATCAACCCCATTCTCTCTACATGTTCAATGTTCCAGGCATGACATTCTTATAATCTCTTGTTGCCCTTGTAAGTCCAAGTCCAAGAGGATCAAAACTCTAGTTACTTCGATGGTTCTTTCACTGCTTTTGTCCCATTCAGTCATCCATCAAGAATCTCACGGATTCTCTCGCTGAGAGTCTCTGGCTCCTGACTCTCCTTTCTATCCACTCGAGCTCTGTTTCTCTACTTGCCATGACGTTCACATTAGTAGTTTCACCTACAGAGCCTCCCTCCTCCAATCCATCCCACATCCTACCATCGCACTCCATTGCCAAAGCCTTATGTGGCTCTCTCCAATACAGTAAGTCCAATTTGGGGGCGTTCTTTTCCATTTGTAGTTACACCACTCTCCCTAATATACCCTAACCACTTGTTAAGTTAGATTACTTGCTGTTCACAAACCCAGTCCAAGAATCTCCCTCCTGAAGGAACCTCATTCATGACACTCCCCTAGATCTACTAGATATGACACCTCTTCCTCTGCTTCTTTTGAACTCTGCTTTTCCTACTTAACGTATTAAGCGTTTAATTATGAAGTTTTCCATAAAACATAAAAAGATACATGCAGCATATTAACAGAACACATTAAATAGAACAAATGTTGATTGATATACCAAACAACTAGAAAAATCCAACATTATTAATACTGTTTAGACTCCCCAGGTCTTCTCTTCCAAAGGAAACCACCATCCTGAATTATTTTTCCATAACTTCTTGCTCTTGTACATAGTTTTACCATGCATGCATGTCTTAATAGTGTCTGGTTTTGCAAAGTTATATTCATGGTGGCAACACTGACTGCAGTCCTTGGAAAACTGCATTTTTAACTTAGTATTATGATTTTAAGGTTCTTTCATAAGGATGTGTGTCTCTGAGATTCATTCATTTTCACTGCCACACAGCATCCTTCTGTTGATGGACACTGGCGTGGTTTCCATTTACTGCTGTTAAAAAAAAAAAAAATCCTATACATATTGCTGTGCGTGTCACCCAGGGCATGTGAATACAGGACTAGAATTTCTGGGTTGTGGGACACGCACATGTTCCACTTTTTATAAGACTGATAAATATGTTTCTAAAAATGACTGTATCTATTGAAAAACAGCAATGTCTAAAACTTTTACTTATTTCATATTTTCTACCTAGTGGCTCTAATACCTAAAGTCTTTGGAGGTCTGGTTAAAGTTTTTGTTAACATACTTTCTCTCTAGTAACTCTCCATCATGTGTGTTTCATTTTAATTTTACCTCTTATTTTGAATTCACAGTTGAGCACTTCTTTGAGACCTGAATAGAAAGAGCACTGCTTCAGGAAGGATTTTCATTTACTTCTGTTAAGCCCCTGGAAGCTTCATATAACTAGGAATATCTTAAACAAAGATTCTAACCCATTCATTTGAAAGTGTGATTTTGTCATTAATATTTTGTCCAACATTATTAGATTATTTGCAATCAAAATTTCTAGGATCTCCACTTGACAAAATTGCCAGGAATGAAGTCCCTATATTTCCTCTACTTTAGTATGAAACTTACATTTCACATTTAAACTGCATCTTACATTTTATTTACTGCACATTTGACTTTTTTCTCCTCTTAGAATGCAAGTTCCTTGACAGTAAGGCTGATCTGTTGTATTTATCTGTGAATCTTTCACAGTTTTCACAGCAGCCAGCAAAGTATATTCATGGCTTTGAATGAATATTTATTAAACAAAAATATGCCCCAAATTCTGCAGTATAAAAACCTAGGGCCCAACAATTAGTGGTAAATAATGCATTCAAAAAACTAAGATCATGGCATCCAGTCCCATCACTTCATGGCAAATAGATGGGGAAACAGAGGAAACAGTGTCAGACTTTATTTTGGGGGGATCCAAAATCACTGCAGATGGTGATTGCAGCCACGAAATTAAAAGACGCTTACTCCTTGGAAGGAAAGTTATGACCAACCTAGACAGCATATTGAAAAGCAGAGACATTACTTTGCCAAAAAAGGTCCGTCTAGTCAAGGCTATGGTTTTTCCTGTGGTCATGTATGGATGCGAGAGTTGGACTGTGAAGAAGGCTGAGTTCAAAGAATTGATGCTTTTGAACTGTGGTGTTGCAGAAGACTCTTGAGAGTCCCTTGGACTGCAAAGAGATCCAACCAGTCCATTCTGAAGGAGATCAGCCCTGGGTGTTCTTTGGAAGGAATGATGCTGAAGCTGAAGCTCCAGCACTTTGGCCACCTCATGCGAAGAGTTGAATCATTGGAAAAGACTCCGATGCTGGGAAAGATTGGGGGCAGGAGGAAAAGGGGACGACAGAGGATGAGATGGCTGGATGGCATCACTGACTCGATGGACGTGAGTCTGAGTGAACTCTGGGAGTTGGTGATGGACAGGGAGGCCTGGTGTGCTGCAATTCATGGGGTCGCAAAGAGTCGGACACAACTGAGCAACTGAACTGAGCTGAACTGAATGCTTTGGGGATGCCTAATTTATTGTTTTCTTTATTTTACAATTTGGACATGACAGTACAACAGGCTATATATCACAATGTTTATGACAATGAAGGAAAAACATCTTTTTAAATAGATTTCAAAAAATAAGTTCTCTGAGGAAGAAGATTTTAGGGCTTGAAAAGAAGAAACATGCATGAAGAATATGGAGAAAAGTCTTCTAAGAATCCAAAGATGCACTGGTAAAGAGACCAGTATATACTTTAAGTTTTCTAAATTATAAAGAAACTCATGAAATATCATATATGACCTCGGATAAGAAGTTAAAATGTATAATGACAATATACTTTTGCTCCTCCTATGAAAGCTACTGCTTATAAATTATCAAGGTTTTACCTAAGAAGCTGGTCATTAAAAGAAAATATATATCAAATATAATTTCTCGAGGTGGCAGAAAAATCACAAAAGTGGACTCCCTTCAAACCCAGTTATTGATGGCATTCTGGCATTATCATAGGGTGACAGCAAGCCTATGATGTCAAAAAGAGTGCAAGCACATTCCCCAAAGGAATAAAATAAAGGAACACAGAGCAAAACCCCTTCTTTAAAAAAAAATCATAATACTATACATCACATAGAATTTTTCAGTAATAAGTCACCTAGTCTGTATTTTTATGATATCAACAATTTAGCTTAGAAATTCAGAGAGAAATTTGATTCTTATAGATAACATTTTATCAATGATCATATTTAGCAGAGAGCCAAACCAACTAAAAAATGTACTATGACATTACTTAGGGCTTCCCTGATAGCTCAGTCGGTAAAGGATCCACCTGCAATGCAGGAGACTCCGGTTTGATTTCTGGGTCGGGAAGATCTCCTGGAGAAGGGATAGGCTACCCACTCCAGTATCCTTGGGCTTCCCTTGTGGCTCAGCTGGTAAAGAATCTGCCTGCAATGCGGGAGACCTGGGTTTGATCCCTGGGTTGACAAGATCCCCTGGAGAAAGGAAAGGCTACCCACTCCAGTATTTTGGCCCAGAGAATTTCATGAACTGTATAATTCATGGGGTTGCAAAGAGCTGAACACAACTGAGGGACTTTCACTTCACTTCATGACATCACTTGCAGAGAAATGGGCAGGAAGTTACAATGCCACCCTGAAGTTCACATACCACATGTGCAGCCGGAGTTTGCATGAAAAAAGAACAATTCATAAAATCAAGTTTGTTCAAAAATAACCATGAATAGGAAAAGTCACATCCAAACATTGTAAGAGTTTGTGTGTGTGTGTGTGTGTGTGTGTATGTGTGTGTGTATAATTTAAAAAGCACAACTAAAAAGGAAATCTATTTATTTCTTTTCCCTACTTAACTAAGCATTCAGTCTATAATCAACTGGTTAGTATGAAGTATTATTAAGGCACTATTTTTACAGCACCTTTTTTATGGGAGTATGTTATACAAACAGTGGTTTTTTGAAAAAGGGCACAAATTGGTTATTCTCTTTTATGTTTCCTATATTAAGTCAAACCAAAGCTCTGGATCTTTGCATTAAAGGTAACGTAAGTGGAAACAAAAACATTTTAATATTCAAAATGTCTTTTGATTTTACTCTATTCATTCTATCACAGTAAAAGTTTTATTTATCAAAAATCAATTTTCAAAGAACCCTACATTTTAAATAATTTCAGAGGTTTCACCTTGCAAAAAAGAAGGGGGTGGAGAATCTTTTAATAAGTTACTGACTTCTTGAGAAAAAATACATAAAAACAAATTATTTAATCATAATGTAAAATTACTTTTTAAAAAAATTCCTTATTATTTTGGAGGATCACAGATATCAAACATACCACTACTCAAAAAGACAGGGTTATTTTAAAATTCTGCACAGATGATTATTACTGTGTCATTTTAGAATATTTTATTTAAGGCAATTTTACCATTAATAAAAGTTAAATGTCAACTGAAAGAAAATCATCCAAACAGTACAACAGAAAAGTGGTCTAAAGTTGTGAGCAGATAATTCATAGACTAACATAAAAGGCCAAGCTATATTTAAAAATTTACTCATCAGAAAAGAGATAAATTAAAACTGGAAACCATCTTTTTAATCCATGATTATAGGGAAAAAAATTTTTTTTAATGTGATAATAACCATTGGGAAAAGAGTATGGAGGAGATGTCCAGTTTCTGGTCCAATATATACAGAGCTTAGAGGTCATCACTCTACACTAACAAGTAAAAAGCTGAACAAACTGAAAAACCAACAGCTCTTCTTAGATCCATCAGAAGAGTGAGGTCACACGATAAACAGCTACCTCTACAATTGGATAAACAGTCACATAGAAAGAACCATGGACTGGGGCAGCCCCATGAGCAGAAAGGGCCACAGAAACCAGTGCCTGGGTAGGAAGATCTGAACTGTAACTGAAGAACTACTGGGGTCTTAGACAAATGTGTCCTGAGCACTATATAAAATATTCCTATGTATACATTGTCATGAGAATCTCTAGATATATTATTTATGAAAAAAAAAATTTTTTTTAAGAGAAAACAAAGGAAGCAAGAAAGGAAGAGTATCACAATGCCTTTCCACAAAACCAAGTGGTGTCAAGCTTGCCACAAACATCACTAGAGTGGATTTTGACCAAATCACCTTGGACAGAAAGTTGCAACCCACCTATAATGGTTTCAATTTATAGTTTCAACTAAAGACTAAATTGACTTTCACACACACAGTTTAGGTTGGTTGGTGAACAAACCAGGAACCAAACAGAAATTTGGACCTAGGAAGGACTTTGGGGACCACTGAGCTAGACCCTTTTACACATGCGGAAACTAAGGACAAAGAGACTTATTTTAAAACAAACAACAAATTTCATAAAACAGTTAAGAACCTGACCCCCTTGCTTCTCATCCAGGCTTCTGGATATATATAACAATTTACTTTGTTATAACATTTCGTAAATATCATCTATGCATCTTGAAAATTCTCCAGTGGTCCTGGAAATTTTTTATTTTCCAATCCCATTTCCAACTCCAAATAAACTGATTAAAATTCATATTAAAATATGATTACACCTCATATTTACAAGTGTAATCTAGTAGAGAATTCATAAAATTTAGCATGGTGGAGGAATTTAGAAATTGTCTCTTGTTTAACTTTTTTTTCCCCTATAAGAAAACAAAACAGAACCTAAATAACTTGCTAGATCCAGTGAGTCAGACACACCGTTAAGAGCACAACCCAGCTGTCCTAACGCTAGGAATAGTCTTCTGTATTCCACATTATGTTTTACTTATAAAAGGAAGGGGCAGCATGTTTGCAAAACAAACACCCACTAACTAACCAGCTGAGCTTGGGCAAGTCACCAAACTCTTGTAAAACAGGTGCTTCAACGATTTAGTGAGCACAGGTGATAAACTGGGCTCTAAAGTTTCTTACTCCTTTCCAAGAGTCAGGAATTTTTAAGATGGAGTTCAATAGGCATGAGGTCATGGGATGAAATGGGAAAACAGAGTACTGCAACCTAACTCTCTGAGTAGTTTCAAAAGTTATACAAAAGGTGAGGGTAACAAAGTATCAGAAGAGAAAGGAGGGGAGCTCAAACCTGGAGATGGACAACTAGCTAGTGAATCTGTGGTTTCAGATGCAGTAAAGGGCTTCAGGTCACTCTCAACAGGGAGAAAATTGACATGCGCCATAACCACAGGGTTTCCAGGATGTGAACTTCTCCTAAGGACTGACTTTTCACCTCTTACCACTCCTTCCCATTGTTCTAAGAACACATCTGGTATAGCTGGACAACTAATAGCAAATTACATAAATTATATATGTTGTTAAGGCCAAGAATTTGGTTTTCTTTAAACCCAGCATTCCATGATGGTAACCGTTAAAGCAAAAGAACAAAAAGACGAGTCTGATGCTGATACATTTGAGGATGGAGTAACATGAGTATCATCAGCCTTTTTCTGAAAAATAAGGCAGACCTCAAAGGCCGTTGCTAACACATTCCTCAGCTCACAATTTGTTATCAGATGATTCTTACCAGCATGCATGTAGTTCATACCATTATTTACATTTTCATAACCTCAGGTCATATGACTGGAAGAAAGCACCTGTTACAAAATCTCTTCAAATTGAATTTTTTTCCCTATAGTTATTCATTCTCTTCTTCCTTCAGATAAATCCAGTTCTTTTTTGCCTATAATCTGTTTTTCTTTCTCTCTCTACCCTAAAATCTTCCCTAAAAGGGCATGATACTTACTAAGGGCTGAGCGACAATGCTTATAAATCTGAGGAAGTAATTCAGTTTTATCCCCATCCCTGGAACCCCTCATCTAGTGCATCAGTTGCATGCTTATATTATAAAACTTATATTTGGTCCTTTGAATGGACTTTCATAAATTCTAAGCGGAGATCGCTTTGAGATGAAAAGTGTTTTGAGTAGGTAAAGCCTAAATTCTGACAAGATAGCTCGGGGCAACCCTTGCTAGCCAGACCCACACCAGCACCCTAAAGGTAGGGCTGGGGAAGGGGTGTGACTAGACACTGGACACTGTATGCAAACTGGAAAAAAAGCCCTGAACCCTGGCTGATCCAGCCCTGCTGCCCATTGGGAACACGTTGCTCCACATAAGAGTTATGTAGGTGCCGAGCCCTCACCATGCCAACCCCACGGTCATATCTCTGTCTCTGTGCCCACATTCCCATCTTTCCCTCTTTTCTGGCTTCCTGGGGCCAGTTCTAGGAGTCTGCCATCAGTGAGTCCTTTCACAATGATTTTTTTTCCTAGACACTTGTCTGTGTTGTCCCCACCATACAATTCGCACCTCATATTATCCTCTTAATTCTCTACTTGGAGATACCCTCCAGATTAAACCCTGTGCTAGTCTTTCCCTAGTTTATGAGTTCATAGCTTCTTATTCTAACTTGTTTTTAAAATTTTATAGAAAGCGTAGAAGAAATATGGTTTATATTTCTTATACAATTTCATAAGCCTTTAATAGAGGTAAGTTCAATGTTAAAAAGATGGGGAAATCCAGAGTCAAATAGTTCTAATCAAAAGTAACAGTTATCTATAGGGAAACTGGTAGGCTATAGAAAAAATCTTTCCACAGATGAGACAAAGGCATCCCTTCTTCCAACCAGATGTAGCTACACAATGGCAAATGGAGCCAGGCTAATTTTCAACTCAACCCTAGACAACTATAAAAAGAGTCAAGTTGCATCACAGAAAAGATTTCAAGGGAGGCAGTCCTTTGAATTTTGTTTTAGTAGAATTTTATTCTATTGTGTATCATTCTAATCTTGGACAACGTTTCACAGCTTGGACATTCCATTGGTTAGACGGTAAATTTTATATAGTAGTAGCTATTTTGATGAAATTTCTTTTAACACTAATGTGAATTGAGTGTCTAAGTCCATGATAGGCCCTGGACTTCAGTCTAGCAATACAAACATGATACCTGACTCATGAAGCTTACAGCTCAGCAAAACAATCTCTGTTTAGAAGGAAATTATATATTTTTTGACAATATACTTACTGATGAACTTGTTTTGCATAGTCTCCAGCAGAGCCTGGTGGGCATCTTCAGCTTGTAGAGCGTGTGAACATTCTCTAGCCAGTATGGTGCGCACGAGATGCTCCCCACACCCTAGAAATCCAAGGAAACCAAGAACGGTTAAGCATAGGCAGTATTAAATATCCTTCTTGTCTTAGTAGCACTAAGATGCCCATATGCACCACTGAAGAAGTAGTTATGTTGGAAAATAATTCATTGATGGATGAAATGATTTCTATGTGTAATCTGTTCAGTAACTTTAGTAATGAGATTTGGCAGAAACTAAAGAAACATAGGACTGTCTAATCTTGAAAGGAAATGAAGAAAATAAAAATAATTCCCCTTTCTCATAGAAATTATTTCCATAAGACAGGAATTTAGATTCTCTACCTAGGAACTATTGAGGGTTCTGTTTCGTTTCCTTTGCTGAATAATCGCAAAAAACTGTTGTATAATTTCCACACAGTAGGTTCTTACTGGTTATCTATTTCATATGTAGTAGTATGTATATTTTAATCAAAAGTTCTTAAGTTCACGAAATTTAAACCAGTACAAACTGATGTAACACACGGTTCTGTTTGGCTAGTATGTACTCTAACAGACATTAGACAATAAATCTACTGTGAAAATATAATCTGCAATTTTTAAAATAGTTCCATTCATTTCAGAAGTTTTCTTTCCATATGTAGACCTCTTCTCCTCTCCCTCCTCCCTGTGTCCCCATATACACATGCACATATGCATATACACATGCGTGTATATTATGTATACACGTACATTACACACTCATTGTCAAAAATACAAACTGTTCAAAACCTGTCAATGCTTTTCTTTTTAAATCACTTATATTTTGTCAGAAATCTTTGTTGTTGTTCAGTCATTGTGTCCAACTCTTGGCGACCCCATGGACTGCAGCACGCCAGCCTCCTCTGTCCTTCACTATCTCCCAGAGTTTACTCAGATTCATGTCCATTGAGCTAGTGATGCTTTCTAACTATCTCATCCTCTGCTGCTCCCTTCTCATTTTGCCTTCCATCTTTCCCAGCATCAGGGTCTTTTCCAATAAGTCAGCTGTTCACATCAGGAGGCCAAAGTATTGGAGTTTTAGTCTGACTGCCAGAAATACCTTTCCCATATTTTTTGGTAAAGTAAATGTAAATCTCTTTCAAGATCTCAATATCTCTTTGAGAATATCTATACTGAAGACCTTCATCTAGGTATGCAATTTAATATATAACTTGTGGATAGGATTATGGTGATCCCTATTTTGTTAAAGCTTTGTACTATTATTTTTATAACTGAGGAAAAATTAAAATAAAGCTAATAGAAAAGAAACCATTTTGACACTTATTAAAACTCCATAAAATTTAATTCCCTTTGTATACATATTTGCTGTTGAACAGTGAAATGTTATACTTTAGAACAATAATAATTATTAGGAAATTGGCATATTATAAGCTAAATGGGTGTTCAGAAGGTTATGTACACATGACTCAAGTCAAACAGCTAAACCACATGAAGTTAACATTACATCAAAAATATACAGTATGTGGCAGAGAAATTCTTTCCTCTGTTGTTATACAGGAATATATAGGGGTTTTCCAAGAAACTTAACATTATGACTTCTTTTCTGACATATATCACCTTTAACATAAGAGCCTTGACACCAAAAGCTTGTTCTCCTGCACTTTCCAATCAAAGAAACTCTGACTTCTGTGGTTTTATGCACAGATTTCTAAGGTTTCTTATAACATGCTACCATACAGCTGAGGGCTTCCCTGGCGGCTCAGCTGGTAAAGAATCTGCCTGCAATGTGGGAAACCTGGGTTCAATCCCTGGGTTGAGAAGATCCCCTGGAGAAGGGAATGGCTACACACTCCAGTATTCTGGCCTGCAGGATTCTGTCCATGGGGTCACAAAGAGTCAGACACGACTGACTAACTTTCACATTCATACAGCTGAAGTGTGATTCAGAGCCTAATAGGTCCATTCTTTATTCATTAATAGTAGAAATAAATCTTTCAATACACCTTCCTTTTGTTCTTAATAATGCAAGCAAGAGTGTATTTATTTCCTCAGATTTTAGCAGAAAACATGGGTTATACACAGAATGAAGACCTAACAACAAACCAAGAGGAAACGGGATAAATAACAAATTCTAAAAGAGCTTAAAATGGTACACACTTACTTAGCATCAATAAGAAAGACAGCTAAATGAACTGAAACAAACAGTGAATTCACAGCCTATGTTTTAAAAAAAACACTTTGAAGATGCTGTGGAATCAATTAACTATTCTGAAACGAATAAATGAAAGAAAACAATCAAGCATTTCTCTGGCGTTCCTATAGGAACTCCATAGCAGGGTAGTCAGAATGCTTATAAAGGATAATTCTCTCCACAGCACTATCCTGGCTAATAAACGAAGAAGTTAACAAAATTAGAATAAAATAATTTGTAATCCATAATGTAATAATTGATATAAGCAACAATCATCAATGGCTGCTAATATCACAAAAAGATATAATCAGGTATATGTCCCTTGATAAAATTACACATTTATAGTCTTCCCTACAACAAAAAAATTACACCTCAACCTAATCAACTGCAGATGGTGACTGCAGCCATGAAATTAAGAGACGCTTACTCCTTGGAAGAAAAGTTATGACCAACCTAGGTAGCATATTCAAAAGCAGAGACTTACTTTGCCAACTAAGTTTCGTCTAGTCAAGGCTATGGTTTTTCCAGCGGTCATGTATGGATGTGAGAGTTGGACTGTGAAGAAGGCTGAGTGCCGAAGAATTGATGCTTTTGAACTGTGGTGTTGGTGAAGACTCTTGAGAGTCCCTTGGACTGCAAGGAGATCCAACCAGTCCATTCTGAAGGAGATCAGAACTGGGTGTTCTTTGGAAGGAATGATGCTAAAGCTGAAACTCTAGCACTTTGGCCACCTCATACAAAGAGTTGACTCATTGGAAAAGATTCTGATGCTGGGAGGGATTGGGGGCAGGAGGAGAAGGGGACAACCGAGGATGAGATGGCTGGATGGCATCACTGACTCGATGAGCGTGAGTCTGAGTAAACTCCGGGAGTTGGTGAAGGACAGGGAGGCTTCGCGTGCTGCAATTCACGGGGTCGCAAAGAGTCGGACACGACTGAGCGACTGAACTGAACTGAACTGAACCTGATCAAGGCTCTAAATTCAATTATTAATTTCAAGGAATAAAAAACATCTGCAAAAACTATAGCTAACTTCATATTTAGTTGTGAAACACTGAACTGTTTCTCCCTAATATCAAGTTCTATGAAGACCTACAAGACCTTTTAGAACTAACACCCAAAAAAGATGTCCTTTTCATGATAGGGGACTGGAATGCAAAAGTAGGAAGTCAAGAAACACCTGGGGTAACAGGCAAATTTGGCCTTCGAATACGGAATGAAGCAGGGCAAAGGCTAATAGAGTTTTGCCAAGAGGATGCACTGGTCATAGCAAACATCCTCTTCCAATAACACAAGAGAACACTCTACATATGGACATCACCAGATGGTCAACACTGAAATCAAACTGATTATATTCTTTGCAGCCAGAGATGGAGAAGCCCTATACAGTCAGCAAAAACAAGACCAGGAGCTGACTGTAGCTCAGATCATGAACTCCTTATTGTCAAATTCAGACTTAAACTGAAGAAAGTAGGGAAAACCACTAGACCATTCAGGTATGACCTAAATCAAATCTCTTATGATTATACAGTAGAAGTGAGAAATAGATTTAACGGACTAAATCTGATAGAGTGCCTGATGAACTATGGATGGAGGTTCGTGACATTGTACAGGAGACAGGGATCAAGACCATCCCCATGGAAAAGAAATGTCAAAAAGCAAACTGGCTGTCTAAGGAGGCTTTACAAATAGCTGTGAAAAGAAGAGAAGTGAAAAGCAAAGGAGAAATGAAAAGATATAAGTATCTGAATGCATAGTTCCAAAGAATAGCAAGGACAGATAAGAAAGCCTTCCTCAGTGATCAGTGCATAGAAACAGAGGAAAACAACAGAAAGGCAAGGACTAGAGATCTCTTCAAGAAAATCAGAGATACCAAGGGAACATTTCATGCAAAGATGGGCTCGATAAAGGACAGAAATGGTATGGATCTAACAGAAGCAGAAGATACTAAGAAGAGGTGGCAAGAATACACAGAAGAACTGTACAAAAAAGATCTTCATGACCAAGATAATCATGATGGTGTGATCACTCACCTAGAGCCAGACATCCTGGAATGTGAAGTCAAGTGGGCCTTAGAAACCATTACTATGAACAAAGCTAGAGGAGGTGATGGAATTCCAGTAGAGGTATTTCAAATCCTGAAAGATGATGTTGTGAAAGTGCTGCACTCAGTATGCCAGCAGCGGCCACAGGGCTGGAAAAGGTCAGTTTTCATTCCGATCCCAAAGAAAGGCAATGTTAAAGAATGCTCAAACTACCACACAATTGCACTCATCTCACATTCTAGTAAAGTAATGCTCAAAATTCTCCAAGCCAGGCTTCAGCAATATGTGAACCGTGAACATCCAGATGTTCAAGCTGGTTTTAGAAAAGGCAGAGGAACCACAGATCAAAAGGCCAACATCCGCTGGATCATCAAAAAAGCAAGAGAGTTCCAGAAAAACATCTATTTCTGCTTTATTGACTACGCCACAGCCTTTGACTATGTGGATCACAATAAACTGTGGAAAATTCTGAAAGAGATGGGAATACCACACCACCTGACCTGCCTCTTGAGAAACCTATATGCAGGTCAGGAAGCAACAGTTAGAACTGGACATGGAACAATAGACTGATTCTAAATAGGAAAAGGAGTACGTCAAGGCTGTATATTGTCACCCTGCTTATTTAACTTATATGCAGATTACATCATGAGAAATGCTGGGCTGGAAGAAGCACAAGCTGAAATCAAGATCTCTGGGAGAAATATCAAGAACCTCAGATATGCAGATGACACCACCCTTATGGCAGAAAGTGAAGAGGAACTAAAAAGCCTCTTGATGAAAGTGAAAGAGGAGAGTGAAAAAGTTGGCTTTTAAAGCTCAACATTCAGAAAACTAAGATCATGGCATCTGGTCCCATCACTTCATGGGAAATAGATGGGGAAACAGTGGAAACAGTGTCAGACTTTATTTTGGGGGGCTCCAAAATCACTGCAGATGGTGATTGCAGCCATGAAATTAAAAGACATTTACTCCTTGGAAGGAAAGCTATGACCAACCTAGATAGCATATTCAAAAGCAGAAACATTACTTTGCCGACTAAGGTCCGTCTAGTCAAGGCTGTGGTTTTTCCTGTGGTCATGTACAGATGTGAAAGTTGGACTGTGAAGAAAGCTGAGTGCTGAAGAATTGATGCTTTTGAGCTGTGGTGTTGGAGAAGACTCTTGAGAGTCCCCTGGACTGCAAGGAGATCCAACCAGTCCATCCTAAAGGAGATCAGTCCTGGGTGTTCATTGGAAGGACTGATGTTGAAGCTGAAACTCCAGTACTTTGGCCACCTCACGTGAAGAGTTGACTCATTGGAAAAGACTTTGATGCTGGGAGGGATTGGGGGCAGGAGGAGAAGGGGATGACAGAGGATGAGATGGCTGGATGGCATCACCAACTCGGTGCACGTGAGGTTGAGTGAACTCCGGGAGTTGGTGATGGACAGGGAGGCCTGGCATGCTGCAATTCATGGGGCTGCAAGGATTCGGACACGACTGAGTGACTGAACTGAACTGAACTGAACTGAATATCACGAAAAAGGCAATGATGTCTGCTTTTATCACTTTCATTCAACAATACGCTGGAGGTTCAATCCACTGCACTCAGTCAAAATGAAATAGAAAGCATAAAGATCAGAAAGGGAAGGTAAAACTGCTTCTTCTGTAGATGATATAATTGTTTACACAGAAAATCCCAAAGGAATCTACCAAACCACCACTAGTGTTATCTCTCCAGATTCTTCCTATCTAGCTAGGAGTCTAAGGCAAATGTTGGCAGCCGACTCCTGTCTGGTACTTATCAGTCCCCAAAATATGAACTTGATTTCCACTTCTTCCCCATCCATGCACACAACAGATTGCTACTGAGCACCTACTTGGTGCTACTGCCAGAGCACACAGCAGTAGGCAGAGGTGCTGCTACTGTTTTCAGATCTGCCCAGAGGTGCTGGACCCTTGACTGTCTACTGGATACTCAGTGAATGGCCGCCCTAGCCAGTCCAGATGCCTGTGCCTCGACTGTGTGTTTTCCAGACCAACCCTGGGGATCTGGATGGAAATCCTGGACGCAGGAGGCCCCTGGACATCCCAACAGCCCGCCGAGAGCCAGTCTCCATGGCCAGGTCTCTCCCATTAATCCCAACTTTTAGACCAGTTCCAGTTCACTCTTCACTGTATTCCGGAGACTCCCACACTCAAAGACATCAGAATTATAACACATTTCCTCTCTCGTGGGGATCCTCAGCCTTTAACAACCCACACTAAAGATGAATGGGGTCGCAAAGAGTCGGACATGATTGAGCGATTGAACGGAACTGAAACATTTTAGGCTTTGAAGGCTATGTATGATTTCTGTTAAATACTGTTTTATTTTTATTAACAACCCTTTTAAAAATTAAATATCATTCTTTGCTCATTGGGCCTGCAAATGCAGGCCATGGCCAGATTTGGCCCACTGACCTTAGTTTGACAAGGCTCATAATGGAAAAACCTGTAATACAAAGATGGAAAAGGAGATTAAAAAAAAAAAAATAGGGCAATCTGGGAGCCAGAGATTGGGAGAGGTGAGCAGATTTTCCAATGAATCAAATAAAACTTTACAGATTAAAAAAAAAACACTGTTTAAAACTCAATGCATGAGAGAGAATTAGAATATACACCAATGGGAAAAAACTTAAAAGCAGCCTAGAATGATAGAGAGAAGGAAAATGAGTTAACAAGCCTAAAGTGTAAAATGAGAAAATCCAACATATTAATAGGCATTTTGAAAGAGAAGAGGAAAAAATGAGCAAAGGGCATTAATATTTGAAAAAATAATAAATAAGAAATTCAGGAATTTACATTATAAGGAAATCCTTGAATCGAAGATACATACAGAGTTCCAAAGAAGATGAATAAAAACAAATCTATCATTAGTATACTATAGTGAAACTCTGGACCAAAGACAAAGAGAAAATATTAAAAACTAATCAAAGAAAATTAGCTCAGTTGGTAAAGAATCTGCCTGCAATGCAGGAGACCCCAGTTCAATTCCTCGGTCAGGAAGATATGCTGGAGAAGGGATAGGCTACCCACTCCAATATTCCTGGGCTTCCCTTGTGGCTCAGCTGGTAAAGAATCTGCCTGCAATGCGGGAGACCTGGGTTTGATCCCTGGGTTGGCAAGATCCCCTGAAGAAGGGAAAGGCTACTCACTCCAGTATTCCAGCCTGAAGAATATAGTCCATGGGGTTGCAAAGAGTCAGACACAACTGAGCAACTCTCACTTTCACTTTCAATCAAAGAAAAAAGATCTATAAAAAAATTTTAACTTAACAGGTAAATTACATATTCCCAAGCAACAGAAGAGGCCAGAAGAATAATATCTTACAGCTAAAGATGATAAGGCAGTAAACAAAACAACTTGTCAACCTAGAATTAGTTACACTATCATTCAAGACTGAGGATCAACACAGTTTCAAATTGACAAACTCATTCCTTTGAGATTTAAGCTCCAGCTTACTTCTACTCTGCCCGACAGCATACTTCTCATTATTCTTTCTGATTTTAGCATCTACCTAGATAAATCTCTCAATATCTTAGCTTCTGGATTTTCTGATATCCTCTCTTCAGATTAACCACACTATCATATGGTCACTCCTATGACAATGCCATAATCAGTAATATTAATTCCTCCACAGTCTCAGTTGCAATCACCCCACCCCTCCTATTTTTCCAACTCATCTCTTGACCACTATAATTGCAACATTCCCTCCACTTCACCAAAAAGTGCCATTCCATTACTTCCGCAGCTTTATAACTATTCCTCACTGCTTTCAGGTACTCACCCCCACCTTATCCAACTAAAATCCCATGCTTCATTAACGTGTATCTATTCTCGTACTCCTGAAAGTCTTTAAGTCTCGCTCACGCATCAAACTTAACTGGCAAAAACCTACGCTGGAGTATCAGCCAGAATAACTACACGAGGCTGCAAAAACAAACCACCCCCACATCTCAGTAGCTTAACAACAAAAATATTTGTCATTAATGTTGTAAGTTATACCTGGGTCACCAGAGAGTGTGCTTCAGATAATCACCCGGGAACAAACCCAGGCTGATGGAGGCTCCATCATCTATAACTGCACCTCCTGGATCATATTCCCACCAGGAGAATGAGAGGGCTACTAAAGGCCATCTTACAGCTTTAGCCTGGAGGTCACACATATCATTTCCACTCTAGTCCACTGGCCAGAAATAGCCACAACGTCTCAGCAATTGCAACAGGGCTGTGAAATACAGAGGAGCATACGGATATTCAGGAAGTGCTACATTAAATGTCTCTGGGACATTGGAGTAAACCCAACTTCCCAAGCTTGCACCTGCACAGCTAAACGAGGCACAGCCCTCATCCTGTGACCATGGGGTGACATTCGTGAGCAAGAAGGCCCACCCGCTGAGAAAGGTGGGAGAGAAAAGACAGCCCCAGGCACCACACAGCATTGCTGAGTAATGCAGTCAGCCCTGGCTCCTCTGAGGCTTTGTGTTATGTGGATTTAATACAGAAGCAAAAAAAAAAAAAAGGGCAAACTGTTTAAACCTCTATAATTGAGTTCTCTTCTTTAAGCCCAAATTCATTCTTCTTTTTTTTTCTTTATTTTGGTTTTATATATAAATATATAACATGAAATTTACCATTTAATCATTGTTTAAGTGTAGAATTCAGTGGCATTCTTATTCAGACTGTATAACTATCACAACCATCCATCTCCAGCACTTTTCCATCTTCCAAACTAAAACTCTGCACCCATTCAACAACCCCTCATCCCCCACTTCTCCCCAACCCTGGCAACCACCATTCTACTTTCCATTTCTATGAATTTGACTACTCTAGGTATTTCACGTAAGTGGAATCATACACTTTTGTCCTTTTGACTGATTTAGTTTGCTTAATATAATGTCCCCAAGGCTCATTTCTTACTGAAACAGGTTTCAGAATTCCCTTCCTTTTCAAGGCTGAATAACATTCCACCATATGCACATACCACATTTGGCTTATCTGTTCATCTGCCAATGGACATTCGGGATAAAATGCACTCAATCTACATAGAGAGCCATTTACTGGTGAAAGAAAATGGCTTGGCAAACTTTACACCAAAAGAAGGCCACTTCTTTCACCCAATTATATACAACTTTGCATTGAGTCAAATACAATTTCTGATAAGTTTATACAGATGTATTTATCAGACATCATTAGAAGACATGAAAAAAAGCTATTTATTAACTGAGCTATTTTGGAAAATTCATGATATATTTAATTTCTACCATCAACCAAATTTTTTTAATTTGCTTGAATAAATATGAGTAATTTGATTAAAATAAATCCTTACGGTGCCTGAAAATGGAGTCTTAGATAATTAAGAGCCCCTTTTATCTGAGTAAAGGACGAGCCACGTGAAACCACTTCCAGGAAGCCATTGTTAGAGTGCTTATGTGTGGGTTTGTTTGGAATCTAGGAGAATTAATGAAGTATTTTTATTTTTTCCTCATCTTGACATTTCCATCAATGTCATCATTTCTCTCGTTAACCCTGGCCAAGTTACAAAAGAACTTCTCTGTATCTTTACTAAAGGAAAGACCTGAGAACTGTGGTCTTGTTCAGAGACCTTCTGTATTCCATGTATCCAATTTTCTCATTCTCTCCCTCTCCCTCTGTCTCTCTCAGCCACACACACACACCTACCTTAGGGCCACAAGTTCCTGCAAAGTAGGAGCTCAGTATTTTTCTATTCTACTGTCAGACTGATGTCTGAATCCAGATGAATGAATCTGGGACTCTTCACTTAAACCTGTTTCCTCAACAGTAAAAATGGAAGATAGGAGTCATAACTACCTCACAAGAACAAAATGAGACAATACACATAGAACATTTAGTGTGAGGCTGGGCACTGAATAAGCACTTCATGCTGCAGTGAGGATACCGACTGCCTTAAGAGAAACCATTAGCTATCATTTTCTGTCTCTCCTCATCCTATTCTCTGTGTTTTGTTTCTGTTAGAACAAGGTGATTCCCAGCTGGCCTGACAACCATCACTGAGAGCCTAGAATATAGTTCAAAATGAGTTTAGCCTTTAACTTGCAATTCTGAAGTCTGCTGTTTCCAAGAAAGCTGAGCCCTCACCAAGGGTCAAAATGATCGTGTGGTTAAACCTTGAATTATCAGAACAAAACAAATAAAATGAGGAAGATTTCACTCAGCTTGGTAGGAAGCATTCTAACCGTGGTTCTCCAGGGACTATGGATCATGCATGATCTCTCACTCAATATGTATTCCTTCTCTTATTTTCCCCATTTCTGTAATAACCGCCTATCGCTTTTTTCCAAGAAGTTCAATGCCCACCATCAATGTTACACTCCTGCATTCACCATACTTTCTCTTCAGGTAAGATAGTAAAGGGCAAGGCAGGGTCTCCTGTGATGAGGTTTGGTCTCATACACCTCACTGTCCCGTATATGAGTTCATGAATGAATGCTACAGGTATTTTATTTTATCCAACCTCCATCCAGGCGTTTTATTTTATCCATTTGGTATTTCTACCTCAGCATTAGTGATAGATGTATCCTTCAAATTAGTAATAAGATAATTAAAAACATGTAACGTAATAGCCCAATAGCCATATTGTCAAACCATGTTTTACTTCCAAAAGGTTAAGTAGCAAACTGAAAGGCATTTGCATTAAGGACAGAGACACATAAAAACTTACCAGCTCTTGGCTGACACTCAAGACACATCTTCATTGCATCTCAAGATAATTTTTAGTTGTTTTATCTTTGTCTCATTTAGTGGTGGCAGCAGTGGTAGGAATGGAGCCAGATTATTACAAAATGAAAGCTGAAAGGCCCTTATGTGTCAAGTGTGTAAAGTAGTGCTCAGATTCAGGGTTTTAATGCAGCGTTTACACAGTAAAGGATTAGGATATAATTCCCCCAGAGGACCTCAACAGGAGATTAGGATTTTTAAGTATAACTCCTAATCTTACAGACCTTCTCACCTTCTGGAGACTCTCGATTTCTTCCAAACAACTCTAACCTCAGTACTGATCGCAAGAGTCCCCAGAAGGGGTGAGTGAAGCTGCATTCACAGGAGAGAATAACCCACATTCCCAGGCTGTCTGCACCCCAGAGCAGGCTCATGGGCCACAAAAGCTCACAGTCACTGCTCCTGGCGCACCACGCATCTCCGAGGCTTGCTGATGACTTTCAAAGTATTTATGTCATCTTATAAATGCTGCTGTTCACTCTCGCTGTGGTGAGAGGGCATCTGAAAATCTTTCAACACATCCCCTGTTAGAAGTCCACAGGGACAGAGAGGTAATGAGGAAAGGTCTTTCCAAATTTAAAAGGAAACATTTGGGACTTCAGTTTCCACTATTATTGCAACATCTCTTTTTCAACAAAGGAATTTATTACGCGGTACGTCACCTTTTCCCTGTCAGAGGATTTACGGCCAATTTTGGAGTTGGGTTACTTCTGGTTTTCAAGCCTGTCTTGTGAAATTAAAGAGAGGGCTGCCTTAAAAATGATAGAACATGCATGATTTCACTGTTCACAGTGTCCCCATAGTTATCAAACCTGGAACCTATTATATACAAGAAGCAAACATAAGGAGCTTTATAAAGAGATGGAGTAAGTAGTGAAGATGTGTAGCCCAGTCTAGCCCAGAGGGCATGTGCACCTACACACCCTTAGTGTCTCCCCGGTATGCAGTTCTCTCTGACCTCCAACCCATCAGCAGTCGCTGGGTATCTACAGTAATCTACCAAAAACAACTCGGGTTTTTTCTTATAAACAATAAACAACCAACAGAAAAAGCAATTTTACAATTATCTCTTAAAGACCTCATCTCCTACAAACTAGGATGCAGTTTATATGTGCTTTAACCTTTCATAATTATTTAAAATACAGAAAAATACACGAGAACAATGACAAACAGGAAAATCTCTTATCTAGAGCACAGTGCTAAATATACTTAATGCATATGCTAAATATACTTAGTGTGAATGCTAAATATATTTAATCTTTGATATTTATTAGTTATTATATTCATGTCTATATTATTGAGAAGGTATAACCAAACCACAGAAGATCTATCTACTGCATAAATGGAAAGAATTCTAGTTTTGTGAATGTAAATATCTGCACACAAAAACAGAGCTTTCAAAAAAAAAAAAAAAAGAGTGAAAAGCCTTTATCCAGTCTGCCATATCAGAGAGCCAGGGGTCTGTGGCTAACAACGCAGAGGTGCCCACCCTGAAGTTTGAGGTGCTCCATCTTTCTCTGGGCCCTGCTCTTCAGCAGTGTCCCATTTCAACGTGAGGACATATCTGACACTTACTGTTAGCCTCAGTACAGATGATGAAACAGGATCTTGCTTCCTCCTCTAAGTTTTCCCAATTTAGTTATCGAAACACAACATGCTCATCAGGGCACTGGGGACAAATGGTGCCAGGCAGCAGAAAGATTCAAATAAAACCACCTCACAGAAGTGGTGTCCCTTGGCTTATGTTGGAGCCTATAAAATTCTATCACTACTGCATATGTCTGGGAAACATTCTACATGTGTGAAGGGCAGACTACTCTCCAGGAGAGAACTTCATTAGAGCAGTGGCTGCCACAGGAGCAGCAAGCAGCGATTCCATGTCTGGCTGATGCTTCTGTACATCTCCCCTGTGGACTTCTGTTCCACTGGGGAAATGAGGGGAACCACCTCTGCCCATGGAACCTGAAATGAACCACTTAAGACCTCTGTATCTCAGGTTCCTCACTGCAAAACATAAATGGCTTAGACTTAAATGGTTTCAAATTCCTTGGGACAAAACTTTATAGCTGGAAATACTTCTGGAATGTTGATAACTTTCTGGTTAAAATTAAGTTAAGAGGCTCATAATGAACAGACCATTTAAAAAAAAAACCCTTTTTAAAAAGCTGTTAATTCATGAAATAGTGTATTTAGATTGCTTTTTCTAACCTATTTGTTTTTAAGGGGGAGGATAAAAAGTGACTGATTCACTGGTAACTGATCAACTACTGCGCACCTGGCATTGTCAGAATATCATCAGTTTAAAGCCCTACAATTCACTTGCAAAAGGAAGGTACTGTCATCCCAATTTGACAAATAAGAAACATTAAGTGGAAGAACTAAGATTCTAAAATCCAAGTCTTAAAACTCCAAGTAAAATGCTTATTCCAAGAGAGTACACCACTACAGAAATAAGGCTAATATCACCCCCAAAAAAAGAAGATATAAGCAAAGAAAGCTCAAAAGCCTGAATCCATGATTAAGATCAAAGTAGTAATTAGCTGCAGATAAGCAGGACAACAAATTCTGCCACCAATACTTAGGACTGGAGATAGCCCCCAATTTTAACTATGACATTCTAAAAACGATCACTAAATTAACCTCAAGGGAATTAATGTCAAAATTGGAGATTTCATTTTGCATCAAACCAGAGAGTGCATTTTATGAGTTAAAAAAAGCCCAAGACGTAGCTGTAAACAATCTACAACAATGTAGATGTGATGTAATGTAAAATAAATTTTAGCACACATATAGAGAAGATGGAAAAGCTCTATACTGTGAGCAAAAACAAGACTGGGAACTGACTGTGGCTCAGATCATGAAATCTTTATTGCCAAATTCAGACTAAAATTGAAGAAAGTAGGGAAAACCAATAGACCATTCAGGTATGAACTAAATCAAATCCCTTACAATTATACAGTGGAAGTGACAAATAGATTCAAGGGACTAGATTTGATAGACAGAGTACCTGAAGAACTACAGACGGAGGTTTGTGACAATGTACACGAAGCAGTGATCAAGACCATCCCCAAGAAAAAGAAATGCAAAAAGGCAAAATGGTTGTCTGAGGAGGCCTTACAAATAGCTATGAAAAGAAGAGAAGCAAAAGGCAAAGGAGAAATGAAAAGATATATCTATTTGAATGCACAGTTTCCAAAGAATAGCAAGGAGTGCAAAGAAATAGTGGAGAAGGCAACGGCACCCCACTCCAGTACTCTTGCCTGGAAAATACCATGGATGGAGAAGCCTGGTGGGCTGCAGTCCATGGGGTCGCTGAAGGTCGGACACGACTGAGCGACTTCAGTTTGACTTTTCACTTTCGTGCATTGGAGAAGGAAATGGCAACCCACTCCAGTGTTCTCGTCTAGAGAATCCCAGGGACAGGGGAGCCTGGTGGGCTGCCATCTAGGGGGTCGCACAGAGTCGGACACAACTGAAGTGACGTAGTAGGAGCAGCAGCAGCAAAGAAATAGAGGAAAACAATAGAATGGGAAAGATAGAGACCTCTTCAAGAAAATGAGAGATACCAAGGGAACACTTCATTCAAAGATAGGCACAAGAAAGGACAGAAACAGTATTGGACCTAACAGAAGCAGAAGATATTAAGAAGAAGTGGCAAGAATACACAGAAGAACTATACAAAAAACATCTTCATGATCCAGATAATCATGATGGCATGATCACTCATCCTGGAATGTGAAGTCAAGTGGGCCTTAGGAAGCATCACTACGAACAAAGCTAGTGGAGGTCATGGAATTCCAGTTGAGCTATTTCAAATCCTAAAAGATGATGCTGTGAAAGTGCTGTGTTCAATATGCTAGCAAATTTGGAAAACTCAGCAGTGCCCACAGGACTGGAAAAGGTCAATTTTCATTTCAATCCCAAAGAAAGGCAATGCCTAACAATCTTCAAACCACCGCAAAATTGCACTGATCTCACACGCTAGGAAAGCAATGCTCAAAATTCTCCAAGCCAGGCTTCAACAGTATGTGAACCGTGAACTTACAGATGTTCAGGCTGGATTTAGAAAAGGAAGAAGAACCAGAGATCAAATTGCCAACATCCACTGGATTATCAAAAAAGCAAGAGTTCCACAAAAACATCTACTTCTGCTTTGTTGATTATGCCAAAGCCTTTGACTGTGTGGATCACAACAAACTGTGGAAAATTCTAAAAGAAATGGGAATACATGACCTGCCTCTTGAGAAATCTGTATGCAGGTCAAGAAGCAACAGTTAGAACTGGACATGGAACAACAGACTGGCTCCAAATCAGGAAAGGAGTACATCAAGGCTATATATTGTCACCCTGATTATTTAACTTATATGCAGAGCACATCAAGAGAAACGCTGGAGCCAATTATACAGAGTGAAGTAAGCCAGAAAGAAAAATACCAATACAGTATACTAACACATATATATGGAATTTAGGAAGATGGCAATGATGACCCTGTATGCAAGACAGGAAAAAAGACACAGATGTGTATAACGGACTTTTGGACTCAGAGGGAGAGGGAGAGGGTGGGATGATTTGGGAGAATGGCAATCTAACATGTATACTATCATGTAAGAATTGAATCACCAGTCTATGTCTGACGCAGGGTGCAGCATGCTTGGGGCTGGTGCATGGGGATGACCCAGAGAGATGTTGTGGGGAGGGAGGTGGGAGGGGGGTTCATGTTTGGGAACGCATGTAAGAATTAAAGATTTTAAAATTTTAAAAATTTTAAAAAAAACAAAACAAAACAGAAAATGTAAAAAAATAAAAATTTAAAAAAAATAATAAAAAAAAAACAACTGGAAATAGAACTGCCTTATGACCCAGCAATCCCACTGCTGGGCATACACACCGAAGAAACCAGAACTGAAGGAGACACGTGTATACCAATGTTCATCGCAGCACTGTTTATAATAGCCAGGACATGGAAGCAACCTAGATGTCCATCAGCAAATGAATGGATAAGAAAGCTGTGGTACATATACACAATGGAGTATTACTCAGCCATTAAAAAGAATACATTTGAATCAGTTCTAATGAGGTGGATGAAACTGGAGCCTATTATACAGAGTGAAGCAAGCCAGAAAGAAAAACACCAATACAGTATACTGATGCATATATATGGAATTTAGAAAGATGGTAACGATAACCCTGTAAGTGATACAGCAAAAGAGACACAGACGTATAGAACAGTCTTTTGGACTCTGTGGAGAGGGCAGGATGATTTGGGAGAATGGCATTGAAACATGTATAATATCATGTATGAAATGAATACACAGTCCAGGTTCGATGCATGATACTGGATGCATGGGGCTGGTGCACTGAGATGACCCAGAGGGATGGTACAGGGAGGGGAGTTCAAGTTGGGGAACACGTGTATACCTGTGTATACCTGTGGCAGATTCATGTTGATGTATGGCAAAACCAATACAATATTGTAAAGTAATTAACTTCCAGTTAAAATAAATAAATTTATTTTTTAAGAAAGAGCCTCTTGATGAAAGTGAAAGAGGAGAGTGAAAACGCTGGATTAAAATTCAACATTCAGAAAACTAAGACCATGGCATTCACGTCCCATCACTTCATAGCAAATATATGGGGAAACGATGGAAACTGTGACAGACTTTACTCTCTTGGGCTCAAAATCACCATAAGTGGTGACTGCAGCCAAGAAATTAAAAGATGCTTGCTCCTTAGAAGAAAAGCTATGACCAACCTAGACAGCATATTAAAAAGCAGACATTACTTTGGTGACAAAGGTCCATCTAGTCAAAGCTATGGATTTTCCAGTAATCATGTATGGATGTAAGAGTTGGACTAGAAAGAAAGCTGAGCACTGAAGAATTGATACTTTTGAACTGTGGTGTTGGAGTAGACTTTTGAGAGTCCCTTGGGCTGCAAGGAGATCCAACCAGTCCATCTTAAATGAAATCAGTCCTGAATATTCATTGGAAGGACTGATGCTAAAGCTGAAACTCACTTTGGCCACCTGATGCGAAGAGCTGACTCATCTGAAATTCAGGGCAGGAGGAGAAGGGGTCGACAGAGGACAAGATGGTTGGATGGCATCACCAACTCAATGGACATGAGTTTGAGCAAGTTCCAGGACAGGGAGGCCTGGTGTGCTGCAATTCATGGGGTTGCAAAAAGTCAGACATGACTGAGCAACTGAACTAAACATTATAATATATGCCCGCTCTCAAAGCCTGGGAAACAAACAATGGATTTATACTGTTAGAAGAATCTCACATTTGTGAAGTAATATATTATTATTCTACACACACTATGGTAAATTAATGATGCATGTGTAATATCTAGAGCAACCACAAAAAACATAATACACAAAAGTATAATAAAATGTTAATAGAGGAAAAGAAAATGAAATATTAAAAAAAATAATCAAACCAAAGGATATAGGAAAAGAAGAACCGAGAAACCAAAGAGCAAACAGAAAACAAAAAGCAGGATGGTAGATTTAGTCCAAGCATATCTATAATTACATTAAGTGTAAATGGACTAAACACTCTTTATATAAAAGGCTCAGATTATCAATGTGGATTTACTTTAAAAGGGTATTGACCCAGTTTGTTTATAAGAAACATACATTAATATAAAGACAAGATAGGCTAAAAGTAAAATGGGTAGAACATAATATACCAGACCAGCAGTAAGTGTAAGAAAGCTGATTTGACTATATTAATGTTAAGCAAAGTAAACACCAAAACAAATATTATCTAGAGATAAAGAATATTTTGTAATCATAAAAACATCAATTTGTCAACATACAAAGTATTAAAAGTTAAAATATATTTTTATTTTACAGAACAACTCTATGGACAAATACTATGGAAACATAACATTTAGTGACAAAAGCAAGTCACAGAGGATGACATGTCACATAACACCATATTCCTATGGCTCAATAAAAATCATAAAACTAAAGAATATACTGGTTAGAGATATACACACATGTGATTAAACTTTTTTTTAAGCTAAAAAATGATACACAGAATTAGGATAATAGTTTTACTTCTGGAAGACAGGCAGGGGTTTAGGAAAGAGTAGACGTGGATTCTATTACTAATGTTTACTTGTAACCTAATGGTAAGTTCAATGAATTCAATTTCCTTTTGTTTCATAACTTACTTATGTAATATAGTATTTTATATGTAGCCAATATTGCCATTTTTAAAACCTTAGTTCTTAATAAGAAAAGATACCATTAGTCAATACTCACCAATATCCTTAAAAATAATCATTCCTTTTGAGTCTTAAGGAGTATTTCTAGCAATTTTGGTAAGGAAATACACAAATATACAACAGTTAAACACAAGAAAATCACTGTTTTTAGAACAGCAAAAAGCAAACAATAAAAAACAGGAATTAAACAACTCATTCATCATTCTAAGAAACCAAAACAACCATAGGATAGAATTTTATTATATGAAGCTATTTAATATAATTAAGTTACTATTTAGATCACTAGCTTAGGAGTTAGTGAATTTCTAAACTTTATAAGTTAAACTAGGGGTACTTACATGGACATTATGGATTCTCCAACTAGGAATTCCATGCAATTTTTCTAGAATTGTATGTATACTTATGCAGGTAACTATAGTCACAAGCATGCTTCTAGGGAGAAGGTCTACAGTTTTTATGTTCTCAAAAGAAGAATGGTTATTCAAAAAAAAAGTTACTAAGGTAGCTAATCGTCAAAGATGGCTACCAATGAACAAAGCTGCCCAGGATTCATACCCATATGTAATCCCCTTGCACAATCAATCTGGATTATGACCCTGTAATTAACTTTACCTAATGCAATGCAAGTTCCAGGCCTAAACCATAAAGAGGACTGATAGCTTTTGCACTTTGAGTGTCCTGAGCGACCATGTAAGAATCCAGCTGTCTTGTGGAAGAGGCCATGTTAGACCAGAATTAGTCCTGATATGACATGGGCAGACAGCAAAGCCCAAGCACCTGAGCACACCAGCTGAGCCCATCAAACCGGCTGTGCCCGCCAAGGCACCAGCCACGTGAGGAAGGCACCAGGGACACCTAGGTAAACCACCATCTAACCCTACCCACATGAGAACCCCCAAACAAGCCAACAAAAGGATGATCCACTTGAGATCTAGTTAACACACATAATCATAAGAAGAGGATTATTTTTCTAAGTCCCAAAGTTTGGGAGTGATTTGTTAAGCAGCAAATAGGTAGCTAAACAACTACAGACTACTAGTTCAGACTGAGTAACCTCACCTAATTAAGGACCAAATATTTTATATGGTGGCTGAAACGAAAATCAGAAGCTATCCATCAGAACAAACTGTGGAAAATTCTTAAAGAGATTGGGATACCAGACAACTGTATCTGCCTCCAGAGAAACCTGTATGCAGGTTGAGAAGCAACACTTAGAACAAGACATGGAATAATGGACTGGTTCAGAATCAGGAAAGGAGTACATCAAAGCTTATCGTCACCCTGCTTATTTAACTTGTACAGTGTACATCATGCGATATGCTGGGCTGGATGAATTAAAAGATGGAATCAAGATTTCCAGGAGAAACATCAACGACCTCAGATATGCAGATGATAATATCCTAATGGCAGAAAATGAAAACGAACTAAAGAACCTCTTGATGACAGTGAAAGAGGAGAGTGAAAAAGCTGGCTTAATCACTTCTTGGCAAATAGATGTTGAAAAAGTGGAAATGGGGACAGATTTTATTTTCCTGGACTCCAAAATCACTGTCAACAGTGACTGCAGACATGAAATTAAAGGACAGCTGCTCCTTGGAAGGAAAGCTATGACAAACCTAGACAGCGTATTAAAAAGCAGAGACAGCACTTTACTGACAAAGGTCTGTCTAGTCAAAGCTATGGTTTTTCCAGTAGTCATGTATGGATGTGAGAATTGGACCATAAAGAAGGCTGAGCACCAGAGAATCGATGCTTTCGAACTGTGGTGTTAGAGACGACTCTTGAGAGTCCCTTGGACTGCAAGAAGATGAGATCAAACCAGTCCATCCTAAAGGAAATCAGTCCTGACTATTCATTAGAAGGACTGATGCTGAAATTGAAGCTCTAAAACTTTGGCCACCTGCTGGGAAATACTGAGGGCAACAGTAGAACAGGATGACAGAGGATGAGGTGGTTGGACAACATCACCAACTCCAGGAGACAGTGAGGGACAGGGAAGCCTGGTGTGCTGTAGTCCATGGGTTGTGAAGAGTCGGACATGACTTAACAGCTGAACAGCAATCCATCAGAGGACACAACATCACTCCCCAGTCCTCTATGCAATAATCCCTGTTGCTGCACATGCACACACGCACACAGACACAGTCACACGGCCCCCCAACACACACACACACATCTATGCCATTTATATAATAGTTTCACTGAGTAAAACCAACTTCACCTTGATTTCATGTACTTTATTCACATAGGTTCTTTTATTATACATAAATGAAACATAGATCAAGCATACACTTTGCCCTTATATTAAATTAAGTGAAAAGAAGTGAGACCCTCACATGACCCTTCATTTAAAATATTACTGTGGTTACTTATGTAAATCACTTTCCTTCCCTCTGGACTAAAAAAGAACAAAGTAGACCGAGGTTCAGGGAACACACACTGAAAGGTATTTTATAATGCTAATAAAACAGCATTGTATTATGTCACAGTAGTACAATTACAATGCTTACTGCACAGAAATACTTTCTCTTTATTAATTTCCACAATCATCTTGTAAATGATATTTGAGAAGGAAATAAATTCAAGCAGAACCAGCAATCCTGCCCCAGAACCAAGAAGCAAAGCAGAACATAAACAATATGAAACAGCCAGATCCCATTTCATCTATTCAATTTGAATGAAATGAAGATGTAAACAAACTCTGTGGTGGTGTGGGTTTTGTTTTTTATCTACTGCATTTGATTTTTCAAAAAAAAAAAAATCCATTTCCACAGCCAAATTTCTGTTAGCCAAAAATAATGGCAAGAGGCATGGCTTTGGTAAGGACAGATTTAAATGATAAGTATATGTTTTTAACTCTCTAAACACCTACACCTCACCATTTCTAGTAGGACAGTGGATGACTATATTTCAGTTTGGCCTCTATTTTTTCACATTTCTCTACTGTCACTAAGTAAAGATTGTTTAGATTCTTTCAGCACTCAGGCACTGTTTGACTTTTCTGAACCTCAGTTTTCTCATTTGAAAATTGTAATCATTATGCATGAAGTACTTAGCACAGTGTCTGATCATAGCAAGTGGTAAACAGAGGATAGCTGCTGTTATCATCCTTATTGATAATCACCAAATGATATCAAGTATCAGTTTAGCAGGATCCTGGCATTAGCCCACACAACTGTGTGATTTCCTACTGTGCTAAGAGAATCCTGACTTTGTTCATGCTGCTCTGGTCACCTGTTGTTGTTCAGTCATTCAGTCATGTCAAAACCTGTGCAACCCCATGGACTGAAGCACTCCAGGCCTTCACTATCACCTGGAGTTTGCAGGACTCAGGTCCACTGAGTCAGTGATGCCATCCAAGCATCTTATTCTCTACCTCCCTCTTCTCTTTCTGCCTTTAATCTTTCCCAGCATCAGGGTCTTGGTCAAAGTATTGGAGCTTCAGCTTCATCATCAGTCCTTCCAATGAATATTCAGAACTGATTACTCCTTTAGGATTGACTGGTTTGATCTCTTTG
Organism: Capra hircus; assembly: GCF_001704415.2. NCBI lineage: Eukaryota > Metazoa > Chordata > Mammalia > Artiodactyla > Bovidae > Capra > Capra hircus. Next base: position 6,899,988 of record NC_030820.1, read on the forward strand.
CAGTCCAAGGGACTCTCAAGAGTCTTCTCCAGCACCACAGTTTGAAGACATCAATTCTTTGGTGCTCAACCTTCTTTCTGGAGAATAAAATTTGGTGACCCACTCCAGTAATCTTGCCTGGAAAATCCCATGGACAGAGGAGCCTGGTAGGCTACAGTCCATAGCGTCACAAACAGTCGGACATGACTGAGCGACTTTACTCACTCACTCACTCAACCTTCTTTATGGTCGAACTCTCACATCCGTACCTGGCTACTGGAAAAACCATAGCTTTGACTAAACAGATTTTTGTCACAAAATGATGTCTCTGCTTTTCAAGAAGTTGTCTAGGTTTTGTCATAGCTTTTCTTCCTAGGAGCAAGTGGTTTAATTTCATGGCTGCAGTCATCATCTGCAGTGATTTTGGAGCCCAAGAAATAAAATCTGTCACTGTTTCCATGTTTCCCCCATCTATTTGCCATGAAATGATGGAAACAGATGCCATAATCTTAGGTTTTTGAATGCTGAGTTTTAAGCCAACTTTTTCACTCTCCCTTTCACCCTCATCAAGAGGTTCTTTGCTCCTCTTCACTTTCTGCCACTACAGTGGTATCATCTGCATACTTGAGGTCATTGATATTTCTCCTGGCAATCTTGATTCCAGCTTGTGGTTCATCCAGCCTGGCATACACATGCTGTACTCTGCAAATAAGTTAAACAAGTAGGGTGACAATATACAGCCTTGATGCACTCCTTTCCCAAATTGGAACCAATCAATAAAAAAGAAGCAGATGTTTTTCTAGTATTCTCTTGCTTTTTTTGATGATCCAGTGGATGTTGGCAATTTGATCTCTGGTTCCCCTGCCTTTTCTAAATCCAGCTTGAACATCTGGAAGTTCACAGTTCATGTATTGTTGAAGTCTCACTTGGAAAATTTTGAGCATTACTTTGCTAGTGTGTGAGAGGAGTGCAATTGTGCATTAGTTTGAACATTCTTTGGCATTGCCTTTCTTTGGGATTGGAATGAAAACTGATCTTTTCCAATCCTGTGGCCACTGCTGAGTTTTCCAAATTTTCTGGCATATTGAGTGCAGCACTATCACAGCATTCAGTTCAGTTTCAGTTTATTCGCTCAGTCATGTCCAACGCTTTGTGACGCCATGAACCGCAGCACGCCAGGCCTCCTTGTCCATCACCAATGGCCACAGTCCACCCAAACCCATGTCCATCAAGTCGATGATGCCATCCAACCATCTCATCCTCTGTTGCCCTCAATCCCGCCCAGCATCAGGGTCTTTTTTCCAATGAGTCAGCTCTTCACATGAGGGGGCCAAAGTATTGGATTTTCAGCCTTAACATCAATCCTTCCAATGAACACCCAGGACTGACCTCCTTTAGGATGGACCAGTTGGATCTCCTTGCAGTACAAGGGACCCTCAAGAGTCTTCTCCAACACCACAGTTCAAAAGCATCAATTCTTTGGTGCTCAGCTTTCTTCACAGTCCAACTCTCACATCCATACATGACCACCAGAAAAACCATAGCCTTGACTAGACAGACCTTAGTCAGCAAAGTAATGTCTCTGCTTTTGAATATGCTATCTAGGTTGGTCATAACCTTCCTTCCAAGGAGTAAGCATCTTTTCATTTCATGGCTGCAACTGCCATCTGCAGTGATTTTGGAGCCCCAAAAAATAAAGTCTGACACTGTTTCCACATCTATTTCCCATGAAGTGATGGGACCAGATGCCATGATCTTCGTTTTCTGAATGTTGAATTTTAATCCAGCATTTTCACTCTCCTCTTTCACTTTCATCAAAAGGCTCTTTAGTTCTTCACTTTCTGCCACAAGGGTGGTGTCATCTGCCTATCTGAGGTTATGGATATTTCTCCCAGCAATCTTGATTCCAGCTTGTGCTTCCTCCAGCCCAGCTTTTCTCATGATGTACTCTGCACAGAAGTTAAATAAGCAGGGTGACAATATACAGCCTTGACATACTCCTTTTCCTATTTGGAACCAGTCTGTTGTTCCATGTCCAGTTCTAACTCTTTCTTCCTAATCTGCATATAGGTTTCTCAAGAGGCAGGTAAGGTGGTCTGGTGTGCAAATCTGTTTCAGAATTTTCCAGTTTATTGTGATCCACACAGTCAAAGGCTTTGGCATAGTCAATAAAGCAGAAATAGATATTTTTCTGGAACTCTCTTGCTTTTTTCCATGATCCAGCAGATGTTGGCAACTTGATCTCCGGTTCCTCTGCCTTTTCTAAAACGAGCTTGAATATCTGGAAGTTCACAGTTCACATATTGCTGAAGCCTGGCTTGGAGAATTTTGAGCATTACTTTCCTAGAGTGTGAGATGAGTGCAATTGTGCGGTAGTTTGAGCATTCTTTGGCATTGCCTTTCTTTGAGATTGGAATGAAAACTGACCTTTTCCAGTCCTGTGGTCACTGCTGAGTTTTCCATATTTGCTGGCATATTGAGTGCAGAACTTTCAAAGCATCATCCCTCAGCATTATCTTTCAGTATTTGAAACAGCACAACTGGAATTCCATCACCTCTACTAGCTTTGTTCGTAGTGATGCTTCCTAAGGCCCACTTTACTTCACAGTCCAGGATGTCTGGTTCTAGGTGAGTGACCACACCATCATGGTTATTTGGGTCATTAAGACCTTTTTTGGTATAGTTCTTCTATACAAACAAGTTATTCTTGCTACTTCTTCTTAATTTCTTCTGCTATTGTTAGGTATTTATTGTTTCTGTCCTTTATCATGCCCATCCTTGCATGAAATGTTCTCTTGATATCTCCAATTTTCTTGAAGAGATCTCTAGTCTTTTCCATTCTATTGTTTTTCTCTATTTCTTTGCACTGTTTATTTAAGAAGCCCTTCTTATCACTCCTTGCTATTCTCTGGAACTCCGCATTCAGTTGGGTATATCTTTCCCTTTCTCCCTTGCCTTTTGCTTATCTTCTTTTCTCAGTTATTTGTAAAGCTTCCACAGACAACTACTTTGCCTTCTTGTATGTCTTTATCTTTGGGATGTTTTTGGTTACTTACTCTTGTAAAACCTCCATCACAGTTCTTCAGGTACTCTGTCAGCCCCATCTAATCCCTTGAATATCCACTGTATAATCATAAGGGATATGATTTAGGTCATTCATGAATGGTTTACTGGTTTTCCCTTCTTTCCTCAATTTCAGCCTGGATTTTGCCATAAGAAGCTCACGATCTGAGCCACAGTAGCTCCAGGTCTAATTTTTTGCTGACTGTATAGAGCTTCTCCATCTTCAGCTGCAAAGAATCAATCTGATTTTGGTATTGACCACTTGGTAAAGTCCATGTGTAGAGTTATCTCTTGTGTTGTTGGAAAGGGGTGTTTGCTATGACCAGTGTGTCCTTGACAAAATTGCTAGCCTTTGCCCTGCTTCATTTTGTACTCCAAGGCAAAACTTTCCTATTACGCTATCTCCTGACTTTCTACTTTACCATTCCAATCCCCAATGATGAAAAGGACATCTTTTTTTTTTTTTTTTTTTTTTTGGTGTTTGTTCTAGAAGACCTTGTAGGTCTTCATAGAACCATTCAACTTCAGCTTTTTCGGCATTACTGGTTGGGGCACAGGCTCATGAACGTAACCTAAGGGTATGTTGTGTGCTTATGACAGGTTCATGGGTAATCCCCTTTGTCGGCAATTAGCTCAGGAATGGGCTAGTGACTCAACATTATTCAACCAACAAAATGTGAAAAGTCAGCTGGGAAGCATCTAAAACATGTTCCTCACACCTAGAAGAGAGCTACACAGAGAAATTGTTTTTTTATTTTTCTTCTAGCGATTTTTACATCATGAGTTTTTCTAGCAACAAAGTAGCTATTCTGCCATCAGACTGATGAAGAGGTCAGTGATGACAGCTGCAGAATAAGTAAGAGACAGAGAGAACTGGATACTTGATGTCAGCAACAAAACCTTGAAGCAACCAACCCTGCAGTCCACCTACCTCCTCTGTGAAATCATTGCACTCCTTGTTGGTGAAGCTAGTTTGAGAAGTGACTATCTCACCTATAGCTCAGAGTACTCTAAATTACCACAGTCATGGAAGGGTGTGAAAACTGCAATGAATTTTATCGAAACTAAATTACACTAAAATTAAACCACCCTTATTTTCAGAGCCCTCAGCATAAATGTCTAAAGCTCTTAAACTGGCAGGAGCACTAAGCCCTGGTTTTTCCATGAGGAACAATTAAGTCAGTTTGCCAAACAGAATCTGTTTGGCAGTGCTTTAAAATACGCAGTGGGTTACAGAGTTCAATTCAATAGATGTTCACTTATCCAGTACCAACCACATGTTTAGGGCACCAGCTTCTTCCTCAAGGAGCTCCATGTACCATAAGGTGGTACATGCACCACTGACCATGAAGGGTGTAACCTTTGGACTGAGCAAGGGAAGAAGGCAGGGTGGGAGGGAGGCTACAGGAAAAACATTTAAGCCCAACCTTGAAGGATGAGCCAGGCTTCACCAGGCGTGAGAAGGAGGGAAGGCATTCTAAATAGGAGCAGAAATAGAAATGTGCACTCTTTTCACATGATATTGTGCTAAACTGTTTATATTACATTGACAGACATAAAGAAATGAAGTAAATGATGATATCTAGGACTTGCTAAGGAGAGTTGCCCCAGACATGAAGATCAAAATAAAACTTACCTCTGCAAAGCACATGGTGAGTTCTGAAAAATATCCATGAATTTGATGACAGGGGCAGGGTTTAACTATCAAAGTTGTTCTGAGGAAAGCCCAGGGCCGTACAGAAACTCAAGTCTGCTGTGCGTGTGCCTATTCCAGGTACAAACAGGCTATAACATTAAAGTGAAAGGCTCCAAAGAAGGAACTCTTACTAAGATGTGAAATGAAACTGAAACTACTCAGACAACTCAGATGAATGAAGACATGAAAGGCAAATATATGGAAAAATATTTCCATTAATATTGCATCTCTCTCAAGAGGGAGGGGATGTATGTATACTTGTTGCTGATTCACATTGTTGTACAGCAGAAACCAACATAACACTGAAAAGCAATTATCCTCCAATTTAAAAAAAGAGTATTATATCTCTATATCCTACTAAATTTACACTAACATTAAAAAGAAAGCCTAACAAGAAAAGCAGAGGCAAATCTAAACTTTAAGGAAGAACTCAGATAAAAGAAATTTCAGTAAATCTTAAATCGTTACTATCCTCTGATGTAAATTTTACTATCTGTCTTAGCTACATGGGGCAAATATTCCATATTTCCAGGAACACACCATCACATCATCCTAGCAGAATTCAATAAGGAACTTATGGTTCTTTCATCAATATTAGTAAACAGTGACTATTATGATAGATTACAACACATATAATTTACCAGGAAATTATGAAGAACCAGGAAAGCACCGTCACTTAAGGCTAGAATATAGAGAAATAGATGCAGAAAACAGTATTACAAAACATACAACACTGAACCGCAAGTAACCGGAGGCGCAATGACAGAAAGTGATAACATCGATGGCAATTAACGTATCTGTACGTCTCTCCTCCATAAAGAAGATGCTCCAGTCCCGGTGGGAATAGGCAGACACACCCTTCCAACCTGCTCCCTCCATTATGATTCCAACCTAAGTCTGCTTTCCAAGCCCATGACATCCTTCAGAGCACACCTTCTCTTCCAGTCAATGTGGGTCCATGTAGACCTGAAATGCCAATGAGGAATTTCAAAAAAAATCTCTAATTCTTTTCTGTCTAACTCAGATTTTTTTAAATGATTATCTATGTTTTCTACTAGCCAATGCTAGTAAAAAAATTTTTTTCATCAAAGCCAAAGACAAATACAGTAGTCTTTGGCTACAAATACAAATGTAGTCTTTCTTGATATGAATAAAAATATTCTGAAAATTAAAATGTAAGGTATCCTTCAGTCATGATGTGTTATACTGTAGGCTCAATCATGCTGTTATTCACTAACAAGGACCAAGACATGAATACAAAAGCAAGCTAATAAAAACGCAAACAACAGTTCCTGCATTTTACACTTAAGTGTTTCCACTTTTTCCTCCATGATTCGCCAATAAATCTTTTGGCCCAAATTAACCAGCCACCATGGATAGAGCTGGTTAAATGGAAATACATCTGATTCAGGATTATATCTTTCTAACCTCTCGGCTGCTGCTGCTGCTGCTGCTAAGTCACTTCAGTCGCGTCTGACTCTGTGCGACCCCATAGGCGGCAGCCCACCAGGCTCTTCCATCCCTGGGATTCTCCAGGCAAGAACACTGGAGTGGGTTGCCATTTCCTTCTCCAATGCATGCATGCATGCTAAGTCGCTTCAGTCGTATCCGACTCTGTGTGACTCCAAAGATGGCAGCCCACCAGGCTCCTCTGTCCCTGGGATTGTCCAGGCAAGAATACTGGAGTGAGCTGCCATTTTCTTCTCCATCTAACCCCTCTAGCCACACCTTTTAGAGCTGGCGGGTTGTTTTATCCACGTCTGCTTGCAACAAGAACCTTAGTAAATTTGTATCAAGGTTAGGAGTATCCCAGATGAGTCAGAAAACATAAATATTATTTCTGCCAGCACTATAATCCCTCCTCAGTAGTCCTATCCATGCAGGCCCATATCGTCACATGTTGACAATCAGTTAAAGCTCTCAGAGATACCAAAGGTCAAGGATATCCACCACATTGCCTTAGCTTTAGAACCACCAAAACATGATGCGACATAAATTGTATGGGATGAGTGTTACAGCTGGGAACAGCACCACTTTGCCTATCAAAATGGACCAGCAGGGTTGGTATCACCTGGGAGCATATGAAAAACGCAGACTCACAGGCCTCTCCCAGAGCCACTGGATCATAGTCTGCATTTTTCTTTTGGTCATGCTGCACGGCATGTGGAATCCTAGTTTCCCTAGTTCTTAACCACTGGACCACCAAGGAAGTCCCATACTCTGGATTTTAACAGGTGATTCATACATGCTAAACTGTGGGAAGAATGGATGTTAAAAAAAAAAAAGAACCTGAGAAACTGTTTCTGAAGACACATCATTAAAATATCCCTTCTATTTCTCAGAAGTAGAAAGCCTAAACCAAGTTTGGGTCTAAAGAACCATGTGCCTCACACTGAAAATGTCCAGGGAATCCTTAAGAGGAACCAAAGATCCAACTTCAAGCATCTGAGAGCGCTAGGCCTGAATTCCCGAGCATCGTTTTTTCAAACACTAACAGCTTCCAACATCAGACATACTATGTACCTTCAGAAAGTGATGAGTTATACCATGTACAACCTTCATAGCAACAAATTATCAATTTACAAACTCAAAGTCAACATATTGTGCCTCACAGTCATTTAAGCTGGCAAGACTTTAAAGTACACACAAATCTGAAGTAATGCTTTGGAAATATTTGATTTATGTTAAACAGTGCTCTGGAATTTAAACATTTGTATGCTCCACCAAGCCCTTTTCCTGGCCAATTGGTTCACTGGTCGACTTACATAGATGCTTCCAACATAAGACACTGCCCAGCCAAATTTAATATTTAAAAATGTTTAAGACCTTTCTGTGTATTTTTTAAAATCAATCTTAGTTCAAGTAAATTTCCTGTGCAGCAAAAGAACACTGCCACCACCACAACAAAATCATACCCCAAACGGCCCTGTGCTATAAAAGGCGCTGCCGGCATCGACTGAACTCTGCCTCTAACGAGAACCTTCTACAGAGGGAACCAAGATGGCAAAGCTGCGAAGGCCTTCGGTTCAATAGGGAACACAGAGCAGCGTGTCAGAAAGAAATTGTTTTTCTGCTCCTTTTGATGGGTTGTGCTTTCAAGTCAGGAAATGAGAAACAGGTGTGCCAGAGGGCACACACATCCTCGCTCCACACTGCAAAACACGCGTTTTCAATTTGCAAACATGAAAGGGACTCCTGTTGAATGAAAGAAGAAATGAAAACCCAGCTCTGTCTCTGCGAACCATATGAAGGCGGCTCAGAAAGGCTCTGACAAGCTGCTCGACTTCCTCCCTCTCCGACTGACAGCAGGTAGTGCTCGACAATGGGAAGGAAAAGGCATTCTTTCAAGTGAGAACAATCAAAGGGAGAATTACACGAAGGATCAGAGCGCTGGCACTTTAACCCATCACTTGATCTCATGCTTCTGTTTCTACCACTGCTTTACCTTGCCGCTTCAAATTACAAGTCTGTTCTTTCAGCAAACAACAAACGATCCAAAATAAGTCTCTGGCCCACCCACTCTCCCCCCACGCCCCAAAAAAAAAATCTGAGATAGTGCAAACATTAAAAGAACATCTTGGGCGTTCACTTGATCTACTATCACCTAAGTCTACAGTCTATTTCAGAAAGACCTACTTTTCTTCATGAAGTCCTGAGCTCTCCTGCAGCACTGGAGACATTTTAGGGGCTTATATGAATGTCATGGTGGGGCTGAGCTTAAAAGCAACTGGTTTTGGTGGGCCTTTGGGGAGAGGCTGTATGGCAAGAAGGAAGAGGTACTAATGGCAGCAAAAGGAGTCAGGTGGCCAGGTGTGCCCAGGTCCATTTGGGAGGCTCTGCAGGGAGCATCCCTCAGCTCTGTGGACACAGCAGAGCCTGGTTCAGCGCAGCAAGCTTTTATTTTATTGTATTTCTAGGCTAGCACGAAACTTCCCTGTATTAACAAGAAAGGCCATAGATTTCATGCCCTTTGAGGATGGGGACTGTCTTCTCTTGTATCACAGCCAAACACTACACAGCACAGGATAAGAGCCTATAAAACAGCTGCTGTGTTATAGCTTGAGGGCAGCTACAAGTCTTCTAACATAAGAGAAAAATGCCTGAGCTCATGTATGTGGGAAACACACCCTTCACATCTAAAATTAAGTTTTGAAGAACATCTATAGTATCATAAAAATATTCATTATAGAATATTAAATGGACAAAGACTAACAAGCTAAACGACACTGTCGTTTGTTTTATCTACCAAAAATCTACCCAAAACATTGACACACTATCACAGCATAGCAATGTTAAAATTTCATTTTCCAAATTCTTTTCAATGACCAAGTGTTATTTCACAATCAGGGAAAGGTCCACTCATTTATTAATAAAACATACAAAATACATGATACCAAAGCTGTCACACGAAGCTGGTTTCCTAAGAAATAACCTAGCAAAATTCAGAACCAAAAGCAGGAAATAACATATTAATAGTTCATCAGATATGAAGTGACCTAATTAGAGTAAACACTGGTCCTGGAATAGAATTCTCATCCCACATAACTACTTTAGTTTTGGGAAATGTGCTGGGAATTTATCGACTCTGTCATCTGTAAATGAACAATATTTCTTCCCTACCCAGACTAACCAATCAGTCCAAAGAGTCAAGCGGTTTTAAGATGACGATGTTTACAAACATATTACGGTTTTATCTATGCTCACATCTAGAAGTCATAAATCACACAAAAAGATTTCTCAAGATATTTACATATTAAATCCCAAATTACTTCAGCTTAAGTGTCTGCCCTCTAAGAATCGTGAGGGCAAAAGATTCAGTTCAGTTCAGTCCAGTCGCTCAGTCATGTCTGACTCCTTGTGATCTCATGGACTGCAGCACGCCAGGCTTCCCTGTCATCACCAACTCCCAGAGCTTGCTCAAATTCATGTCCATTGAGTCAGTGATGCCACCCAACCATCTTCTCCTCTGTTGTCCCCTTCTCCTCCCGCCCTCAATCGTTCCCAGAATCAAGGTCTTTTCCAAGGAGTCAGTTCTTCACATCAGGTGGCCAAAGTATTGCAGCTTCAGCTCCAGCATCAGTCCTTCCAAAGAATATTCAGGACTGATTTCCTTTAAGATGGACTGGTTTAATCTTGAAGTCCAAGGGACTCTCAAGAGTCTTCTCCAACACCATAGTTCAAAAGCATCAATTCTTCAGCACTCAGCTTTCTTAATGGTCCAACCTTTACATCCATACATGACTACTGGAAAAACCACAGCTTTCACTAGATGGACCTCTGTCAGCAAAGTAATGTCTCTGCTTTTTAATTTTTTATTATGCTTTCATAGTAACAGTTTATGAAAGTTTATTTCATACAGACAAGAAGCTTCCAAGAAGCCACACTGTCAGCCACATAAGTGAGAAAGAGCACTGCCTAGCAAGGCAGATAAAGAAGCTAGAATGGGCTGAAGAGCCCGGACGCCACCCAGAAGAACCAGCCCCCTCTGTCTGAAATATCGCTCATCATCCTAGAGCAACCTCAAAGATAAAAGTTCTGTCTTCACCTCTTTTGCAAAAGAATGAGCATCTCCCTCTTCAAAGGGTCCCCCTCTTCATACAAAACAAAACTTCAATACTTAGTCAAGACCATCCAGAGATCACCCAATAAGACCCCAGGTTAAGATCCACACACCTTGCACTCACCCCTCTTCTTCAGGGATCTTCTGTTCTCATCAGAACACACCGCTTTCAACTCTGTACTTACCTCCCCTCAGCCCTAACTCAGCTGAGCATGACCTAACCCACCCCATCTGTTGTGCCCCCAGAAAGGTGATGTTGAAGCCCTAACCCTAAGGTGGTGGTGGTGTCTTTCAGGAGGTAATTAGGGTTTTATGAGGTCATGAGGGTGGGCACCGCCAGGATGGGATTAGTATCCCAGATAAAGGCAATTCCAAAGAATGCTCAAACTACCACACAATTGCACCCATCTCACACGCTAGTAAAGTAATGCTCAAAATTCTCCAAGCCAGGCTTCAGCAATACATGAACCATGAACTCCCTGATGTTCAAGCTGGTTTTAGAAAAGGCAGAGGAACCAGAGATCCAATTGCCAACATCCACTGGATCATTGAAAAAGCAAGAGAGTTCCAGAAAAACATCTATTTCTGCTTTATTGACTATGCCAAAGCCTTTGACTGTGTGGATCAAAATAAACTGTGGAAAATTCTTCAAGAGATGGGAATACCAGACCACCTGACCTGCCTCTTGAGGAATCTGTATGCAGGTCAAGAAGCAACAGTTAGAACTGGACATGGAACCACAGACTGGTTTCAAATAGGAAAAGGAATATGTCAAGGCTGTATATTGTCACCCCGCTTATTTAACTTATATGCAGAGTACATCATGAGAAACACTGGGCTGGATGAAGCACAAGCTGGAATCACAATTGCCAGGAGAAATATCAATAACCTCAGATATGCAGATGACACCATTCTTATGGCCGAAAGTGAAGAGGAACTAAAAAGCCTCTTGATGAAAGTAAAAGTGGAGAGCGAAAAAGTTGGCTTAAAGCTTAACATTCAGAAAATGAAGATCATGGCATCTGGTCCCATCACTTCATGGGAAATAGATGGGGAAACAGTGGAAACAGTGTCAGACTTTATTTTTGGGGGCTCCAAAATCACTGCAGATGGTGACTGTAGCCATGAAATTAAAAGACGCTTACTCCTTGGAAGAAAAGTTATGACCAACCTAGATAGCAAATTCAAAAGCAGAGACATTACTTTGCTGACTAAGGTCTGTCTAGTCAAGACTATGGTTTTTCCAGTGGTCATGTATGGATGTGAGAGTTGGACTGTGAAGAAGGCTGAGTGCTGAAGAACTGATGCTTTTGAACTGTGGTGTTGGAGAAGACTCTTGAGAGTCCCTTGGACTGCAAGGAGATCCAAACAGTCCATTCTGAAGGAGATCAGCCCTGGGATTTCTTTGGAAGGAATGATGCTAAAGCTGAAACTCCAGTACTTTGGCCACCTCATGCGAAGAGTTGACTCATTGGAAAAGACTCTGAAGCTGGGAGGGATTGGGGGCAGGAGGAGAAGGAGACGACAGAGGATGAGATGGCTGGATGGCATCATTGACTCGATGGACGTGAGTCTGAGTGAACTCTGGGAGTTGGTGATGGACAGGGAAGCCTGGCGTGGTGCGATTCATGGGGTCGCAAAGAGTCGGACACGACTGAGCGACTGAACTGAACTGAAGAAGAGGAAGAGAGATGGTAGCTCACTCGTGTCCATTCTTCCCCTCTCTGTCTTTCCCTCCCTCCCTCTTCTCCTCTGTCCTTGCCTCAATCTCTCTCTCTCTCTTTCCACCATGTGATGACACAGCAAAAAACTGGCCAGCAGCAAGCCAGAAGGAACTGAATCTGCTGGCACCATGATCCTGGACTTCCTAGTCTCCAGAACTTGGAGAAATAAATGTGTAAGCCACGCAGCCTATGGTATTTTGTTATAGCTGTATGAGCTAAGACACACCCCAGTATATCTGTTTGTTCATATCAATTCACATCAAGTCATTCAAAAAGCATCAGAGACTCTGGAGCACCATGCAGACATCAGGGAACAAAGCTGAGGAAAATCCCTACCTTCATGGAGTTTCATATAGCAGAGAGAAGACTATAAAGATAACAGAAAGACACAAAAGATACGTTAGACATGATACATTCTATGGGAAAAAATTAAATGTGGGAGGGGGCTGGGGGATGTTACTGAGGGAAGATTTACATGTTTAAAACGGAGTGGTTGAGGAAGACGAGCTGATGAGGTGGAGGCAGGGGTGTAAATACTCAGGTGCATGCGTGCGAGCTAAGTTGCTTCAGTTGTGTCTGACTCTTTATGACCCTATGGACCATCAGCCTGCCAGGCTCTCCTGTCAAAATCCACATCTCTTTGCGTGTGTGTGTTGTATTTTTTAAATTAATTTATTTATTTTAATTGGAGGTGAATTACTTTACAATATTGTGGTGGTTTTTGCCAAACACTGACATGAATCAGCTACGGGTGCACGTGTCCCCATCCTGAACCCCCTCCCATCTCCCTCCCCATCCCATCCCTCTGTGCACTGGCTTTGAGAGCCCTGTTTCATGCATCAAACTTGGACTGGCAATCTATTTCACATATGGTAATATACACGTTTCAATGCTATTCTCTCAAATCATCCCACCCTCGCCTTCTCCTATAGAGTCCAAAAGTCTGTTCTTTATCTCTGTGTCTCTTTAGCTGTCTCGCATATAGGGTCGTTGTTACCATCTTTCTAAATTCCATATATATACATTATTATACTATATTGGTGTTTTTCTTTCTGACTTACTTCACTCTGTATAATACGCTCCAGTTTCATCCACCTCATTAGAACTGATTCAAATGTGTTCTTTTTAATAGCTGAATAATATTCCATTGTGTATATGTACCACAGCTTTCTTATCCGTTCATCTGCCAATGGACATCTAGGTTGCTTCCATGTCCTAGCTATTGTAAACAGTGCTGCAATGAACATTGGGGTACATGTGTCTCTTCCAATTCTGGTTTCCTTGGTGTGTATGCCCAGCAGTGGGACTGCTGGGTCATAAGGCAGTTCTACTTCCAGGTTTTTAAGGACTCTCCACACTGTTCTCCATAGTGGCTGCACTAGTCTGCATTCCCAACAGTGATGGAGAAAATCCTCATCTCTTACGTCTCCCGCATTGGCAGGTGGGTTCTTTATCAGTAGTGCCACCTGGGTAGCCCAAGACTCCCAGGGTAGAGATTTAAAGGGAAAGGAAGGATGCAGGCCGAGTGGGAGTGTCCCTGGCAAGTCCGAGCACAGAGAAGCGGCTGAGTGAGCAGACAGGAAAAGCCAGAGCTGCAGCCTGAGGGGAAGGTGGGCAGCACCTCACAGGCCCTGAGTAAAGGCTGTGGCCCTCAAGAGGAGGAATGACACACGATTTGAGTTAGGTTTAAACATCAACTGCTTGAGGAGTTGCTGAGAACTGAATAAAGGGGAAAAGGAGCAGAAAACAAGGGGCCAGCTGGGCCTCCTGCAACAACCCAGATCAGAGACGACAGCATCTGAAGCTGCTGATGGCAGCCAGCGTGTTATGAAGTGGCTGGATTTTAAATACACTTAGAGAGGAGAGTCGGAGAAGGCAATGGCACCCCACTCCAGTACTCCTGCCTGGAAAATCCCACGGATGGAGGAGCCTGGAAGGCTGCAGTCCATGGGGTAGCTGAGGGTTGGACACAACTGAGCGACTTCACTTTCCCTTTTCACTTTCATGCATTGGAGAAAGAAATGGCAACCCACTCCAGTGTTCTTGCCTGGGGAATCTCAGGGATGGGGGAGCCTGGTGGGCTGCCGTCTATGTGGTCGCACAAAGTCGGACACAACTGAAGTGACTTAGCAGCAGCAGAAAGGAGAGTAGAGAGGGTTTGTTGCTGGAGTGGACATGGGTGAGATAAAAGAAGAGAGGGTCAGACATGACTCCAAGATTTTGGCCTAACATAATGGGAGGCTACAGGTGCCCTTAGCTGTGTGGAGAAGCAGGTAGGGGAGGGAAGGGCAACATCAAGAGCTCATAGTTGGATGAGCTATTCATTGGGAGGACCAATGCTGAAGCTGAAGCTCCACTAATTTGGCCACCTGATGTGAAGAGCTGACTCATTGGAAAAGACCCTGATGCTGGGAAAGACTGAAGGCAGGAGAAGGGGACGACTGAGGATGAGATGGTCAGATGGCATCACTGACTCAATGGACATGAGTTTGGATAAAGTCTGGGAGTTGGTAATGGATAGGGAGGCCTGGCGTGCTGCAGTTCATGGGGTCGCAAGAGTCAGACATGACTGAGCGACTGAACTGAACTGAGTTGCCTATTTACACACACAGGTGGGGGCTTTGAGAAGCAGTTAAAAAACCAAGTTCTGGGAAGAGGCCCAAGGTAGAGATTAAAAGGTGGGAGTCAGCATATATATGGTACTTAGCCATTGGACTGGATGAGAACACCGAGGCAGCGAGTATTCAAAGACACAGAAAAGGTAGAGGGCTAGGCCCCGGGTCACTGAGAGGTCAGGGAGATGAGAAACAGTAACGAAGGAGGCGGAGAATAGCAGCCAGTGAGGTGGGAAGAAAACCATTAGTGTTGGGTGCTCTGGAAGTCTATCAAAAATAGGATTTTCCAGGGAGCAAGTCATTCAAGCAACTCTGTGACACACTGCTACAAGACTAACGGATGACTACTGGGCTTTGGAGGGGACTAAAAATCTTGACAAGAGCAGACTGGTAGAAGGGAGGAAGAGGCCCAACTAAAGTATATACGAGAGTCAATGAGTGGACTTCCCTGCTGGCTCAGTGGCGGAGAATTCACCTGCCAACGCAGGAGACACGGCTTCCATCCCTGATCCGAGCAGATCCCACATGCCATGCAACAACATAGCCCATGAGCCACAACTACTGAGCCTGTGCTCCACAGTGAGAGAAGCCACCGCAATGAGAAGCCTGCACACCGCAAGTAGAGAGGAGCCCTCGTTTACTGCAACTAAAGAAAAGCCTGCTCAGCAGTGAAGACTCAGTACAGCCAAAAAGAAAGAAATAGTTACCAAAAAAAAAAAAAGGTTCAGTGAGTGGAAAAGACTAAGTAAAATAACAGACATGAAATTCAGGCAACTCCTTGAAGATTCACCTTTAAAGGCTGCTACAAAATAGGGGAAAGAGTTGGAAAGGAGGCTGGACCCCTAGGTGATCTGCACCCAGGGTCCAGAGTAGAACAGAGCTTTTATTCATGATAATCAAGAGACTGAGCCGCCAAAACCGCTTGTGACAGACAGAGCACGAAAGAGAAATAACAGATACTCCTGAGAAGGAAACAGAAGCATGGACTCCTGCCTGCCTCCCCATCCCTCCTGGGCCACAGAAACCACAAACTCCAGGACACACGTAGATGTCTCAGCAGTAAGGTCCCACTGGCTCTTGGGGCTCCACCCTCAGAGAGAAGCCAGCCCTGTGCCCTCCTGACAAAGGTATCTGGGAAGCACAGACGCACAGGAAACCTCCCGCAGAGGCCAGAGGCAGACCTGCGGCTGCTGGTTAGGAGAAAGAGTCGAGAAGAGGTGACATGCTGACGTATGTCCCCACCCTTGCAGAAGAGGCTCCAATCACTGGCTGAGAAATATTAATACCAAAGCAGCAGCCTGGTCTCATTCTTCACATTTTTTTATCCCATCCATCTTTGAACCTACTCTTAACAAGCCAGGGCCACACCCTCACCACCCTCTGATTTCTGAAATAGCTAAGACCAGGAAAATCGAAGAACCCAGAAAGAAATCACCAGCAGACTGTTCTTCGTGACAGAAGACCAGAAAAGGGAGACTGCAGCTGCTGTCTCCTGATCGCTAGTCAGCTGCCACAAAACCCCCAGACTTGCTATTTCTCTTTAAGAAAAAAACCAGACGGCACAGACAAGTAACAGAAGACCAATGTTAAGGTCAGCCAGAGCATAAACTTAATCTCTTGCTTTTTCCCTCCTTCTGATCTTCTAATCCTCGATCTGCTCTTCCTTTCCATAGCCAGAGAAAGACCACAGATGTATCTTATATTACACATCTGATGTGTTACTGAAAAATTATGTGTGAATCCGATTCTGGCAAATTAAATCAAATTTTAAAATGCTATTTAAGGAAATTTCATGGTGGATAATCTTAGAATCCTTCTACGAGAGGGAAGAATCACATACACATTTCTCTCTTTTTCAGTGAAATATACTTGACATGTAACATTGTATACATTTAAGGTGTACAACATGTTAATTTCATACATTTATTTCCTGTAATATGATTGCCATCATGCAATAATTAGCACCTCTACCACATTACATAATTATCCTTTCTTTTTATTGGCTGGAATAATTATGTTCCAGTCTCTTAACAAGGCTGATGATTATAATATTGTTGCCCATACACACACATATTTTAATTTTGTCTACGAAGCATTTACTAAGTGCAAAGCCCTGTGCCAGGCACTCAGGAAACACAAATATACTCACAGAGCCCCTTCTCAAGAGCTTATGCCACTGCTTAAAGAAAGCTTCAAACTATTTATTTTCACAAAAAAATGCTGAGAATAAAAGAAGGGCACACTCTTTTTTCCCATCTAAAATTTTCAGAAATCAGGAGGTACACTGCAGTTGACGGCATCTTCCCACGGCTCTGCTGCAGGCAGCAGCTGGGACACAGCCAGCTCTGCCTCTGGAGGTCAGCTGCTCCCATCTGCTAACCCTTGCTGACCCTTCTGCTGAGTTGCATTCCATGTTGGAACTCCATGTGTTGAGTTTAACTGCCATTTTCAATGTCTTCAAAAGGATTACAGTCTGATACAGAATTCAAACAAAAAGTGATTACATAAATAGGAATGCATGGAAATGGCAAAGAAGCACGACCTTGTTATCAGGGAAGCAAATATTTCTTGTTGGGAGAACACCCCCAATTCAATACTTGCGAAGTAATAGATAGCCGTTGTGTTAAGTGGTGACAAAGCCGTGTGTCATAATATAACTGGCAGTCTTCTCCCCTCTAGTGTAAGTGTCTTACATGGGCATATTTTGTTCTAGGATATTATGGTAAACATACAGGCAACAAAAGCAAAAACAGACAAGGAGGTCTATGTCAATCTAAAAAGCTTCAACACAGCTAAGACAATAAGCAACAGTACGAAGAGGACACTTATGGAATGGGAGGAAATACTTACAAACCACATAACTGACAAGGTATTAATATCCAAAATAGACAAGGATCTCCTACAACTCAACAGCAGGGGGAAAAAAAACACACAAGATCAATATCAAAACATGGGCAAAGGACTTTGACATTTCTCCAAAGACACAGAAATGGTCAATAGGTACATGAAAAAGTGTTCAACATCATTAATCGTCTGGGAAGTGCAACAGAAAACCACAAGATATCACCTCACACTTGTTAAAATGGATATTACCAAAAAGACAAGAGACAAATGTTGGTGAGGATGCAGAGATATGTGAACTCTCACATACAGGAGGTAGGAACGTAAAATGGTTCAGCTGCTATAGAAAACAGTATGGAGGTTCCTCAAAAAGCTAAATGGGACTATCACAGGACCCAGCAGTTCCACTTCTGGGTATTTATCCAAAAGAATTGAAATCAAGATCTCAAAGAGGTATGCGCACGCCCACATTAGCTGCATCATTATTCACAACAGCCAGGATGTGAAAACAACCTAAATG
Source organism: Capra hircus (assembly GCF_001704415.2). Lineage (NCBI taxonomy): Eukaryota > Metazoa > Chordata > Mammalia > Artiodactyla > Bovidae > Capra > Capra hircus. The sequence goes on from NC_030820.1 coordinate 6,917,986, forward strand.
TCCTTGGAGCAAGTAAAGAAAATGTGGTTTATTCATATAAGAATATTATTCAGCCTTTAAAAAGAAGGAAATCCTGCGACACACAACAACACTGATGAACCCAGAAGACATTATGCTCAGTGAAATAAGCCAGTCACAGAAGGACAGACTTTGCACGATTCCACTTAGATAAGGTACCTAAAATAGTCAGACTCACAGAAGCAGAGAGTAAGACAGTGACCGCCAGAGCTCATGGAAGAGGAAAATGGAGAGTTGCCATTCAAAATTCACAAGGTTCAGTTATGCAAGATGAATAAGTTCTAGAGCTCATAGGTCAGCTCATTAAATCCTCATGGATATTAAGATAATACTATTCGTGTTGTATAAATAACTACTTGCTAGGATGTCTCAGCCAGTGAATCAAGAATCTGAACAAGAACCTACATATTTCCTTTCCTCCCTCTCAAGCTCAGCAAATTTCCAAGATGCCAGAACGTTAGTCAGGGTTTGCAAGGTGAGCTCCTGCCCTCTAACTTCTTCCCCACAAGATGCTGGAGTTTATCCCTCAGGCTAATAACCACATCACCTGTCTGGCCTTAGGAGAGTCCTACTTTAACCATAACTAGCTATCTTCCCTCTGTCTTTCAATAATCATCTACCAAGAACTATAAAACAAAAATGTAGGCCAGGTCTCTGGATTTTCTGCAATAGCCTAAGGCATATGTCCTTTTTTTTTTTTTTTGGACCAAAAATATTGCAAAATTCTGTGTTCCACCTTTCTTCCGACTTACTCAGCCAACTCTGCCATGTGTTTCCGTTGTCAACCTCATAGCAGCAGCCCCAGGAGAAACAAGAGTGAAGCAATCACAGATGGAAAGAACTGGAGACCTGCTCTATTATCCTCATGTTCTCTTGGCTGATGACTTGTTGTTCAGTCCCTCAGTCGTGTCTGATTCTTTGTGACCCCACTGACTGCACTACTCCAGGCTTCCCTGTCCACCATCCCCTGGAGCTTGCTCATACTCATGTCCATTGAGTCAGTGATGCCATTCAACCATCTCATTCTCAGTCGTCCCTTTCTCCTCCTGCCCTCAATCTTTCCCAGAATCAGGGTCTTTTCTAATGAGTCAGCTCTTTGCATCAAGTGGCCAAAGTACTGGAGCTTCAACTTCAGCATCAGTCCTTCCAATGAATATGCAGGACTGATTTCCTTTAGGACTGACTGATTTGATCTCCTTGCAGTCCAAGGGACTCTCAGGAGTCTTCTCCAATACTACAGTTCAAAAGCATCAATTCTTCGGCACTCAGCTTTCTTCATGGTCCAACTCTCACATCCATACATGATTACTGGAAAAACCATAGCTTTGACTAAACAGACCCTTGTCAGCAAAGTAATGTCTCTGCTTTTTAATATGCTATCTAGGTTGGTCATAGCTTTTCTTCCAAGGAGCAAGTGTCATTCAATTTCATGGCTGCAGTCACCATCTGCAGTGATTTTGGAGCCCAAAAAAATAAGGTCTGTCACTGTTTCCACTGTTTCCCCATCTATTTGCCAAGAAGTGATGGGACTGAATGCCATGATCTTTATTTTTTGAATGTTGAGTTTTAAGCCAGCTTTTTTACTCTCCTCTTTCACTTTCATCAAGAGGCTCTTTAGTTCCTCTTCGCTTTCTGCCATAAGGGTGGTGTCATCTACATATCCGAGGTTATTGATACTTCTTCTGGCAATCTTGATTCCAGCATGTGCTTCATCACCTGACATTTCACATGATGTACTCTGCATAGAACTTAAATAAGTAGAGTGACAATATACAGCCTGACTTATTCCTTTCCCAATTTGGAACCAGCCCATTGTTCCATATCTGGTTCTACCTGTTGCTTCTTGACCTGCATACAGGTTTCTCAGGAGGCAAGTAAGGTGGTCTGGTATTCCCATCTCTTAAAGAGTTTTCCACAGTTTGTTGTGATCCACACAGTCAAAGGATTTAGTGTAGTCAATGAAGCAGAAGAAGATGTTTTTCTGGAACTCTCTTGCTTTTTCGACGATCCAACAGATGTTGGCAATTTGATCTCTGGTTCTTCTGCCTTTTCTAAATTCACCTTGAACATCTGGAAATACTTATTTCACATACTGTTGGCTTGGAGAATTTTAAGCATTACTTTGCTAGCGTGTGAAATGAGTGCAATTGTGTGGTAGTTTGAACATTCTTTGGCATTGTTGTTCTTTGGGATTGAAATGAAAACCGACCTTTTCCAGTCCTGTGCCACTGCTGAGTTTTCCAAATTTGTTAGCATGTTGAGTGTGGCACTTTAACAGCATCATCTTTTAGGATTTGAGATAGCTCAGTGGGAATTCCATCAAGTCCACTAGCTTTGTTCATAGTGATGCTTCCTAAGACCCACTTGACTTCACATTCCAGGATGTCTGGCTCTAGATGAATAACCATAACATCATGGTTATCTGGGTCATTAAGATCTTAGTCCTTAAACTTAAGAAGACTATAACATGATAGCCTGGGCATCAAAGCTAAACATCTACACTAGATATCTTGGACTAGAAACCTAAAGTTATCTTTAATCATATAAAACTATCTCCAGTGGATATGAGATGGGCAAATAAGGAAATATTCAAGGGGAAGGGTGAAAGACCTTATTTTTACAATTTAAGCTTACCCCCCTACTGCATTCTAGTTAATAGAATGAAACCCATAAAGTACACTCCTATTCCAACTTTCACATCACCAATTCAAAAAAGAAGGGAGATGGACAACCCCAAGGAGACTGAATTTCTTTTCCAAAGCGACACAGTCAAGCAGGCTCTCAGAATTCCAGCTTAAAGTAGAATTCAGGTCTCCTAACATGCTGGGAGGGATTGGGGGCAGGAGGAGAAGGGGACAACAGAAGATGAGATGGCTGGATGGCATCACTGACTCGATGGTCTGAGTGAACTCCGGGAGTTGGTGATAGACAGGGAGGCCTGGTGTGCTGCGATTCATGGGGTCGCAAAGAGTCGGACACAACTGAGCAACTGAACTGAACTGAACATGCAGACATAGGAGTAACATTTAAAAAGCAACAGACCAACTTGTTGAACTACATATTGACCAAAAATAAAGTCAACACCACACATGATACCAACTGATACTTCTTTAGGAAAATGAAACAATGAATCATCTGTTTTAGACTTTTATTTATTCAAATACCACAATTTTCCATAGACATGGGCCATATTTAATTATGCATATATAATTATGCATTAATTCAGTTTACTAATTCCTAAGTACTATGTGTAAAGATTTTCATGTGCCAGCAATATTAAATTAAAAATTAACTCATATTATTACCTTGTGCTCATCTTTTCAAATTAGAAAACAATTTTTGGTCTATTATATTAGCATGATTCAGATTCAACATTAATTTGTGTTTGGACTTCACCTCAGTGGCTCAAAATCAAATATTTCCACCAATGCAAGAAAAGGATCAAGGTCATGAAGCTGCTACAACAGGTAGGCAGTTGAGGGGTCTGAACTAACAGGGTCAGGTCAGAAGAAATGGAAAGAAGATACAAGTTTGAGAATGGTGCCAAGAATTCAAGTCTGACTAAATAGGTTACGGAAAGTGAAAGTCACTCAGTCACGTCTAACTCTTTGCCACCCTGTGACCTATACAGTCCATGGAATTCTCCAGGCCAGAATACTGGAGTGGGGAGCCATTCTCTTCTCTAGGGGATGTTCCCAACTCAGGGATTGAACCCAGGTCTCCCGTACTGCAGGTGGATTCTTTACCAGCTGAGCCACCAGGGAAGCCCAAAATAGTGATGGCAATAAGAGAGGCAGAGAATACAGGAGAAAGGTGGCCACAGTGTGGGAATAAGGAAAAAAAGGTGTTTATTTGTGCTGCTGAACCTCATGTGCATACATGATACCCACAGGGATTTATCCAACAGGAAGGCAGAAAGAACTAAGGCAGACTTCAAGCATGAAGCCCAGAGTGGGGATGGACATGGAAACCAGCACTCTAAGAGATAACCACTGAGACAGCACCAGATCACCGAGAGGAAGCCCACAGTGAGACGAGGAAAGGCTGGCAGAGGCCCCCGCCTAGGGCTACTAGCAGTGGGAAGAAGACAGAGCAGGCCAAGGGAGTGGGACAAACCAAGAGAGGTCCAGGATCTACACTAGCAGTAGGCACCCCAGAGAGGCAGGAATAAGCAGGAGAGGACGGCGACTGGACTGGGTGGCTGGGCAGTGTGGCGGGGCAGAAAACAATGCGGAAGAAACCAGAGAGAGAAAGGAAGGAAGGGCGGCCATACCCACCCACCCTCCTGAGAAAGCCTGAGGATATCCGGCACAAAGTCCTAGGATTCGGACTTGAGAGATGACACGGCAAAGCGGGTGAACCAATAATATTATGTCAACCACACATATCAACCACATCATGAGCTTCAAGTACATCTGGCACAAGCATATGAAAACCTGGATCTAGACAACTATTCTGCCCACCCAAATCCACTCTCCCAAGACAAACACACACACACACACACACACACACACACACACACACTTCTGAATGATAAAGACTCTTCTAATACAAATACAAAAAGAGGACCTACCTTTTATCAAAAGTATATGCCATGGTATACATTTTGAAATACACCTTGTAAGATTTATGTCAACATTTTACTCAAGAAACGACCTTTTAGTCTTTTAAATGCCTTGCTACTTTTATATCATTTTGACCCAAATTTGGCACTATCATGAGTCATTAGGGGAAAAAAATCCATGAAAAATATAATTAAATTTTAGTTAACCCCAAAGTTGTATTGAAAATGTTAGCAAACCATTTACACTGTGATACTTATGTTGTAAAACAATTCTCAAAAATTCCTAAGTACTGAAGATCTTTCAAGCATCAATTTTCTGGTTCATGAGGTGTCTTAGTACATACTTTGTGTTTACATAAAAACACTGTTTTCAATCAATAAATGACCTACGAGGTTGAGGTAATGAAAAATGGTCATGAAAGCAGCAAATACCTGAGGTACTCACAGCTGTGGAGTAGGGATTATGAGCTCCAGTATTTTCAGCCCAGCAGCCACATCCATAAAGAGCAGCCTGGGGGAAAAAAGGTAGATAAATATAAATACAGCATTTTAAGAATATTATACATAATTGCTAGCTTTCAACAGAAGACAGAAATCATACCCATCTAATAAAGCTTCATCTAATAATGATGCATAGCACACACGTGATAACCAGAGGTTGAGTAAGACCTACCCAGACAATGGTCCTAACACTATCAAAACTGTTTTCAGCTAAGGATTAATCTAAAATTTTCAGAAAAGAGAAAAAAAAATTCTTAATCTTATCAACAGTAATTTCTTCCTTCCCAGAAAAAATCTTCCCTCTGCTGTAGGCTTGTCGATTGTGGCCCTTCTGGACCTTTGAAATAACCTCTCAGACTAGGTGTGTGTCAGTCAGATTACTTGGGGAGCATAATAACCGTGGGTCCCCAGCTATATCCCTGATAGTCTGGAGGCTGGCGCGGGAATCAGCATTGTTAACCAGGACGCTAGGGGCCTGGAATTCAGGTGGTCTCCCTGCCACCCTCCAGCAAACCCTGCTTCAGGCTTTAGTGCCTTTTCCCTCCTCCTTCAGGATAGAACAAGAGGAAATCCAACTGTTATGCACCAAAGGGCCCAGTATATGCTCACCACTGTTCTAGATTCTGCCAGATAGAAAGAGGGGCGACAAAAAGGCCTGCTCAAGCTAATCGCTCTGCGAGGTGGCAGAATAAATTTATGTGTCTGAAACCACCAGGAACACAATAAGCTACCGTGGTTTTATAAAAGTGTGTGATAATCATTCCTATTTTGTTTCCAAGTGTGCCACCCAGAATGTCTGGAGTCACCTTTTCAATATCTACTATGATTTCTCTGCCTTTGCAAGGGGGAATCATAATTGATAACTTTTCCACTCCTTAGTTAGAAGCAGAATTCAAAAAACCCTTAGATGGTTATTGCAGAGAAATACAAGGAGGGGTGGTCAAGAATGTTTATGATTACCTGTTTGATAAGAACAAAATACTAGTGGTAAAAGAAATGGCTAAATAAACATTGGCACAGCAACACGTGGAATTTACTGCAAAGGTTAGAAAGAAAGAATTTTTTAAAAAAAGATAAGAACTATTACAGAAAAAAACTCCAAAACACTGAATTTTAAGAACTATTACAGAAAAACTCTGAAATATTCAGTCTTAAAAAAAAAAAATCCCACAATATATTCAGTATTCTCAGTGAACTGATGAAGGAAAAAGGTACTCCCACAAAAATAGGACTGCTATATTCTAGGAGCTTATTTGTGAGGAGTGGAAGCTAACACAGAGAATGGTAACCAGACAGATTTCAATTTTCTATGATGGTTTATTCCTTTTACAAGGACTTCAGAATTAATTTGCTCCAATATTCTGCATAGAACAGGGGTTTTCAGGAAACAGTCCAGGCACTTCTGATACTGAGAACTTCACGACTTCATGTGGGAACATATACCCCTTTTGGACCCTTTTCATTGGTGAGCAGCTCTTCCTTTGATTGCTTTAAGGAATATCCACCTTCTTATAACTTCCACCCACCAATCCTCGGTCTACTCTCTGGAAATACTTTAACCTCCCCCTAAGAGTTCTCCAAATTTGCCTTTTCTAATGCCCTGATTCCTCTTTTCTCTCTCAAAGAATCTGCGAAAGTGAAAGTCTCTCAGTCGTGGCTAACTCTATGCGACCTCATCGACTATACAGTCCATGGAATTCTCCAGGCCAGAATACTTAAGTGGGTTAGCAGTTCCCATCTCCAGGGGATCTTCCCAACCCAGGGATCAAACCCAGGTCTCCTGCATTGCCGGCGGATTCTTTACCAGCTGAGCCACCAGGGAATCCGTGAACTGTTCCCAAGATGTTGAGATGCACACACCCACTCCACTTCCCTAATGACCCTCCTTGAGAACTGACTCTAAGTCCAGAATAAGGGAGATGAAATCTGACCATGTTCGTGTGATCCAGTTGCCACCCGTCACTGTCACTGACAAGACCCCTCTTAAAAGCAAAAACAAGAACTGAACGCAACACCCCTCATATGGCAGACAGTAGAAAACCTATTACTGCCTTTGAAAACACCATGCTTCTGAAATAAACAAGACAGCTGGGTGAGGGTGGCAACGTAAAGTCCTTCAGAAGTGATTCAACTCATAGATTTCAGGGAAAAATGGCAAACCTGTAGGCTAAAGCCATGCAACTGGTCCTACCTAGGATGGGTGCTGGGTCAGCCAGAGCCTCAGAGAACATGCGGCCTCAGGGAAAGGGCCCAACCTTCCTTCACTGAAAACCCCGGATATTGGTCCACTGCCCTTTCCATTTCCCACAAGTATCTTGACCTGGAGTTCTGCACCCAAAAAATAGTAAATAAGACCACAAGGACACTCCCAGTGGAGGTCATGAAAAGAACGCTTATTCTTACTCTTGGTCTCCTTTCTCAGCAAATTTCCTTTATGCTACCTCTCCTCAATTTCATGACCTAAAGTTATCTCCCTTCTTCATTTTCTGAAACAGGCTGGGCTGAGACAGTGACAGGTAAGAGAAGAGAATCAGAGACTGTCCCTCTCCTATCCACTCTGTTAGACAAAACACAACAAACTTAAGCAGACCTTTAAAAACAAAAAGCTTCCTTCATTTTAGTAGTAAAATGTTATCAAAGCTACTATCATGCAGTAAAAGCAGGTCATGCAAATGATGATATATAATGATATATAATTAAATAATTATCATTTACTCTTCTCTGGGTCTTTGTTTCCTTTTTTACAAAATAAGGATATAGTAACACGTACTTCACAGTGCTGTAGGATCACGGGAATTAACACACTTCCTCCACACCGCCAGCAATTAACAAATAGCAACTGCCACATTATTAGGAGGGACTGTGATAAGCGACTGAAATGCACGGTGTCATTTAATCTTCTAGAAGTTTGTGAGGTAGCTATTTATCCCCATTTTACAATTGTGGAAAATAGAACTTCAGGTGTTGAGTAACCTGTCCACGTGAGGGGACTGGTAAGTGGAGAGGTGAGGTTAGAATAAAGTTTACACTTTATTCCCAAATCCATACTCGACCCCTAAACTCAACCGCCTGTTTTCATGTGGGTCAGGTAGAGTTTGGAGGACAGTAGAACAGAATAATTCCATTTTCATGTCACATGTGCAAATTCTAATTATCGTAAGATAAGGAAGCAAATAGCTGTGAAAAGAAGAGAAGCGAAAAACAAAGGAGAAAAGGAAAGAGATAAGCATCTGAATGCAGAGTTCCAAAGAGTAGCAAGAAGAGATAAGAAAGCCATCCTCAGCCATCAATGCAAAGAAATAGGCAAACAACAGAATACGAAAGACTAGAGATCTCTTCAAGAAAATTAGAGACACCAAGGGAACATTTCACGCAAAGATGGGCTCGATAAAGGACAGAAATGGTATGGACCTAACAGAACCAAAAGATATTAAGAAGAGGTGGCAAGCATACACAGAACTATACAAAAAAGATCTTCACGACCAAGATAATCATGATGGTGTGATCACTCACCTAGAGCCAGACATCCTAGAATGTGAAGTCAAGTGGGCTTTAGAAAGCATCACCACGAACAAAGCTAGTTGAGGTGATAGAATTCCACCTGAGCTATTTCAAATCCTGAAAGATGATGCTGTGAAAGTGCTGCACTCAATATGCCAGCAAATTTGGAAAACTCAGCAGTGGCCACAGGACTGGAAAATGTCACTTTTCATTCCAATCCCAAAGAAAGGCAATGCCAAAGAATGCTCAAACTGCACTCATCTCACACGCTAGTAAAGTAATGCTCAAAATTCTCCAAGCCAGGCTTCAGCAATACGTGAACCATGAACTTACAGATGTTCAAGGTGGTTTTAGAAAAGGCAGAGGAACCAGAGATCAAATTGCCAACATCCACTGGATCATGGAAAAAGCAAGAGAGTTCCAGAAAAACATCTATTTCTGCTTTATTGACTATGCCAAAGCCTTTGACTGTGTGGATCACAATAAACTGTGGAAAATTCTGAAGAGACAGGAATACCAGACCACCTGACCTGCCTCTTGAGAAACCTATATGCAGGTCAGGAAGCAAGAGTTAGAACTGGACATGGAACAACCGACTGGTTCCAAATAGGAAAAGGAATATGTCAAGGCTGTATATTGTCACCCTGCTTATTTAACTTAAATGCAGAGTACATCATGAGAAATGCTGGGCTGGAAGAAGCACAAGCTGGAATCAAGATTGCCGGGAGAAATATCAATCACCTCAGATATACAGATGACACCACCTTTATGGCAGAAAGTGAAGAGGAGCTAAAAAGCCTCTTGATGAAAGTGAAAGAGGAGAGTGAAAAAGTTGGCTTAAAGCTCAACATTCAGAAAACGAAGATCATGGCATCTGGTCCCATCACTTCATGGGAAATAGATGGGGAAACAGTGTCAGACTTTATTTTGGGGGGCTTCAAAATCACTGCAGATGGTGATTGCAGCCATGAGATTAAAAGATGCTTACTCCTTGGAAGAAAAGTTATGACCAACCTAGATAGCATATTCAAAAGCAAAGACATTACTTTGCCAACAAAGGTCTGTCTAGTCAAGGCTATGTTTTTTCCAGTGGTCATGTATGGATTTGAGAGTTGGACTATAGAGAAAGCTGAGCACCAAAGAACTGATGCTTTTGAACTGTGGTGTTGGAGAAGACTCTTGAGAGTCCCTTGGACTGCAAGGAGATCCAACCAGTCCATTCTGAAGGAGATCAGTCCTGGGATTTCTTTGGAAGGAATGACGCTAAAGCTGAAACCCCAGTACTTTGGCCTTCTCATGCGAAGAGTTGACTCATTGGAAAAGACTCTGATGCTGGGAGGGATTGGGGGCAGGAGGAGAACGGGACGACAGAGGATGAGATGGCTGGATGGCATCACTGACTCGATGGATGCGAGTCTGAGTGAACTCCGGGAGTTGGTGATGGACAGGGAGACCTGGCGTGGTGCGATTCATGGGGTCGCAAGGAGTCGGACACGACTGAGTGACTGAACTGAACAGAACTGAACTGAAGGAAGCAAATGAAGTTTTCTTTCAAATTGCCACTTCAGCATCTGAACTGTTATATCTAGAGCAGGGAAAAATGTGTAATATGCTAAAATTTAAAAGTTTTTTGTGCATTTAAAATGTATATAGGAATACCTAGTTTTAGCACATTTTTTAAAATATGAGTCTTTCCTTTTCAAAGACAGTTTGCTTATGTATTTTGTTTCATTCTATTGTGCTTGTCTAGAAGGACAGCCCTCTACCTCTCATAAGATCCTTCCATGTTTCCAGGCTTGTTGCCTCTCTTCTATCTAAGTAATATAACCCGATAAAGCAACTGCTTTCCATGTAAGCAACTTTACCCTCTCCTTCACACCATTTCCTGATTTTTCAGCCCTCATAAACTGTACATTCATAAACCAGTCAGGTGGGGCAAATTAATATGTAAGGTTTTTTTTTTTAAACTGAGGTACAACTGACACATATTTTATTAGTTTCAGGTATACAGACTAATAATATTTGCATAGAATGCAAAATGATCAGTTAACATCCATTAACTTCTGTCAGCATACACAGTCACAGAATTGTTTTTCTTGTGATGAGAACTTTTAAGATTTACTCTCTTAGCAGTTTTCAAGTGTGTACGTGTAAGCTTTACAGTATTTCTTTTTCCAAGACAACCCCATGTGCAGTGTGGCAGAATAGCTTCAAGATTGCTGGGTGTAATGTCCTGCTAACGTAGTCCAGAACTATCCTTGGTTCTCTTGTTGCTATTTTGCTAACCAAAACAAACAAAAACCAGTGAAAAAGTCATGGGAATGGCAATGTGATGAAGGCGGCTCTGCTGGCTTTTCTCTCTCTTTCTCCACCAAGGCATCCAGATCTGATATGCCAAGCTTGGTTTTCCTATTCCAAACTTGACAAATACACAAGACTTTATTATGTGGAAAAACATCATGACCAGACAAAGACTTTTTATACTGAGTTCAAAGCATTTACACATGTTGAGTAATCATGTCCCATAAATCCCCTTGCACGGCAGGCAAAGAGTAGCACAAAATTAATTATTCCTCCCTTCCCCTTCCCACCATAGCACTATGAGTGCTTTGTCCACAAAGGGCAGGTCACAGAACATCACTAGGGGCTTTGTGAAGATGTCCTCCATGAACCAGATCACTGTGCTCCAGGCACTCGCTACCCACTGTGTCCAAAGCAACTGTGACGTGGACTCTTCTTCAAACACGAGATACAAAGCATAAAGGGTATGCCAAGCGGTGCTCCAGAGGCAAGGTGAGATCCCAGCACTGAGCTTACACACGCCCCACGCAACGGTCACACTTTAACAGACTGTGCTGTGCCGCCGTGCTGTGCTGTGTACTCAGTCGTGTTCAGCTCTTTGCAACTCATGGTCTGTAGCCCGCCAGGCTCCTCCGCCCATGGCGTTCTCCAGGCAAGAATACAGGAGCAGGTTGCCATCTCCTTCTCCAGGAGACCTTCCTGACCCAGGGATCAAACCCGCATCTCTCGCATCTCCTGCATTGGCAGGCGGGTTCTTTACCACTAGCGCCACTTGGGAAGCCAGCAGACTCTGTGAGGGCGTCCGATTCATTTGTTCGCTCAACAAATATTTGTTAAGCCAGTAAGTAATGTGCCAAATTGGTATATACTCAGAAAGATTATTAGATCAAATGGATTGTTAAATTTCATTCTCAATTTAGTGCTAAAGGCCGGAGATGGGGAGTTGGGAGTAAAGAAGATGTACAAGTGAGCTCACAAAAAAGCCAGTTGCACATAAATTCAGCCTCCCTCATACCTCGATTTCTTGAGTAGTATCATGGTTCGGTAACTTGAAATACCAGTTAGTATATAACAGCTGAAATGCTTAATCAGAGAAAGGATTAGGGTCAAAATGCTACTGTTCCTTGAATAGAGGAAATATAAAATGCAACTCTGAAACCATTTTCCCACCTGAAAAGCAAGCAGTCATATAGTCAGGTGCTCACTTCTACAGAGAATGACATTTACAAAGAATGAACATGGGACTCACTGCACATTTATTACATGTCTGATAAATACCCAGGCCAGGACCCAGCCTATTGAAAGTAGTCAAACACAGGATTATGCTTGTTTGGTTATAAAGATCAGTAAGAACCCTAGTATTCTGAGGTAGGTTTTCATTTTAGAAAAGATCCTAAATAGGCAGTTGATGATTCATACTACTTAAGTTGTTAAGAACAATATCATTTGTTTTTTCTAAAGAAAAAAAAAATGTCTCTACTGGTTCAAAAACTTGTGAGCTAGAAAATTCTACGTTCAACTTGTGAGGCTAGTTTAAAAACCTCAGCGTTCCTTACCTGCCCAACTCTCCCTGGATGTTTCAAGGCCAGGCCTCCACTAGAGACGGCAGCTGCCACATTCCCTTCGTGGTCCACAACCACAGCACCCACTGTGTCCAAAGGGCCTGAGTCGTTCTCCTGTGGAGCAAAAGGGGCCAGAGCATTCACTAAGCACAGTGCGCAACAGTGATGTGACCACACAGCACTTCAAGGCCAATCATGATACGGCAAATTCTGAGCTTATCCTTAGCTGGAACATTCGGCAGTCTCCTGAAATTATGTATTATCAAGTTGACGCTTAAATCCGGTTCAAGTCAAAACTTCTTTTCCAGTGAAAGATCCTGAGCCAAGGGTGTCTGGTTGCTTTTCTCTAATAAGAAGCCTAACATGCCTTTCAAAAGGAGGAAGAAAACAACAATATAAATTGTAGTATATCACTCTATCACCTTAATCTCAAGAATTCAGTTCACGCCTGAGAATCTGTAGAGGAAAAGCTCTATGGTATAAGTGAACTAATAAATGTCCTTATTTGTATTTGTTTAATACTATGCAAAAATTTCTAAAAGTAATATATTCACCACAATAAATGAAGAGAGTGACATTCAGTCTTGAACTAGATCATGCTACAGTTTTCTTTAAAATTTCTTCCTTGTGAGACACTTGATGGCAAACTCCCTTCTCTGCTATGTTAATAATATGGTTGCCACTCATATGGCAGAAAACTGCACATTCCTGGGAGCCATCTTTGTGTTTCTGGGTCTTGTTCCAGGCCTCACATGCTTAAGGCATTTCACACATATTGACCACAAGCAGCTGTCTCTTGCCTTGAAGATGTCTGGATCACCTGTGCAAGGCAGACAAACTTTACACTGCTGGATAAAAATCAGAAGTAAAGGAAGTGGGAAGAAAATTTCATGAAAAATTACCTTTTTAGTATACTAAAGGAGGGCTATTATAGGTCTTCAGGTTCATTGTGGTCATGGTGGTATGTATTTTTAAATTTGGGCACTGGTGCCTTAGCACCTGAGAACACCATCCTCACCCATACCCCCAAGTCTGTATCAGAGTCAGGGACAACCCCATGTTCAAAGAGACATCTGGTCCATGGACTCTACTTTGAGAAACAAGGTCTGATACTATCCCATAGGTCATGACCAGCCAAATGTCTGCTGTACTCATTCTAAGCCAAATAATTTTATAGGCACAAGTCTGCTGAACGAGAAACTTAAACTACCTAAGACCAACATTATGTCAGCATAAAAGATTTCAGCTCTGTCTTGTTCCATTACCAATTGGCAGCATATCGCCATGACCATACCACCATGAACATACTACAAAGTATTTTAAAACATGATCTTATCCATCTTACTGGTTCTTTTAGAAACAGACTGTTGCTGCTGCTGCTAAGTCACTTCAGTCGTGTCCGACTCTGTGCGACCCCATAGATGGCAGCCCACCAGGCTCCCCTGTCCCTGGGATTCTCCAGGCAAGAACACTGGAGTGAGTTGCCATTTCCTTCTCTAATGCATGAAAGTGAAAAGTGAAAGTGAAGTAGCTCAGTCGTGTCCAACTCTTAGAGACCTCATGGACTGCAGCCTACCAGGCTCTACTCTCATACAAATAAAAAGGCACTGTAGAATAACCTTCCTCAAAAACAGCAACAACAAAGTCAGGAAAAGGTATTCTTTATTAGTTCTTTTTTATTAACTGTGACTGCTGATCCTACTCAAACATTCTATGAAACAGAATTTTACTGAGGGGACACATAACATATACACAACGATATGAATTATCTGTAAAAACAATTCTCAGCATTTCAACCAGGATATCATGACTTTAACTTTTATCCCTTGAACCTTACTGTACAAAGACATGGAAGGATTATACATCGATGGATTTACTATAACCTGTTTTTCAAAAATGAAAAATCAAGCAAAAGATAGAGAATTCTGTTCCAAATTAAGCTAAATATTCCTAATGGCTTGCAACACCTGCAAAAATCAGAATTACTTCATAAAATATTCAAGAATTAGTTTATAGATTTCACATACTGAAATGGAAACTGAAAGATGATGAAGTAATATTTAAGCATTTTTATGAAGTGCAGGTAAATTGAATGAAAGACAAACAGTGGTATTTTGGCTATAATAATTTCACTGAGCTCGTTTGTATAGAAAAGAAATCTTAGAAAGTTTAAAAAACATACAATGACTGTCATTATATAGAGCTACTATTATATTCTTACACTCCATAAATACTCAGAAATATATGCATCACATAGATACACACAGACAAGTATTTCCTTGACTGAAATACACTAGTTGCATTAATTTTTTGATAAAATTGTTATTTAAAACCAATGGCTTAAATTATAGGTCTTGTTCAGAAATAAACACGTGTATAAAGTTGACACGGAGAGTCCATATGTCATGGAAAAGACAAATAAAACTTTCTACAAGTAACCAATGATCCAGTCATCTCTGTTGAACTTAATGTCAAAAGTTTTCATTCTTCTCACTCCAAATTGGAGATGGCTATTAGATAGTTTTTGTAAGAATTAAATAAAGTACCACATATAAACTAATAAATCCCTTAGAACAAAACGTAGATACTTTCCACATGAAAACAAAGTCTCTAACCTGCACTTTAACTCTGAAACCTGCCAAGAGACACCATCTATCAGTTACTTATCTCATTAACATGGTCTTTCTTCTGTACATGCACAAGTGCGTGCATGCTAAGCCGCTTCAGTCACGTCCGACTCTGTGTGACCCTATGGACCATAGCCTACCAAGCTCCTCCGTCCATGGGGTTCTTGGACAGAATCCTATGAATACTGGAGTGGGTTGCCATTTCCTCCCCCAGGGTTTCTTCTGTACAGAATTACTCAAGTATCAAACAGATAAAATACAAGAATAATATCTCAAGTGTAAAAGTGCATCCTGAATCTGATGTATGGTGAGATTATCCTAATATAATAATAAAGACAGAAAGACACTTTATTTTTAAGATATCAAGTCTTCCCAAGGCACCCTTGTTAGGCTGCTGAGTAGCATTATAATCGGCCTGAGCTTCCACTTGAAAAGCACAGCTGACTTAACACCTTCCGCACAGTAAGTGCAACATAAAGCTTTCCCACCTTCAAGCATCCTAAAGATGCAATGACAGATCTGGGCCTAGGAACCTAGACCGGGCTCCACATCTGGCTCCTAAAACCAGTCCCCTGCAATAGTGGGGCCTCCGTGGGCTCCGAGTATATCAGCCTTGTGTATAAACAAAGGAGAACTTAGCCAGAATTATCTGCTTTCATGTGTCTGGCTTGGCTGAAACCAAGGAAAATTTGGATATAAGAATACCCAATGACTTTTCTCTTCTCTCTTAAGAAAATCCCCCTTCTGATGTCCAATACTACAAATGATGTTTCTGTAAAGCTACAGTCAAGATGTCTATTTTTAAATAATCCTTTATTCTTTGCTTAATAAATATACATTAAAATCTTTGCAGCACTATACAGATTAGTGCCAAACATATCTACAACAGAGAAAAAAAGTTTATTTTGTAGAAATCTTTGCTATTAATTCCCTAAATCATTCACCAAAAGTAAACAGAAACATTTTCAGCTCAAAATAAAAATAAAGTGTGTTTACCATGCTCTTAAGGGGCTTTAATATATCTGAATTATAGCTTTAATTATAAATTCATATCATAACAAAGTTCCAGAGGATTACCTAAAAATTCCAGTCTCTCAAAAGTAGCAAAGGACAATGTTTTCCAACTGGCAGAACTCCTACACAGAGTTCCGGGGCTGCAACATTTAAGGTGGAAAATGCATTGGCTCTAATCTCAGTGTTTTGTTTTGTTTTTTTAATCATCTTACATATAACGTACTGTGGGATTGTTTTCTTCAGCCTCAGTGTACATGCTGAATGAGCATGTATAAGTGACGGTAGCGATCAGACAAACATGTTCATGACTTAGATTATTACACGACTGAACTACAATGGAAGCATTGCTGTTGCTGCTGTTGTTTAGTCGCTAAGCTGTGTCCAACTCTTTGCGAACCCCATGGACTGTAGCCCACCAGGCTCTGCTGTCTATGGGCTCTCCCAGGCAAGAACAGTGGAGACAGTTGCCACTTCCTTCTCCAGGGGGTCTTCCTGACCCCAGGATCAAACCCACATCTCCAGCACTGGCAGCAGGTGGGTTCTTTACCACTGAGCCATCTGGAAGCCACAATGGATGCTTCACAAAGCTTTAACACATTTTCATTCTTATTCATATGTTGTCTAGTTAATAGTATTTAATTTGAACTCATAATGAACGACTGGTTAAGAATAGCAACCTAAGATATACTGGAGTTGAAATCAAAATTGAGGAATTTAAGAAAGATGATAATCCTGACAAGTTCCTTAAAATAATATTAACTAGATTATTAAATTGCATTCATTTGATCAAAGTACTTATAGCATACATCTCAATGACAAAATCAGTTTAAAAATATAATGATGAATATATCTAATTTGGTTTCTTGTGTTTCTGTAATAAATATTAATCACAATTTAAAAATTCTAACTCAAAAAAAATTTAGCTCTAAATTAAATATACACTCCTAGCTATGACTCAGCAACTATATCCCTAAGTGTTTACCCCAAACTGAGAAACTGAAACTGCTAGTCGTTCAGTCGTGCCCGACTCCTTGTGACTCCATGAGCTGTAGCCCGCCAGGCTCCTCTGCCCATGGGATTTCTCAGGCAAGAATACTGGAGTGGGTTGCCGTTTCCTTCTCCAGGGGATCTTCCCGACCCAGGGACCAAACCCAGGTCTCCTGTATTGCAGGCAGATTCTTTACCAACTGAGCTACGAGGGAAGCTTATTTACCCTAAGAGAAAGCAAAATAAAACACATCTGTATTTATATAACATTTAATGTACATCTGATTGCAACTGTAAAGGGGGGGGGGTGATGGAAAATAAGGAAGAGATGGTAAAATGAATGAAAATCTAATGTACTCCCAACTGGCAAGAATAGAGAAGTGAAAATATTTAAAGGGAAAATGGCTCAAATTTCCCCACAATGGATGAAAAATAAGATCTACATCTCCAGGAATCCTGAGAAGAAGGAAAGGAGCCAGAGAGAAAGGACAGCTTAAGACGGTGGAGCGGCAGCAGAATTTCCAACAGTCCGGGGGGGCCAGAAGGCAGTGGCATATTTTCACAGAAAAATAACTATAAACCTAGAACCTAACAAAATTACCTTTTAGGAACAAAAATAAGACAAATACATTTATAAATCAATAAAATGTGTTCATCACCAAGAGACCTACACTTACTGAAGTCCTAAAGGGTCACTGTAGTGAATGCTGCAAACTAACCTCCTTCTAATACTCCCTACCACCTAGTCATGAGCACACCGAATATTCTTTTCTTAGCTCTACTTCATCTTTTTTCCACAATATGTATCTTCTAAAATATAAAATTTATCTTCATAATATTTAAACTGCCAAACTCCTCCAAAAGACTAGAAGTTCCACAAAGGCAGTAGTCTTTATATGTTTTACTCACTAGCATAAGCAAAGCACCCAGAAAAGGACTTGACACCTCTTAAGTACTCAAAAAATATTTGTTGAATGGATGAACAAATAAACAAATGAATAATACACTTTAAGAAAAAGGAAAATGACTGCTGTGATCTAAATGTGCCCTTCCAAAATTTCACCTATTGCAATCCTAACCCCCACAGTGGTGGTATTGGAGGTAGGGTATCAAAAAATGATTAGGTCATGAAGGCAGAGCCTGCATGCGTGAGATATGCCATTATAGAAGAAGCCTGAGAAGTTTCCATGCCCCTTCTGGCACGTAAGGCTATAGCAAAAAGATGGCCATCTAGGAAGGAGGTCCTCATCAGACCCCAAATCCGCCTGCGCCTTGATGTTGGACTTCCCAGCCTCCAGAACTATGATAAATACATTCCTATTGTTTGTAAGCCATCCGGTCTCTTGTATTTTGTTACAGCAGTCTGAAAGGACTAAGACAATAATCCAAGAAGGAAAAGGACACTCAGGAATGAAAAAGGAATGGGCAAGCAAATACAATGGCAAACATGCATGTAAATCAAAATTAATATTGTCTTCAAAACTAATAATAGTGTATTGTTGGGCTTCCTTGGTGGCTCAACGGTAAAGAATCTGCCTGTCAATGCAGGAGACATGGGTTCAATTCCTGGTCCGGGAAGATCTTACATTGCAAGGAGCAACTAAGTCCACGCGCCACAACCACTGAGCCTGCACTCTAGAGCCTGGGAGCTGCAAGCAGCGAAGCCACAGTGACTGCAATGAGAAACCTGCGCATCGTGACTGAAGAGTAGCCCCGCTCTCCACAACTAGAGGAAAGCTCGAGTGACGGTGAAGACCAGCACAACCAAAAAAGCGCAACTATTAAAAAAAAAAAAAAAAACAGCACATTATTAGAAGATCAAGATGGGGTTTTAAAATCTGGCTATATGTTATCACAAATACACCTGAAAAATAAGGATGTGAAAAAGCTGAGAGCAAAAGGACAAGGGAGAAGAAGAGAGACACCCAGTAGGGACCGACCCAAACAATGTGACTACGTTAACATTAAGAACATCAGTTTTAAGACAAAACCTTAATAGGATTAAAGGATGTGGTAAATACTGAAAGTTTAGATAAACCAGGGCGATATAGTAATTCTAAATCCATATGTACCTAAAATTAAAAATAGCCTCAAATGTACATAAAGCAAAAACAGAGCAACATAACGAGATAGTTTAACACACTTTTCTTAACCATGAATAAGGAAAATGACTAAAAGCAAACAAACAAACAAAAATCCAGTAAGAAATGAAAGATCTGGGGACTTCCCTGGTAGAGCAGTGGGTAGGAATCCACTGGCCACTGCACGAGTTCAATGCCTGGTCCAGGAAGATTCCACACGCCGCAGAACTAAGTCAGTCTGACACTACTACTGAGAGCCCACTCTAGCGACTGCAAGCTGCAATTCCTGAGCTCACGCTCTAGAGCCCAGGCTCCGCAACAAGAGGAACCGTTGCAACGAGGGGCCCATGCACCATGAGGCAGAATAACCACTGCTCGTGGCAACTAGAGAAAGCCCACGTGCAGCCGCAAAGACACAGCACAGCCATAAATAAACATAATTTTTAAAAAAAGAAAAGGTCTGAATAGCACAGTAAAAGGCTTAAGGCATTCACAGAATTTTGCTCCAATTGGAGAGAAAGCATTGTTTTCAAATACAAATAAGTATTTTTAAAAATTGACCACACATTAATCCATAAACTAAATCACAACAAATTTCAAGAAACAATATCAAGCAGAAAACACTCTCTGACTACAATACAATTAAGTTAGGTATCAATAAAAGTAAATAAAATTTTTTAAAAAAGAAAAAAGCACTGCTAAATAACTCATGGATCAAATAAGAAATCTAAATAGAAACAAAAATACTTATTAACCAGTGATAATAAAATATATTACATTTCAAGGAATTCCCTGGAAGTCCAGGGGTTAGGACTCTGCACTTTCACTGCCAAGAGTGCAGGTTCAATCCCTGGTCAGGGAACTAAGATCTCTCACAAGCTACATGACCAAAAAGAAATAGACATAAAACACTACATTTTAAAACCTGTGAGGGATAAAAGTGGCACTGAGAGGGAAATTAATACCCAAAGTATTGATATTAAAAGAGAAACAAAATAGTAACCTAATTGTCCAGCTAAACAAATTAGAAAAGGAACAAGATAAACACAAGGAGAAAAAACAGAAGATGAAGCTGGTACACGGCGATGACCCAGAGAGATGATATGGGGTGGGAGGTGGGAGTGGGGTTCATGTTTGGGAACTCATGTACACCCGTGGTGGATTCATGTCAATGTATGGCAAAACCAATACAGTATTGTAAAGTAAAATAAAGTAAAAATAAAAATTTTAAAAATAAAGAAAAAAAAGAAAAATCAATGAAAGAGGAATGAACACTAAATGAAAAGATCCAAAAGGGAAATAAAATAAATAAACAGGAGAAAGAAGGGCAAAATCAGTTCTGTGACTGAACAACTTGTTGAATGGACAAACTGAATGAATGAAATTGAACAGGCAATGATTTTCTCCAGGCACTAAAGCTCAGCAGGGCCCAAGCCTCCTGCCTTCTCCTCCGGGGGGAGGCTTGGCTCTTGGCAGTAACAAAAGACACTATCAGATGTCACGGTACAAGTGGCGTTCCTGACTCACTCTGCATCCCCTATCCCTGCCCCACAGAGAAATACTACGCTTCTCCAAGTCCCAAGGTCTCGGAAACCCCAGAAGAGGTCTCCTGAATCGCCTCCCAAACACACAGGGGCCCTGGCGCTAAGAGCACAACCTAAGCCCAGCCGCTCTCCTCTCTCTGGAAGCCTCTTTATGCACTGGCTTGTTCTAGGTTCCTCTGCGGCTTGTCTTGCCCCTCATCCACCTGTAGGCAGCAACAAACCAAGTGGCATGACACTTTTTAATTGCACCTCATCAATAACTCAAACTTTCTGTCCTCTGAAACTGCCTTTTGCTCAGTTTTTTATGCATGATCCAGGCTCAGCCTCTCCAAAGCAGTTTTCCTCTAACTTCTTGTATTTCTCTGATCATTTCATATTTCAATCTTCCCTAAATATAATGCTTTTGCACATCACTCTTAAATGAGTTCTGTCCCAAGAGCACATCCTTAACAGCTGCTGAGAAATCTTTCTCCGGTCCCATAATAACCAAACTGAAGCCCAGACTCGTTTCTCACAATGTGGAAGTGATCTTTATTTCAGGAGGCTATGCGTGCCCTTTGGTCCACTGTTCAAAACAAACTTCTAAGGCTTTTCCTATGAAACACGAAGCCTCTCACTTTATCCACAAAGAGATGATATATCTTTATATTGGACACACACCCCACCATTCGATGTTTTCTTCCAGTAACACTTCTTTACCGCCTTCTCATCCCCTAGATCAACCATCTGGCACCAGATCACACTCCTCGCATTTGACTAACCAGTTCGGTTTCTTTAATTCCAGATTGCTTTCCTAAAAGCTCTAAATAATTAGTATTCATATAATATTTTAGCTTTAACTATTTTAGCTTTTACTTTTTCTACTGGAGAGCTGGTCATCCTTCACTGTCTTAAACTCAATCATTGCTGTCTGGGAAACAAGTTCAAGGGAGGAGGAAATCAAGATTATTTGGCAGTTTCACCTCCAAGAGGCACATATATGAAAGGACTTCAACCACAGAGATGGTGCAACGTGCTACCAGCACACACACTAATAGGCTATGAATGTCATTACCTGGGCAGATTAAAAAACACATAAATAAATGAGCTAAGGCTTTGCTAATTAAATAGACAGCAACAAAGTCTCTTTAATAAGAGCAGGCAACCTTTTTCAATTTAGTTGTCCAATTTGGCTCTTTCCAGGAACACCTGGCCGTGGTCTGGACCTCTGGTCTCTCTTTCATTTCGGAACTTACATGTACCTTCTCTGGATAAAATTACACTTTTTCTTTTAAATACCAGCGCTCCACTGGCCTTTGAACTGACTCTTAAAGCAGTGGGGAATAACAGATAAAGGACTCAAAGGTAACTTGGACAATCTGGAGTCTATTCCTGCCAATGAAACACCATGACAATTGGGATGGGTCATTTAACCTGGATTTAAATTCCACCCTCTTCAGACTTCAGAACAATATTTGACACTGACTTTAGTAACAAAGTAACAAGTTACTTCATGTGTTGTGAAATTTTTTTAAGTACAGCAGTATTCATTTGAACATATGAGTATACTCACAAAAATAGACTATTATTTAAAATCATAAATACATAACAACTAAAGATCAGCATATTAAAAAGCAAAAGGGAGGCAAAAATGCCCGTATACTTATTTTCCTTTTGTTCCTCAATAGATTAAAATCTTATTAGAAATTAGAGATAAATCAAAGAATTACAAAGAATAAGGAGTTAAGTATAGTTTAGAATGTAAAATACAATCTAACTAATTATGATAGTACTAAATCTCAGAAATTCTGAAACCATTTAAATTAACTCCAATGATGTTTTCAGAGACTTTCAACACTTCAAAGCCTGTTTAATGCAAATAGCCGCAGGACAGGCCCCACTCACACATATTTCAAAATATTCTCATTTGCTTCCAAGTACAGTCAGTGCAAATAGATGTTAGGGGGACTCTCTTTGGACTTATTTCCCCTGTGGCCTATTTCACTTTGCCAAATTCTGTGAACATTTGAATCCTTTCAACTGCCGTGCCCCCATGGGGCATTACAGAATGCCAAAACCAGAGTTTGGTTTGACCAGAAACGTTTGTCAGAAGTTGGTGCATTGTAGTTTGGTTTCTGCATACCAAAAATTGGATCATGTACTGATCCACGCCACCTCTCTGGATGGTCTCACATGTTCACACTACCTGCCCAGCCCCTGTGAGCACTTGGGTTTGAAAACACTGTTCTACAGAAACTCTGTAGTGTAACCTGCTTATCCTCTCACAGGCTTCTTCTAAACCTGGGACTTTCACTTTCTCTCTACAATTACATAAGCCCTAATCTTTACCCAAGACATTAGACCCAAAGACTAAAGTATTAGTCACTCAGTCATATCCAGCTCTTTACGACCCCATGGAGTGTAGCCTGCCAGGCTCCTCTGTCCATGGGATTTCCCAGACAAGAATACTGGAATGGGCAGCCATTCCTTTCTCCAAGGGATCTTCTCACCCCAGGGACTGAACCCAGATCTCCCACATTGCAGGCAAATTCTTTACCATCTAAGCCACCAGGGAAGGCCCGGCTTAAACTCTAGCTCGGCATAAAGCCTACCATGTGCTCAGAGTGACTTTCTCCATCCTGCTAATTCCTGCAGCTCTCATGGATGATTTCATTCTTCTGCCACATACCAAATGAGTTTGATATGAGTTTCCTTTATTGCTTAACTCCTCTGGATCACATAAAATGGTCAGGGCCTCTCAATGTATTCCCCAAAACCTACTTGAAAACCTGTGTATAAAAAGTACTCAATAAATGTTTGCTGGTGATAATGATGAAGTCAAGGTAAAATAGGTACTGCAAAGAACAACTAAAGATCCCAAGAGGCCATGACCTCCGGTGGAAACGCCACTCAAAGCCTGTGCTCCAGGTCACTCACTGGTGAGTTCCTCAAAGTTTTAGATGATACAAATCGGTGAAGCAGTGAAAATGGAGCACTGCCTATCCCTTGACTGAAAAACATAAAATGACCACAGAAGAGATGACAATGCTTGTACAATGAAAATGCTCTCAATGTGGGGGGTAGGGGGAAAGCACAACCACAAGCTTCATAGACCGTCTTAGCTTGCAAGGCAATCCCCATTTCCATTCCATCCCCTATCGCTCCTTGGAAAATCACACAACCAAAATAAACAAGTGCTAGGAAATGGGTAGGAATTTTTGCGGTGGTGAAGGTTCATTCTTTTTCCTAGGGGGAGAAAAGAAAAAGATGTGTTTTAAGAGTACATTTGTAAAACAGGCATTTTTACCTGCATAACAGTTGGAGAAGGAAATGGCAACCCACTCCAGTGTTCTTGCCTGGAGAATCCCAGGGACGGGGGAGCCTGGTGGGCTGCCGTCTGTGGGGTCGCACAGAGTCGGACACGACAGAAGCGCCTTAGCAGCAGCAGCAGAAGTGGGAATTGGTCACATTTCTCTAGATGGCTAGATGGGCACGCCCCCTTGTGGACACTTCCTGACTCAACTCTGGAGTGGTCGGTTGCTTCTGAGATATTAGTTCCCTACAATCATTTCCTTCACTTACTGAATAATATTATTAGTACTATTTCCAGACAACCTAACTTTTCTTTCATTACATCCCCAAACACAAGCTTACTGTTAAAAGTGAGGTATAGTTTTGGACTAACAGTATGCTTGAAACATTAGAAAGAAGATTCAAACTTATAAGACTTACAATTAAAGAAAATAACAGATGCATTACTCTCTCAAAATTTATAGTAGAATCATTGATTGTAGATGTTTAAATTAGTAATGTTAATTGGGTAAAGGTATTTTTCAAGGCACTGTGATAGGAATTAAAAACAAATGCTTATGCTTCTATATGCCTACATGAATAAGATAAAATAACCACACACATCAATCTCAAAATGGCAAAGTGCTTCAACAAGCACTTATTGAGTGCCCATTACATGTACTAAATAGAAAAAAGGAATTTGTTTTAATCTGGGTAGCATTTGAGCTGGTTCTTAAAGAAGGGCTTGGATTACAATTTCAGTAGGCAAAGTGGCAGGTATTCCATTATTAATTATCATTTATTCCACAAAGAGAAAGAGACATGAGCCAAACTTAGAAATGAGAACTTTCAGCAAATTCATAAAAAACCAAATGCAGAGATGTAAATGGTAGTGGGGGGCGGGGGGGAGATTATTCCTGGAGAGAAATAATGGAAAAGTAGGTTGGATACAAGTTTGAAGAGGGTTTATAAAGTCAAGCTAAAGACACTGGGTTTTAATCTACAGATAGCAAAGATTCTATTAAAGTTTCTCCCAAGAGAAGGATAAGACCAGTGCAGGTATTTTTAAGGAAATGTATATTGGGATAACACACAGACTTAAAGAGGAATGGGGAGAGTCTAGAAGTAGGCAGGCCAGTTAGAAAGATACTGCAACCATCCAGTCATCAAGGAAAAAAAATGGTATAGATTTAAGAGCGGTAGGCATGTCAAAAAGAAGCAACCAAAATAAAACAAACAAAACAAAAAATAATACCTATATTTATCATCAATTGTTTAATGAGCACTTATTATATGCTTGCTCCCTGGAAGGAAAGCTATGAGAAATCTAGACAGCATATTAAAAAGCAAAGACATCATTTTGCCAACAAAGGTTCATATGGTCAAAGCTCTGGTTTTTCCAGCAGACATGCATACGGATGTGAGAGTTGGACCATCCTTTAAGAAGGCTAAGTGCTGAAAAACTGATGCTTTTGAATTGCGGTGCTAGAGAAGAGTCTTGAGAGTTTCTTGGACAAGAAGGAGATCAAACCAATCAATCCTAAAGGATATCAATCCTGAATATGTCTTGGAAGGACTGATGCTGAAGCTGAAGCTCCAATACTTTGGCCACCTGCAAAGAGCCGACTCACTGGAAAAGACCCTGATGCTGGGAAATATTAAGGGCAGGAGGAGAAGGGGGTGACAGAGAACGAGCTGCTTGGACAGCATCACCAACTCAGTGGACATGAGTTTGAACAAACATCAAGAAATAGTGAAGGACAGGGAAGCCTGGTTGCTGCAGCCCATGGGGTGGCAAAGAGTCGGACACCACTCAGCGACTGAGCAACCATGGCAACCAAAACAGATAGAGTCCCTGTCCTGCTGGAACCTGCACTATAGTGGAAGAGAAAGACAGCAAGCAGGCACCCTCAGAGAGGCAGCTGGAGATGCATGACCGCTTGAACGACAGGTGGGAGGGGGAAAGCAGAACTTCCAGGATCTGGAATCATAGGACAAAGGCCCAGCCTCCTGCAGCATCTTGACAGTGTGACCTCCTGAGAGTAAAGAACAAAAGACTGGAAAGGAAGACAGCCACCTGCTCCTATCAAGTCCTGTGGGATCTGTTAAGGGGCTGCACTTTATTTCTAAGTACAGCTGGAAGTGACTCAAGAGTTTAAACAGGGTCATGACAAAATCAAATTGCACTTTTAAGTGATTCCATGAATGCTGTGTATAGAACTGACTGGAAGGGGCAGCAGCAGATGGATTGGGATGCTACCACAGTCATGCAGGAGACAGTGATGAACCTTGACTCTAGACTTGCTGAGCTAAGCTAGACATGAGACGTGTAATCATCAACTGGCAGAGTCGGGGCATGAAAGTGGGATGGAAATAAAAATTTGGACTCATTCACTCAAACAGTTTCATGGGCACTGTGTCTGGTGCCTGTTGAAAAATAGACAATGACCTGGAGACAAATTCTGGAATCAGGTAAAAGGAGAAAAGAATTCTAGTCTTCCTGGAGGAGAGCTAAATGAGGAGGAATGGACATGAACCTAACTGAATGCAGTCATGTAACTACCAACTCCTCTAAAACATTCTATGTTCACTGAAGAAATGATTACTGAGCAGGTGCTTTTCCAGGCCCACTGTGACATATTAGGCAGAAAAAGCAATGAGTCTCAAATTCTGCCCCAATACCTTACACATCCCTGCAGATTTTCATTTAGTAAATTGAAAGTAGAGCCTAAGAACCTCCTACCAGTAGATTTAAAACTACCCAGATGTGGATTTCCCTGGTGGTCCAGAGGTTAAGACTGCATGCCCCCAGTGCAGGGGGCAAGGGTTCAATCCCTGGGCAGGGACACGCTACACAGATGAAGATAACAGTTAGCCAGGCTGAGCATACACTAGAATAAAGAGTCTCTCAATGAGAGGATCAAGAGGTTTGGACAAGCGCTGTTTTGCCAGTGAGAATATGTTAGAGAAGCGTCACATGGAAAGACAGCAGTCAGCTAGTACCACACGCTGACTCTGTGGCTGAGGAATCTGATGTCCAGAGCGGCTCCCCGTCTGCCCCGGGCCTCTGGACTGGCCCAGGTCAGACCTTGACCAGATCTTCTCTGGTCAGACCTCTCCTGGTCTTCTGTACCCATCTCAGCCGGCACCACTCCCTCCACTCCTTGAGTAATCCCAGCCTCGGCTCTTGAATAGTTTCTGGCCTGCGACTTTTTATTCGGAATGTTCTAGGCTGATTACAGAAGATGTGGGCCAGTCAGGACTTTGAAAACTCCAGTTTTCCTTCATCTTAATTAAGCAGTGGGTCTTATCTTCAGATCTTAAAGCATCCCTGTTATTGACTATGTGTGTGTATGTGTGCCAGTGTATACACCTTTGTCTTTTCATGTGCTGGTTTATTCTGCTGGCCTTAACACATGTGTGTATTGGCTACACACGTGTTAACACCACTACATCTGTGACAGGTCAACTCAGGTCATTAACACATGGGGATACAGTATGAGGACATATTTAGAAATTCTGACTTAGAATCTCATGCTGTTAACATCATGATCTGAACCGATTCCCAGACAGGAAGACGTCTGTGAAAGTCCATTCACTGGAGGAATTTCCATTTAGGAAAGCTATAATATGACAATTTGATCAGTATATACAAGGTCAGCTAAGATTATCCCAATGACAATGAAGGAATACCTTCATTTTCCCCTCCTACGATTCTGGTTAAATATCAAAATGTACAGGAGGCTCGACAGAGCTTATGGATACTCAAAACAGAGGGCAGATTTACAAGTCTAACAACATCTGATGTCAACCTATAATAAGCCTCCTGGAAAACCACATTCCCTTACAAAATAAAAACAGCAGTTACGGTCTGTTAACACTGATTTCTTGCCTCACTAATCTCACTTATAATTTTAAAACTCAGTGTAAATTTAAGGCATAGTTTCATGAGGGTTTAAGGAAGATTTGGGAAGAAATCCAACCTACTAGGTACTGAATCTTTATACAAGAACTTAGAAACTTTTTCTGAAATATTGCCCGGCTATCAAGGGTTGAAAGTTCTGGATATGGATAATTCATGAATTGGCATAAACTGCTACAAACCGTAAATATTTAAAGAAACTCCATCAATTTACATTGAAAAGGAATACTGCTCATCAGACTATATAACCTATGTCAA
This sequence comes from Capra hircus, assembly GCF_001704415.2. Lineage (NCBI taxonomy): Eukaryota > Metazoa > Chordata > Mammalia > Artiodactyla > Bovidae > Capra > Capra hircus. The sequence continues at coordinate 6,946,136 of NC_030820.1, forward strand.
TGAATGAGGTGGTAGTAATCTAGTAATAGAAGCAGTTAAGTTACTGACCTACTTTCTGATTCACATGTAAGTCCTATATGCTTAATCAGTAATCAAGATAATCTTAGGACAAGAAAATATAAATTTTAATGTATTACTTACAATTCAAAGAAATAATTTCAAATGGAAGATAATCACTCCACAGGATGAATTTATAGGTTTATAGAAAAAAATTAAATATATGAAGTATACCTATTTATGTAAAAGAGAAGGCAAAGGAGTTTCTTACTTCTGTTTACTCATATATCTACACATTAACCGTCTTCTTGAGAGACAGCATAGGACTCCAGATTAAGCAAATTTCTGCAAAAGACTAATTACTCCTTCCCTACACACATAATACACAGACATGTACACAAGTACAAATAGAACAATCTGAGGAAAATATGTTGTTTTTCATGCATTTATTTTCTTTGATCTTAACCTACCTCTCACCCAAAAAATACAGTGATTTAGTATGATACAGTTAAGCGTTTACATAATAATTTCAAGATGGTGGATAAAAGGGAAAAATGTTACCCACAATATACTTCAAAAGAATAGAATATATTTATATGAAGCGCACAAAGCAAGGCCCAACATTTCCTTTCTGAAACATGTGGCCAATTTGATGTCCCTATGTGGTGGCTAAAGAACACAAAATTAAAAGTTGTAGCATCTCTTTAGAGTGGTTTTGAACATACAACACTGTACAAAAGCATTCAAGCCTTTCTAAACTCATTCATTAGAAACAGAAGAATGAAGGATACTCACATAATGGAAAAGGTCTGATTGTCTATCATTTCCCCACCCTATACAAGTACTGCTATACCTAAAAATCTATGAAATTAATTGAAAACTTAAATTATTTGTAAAAGTGATGGGAGGAGGCAAAGAATTCCATGTACATTCAACTGTAAAATCTATTAAAGGAAAAGACATGGAAACTATTTTGACAATATGCTTGTGAAAAATAAAGGGGGAAAAAAAAGGCTTGAAACATCAAAAATGTTGAGATCAAACAATACCCCCAACCTCTTTTAATACTCTAAGAATGAAAGCCCCTTCTAGTAACATCCAGGGCTAGCTGTTTGAAACTGATATTTATGAAATCTAGACTATCCTGGGCATTGAGTCTGTTTTCCCAACCTATGGATCTCTCCTCTTGGTAACACCTCCTTCCTTTATATAACAAGGTTATGTAACAATTCAGTCAGTCCGGTAGCTCCAGCTAAGAGCTGCTATTGGTCAATGAGTTAAGCACTTCGTTCCAAAACAAAGTTTCCTTTCTCAAAAATGCTAAGATTGATGCTAACACAACTACCTTTTATTTTTTTGTATCAAAACAAAAGATAAATTTAAAACATGTCATCACTTCATCACATATACCACAAGAATTCTGGATCCGCATTCTAACAACGAGTCCAAGGCAACATTGCCAGGGGAGAGCGCAGACGCCAGTGTGTGGGAGTCACAAAGGGCAGAGGACCGCACTCAACCGCACCACGAGTATTGAACTGAGACTGAAGGAAACCCCACAGGACCAACAGTTCTGGTTTTGACACAGACAAATGTGTTATCACAGCTCAGTTAAATAATATGTCACTCAACAACATGGTTCAAATTTCAATTACATGGTACAGTAACTGTGAGTAATTGCATAAAGTATGAACTCCACTACTAGCTCTTCAGTCCAAAGATCAGTTAACTGCACAGACGTCCATCATTGTCAGTAGCCAATCACGTCACTGTATTCAAAGTCTGTCACTGACAGATGCCTGCACTGATAGATGCCTGCACTGCAAGTACGCAGCTGTGCTGCCTCCTTGTCTCCCAGTGACAAATCCACATGCCACTTTGTAAAAATTGACAATCTACAAAGGACACTATACAACCGAGATGAAAGTGGACCAAAGAAGCAGTGATAATGCTGGAAGTGAAATTCCAGTAAAAAATAAATGAAGTTACAGGAGAAATAGTTGACCATCGGAATTTTTGACACTGTCACCATTCAAGAGACTTTAGATCTACAGTCAGAGGAACTCAGTGAAGACAAATTGGTCAATATAAATAAGGAATGTAGTTGTGACAAAAAGGATGAGGATGTCACAGAGGAAGTAACACTTGGAAAAACTTTGACATTAAAGGAACTGAGGGATCACTTATAACATGGAAACAGCAAAAGATAAAATGGTGAAAGCAGATCCAAAATTTAAAGGGAGTTTGACAATTCACCATGACATAATCAGATACTTACTCCACATTGTAAGTTATATGACAGGAAGGCAAGCACTGTTTAAACTACTCTTGATAAGGAATTTTTTATACAGAAAAAAAAACAAACACTAATTCTGATGTTTTAAATTAGTGTACTAAAAAAATATTCATTTTAATTTTTTGCTTGTTTCTCTATGCATTTATAACCAACAATAAAAGAATTTTTAATGTTTTGACAAAAATGTTTAAAGGTCATGGAACAAGTTTAACTTTTGCTATTAAGATCCCTTTGTACGATTTTGGTGTGCATGGTCATTTTCATGGTCCAGCACTATCATGCAAAATGTGGACTGCCTATATACACTGCAAGGGAAAGAAGGGGGTAAAAGAAAATCCAGAACAGCTGGGTCTACCCAGAGAGGGGAGTGGAACAGAGAGCAAACAACTACTACCTCTGTATCACACAGCACTATAGGTAAATAATAATATTTTCCTTCTCCATCATGTTTCCTCTGCTAAGTCATACACAAAAAAGTATGGATGAAACAGAGACACCAATTATTAAGAACAGACAATTACTCAGAATTTATTCCTCATTTTTGAATATTATATCATAAACCCATGTATTCTGAAAGTGAAAACAAAATGGGTTTTATTTGATTTATGGGTAGATTAGCTGTTTACGATGGTATTGGTTTGAAGCAACAAGGGACATATTAATTGAGGGGAGAAAAATGACAAAAATAAGTTCTCCGTTCACACTATGCACTATAAATTACCTACCTAATAACCACTCTCCTCCCTTTCCTTTGACAAGGAAAGAACTATTTTGTTGGGAAGACAAGTCATGAGCTGAGAGAGAGTAATTAGGAAAATCCACTCAATTTCTTAGGCTCTTTTGCAGCTGGGAATAGTCATGTGACCAAAATAAATAACTAAAGAGGACTCCATTGAGAGGGAGCCTGGAAAACCTTTGCATCCCAGATAAAAAGGTGACAGACACATCTGGCACTAGTCTCCCCTTCCCCACCCTCCATGGTCTCACTTTCTCACCTTCAGTGCAGATGTGACACCTCAAATTAAAGAAACCATACTCCACCCATAAGGCAAAAGGTGTGAGAGGAAAGGCCCAAGAGAAATCCCAGATATGCTGGCTCCAGCATCACTAGAACCTGAGCTCACAAAAGCTTGCAACCCTCCCACTTCCAAATTTTTTATATGCCAGGGAGCAGGGGGACAAATATGCATTTCCTAAGTCACTGTCAGGTTTGCTGTTGTTTGCAGTCAAAAGCATCCCATTGATTAACCATTCTTATTTTAAACTAAGTCAAATCTAAGTGTAGACGGTCAGAGACTAAGGAAAATAAAAATACTCTGATTGAGGTAGCAAGCTGATGAAATAGTCTTCTTGCTTCAACTCTGACTTCTATTAGTACTGTCCATGCAGTCGCAAAGAATCAGACACGACTGACTAAACAACAACAAAATTAGTACTGTGACAAGGTCTGGACAATCGGTTTACCTTTTTGAGAAAAAAGAGAAATATCAAAGCAACAAAAATCGCCAAATTTATTTCCTTTATTATCAGGCTTAAAAATATTTATTCTACTGTATACTCCTTTCAAGACAATATTTATGTCCTCCAACACTGAATAACCAAAGAAGGGAACATTAGCAAAGTTACCAGAAACCCTATTCTTTTCATTATGTTTATATACCCAACTCACAGCTTCTTTTATGTAGCCACAACACACAGTAGTACTGGGCCTTAGTCAATGCTGGCTGACCAAAACTATGTGGGAACTATACACACAGGGCAGGGAGTAATAAACCAAATACAGGTTGATTTAGAAAACAGCGATTTGCCCTTTCCCATCACATCTCTAGAAAGTTGCTATGCTTCCTCTCAAAAATTGTAATTTTCTGCTCCAATGGCTCCTTATCTGGTAGCCTGTTCTTCCTGGGAGCATTTTTATCACCTCTGCCAAGGTTATGCAGCAAACATCTGTAAGACAAAATCTGTGGCCAGCACCCTTCCCTAAAGACAGAAGCTCGATCAGAGTCATTTTTGTAGGTCAACGTCAAAACACAGTGCTTCTTACACAATAAAGTTCAAACATTCTGAATACTAAAAACATTTTCCTGTCATTTCAGGTGTCTAAACCACGCCATTTGAATCATGCCTCAACTCCAGCTCTGTACCCACCACGGCCAGCATCCCTTACCACCCTCCCCTTCTCCACTGCAAGACTCCACCTGGAGGAGGAGCTTCTTTCTCTTCCGGCTGAGCGACATTAAAGACGAAGGCAAAAAACAGGAAAGGCAAGATGATGGGGCTTCCGTGAGTGACAGTCGCCAAGCACGTGATCATCTCTCGACACTTCTGTTTTTCCTAACAGCCATAGAAGCAGAATATCACTATTTTCTATTTTTAAATATCGCTATTTTAAAAATAAGGAAACGGAGACTTCATAGGTTAAATTATCACTGAATTCACAGAAGGTCACTGAAAACAGTAAGGTATCTCGACCCCGCTTCCAACTCCCCAGCAACACTTCTTGAAAGCATTATCTCTACCGTGTTCTCCTGATGGCGCCTCAGCAGCAGGTCTACAGTCCTCCGTCAGGGAGACCGTCCTCACCCGGGTCCGCAGTCACCAGGTCCTGAGACCAGAGGTCCAGCCTCTGCCCGCCTCCTGTTTCTCAGCAGCATCTGACCCGGTGACGACTGGCTCTGAGCTGCTCTCTGCTTCCTGGCCGCTCTCTCCTGGGGGGCCCTCTATCCCACTGGCTGCTCCATCTTTTTCTTTCATTGGTTTTTCCTCCTCCCAACGTAGACATGTCGGCCTGGCCCCGGGTTCAGTTTTCAGACCTCTAACTTCACTCACTCCTCAGTGAGCTCATCTGGCCACATGGATTTATATTCCTTTCAATGCCAATAATTTCCGATTGAGAAATTCCCTCCTGACCTACCCCTAAGCTTCAAATGCATAAAACCAACTCCACAGTCAATGTCTCCTGCTGCCACATCAAGCTTATCATTGGAAATCCTCTTAACCAGGTTGATGAGTGGCTGTTCAAAGTTTTCAAAAATTGATTATCCTCTGGGTGAAGTAGAGAATCACAAAAAAGGACATATTATAAGTATGTCCTTCCTTAATTAAAACACAAAACCAATTCATTCATTCACTAGCCAATTTTTTTAATATAAGACCAAAGCCTTTTCTCTGAATGTAAGCCCACATATAAATGTTCCATATCATCTTTCTAGAACATCCTGGATTGTCCTATGATTTCAAATTTTATCTAAAATAGAACAGGAATATAAAGACACTTAACAACACGCTCTGAATACAGAATGCTTCCAGATTTTTATGATTTTTCTCAATCTTTTATAACTGACTTGCCCCAACTTAATTCTATGGCAAAAATAATTCTATTTTAACAGACCTACTCTGCTTTTTCAAATTAGTTATCAAACAAACAACGCTTTTGATTCTCAAGCAGACAACTCTCTTTTTAAGCTCAATGACCAACCTAGATAGCATATTGAAAAGCAGAGATATGACTTTGCCAACAAAGGTCCGTCTAGTCAAGGCTATGGTTTTTCCAATGGTCATGTATGGATGTGAGAGTTGGACTGTGAAGAAAGCTGAGTGCCGAAGAACTGATGCTTTTGAACTGTGGTGTTGGAGAAGACTCTTGAGAGTCCCTTGGACTGCAAGGAGATCCAACCAGTCCATTCTAAAGGACATCAGTCCTGGGTGTTCATTGGAAGGACTGATGCTGAAGCTGAAACTCCAATACTTTGGCCACTTCATGCGAAGAGTTGACTCACTGGAAAAGACTCTGATGCTGGGAGGGATTGGAGGCAGGATGAGAAGGGGACGACAGAGGATGAGATGGCTGGATGGCATCACTGACTCGATGGGCGTGAGTCTGAGTGAACTCCGGGAGTTGGTGATGGACAGGGAGACCTGGCATGCTGCAATTCATGGGGTCGCAAAGAGTCAGACACGACTGAGTGACTGAACTGAACTGAACTGAACTGATTCATCAGTTTACAGGAGACTTGAAGAACTATGTAACTAGAGCAATAGAAAACAAGAGCATAATGAGACTCTTACTGGCACAAAATTCAACTGAAAAGGGTAGAGAAACAATGCACACTAAAAGTGGTCTATTAGCTTCAGGGGCTTAGGGTACTTTGGCATCCAATAAAATGTTTATGGTGAAAATAAAAAGTATTGGTTAATCTGAGTCTGTTAAGGGGATATGGACTAAGAAAGTTCTTTTTCTCCACTTCCCACTTCTATCACCATGAAATCATACTTTCTCCAGCTCCCCTCACCTTAAGAAATGTCAATACTCAAATGACTAAAACTAAAACCTTTAAGCCCCTTTCTATCTCACCAGTCTTGTAGACACCGGTAATTTCTGCCCTTTATAGGAACCCTTACAATATATCCTGGATGTAGTCACTTCTCTCCATCTCCATCATCCATGGTCCAAGTCGCCATCATCTCCCAACTGTAAAAACTGTGCAACTAGTCTCCTCACTTCTGTTCTGGCCTCCCCCTGTTCTCCACATAGCAGCCCGAAGGAACTCGGCAAAACATCTCTCTCACTACGAGAGACGATTTCATACGCATTCATACGTGAGTAAACCACACACAGCTATGACAGAAAGTGTAAGTCAGTATATAAGCAATTACAGAAGGGCTAATCAAAAAAGAATACTGGGATTCCAAGTTTATCAAATGCTGATGTGACATGAGATCAGGAACTGAGTGCTGACTGACCTTGAAGCCATAGGTGGGGAAGACTGTTACAGCTCTTAACTTGTTTCCATTCCCTAAAACGCCTAATAAATGCCACACACGGACTCATGATGGCACACAAATGCGTGAAATGCAAACAAAGAATGTTTAAGAACAAGAAAGATACATGCAATTAGAATATGCAAAGAAACCTACATGAATCCAATATATACATTTCCCTCTAACACTCCATCCCCTGAACAGCCATTTTCACCCAGAGCTGCAATGACCAAAACAGCAGCCAGGAGCCACACAGAGCTACTGAGTGCTTAAAAATATGGTGAGGACAAATAAGAAGTTAGATTTTTAGTTTTATTACATTTTAATTAACTTTAATTTTAGAACAGATATTCAATTCAATTATTGGAAAGTTTTAAGTATGCTTGTAATGTAACCTGTTATGTAAACCTACCTTATCAACTATTAATTTTATGATATTAAATACAGATCAAATATTTTGAATGGAAATTTAGTGTCATAATTGAGACGTGCTGTAAGTGTGACATATACACTACTTTTGAAGACAATACGGAAAAAAGAGAATAGCTCGCTAATAATTTTCTCATTGGTTGACTTTTGGGTTCATTAGTTTAAATAAAATAAATATTGAAATTAATTTTACCTGTTTCTTTTTACTTTTTTAAATGTAGCTGTGGAAAACTTGAAAAGTACATATGTGGCATGCATTATATTTCTACTGGGTCATACTATTCTGAAACTTATATATCTAAATGCAAACTAAATATATCATTATGATACATTAATTATTAATATTTCAAACACCTCCTGACCTTTTCACTTGATTGTCTTCTTTTCTTTAGTTGAATGAAATCTGTTTCCACCCTTTCTGCCAGCTCTAGTTTCCTCTTGTTTCTTTTAAAAGCAGCTAAACTGAATCCTATAAAAGAAACATTAAAAATAACATTTGAAAAATATTAGGGCAGTGGGGTAGACAAGGTATCCTGAAGAGCCTCCTCAGGACAAAATCCTTAAGAATGTTGGATAAAGGGTTTTATAAGTCTTTTCAAGGTACATTGAGGTGAGAGGAGAATAAAAAAAATAATAACCTAAGATTAAAAATTAAGGAAAAGGTCAAATCCAGAGAGAGAAGTGCGTTCTGAAGGTAGATGCTCTCCAGCAGTGTCTGCTAATGCATGCCACAGCCAACTCTGATTTTGAAGGGCTCTGTGTATAAGAGACAAAAGACACTGGGACAGTGCAGCAGGAGAAACCATATCACAGATCATCCACATGAGAAGCGGGAACCCAAAGGGCGATACACCTGATAAAAGGAAAAACTAGAAAACACAACAATACACAAAGAATTAGGAAACTTGTAAGTTGACTTGGCTATAACCATAAGCAGACGTGGCTATAAATACGAGAAGAAAAGTCATGTTACACTTGGCTGGTTCGAGATGGGGAGATCTAGTGTGTGGGTGTGTGTGTGTGTGTGCGCGCGCAGGCACACATGCACACAGGGTGGGCATGGGCTTCTTCTTAGAGAAGAACAACTGGAATTATAAGAAAAAATACAGATACATATAACATTAAAATATTTTAAAAATCTTAAAGTTCAGATAGAATTAGGAGATTTCATATTACTTATGTGTCCTGGAAGAAACAAATTTTAAAAAAAACAAAACAAAAAACCAAATGATTTTGGTGAGGTAATGCCTCAAAGACTCATTAAACACAAATGCAAATAGTCCCTGGAAAAACCTGCATTTTTCCTCAAAGAATTTCCATGTTCCAAATAACATGAGCCTATAGTTTAAAAAAAAATCATAAAATGAAAGGGAAATAAATCATCCCATATGGAAAATAAAAATCAGCCAAACATTAGAAAGCATAATCCAACCTGCAAAGACTTCATATACTGGAATAATCAGTCATACACAGAGTATAAAATATGTTTATGCTCATAGACATAAGAAGATATTGAATGTATAACTAAGGAAAAATAGATGATAAAATGTCCAGACAGACTTGAAGAAGAACCAAACAGAACTTCTTAAAAAAATAATACAATAGTTGGAATTTTAAAATTTAACATACAGATTTAAACAATTAGATTCACCTGATGAGAGAATTACAAACTAGAATATAACACTGGAAAGAATACAAAGTTTTCTGATAATAGCAGACTAAATTATTAAGAGAATTTCTCCCACCAAATATTATCAAAAATACTGGACGAAACATGAAAATTACCACCTTAAAGCATTAAAACAAAAACTTATTAAAAATATCAAGCTTTTCTGGGGATAAACTAAGGGCTAAAGCTATTATTATTGCACTGTGAACATTGGACAAAACTAGCGCAGTTGAATTTGATTCTACAACATGAATGACAGCCATAAGTCCAATCCAGAAGAAGGATCCCCCACAGGAAGACTAGGCTAGAACCAAGCAAACCCACCACTACCCTCTAACCCAAGAGCAAGTGCATTTAGGCAAAATGGTTCTCCTCAATGTGCTGAAATACCTGCTCACCCAGAACACCATATCCAATAAAATTCACTTTCAAAAATTAAAGTGAAATAAAAATAGCTTCAGGTGAACAAGAATGAACAAATTCATCACTGGCCAGACCCTATACTAATGAAAATACTAAAGGGTGTGCTTCAGTAACAGACAAAATAATACAAAGTGAAAGCTCAAAGACAAAAAGAAAGGTAAGCAGAGGGGTGGGGGATTACATGCAAAGGAAAGGGTATATGTGCAGGTAAATATAAACGAAAATTGACTAATTAAAAAATGATTAAAGTTTCATTGTACTTTTAAGTACATATTAATTGATGTAAATTAATCATAACAACAGTGGAAAAATAACAAAGATCCTCTAACATATCACTTTTAAGATTAAACAAGAGAATGTTAAATATGGAAAAATAAATGTTAGGAAAATTAGGGGGAAAAAGAACCAGAGCTGCCATCAAAACAAAGTCTAAGAACAATACTGTAATAATGGATACACCCCCTCCAAAAAAAAAAAGGGTAATGGAACTGACCAATAAGTTTACAAACACACTCATGTATATTCTAAGAGAATTTGTGAATAACACTGATATTTCATACCAGTTGGAAATCTACATGTTATTCAGTAAACTTTCTTGGCGCAATATGTTACCTATTTGGGGGAAATAGTACAAATAAATTCCTACCTCACACTACACACAAAACTGAAATCATATAATAACAATTTAAACATATAAAATCTAAACAAAGAAGTCCAAACAGATTAAACCATCACACATGAGACATAAATATCAGTCTTTTTATATCAGCCTTTTTGAGAAAGACTTTAATTTTATTGTTTTTAACTTTGGAGTATTTTACATTGAATGTGATCAAAGCCAGAATCCATCAAAAAGATGGTTCATTGATGGGCTTCCGGTTCAAGATGGCGGAGAAGAAGAACAAACACATATCTCCCCCTCAAAGAGCACCAAAATTTCAACTAGCTGTTGAACAGCAGGAGGATGCTGGAACCCACTGAAAAAGATGCCCCAAATCAAAAGACAAAGAAGAAGCCACAGAGAGAAGGCTGCAATCAAGATAAAATCAAATCCCATACCCGCTGGGTGGGTGATCCACAGACTGGAGAACAATAGTACCAAAGAAGTTGTTGCACTAAGGTGACGGTTCTGAACCCCACATCAGGCTTCCTAGCCGGGGGATCCAACAAAGGGACTGAAACTCCCAAAGGAATCTGACCTTGAGGGCCAGCAGGGTTTTGATTATAGGCCTTCCAGAGGACTGACAGAAACAGAGATTTCAGTCTTGGGGGGCACAAACAAATTTTGCATGCACTGAGACCAAGAGGACAGGAGCAGTAACCCAAAGCAGACTGAACAAAACTGCTCGTAGTGTTGGAGGGCCTCCTGTGGAGGTGTGGGTTGGCAAGGGCTCACCACAGGGATAGAGGTACTGGAAAGAACCCCTGGGCATAAACTGTCTTGGACTTTACCATTCATTTCAGTTCAATCGCTCAGTCATGTCTGACTCTTGGCGATCCCATGAATAACAGCATGCCAGGCATCCCTGTCCATCACTAACTCCTGGAGTTCACTAAAACTCACATCCATCAAGCAGGTGATGCCATTCAGCCATCTCATCCTCTGTCGTCCCCTTCTCCTCCTGCCCCCATCCCTCCCAGCGTCAGAGTCTTTTCCAATAAATCACCTCTTCGCATGAGGTGGCCAAAGTACTGGAGTTTCAGCTTTAGCATCAGTTCTTCCAAAGAACACCCAGGACGGATCTCCTTTAGAATGGACTGGTTGGATCTCCTTGCAGTCCAAGGGACTCTCAAGAGTCTTCTCCAACACCACAGCTCAAAAGCCTCAACACTTTGGCATTCAGCTTTCTTCATAGTCCAACTGTCACATCCATACATGACCACTGGAAAAAACATAGCCTTGACTAGACGGACCTTTGTTGGCAAAGTAATGACTCTACCTTTTAATATGCTGTCTAGGTTGGTCATAACTTTCCTTCCAAGTAAATATCTTTTAATTTAACGGCTGTAATCACCATCTGCAGTGATTTTGGAGTCCCAAAAAATAAAGTCAGTCACAGTTTCCACTGTTTCCCCATCTATTTCCCATGAGGTGATGGGACCGGATGCCATGATCTTCATTTTCTGAATGTTGAGCTTTAAGCCAACTTTTTCACTCTCCTCTTTCACTTTGATCAAGAGGCTTTTTAGTTCCTCTTCATTTTCTGCCATAAGGGTGGTGTCATTTGCATATCTGAGGTTATTGATATTTCTCCCGGCAATCTTGATTCCAGCTTGTGCTTCTTCCATTCTTCCAGCATTTCTCATGATGTACTCTGCATAGAAGTTAAATAAGCAGGGTGACAATATACAGCCTTGACGTACTGCTTTTCCTATTTGGAACCAGACTGTTGTTCCATGTCCAGTTCTAACTGTTGCTTCCTAACCTTCATACAGGTTTCTCAAGAGGCAGGTCAGGCAGTCTGGTATTCCCAGAAATTCTTCCAGAATTTTCCACAGTTTATTGTGATCCACATAGTCAAAGGCTTTGGCATAGTCAATAAAGCAGAAATAGATCTTTTTCTGGAATTCTCTTGCTTTTTCCATGATCCAGTGGATGTTGGCAATTTGATCTCTAGTTCCTCTGCCTTTTCTAAAACCAGCTTGAACATCTGGAAGTTCACGGTTCACATACTGCTGAAGCCTGGCTTGGAGAATTTTGAGCATTACTTTATGAGCGTATGAGATGAGTGCAATTGTGCGGTAGTTTGAGCATTCTTTGGCATTGCCTTTCTTTTGGGATTGGAATGAAAACTGACCTTTTCCAGTCCTGTGGCCACTGCTGAGTTTTCCAAATTTGCTGGCATATTGAATGCAGCACTTTCACAGCATCATCTTTTAGATCTGAAATAGCTCAGGTGGAATTCCATCACCTCCACTAGCTTTGTTCGTAGTGATGCTTCGTAAGACCCACTTGACTTCACATTCCAGGATCTGGCTCTAGGTGAGTGATCACACCATCGTGATTATCTGGGTCGTGAAACTCTTTTTTGTACAGTTCTTCCGTGTATTCTTGCCACCTCTTCTTAATATCTTCTGCTTCTGTTAGGTCCATACCATTTCTGTCCTTTATCGAGCCCATCTTTGCATGAAATGTTCCCTTGGTACCTCTAATTTTCTTGAAGAGATCGCTAGTCTTTCCCATTCTGTTCTTTGCCTCTATTTCTTTGCATTGATCGCTGAGGAAGGTTTCTTATCTCTTCTTGCTATTCTTTGGAACTCTGCATTCAGATGCTTATATTTTTCCTTTTCTCCTTTGCTTTTCACTTCTCTTCTTTTCACAGCTATTTGTAAGGCGTCCCCAGACAGCCATTTTGCTTTTTGGCATTTCTTTTCCATGGGGATGGTCTTGATCCCTGTCTCCTGTACAATGTCATGAACCTCATTCCATAGTTCATCAGGCACTCTATCTATCAGATCTAGACCCTTAAATCTATTTCTCACTTCCACTGTATAATCATAAGGGATTTGATTGAGGTCATTCCTGAATGGTCTAGCGGTTTTCCCTACTTTCTTCAATTTAAGCCTGAATTTGGCAATAAGGAGTTCATGATCTGAGCCACAGTCAGTTACTGGTCTTGTTTTTGTTGACTGTATAGAGCTTCTCCATCTTTGGCTTCAAAGAATATAATCAATCTGATTTCAGTGTTGACCATCTGGTGATGTCCATGTGTAGAGTCTTCTCTTGTGTTGTTGGAAGAGGATGTTTGCTATGATCAGTGCATTCTCTTGGCAAAACTCAACTAGCCTTTGCCCTGCTTCATTCCGTATTCCAAGGCCAAATTTGTCTGTTACTCCAGGTGTTTCTTGACTTCCTACTTTTGCATTCCAGTCTTCTATAAGGAAAAGGACATCTTTTATGGGTATTAGTTCTAAGAGGTCTTGTAGGTCTTCATAGAACCATTCAACTTCAGCTTCTTCAGCATTACTGGTTGGGGCATAGACTTGGATAACTGTGATATTTAATGGTTTGGCTTGGAAACAAACAGATATCATTCTGTCGTTTTTGAGACGGCATCCAAGTACTGCATTTCGGACTCTTTTGCTGACCATGATGGCTACTCCATTTCTTCTGAGGGATTCCTGCCTGCAGTAGTAGATATAATGGTCATCTGAGTTCAATTCACCCATTTCAGTCCATTTTAGTTTGCTGATTCCTAGAATGTCGATGTTCACTCTTGCCATCTCCTGTTTGACCACTTCCAATTGGCCTTGATTCATGGACCTGACATTCCAGGTTCCTATGCAATATTGCTCTTTACAGCATCAGACCTTGCTTCTATCACCAGTCACATCCACAACTGGGTACTATTTTTGCTTTCGCTCCATCCCTTCATTCTTTCTGGAGTTATTTCTCCACTGATCTCCAGCAGCATACTGGGCACCTACTGACCTGGGGAGTTCCTCTTTCAGTATCCTATCATTTTGCCTTTTCATACCCGCAGACCCCAGGGCTATGTCACCTCAGATCAAACAACTACCAGGGAGGGAGAGTAACCCCACTAATCTATAGATAACTGGATTAAAGCTTTACTGAGCAAGGCCCTGCCCACCAGAACAAGACCCAGTTTTTCCCATTGCCAACCCCTCCCATCAAGAAGGTTACACAAGCCTCTTAGCCTCAGCCATCAGAGGGCAGACAGAAGAAGCAAGAAGAAGCACAGTCTCACGAAACATATTACAGAAAGTTAACCATAATGAAAAAGTAGAATGTTATGTCCCAGATGAAGGGACAAGTTAAAATCCCAGAGAAATAACTAAATGAAGTAGAGACAGGCAACTTTCCAGAAAAATAATTCAGAATAATGATAGTGAAGATGATCCAGGATCTTGAAAACAGAATGGAGGCAAAGACAGAGAAGATGCAAGAAATGTTTACCAAAGACCAGAAGAGCTAAAAAACAGAGATGAATAATACACTAGAAGGAATCAACAACAGAATAACTGAGGCAGATGAGTGGATAAATGACCTGGAGGACAAAATGGTGGAAAGCACTGCTGCAGAACAAAATACAGAAAAAAGAATGAAAAGAAGTGAAGCCAGCCTAAGAGACCTCTGGGACAACATTATACACACAAACATTCGCATTATAGGGGTTCCAGAAGGAGAAGAGAAAAAGGACCTGAAAAAATACTTGAAGAGACACAGCTGAAAACTTCTCAAACATGGGAAAGGAAATAGTCGACCCAGTCCAAGAAGCTGTGAGTCCCAGGAAGGGTAAATCCAAGAAGGAACACATCAAGACACACAGTAATCAAACTGACAAAATTAAAGACAGAGGTAAAACGTTAAAAGCAACAAGGGAAAAATAACAAATAACATACAAGGGAATTCCCATCAGGCTATCAGCTGGTTTCTCAACAGAAACTCTACAAGCCCGAAGGGAATGGCATGACATATTTAAAGTGATAAAAGGGAAGAACCTATAACCAAGAACATTCTACTCAGCAAGACTGCTTCAGATGTGATGGAGAAATCAAAAGCTTTCCAGATAAGCACAAGTTAAGAGTAATTCAGCACCACCAAATCAGCTTTACAACACATGCTAAAGGAACTAGAGAAGTTCCTGCCTTCAAGGAAAAGACCTACAGAAAGTAAACCCAAATCAATTAAGAGAATGGTAATAGGATCATACATATCGATCATTAACTTAAATGTAAATGGATTAAATGCACCAGCCAAAAGACATAGACTGACTGAGTGTATGAAAACATGTGCATGTATGCACTTCCACTTACCACATCACTCTGCTTGGCCACTCCCCCAAACTGTATGTAATTATTTCATATCATTAAGTTAATCATGTTGCCATTATAGCTTGCAATTGCAATTATCTTTCATTTTTTGTCTGGCTATTGATTGTGAAAACTGATAAACATCCTCTACTATTTTAATTATGTAACTACTACTCACAATACCACTCATGAATACCATTGTATTAATCATGACTGGTCAACAGAAAAATAATAGAACTCTATATCACCAGAACTAGGATTAATAGAAAAACCTGTAATCACTTTTTAAAATCCAGATGCATATCAGAATTATCTTGAAATTTTTTGAAAAATACAAATGCTCAGGTTTTGCTTTTTTCCTCCAGAGGTCCAGATGTTTCTAATGAGCAGTCATGCTTAAAAACAACTGGAGTATATGATGATCTTTCACTTTTATCTAGTTTGTTTCATTTCTTTCTATTTTATATTCAGTGTTCCCATTTTATTTAGTTTATGTTCTCTAATTTCTCCATCTCTTTTTAATGTTCTTTTTCAAGCCTCTATCTAGTAGAAAAACTTTTGTATACATATATATAAATATGTATATGTTTTTTGAAAACTAATGAATTTTTGCCTAACTAAAAAATTATGACATTTTGATTCTACTTGTTTGACTTAGTATGACTAGAATGCTAGATTTCTAATTAAAAATAGATATGAAACTTTGTGACCCCAATTCTCAAGGCCAAAATACTGGATTGCGTAGGCTTTCCCTTCTCCAGGAGATCTTCCCAACTCAGGGATCAAACCCAGGTCTCCTGAATTGCAGGCAGATTCTTTACCAGCTGAGCCACAACGGAAGTCCAAGAATTCAGGAGTGGGTAGCCTATTCCTTTTCCAGTGGATTTTCCTGACCCAGGAATTGAACCGGGGTCTCCTGCATTGCAGGCGGATTCTTTACCAACTGAGCTATCAGGGAAGCCAAATTAAAAAACAGATATGAAACAAACAACAAAGGTTTACTGTATAGCATGGGGAACTATAGTCAATACCTTGTAATAACTTATGGTGGAAAATAATTTCAAAAATAATATATGTGTATTTGTATAACTGAATCACTTTGCTGTGTACCTGAAACATTGTAAGTGAACTATACTTCAATAAATATATATATTTAAAACATTTTTAAAAGATGGTTCATTGATAAAAACCACATAAAATTTTAAATGTCTTAAGGCAAAAGATATCATATGCAAAAGTAAATGATAAATGATATTTAAAAAAATTTAAGGTATATGCAAATAGTTATGAAATAAGATTAATACCCCTAAATCAGAATGGTCTAATATAAAATTAATAAGCTCGAGATAGAATTAAGATGGCAGAGTAGGAAGCACCAGGAATCTGTCCCCACACCGAGACAACAACTGGAATCTGTCTAATGTAAGTATTATGGAACTCTGGAGTCTATTAAAGAGGAAGGTTTCCAGGGGAAGGCATGGATATAAACTGTGGTTAATTTGGGTGAATTTCAGCTTATAGCCTCTACCAACTCCCCACTCCCAACCCTGTGGCAGGCAGCCAGACACACATTCCTACAGCAGCTTTCACATAGCTTGTGAGAGCCAGGTGAGCAATAGAGACCCTATCCTCCAAATACCAGAACCTATACTCTGATTGCCAGTTCTGGGCTGAGGTACAGACTCAGAGACAGACAGCCATTGTTGCAGTGCCTCTCCCTCCAGCTAAAGTGACCTCCAGGGAATTTAAAAGGCTACTGCTTTTTCCTCTTTGCAGAGACAGACATTTAAGGAGATATACAAATGGCCAACAAGCACAGAAAAAGATATTCAACCGCATAATCATTAGGCAAATGCAAGTAAAAATCATGAGATACCATCTCATACCCATTAGGATGACTGTTAACAAAACAAACAAATGCAGAAAATAAAAAGGGTTGATGAGGCTGTTAAGGGCTTCCCAGGTGGTGCTAGCGGTAAAGAACCCGCCTGCCAATTCAGGAGACTTAAGAGAGACACGGGTTCAACCCCTGAGTTGGAAAGATCTCCTGGAGAAGGGTATGGCAACCCACTTCAGTATTCTGGCCTGAAGAATCCCATGGACAGAGGAGCCTGGCGGGCTGCAGGGGGTCACAAAGAGTTGAACACAACTAGTGACTTAGCACTGACGAGGCTGTGGAGAAACTGGAATCCTTGTACACTATTACTGAGAATTTTAAATGGTGGAGCTGCAGTGAAAAAGAGTACAATGGTTCTTTGAAAAGCTAAAAACAGAATTACCAAATAACCTGGCAATTTCACTTTTGGGTACCCAAAAGAATCGAAAGCAGATATTTATACACCTCTGTCCACAGCAGCAATTATGCATAATAGCCAAACACCGGAAGCAACCCAAGTTGTTTCAACCCATTCAGTGTATAAATGGATATACTAAATGTAGTGTATACATAAAACGGAATATTATTCAGCCTTAAAAAGAAATTCTGACATGTGCTACAACATGGCTGAACCTTGAGGACATGATGTAAGTGAAATAGTCCTGTCACACGACGGAAAATGTATAATTCCACTTATAAAAGGTACCTAGAGGAGTCAAATTCATAGGGACAGAACTCAGAAAGTTGGGTGCCAAGGGCCAGGGGGAAGGACACGAGGGAGGAGTTAGCATTTAATGAAAACAGTTTCAGTTTTTCAGATGAAAAGCATTTTGTAGACAGATGGTAATCACAGTTGTACAGTGTAGATATAATTAAAGCCACTGAAATGTACCACTAAAAATGTTTAAGATGGTAAATTTTACATTGTGTATTTTACCAAAATTTAAAAAAAGATTTACAAAAAAATGTACATGAATTTTTATTCATAACAGCATTATTTATAATAGCCCTGAACTGGAGACACCCAAATGCCTTTCAGTAGATAAAGGATTAAACAAACAGTGGTACATCCTCTGTTTAGCAATTAAGATGGTACAAGCTATTGATAAGCACAATCATCTGGATGAATTGCAAGAAAATTATACTAAGTGATAAAAAAGCCAGTTCCCAAAAACTCATATCCTGTAGGACACCATTTATATAATATTCTTGAAATGACAAAATTATACAAATGGAGAAAGATTAGTAACTGCCAGGTGTCAAGGAAAGGGATGAAGGTGGGAGGCAAGTGGGTGAGACTATAAAAGAGCAACATGCGTGATCCCTGTAGTGACGAAAGTGCTGTGCATCTTGACTGTCAATATCTTGAATGTGATATTATACTATTAGTTTGGCAAGATGTTCCCATGGGAGGAAACTGGGCAAAAGGAACATGGAATTTCTCTGTATTATTTCTTAGGATTGCATGTGAATTTATAAGTACTTCAAAATAAAAAATTTGAAACTGGCCATATTAACTAGCCATATGGAATTAAGTGTTTATACATCTATGCTAAAACTCTGCAACTATAGAATATGTTAACACATGCTATCTTTCAAAGTATCCTAAACAGAGGCAGAAAAATTACTGAAATATAAGAACACAGCCTAGCCACAGAAAAGAAGAAAACAGGATCCTCTGTGGCAGAATCATGCCCGTAAACTGATAGAATAGGAGGTCCTAATCTACTCTTTACTTAATTTAAAGATGCACCACAGGACCTATCAAAGCAAAACATAGCTTAAAATTAAGGAATAGATGTTAGCAACTTTGTAGCACAAACTAAGGTTGTCCTTTACCAAAGGAAAACAAAATCACATCCCTTTCAACTTCAACCTTAATGAACTTTATAGAAGAATCCAAAAGGATGTACATATTCTATCCCAGACATTCTGAAAACTGAATGCACTGAAATTACCTCCAAAACTTTAAAAATGGCAGATGCCTGGGTCCCATCTAAAAGCTGCTGTTTTAATTGATTTTGAGTGCAGCCAGGCCTTCAGGATATTTCAAAGCTCCCCAGTGACTGATGTACAGTCAGAGCTGAAAACCACTGCTCTAATGGATACGCCTAACTCCAGATACGATCAATCACTAAAATCATCATATCAGTCAATGCTACAGAGCTAAGCCTAATCAATTCTGGTAGAATCACATCACCAAGATCATCTCCATATCCAGCATATGGTGAGGGTGATATTAAGAGTCAACATCTGAGTATTGCTATGGACCAGAAATTGGAGTAGAAATTCTTTACAATTTACATTATTTCAAGGAATCACAACATCTCCATGAGAAAAGTTTCTAGGAGGTAACTTGCCCCTGATCATAAAGGCCTACAAAGTATGTGGTCATAGTATGAGCTACTATGTGGTCATCAAAGGTATCAACTGTAAACAGCCGGGTTCCTCAAAAGTACACAGTAAACCACTTAAGAATCTGGCAATAGCCAGCAAAACGGTAAATGCACGTCCTGTATGAGTCTAGTAAGTCAGTAAGTCTACTTCCAACTATTTAGCACAATAAAACATATATATATATATTAAGTGATGTGTATAAGAATATTCATGAAATCATCAATGTTAATGGCAAAAACTAGAAACAACCTGAATGCCTATCAATAAAGAAACTAAATAAATTGGCAAAATGCTATTCAGCAGTTTAAACTTAATTCATCTCTCTATATATCAGCATGGACAGATTTCAAAATACTTCTTGCTGACTGACAAAAAGATATTTTTAAAAATCATATTATGCTACTACTTACCTAAAAACTAACTAAAGATACTGCAGTATGATACCATTTATCTACTTATAAAAATACTACTACTAAACATTTCAACATTTCTGTTGGAACAGAGAAAAGCAAATCAAAGAGGTAACTGTGCTTAACAGACTGGGCTGCTGCTGCTGCTGCTAAGTCGCTTCAGTCGTGTCCGACTCTGTGCGACCCCATAGATGGCAGCCCACCAGGCTCCCCCGTCCCTGGGATTCTCCAGGCAAGAACACTGGAGTGGGTTGCCATTTCCTTCTCCAGTGCATGAAAGTGAAAAGTGAAAGTGAAGTCACTCAGTTGTGTCCAACTCTTAGCGACCCCATGGACAGTAGCCCACCAGGGATTTTCCAGGCAAGTGTACTGGAGTGGGGTGCCATAGCCTTCTCCGATCAGACTGGGCAGGAGACTGCAAATGGGAATGGAAGTATAAAGGAAGACCAGGTTTACAGAGAATGCTCCAATATTTAAGAAAACAACATATTCCGATGCCATGCAATTAAAAAGTAATAATACAATGTTTAGATACATTTATTTATATTATTTTATTATTATAGGGCTTCCCTGATAGCCCAGTTGGTAAAGAATCCACCTGCAATGCAGGAGACCCCAGTTCGATTCCTGGGTCAGGAAGATCCCCTGGAGAAGGGAAAGGCTACCCACTCCAGTATTCTGGCCTAGAGAATTCCATGCACCATATAGTTCGTAGGGTAGCAAAGAGTCAGACATGACTGAGCGACTTTCACACATTTACAAAACAAATAGCTTATATCAGATTAACTCACAGATCAATTGTTATAAACTCTGGACAGAATTTTTAAATTAAAAAAAAACACACACCTATTTGAAGGCAAGCAATCAAAAGCTGACAAAAATAGGAGAGGATTCAATCACTGAAAGAAAAGAAACATACTGGGTGAGATCTAAATTCAAACAGCTTTCCCCATGAGGCACTCCCTACTCTATGAGATGCATAAAAAATAGAGCTCAGGTGGAAAACTACAGTCTTAACAGGTCAGAAATGAAGGAGTGTGGGGCTACTGAAGTCATTGGAAAGGAGGGAGGAATCCTGCAAAGGAGAAACCCACAAAAGGAAGCCCAAAATCTATGTATGTGTCTGTCCTTCAGTCGTGTCTGACTCTTTGTGACCCCATGGACCATAGTATGGCAGGCTCCTCTGTCCATGGAGTTCTCCAGGCAAGAATACATGAGTGGGTAGCCTCTCCCTTCTCTAAAGGATCTTCCCAACCCAGGGATTGAACCCTGGTCTCCTGCACTCCAACAGAGCCACCATGGAAGCCCAAATCTATGTAAAAGTCCCCTCAAATCTTGAATGAGAGCTTAACTGTTCATACAGGATGCAAGATTCCATGAGAGAAGGGACTTCCCTGATGGTCCAGCTGGTAAGACTCTGCACTCCCAAAGCAGGGGGCCCAGGTCTGCCGCCTGGTCAGGAGACTAGATACCGCATGCCACAACAAAGATCCTGCAAGCGGCAACGGAGGAGCCCACATGCTACAATTAAGACCTGGTGCAGTCAAATTCAAAAAAAAAAAAACAGTTCACTGAGGAAAATAATGGCTGAAAAGCGGACAGATGTTTTAGTAAATACCCACTGTACGAAAGACAAAGTTTGAGACT